>NC_140434.1:8100000-9350000 GCF_965140295.1 Lepidochelys olivacea
TGCCAGACACCCGGCAACGCTTCCGTTCTGTCAGTTTGTTGATGTTTGGCCTCAGAGACGGAGCAGTTGAAACCTGTAAGATTGCAGCAAGGTGGGCATCAGATAGTTGTGTTCGGGATTTTGATGCTGCTGCCATGGCTGACTCTGCCTGGCGACTAGTGATGGTATCGCTGTCCCTCTCCCCCAGCCAATGGGAGCTGTGGGGGGGGGCGGTGCCTGCAGCAGACAGAGCCAGCAGGTGTCTGCCTACGTCTCTCCTCCACGGACTGCAGTGGGGAGGTTCTCGGGCCGCAGATGGCCTGCGGGCTGGGACTTTGACACCCTGATTTAGGCGTTCCTCCTCCTAAAGGTCATGATTTTCTGAGCCCCTGCCCGCCACATGGTGCTGCAATCCTTGCTTCAGGACTGAAAGGGGACACAGGGATGGCTCATTTAGCCTCGTTCATTGACAAGGTTGAAGTCTCGGACGAAAGGCCGCTTGTCTGGCCTCATGTTAACCTCCCTCCTGTTTCAAAAGCATCTTTCCGCCCAGCCGGGGCCGGGGTCCTGCCTCCTGAATGGGAGGCATGAAACTGAGTCACCGCACAGCGGCACGGGAGGGTAGAGCCTAGCAGTAACTTTGCTCAGAAACTCATGCGGTCAAAGGAGTAAGTGTGTGCCGATCTGGCTCAGGCTAGGCCAGATGGGAGCCTACGCTGGTATGTCCAGCTACTGTGCCTATGGTACCCGGCTGATCTCTAGAGCCGGTCCTCCCTTGGCCAGGGAGTTTAGGGGTCTCCTAATATATCAGGCTCTTCAGGCAATCTCCTCTCCCTGCCATAGGCCGAGATCCAGACTACCTGCCTGGGTGGGTGTTGAAAGGGCCACTGTTAGGGCAGTGAAGCCAGGTCAAAGCACATCGTTCCTATGAAGTTCAGCGGCTGCAAAGAGACGCCTATGACGTTCCCTGCTGCCATTAAAGACTCAGAGGATGTCACCTCCAGGTGAGCCCGTGAGCTGGTTGGCAGCCAGAAAGCAGATGCCAATCGCTTGGCAAAGAGAGCAGAGAAGCCAAGCCCAATCTTTCCTTCCCGCAATGGCATCACACCGGCAACTGACCTGGTCGTGTCCCCCGAGCGCTTGGTGTGTTGGGTTTCACTTGCTGCGTTCATCGGCAGGAACACATTAGCGTGTCCCAGTTGGCATTGTGTCCGAATATCGTCCCGAACAGACCCCCATTGTACGGAGCCGGTACGATGCTGCTTGACGCTGCTGCCTTCTCTCACAGTGGACAGAAGCGCCCACGCAATATCTGCGCTGAGCAGCTCCTCAGCTTGACTTCGGTGCCCACCAAGCCCCAGGGCCTGTGTGTATCTATGGAAATGACACAGACATCAGCCTACAGAGCACCTTAAAGCACAGAACGTGCCTCTTCCATCCCAGCTCTGCCAAGGACCTTGGCTGCTACCAGGAAAACTCCAGGGCCTGCTGGAAGAAGACTTTTTCCTCTGGTCTGCATTGGTAGGATGTAGCCTAAGAATGGCCCCACTGGATCAGACCAATGGTCCATCTAGCCCAGTACCCTGTCTTCCGACAGTGGCCAATGCCAGGTGCCCCAGAGGGAATGAACAGAACAGGAAATCATCAAGTGATCCATCCCCTGTCGCCCATTCCCAGCTTCTGGCAAACAGAGGCAAGGGACACCATCCCTACCCATCCTGGCTAATATCCATTGAAGGACCTCTCCTCCATGAATTTATCTAGTTCTTTTTTGAACCCTGTTATGGTCTTGGCCTTCACAACATCCTCTGGCAAGGAGTTCCACAGATTGACTGTGTGTTGTGTGAAGAAATACTTCCTTTTGTTCGTTTTAAACCTGCTGCCTATTAATTTCATTTGGTGACCCCCTTGTTCTTGTGTTCTGAGAAGGAGTAAATAACACTTCCTTATTTACTTTCTCCACACCAGTCATGATTTTATAGACCTCTATCATATCCCCCATCTTTTCCAAGCTGAAAAGTCCCAGTCTTATTAATCTCTCCTCATATGAAAGCTGTTCCACACCCCTAATAATTTTTGTTGGCCTTTTCTGAACCTTTCTAGATCTTTTTTGTGATGGGATGACCACATCTGCACGCTGTATTCAAGATGTGGGCATACCATGGATTTATAGAGAGGCAATATGATATTTTCTGTCTTCTTATCTCTCCCTTTCTGAATTATGCCCAACATTCACCGTCTCAGTGATGTCTGATTTAGTTGGATGATTTAGTTGGGGATTGGTCCTGCTTTGAGCAGGGAGTTGGACTATATGACCTGCTGAAGTCCCTTCCAAACTTGATATTCCATTCTATGATTCTGCAAAACACTGGGGGCTCGGAGGGGAGGGAAATGAGAGATGAACTATTTTGTTTCTATTTCTGTGGATGTTCTTATACCGCACTCATCACCGCAGTATCTGAGCGAGCAGCATGACTAATATCTGTCTCGTGTGGCTTGGTTGCTCATCCTGTCCCCCAGGGAAGATGTGTGTGCAGTGGAGTGTCTGGTTTTGGTAGCACACAGGTGGCTCTGTGGTAGAGAAGGCAGGTCAGAGAAATGTCCCTTGCCCTTGATGGGCCTTAGTTCCTGAGGGAGTCGTTCCACAATCTGGGATTGGCCACCGGAGAAAGTTCTGCTCCTGCTCAGACGAGTACACCATCTGTACGGCACCCCGTGTGTCAGGGGAGCGAAGTTATCGCCCACAGTCTTCATCCTGCGGAGTCAGGCTCTTTCAGCCTCCCCAGGCCCAGGTCATGGAGCGCCTTGAAGAGGAGGAGCGAGACCTTGACTGGGATTTGCTAGTCAGTGGGGAGCCGGCGCCGCGAGCGGAGGATGGGTGCGATGAGCTTGCGACAGCCTGTGTTGCTGAGGAGATGCTCAATGCTCCGGGGTGCTGAAGTCTTCGTTCCCAGGTCTGCCCGATGCTGCAGCAGAGCTGAGGGGTGACCAAAGCAGGACTAAGTGAGGCCAGGTCATCATCCATCAGGGTGGGATGGTGTCTCCTAGTGGAGCAGAAATGGCAGAAAGTGTCACTTGCATGATCCAGCCTCATCCCCCTCCCATAATCACTCCCTTCCACCCCAGGCCAAAATTTTGACAAGGAGGCTTTCGGGGAGGCCTCCATTTCTGGGTCCAGATTCTCAGCGAGCATCTGCAAAGCAAGTTAGAGTCAGAGTCTAAAATCAGCAGGGACCCCCCACAACACTGCATCTGACCTGGGCATCACAGGCCACCAAACCCCACCCACGTCACCCTCGTATGGAGCCCAGCCACCTGGATTAGATGCAAGTCTCACAGCCCTTCAGAGACTAAGCTCATGTGGGCCACAGGAGGCAGAGCCTGAGGTCCCTGCCATGGCAGGGGGTGATGAGGTGAGATGTGCCCTGTGACCCGTGCCACATGCTGGCAGGGAAGGCGAACTTCCTCCCCCTGCACCCAGTCCTTGCCAGTCAGACCCCGGGGAAGATTCTGAAAGTGACAATCCATATGAGACGCTTAACGTGTTCATCGAAGGCCAGCCCGGATCATCATGATCAGCTGCTCTCACCTCCTGCCTGGCCGAGGCCCAAGATTCCTGCTCCAAATCTAGGACATCTGGTTGAGCCAGAAGCCGATCTTTCAGAAGCCATCCCGTCTTGCTCTACTGGCTCCCAAAGATGGTGAATCCTCCCTGTCTATCAGTTAGTGCCCCTCCCTCTGTCAATGCTGGACTGCCTGAAAATCTCCTTTCTTTGTCACCCATTTGCAACACTGAGCCAACTTCAGGCACTCTAAGCAGGTCTGTCTATGGTTTTTATACAGCCCCGATCACCCTCCTCTTGAAGCACCTCCCGGTCTTTAATGTAGTTATTTTCATAGCCTCCGCTGTAAAGCAGGGCAGTGCTCTTAGCTTCATGGGACACATGGGGAAACTGAGGCACGGTGCAACTCTGGGATTTGCCTTGTGTCATGCTGGGAGTCTGTGGCAGAGCGGGGAATTGAGCCCAGGTTTCCCACAAGGCAGATGAGCACCCTAAGCCCTGTTAGCCTTCCCATACCCAGCTAGCTCAGCCAAGAATCTCAGGGAAGGTGCTGCTGTGATCTACCAAGAGGCACAAAGGTTCTGTGCATGTCCCAAACGCAGCAGCGAAATCCAGCCACAAAAGCCTCTTTGTCCTGTGTTATTGGATGTGACCCAGTGCAACCTTGGGCAGCGCGAGGGGAACAAAGCCCTAAGAAGAAGTGGCATCAAATTAGTCAAAGTCTGTCAAGCGTTCGATAAGGGGAGGCAGGAAAGATGCAAACATAGGGTATCCTGGCGCTGCAGGGGCTAGTGAGATGGGCCTGGACCAGGAAAGGGCTAGCATGGGCACTGGAAGGGCAAACTGTCCCCACGCTGATCAGCGGGGACAGCTCTTAGGAGAGGTCAGTCTTCACGGCCCATTCGGCTGCCAACGGACAAAATCGCAACAGAGGTTTTCCAACGTGGCCGCCTGCCCATGGCGTGGGGGCTGAGACCCGGCAACTTCTTTCCCTGAGCAGCCACCGGCCAGCAGGGCCTTCCCATCGCTGCCAGCCGGGGCCGGATTCAAATCCAGCCGCCAACGGCTCGGCGCGGTGTCTCGTTACGAAGCCAACAAATTCTGCCAAGGAACCGCACTGCCCTGCAGCGCCCTACTGTTTGGCCAGCACCGCCCTCAGCGAGGCAGGATGCAGCTCCCTTTGGTGTGAAACCGGAAGGAGCGGGGCCAGGGGATCAGCCTCAGGTAAACAGGGAACCTGCTCTTTGCTCCTTCCCCAGAGGATTATCCTATTAGTGCAACTAACCACTGCCAGCCGGGATTCAACCCTGAGCCTCCTCAGCCAAAATAAGTTATGTAGAGATTACAGGGATTTAGGCCATTATGTTTGGGGGAAAGGGGGAGATATTCACCACTAACTTCAAAAGCTGGGACAAGTGATGTTAGCATGCGGCTAATGTCAGCATGCGGCTATAGTAGGCTCTTATCCTCTATGAGAGTGTGACGTAACTGAGCCGTGCGCTCCATTCATAAGGGCCGTGGAGCCCTGCGGGGAGGGTCAGGAACGCCGCCTTGTCCGATGGCCTCCACCTTGCAGGAGAAGCGGCATTTCAGGGCATCGGGATTGGAGTGGGGAGATTTGAACCCAGCGCCCTGGCAAGCGCAGCAAGCGACTCCAGCAGGGGGAAGAAAACACCCTTTGTACCGCTCCTCCCAGCCATGTTGCCTGAGGCACCCTTCCCTGGTAACACAGGAGAAACAAACTTGATAAAGTGCTCAGCCACGAACTGGAAACAAAGGCATCTTGCCTGCCGCAAGTGGTATCCGTGCTGAGCCAGGCTGCGGCCAAGGGGCTGCTTCCTTCCTTCCTCAATACATGCGTCATCATAAATATCCAGCGCTTACTCTTTATAAAGGAGCCCCCTGCTGGGGAGTGAATCTGCAAGCACTGGGCTCCTTGTCTTCCTTCCCAGCAGCGGGCTAACTAAGAGAGTGACGCTGGGAGCCAAGCGCTATAAACCCAGTGGCAAAGGCTGGTGGTTCCCAGCTGCTCTGGCGAGCGTGAAGCTGAGCTCCCTGCTGAGGAGAGCAGGTAAGGACGGGGGATGTAGTTCTGGGCCAAGCTTTGATCCCACTTTGAAGAGGGAGCTGTTTACACCAGCGAACTTTTCCAGCTTGGCTTGTACAGGGGTGGGAGAGAAAACCAGCCAGGATGCAATGAGGGGCTTTGATGGCAGGTAATTCAGGCCTGGGGTGGCAGGAGAGATGGGGATGGCGGGTGCAGTTTCTAAGCATTTTTTTTTTATATTAGTGACATGACTGATTGCCCTTTGGCGAGGGAGCGCTGGCCGCTCCCCCGGCCAAGGTGTCTGGGGGAGACACACGGCCTTTTAGAGCAGTGCCGCCCCAGGGCTCAGCAGTGCAGAGGACGGAGGGCTCTCCCTGTGGGTTTGGGTTGGGAAACGGAAATCGGGGCCTGCTGGCTTTGCAGATGTGTGTTTGGGGGGGGGAGCAGGATGTGTGGTTTAAGAGCTTTTAAAAATCTCTCATTGCTATTGACAAAAACAGCTCTCTAGGGTGAGGAGAGGACAGGGGCCTCCAGGGCTGGCAATCCAGCCCCTTGCCACCCTCCAAGGCTTTAATTTGCTACTTCTGGTTCTCCCTAGGAAGCTTTTGACTCCAGGCCCGGGATCAGGTTTCCTCTGGAGGGGGCAGCTGCCCAGCGACCTGCTCCCCAGTGGCTGACTCTCTGCCCCCGCTCCCTCAGCCCCTGACTCCACCGAATGTTTCTCTCCAGACAGAGGGCCACGAGCAAGAAGCCGGGTCCACTGCCCACCTGTCCCAACGTCCTCACCCCCGACCGGATCCCCAAGTTTTTCATCCCCCCCAAACTCTCCACCTTGTATGGCAGAGCCCCGGGCGGGAGTCCCGGTTCCCAGCAGAGACCCCAAGGGACCGGGAGCCCAGAGACACACATTGCTCTGATCAGAGCCGCCGATCAGCATGTCATCTACACACAGGGCCGGCAGCAGGACTCTGCGGCCAGGGCAGAGGGTGAGGCTGGCCAGCAGCTCCCCCCTGCCTGCTCCACGCCCCACCTCCTCAGCCCGGGGGGCTTCCCCCTCCTGCCCGAGAGCCCCCACACGCGCCGAAGGGAGTCCATCTTTCACACCGTGTGTCCATCCCACCGCATCTCCCTCGACCTCTCCCCAGAGCCCCACGCCAGGCTCTCGCCCCCGGAGCTGCGGCCCTGGTGGCCCGTCTCCCAGCCTGGCGCCTTGGACAGCGACATGACCTCCTCTGCAGGTGCCTCACCCTTCGGCTCCCCGGTGCTGGGGCACTCGCTCGCCTGCCAGGCCCACTGGGGCCGGCCCCTCTGCAGCCGCACCCCGGATGCCCAGGCGATGGGCCGGGCCAGCTCGCTGTCTGCCGAGGAAGCCAGCTCTACGGACGACAGCCCCAGCTTCCCACGCCGACAGGCCAAGCCCAGCTGGGGGGCAGCGGCCAGGTTGGCCCCGCCACCCTTCTTCCCCTTGTACTTCATCTGCCGCCCCACACCAGTGGCCCAGGAGAACACAGTGGCGCTGAGCCGAGGTGGGCGCCTGCATCTCTCCTCCGAGTACGTCCCGGCCAGCAGGCGCCTGCGTGTCCGGCTGGTCAGCGCCGAAGGCCTCTACCCGCGGCCCTGCGACCCCCGGCACGTCGGCTGCTGCGTGATCCTGCGGCTGCGACCGGGCAAGGCGCAGAAGCAGCGCAGCGCCGTGGTCAAGAGGAGCCGAAGCCCCATCTTCAACGAGGACTTCTTCTTCGAGGGCCTGGCGCCCCATGAGCTGCCCAGCCGCCGCCTCAGGCTCAAGGCGCTCAACGTGGGCTGCGGCGTGAGGCGGGACGCCGTCCTGGGCGAGGCCGAGGTCCCGCTGCCTGCCCTGCTGCCCCCCTAGGGCCCGGCGGGGCCACACGGCCGCAGCCCAAGGCCCGGCACGCTGGCCCTGGCTCCCAGCGGGGGCCTGGGAGGAGGGAGAATGAGAGAGCCAAGGTTCAGGGGGCTGGAGGAGCTACGGCTACGGCCCAGCTGCCCACCCGTCCCTCCCCTCTGCCCCAGCCCCGGCCCTGGATGGACAAGGGCTCGGTGCCCCTGTGCCCCTGGCCCACCAGGCGTGGGGGCGCTCGGCGGGGCTGCACGCTGGCCCGCAGGCTCCCTGTGCAGGGCGCACAGCGAACTGATTGTTTAGTTTTTGATAATGAAAAGGAGCCTGCACTGCATGGGATCCCAGCCGTGGCTGCATGTGGGGCGGGCAGGGGGGGCAGGCTGCAGCGGAGCGAGGGCCAGGGCTTCATGGAGAGAGTGCGTTGCAAGCCACCCCTTGCCCAGCCCCCCAGCCCCTCCCCTCCCTTTCAATTGCCTGCCTCCTTCCCATTCCCCTCCCATTGCCCATCCCCGCCCCATCCCCTCCCCTGCTCTGACTCCAGCGGTTTCTCTCCACCTGGCAATGGGGGGAGGTGTCTCGCTCTGCCCACAACATGCCCCACCTCTGGATCCACTTCCTGCTGCAGGGAGGGGTGGGGGGGGGGTGGGGAGAAGAGACATGACAGCCGAGTTTGGAAATAGAAGAGAAAGCTGACAGCCAGCAGCCCCCTCCTGCCCCGGGGCTCTGAGCTGGGGGAGAGCACAGCCCCTCCTGGCCGGGGTGTGAACCTGGAGCCTCCAGTACTACACGCAGGAGGCCCGACTGCCCGCGCTGCAGGTGATTCTCTAGCAACAGCTCCCCATAGTAGGTTCTTACCCTCTTCTGTGGATCGGCCACTAGAGGGCGACCTGACTCACGCTGCAGGTGCCACAAGGGTAGAAAGCAACAGCCTCTCTCCCCCCCCCCCCCGCCCCCCTGGGGTGGCTGAGCGGGACAAGGGAAGAAAAGGGCCCTCAGGCTGCAGGGGGAGAGGCAGGTGCAGGACGATGTGACGTCTGTGACCCCCCCTCCCCCCCACGGGATGTCAGTGTGCCCCACTCCCGCTCGCTGGGCCCAAAGGGAACGCTGTGCCTGGGGGGCACATGTGCACCCCAATGGGCCTGGCTGGCATGAAAGGGCCAGCCCCCCTCGCCCCCCCATGGGGCCTAAGTGAGGTAAATGGAAGGGCTCCAGCAGGCTTTGGCTCAGGCACCAAGGGGCCTGGGGGACCCTGGGGGACCCCCACCCCCCACCACTGAGAGCCACCCCCTCCTTTATTCCCATCAGTGGGTCTGTGGGGGAGGGCGTGTGGGGCTCAGATTGGAGCTGGGCTGGAGGGGATGAGAACCAGGGCGTGGGGAGGCGTGGCCGGTTTTGTCCCATCCTTTCTGGCGCGAGATCCTTGTGCTGCCCCCAAGCAGGGTGCGACTGCGACATACGGGTAGATCTATGGGGCAAGCGAGGCCCCTAAATCCACCCCTGGAGGGGCAGGGCGTTGAATGGGCAAGATGCCAACTGGCTGGGAAGGATGGAGTGGCTCAAAACCCCAGACTACAAGCAGCTGGCCCATGGGCCGGGCCTGGTCTGGCCTGGCCTGGCCACAGGATAGCTGCTGGCCTAAGGGGGGTCTGGTGTGCCAAGCCCCAGTGGAAAAACGGCAAAAACGGCCTTCAGTGGGATGCCCAGCAGAGGGCACTGCTGGGCAAAGGATCGGCCTGGCTGCAGCTCCGTTCGCCACAGTCTGCCTCGGCCCAGCGAAGGGGAATCAGGTGTGGGGGCTCTTCCTTAATCTGCGGGGGGCAGAGTGGGGCACGGGGAGTCAGGACTCCTGGGTTCCATTCCCAGCTCTGCCACCGGTTTTCTGTGTAGTACTGGGGAGGGCGGGAGAAAGACTCTCTGTGCCTCAGTTTCCCCTCGTAGGCGTTTAGGAGCCAGGACAGGTTTCTATTCCTTGTTCTGGGAGGGGAGAGGGGTCTAGTGGTTGGTGGAGGTGACATGGAATCAGGACTCCCATTCCCACTTACTCACTGTGACCTTGGACAAATTGCTTCCCTTCTCTGTGCCTCGGTTTCCCCATCTGTAGAAAGGCATCCTCGTATTGGGATGATGAGGCTGAATTAATGAATGAAACCCTCCAGTGGAAGATACTAGCAAAGTCAAAGAACACTTGATTGTTTGATTCTCTTTTGAAACCTGTTGAACTGGAAGGAACTGGGCCCCATGAATTCTTGGAATAAACACAGGTAAAGCTGGGGGAATGTTCTCTAACAATGGAGCTAGATCTATTGTGCAATTAGAGAAGAAGAAATCAAGGGAAATAATTTTTAATACCCACTTGTTGCATCTTGTCTTAGCTTGTCTGTGGCTTCTTTGGGGCAGGGACTCTCTCTCAGTCTGTCTGGGCAGCACCCAGCATGACAGGGCCCCGATCTTGGTTACTCTGCATCTGGGCAGCGCCTGGTGCGATGGGGTCCTGATCTTGGTTACTCTGTGTCTGGACAGCGCCTGGCACAACGGGGCCCCGATCTTGGTTACTGTGTGTCTGGGCAGTGCCCAGCACAATGGGGCCCCAATCTCGGTTACTGTGTGACTGGGCAACACCTGACACAACGGGGCCCCGATCTTGGTTACTGTGTGTCTGGGCAGCACCCGGTGCGATGGGACCCTGATCTTGGTTACTGTGTGTCTGGGCAGTGCCCAGCACAACGGGGCCCCGATCTCAGTTACTGTGTGACTGGGCAACGCCTGGCATGACGGGACCCCGATCTCGGTTACTCTGTGACTGTGCAGTGCCCGTCAGAAGGGGGTCCCTGATCTCAGTTGGGGCATCTCAGCGCTACTGTAATACAAAGGAATAACAATGGAGAGTTGGCTGGAAAGCGCTTGCTTGCTTTCAGCGGTGCCCAGGAGACATACACTCTGCCCCTACCACTGGCTCAGAGGGGTGGGAAGGGGATATGGATCCACCCAGCCCCACAGCATGAGCAGCGCCCGGCTCTGCCACCTGTTCTGGGTGAGGCTCCAGGCTCTTGGGAGTTCCCACGAGACACGGATCGGGAAGACACCCAAGGGGGTGATGGGAAGGAAACAGGGCTGCCCTGACAGGCCAAATCAAGGCAGGGATTGGGAAGGCTCCTCCCTGCCGGATGGCCCCAGGGAGCCCTGCTATCTCCCCATCGCTATGGCAGAGCCTGGAGGACACAAGCACCAAAGGTTGCACCAAGTCAGGAGACGGATTCCAAGAGACGCCGACCTCCAGTGCGACGCATTAACGCCGAGCCTGCGCTCTGGGACAGGAAGGCTGAACCTAGAAGAAGACCAGAGAGATTGCTATTATGTGTAGCGGGCAGTACCTGGCTGAGATCAGGGCTCCCTATGGTGCCCAGTGCTGCCCTGACCCCAGGGCCACTCATGCAATTCCATGCTGGCTTGTAAATCTGGCCCACCCATTTCACCTTCTCTTGTTTAGTTGCCCCATGGATGGTTGTTGTCCGACTACAACTGGCCTTTTAACATCTGGTACTAGGCTGGCAGCTGTAGGGGCTATGGGGCCAGGTAAGCTGCCCAGGCAGGGGGAGGGATCCCAGAACTCATGCCAGCACCTGGTTAGCCACTGGCCCCTAAGATCTTCTGTCAGTGAGGAGGGCCAGTGCAGGGCACGGAAGGGAGTGGGAATCATTCTGGCAGGGCTGGAAGCCAGGTTGCTGGATTTAATTGCCTTTAAACACAAATGGGAGCTGGTTTCTAAAGGAGGGTCTGCCCAGCTCACTGCTACCCGGCACTGACCCTCCCAGAGGTAACAGAAGAGATCTGCTGAGCAAGTACAGCTGTGCACATCTGGCTCACACATGCCTCTCCACTTCTAGAATGCTGGCCCCAGCTGGTACGCACATGGCTACACACTGCTGGCCTCTGGGCACAGCTGGGATGCCTGTGCCACATCTGGCACAGGGTTGGAGCCTGTAGCCTGGCCAGGGCTCACCTGGGTGGGTGAGCAGGGAATCCTGTTGCCACAGAGAAGGAGAGAGGCCTTGAGACTGGCTGCAGGAGCTGCCCCGGGCCAGGCAGGAGCTGGGACATTCAGTGACGCCCCCAGGATCACACCAAGAGCCTATGGCCACACTGGTCACAGAAGTGAGAGCTCCTGGAGCCCAGTCCAGGGCCTGACTCACAAACCCACCCTTCCTCCCGGGGGGGTGGGGGAAGTTCAGCTCCCACTCCCCCCAGAGCCACTGCATTTAGCTGGGGCGAGGGAGAGGGAGCAGGGGACCCAGCCCCGCAGGGAGTTGGGAAAGGGGCGTTTAGCAGTGTCTGACTTCAAGTGGTGGCTGTGGTTTCCCACAAGCAGGGCACATGAGCCAGACAGGAGCTTTGCCGAGTGGCCGGCCCGAGATGCCAGGGGCAGATAAAGGTCCAGGGCTGTTCCTGTAACCCTGTGCGTGCCTAACACCATGTGGGCAGCACTTACCGTCAACCCTTATCGCAGCCCTCCTGTGACGTGCCGGAGTCTGGTGCAAAGCATGCACGTGAGATTGCTGCATGGCTCCACTCTGGACCCTGGGGTGTGGAGATGCCCCTCAATCCCCACCCCCCCTGCTATTCCAGCCCTGAAGGTGGGGAGCTGTGGGTCAGGATCAAGGGGTGTCAGGAGATCTGTGAGAGTGTGGGGAGAGGGGAGGGGCTGGGATAGCTGGGGGCTGTGGGTCGGGATTGAGGGACACACCCCTCTGTATATGTCCCCCAGAGCAAAGCTGGTTTGCGTGTTACTGAAGCGTAGCCAGGGAGGAGGAGGGGGTTAGCACATCCCTGCCCCCACAGGCTGGAATCTCTGATTCACGTCCGACCACAGGTTCTCAGCCCCTCTCAGGAGCGTAACCGTCAACACGCAACTTCCTCCACAGCCCCCGCCCCCCACCCTACCGATCAGCCCCAGGCCGTCTTGTTTGCAATCTGCCCTCAGCCTGCCCCCAAACTCAGCCCCATGCCCGAGCCAGCCTGGCAACTGCAATGCCCCTGGGGCTGGCAAGGGAGTAAATAGTAAATCAAGGACCGACAACCCTACTGACACATCTCATTCCCTGCCCCTTCTAGGCCAGGCTCTGGGAGTCATGCTGCCCTTAGCACCTCTGCGGGCAGCACCAGCCAGGGACAATCACTGCCAGTATTTGCAGCCCCATAACGCTGCACAGGGACAGCTGCCCCAGTGCTGAATTGCAGCCACTTCTCGGGGGGAGCCTGGCAGCTGGTTCAAACCCACACTGCACTGCAGCACGGGAGAGTAAGAGAGCGGCAGGGGCTGGGCTCAGATGCCAGCTGTCCAGGGCCAGGGAGTTGCAAGCTGCTAGGATCCCCGGCCACAGGCCCATCACTGCACTCAGCCAGGTAACTCCCCTGTGATACAGCGGCCAGAGCTGGAAGGAGGCAGGGGCAGGGCAGGAGCTGAGCCCTCAAGTTCAGGGCAGTGGGGTATATCAGAGAAAAGACATCAACCTCTGCAGGGCCTTGGGGCCTCTGCTCAGCTCCAGCGCCCCATCCTCCATTACCCAGAATCCCCCGGGGATCCCACAACCAGCAACCCGCTCCTTGTTACTGGGGTGCTCTTGCAGGGCCCCTGTCTCCACCCCTTGCCGGTGGCCCTGCCCTCAGCAGAGCCAGCCCTGTCTGCCACCCCCCCGTGGCACGCCCAGTGCCCGACCTCCTGGGCCTGTTCCGTGCCAGGAGCCAAAGCAGTTTGGCCAGAGCTCTGATGGCCCATTACCAGAGACGTGAACCTCCACGCGGAACCCCACAGGGATATACCACAAACCCACCCCCACCAGTCACAGCCCTCACAACTCCCCCCCCCCCCCGGCCACACCCACCAATCACAAACCCACCCCCGCCCACACCCACCATCACAGCCCTCACAAACCCACCCCCCCAGCCACACCCACCAATCACAGCCCTCACAAACCCACACCCAGCCACACCCACCAATCACAGCCCTCACAAACCCACACTCAGCCACACCCACTAATCACAGCCCTCACAAACCCACACCCAGCCACACCCACCAATCACAGCCCTCACAAACCCACCCCCGCCCACATCCACTAGTCATAGCCCTCACAACTCCCCCCCCCGGCCACACCCACCAATCACAAACCCACCCACACCCACCAATCACAGCCCTCACAAACCCACCCCCCCCAGCCACACCCACCAATCACAGCACCCACAAACCCACCCCTGCCCACACCCACCAATCACAGCCCTCACAAACCCACCCCTGCCCATACCCACCAATCACAGCCCCACAAACCAATCCTGGCCACACTTGCTAATCACACCCCCACAAACCCACCCCCAGCCACACCCACCAATCACAGCCCTCACAAACCCACCCCCTCAGCCACACCCACCAATCACAGCCCTCACAAACCCATCCCCCCCAGCCACACCCACCAATCACAGCACCCACAAACCCACCCCCGCCCACATACACCAATCACAGCCCTCACAAACCCACCCCCCCAGCCACACCCACCAATCACAGCCCTCAGAAACCCACCCCCCAGCCACACCCACCAATCACAGCCCTCACAAACCCACCCCCCCAGCCACACCCACCAATCACAGCACCCACAAACCCACCCCCGCCCACACCCACCAATCACAGCCCTCACAAACCCACCCCTGCCCACACCCACCAATCACAGCCCCACAAACCAATCCTGGCCACACTTGCTAATCACACCCCCACAAACCCACCCCCAACCACACCCACCAATCACAGCCCTCACAAACCCACACCTGGTCACACTCACCAATCACACCCACCAGTCACAGCCCTCACAAACCCGCCCCCAGCCACGCCTACCAATCACACCCCCATAAAGCACTGCTGGCCACACTTGCTAATCACACCCCCACAAACCCACCCCAGCCACACTCACCAATCACACCCCTCCACAAACACACACCCCAGCCACACCTACCAATCACATCCCTCAAAAACTCACCCCAACCACACCTGCCTATTCCACCCCACAAACCCATCCCTACACACCCATCAATCACCCCTCCACAAACCCACCGCAGCCACACCCACCAATCACATCCCTCAGAAACCCACCCTCGGCCACACCTGCCAATGACACCCGCACCCCATGCCACACCCTGCCCCACAGCAATACCCACCAATAACATCCTGCACAAACCCACCCAGCCACACCCATCCACATGGTGATGCCTGGGGAATAGCTTGTAGCTGGGGCTGGTACAGCTTGAGACGAAGAGCCAAGGCCCAGAAAGGGACCCGTCACGCACACTCCCCAGTGGGTGTAGGTGACACCCCCAAACCACACACCCCAGTGCGACACAGCTCACCACAAGGGGACACACAAACACACCTGAGGCCCAGACACAGCCCCTCCGACACACCTCCATACCCCCTAGTCCCCCCAACACCGCCAACCCACGTCTTGCAACCTGGCGCTTGTGGCCACCCCACAGACACCCCCTAAGTCCCACTGAGAGACACCCCCCCCCCACAGCCCAGGCCCTTTCCCTCCTGCTCTGTGCAGCCCTCCCCTCTCTCCCAGGCTGGGTGGTTCAGGGCCAGGAGCCCGCAGCACCGCCCGGCTGGGTGCCAGCTGCGACTCTCGGTGGGCGTAGCTCCGGCAAGCGACTCACCTGACGAGAACCAGGAGACTTGCCCCGACGCCACCTGGCTGGCCCGGCCTGTCCCTGGCTGACTTGGCCCGGGGGAGGGATGCATGGAGAGGTCCAAGTCAGATTCTGCTTAGCCAAACCGTGGGGGCATGCAGGGGCGTGGGACTGGGCAAAGGGCATCGTCCTAAGGGTTGTTCCTGGGAGACCCCCTTTCCCACTCCTGAAGGAAACAGCAGTGCTTTGTGCGAGCCTGGACTCAGAGACCGTCCGCAGCAGGGAGCCAGAGAGAACCACAGGGTCTGTCTGCGTCCAGCAGCCTCAGTCCAGAATCCCCCTTCGGACCCAGCCCAGCCCTGGCTGTTCAATAACATGAGGGACACTGAGGGAGGCAAGTCGGGATTGAGGAGCATCACAGAGCAGTAGCAAAGCCAAGCACAGGAACAGTGGGGGAGCGAGAGCTGCAGGTTGGGACCGGGGGACGCTGGCAGAGCTGTGGGCTGGGGCTGGGTGGGGGAGAGACCACGGCTGGGGGAGCAGGAGGCTGCAGGTGGCTAGGATAACAGGATAGGGGGTGGCGGATTGAGTCTCCTGAACAGACAGGTGATCCTGATTATTCCAAGCAGCCTGGTGGAGTAGGGCCTGCCCCCCACCCTACCCCAGTCTACACCTGCTGCCCCATGTTACACTGGTTGCTCTTTGGGGCTGAGACAGGGCAAAGGACCATGTCAGCTTTACTGGGACACCTAATTCCCTGGGACTGGGTGCCACGCTGTCTGTGAAGGGGTGGGGCAGTGCAGGACTATTCCCAGCCCTGCACAACCTGGGGCAAATGTCTAAAGTTACATGTCTGTCTGGGAGGGTGGATCCAAGGGCCTTTCCCCAGCCATTTCAGTGCAAATTTTACCCCAAGGAAAAGACAATTAAAACCAAAACAGTAGCGCTAACGTGGGGTAACTTCTGTGGCCTTTTGTGTCACTTCCTAGGGTCCAAATCCTGTTCTCAGTTACCCTAGTGTAAACAAGGTGTAACTTGCTGGAAGGGACGGGAGGGATGTGGTGTAAATCAGGAGTAGCTCCCTGAAAATGAATGGGTAGCTTCATGGAAGTCAATGGAGGGACGTGGTGTAAATCCCGAGTAGCCCATGGCAGGCAATGGGGGACGTGGTGTAAATCCGGAGTAGCCTATGGCAGGCAATGGGGATGTGGTGTAAATCCGGAGTTGCTCATGGCAGGCAATGGGGGACGTGGTGTAAATCCGGAGTAGCCCATGGTAGGCAATGGGGACGTGGTGTAAATCCGGAGTTGCCCATAGCAGGCAATGGGGGACGTGGTGTAAATCCGGAGTAGCCCATGGCAGGCAATGGGGACGTGGTGTAAATCCGCAGTTGCCCATGGCAGGCAATGGGGGAGGCGGTGTAAATCCGGAGCAGCCCTTGCCCACGCTGCCCGCACGTGCCGCCCGGGGGCGGGTCCCGGCTGGGCAGGGCCCGACACGCGGCGGCGGCGTGGCGCGCGGGGGGAGGAGCGGGCGGCTCGCGGGCCGGTCCAGCCTCCTGCACCGGCGGTGGTTGTGTAACAGGGCCGCCCAGGCCCGGCTAATCGAGCCCTGCTCCCGGGAGCCACGCGTGGAAAACAGTCAAGGGGCCTGGTCCCTGGGGAGGATCCCGGGTGCGGGGGCAGGGGAGGCTGTGGGTGCTCAGCCCCTCTGGAAATCAAGGGTGCTGCCGGCGCCTCGGGTCATGGGGGCTGGAAAGGAGAGGGGGCGACCAGAGACATTAACGCCCCCCAGGCCCTCCTCTAGCCAAGGATCTCAAAGCACTTTTAAAACACCCACGAGCTTCCCCTCCCCCATGCAGGGTGTTACTGTCCCCCCACCTTCACATCTGGGAAACCGAGGCACAGTCAAGGCAAAGTGACTTGCCCCAGGCCATGAGGCTGGGAAGGGAACCCAAATGTCCTGCCATGCAGCCCTTCCAGCGCCCCTCTCTCCCAGCGGCCTGGGGAGTTTGCAGTGGACAGGCCATGAGTGGGAGCGCAGCGAGGCCATGGGGCGGGGAGGGGGATTCCCTTGAGGATGTAGGCCCCTATGCCTCTTCCCTTAACTCTGCCCCCTACTAGGTTGCAGTGCCCTGCACTGCCACTGGGGGGGAGTTTCTGTGCCCCCTCCCCGCACCTCTGTGCGACGGTGTCAGTCAAGGTCCTGGTGAACTGCCACCCCTTTCCCCCTAGTTAGGGGGGCTTTTGCTGTTTTGTCCCAGGAGCATCCCCTTCTGGAGGGGGCCTGGACTCCCTCCCCGCCACGTTCAGAGCTGCGTGCTGCCCTGCACAGGATGGGGGTGACCTCTGAACCCCACCCTCCAGCCCTGTGGGGAGAGGGTGGGAGGATGTCCCTAGGGGAGAGCTATGGCGGGAAAGCGGCAGGGGGGCAAGGGGGAAATGGAGTCGGGGTGAAGCCCTGCCACTCGCGGCATTTACACGTGGGTCCTTCAATGCCCTGGAGAGGTGATTGCAGAGGGCAGGGGCAGCAATGTGGGAACCAATGAGTCGTAGCCCCCATTGCTGCCAGGCAATCACAAGACTCCGGCAGTTTCGCTCCTGTCCCTTCTGCAGGTTGGGCTGGGGCGTGGAGGCTCCTCATGAGTTTTGTCCCACCTCTCAGGGCCATGAGTCAGGGCTCTGCGCAGCATGAGTGCCCAGGCCTGGAAGCTGGGGGTGACTGGCACTAGGGAAGACAGCAAAGTCTGTCAGTGCTTTGCCATTCCCCAGCCCCTCCGCAAGAGGCTGTAAGCAGCAATGTCTCCATGGGGGGGAGGGAGGGGAAACTGAGGCACAGAGCCAGGCTTTCCCCCAAGGTCACATGGAGAGCAAGAAATAGAACCCAGGAGTCCTGACTACCAGCCCCCCCCCCCCCCCCGCTTTAACTATTAGACTTTTTTTCTCTTTCCAGAGATTGGACTAAAACCCAGAAGTCCTGACCCCCCCCCCCCCCTTCGGTGACCACGAAACCGCAGCTTCCCTAGGAAGCTCACGCAAACCACGTTCCCAGCATGGGCAGCGCCTGCAGCTTTATATCCAGGGAACAGAGAATTGCCGGGGGGGCGGGGGGTGGACTTCCCCTACAAAAAATCTGAGCTGGGGAGGCAGGCAGGAGCCTTTCTCTGAGGGGTTCTTGGGCCACACTCCTGCTCAGCCCCAGGTTCTGCAGGGGATGCGATGGGAGGGTGCAGGGCTGGGCTAAAAGGAAGGCGGCTGTGGGGTGCAGGGGGCAAGAGGAGGGATAGGAGGTTGCGAGGGTCATGCAGGGCTGGGGAGATGCTGGGGTGGGAGGAGGCTGGGATGCAGTGGGGAGACGCTGGGTTGGGGGTGCAGGGGGGTGCTGGGTTGGGGTGCAGGGGGATGCTGGGATGGGGGGGAAGGGATGCAGCGAAGAGATGCTGGGGTGGAGGATGCGGAGCTGGGGGGAATGCTGGGAGGGACAGGGATGGGAGGATGCAGGGGAATGCTGGGGGTGCAGGATGCAGTGGGGGAGATGCTGGGGTGGGAGTGGTGTAGGGCAAGGCTGAGCTGCGGGGCTGGGCTAAGGAGATGCTGGGCTTGGGGGTGCGGAACTGGGCTGGGGCGCGGGCCTGGGGCAGACCCTGGGCTGGGGGGGGCTGGGGAGTATGGGGCGGGGCGGGGGCAAGGGTCCAGCGGGGAGATGTTGGGGTCGGGGGGCAGGGCTGGGGGGACAGGGCAGGGCTGGGGACGCGGATGGGGGGGGTGCAGGATGCAGCTGGAGACGCTGGGGTGGGAGGGACCTGGGCAGCGCAGGGATGCGGTGGGGCGATGCTGGGGGTGCAGGGGGGCGGGGCTGGGGAGCCGGGGTGCCGGGGGCGGGGCGGGGCGGGGCTATTGCAGCCGCCGCTCCTCGGGGAGCGACTCCTCTCCCCTGCCCGGCGCGTCCCTCCCTCCCCAGCGGCTGCTGCACCCGCCTGCCCGGGCAGAGGCGCCGAGGGTCCGGCCCCAGCGCGCAGCGGAGCCCATGGAGCCCGGCGGCGGCAAGCGGCCGCGGGACGGGGCAGGCAGAGGTGGGGCTCGGGGGAGCTCGGCACGGCGGGCCGGGAGCGCCCGGGGAAGGGGGCATCGGGGCAGCTGGCGAGAGCGGAGCCGGGGGCGGGGGGGTATCGGGGCAGCTGTCAGGAGGGACCCCCCGGGGGGTATCGGGGCAGCTGTCAGGAGGGACCCCCCGGGGGGTATCGGGGCAGCTGTCAGGAGGGATCCCCCGGGGGGTATCGGGGCAGCTGTCAGGAGGGACCCCCCGGGGGGTATCGGGGCAGTTGTCAGGAGGGATCCCCCGGGGGGTATTGGGGCAGCTGTCAGGAGGGACCCCCCGGGGGCTATTGGGGCAGTTGTCAGCAGGAGCCGGGGGGGGGTATCAGGGCAGCTGTCGTGGGGGAGCGGGGGTATTGGGGCAGTTGGTGAAGGGGAACAGGGGGGTAATGGGGGCAGCTGTCAGGAGGGAACCCCCGGGGGGGGTATCGGGGCAGTTGTCAGAGGAAGCGGGGGGGGGAGTATCGGGGCAGCTGGTGAGGGTGGAGCAGGGGGGTATCGGGGCAGCTGTCACGGGGGGACAGGGGGTGGGAAGGGGCAATGGCTGGTGAGGGCAGTGGGGAGTGAGGGGCAGTTAGGAAGGGGAGCGGGAGATGTCGGGGCAGTTGGTGAAGTGGAATGGGGGGGTATCGAGGCCACCTGTTAGGAGAGAGCGGGGGGGGTATTGGGGCAGCTGTCGGGAGGGAGCGGGGGGTATTGGGGGCAGCAGTCAGCAGGGAATGTGGGGTTGGTAAGGGGGTATGACTGGTGAGGGGCAGTTAGGAAGGAGGAGCGGGGGGTGTCAGGAGGGAGCAGGGGTTATTGGGGCAGCTGTCAGGAGGGAGCAGGAGGTATCGGGGGCAGCTGTCAGGAGGGAGTGGGAGGGAGCGGGGGCAGCTGTCAGGAGGGAACGGTGTGTATCGGGGGCAGCTGTCAGGGTGGACAGGGGGGTGGTAAGGGGGTATGACTGGTGAGGGCAGTGAGTGGTGAGGGGCAGTTAGCAAGGGGGAGCAGCGGGGGCCAGTGGACGTCATGGTGGCTGGCAGAGCAGCAAGGGAAGCTGGAGAGCAGTGCCAGCAGGGGGCGTCCCTGGAAGGGGCAGGCAGAGGCCCATGGGCATCATGGCACCCAGCGGGTGTCAGCAGGGCACTGTGGGCATCGGTGGCAGCTGTCAGGGGAGGTGGGCCGAGCAGCGCTGCAGGCATCACGCTGGTAGGTGCATGGGAGTGGGGGAGTGCTGCAAGGAAACTGGGACCACATCTGGCTGTGATGGATGGCTTGAAGGGATCACCCTGCATGCACTTCCCAGCCTGGCCAAGGACCCAGGGGCTGATCCCTCTGCCAGGGGTACCTAGATGGGTGGGGGAAGTTTTTTCCCTCTTGCTCCACTTTGTCCTGTCCCATTTTGCTGACTTGGCAACCTGGTCTCTGGCCTAGTGTTGTTTATTCTGTGTGCTGTGACTTGGTTTTGCTTTATTCCCGTGCCCCTCTGCCCGCCTGGTGCATCAGCTGTAGAGCTGTGTTAGCCAGGACCCTTCCCTGGGTGCTGCAGTGTACGTGTTCTAATGCAACATTGCCCTCTGCCAACAGGGATCAGAACTGTGCAATTGTGTGTCATGTGCCCTATACTGCTCAGCCAGAAGGGAGCGTGTCCTCTAGTCGGGTGGTAGCGGGGCTCTGTGTCTTACTCTCTTGCTTAGGGAGGGAGGATGAGGAAGACACTCTCCTACAGCAGGAGAGATTAGTTCCATTCCTTCCCCTCTCTGGGCCTCAGTTTCCCCATCTGCACAGTGGGGACAATGACTCTTCCTTTGTCTGGCCTGTTTACGTGTGATCTCTGTGGGATAGGGATGGTTTCTCAAAGGAGACCTGATCTCAGCTGGGACCCTCCTAGGTGCTGCCGTAATCCATCTCATAAGGTTTCCTTTTGCCGGGAGGTTCCAAGAGGTGTAAAGTCCCTGCGGATATTTTTTTTAACAGTTCAGGTCTCTCCAGGTTGTGCTGTTCCCTCCCTCTTCTTTTCTCCCCAAGTTGTAAACAACATCAGCTGCTTCTGTCCAGAGCCTTCAGCAAGTGATTTGCACGGTAGCTGCGGCATGGTGCTAGACCAGGGAGCGTCTGACCATAAGCTCATTTCTGCGCCATGAATATAGATCTTGTGGCGGCCTGTCCGGTTTTCGAGTTACTGTTCTTGGCTCCTCTGCCTTTTGGAGGGAGGCTTCTTAATCGCCTTCCGCATGACTAGCCCCACCACCTGCTGTCCTCGGGGGGCACAGAGCCCAGCACGCTGGGGGGCCAGGGATGCCAGACGGGGGGAACGGCTTGCAGAATTTTGCCTGATGCTTGCAAACTCCCTGCTGCAGGCACCTGTGACAACAGATGCTTCCCCTGTGCAGAGGACAGAGCGAGGGGCTGGGATAGGCAAGGGCCCTGCGGGGCGTTTTCCTTGGTGGCCTATTGCTTGACTCCGAGCTGTGAGGAGGGACCATAGGTCCCAGGCAGGTTTACAGGCAACGCCACCCCGATCCCAGAAAACTGGGGTGGAGGGATATTGCTAGGCCTGGGGTGGGGGGGACCAAACCCTGGCTGGGCTCTGAGTGAAATCCTGGAGAGGCAGGATGGCTTAGTGGTTACGGCCCTGGCCATTTGGGAGACCTGGGTTCACTTCCCTGCTGTGCAGCCGGGCAAGTCACTTAGCCTCTGTGCCCCAGTTTCCCCACTGAGTCAGTGCTACCAGGGCTAAAATCAGTGCTTCTTCACCCTCCTGCATCCCGTTATAGACCTGCTTTAAGTGCAGGCAGCAGTGTTGTCTAGTGGCTAGATCTAGGGACACAGCACCATAGCTGTGTGACCCCTTCCGGGAGCTGAGAAGGGGGAGTGTGGTCAAAGGGCTGAGCGTTGGGACCTCTGGGCGCTGGGAAGAGAGCGGGGTCTAGCGGTTGGAGCGGTGGACTGGGTTGTAGGAATCTTTGGTTCTGTTCTGAGCACTGGCCTGGGGAGTGTGTTCTGGTGATTGTGTGTTAGGGCTCCTAGGTTCTGTGCTGGTTGTGGGAGGGAGGGAGGAAGCTCCAGTGGACAGAATTGGGCAGAGACTGGAAGGCAGGACTCCTGGGTTCTATCCCTGGCCCTGGGAGAAAGGGTGACCTTATGATAGAGCAAAGGGGGAGCTGGGGGGTCAGGACTCCTGGGTTCTTTTCCCCAACTCTTCCACTCTCTGTGGGGCTTGAGCAAGTGATTTCTCTGTGCCTCAGTTTACTACTTCCCTTTGTCGCTGTCCGGGAGGGTAGAGGCTGTGTCGTGAGGCTAAGTGAAGGCTGGTGAAGTGCCCGGGGATCTCGGAAGGCAACGCTAGCAGACGTCCAAGTGTTCTGGTACATGTGCTAGCCCCCAGGGCTCCGGCTAATGCCGCCATGCAGGAGCAGCAGGTGGACAGTGGTGGATGCACTGGGAGGTGCCGGGGTTACTGGCAGAGGCTGCTGTTGCCTAACGCCGGGTGAGTTGCTGTCATGCAGACGAGGCTCTTGGTTTCCCTTTGGGTGTGTGTGTCTCCTTGGAAAGGGCCGGCGCTGGCAGGGTAGGTGCCCGCACGCTGGTGGGGGCTGTGGTGGAGGGATATTGCCATAACTGTTCAGTGCCCAGCCAGGGGACCAAGCCCCAACTGGGATGTGAACATGTTACTGGAGGGGCAGGATGATCCAGTGGTTAGCACGCTAGCCTAGGACTTGGTTTGATTCCACAGACTCCCTGTGTGACCCGGGACTCGTCACTTAGTCGCTCTGTGCCTCAGTTTCCCCAGTGAGGTTGATACTCTGGCCTCACATGGGGGCACTGAGGATAAATATGTTGACAGTGTGTGGTGCTCAAATACTATGTCATGGGGGCCAGGCAAGTGACCACAGATAGATCCCGGCCAATGAGAGATTCAAGTAACCATGAAACCCTGAGCCTAACACCTCCCTTGTCCTCTCCCTCCGCAGGGCCCGGACCTCTCCTGGGGGAAGTAGAAAAGCCTGCCTTGCGTCCCCCTCTGGTGGCTGGTCTGCTAATGCATAATAGCCTACTGCTGCCGGGGGATGGAGTTCCTCCTGCAGTCCCAGTGACAGAGGGGCCTGGGTGGCTGTGTTGGAGACTCTGGGTTCAAGCCGGGGTGGGGTGTCGGGGCGATTGTTATAAAAGCATCAGAGGGATGAAGCCCCTTTCCCATTGGGAGAACAGAGCATCCAGGGTGCACAGATCTCCTCAGGGCAGAGGCTTTGGTGTATGAACGCCCTGAGCCCTTGGGGAGCCCAGCAGACACCTGTGGACTAAGGTTAGCTGCTCTTGGATCCTAGGCTGGTTGTATTTACACAGAAGGAGGTAAAGCGGTTAGAGCGGGGAGGATTGGGAGTCAGGTCATATTCTCTGCTCGGGGAGCAGAGTGTGGTCTAGTGGTTAGAGCAGGGCGGGGTTTGGGAGTCCAGAGTCCTGGGTTCTAATCCCAGCTCTACTGTTGGCTTGCCAAGAGACGCTGGGACTGTGTCTCAGTTTCCCCATCTGTAGGAAGGTCATAACAATACCGGCCAAGCAAATTTTACAAGCAGCATAATGCAGCCTGGATGAAAGGCACTGCAGCATCGTATTAATAACGCCGTGTTATATAAGAGCTAATTGATGTTGTGAGTAGCAGCGAGGACCGGTCAGCTGGCCGAGAGCATGTGTCAGGTGCGATTACTAGCGAGGGCGTCTGTAGCCACCTCTGGGATACACAGTGGCACATACCACTAGGGAATTTGCTAGGGAGGTGCCTCTGTTTCTCATCCCATGCAATACTCAGGGTGGGGTCAGCCCAGCACAGAAGCCTGGGCATCGCCCTCCCATGGGATCACCATTTTCCCATGGCTTTGTTTCAGCAGGGATCCCCGGCATAAACCTCGGTGACTGATCCGTGCCCCCATCCCTCATCTCTGTAGCTCGGCTTCCAGTGTCGCCCTGGGAGGGACAGAGGACCCGGCTTTGGGCCATGCCGCAAAATTTGCAGCCAGGAAAGAGCCAATGTGGTTGATGCCAGCATGACTGAGTGGCTCAGACACTGACGTGTGGGACCTGGGTTCTGTTCCCTGCACAGGCAAATTACTTCCCTCTGTGCCTCAGTTTCCCCTCCCACCCTCTGTCCGTTTAGACTGTCAGCTCTTCGGGACTGCCTCTTGCTCTGTGTCTGTACAGGGCCTGGCGCAGTGGGCCGCACTGGTGCTACTGTAATGCACCTAATAATGCCCGGGACTGCCTCTTGCTCTGTGTCTGTACAGCGCCTGGCGCGGTGGGCCGCGCTGGTGCTACTGTAATGCACCTAATAATGCCCCGGTGGAAACGGAGGGGTACCCCCAGACCCCTTGAGGCTGATTTTGATGGCTTGCTTCACAGACTGGGCCGGTGAGAGTGGCACCGTCCCTTGCAAACTGCACGTACTCATGCACCCCCCACCCGCTTTTATTTTTAACTGGAGGGATGTAAGCTAATTATGTTAATGCACTGGCTGTGGCGTGGGGCAAAGCCGGCTCATGGCACTCAACCCTGCCTGCTGCATAATCCCTTGGTAATCCCCACCCGGGGGTCACCCCCGTTTCCGCAGCTGGGGCCTAGCTGAGGTGGGAGAAGACGCAGGCAGCCCCAGGGACCCGATCCTGCCAAGTGCGGCGCTCCCCCAATCCATGGAGGGCATTTGGCAGGATTGGGCCCATCTGCACGCTCCCTCTTTGCCGGGGAGAGCCGCCCATTGGGCGAGATGGGCCCCTGCTCTGCTCCAGCCTTGCCAGCCCTACTTCAGCCTGCAGCTGCCGAGTGTCTGCACCCCTCTCTCCGTCCCTGCTAGTCAATCCAGATTTGGCCAGCGCCGCTAGCGATGACCAGCCCCACCGGGGCTACGCTGGCCCAGCTCAGCCAGGTGCCTTGTCCGAGGCACCCCAGGCTAGCGAACGTGGGGGGAGCTGCGCCCCCCGGCTGCTACTGCAGAGCGGCCCTTGCTGCCTTCTGTGCGCCTCTTCCAGCATTCTAGGCTTCGCGCCGCCTTTAATTGGTGTGAATCTGGGCCGGAGCAGCCCATGCCCACCGGGCGGCCTGTTGCAGTCAACGTGTGGGCGCCTCTGGCAGACGGAGCTCTTTGTTTTCCTTCGTACGAGGGGGACATCCTCCCCCGGCCTTTCCAGCCCCCCAGCTGCAGGGGCAAGGGGCTTCTGCATTTTAGCATTAGGCTGGGCCCCGGCATCAGACTCAGGATATCTGGAAAGGGCAGAGACCAGCTCCTTCCATCTTTCAGGCCCAAGAACCCCCTTGTGCCTTCGTCCCACAGAGAGGGGATCCGCAAGTACCCTGGCACCCCTGGGGGCTGAGATGGAGAGATAGCATCTCCTGGCATGAGTGGGTGCAGTTCACAGTGGAGAACTCCAGGGGGTGTTTAGGAGTGGTGGCAGTAGTGGGATAGTGGCTCATAAACTATCAGAGCAAGTTAAAATAAAGAATGTGGTGTAATCAAAGAGGTTCTTCACATGGGGAGGGGGTTGCTAAAGTGGCAAGGGACCACCTGGCCTGGGGTCCCAGTATGGCAATGGGGACCCCAGTGTGGAAGGAGGTCAAGCACCTGTTGGCGTCATGCCTAGAGATCTCACCGTGCCGGTACGACAGGCTGCAATCTGACCCTCTATGCAGATGCTGCTTTGGCTGCTCCTAGTATGGGATGCCGATGCTTTGCTTCTCGCTCCCTTTAGCCTTGTCTCACTCAGTTATCTGTGACTCAGCTCGTGCTAGGGGCTGTACAAGCCCGGGACAAAAGGCTGGTCCCTGCCCCAAGGAATGAAGGGTCCCTCCATCAGATCTAAGCCCCCATGCGAGCCAGTGGGAGCCCTCCCATCCGTTCCCATGGGAGTCGCGCTTGCTGCGGCTGGCTTAGATGGATTTGTGCCCCCTCCAGTGCTGGCTAGTCTCTGTCCTGCTGGTACAGTCTCCTCCCCACACCTGCCCCCCGGCCCCTTGCCCGTAGGGCTAGTGAATAGCAGCCAAGGGGGAGAATTCACAAGTCACAGGCCGATGAGGGCAGGGGTGCCTTCAGCCGATTCTCAGAGCGACGTGGAGTTTTGGAGAGGGGAGTTGGATGCGGAGGAGAAGGCTCTTACGCCCCACAGCGACGGGCTGGCAAAAAGTGGCCGGTGTCGGGGTGGGAGGTGTGGAGGAGAGACTGGCAGGGTGCTTGGATCCCACGATGCTGGGGTGGGGCAGCGGGTGGTTGGGTGCTGTGCTTGGCACAGGAGCGTGAAGTGGTTGGCAGGTGCTGTCCTTTTTGAGGGCTTCTGGGTACATGCTGGGCATGACGTGGGATCTGCATAAGGGCATGGTGAATGCCACGTGGGGCACAGGCCAGCAGGTAGGTGCTGAGCGGCGCTGGGCATGGGCAGACGCCATGCGGGCACAGGCGCTGGCAGGAATGTGAACTGGCAGATGGGGCTACCGGTGGGTGCTGTGCATGGCATGGGTGCGGCATGGGGGCAGAGTGTGTTGTTGCTGCGTGGGGCCGTGGGTCGGCAGGTGGGTGCGGGCATTGTGGGTGGGTGCTGTGTGGCTTGCTGCTGCGTGGGGTGCAGGCTGGCAGGCGAGTGCTGTGTGGGGGCCTGGCGGACAGTTGCTGTACGGGGTGCGGGCTGGTGAACATAAGAACGGCCACACTGGGTCAGAGCAATGGTCCATCTAGCCCATGTCCTGTCTCCTGCCCGTGGCCAATGCGTGACCAGAACTGCCCGCAGTATTGCAGGTGTGGGCGGACAATGCCTTTGAATAGTGGCATTCTGGTATTTCTGTCTTGGTGCCATGCTGTGGCAGGGATGGGCTGGCAGGCGGGCATTGCGTGGGTTCGCTTGCTGCACGGGTGCAGGCGGGCGCTGCGTGGAAGGCAAACGCTGCGTGGGGCACGGTGCAGGCCAATGGGCAGGGACTGGTGACGGGCGTGGGCCTGGCAAGCAGAGGGGCTCGCGCGGCGCCAGGGAACCCGCAGAGATCCGCTGGGGTCAGGGTCTTCCTGCTGCCGGCTGGGATCATGTCTCCATTGCCACTGGCCCACTGGAGGAGCCCGGTGCCCAAGCTGGCCCGGCCAGGTTATGTCACCAGGAGGCTGCTGGGGAGCGGGGCAGAATGCACCTGCCAGCTGGGGTTTAGCACTCCAGAAGCCCCCACCCCGCCACTCAGCTCTGCCCCGCTTCCCCCATCCCACCCTCGCCTGCTCCCACAATGCCCTTTGCCACCCGTGAGCCACCTTCCATGGGTCCCCCCCTCAGATCCAGCTGTGCTGGGCCAAACGCCTCCCTGGGGATTTCAGTTGCCTTGCCTCAGAGTTGGGTTTGGCATGGTGTCCAAGCAGGGGAGTGGGGTCTAGTGGTTGGAGGGGGGTGGGGGTCCTGGGAGTCAGGACTCCTGGGTCCTGTTCTCAGCACTCGGAGGGGATTAATGAGTTAAAGGAAGGAGGGCTGGAGGGTTAGAACTCCTGGGTCCCTTTCTCACCTCTCAGAGAATATATGGTCTGGGGCAGGGGTGGCGTGGCCAACCTGTGGCTCCGGAGCCCTATTCGGCTCTTCAGAAGTTAACATTCGGCTCCTTGTCTTGGCACCGACTCGGGGGCTGGAGCTACAGGCTCCAACTTTCCAATGTGGAGGGGGTGCTCACTGCTCAAGCCCTGGCTCTGCCACGGGCCCTGCCCCCACTCCACTCCTTCCTGCCCCCTCCCCTGAGCCAGCCATGGCCTCACTCCTACCCCCCAGAGCCTCCTGCATGCCAGGAAACAGCTGATCAGGAGGGAGGGAGAGGCACTGATAGGCTGCAGGTGGGCAGGAGGTGCTTGGAGCCAGGGGATCTGATGGGGGGGCTGCTGACATATTACTGTGGCTCTTTGGAAATGAACATTGGTAAATTCTGGCTCCTTCTCAGGCTCAGGCTGGCCACCCCGGTCTAGGGCTTGGAGCAGAGGGAATGGGAGCCAGGACTCCTGGGTCCTATTCCCAGCTCTGCCACTGGTTTGCAGTGTAATACAAGGGAAGTCATGTCTCTCCGTGCCTCAGTTTCCCCTTCTGTAGAACAGAGCAGCGCTTAGCTTAGATTCATAAATTCCAAGGCCAGCAGGGACCTGGAGCAGTGACCATCTCGTCTGACCTCCTGAATGATAACCAGCCCGAGAACTGCCCTGAATTAATTCCTCTTTGAACTAGAACAGAGCTTTTAGAAAAGCAGCCAGTTTTGATTTAAGCGGGTTAATTTCTCTTTGTAAAGGACTTGTTAAACCCTTGGCTGCGTAGCTATTGGGCATTTCCCCCTGAGGAGCAGATCAATGTGTGTGTGAGCATGCGGGGAGAGGGGCCTCTGCTTGCCAAGTCGTAACCCTCCGTGCGGGGCCGTTCCAGCCCTGTTTGCTTTGCACTGAGAGGCTCTTTGTGCCAGGGGGCTGTCGCTTCGTCCAGCTGAAATAACAGCCAGCTCTGGGGTGGGACCCAGTCACTCTTTACCAGCCCACAGCAACAGGCCCGGGAAGCAAAGATCCAGTCAGACCAGCAGGGGCGGCTTGGGGAATGAGGGTGTGCTGGCTTTGGAGAGTCGCCCAGCGTGGTGTCCCGGCGGGGTGCCGGCCGTTTGGGGAACAGGGAGGCTGTGATGTTCCCAACCAGGAGCAGCTGAGTCAGCGCCATGGAATGCGGGGAAAGCTGCCATGGAAATGTTGGCTGTAAAAGCCCTGGCGGGCCACGGCAGCACCTCTGGAATAGCGCCTCCAGGAGCTACTGGCAAGTGCTGTACGGGTGGCAAGCAAAGCAGGGGAGGTTTGGGGAAAGGGCAGCCCCCCTTGACTGTCCCACTCCACCCTCCCCGGGCACCTGCCCCCTTAGGAATTTACAGCACTGGATAACGTTAGAGATTGCGGCCTCACGGCCCCCGAGAAAGGAGGTCCATTCTTTAATGCCCATTTCACAGAAAAGAAAACTGAGGGGTGGGGCTGAGAATAGAACCAAGGAGTCCTGGCTCCCAGTCCCCTGCTGTAACCACTAGGCCTCACTCTGCACCCAGATCTGAAAAGAGAAGTCTGCAGTCCAGGGATGGAGCATGCCTAGGTCACGGGCACAGGGGCCAGGAGTCAAGGTGCATGTGCTCTAGTTCTGCCTCTGCCACTCAAGTCACTCTATTGTTCTGTGCCTCAGTTTCCCCATCTGTGACCATATTCCTGGGGGGGATTGTGAGATTCGCAAAGTTCCTGTCTGCCAAATTCTGGTTCATCCTCCATCCAATGGTGGGGTAGGAGGGCAGAATGCTGTAGTCAGACATGTCCCATCGCGGGTGAGTCGGTGGGATGGGTTCCAAGAGGGGACATTGTGGGTGCAAGATTTCACCCCAGGAAGGGATCAGTGCTGAGTACAATCCCGTGCATGGGTTCAAGGTGTCACGTGTTGCTTGAGCATTTCACAGTGGGGGCTCACCTGCGTGGGGGATCGGAACAGAGGGTCCCCTCTGCAAAGCTGCTCTCTGCATTATTATTCCTGTCGGTTTCCCTGCGTAGACCAGCCCTTTGCCCTCAGTGGGCAGTGTCTCCTGCCCTGGTGGGGTGTGCTGGGAACCTGTGCTTCCTTTGCATTGTAAATCAAACCAGACCTCTCTCCCTGCCCCTTTTACAGCCAGGCCTCCAGGCTCTGTTGCCTTTAGCTCCTTCCCTCTCACCGGCTTGCGCGGCCCTGAGCCGCCCGGCTTGGGGAGAAAGGGGAGCTATTTGTAAAGGGATTTTTGCCGCGAGCTGCTTTGTGACGCCTGGCGAAAACCTTTCTACTTTCAGCCCTCTCGCTTGGCAGCAGGGAATTAGCTCAGAGAAAGGAAAGGAGTTTACTGGGCAGATAAGTGTTCTCCACTCCCTCCCACATCTGCTTCTGCAGGTGGGAGATTATTGCATTGACGTAAGGGAGGCAGGAGGTTAGTGATGGCTAAGCAGTATCCTTTCCCAGGTCGCCTGTCACTCTCCGGAGCCCCGATCGAAGAGCATCGGAGCCATGCTCACTTCCTCGGAGGCAGCAGAACTGGCTGCCGAAGGATGAGGCTTTAGGCTAATGCCGAGAGCGTCCGATGGTGTCATGTCCCCGGGAGAGCGCCGTCGCTTGAGACACTGCCCTTGCGGAGGGGCCCCACACTGCTCCTCGGGGTGGAGGGGATGCGGTCGTGCCTAGATGGACGGCCCTGCCTCGCAGAGCTCACCATCCAAGCAGAAGGGTCACGATCCCCGTGTTACAGGCGGGGAAACTGAGGCTTGGGGGCGGGGGGACGGGGACACAAAACGATTGGCCAAAGGGAGTGCGCAGCAGAGCCAGGAATCGAAGCCGAATCACCCCAGAGCTGTAACCCCAAAACCCCGCTTCCCTTTCTGCCGGCAATATGCCTAGGCCTCCGTCCCAGCATTCCCTCCTCAAACCAGAGGGGCCTGGGGCGGGTCATATGTCCCTGGCTTTTAATTTCACCATCTGCAGCCGAGTCCTGCTCCTAATAGCCCTGAGCTTCGGGGCGCAGAGCTGGTGACCGGGACCTTGTATTGACCAGCAGTGTCGCTTGGCCTTCCCAGGAGCCCTCAGCAAGGCAACTGCTGCATAGCTGGGCTGTGTCATTGCAAACATCTGGGCCGTGGGACCGCCCCGCCCCTCCCTGGGTGGCCCAGACGCAGCAGCCAGCCCTAGGATGCCAGAATCCAGCCTGTGGCAGTGGGGTGGAGAGGGTATGTGTGGGGGCAGAATGTTGTCGTACTGACTGGCACGTGGTGTTAGCAGCTCCCCAGTAATTTCTCTACAGGGTTTTTAGTTAGTTTTTTGTCCTCCTTGATGTTGGCAGGAATTCGCAGCAGAGCCCGGGGAAGGGTTGGGCTGGAGGAGGCTGCATCTGGCCTGGCGGTGCCATGCAGTGGGCTCAGTCGGGGGTCAGGTTTACACCCCACTGCACATGGTGAACGGCAGGCTTCAGCCTGAAGACCCTCGGCCCGCTATCCCAGCCCAAGGTTCCCCCCACAGCTCTGCCGGTGTCCCTCAATCCTGCTCCCCACCCCCCTGCTCTGCCAGTGCCCCCCAATCATGACCCATAGCCCCCTGTTTTCCAGACCTGCCCGTGCACCCCAATCTGACCCACATTCTCCTCTGCTGTTCCTGCCCTAATCTCAATTCAGCTCCTGCTGTGTTATACTTGGAGGGAAGCAGCCACTAGTGGGTAGAGCAGAGAGGGGTTGGAGGCAGGACTCCTGGGTTCCCACTCCGCCACTGACTCCATACAAATATAAGATACTGGGCAAGTCACTCCCTCTCTCTGCCCAGCTGTGATGTGGGGTGCAGTTCACATTTGAAAAGCTCCCCGTTATTCTTCCAGGCTGGTTTCTCAGCTCACTGGCGGTTGCCCTGGCGCAAATGACGACTGTTCGCTGGATGGTGTCAGGGATGTGGACATGCACTTCTTGGCAGTGTGAAATCCCCACCATCCATCCCAATTTGCCCTCCTGCATTGCAGCTAATGCTACGTCTGGGTTTAGGTCTCCAAGGTTGAAATCTGCGATCTTTCCGTTGTCTGTCTAGGCTGTGAGGCAGGGACTGTCTCTCATTGTGCGTCTGTGCAGCTCCTGGCACAACAGGACCCTGATCTCAGCTGGGCAGGGACTGTCTCTCGCTGTGTCTGTACAGCGCCTGGCGTGGCGGGGCCCCGATCTCATCTGGGGCAGGGACTGTCTCTCACTGTGTGTCTCTGCAGCACCCGGCGCGGCGGGGCCCCGATCTCAGCGGGGGCAGGGACTGTCTCTCGCTGTGTGTCTCTGCAGTGCCCGACACCACGGTGCGCTGATGGGAGCTGTTTGGGAATTTTTTTGACAAAATGTTTTTTGGCTGAAAAACGCTAATTTTTTTGAAAGTGAAGTTGGCTGAAACGTACTGGGTTTGATGAAACTTTTGCTAGGCAGGTTTCTCAAGTTCGGGGTGGAATTTCTGGAGGGGGAGACCCCAGCAGAGCCAATGGCCTAGTGGTTAGAGCACTCCCCTGGAGCGTACAAGACACAGATTCAAATCCCTTCTGTGCCTGATTCAGAGCAGGGACTGGGCCTTCTGCCCCCCATAACCACTAGGGCATGGGATATTCTGAGGTCTCCCCCTGGGGTTCTGTAGAAGATTCCCAGAGCTCTCTGTGCCCCCCCCCCCCCCGTGTGGAATCAAACTGAATGCTACTCATTTTGAGGTTTTGACAAAATTGAATTCTCGTTTTCCGGCCCGGCCCCGGCCCTGATCTTGGCAGGGGCGTTTCTGTGCCTCCATCGAACAACCAGGCAGTACCAGGAATAATCCAGATGCTGAAAGAGCCCATCTGGATCTGAACCGAGGAGTGTCTTGGTTGCTGTCCAACGAGCTGCTCTTGGCTGAGGGACCAGCAAAGCAGCTCTGGGGTCTGCGTCCCACCCCCCCTTCCGGCCATCTGCTGCTGCAGCACCTTGCAGAGCAACAGTTGGCACATCCCCGACTTCCCCGCTCCTACCCAGGGAGAGCTCTGATCCCTGTGCCAGCGAAGCACCGAGAGCCAGCAGGGTGTGTGTGTCGGTCGTTATGTAATAGCTGCCTACTGAGGGCGTGTTGTTTGCCTAGGTGTGAGATTATACAAGACTGTGGGTTCTGGATACTCCCTGTGCAGATCACAGGAGCCAGAGTCCTGAGTGCCGACCATTACGCCATGGGAGCAGCTCTCCTGGGCGGGGAGAGGGTAGCTGGCCCCTGGCCTGGGGTTCTAGAGAGATGGGTTTGAATCCTGGCTCTGCTGCTGACTTCTTGTACGAGCCCTGGCAGGTCCCTTCCTCTCACAGGCATAGTTCCTCCATCTGTAAAATGGGGAGAAATCAGCCTGCCTTTGCGTAGTAGATTGTGAGCTCTGTGGGGCCGGGACTGTCTCTCGCTGGGTGTCTGCAGTGCCTGGCACAATGGGGCCCTGATCTCAGGTGGAACAGGGACTGTCTCTCGCCGTGTGTCTATGCAGCGCCTGGCGCGGCAGAGCCCTGATCTCAGGTGGAACAGGGACTGTCTCTCGCCGTGTGTCTATGCAGCGCCTGGCGCGGCAGAGCCCTGATCTCAGGTGGAACGGGGACTGTCTCTCGCCGTGTGTCTATGCAGCACCTGGCGCGGCAGAGCCCTGATCTCAGGTGGAACGGGGACTGTCTCTCGCCGTGTGTCTATGCAGCACCTGGCGCGGCAGAGCCCTGATCTCAGGTGGAACGGGGACTGTCTCTCGCCGTGTGTCTATGCAGCACCTGGCGCGGCAGAGCCCTGATCTCAGGTGGAACGGGGACTGTCTCTCGCCGTGTGTCTGTGCAGCGCCTGGCGCGGCAGAGCCCTGATCTCAGGTGAAACGGGGACTGTCTCTCGCCGTGTGTCTGTGCAGCGCCTGGCGCGGCAGAGCCCTGATCTCAGGTGGAACAGGGACTGTCTCTCGCCGTGTGTCTATGCAGCGCCTGGCGCGGCAGGGCCCTGGTCTCAGGTGGAACAGGGACTGTCTCTCGCCGTGTGTCTATGCAGCGCCTGGCGCGGCAGGGCCCTGGTCTCAGGTGGAACAGGGACTGTGTCTTGATGTGTGTTTTTGCAGTGCCTGATACAACTCTTCTAAGCGCTGCTGTAATATAAATTATAGTGACCTGGGATGTGGTTCTCTGTGGGCTTTTGCAGGGACCTCGGATCATGGATTTCTGCTGTTTTTTCCCCTCTGCCATGTGGGCAGGGCTTTGGGCTCCCAGCAGTTACTGGCAGTATCCCAGCTGAGCCTGGCTGGGTATGACCCTGGAACCTTCTGTGCTACAAACACCATCTTCTACCCCGGGAGCTAAAGGAGCAACACCATTAGCTGGTAGCTATAGTAGACTCTTATCCTCTTAGACAGAGGAGGGGGGACAGAACCCTACACTCCCCTAGCAAGGCGTTATTATTACTGTCTGCGCTGAGCCCCAGGCATGGACCCAGGGTGCTAGGCGCTGTACAAACCCAGACCAGAGATGGTCCCTGCCCCAAAGAGCTGACAGTCTGAGTAGGGGCATCTGTCCTGTGTTGGTTCTTGGGACTGAGGGAGAGGGGAGATGCCAGATCCTTTAATCCCTAGATTGCGAGTTCACCCCCGGCCCACCTTGTAGGCACGAGGTGACTCAAGGACTGGAGCGGCCGTCGGGAGTGAGCACCCCAGGTGGGGGGGGTCCCTCCAGGTTGGCAGGGGAGCGGTACGAAGTTTGCCTGTTGTCTGCAGAACTGCCAGTCCAGCATGTAAAAAGCCAGGCCAGGTAAGGGGCTGCAGAGGGCTGTGGAGCAGGAATTGCACCCAGGCCAGTTCCCCTCAGCAGCCCAGGCGTGGTTCCAGCGACCACAGGCAGCTCCGGCCCAGGCCCACGAGCTCCCGGCAGCGCTGCTGGCCGACGTGAGGCCGCTTGTGTCAGGAACAAACCCTCTGGCGTTCCCCTGGAAGAGCTGGTGCCGCCAGTCAGCTCCCAGAGGGTGGCTGCATGGCAGGGCCACTCGGCAAGCAAACGGGGCACCAGCCCACGCATCACCAGCCCGGTGGGGGGCAGGCTGAGAGCTGGCGAGCCAAGGGGCACCACGGGGGATGTCTGGGCCTGGCAGCCTCCTTAGAGCGTCGCCCTCTGGGCTCCTGCAGTGCAGGTTGGGTTGGCATCCCCATCACTCAGCCAGAGGGTGGGCCCAGTGCTGCCCCTTCCCCCCTGAGCTTCATGTAGCGTTGCTGTGAGACTGTTGTAAAGCCCCTTTTCCTCACCCCAGAGGTGGCTGCATCTCAGTGCTGGGCAGGGGATCCCTGTATGAACAGCCCCAGCGCCCCACCCCAGAGGTGGCTGCATCTCAGCATGTGCTCCAGACTGGGATAAAAAGCTATCGGGAGGCAGCGTGGCTGCTGGGTATGCAGGCGATGGCTGCTAGGGGTCCCAGGCCCCATGTCTGCTCAGGTGCCTCCCTGCGCTGTGACTCAGACACGTGTGGCTGGCAAGCGGCCAAGGCCCAGGAGCTGGGTTATGTAAGCAGGGAGTTCAGGCAAGGCCAGCGTGGGGGTTGGGCCACGCTCCCCCGCCCTGCCCTGCTTCCCCTTATTCAAACCCCACCCAGCAGGGGGCAGCAGGCAGCTGAGTGGGCACGGGGTGGCGTAGAGGGCCAGACCCTGGGTGGGGCTGACAGTACAGGGGTGCCTAGGGGCCCCGACCAGGATCGGTGTGCTGAGTTCTGCGCCCTGACCTAGAGTGGGGTCCCAGTTGTGTCAGGTGCTGCATAGATCCCACCCACCACACCTGCTCACCCCAAGATCGGGGTCCCCCTTTGTGCCAGGCGCTGCCCAAACCCAGACCAAGATCAGGCTCGCCACAGGAACCCAGGGATTGTACAGGCTCCAGTTCTGAGATCAGGGGCCCCACAGGGATGGGACCCAGGACTGGGCCTTACAGGCCCCAGGACTGAGATCAGGCCCCTCACGCTCCAGAGTGAGACAGTCTCTGTCCCACAGAGCCCACAGCCCAGGGGGGTACAAGGCCGGGGAGAATCTCGTCTCTTTCGGCCTGAGATTTTTCTCCAATTCTTCCCTATCTTGTGCCACTAACTCTCGGCCCCGCATGCGGCCGGTGCTTGAGCCCTTCTGATTGGAGGCTGGCTGGGCTGCCTGATGGGACGAGAGCACCATGGTTCCCGCCACAAATTCAAAACCTGCCCCCCCTCCCCGCCCGCCACACCCACACTGCGAAAGGCCCATGGGTGCTGGCTTAAACTGGGCCAGCTCTGCTTGGGCCTGTGGGGGTGGGAGGCTTGGAAAAGGGAAATAAACTAAAAGCTGCAGGAGTAGACTCTGGGATTCTCTGCCCATCAGGTGCCCGGTGCCATGGCTGACCCGCCCTGAGGGGGATCGGTCCCCCTGTTACTCCCCTGAGGGGGATCAGACCCCTTGATAGTTCCCAGGAACAAGGGTCTGTGCTGGGCCCCGTCTCAGAGCCCCCTACTCCCCCAGGCCCATGGGCCACAGCACTGGCTGCTGCAAAGTGTCTCCGCCCTTGAGTGGGGAGCATGGCCCAGGTGGGGAGAGGGCCGTGAATCGGGGGGCGGGAGGGAGGTCCCCACTTCAAGCTTCAGCACAGCGAGCCGGGACGGTCTCAGCTTCTAGTAGGGCAGGGCCCCCTCCAGCCCCCAAAACCACCCGCTGTTTGGGGGAGAAAGGGCCAGGCCCAAGGCCAGACCCACTTCCCCTGAAGACAGGGCTGGACTCTCCCGGCTGCAGCAGGGGCCACACGGGACCCTGAGTGCACCTAGCAGCCCCGACTGCCCGCCCCGGGTGAGTCCCTCCTGGGGGAGCTCTCTCCACTCGGCCAGCCCCATCCTGGGGTACCGACTCCAGCCCTGCGCAGAGATGGCCCCGGAGCCACGGGGGTTAAGGCAAGGAACGAAAATAGCAAAGCTGCTTAGGAGGGTGGCATGGCGATCGTGCGGCTTTCTCCAGGCTGAGTACTCAGGGACGCTCAGCAAGCTAATCAGATTGATTTTCCCTTTCGGGGGGGTGGGGGTGCAATTAACCCTTTGTTGTAGCCTGCGGGTCGGGATTGAGGGGCACTGACTGAGCTGGAAGGGGCAGGGCTGGGCTAGCAGGGGCTGTGGGTCGGGATTGAGGGGCAGTGGCAGAGCGGGGGCAGGGCTGGGCTAGCAGGGGCTGTGGGTGGGGATAGAGGGGCAGCAGCAGAGCAGGGCTGGGCTAGCAGGGGCTGTGGGTCGGGATAGAGGGGCAGCAGCAGAGCTGGGGAGCAGGGCTGGGCTAGCAGGGGCTGTGGGTCGGGATAGAGGGGCAGCAGCAGAGCTGGGGAGCAGGGCTGGGCTAGCAGGGGCTGCGGGTTAGGATTGAGATGTTTCTCCCAGTATCCCAGCTGTGGGCTCCCTAGATCTGCCGATGCCCCCTCAATCCCAGTCACCACCTCCCACACCGCCACACACCCAGCTCTGGGATGTACCTTGGTTCCTGGAGTGGGAGGGGAAGTGGAAACTCTCTAAGGAACTTACAAAGCGCAGAGGAGGGGCGGGGGGGGGTGCTGTGTCTCCCTGGCTCAGTCCCAGGGGGCACGAGGTTTCGTGCTGCCCGGGTCCAGGTACTGTGGGGTGCAGGCAGGCTGGGCAGGGTTGTGCTCTGCCCCACGTGATTCCAAGTAGAACTGACCCCGCAAGGTCCTAGAGCGTAGCCCCTGCCAGGAGCCCCGGGGAGTGCCCACTGCAAGTCCCGCAAAGGGAGAGAGTGGGGTCCAGTGGTTAGAGCAATGGGCCTGGGCGTCAGGACTCCTGGGTTCCATTCCCAACTTTGCCACAGATTCGTTGTGCCCTTGGGCATGTCGGGGGGCTGATCCTGCCCCATGTTCTGTAGTGCGCCCGGAGCCCCTCCAGCGAGATATGTGAGACCTGGGGGTGCCACATCTCACAGGTGCTCCCAGAATCCATCCGGTCCCACATGGGCAGGCAGGCAGCAGGATTTCTGCCCCGATCGCTACGTCCTCCTCTGCCCTGCCCTGAGAGAAAACGAGCCCAAAGGGCTGAGCCAACGCTGACCCTTTCAATAAAAAAGGGCCTTAAAGGGAATTTTGCAGAAGGCTCTCAACGGGACCTGGTGCTCATTGTCCATCAGCTCAGAGAATGGCTGTGTTACTGCCCGTTCCCACCATGGGGCAGCGGTCTCTGCCCTGGGGCACAGAGAGCGTCTATCTGCCCAACTGCATACAGCCCCACCTGTCTGTCCATCCATCCCCACACACCCCATCTGTCTACCCATCTATACCTATAACCCCATCTATCTGTCCATCCATCTTCATACACCACCATCTGTCTGTCCATCCACTCCTGTGCACCCCCATCTGTCTAAGGTACTTACCTGCCCCCCCCTTATCTTAGCAAACAAGTGCTTCCCAATCTATAATGGCTTCATCCTCGCAGCCCCCCAGGAGGCAAGTACAGTGTGGTTAGTTTCACTGTACAGGGGGAAACTGAGGCACAGAGAAGCTAAGTGAGTTGCCCAAGGCCACTCAGGAAGTCTGTGGAAGAGCAGGGACTTGAACCCGGGTCTCCCGATTCCCAAGCTTGCCCCCTCACGACTGTGTAAATGCAGGGGGTTCCTGAGATCCGCTGGAACAGTGCGGCATCGTTTATTACTGAGTCACTTATTAATCCGTCTGATAACCCTACCCAGTCACTGAGTTATTAATCAGGGTATTGGGCATGTGCTTATGGGGAGAGATCAATCAATAAGCGATGGCTCCCACTGAAAAATGAAAAGCTCCGGTCTTTCCTCTCGGCTCGCCTCGGCATCTTGCAGCACCCCCCTGCTGCCCCTCTGCTCTGGCCTTGGTGCGTGCAGGCCGCTGCAAGCCAGTACTCCGAGCCTGGGGCTTTGCCATCTCACCCCCCCTTGGCATCCTGTCCCCTCCCTCCCTGCCGTCCCGCATTCGCTCCTCCTCCACTCAGCCCACGGTCCCAGCCTCCAGCGCCCACCTGGTCCGTTCTCTCACCAGCCCCTTGGCGCTCTCTCCTGTTCTCGGGAGGAGGTCACTGTGAATGTCCGCCCAATGAGCTCATCTCCTCCCGCACGGCCCTCCTTACACCTTCAGAACTCCTCCGCCGGGGCTGGCCTGCCACCATGCTGCGAGCCCGGCTCCCCCAGCTGCCTGGGTCCGGCTGGTCTTGCGTTTAGATTGTCAGCACGTTGGGGCTGGGGCCGTCTTTGTTCTGGGTTTGTACAGCGCCTGGCACCAGGGGGACCTGGTTTGTGACTGGGGCGCCTAGGTGCTACCGTAATACACCTAATCGATAATGTACAGCGCCTAGCACCGTGGGGACCTGGCTCACGCATGAGGTGCCTCGGTGCTACCCCAGTGCAAACAGCGATAATAATATTGTTTTGACATACCAAGCGCTGTGTGTGCGTCATTCCCAGATGCTTTGATTGGTCTCTGCTGTAAGGTCTGCGATGGGGCATGTCCCAGGGGCATTTGCCCAGGGGTCACTTGCACTGAAAGGGGGAGGTGCTGGATAAATTGGGGTGGGGAATGGGTTGTAGAGCGTTTCTCCTGGAGGGTCTAGTGATTACAGCAGGGAGGCTGAGAGCCAGGACTCCTGGGTTCTGTTCCCAGCTATGGGAGGGGAGTGGGGGCTAGTGGGCTAGTTGAGGGGAATTTGGGGCCGGGAGGACTGGTAATCAGTCCCCTGGGTTCTATTCTGCGGGGCTGGGAGCCCCGCTTGGTGCCTCAGTTTCCCCATGACGCTCCAGTAGCCATTTGGGAGGGGTGGCAGGCTCTTGGGGGGGATGCCTGCAGGGGTCCTGGTGCAGCTGCCGTCTCACCCCGTCTCTCTTTTGGTTGCAGGCCCGATCGCCATGAAGAAGACGCACACCTGTAAGTACAGTTCCTGCCAACGGGCCTCTCCCCCTTTGCACTGCGCCAGACATCCTGCCCCAGTGCGGATCGTGGGCCCTGCCCCTAATTGTCCATGGGGCACAAGGGAGATCTGTAAAGCCCAGCTTAGACCCTCTCGGTTCATGTGGGGATGTGCTGTAGCAGAGGCAGCATGGTCTAGTGGGCTGAGCAAGGGGACTAGGAAGCCTGATACTGCTGAAATCAAGCCAGGCACCTGCACTGTGCCTCAGTTTCCCTCCTGTACATTGCGAACAGGGATACCTGGCCGACTCTCAGGAGTTGGGCAGTTCTTTGCGCCTGACTATGGTTCTGTTTATAAAGGGCTAATAAGCAAGGGAGAGGTTGGTTAACTAATTATAGAGTCTTGTAATACCCAGGAGCTCAATAGCAGGTTGATATTAGTCTGGGGCCCCTTCTCACAATGTAGATGCAGCCAGCTCACACCTGGAACAGGCTCATGGCGTCTGTTCACCCTTTGTTACAGCAGGGTAGAGTTACCATTGAAACTCGCTTACCACTTAGCAGCTGGCTTTGTCTCAGGGCTCTAAAACCCACCGGCTGGCTTGGATTGCTGTCGGGCCTCGCCAGGGTAGGGGGGCAGGACTGCTGGTCCAAAGTGGGCGTTATTTGATCCAGGGGTTCCCGAGATGCAGCCCCCCTGAAAAGTCACGTGACAGCCAAATGTTAGGGGTTTTAAGGGGAAGGGGGTGATGGGGGATAAAGAGCCCTTGGCATGGGGGGAAGAGGGCACCCAGAGCTCCTGGCATGAGGGAGGAGGGGAAGATGGGGTGCAGGAGAAGGGGAGGGTGAGGGTTGACACGGGGGGGGGAGGGGAGGGGAGGGTGGCGCCCTGGGAACAGGTGGTGAGAATGGAGAGGTGCAATGAGCTTGGCCGACGCAAGCGACTCAAAGCCGGCGTGGGACATTGCTCCAGAGCACCCCGGGTTCCTCCGCACGCAGGGGGTGCCAGCACTGAGCGTGCGTCTTTAGGGACTGTCCCATCCTGCCCCGGGAGGGGTGAGATCTTCAGCAGGTGGTCGAACAGCCTTGTCCCAGCTTTGACCAGCCGGTATGTTGGGGCGCGGGCAGGCGCTGCTGGGAGAAGCAGGATGGAGGCCAAGGACCCTGACACCCCCGCCCCGGCTTGCTCTCAGGAGAGGAGCAGACAGATCTTGCATATATTACACCCAGCTCCTCCTGTATTTGCTGTTCCAGTGCGGCTCCCTGTCTCTTCAGCTGGGCCGACGGAAACGGGGACGCTGGGGATATTTCCAAACATGGCTCGGTAAACACCGTCCTTGCAATATCAGCTTTGCGAGCCTCTTGCATGCCAGATTTCTCTGGCATCTGTGCCTGCCAACCCCCTCAGCAGCAGCCAGTGCTTGATGCCGCACAGAAAGGCCCCGGGTCCAGCCCTGTGTTGCCGCCCTGTGATTCCTTCCTGACCCTGAAGGCCTGAAGCATGGGAGTTGCCATCGTTAAAGTATCGTCTGGTGTGCTCTGTCTCCTTCTGGTGGCTGGATTATGCAAAGAGGTCGAGTCGGCTGATGCTTTTGGGCTAACAGACGAGCTGCAGCTGAGGCTCGTGAATTCGGAACGAGGGGGCTGTGGGTAGCCCACCCTGCCTTGGCAAGCCCCAGGTCTGGGTGCCCGCCTGTCTGCAGCAGGGCGTCCTGGAGATGCACAGCCCCTGCCTTTCCTTTTCTCGGCGGGCTGCCCTGTTTAACCCCCTGCTGCTGCGGCTGGCTGGGCCTAGCTACGCCTGCCAGTGGGAGGGGAGGGGGGCCTGTTTCTCCCTGGCTCTGCCTGGGGGCTCCCTCTCAGCCAGAGCCCATGCCGTGCACGGTGGGGAGGGGGGGCGAGGTAGAGGCAGGCGCTGCGGTGAGCGGCAGGTTTGGTTTTCACAGTGCTGTGGTTAACTTGTCCCGAGGTGTGAACGCTCCTGGGGGGGGGGGGAGCAGAAGGAAGCCCGGAGGGGGGGTGTTCTCTCCCCAGCCCACCTGCTGCAGAGGCTGGTCTCCCTCCCCCCACCTCACCACAGGGAGGGAACCAAAGCACAGCTGCCCCGGGGCTGAGCTGGTGGCGGGGGGCCTCACAGGCCACTTCCTCAGGAGGGTCCCAGGGAGGGGCGGGGGATCTGGCTGGGGGCATGGGGACCATGCCAAGGCAGTGGGGGTTGTATCAGCTGAGCCCTTCCCAGTGGGCCGCGCGGCTCCGTTGGTGTCTGCGTCGTGCCTGGGAGGGGGTGGGTGTGGGCGGGCGTTAGCAGGGCCCTGGCTGGCGCAGGGGGTTGTCGTGGGGCTGGAGATCCTGCCGCCTCTCTGGTTCGAGCCCGCTTTCATGAACTGAGGGGGGGCCAATTCCCATCTGGCTCCTAGGGGACCCCTCCCTGCACCTCCTCCAGGACAAGGACTCTGAGCTGAGAGACCAAAGGACTCGGTGAGCCATGGGCACCCGTCTCACCTCTTGCAGGGCCTAGGTATTTCAGGAGGCTTGTACTGCCATGGGGTGCCCCTCGGCCGGGGCCTGCTTTGCTGCTCTTCAGGGACAGCAGGCGTCTGTGCCCCCCGGAGCTGCACACCCTGCCGATGCATCGGGCCCCTGGCACCGGGGTTGTGAACCGTCCGGAAATCTTTCTGTGCAGGTGCAGGGCAAACCGCAAGGGTTTCCACGGCAGGTGCACCAGCGCCCTCCCTCTGCCCAGCCCTTCCTCTGCAGCCAGCGCAGAGTGGGTGTGCACTGAGCTTCGCCACGCTTTCGAATGCACACCATCAGGGAGGCAGCGTTGCCTAGCGGTCAGCTGAAGAGGGCTGGGCGGCAGGACTGCTGGGTTCTAGACCTGGTTGTAGGAAAGGAGTGCAGTCTAGTGGTTAGAGCAGAGGGTACTATGAGTCAGGACTCCTGGGTTCTATTCCCAGCCCTGTCTGGGACTCGCTGATGGCGGATCTGGTGCCTTGCGGAGTCCGCCGGCAAGCTCAGGGCGAGTGGAAAGCACTGTGCCTGCTTCTGTTGATGGGAGTGCTTGGCGTTTCCCGTGTCGCCGGCGCTCCAGGGTTAGACGTGCTGAGTTGATACCTGCACCGTGCCACGGCCCGGCCAGGATCCGTGCGCTGTGTATGCCAGGCGGCGATGCTGGGGAAGCTTGAGAAGCACAGAGAGGATTGGTATATAAAGAGCCTGTGGCCCAGGAGCTCAGTGTGATTCACTAGGAGAGAACTGGAGGGATTTTAAAGGACTGGGATTGTATTTAGTTGCCCCATTTGAACCAATAGCGGTGTAGATTTGCCTGGCACCCAGGAAAATCCACATTAACCTCCTTGTCTATAAAACCCTGGTTCGTTCCAGTCGGCCCTGCTAATATTCCCTTGCATACAAAATTCTTCTCGTTTCCCTTGTCCCACCCTGTTGTGTTGAACGGCTCCCACGTTCCACACCAGAGGTGGCCGCATTCCAGCGCCGTGACACGCCCCACGTTCCTGAAGTGTGCTGGGCTGCAGGGTGCTGTGGAAAGGGCGGATGCAGTGCTGCCATTCATGTCGGGGTGGCTTTCCCTTTGTCACTGAGGCTTGCACAGCTCCGGGATGCAGAGCTGAGGTGCTGGTGTGTCTCGCACCTGGGGCTTGAGCCACACGTGGGTTACCTTTTCCTCTACTGGTGGAGGAAAGACGCCACACAAACCGCACGGCTGCTCACCATGGCCCCGCCGGCCTCCACGTCCTCCTACCCTGCCGCACTGCCCATCAGTGTAGCGGCTTCAAGCCTGATGCAGCTAACGACTCACCACATGGCCAAGCCGGGGCCCTGGGAGCAAAGTTGATGATTCTGCCGTCTGGGCTGTGGCTGGAGGGAAAGCAGGTCACTAAATGACACCAGAAGTTGGGTCGGGGGGGGGGGGGGATGCGTGTATCTATATACACACATGATTTAGTTGGTATTGGTCCTGCTTTGAGCAGGGGGTTGGACTAGATGACCTCCTGAGGTCTCTTCCAACCCTAATATTCTATGATTCGATGATATAAAAAAGACTTGGTTAAATTCACTGAGGGACTGAGGCACCTGGGTTTTGCTTCTGACTCTGGGAGGGTAGTGCGGCCTAGTGGTTAGAACACGCTGCCAGGAGCCAGAACTCTTGGGTTCTCTCCTCAGCCCTGGAAGGGAAGTGGTTCAAATAGGGTGGCTGGGAACCAGAACTCCTGGATTTGTCTCTTGCCAGCTCTGGGAGGAGAGTTGGGGGCTAGTGGGTAGTGCCAGGGGCGTGGAGTCAGGGTTCCGGCACCCTCTCCCCCGCTCTGTCCAAGGGATGGAGTCTAGAGAGGCTTGAGTGGGGAAGGCTGGAAGAAGACAGGAACACCTGGCCCCACGTGGTGAAGGGCAAGTCACCCTCCCTGTGCCCCCCTGCGCCGCCCCCCCCCCCCACACACTTTGTGCAGCGCCTCAGGTTCCCTGGTTGTGAAATTGGGAGCCTGGTGCCCAGTGCTTAATTTACGCCAGGGTTTGCCAGGGCTGAGCCCCGGCTCCTCTGGGCCGGGCAGGTGGGAGCCCCGGCTCCTCTGTCGTTACGAATCAAACTTTGCTGGTGCTGACCCACTGCCCGGGGGGCTGGGAGTGTGTCGGCAAAGAGCCCTGTGCCGGAGAGGCGGGCGCAGGTTTTAATGCAGGAGAGAGTCACGGGCTGTCGCCGGAGAAGCACAGGCTGGCCGGGCCCAGGGCTTGAACCCCCGGCCGTGCTGCACCCCTCTCCCCGAGCCCATCTCATTCAGCAATGGAAACTCGGCCTCTTGTGGCTTGTGGCTTTGGAACTTTCCAGTCAGCTGCCATTGGTTAGCCCCAGTGCATGGCGGGAGCACTGATTGGCCGGGGGGGACGCCTGTCAACCGGTCTTGCAAAGCCACCTGTGCTGGCGAGGCTGCTTTCAAATGCAAGCAGCCCTGGGCAAAGCATGGCACCCCGGGCCCCGCGCTGAGCTCCCCAGCTGGCAGCCAGAGGCAGGTGCTGCCGGTGCCCTCCCCAGCCGAAGCCGCCCCACAAAGCCGCTCACGCCGCCGGCACCATGAGAGGTGGGTGGTTTTGGGGGGAGATGGGAGATAAAGGGCCACCTGGAGCAGCGAGTTGGAGGGCTCCGAGCTGAATGGCCCTGGTGCGTGGCACAGACGCAGCCCTGTCTGCCTGCCTGTGGCGGCGAGGTGGGGTTACGGCTCAGGGCTGGCAGGCGGGACGTCTGGGTCTCGCACTCTGGTCTAGTGGGGAGCGGGGTCTAGTGGTTAGAGCAGGGGAGATCGGAGATCAGGACTCCTGGGTTCTCATGCCCTGCTCTAGCAGGGCATGGGGTTTAGTGGTTAGAGCAGGGGAGATTGGCAGTCAGGGAGCAGGGTCTAGTACTTAGATCTGGGATGTGGCAGTCATGACTCCGGGTTTCTCTTGCCCCTCTCTAGGAAGGTGTGGGATCTGGTATGTAGCAGACAGGTGGCAGTCAAGTCTCCGGAGCCAAGATTGTCAAAGGGGGCTAGTGATTTTGGGAGCCTGACTTGAGACACTGTGACGGGGCCAGACTCAGACTGTTCAGGACAGCTGCCCCATGTATATCAGGCTCCTTTAAGGGGCTCCTTGAATAAGTAATTGCTTTGGGATGTCTTGGCCCCTTGTTCCTTGCTCTGGGAGGGAAGTAGGGTCTAGCATTAGTGAATTAGACAATGGAGGCTGGGAGTCAGGACACCTGGGTTCTGTCCCTGGCTCTGGGAGGAGAGTGGGGTTTAGTGGTTGGAGCAGAGTGGGGCCAGGGAGTCAGGACACCTGGGTTCTGTCCCTGGTTCTGCTGCTCGCTCACTGTGGGACCTTGAACAAAGCACCCCCCCGTCCGTGCCTCAGTTTCCCCATCTGTAAAACAGTGATAAAAGTCTGACCAGCTCGCTGGGGGGTTGTTGCGAGGCTAAGTCGATTTACATTGGCAGGCCGTTTTCTGCCCCTCGGACAGAAGGCGCTAAGTACATCCAAAATCTTCCTTCAGGTGGGGAAGGCCTGGCTCGGGGGTGAAGTGGGGGCTGAAGTCCAGCTTCTACCAGCCACGACCCATCCAAATGCAGCTTTTCAGAGCAGCTCATGGTGTTGGGTGCGTGTGGGTGATGGGTCTGTGTGCTGATGTGCATGCTAGGGAATGGTGCCGCTGACTGGGTGGCAGGGCTCTGGCCAGATGTCGAGGGGCCTCCGGGTCACTAGCATCCCAGAGGGGGTCAAGATCCAAATGGACCACGGAGATTGGGCTCCCCGCTCTCTCTAGGGCTGAGGCATGTTGGAGGAGATTTTCTCAGCTCCTGCTTGTTACGTGCACGGACACCAGTCTTGCAGGCTACCGATTCTATGCCTTTCCGCACTGCCTCTCTGGCTGTTTGGCAAACCCCTCTCATTGCAACCACGTCCCTCACGGCCTGATTTCCACGCCGCCCCCTGCAAACCTCACGGTCACCCCCGCGGTGTAAATGTTCTGGCCATCAGTGGGGTCACTCCGCATGGTTGCAGAGAACAGGATCTGGCCCGTCAGGTTCTGAAGCTGAGGTTTGGAAGGCGGAATGTAAACGGGTTCCCAAACTGGGACGTCCTCGCCTCTCAGTTCCGAAAGAGCCACGCCAGCATCACAGCCCGCGCGGGTTCCGGAGGAAATCCCATGGCAAGGAGTTATGGAGCCTTCCTGGGGTTTGCAGCGGGGTTGGAACAGCTGGTCTGCGAGGTTGGAGCTGCACGTTGGCAAGGGGAGCCTGCTTTTTGGTGTGTGTGTGAGATAATGTGTCTTGTGTGTGTCTTTCTTTGTCTTTTTTATATGAGTGTGTGTTTGTGTTTTGATGTGTGTGTCTTTGTGTGTGTGTCTAGATTAACAATGTGTGTATTTTGTGTGTGTGTCTCTGGATTAGTCGTGTGTGTGTGTGTCTTTGCTTTTCTGTGTACGTCTCTGTGTTTTGATATATAACATGCCTGTGTGGGTCTGTCTGCCTGTCTGTGTCTTTTTTAAATATGTGCGGGGACCTTGTCTGTGTGTGTGTGTGTGTGTCCGTCCGGATACAGAACGTGTGTGTCTTTGTGAGTGTGTTTATTTAGACATCTTTGCTATTGTGTATATGTGTGTGTCTAGGTTTCACTAGATAATGTCTTTGGGGGTGTGTGTGTATTAATCCTGTGTGTATTTGTGTGTGTGTGTGTGTGTGAGGGCACATCGCAGCAGCTGAAGCCATCTAAAGCTGCCCCATACTACGGAGTTCCTATTGCGTCGATACACCCCTCCTTTCCCTTTTTCTTTTCAACACGGACTGGCTTCCAGTCCCGTTCCCCCCCCCCCCCCCCAAAGGGATACGTGTCAATTACATGCATGTCACCCCCGGCTGTGGAACAGGGACGTGCCAGGGTGTAGATCAGCCTGCAGAAGTATCGAGGGTGAGGTGGGGAGCCCGGTGCTAAGCAGGCTTCTGCAGGCCTCACAGCTTTTGCCGGCTCCGAGTGGTGACGGACGAATCCCCGGACACCCACAGCCCTGTGCGCTCTGGCAGAGCTCCTTGTTAGCGAACGAAGAGGCCGAAAGGCCCGGAGAAAGTGGACAAGGACAGTAATAGCGTGATTGCCACCCTGGCAGGAGCGCGGCACCATACACTGGGGCCGCTGCACTTGTGTCCCTGGCCGATGCCCGGGGCTCAGCAGAGCTGAGCCGGCAACCCACGGCTGGGAGCAGGGCTAGATTTTAGAGAGACTGGGGTGGGTGAAGGGGCACAAGGAGCTGGTGTGGCTGGGGTGAGCCATGCAGGGAGCTGTGGGGGGGCAGGGATGAGGACCCAGTGTCCAACGGGTGGGGGGCACATGGGAAGCCGCGGGGTGGTGCAGGCACAGGGACCTGGTGTCAGAGGGAGGATCTGAAGGGGGAGTGAGGAGATGGGGGGGCTTGTGGGAAGCAGAGGGCTTACAGGCATGAGGGCATGAGGACCTGGCAAGGGGGGTGGGTAGCCTGGGGCAGGGGCACAAAGGTGTGAGGACCCAGTGTTAGGGGGATCAGAGACTGGGGAGGTGAGGAGCCAGGTCTGGAGGAAGGCTGTGGGAAGCTGGAGGGGGTGGCCACAGGCACCTGGGGAGGTGGGAAACCTGAGGGAGGGGTGTGAGGAGCCAGCGTCGGAGGGGGAGCACCTGGCATTGGGGAGGTGGAAAGCCTGTGGGGGGGGCAGGTGCGAGGAACCAGTGTCTCAGTAAGGCATGTGAGAAGTTGGGGGGGACACAGACACAGGGACCCGGTGTGTGTGGGGGAACGTGTAGGAAGCTGGGGCAGCACAAATGCGAGGACCTGGCCTGGAGGAGGCAGTGTAGGAAGCTTTCGGGGGGGGGGCGGCGCATAGACACGAGGACCCGGCATGGGGGAAGCTGTATGGGAAGCTGGGGGTGTGTGCAGATGCGAGGACCTGGTGTGGGAAGCTGAGGGGGACACAGATGCGAGGACCTGGTGTGGGGGGATGTGTGGGAAGCTGGAGGGGACACAGATGCGAGGACCTGGTGTGGGGGGATGTGTGGGAAGCTGGAGGGGACACAGACGCGAGGACCTGGTGTGGGGGGAAGCTGAGGAGGGCGCAGATACAAGGACTTGGTGTGGTGGGGATGTGTGGGAAGCTGTGGGGGGTGCAGATGTGAGGATCTGGCCGTGGAGGAGGCACAGACGCGAGGACATGGTGTGGGGGGGACGTGTGGGAAGCTGGGGGGATGTGCAGACGTCAGGACCTGGCTGGGGAGGAGGGTGTGTGGGAAGCGGGGTGGGATACAGATACAAGGACCTGGTGGGGGGAAGTGTGGGAAGCTGGGGGGGGCGCAGATGCGAGGACCTGGCAAGAGGGGGCACACAGACGCAAGGACATAGTGTGGTGGGGACATGTGGGAAGCTGGGGTGGGCGCAGACGTAAGGACCTGGTGTGGGGGGGGCATGTGGAAAGCTGCAGGGGGCGCAGATGCGAGGACCTGGTGTGTGTGTGTGTGGGAAGCTGGGGGGAGGCACAGACGCAAGGACATGGTGTGGTGGGGACGTGTGGGAAGCGGAGGGGATGCAGACGTGAGGACTTGGCTCGGGGGACCGGGGGGGGGGCGCACAGACACAAGGACATGGTGTGGGGGAGGTGGAAAGCCTGGGGGGCGGGGGCGAGACTGAGGTCAACGTTTTCAGCATGCGGGTGCCTGACTTTGCAGGCCTCAAAGGGCGCTGATTTCCAGGGGGGGCGGGGGCTCATCACTTTCTGAAAATCAGCCCCCTTTATGGTGCCCCAACTGGGGCCCAGAAAACCAGGAGCCACCTTTGTAAACCTTGTCCACATGGTCGCCCAGGGAGACTCTGGGAGAGCCAGGAATTGAGCCCAGCCCCCCCAAGTCCCAGAGCCGCACCCTAACCACTGGGTTGTCCTGCCTCTCCGTTGAATTCCCCGAGGATTTAGGCAGCTGATTTTGGCAGCTCCTTTTGCAAATCCCTAGCTTAGGGTCCTCGAGCCAGATAATTCCCACTCATCCTGGTGCAAACCCAGCGTAACTCCAGTGACTTCACCCCGGAAGGAAGTAACCCATAGATAACAGAGACATGGCGAGCGCCTGTACTGAATCCATTTCCCTGCTGTGCATGCTGGCGCCCAGCTACAGGGGATCCTGCTTCTCTTCCCTTTGTTCTGTGTTTCGGCACACCACCCTGTTTGAACTGGGACCCCCCCCCCCCCCCCATGTTTCAGATGGGCACTCCCTGCTTCATGCCTTGATGCTGAGTCTAGGCCCAGGATTGGAGATCCCCCCCCCCACCCGCCCTGAAGGATTAGGCGTTTGGCCCCAGGGGAACAAATATCTCCTCCCCTGTAGAACCTTTGAATTCCCACCCAGGCTCCCAGCCTGGTCTTACGTCACTAACTCTTCAGGGATGTTTTAGACTCACTAGGCCAGGTGCTCGGCTGATGTGAATCAGTGTCGTTCCGTCTAAGTCAGCAGCGCGACGTTGATCCACAGTTGGCTGGGATCTGCCCCGTTGGTGTCAATGGGGCGATGCGGATTGACACCAGTTAGGGGGCTGGCCCATTGACGTCAATGGAGCTGTGCTATTTTACTCACGCTGAGGATCTGTTCCATTGACGTCAGTGGAATCAGCTGGGGATGTGGCCCATTGACATCAAAGGAACTACGTCCATTTACGCCAGTTGGGGTTCTGGCCCAGCACGTTGTTCCATTTTCTCCCCTGTGCGAGTGGAATAAATGGTCTAATTTAAAACCCCAGTGAAATTGTGTTGAATGTCCGATGTCACACCCCTCTCACAGGCTTTTAGCAGACCCTAAAATCGACAAGGCAAAATAAAAATATACAAAAAAGAAATTAATGAACCTAAAATAGATAAAGGAATGGCCCATGTAGATATAGTGTAGACACCACTGAGAATGCAACCATATTCCTTCAGCCATAGTCTGAGCTCAAAAACACCCCTACACTGCAACCCCCCTGGCAGTGACCTTGAGCAGGAGTCCAGCCCACAGGTACTTAAAGTCCCAATCCAGTACAATCTGTGCTGGGGGACCCCTACACCCGTGCGGGTCTGGCCAATGTTTGTGATCTCGCTAGCCTGGCAATTTGTCACATCCATTCCCTGGCCCTGAAAACTGTTTCTTGCCCATGACGGAGGGAAATCTGATGGTTTGTGTTTCTAACGTTTTTTTTTTTTTTTAAAAAAAACAAACAGCGGACGAATTTAGGGGTTTGGAACAATTGAACTCCTTTGGGGAGGGTGGATATCTTTGTTCCTTTTTGCCCCACGTACACAGCGCTGACCTCTCTTCAGGCTGCAAATACTCTGCAGAGCGCTCATTGATCGTGGGAAACCTGTAACCTTGTCCCACTTCACCACCTATGATGATTATTTATTTATATTTCAATAGCATCTCACGGCCCCAGCTGAGATCTCCGCCCCATTGTGGTAGATGCTCCATGAACACTGAGAGAGAGACAGACCCTGCCCCAAGAGCTCACAGTCTTTAAATAGACAAAACAGGCAAAGTGTGGAAGGGGAAACTGAGGCACTGATCGGGGAAGTGACTCCCCAAGATTGCATAGCAAGTCGAGGGCAAAGCAGGGAATAGAACCCAGGAGTCCTGGCTTCCAGTCTTGCTCTAAGAACAAAGGCCAGGCTGCCTCTCAGAGCCTGGAATAAACCCCACAAATCCTGGCTCCCTTTGTCCCCTTCTAACTCCTAGGCCACACTGTTGCTCAGAGGCAGGAATGGACCCCACGAATCCTGGCTCCCAGTGTTGTGCCCAGATCATGAAACCTTACCCGCCCCCCCACTCCCTCCGCCCCCGGCTGCCTCCTTGGGTCAGCGCTCGCTCCCGGCACGGAAATTCAGCTGGGTTTGGAGCTTGTGTTAGCTCGTGCCTTCAGCTCAGACTAGCTCAAGGGGAATTTTGTTTAAACAACTTTCTGAACAGTTCCTTTCAAAAGAGCCCACCCCAGCCAGCCACAAACAGCCTCCCGGCCCCTTGTAGAAGTCTAGGTGGGGCTGGGCTTTCTCTCAGCTCCAGGTTCAACCAGCCACCACAGCTCTGACTCGGCTCAGCCCACCTGAGCTGGAGACCCTTTGCCCCTCACCCCCTTGCAGCCACTGCCTGCGGAGGGCCCTGGCAGCAGGCAAAACGGAACCTCGGGGCGGGAAGGGAGGGTTGTGGGTTTTCTGCATTCGATGCCACGCGTACAGGTTAGTGCTGAAGAGGTGGAGGGAAAGTTGCTGATTAAGGTTTTTTTGATCTGCTGAGGGACTCTGTGGTCTGGCTCTCTGTTCACCATCCGTTCGCTCAGTTCATGCGCTACTCCCAGGCTGGGGCGGTCAGAAGTGTCAGTGCCTTTAACTACTCTGGCCAGGAAAGGCAAAGCAAGAGCTGCAGAAATCTCTGATCATCAGCCCAATGGGCTCCTTCCTTCCTTGGTTTGTGGCTAGTGATGCTCGGCAGTCAGTAGCCAGATTCCCCTTTGCAGGGAGGTGCAGTTTCTTCTAAGGCAGTGGAGCCTGGTGGATTTGAACCTCCTCCCCCTGAAAACAGTCACAAAACTACCGCCAGATCCCCAATCTCCATAGCTGGGTTAATTTAGTTTTAACTGCCCCAGTTTACGCTGGCTGAGGATCTGGCCTGGGCTGGTTTAGCTAGTGCAGGATCGGAGCCCTATTCACCAGCGCAGTCTTCCTCCCTGCCTGTCTGCATGCCCGGCTGTTGTGGGACTCTCCTGCGTCCCTCTGCCACTTGCGGTCAAAACCGGTTCCAGGCCCACCCTCGCCCGTTGCTGTTCCTTTGATGACATAACTTGCCCCATTCCACCGCGTGTGTCTGTGGGTGGCAGGAGATGGTTTCCTGTAGCCATCTGAGGGCGTGGGAGCAGCAACCCCAAGCAGAGAGGGCCCTAATAACAACTGTGGGCTGCTTTTCAGACCTTGCTCCCAATGAGCAATGAGCAGCCCGAAGCTAGAGATTCCTAGAGGCCAAAGGCAGGGAGACCCCACCGAGCCTCCTACGGTCCACTCTCTCCAGGACTTTGGCCAGTCCTTCCATCAGGCTCCCAGGCTGTCAGACCTTCCCAGCGACTTCCAAGCACTCAGCCCCCAGCAGTGTCCCTGGAGAATAACAGAAGCCACGCTGCGCTGCGGAGAGGGGGCGCCTCAGAAAATCTGTTTTAGTGGTTTGTTGTTGTTTTCTTCCCTCTAATCTTCTGGTGTGTGTTGTATATACCTGGGCAGAGCGAATACACTACTGTCGGAACCACAGACATAAAATCAACCCACCAAGCAAAGGGATTCAAATGTTTATTCTGTGTCTATACCGCGCCCTGCACGGCAGGGTTGCAGTCTGTGGCTGGGGCTTCTAGTGCTACCGTAGTACACCTAATAAATAATAATGTGCAGCGCCCAGCACAACTGGGTCCTGCTCTATAACTGGGGCTCCTGAGTACAGATAGTATATGGGAAAAATTAGCTTATCAGTTTCTGCTTCTTTACATTTACTATCCCCTATTACTTATCCGATACCTCTGCTGGGCTCCCAGCCCACTTCATTCTTCTCTTAAAAAATGTTCCAATTAATAATTGGCTGTTCCAGTAATTTGTGTGTTTTCAGAATTGGTGAATTTAAAAATGATAAACCTCAAACCCCACGCCCCGAGATACAGGCCTGACTCGGCTTTCCCTAGATGCAGTGACTTACAGGATCTCTGTAAATTTGCGATAGGAAATTTCAGATCCTTTTTTCTTTCCAAGAGCCTTCTGAGAAACAACGGGCCAAATCCTTAGCAGGTGTAGATCAGTGTCATTCCATTGAAATCAAGGTAACAACCTGCTTTATACACTCTGAGGATCTGCCCCAAATCTTTTGCTTCAAGATGTGTTGAGGGTTTTTTTCAATTAATATTTTGTGTTACCAGAAAAAAAAAAAAAGATTGCAACTCATAATACTGTTTCTAAGTGTGTTCCGGGTATTTGTGTAGTTTCAGTAGAATTGCTTTGAGGTTTTACTTGTTGCGTGTGTAGAAAATGGGGAGACATCAGGTGGATTGATTTAAATAGAAGCGATTAAAATCACCACTTTTAATCATGGTTTAAATCAGCAAATAGGAAACCTTAATTTAAATAATCAAGTTTAATTGTGCTTTGTGTTTGTCCCTTTCAGTTATCTTCCTAAAGAAAAATTGATTCTCATTGGTTAGTAACCATTAAAACATTTTGCTTTGCAACTAAATATAGCCTTCACAAAAATGTTGGTGCTGTTTGAGCCAGGAGGCTACACTATATCTACACGCATTTATTTAAGCAATTTATTTATAGCACTTAACTTACTTTTATTCAGATTTTAAATTTTTTATGATGTTAGAAAATGGTGAGTGATGCATTTCTCATTTACTGTATGTGATTAATTTTTTATTCATGATTTGTGTCAAGTTATATATGGATGGAAATTGCAATTCAAACAAAAATGCATAAAAGCAGGGTTTTCCATTTTTTTACAGTTAGTTGAATAAAAATACCTTTAAATGTGCTGTATTCATAAGAAACAAAAATATGTGAATCAAAACATGTTTTGTATTTCAAACTAACTGATTTTCCTGGAAGATTTTAGAACTAATAGAGTTTGTCCTCTCACACCTTAGCTTTTATTCATAGATTGGAAAAGGGAAAACAAGCTTTCCTGCTTTGTCAGCTCCCAGTTGGTTTCTTAACTTTGAATGAACTAGCCATTGAATAAACAGAAATGACGAAAGTGTTCTTTCTGCCTGTGCTCAAGAGGTTGCTGCTGTCAAAAGCTGATTTAGAACGACTTCAAACTCTGGTTGCAGGCGCTTAGCCGGTGACTTACACGAGTTCAGTGGTTTGACTTTCTTTAAAATTTGGCAGCTGCGTACTGCTTAATATTATTTTCTGCATTTCATTGAAATGATTTTAATAGATTATAATGAGTGTAGGTCTTAACATAGGTGCAAATTTATTTTTAAATAGTTCACTTTAAGAAAAAATGTACCTTCTTTAATTTAAATTTAAAAATACAATTTTTTTAAGGTATTTTTTAAGTCATTGATTTTTATCCAGCCTGGGAGGCATGTAGAACTGGAAATCTGATGATAGGGCCTGATTCTGCATAGCGCTGAGTGCCTTTAACTTCCATTGAAGACGTTTTGCAGTCTTTATAATTATGTGTATTGTGGTTGCACCCAGGAGCCCCAGTCACCGTGGTACTAGGTGTGGTACCGAGGCAGAACACAAAGATTATATGAGTTTTGCTACACGTTTTCTGCCTGGGGATTGTAGCGTTTGTGGTGTGGTTTAGCGTGTGTGTAACCCAAGAAGTAGATACAGCTGAATTCTGTCTTAGCTCTGGTAGAATTTCCACTGATCTAAGAATTCAAAGCTCTTAGGATAACCGGTTCCCAGACTGCATCTTCTTTGTTGTGTGGTTTTCTCTCAGTGTTGTGAATCCCAATAACCATTGCAGTTTCCTAAAGGCAATATATAGAAGTGACTAAACTAGCTAGCCGTGCCCCGAATCAGGGTATTTGAAATGTTGTTCTATAGTGAAAGCAATTGTAATAACGTAGTTTGAACTGATTTGCGAAAGTGATTTCATCTCCTGTGATCAGTTAACGCAAATATATTTAACTCTTGGACAAAGTATAGTTTCCTTGTCAGTGATATTCAAGCCTCTTATCTGAGGCACTGAGAATATAATGAAAGTGTATTCATTGGGAGAGTTTTGCTTTGAAGGGAAGCGATAAACAGATACATACAGAGAGAAGAATAAAGGGTGGTAGCAAGAGCTGAGGTTTCAGAGACTATATTGATGCGTTGGGTTCTTAAACCCGAAACTGCTTTTAAAATACATCTCCCTTCCTTTCCCACATTTCAATTAGTGATGCCATAGTCAGAGAAATACTCAGTGTTTTTTTCCAAAGCCCGTCAGTTGTCAGGGTGGGACAGAGAGGAGTGGGGTTCGTAGCAGTAAGTGAAATGCCACTGTTGTCTCTTAATCTGAGCGCATATTTTGTCAAATTTCATCTCCAACTACGTGTATATTTCCAGTAAGATCCAGGGCTACAGCTCTTACAGTAGAAGCCATGTTCAAATCAGATGCAATATGAATTGGATGAATACGGGCTATAAAAGATTTGCAAAAGATTTACAAGGAATACTTCCACTAGCAGTTTGTTCGTTCTTTCTTAGAAATGGTAGCAATTTGGGGCCAGATTCTGCCTCCTGGCTAGACCGGACTAGACCTCCAGCCCCACCAGAATCCAAATGTGCTTGCAGACAAATTTATTTTTGATGCACTATTTTATCTCTGCAAAGAGGAAATAATTATATTCTCCCCTCCGATATAAAATGCTTTGAGGTCTATGGATGAAAAGTGCTAGGTAAGATCTAGGAGTATTATTATTTCTTCATATTACACACAGAGGATGTGATGATGTGACTTCTAGAATCAGAGTCCCCTGGGATCTGGTGAAATGATTTAAGGTCTGGTGACCAAATGATTTAGAGGATTGATTAGATCTGGTGATTGAGAAGGGGGATAGTTATAGTGTAAGAGTATACGCAGGGTTATAGTGTAAGAGTAAGGAGTAGAATTACAAGAATGGGTTGAGCTCTGGAAAACTTGCCTGAGAGAGAGAGAAACTGAAGAAGCTCAATCTATTCATTTATCCACAAGAAGGTTAAGAGGTATCTTGATTACGACCAACCTGGAGAAGAGATTTTTGCTTGTAGGTAGTTGGTTAATCTAGCAGAAAAAAAGCAGAATTAAATCCAGTGTCTGCAATCTGAAGCTAGACAAATTCAGACTAGAAATAAGTGCTCATTTTTAGCAGGGAGGGTAACTAACCATTGGATCAGTTTGCCCAGGGCTGTGGTGGCTTCTCCATCTTGTGGAAGTTCTCAAATCAAGACTGGATGCCTTTCTAAACGATAAGGTTGAGTCTTTAAAGTGCCACCAGACTCCTCATTGATTCTAGAAGATAAGGTCCTGCTCAATCAGAAGTGATGCAAAAGGTCAGACCAGAATAGAGGATCATAATGGTCCTTTCTGACATGAACTTTCTGACATGAACTCTTTGTCTACCACAGCCCAGTCTTGTGACTGGGGGAGTCAGCCTGGCCAGGATCTGTGGAACAATTATAGTTTTCTGTGAGTGTGGAGGCTGTGGGGGGCAGAGGGGAAATGCGTTTGCAGTATGGGGTTTGAGCATAGATTGATTGTTGATTCTTCGGCATGGTTCTGAATTCTTTTCAGCAAATAAGGGACCTGATCCTGTGAAGGGCTGAGCTTCCTGATCTCAGAATGATAGGGGCTCAGATATTTTAGTGATTGATCACTCCAAGTCACTAGCGAGAAAGAGCGAAGCAAATCAGTCAGTAATAAAAGAGACAAATTAACTTTCTTAGAGATGTGTCCTAGAGATTGCTGCATTCTCAATCTGAATTCTCTCTGTAGAGGACCTAGTGTGTGTGTGTCTTGCTGGGTCTATTTTGAAATTGACTAAGGTCAGAATTTTCCAAAAGACCCCAGCATCAATTTAATTATTATTATTTATTTCAGTTTAAACCACAATTTTAAAAAATGCCCATGCAAAATGGCTCTAAAATTAATTAGAGTTACAGCCACAAATGATTACTACCCAGAAGCAAAATAAAACAAACTTTGGGCACCAAAAATATTTAGACAGCAAACTAAGTGGCTAGATCTTCAGACAAGGTCACAGCGTCGGGTGCTGAGCCCATGAAAATCTGGTTTTGTGTGTCATAACTTTTTGGGTTTCTTTTTTTAGTGTCTGATTCAATCTGTTACTGAAATAAACCTCTGATCTCGGTCAATTCATCTCTTGCCTTAACTGACTGAAGGTGTTTATATGTGTTCAAAATCCCCAAATTAATAAGATGGAACAAATAAGACTTAAAATCTTTTCACTTCTTTCCAAGAAGTATTTCAAATCTGCATCGATCGGAAAAGTTGGGACAACACAATTAGGTTTTGGACAGTACAAAAATATCCTGAATGTATATCTCAGCCTGTTGCTGTTTAATAACACAGCAGAATGCAAAAGGTTGACTTTGTTAATAAAAGCCACTTGCTATGTTGTGAATAAATTTCATTTTCACAGAATATTTGAGGATCTGTTAGTGGGGAGTGAGATCCTAGTGGTCCTTTTAATTCAATTATAAAGACTAATTAAGTCCTACTCAAATCCAGCTGGTATCAATGCTAAACATTTTTCTAATTAGTGTAGTACTTAATGTAAATTTTTAAAAAATGTTTGAGATGCAAAATAAAAATAAATACTCAGAGGGAAAATGAGACTCCTAAATATGCAGTCAATTTAACAGTAGTGAAGCAGTGTTGTATTCATTAGAATATGCTGATTATTAAAACTTTATTTAAGAATTAAGCAGATCCATATCTTGCGCACAGTTATGCAATTGCTTTCATTTTCACATAAATGAGTTTGACTTTATAGAATAATTATTGTGTGTTAATTAAACACCACATTATGGTGGTTTAGCAAGATACACATCTTTGTCAGCTCTTCACTCCTCCATTGTGTTCAAACATCGGTTTGCTTAACATCAGTTGCTTTTTGATGATACGAGATTATGAACTGTTTGACAATGAAGTTTCATAGTCAAACCAAAACGACTCTTAGACCCTCTGAGCAACGGCTATGGAAAAACAACACGATCTATCAATTATTATGAGCTATGTACATCTTTCTTGTGTATAGTGGGTGTTTAAAAATTCTTCGGACCAAATCCTCAGCTGATGTGATGTCCGCCTCGCTTTATTGGCTCTGGGATCTGGCTCTTAATTTCTAATTTGTGTGGAATTTAGAGCCAGATTTTCAATACAGTTGAGCTCCTGTAGGTGCTGAATTCTGGAAAATCGGGTCTTTATTTTGGTGCCTAAATAAAAGCTGAGGTCTTTTGGGGAAATCTCTCCCCTATTGCGGGTGCAGACCACTTGAGAATCTGCCCCAAACTAAATGCATGATCCTGCAGCGTTGAAACTTGAATTTAGTAAGAGAAACAGCATCATTCTACAATGTTTTTATTTTATATCAGTAAAACATCTTCAGATGCAAAGGCACAACCGAGACTTTTGTCAAAGGGTAATAACTGTGCTGTTCCCTTTGCATGTAAAAGGAACAGAAAGGAATGGTTAAACTTTAGAGCAAGATGCTGGATTGATCAGACTCACGTCCTAAATAAATAAATAAATAAATAAAATAAAAACCCCTCTGTGTCAAAACTTTTGGAAAATACACAATGGAAAGTAGACACTGCTGAGTGCAGCATCTTGCTGCCTATGTTAATTGCACGTTTCTTAAGCTTCTGCTATTTAATTAGCATGCTGCTTCCCTCTTAGCCCAGGTCTACACTTCAAAATTGTCCCAGTATAATTTATGTTGGTTTGGAGTGTGATTGACTGATTTGCTTGCTTGCAGATGTAGTTATATCAATATAACCCGTAGTGTGGGTGCAGTTATGCTGGTACAGTATAAAGGTACCTTAACACTGGGATAGCTTCTTCCCCAAATTGGTACAACTTTTTAGTGCTGACAAACCTGTAAAGTGTCGTCATTTTTTATGTGCAAAATTCACTTGGAAGAATCTTTCAGCTGTTTTCTGTTGTGAATTTAAAAAAGCTTTCGATTGGTTTGTTAATTTTATAGCTAATATATAGAGAAATCTTGCATTGCCTAAGCAGGGACAAAACTGAGACAGACAACAAAAGACCTGTAGACAGTATTTAGTCGATGAATGAGGATTATTTTTGCTAACAGATGACCAGATTTTTTTCAGCACTAGCCCAGTTTGTAGAGGTAGGCAATTGACACACCATTAATATTCACTGGGGAGTCATTTTTCAACTGTAATGTGCTGCCCAATCTCCCCATTATTCATAATTTATCTGGATTCAGCATACCTTCAATTTTTATTTTAAACTCTGTCTGTCTAATCTAGCTTATCTACTTCATCTATCTGTCGATCTGCCTGTCTGCTGGTCTAACCTGTTTTATCTTCGTAACCCCCATTGCCATGATAGCCGGGTGCCTTTCACATAACGTCAATAGCAGATAGCTGGGTCTCAGTGGACTTTCTCCATTTTTCGTCGTCAACATCCTGCTTGTGGCTGGGTTTTGGGGGCTGTTTTTTTTTTTTATTTCAACTTTTAGCTTTGCTGCAATTTTATTTCAAACCTGTCAGTAACAAAGACTTTCAAGAAATAATAGTGGGGATGAGTGACCCACCTGGGGGCCAGATATTTAAAACCAGCTCAGTGCCCACTTAGAGACCAAAATAAATGGCTGAATTTTCAGGAGTGCTCAGTATATTGGGTTTGGAAAACCAGCTGCTTGCAAAACCTGGCTGTAAGCGGGTCAGTGGGAGCTGGGGACTTCAGAGCTGTGCTTTTTGGAGGACCTGGCCCCTGGATATGACAGCGAAAGAGGCTGCCTACCATCAGGGCTATCAATAAACACTGGCCCTAAACTTGTGATTTTTTTGCACAGCCGACCCGTGGGAGGTTCCTTACCCTCAAAAGTGGGGCGGGGGGACGACGCTATTTGCCTTTTTTCTGCAGCCCATCTTGTCTGCCCTGACCAGTTTGGCACCCCCAGAACAACATCTGTCTGAGGTGCTGTCTCAGTCTCCAAACCTAAACTAAAAAAAACCCCAATCTTTTTAAGCTGGGGGGGGCTAGGGGGGGAAACCCAGCCCGAGACACCGCCTCCACGTCTAGACCCTGTGGGCCTGTTTTTGAAGCTGTGGGACTCACAGGGCCCCCAGATCTCAGGATCTGCTTTGTTCTGCAGACACCCAGAAAGCTGAGTAACTAGTTGGGGGCGTGGAATGTGCCTTGACATCGCTGAGAGTTCATAATCGGCTGTTTTCAGTTTGATTAATGTGGGGAAAGTGTTAACAAGTCACCCCGCCCTTGTGGACACTCAAACCCATTCCAATAAGTCACTTTTACTCAAACAGCCCAGCCTGGGCCACGCACTGAGTTAGTTTGCCGAGCAAGAGAAGTAAAAAAACACACCTCTTGATGCTTCCTCACGGGCATCCCCATCGAGGTGTGCGAGGAAGAGCAATTTTGCCTTTCTCTCCAGCCTGATGACACTGAGAGCCCATGGGTGTCATGGCAGGGCGGCTACGGCACTGGAGAGATGTGCCGGAGGGTATTGCAGGCTGCTTTCTAAAGCCAGTCCAGGTGGCAGAGTCGCAAACAGTGCCTTGTTAGGTCACGGCCTGTCATCTTTGCTGATTTCAAGGAGAAAACAGTAATGATCCCTCCCCATGCACTTAACTAGATAAGAGAGCTCCTGGGGAGAGCTTTCCACCAGTATATCTCAAAGCCCTTTCCAAAGGAGGTCAGGATCATTAACCCCATTTTACATATGGGGAAACTGAGGCACGGGGCAGGGAAATAGCTCGCCTGAGGTCACCCAGCAGTAGAGCTGTGAATAGACCCCAGATCTCTTGAGTCTGAGAATCTGCCTACGCTGCAGTCAGAGGCGTGACTGCATCACATGTAGGCATACCCCTACTGGCTTTGATCTAGCCGGCTCCAGTGCCAACGGCAGGGACGCTGCCATGGGGGGGGGGGGTTGTACAAGGACGCTGGGGATCCTGGGGACATCCTCGAGCGGCATCCAGGGCTTCCTGCTGCCACTGGTGTTTGTACTGGCGAGATCAAAGCTAACCCAGGGGTTCTCTCCGCATGCTGCGGTCACAGCTTTGTGTGCAATGTAGGTGGATCCTCGCTCCAGGACTCTGTCCCTTAGGCCATGCTGCCTTCCTGCTTCAGCTTCTGCGCCCACCCTACATAATGGACTCAAGCTACCCCCCTTTAGCTTCGTTAGCATTCTCTGCCCCTGGCCTCTGAGAGTTAAATTCCCCCGAGGGGTCTGTGGGGAGGCCAGGAAGGCTGCGCATGTCAGGCTGCAAGTTCCCCGTGGCAGGAGGGAGTCCCAGGCCTGACCCGCCCGGTGTCGCCTGGCTCCAGGCATGCTGTCTCCTCCTGCCTCGCGGCCGGCACCAGCACTGCGGCTAAGCTCTAGCCGCGGCCTCTCTTTGCAGGGCTCCAACTTGGGCCCCTCCATGGTGAGCAGATGGGGTGGCGGAAGGTGCATGTGGGCAGGGCTCAGCCCTACGGCAGCCGCTGGCTTTGTCCTGTCTTCTTGCGAGGCAGCAGGGAGACGGGGCTACCGGACTGCCCTGGCTCCATGCCACGCGGGCAGCAAGCAGGGAGCTGGCCGGCACAGCAGACGGGCACCTGCCCTCTCTGAACTGGGCCGGGCCCTGCATTCGAGTAGGCAGCCAGCCCTGTCGGAGTCACTCAGCCCTCAGATTGGCAGCTCTTTAGCCCTGGCTGGGGAGCGGGGGACAGAGACTGGACAGGCCTGTTGCGGGTGCGGGGGGTTGCTGGGAAAGAAGAGAGTGTAGTGAGTAGAGCAAGGGATGGGGGAAGGGGAGGGGGAGAGGTAAGAGTCCTGGGTTCTGTTCCAGGCTCTGGAAGGAAGTTTGATCCAGTCTGGTGGTGAGAGCAGAGGGTCAGGACTCCTGGGTTCTATTTGTGACTCCGCCAAGGGCTGCTTTCTATCAACAAACCAGCAGCAATCGCCCTGCCTGTGAAGAGCCTGCAGCTCAGCTTGGTTTCCTCCACCAGGCAGGGAAGCCAGCCCCTGTTCGTGCCAAGTGAGGGGAGGGGCATCTGCTTGCATAGGGGATAACCCTCCTCCACCCCGCCCTGCCCTGCCCCTGGTTTTCCTCCAGGGCGGAGGAGTTGCTCAGTTTTGGTTTACAAGTCTGCCTTGGCCCCGGTTCTGTAACGTTTTGTTAGGACAGATCAGTCACCTGGTATTAACTGAGCCTCGTGTAATACCACCACCCCACGCCCATGTTCCCCTGGCAGCCAGGCATCCTCCCTGCAAACATGGCTAAGGCTGTGCCGCTGAAGGTTACCGTCACCCGTTTCAGATGGGGAAACCGAGGCACAGGCCGCCGCAGTGACTCATGCGAAGTTACACGGCAAAGTCAGCAGCAGCACTAGGGAGGGGATCCTGGAGTCCTGACTCCTGGACCCATGAGACTTCTCTCCCAGCGCTGACAGTATAACCCAGGAATCCTGACTCCCAGTCTCCTGCTCTAATCACTAGATTTCGCTCCCAGACCTGTGGAAGGAACCCAGGATTCCTGGCCCTGCCCCTTCCGACAGATTCTGCTCGGATGTCGAGGGCGACGTTTCCACCCCTCACATTGGGCGTCCGCATTTCATCCGGAGCCACCGCTGTGTAAGGGGCCTGGTTTGCAAAGGTGCTGAGCTGTTGTGGTTTGCGGCTGTTCATCACCTTCAGCAAAGCAGGTCACGTTGGGCACCAAAATCTGAGATCAAGGAGTTTAATTCTGGCCTTCGGGTGTGAAGGTAAATCTTAGTTTTCAGCAATTAAAGCTATTGACACCATCAGGTTATCTGACATTAAATACACAGAGGGGTCTAATAGAGCAGCCGGCTGGAAGACAGGACTCCTGGGTTCTCTTCCCAGCTCTGCGAAGGGAGCGGCGCCTAGTGGTTAGAGCAGGAGGGAGGCAGGGCAACAGGACTCATGGATTCTATGTCCAGTTTTGTCAATATGTGTGACCTTGGGCAAGTCTCGTGCATGCTCTGTGCCTCAGTTTCCCCACCTGAAGCATTCCCTCCTCATGCAAAGTGCAGTGAGATCCAAGGGCCAAAAAGGGCGTGTGCAGGGCTAGGATTATTTTGCTGGCCATGGCTTTGCTGGTAGGTCCCGAAAGCCCCGTAGGTTCTGCCCAAGACCTGAAGCGCGGCCCGGAGGAGTGGGGAAGGGAAGCACAGCTAGCTCCAAATCAACCTGTGATCTAACCAGCCCCTCCTCCTGGTGGCTGCTGCATGGACGGTTTTCTGTTTCCTATTAATATGTAAATAGGCTGATCTTTCTTGGAACTCAGCGCGGGGATCACCCCTAAACAGCCCTGTGCGCCCCACAGCTCGAAACGTGACCCCCCACGGCCACCTGATTTTGAAAAGTGGGGCAGGGGGAGTGCGTGCTGGGGGTGGGCGGGTTAAACCACCAGTTAAAGTATGGATCCACCAGGTCTAAAAGCCTCAGCTGCTGACTGGGGGCAAGTAAGCCAGTGGCTGCTCAGCATTATACAGGCCAGGAGTGACCTTCAGCTGGGGATCTCAAAGCACTTTGTAACCCTTATGTGAGTCTCACGAGCCCCATTTTACAGGTGGGGAAGCTGCAGCACAGGGAAGTGGGGAGAGGCTTGCTCAGTAATTTATCGGCCAATGCAACCCAGGTGTCCTGACTCCCACCCTGCTCTAGCTACTCAACCCTGCTGCCTCCCAGAGCTGAGAAAAGAACCCCGGAGTCCTGATTACCAGTCTCCTGATCTAACCACTAGACCCCACTGCCCCCCCAGAGCAGGGACAAGAACCCTGGAGACCCCTGCTCTAACCACTAGTTTCCCCCGCTCCCCAATTAGTGTGAACACCTGAGTAGGCTCTGAGAGTTTTGCAAGGGATCCTCAGAATTTAGTCTACATATTGTGATAGCACCCAGGGGCTCCAGTGTGAGATTGGGGCCCCTTGGGGGCCGGCCGTGTCCTCACGTGTCGCGTCGCTCTCCAGGCCGTGGAGCAGAGGCGACTGAGAGGGCCGTGACCAACCAATTAGCTTATAAGTGGGGACAAAGAATACAGAGAAATCCCTCCACCTGGGCCCATCCCCATAGCATTTGGGCTTGGGCTCCCTCCCCTCCCGAGTGTAAACACGGCACGTTGCACAGCACCACTGGGCAGCAGGCTATTGGCTCGCACCGACAGGGAGCTGACCCGCAGAGGACACCCAGGGAGCGTGTGGTCAAGCTAGGCCCACACCTGGCCTAGTTCCCTAACCACTGGGCCATCCTTCTTCTCCTGTGGGCTGGGGCAGGAGGACTTGGGCCATTTCTGGCCCCTCTACCTCCGTGCCTCTCTAGTGTGCCTGCTCTGCAGGGCATACGCCCCTCAGCTCCGTAGCAGCGCTGAGCATGCCCGAGCTTTCCCGGCAGGCCCCTCAGACAGACGAAGCCAGCATAAGGAGCAGCAAGCACGGGGTGGCTCAGCCTGGCTTCAAGTAGGCTGTGCCGTCCCCAATGGGCCACCCGAGCCTGGGGGGGCAGGAGCAGGTTAAATGGCATCATGGCAGATGCGGGGTTGTGGGCCCAGATTCTCAACGGTCTGTGGGCTCCTCATTTCCACTGGCAGGAGCCTGCGTCCCTTTGAGGACGTGGGCCTTGGAGACTCGGCTAGCCAGCCAAGCTAAAGCTGGGAGCCCCAGTTGGGACTGAGCCTTGTCTACATGGGAGCCGCTGGTCCATGCATGTTACATGGCCACCTTGGGATGTGTCTCATAGCGGCCCTGGCTCTTTAGCTGGAGCTGCAGTGACTCTTGCCTTTGGTTTTGGAGGCCCCTGGAGCTGACGGGGTGGCAGCCGCCACCTGTCACCCGCACACGTGCTGGGTTAATTAACGCTCTGACTTCGGCCGATGGGTGCCTTGAGCCTGCTCCTAATCGATGCAACTTAGGCTGGTTTAAACGGGACCGAGAGCAGCCTCCCCCCGGCCTGTTGCACTAGTTTAGCAGAGTGGGTTGAACGTCACACTCCGCGTTAAACCGCTGTCGCCCGTGTGTCTGGACAAGGCTGTGGAGGGGAGAATTGGCCTCCCGGAGCCCTGCTTTCGTGTCCCACGCTGCATCCGCTTCCCGGCTCCGTTACCCGCATCTCATGACTTAGCGTGTTTTCCCTGCCCCGTTCCCATGTGACCCCCATAAGTTCCACGTGCCCTACCTCACCCCCAGCGCGGGCGCGTGGAACTTCCGTGACGCCACGGGAAGCGTGACACGGACCCGCCTGGTGACGCCCCTCAGTGGTTAAAGTCAGGAACATTGGTCGAGGCCGGTTCCCAGCCAGGTTACGGTGCACTTTTTTGGTATCAAAGGATTTTTTGGGGGGGGGGGGGGTTGTTGCTTCCTCCCCTCCGAAGTCTTGGCTTCATCCTCTTACTCAGCCACCCGCGGGCATCACACGTCAATCATGGGGCTGCTGTGGGGGAATTCGCCTGAGACCTCACTGACCTTTCTCAGGTCGAATTTACTGGCATCAGCCATCACCTGAAAATGAGAGTTACTGGCAGCTTGCTCTCTGGCTTGTGAATTTTTTGACTAATTCAGGCACTGGGTTCCTGTTTCTGAGTCAAACCCTGAGCCCATTCCCACCGATTTGATTTGCTATAGATAGAAAAGACCAAAAACAAAAAAAAAAATTACAATCATTCTGTTGTGAGGTTAGGGGGGAATCAATTGAAGCTTGTGGTTTTTTCTTCTCGTTGGGTCTGAGCAGTGGGTGGTTGCAGAGAGGAAATGGAATGCGTAGGATAGAGAATGATTGTTATCAGACAAACTTACTAGCCCCCGTGTTGTTTAAGGAAATACAGGAATGTATCAGCACGCAAAAGCGAGCCCTGGCTGCGTTAGGGCAACCTGAAAGAATTCCCTTCCTGACCCCAGGCTTATATGATGCCCTGACACAGGAGAGTCGACATCCCTTCCAGCGCTTACTATTGTAACTCTGGCTATTTTCGTGAGCCCCATAAGAGTCCAGCCCCTTCTGCTATGCTGCGGAGCTCTTGGCTTCAGGGAGATCTTGTCTTGGCGAGTTCCACAAGCTAATTCTGTGCTGGGGGGAGAAGTGGGTCGAGGGGGGTTGAGAGTGTGCAGGTGTGCACGCACCGATGTAAGCACAAAGCAGCAGTCCTGGGACCAAAGGAACCCCTGGCGTAACTGTGCAGAAGTCCCTGGGTTTGGGCTAGTTCTCTGCTCCTTTTCAATGATCTGCAGAGCCCTGTTGTATTCTCTGGGGTGCCGTGGATCGTCTGAGTGTACTTGGTCCTGGTGAATGACACCCGCAGCTTGCCCACAGATCCCACAGGCAGCAGCAGGGTGAGGGTCAGACGCACGGTACCCCCTGCCCACCTGGAGAGGGGAAGTCAGTCTCCATTATGACTCCACCCATGGGAGTTAGGCACCTAAATCCCTTCAAGGATCAGGGCCTTAGTGTCTCGGGTCAGGGCCAACTGCAAATGTTCTCAAACGTGCTCCTTTTTGCATCGGTCTCCTTGCAGCCACGGTCTGGGTCGCTCCTTGCTAATTTAGTTAATAAATCCATCCCGAAAGGGGTAACCTATGAATACCGTTGTCTCGCTAACGAGCTGCGGCCCAGCAGGGGGTATGGTTTATAGAGCGGCTACAAGGGGGCTGCAGGGTGCAAAAGGTGCCTCCGAGGCACAAGTGGCTGAGCCTGGTCATAAAGGTCTGTACAGCTGTGGTCGCAGCAGGCTAGGAGCTCTGGCCCTTTATCGGTGTTGCTGCTTGTGCCAGGCCGAGGGGAAAGGTCTGGGTCAAGCAAGGTTCAGCCCATCTCGCCGCAGCCACACCAGGGCATCTCAGCGCTCCGTCCCGCCTGCTCTCCCAGCTCCCCACCGCACCAGATCAGACCATGGGCCCACCTTGCCCTGACCCCCTCCCCCTGACTGAATAACACCTCAAAAGGCCAAGGGGAGCAGACTAGACAGGGCAGATCAAACATTGTGACCCATCTAAGCCGGGATCCGCTTGCAGCCCCGCCGATTCCATCTAGTCCCATATCCTGCTTTTGGCAGGAGGCTAGGAGAGAAACAACTCTTGAATTCCACAGGTTGGGCCTCCTCCCTTCCTGACCCCTGCCTGTGCAATAGCCCTGGAGCCTGCGATTTGCTAGCCTCACAGGGCCTTTAAAGCCCTGTATCAGCGTGTTTGTGCCGATGGAAAGTTTTGGTGCTTCCCCCGCCCCGTGGCCCCATTAGCTCACTCCTGCCAGGGGGTGATGGGGAGTTGTTTACTGGTACCTGCCTGCAAGCAGCAGGTAGGGGTTTTCACCTGTTGGTGTGTGGTGAGCAGTGGAGGGGAGGCTGTGAGATTTCTCTGCCCTGGAGAAGTTTCTGCCTTCCTGCGCGGTGGGAGGTGCGTCCCAGTTGTGGGTTAGCGTCAGGCGATCTGCTGCCTGCTGAGGTTTCGAAGACGATGGGGGGACGAGTTCTCGGTCCTTATTTAGGGCGCTGATCGCCTGGGTTCATTACGCAGCGGGGTGGGGGAGGAGGAAGGGGACATCGATAAGGGAAGCTCTAGAGAGGAAGAGCAAACCAAATGGGCGCCTGGCGTATCACAGAGCAAACCAGTGCAGGAGCTGGGCCGGTGCCAGGGGGCTGCCTGCGGGGAGGAGATGCTTGGGAAAGCAGCTGTTGGGCCTGGAAGGTGCAGGATGTGGTTACGCGCGGCCCTTCGTGAGGGGCTTTCAACTGAGGGACTTGGAGCTCTTTGATGCTCATGGCTCCCCGTGGCCAGAGGCCCAGGGGGTTCAGGAAGACGCAGAAGCTGCTGTCCTGCTTCTCATCCCTGTTGGATCTGCCCCTCCCAGAGCTCAGCATGGATCCCAGGAGTCCTGATGCCCCGTCGCCCCGTCCTAACCACTAGGCCCCACTTCCCCTCCCAGAGTTGGAGATCCAGGAGTCCTGGTTCCCAGCCCTCCTGCTCTAACCACTAGATCCCACTCCCTGCCCAGAGCTGAGGATGGAATCCAGGAACCAGATTCCCAGTCTTCTGCCTCACATACCCTCTCTCTCCCACTTTCCAGCTTAATTTTGGCATCACATTCCCACTACAAAGCAGCAGAGAACTCAGTGTGTCAGTCCCCATAAACTCCTTGCTGTCAGCAGAGCCCCCAACCCTCTGCTTGGCCCATGGGCCTCGACCTTCGGAGACATGTGGACTTGGTGCCAAACTCTAAGCCCCAGTGACACTGGTTGGATTCCAGGTGTTTACGCATGAGCAGGGCACAATTCCCTGGTTTGCTGTTTATTCACAATCCTGACCCTCCTTTAAAATTGTATGCCAGCCCCTAGCAGTGACAGGCTTGGGGTTTTTGCAGGAGTTATTTCAGTGGTAGATTTTGTTGCCCTTCTTGGAAAAGTTTGCTCTGCACCAGATTCCATGAACTGCAGTCTGGGGCCTGACACATGCACGGCAATACCCCCGTCCCAAACCGCAGCCCCGCCCCTCCTTGGGCCAGCAGTAAGTTGGAGTCCCCAGGAACGAGGCTGTTCACACCTCTCAGAGCTGTTGGTGTAGGCTGTCTGCAGATTCGGGGCCTGTTTTCAAGCTTTTCTGTGCGTCCTTGAGGAGTAACTTTTCTTTTTTAAATGAAAGCTGAATTTCTGCGCTTATCCCCTAGCTCCAGCAGCTGGGGCATTAGGACAGACTATCGTACTTGTGCCTTAATCCAGACTTGATCCCCACAGGACACCCCTGCTTATTACTGCACGATCCTAGGTGTCTCAATGTCTTCTGAGACGGCTTGTCTCTGTCCCAGGTATTTCTCAGCAGTGGTTACAGCAGGGTGTGCCGGGGAGGCTGGGAGCCAGGATTCCTGGGTTCTGTTCCCAGCACTGGGAGGGGAGTGTGGCTGAGTGGTTAGAGCAGGGCGGGTGGGCGCCAGGACTCCTGGGTTCTGTTCCCAGCACTCAGAGGGGAGTGCCCATGCAGATGCAAGCCCAGGGCTGCCAATCCAGTTCCCTAACGAAACCCCCCTGGCGAGCAGAGTGCCCAGGCAGGAGCTGCCTGCGAAGAGGTTAAGGGGGCCCCTGCAGGCCTGGCCGGCCGATGATGAGATGCCCAGGCAGGAGCTGCCTGCGAAGAGGTTAAGGGGGCCCCTGCAGGCCTGGCCGGCCGATGATGAGATGCCCAGGCAGGAGCTGCCTGCAAAGAGGTTAAGGGGGCCCCTGCAGGCCTGGCCGGCCGATGATGAGATGATCTCCAGGTTATGTAACCGGCCATCATGTGACAATAATCTCTGAGGGGTGGGTAGGGTGCTTATCAGTGCGGAAGAGCTTTACTCTGGCTGGATAATTAACCCCCGGAAAGAAGAGCTGCTGGGCTGTGCAGTGGGGCACAGGGGTGTGGCTTAGGCCCAGGGGGCAGGCTGGCACAGGGGAGCATGGCCACAGGGTGACCCCACCTGTGACATCAACCCCATTCCTTCTCCCTCCCGAGGCCCCTGGGAGCGTGGCTGGGTCCTGCCCCTCTCTCCCTGCTGAGCCTGGCAGCTGAGTGGAAGGCAGAGGCGGGACTAGCAGAGGTGCGCTGCCTGAGCGACAGCCCCAGCAGGCAGTTGCTGGCCGGGTTACCGCAGCCTGCGATCCCTGCACACTGCTATCCAGCAGGGCGGGCGCCCTGGCCAGTCTCTGGCATCCGGGCATGGGAGGAAATGTGAGACGAGGGTGCCCCTGTGTGGGCAAACTCTGCGTAACACTCAGCACTTTCCTGGGGAGTTGGCAAAATAAATCCTTCCTCGCTGTTGGCGCCAAGCTAGTTTACTCACATAAAGGCTCCACCCACAATCCTGGTGGCTGATTTAGCCACTTAAGGACCCCAACTCTGTCCTCTCTTAAATGGGGTCACCCCACAGGGTTCATTGAGATGGTCTGTGTAATAGAACCCAGGAGTCCTGGCTCCCGGCCTCCCTCCTGCGTTCTAACCCACTAGGCCCCACTCCCCTCCCAAAGCTGGGAATGGAACCCAGGAGTCCTGACTCTCAGCACCTGCTCGCTCTAAGAAGCATTAGACGACAGTGCCAAAGAGCCAAGCGAACACATGCAGGGCATGCCCAGCGCACTCCGGCCCCTGCTCATGATCTCTCTCTCTCTCGCTCTCAATCCTAGCACAAATAGAAGTGATCCCGTGTAAGATCTGTGGGGACAAATCGTCAGGGATTCACTACGGGGTCATCACCTGTGAAGGCTGCAAGGTGAGCAACACCCCAAATCCCCACTCCACTCCCCTGCCCCCGCTTGCCTGATCTCTGCGACCAGGAGCGCCCCGGGTGTGGGATTCCTTTCCAATTCCCTTGGCGCTCCCAAGTACACAGAACCCTGGGACAGCGCCCTTCAGAGGGGGCCGTGGGCCAGTGCTGGAGCAGATGCTGCCCAGGGTCTGCCAGCAGGGCTGTGGGACCATTGGCGTTCCGGCCCTGCTTAGCACCCGCCCAGCAGCTAATCAGCATGCCCTGACCCCTTGGCCCTTTACCACCACACCAGAGTGGAGATCGGCTCATCGTGGCTTGTTCAGCTCTGGGACCAGTCAGCACCAGCCACTGTGTTGATTTTATACCGCAGATGCTCCTCCCCCAGGCGTTGGCACCCCCAGTTCGCTTCACACACAAGCCGCGGAGCTGCCGTGGTCAGTTTGTATGCCTCTCTCTCCCCAACCCGTTGTTTCAGGGGTTTTTCCGCAGAAGCCAGCAGGGCAACGTGACGTACTCCTGCACCCGCCAGCAGAACTGCCAGATTGACCGGACCAGCCGCAACCGCTGCCAGCACTGCAGGCTGCAGAAATGCCTCAGCCTGGGAATGTCCAGAGATGGTAAGATGTTTGAAACAGCTGCCACGCTCCAACCCAGAGGTGGCTGCATTTCAGTGCTGGGTGAGAGATCCCCGTTTAAACAGCTGCCATACCCCATCCCAAAGGTAACTGTATAATAGTACTGGGTGAAGGATCCCTGTTTAAACGGCTGCCAGGCCCCACCCCAGAAGTGGCTGAATTTCAGTGCTGGGTGAATGATCTCTGTTAAAACAGCTGCTGCCTCCCACCCCAGAGGTCCCTGCATTTGACCCATTTCTTATGCCCTGAAGTTAAAAATACCTGGACATTTCTTTTGCTTCTGCCCTTTACTCCATCTAACCCGGTCTCTCATCTCTGACAGTGGCTGGTACCAGCTGCTTTTTGGGGTATTCAACAAAAAAACTAAAAACAGTTTTGGGGGGGGGGTTAAATGTGCTTTTCAGTTAAAAAAAATGGTTTTTGTTAAAAGTAAAAAAAGTAAAACATTTTAACCGAAAAAAAAAAGTTCAGGTTTTGGTTTAAAAAAAACCTGAAAAATGTCATTGGGAAAGATTTTTTTTCTGTAGAAACTTTTCTATTTGACCACAAGCCATTTATCACCAAAAATCAGTGATGATGGACAAACAGCAGCCGGCCCCTATCGCCATCCCACTGGTTCCCAAGTCCTCCAGTTTAAGAGGCTCAGTGGGAGAGAGTCTAAGCTGCACCCCCTGCAGGTGTCGATGAGAACCAGCAGCCCAGGTGTGCACCCTCTTCCTTCTATGCTGCTCTAAGGGTTGAAAGCACCTCCAGTGTAACTTGGAGCAGTCTAGCGTGCTCTATGTCTGGACTAGTATCCCTATTGTGCAGATGGGGAAACTGAGGCACAGCTTGCTCACAGTCTGTAGCAAAGCAGGGAATTGAACCAGTGGGCCAAACTATCTCTACAGAGCTACCTGTGGCTTGTGGCACAGGGCAACTTAGCCAGAGCTGCATGTGCTCTGGCCCCGCCCCCAGCATGCCCCCTACGCCAAGGCTTGAAATGGGGGCGGGGTCTGCGGAAGGCAGCCAGTGGCAGCCCAGCGCAGCGCCGGAGCCTGCAGAATTCCCCCTCAGCTCCTTGCTGCAGGCTGCAAAGGCCTCTGAATGCCAGCAGAGCGGCGTACAGGAGCTGGGGCGTGAGCAGGGGAACCACCCTCCTTTCCAGCCCAGAGAGGGGTTGAACCTTCATTCTCTTCCGCCCCCCTGGGCATAAAAAGGTTCGGTTCTCGAGACGGCACCAGACTCCTCGGCTAAGGAGGAGTCCTCGGGCTGGGGATTATTAAAGGCGCTAAAAAAGCTACAAGTGGAGGCCAGAGGAAGTGAAAGGGAAGTGCAAATAGTGAGGTTTAGGGCTGGTTAGGTAGCACCGTCAGCGCACAGCCCTGAGCCAGGCCGGGGGGAGGGGGGTTAAAGCAACCAGGAGGAGAGTGAAAGTCACAAAATACTACACAAACAAACACACACCCCACCAACCCAATCCAAAGAGGATGGAAAAAGTAGCTCAAGCCTTTAGCTGGGTGTCTCTCAGTGGTGAGTATGTAGGTCGCTCGAGAGAGCCAAAGAGCCCGACCACGTGGCACATGCGATCAGCCTCCCGTTGCGACCGCGGTTCCTCTCTGCAGCTGGGTAGATGAGGCTCCTGCTTAGACACACGACCACATACAGACCCACACGACCACACGCAGAGCACGCACCGTTGTCCCCGCTCCCAAGTGAGTGCGCCGAGATGCTGAGATAGCCGTCCCCACCCCTAGGGCCACATTCAGATCCTGGGCGCTTCCCTAGCGCAAGGGATCTCAGGCTGGGGGTCACACCCCCTGCCTTTCCCAGATTGCTGGGGGGGAGGGAGCAGCTGGCAAGATGGGAGCTTCTGGGGGAGAAAGTCTGCGAATCGCCGCCCTGGGGCCTTTCATCCCCAAGGATCCCAAAGCATTTTATACCCCCCGTGATCGGCTACCTCTGAAATGCAGCCACCTCTGGGGTGGGCTGTGGGAGCTGTTCAAGCAGCCGCAGAGCAGTGTTATCCTAGGGCGAGAAGTGAAAAGGATTGGAACTGCGGGGCAGAGTGTAAATGACCCGAATTGGGATACGGCCAGCAGCCCTGCTCCAGGGAAAATGCCCAGGGCTCGCTAGTGATCCAGGTTGCGTCCTGTCCGCTTGGCGTGCTTTGCTGCTGGAGGGGAGTGATGGGGGTTTGTTATTGACTTGTTGGGGGGAAAGCACCTCTGTTAGGTAGTCACTTCCCTGCTGAACCACGGTTGGTGTCTCCCCGTCCCATCCAAGTGCTGCCCGGGCCCCACGCTTAACCACCAAGACAAACCTGGTGGGTCTTGATAGGCACAAGGAGCCAGATCCACCGCTGTCGAGCGGGGCAGCTCCATCAGTCACTTGGCAGCTCCTTCTGCCCTTTCCATCCCTGGCAGCTCGCGGCAGGCTCCTTATGGGACCTGCTGCCCCATTATGTCACCTGGATTTCCCAGGGGATGGAGGCCGCTGCTCCAGATCTCCAGGGAAGTGGCTGGGGCCAGCAGAGGGAGCCCAGGGCCCCTCACAACGGCTCCGGCCGCGAACCCAGGGCCAGCCTCAGCCCCAGCTCGACGCGTCCCTGCCCCTTTGTTCTCCAGCCGTCAAGTTTGGCCGCATGTCCAAGAAGCAGCGCGACAGCCTCCACGCCGAGGTGCAGAAGCAGCTGCAGCAGCAGCAGCAGCAAGGCGGCGAGGTGGTGGCCCCGGCCTACTCCCTGGGCCTGGCTAACGGGCAACTCAAGCTGGCCTCCCCCGCAGACCTGTTGGAGTCTTCGGCCTGCTCCACGGCCCCCCTGAACGGACAGGCGCGGCTGAGCCAGTCTCCGGATGAGACGGTGGCTCTGGCCTACCCCAACGGACTGGCCAAGGGGCACAGCCGGCTGAGCGACAACCTGCGCGGCCCCTTCGCCAGGGACTACAGCCCCGAGCGGATCAAGATGGAGAGCAGGGCCAGCGTCTTCTACGCCCTGGAGATGCAGGCGTCACCAGACCTCTCCCGGCTGGACATCGGAGGGGGCAAGCGGGGCCAGGCTGGGAGCGACATCGGGGAGACTGTCGACTTCTACACGAGTCCCAACTTCACCAGCATCCTGGAGTCGCCCAATTCCTCGGTGACTGAGATCGGTGAGTCTCTTGGGGCAGGAATGCCCGGCTGGGCAGCCTCGCCCTTCTAGGACCCCCACTCAGGCTGTATTACTGGGGGCTGCAGGCGGGGTTCACCATCCACAGAGGGATTACAGGTCTCATCCAGCTGTCAGCCGCGAGCTTAGTCTCTTAGCTTGAGCTGCTCTTTGTTCTGTTGGTCTTGGATTCGATCCCCGGTGACAGCTCAGATGATGGTTCTTACACTCAGCTCCCATCATTCCATGGGAACATCCTGCTCCATATCAGAGGATAACAGCCTACTGCAGCTACCAGCTAGTGGAGTTACTCCCCCACTGATACAGGAGAAGCCTATGCTTTTAACACTGCAGGTTCAAACCCTGCTAAGTGCCGGGCTGGGGGGGAGGGGGCAGATCGTTACACACAGAGGGGCCTGCGTGCCAAAGCTGGCAGTGCAGAGCGATAGACTCAGGAAACCACAGAAAAAAATGAAGGGAGAATCAGGGCTGCGGCCCAGGGACAGGCCCAACCGTTCCCCACGCTCCCCCTCTGAGCCTCGCCGCCTGCCGTCCACAGAGCACCTGACCCAGAATGTCCTCAAGTCCTACCGGGAGACCTGCCAGCTGCGCCTGGAAGACCTGCAGCTCCTGAGGCTGGAGACGTTCTCGTGGGAGGAGGTCAGGAGCTACCAGAAGAAGGTAAGAAGCGGGATGGGGGACATGGTGGACATGGCTGGGATGCCCGGCACGGGATAATCTGGTAGCCAGATAACGTGGGAAGCCAGCCCACCAGGGTACGAGGCTAGGATAAACACCTCCCTTCCGGCTAGCTAAGGGATCAGTGGGGAATGTGGGCAGAGCAGCGGGAAGGCTTCCAAAGCCCAAGTTCTGTTACATGGCCCAGTTAAGACTGGACCGGCAACTGGGCAGGAGGTCGCGTCTCTAGTGGTTTGGCCGAGAGAAACGACCAATGTTCTGCTCCTGGTTCTGATTTACTCTCTGGCCTTTGGGCAAGTCCCTTAGGGCCCAACTTGTTCCAGACTGAATCAGTTTTCCCAGGAGCAGAATCAGACTGTCCACCTGGAAATAGCCCGGGGGGATTTAAACAGAGAAGAGAGGGATGGTTTTTCTGCAGACATTCTAGACCAGCCTCCAGGATTTTCTAGCAAGGATATAAATTCTATAAGGTTGGCTTAAAAATTCTCTCCAGAGGGTGATCTCTGTTCAGGTCTATGGGACCTTATTAAATTTTGGAGGACTTTTCCATAGTGGCTGCCTGTAAATTGTCTTCCTAAATGACACCAGTTCCAATTCTGGTGTTTCCTCTTGCACCACGGTGGAAGAGAATATAGCAAAGAGTTCTTAGCTGGCACGAAGCCCTAGCAAGCTTGTGGTCAGGGTCCGCTCAGCACTGGCTGCAAGAGGGGACTCGACTGAGTGACCCAGCGCGCGGTGTCTCTGACCTTTTGTGGCACTTTGAGGTTTAACATCGGCTGCATAGAACAGATGCTGCCCCTTTATTGTTTATCGTGACTTCATTCAGCGCACAGGGTTTTGTGTGAGTCACTGCTCGCTCAGTTGGGTTCAGATGAGGACTTCGCAATAAAATCAAGGGATGGGACAGAGGGAAGAAAATGAGTTTGTTTGATTCAGCAGCTAATTAAGATCCATTAACTAAATGGGAACCTCTGTCTGGTTTGCTAAATGCTTCATCAGCTTTCCAGATGAGGCCAAGTTGTTTCGGAGCAATTCATAATGGCCCTGGCATAGGAACATTCGGATCAATACAGACTCCAGCTTTGGGCCCGGTGGAGAGAGCAAAGGAAAATGGCTAATGTATGAGCAACAGCTGGGCTTCTGTCCTCTGGGGAGGAGACTAAGGGTTAACTGCCACGGCAGGACTCCTGGGGTACAGGTGCAAAGTGCAGTAAAAGGGGCAATGAAAACCCAGAAAGAACTGGGGAAGGCTGCTCGAAATATTCTGTGGTAAATCGTTTGGAGCAGAAACTTGGGGTTTCAGCTCAGTGAAATTTTGCCCGGAAAATGCCCCCTTCTAACGGGAAATTTCAGTTTTTCATCAAAAACCGAATGCCCCCAAAATGGAAAATTTCGGTTGAGAAATGCCCCTGTGGTGACTCATGCCTCTGTTCTCCTCTCTGGTCTGGGATCTCTGGCTGGACTTCATCCCCCACATTCCACCAGGGCCAGGGACACCCATGATGCACTGCATCCCCTCGCCAAGAGGGGAGACCATGGTGCATCATGGGAGATGTAGTCTAACCAGGGAGCCTGGCCTCTTCAGCAGAACGGGAGTGTGAGGCACTGTGGCAAAGTTCCTCCTCTGCCTTGGTGGGTCCTGTGCTTATTGGCCGATTTGCTCACCTCAGAGGTTCAGGGCAGCCCTCAGTGCTCAAATCTGCCGTTCACTCAGTTAGCCTCATCACTGGCCAGCATGGGGAAAAGGAAGAAGAACAATCCCCGCAGTCTCTGCTGATCCACCTAGTGGATCGGGGAACAGGCGAGAGACCTTCCCCTCTGGTGGAACCCACAGTCCAGGTCAACTCCTCTGGTATCAAGTAAGGAGTTGGGGGGATGGAGGGATGGGGGAATCCGGGCCCACCCTCTAGTCCGGGTTACAGCCCAGGGCCCTGTGGATTGCAGCTGTCTATAGTGGCTCCTGTAACAGCTGCGTGACAGCTACAACTCCCTGGGCTACTTCCCCATGGCCTCCTCCCAACACCTTCTTTATTCTCACCACAGGACCTTCCTCCTGGTGTCTGATAATACTTGTACTTCTCAGTCTTCCAGCAGTACACCTTCTCACTCTCAGCTTCTTGCGCCTCTTGCTCTCAGCTCCTCGCACACACACCACAGACTAAAGTGAGCTTCTTTTTTAAACCCAGGTGCCCTGATTAGCCTGCCTGTCTTAATTGATTCTGGCAGCTTCTTGATTGGCTGCAGGTGTTCTCATCAGCCTGTCTGCCTTAATTGTTTCCAGAAAGTTCCTGATTGTTCTGGAACCTTCCCTGTTACCTTACCTTAAGGGACCTACTTAACCTGGGGCTAATATATCTGCCTTCTATCACTCTCCTGTAGCCATCTGGCTTGACCCTGTCACAGCACCCAGACTACAACTCCTATGAGGCACAGCGGTGGTATTTCCAAATGGAAATATTTCACTTTTTTGATTATTCGCCAACTAGTGGGCTTATGGGGCGGTTGCTCCACATGAGGTAGGGCACACAGGGTGGCTGCACCAGGCATGGCACACAGTTATGGGGCAGCCACGCCATGTGGCATGGGGCACATGGGGTTTTGGGGCAGCCATACCAGATATGGTGGGTGGGGTAAGGAGCAGCTGTGCTCTATGGGGTGTGGAGGAACCAAGCGTCATGGGACACGGCCCATGGGCCGAGGGGCAGCCAGCCGTACAGTGTGGTGCAACCGCGGGCTTCTCTCTTGCAGTCCATGGAGGAGATGTGGGAACGCTGCGCCTGCCGCATCACGGAAGCCATCCAGTACGTGGTGGAGTTTGCCAAGCGGATGGGCGGCTTCATGGAGCTGTGCCAAAACGACCAGATCGTGCTTCTGAAAGCAGGTACACAGCTGGAACTGCTGCAGCCAGGCCCCGGCAGGGATGCCACCTCCCACAGCTGGGTCAATAACGAGGCCATCCCTTGAGCTCTCATTTGAACAGCCTCCCTGGGAAGCAGACCCCATAGGCTCTGTACTCAGAGGCACAGCCCCCAGCCTGCAGGGGCTGTTTGCACCTGGATCTGTGCTTTGACATTCAGCCCGTCTCCTGCTGCAAGACCCCGTCGTGCAACTGGGGCTGCCATGCCTGTTTCCAAACCGCGAGCATCCTTGGGTGGGAGCATGGGCTCGGCCCACGTCCAGCACGCCCGCTGTCTCTGATCGCACTTCTCGGGGTGGACCGTACCCTGCGAATTTCCCAGCCACTCTGTACGGGACTGCGTGACTCAGGCCACGTCTGTGCTGCAGTCGGAGGGGTACGGTGGGGTGACCGCATCCCTGCGCCAGCTTTAATCTAGCTAAATAGCAGCGAAGACGCGGCAGCGTGGGGGGGTCCCTCGGTATGTGTTTGCATTGCCAGCCCACACCCATGCCACCATATCGTGTCACTGCTATTTTTAGCCATGCTAGCGTGGGTAAAGCTAGCTCAGCCATGCCCACCCAGGCAGCGGGCACCCATTTGATGGCAGTTTAGACGTTACCTCAAAGGCTGTGACACTTGTCCCCTACCCCCCAAATGGGCAGGAGATACCGTGCCGGGGACTAGTTTACTTCCCTGGACCTCCCTGCTCTCGTGCATGAAGGCAGAGATGTTGGGACCTCCAGTGAGTCTGTTTACTGCTTATATTTGCAACTTCTTCACTCCCCCCACTCCGTTTTTGCAGGAGCCATGGAAGTGGTTCTGGTGCGAATGTGCCGTGCCTTTAATTCGGAGAACAGGACAGTCTTCTTCGAGGGCAAATATGCAGGCCCAGAGCTCTTCAAATCACTCGGTATGATATTGTCAGTATTACGGTAAAGCACAGAGGCCCCACTTTGCACAGGCACAGGGCGAGAGACGGTCTCTGCCCCAGAGAGCTCCCAGGCTAATGAGCCACATGGTCGTCCTCCTTTTACAGATGGGGTCACTGAGGCCCAGAGAGACAGACCAAGATTTTCAGCACTTAGCTCCCATTTAGGTAGTGGAATGAAGCAGCCAGGATCTCAGCAGTGCCCGGCTCCTCCCTTTATTCCCATGCCGGGTTGCTGAGCGTATTTGTAAACACCTTGCCCGGGGTGTCAGCAGCTGAGCCAGGACTCGAACCCGCATTCCCTGAGTCCCCATCCAGTGCCTGAGCCACAAGGCCGCCCTCTATCTCTTGCTCATGGGCCGGCCTCCCCCCCGGCTTTATTACCCCAGCTGTTGGGAAACCTCCTCCCCATTGTAAAGGGATCATCTCAGGAGGGGAGGGTGATGGGTCCTTCCCAGCCAGAGCAGCCAGTGCTGCCTGCTGAGGCCCTGAAGAAGACGCCTGCATTGGCTCGCGTCCAGCGTGATGCCCTGCTGTGTTCAGTCCGGAGCGGTGGCTTTGATTTTTGCCTGGCCGATATCCATGGGGCTGGTTGGCAACAAGCTGTGGTGCCGTTTCCTTTCTAGGCCCCTGGTTCAAATCTAGCTCATGGCGCTAAGGCCCAGCCAGTGGCCGCTTAGGTTCCTTGGGCCAGCGGGCATCAGTTACTGTGTGTCTGGGGAGCACCTAGTGCCACGGGGTCTGACTGGGCTGAAGCCTCTGGGAATATTAAATAATATCTTCGGTGGCCTCTGACCAGTTCCCGGTGGCCAGGCGTTCACATCGCAGCAAACCCCCGTTGTTGCCAATCTCAGAAGAGATGCAGAGGGTTATATGAGCCCTGGAGATTGGACTTCCCTCCCAGCCCCAGCGGGTGGAGGAGGTTTGTCCTGTGAGGTTCCCCAAAAGGTTTGGATCCCAGGGGAGACAATGTGTAGTCAGCGATGCCTGTAGACCCTGCCGGAGGCTGGTTAGAAAGGAAGGTTAATCCCGCCTCTGGGTGGCGCTGGAGAGGGGGTGGGGCCGCCCAGGAAGAAGCCGCAGGTGACTGACGGCTCTGCTCCGTTTCCCAGGGTGCAATGAGCTGATCAACTCCATCTTCGACTTCGCTCACAGCCTGTGCTTGCTGCGTTTCTCGGAGAACGAGATCGCCCTCTTCACCGCCCTGGTGCTCATCAACTCAAGTGAGCGTCTGCCGCTGCTGCTGCCCCTCTGTCCTAGGGCTGCAGCCCCCATCGTGGGGGGCGGGGGGATACCGGATGTTAATTGCCAAACAGCCACATAAGTAGAGCTGGCCAGAAAATAGGGGCGGGTTGACTTTTTGATGACCCCCCTCCCCGGAAATATTTCACTTCATAATGGCACCGAATAGGGATGTAAAGATCAGTTTAAAAAGTTAACCGGTTAAACGATTAAAATTATATTGTTTAACCAGTTAACTGTTAACTGAGGTAGCCTTGGTGGGCCTGGCACTATGGGGGCCGGGGCTGGGGCTCACTCCGGCCCTGGAGTCCTACCGGCCCAGACGGCATGGTGTGGCCAGGGCTGGTGTCCCGCCAGTCTAGCACGGCCGCGGCTGGGGTCTCTCATGCTGGCGCGGGGCTGCTGGAGTTGATGCTTAAGGTTGGTTAACCGGTAAGCCTAATGCTTACCCGTTAACCTTTTACATCCCTAGCACTGAGGTGCCTCCTGGAATTTGTAGTTCAAGTGCCTCATGCTCCCATTCTCCTCTATAGGCCATGGTCTCTGGCTGGACTACAACTCCCATGAGGCACCACACTCTCCTCACTTGGTGCAGGGAGGCATTGTGGGAAATGTAGTCCAGCTGGAGAACACAGTCCATAGAGGAAATGAGGCAGCAGAGGCACCGAAACTGCTGCTCCAATGAGGAATTGCGGCACCCTCGTACATTGAATTATTTCCATTTTTGGCCAAAAAATGTTTGGTTTTCGAGCGGTCAGTTTGATCGATGAAATATCACAATTTTAATGACTAAATTCCTACAATCAAACCCCCTCCCCCCCGTTTTCCATCAAAAACCGATGGAATATTTTCAACCAGCCCCTGCCCCCAAACGCTTTCCTTCCTGAATCCAGTGTCCTCTGCTCTCCTGCCAGCACAGGTGGGCAAGCGGCTGGGTTTCACCCCGAGGTGCCCCCCCACCCAAGTCAAGCTTGGGAAATGCTCATCAGTGTCTTCTCCTGTCTCGGTGCAGATCGGCCGTGGCTGCAGGAGAAGGGCAAGGTGGAGAGGCTCCAGAATAACCTGGAACTGGCCTTTAAACACATGTTACGGAAAACCCACCGGGAAGGCATCCTGGCCAAGGTAGGTGCATGGTCCCACAGCCTTACCTGCCTCCTCTGTCACAAGCCACATGCCCGACCGGCATAGGCCACCTCTCGAATGCTGCTGGTGTTGTGAAGCCCAGGACTTGAGGGCCTGCTTTTGGGTCCCTTTACTGTGCCCTGTCTCTGGGGCTAGTGGGCCCCCAGCGCTCCCATGCTGGAAGGAGAAGGCTCAGAGCCAGAGCGCGATGCTTTCACCACACAGCTCTCGTTAATGTTGAGGGAGGGAGGCTTGGGCGGCTGGACCTGTAGCTGGATACACGTGTCCAATGTGGATCGGGGGCTGGGTCACTGAGGGGAGATATCTGCACTGAGCAGACAATACACTCAGGTTGGACATTGGGGACTCTCAGTAGAGGATTCTGGGTAATTATGTAACTGTTCAGTAGAGGTGGAGGGTTCTTCAAATGGGATCACGCTCACAGACCAGCAGCAGAGCACGTGCACACACACGGACACACTCTCACACGCTCGCACGCACATGTGCACCATGCACACACACTTTCACATGCACACACCCGCGCACACCCCCCACCCCTCCCCAGACGTGTTCAGCAGCATCGCAAGAGCTCACAGAAGCCCCAGGTGCTGCCAGACCAGTTACTGCCCTGATCAAGCTGAGACCTTCTGACCTAGTTTCACCCACCAAGGCCCCTGGCTGGCTGTGGAGTGGTGATGGATGGCCGGGTTGGTCTGCGAGGGCTCAGCAGAGGGGCTGGGGCGGCGGGAGCCAGTCCATGCCTGGAGATCCGCCTTTATACCACGTGCCTCTCTCCCCTTTAGCTGCCGCCCAAAGGGAAGCTGCGCAGTCTGTGTTACCAGCACATGGAGAAGCTGCGGTCCTTCCGGCAGATGTACCCCATCATCGTCCACGCTGTCTTCCCCCCGCTCTACAAAGAGCTCTTCAGCTCCGAGTGCGAGCTCCAGGGAGCAGCAGCAGAATGATCCCCATGGGAGGCCGGTGCCCAGAGACCGACTCCCATCTCGCACCGGTCTGTGGCCCCCCGCTGCCCCGGGATGGGAGGTTGGTGGGGGGAGGGTTGGACCACATTAGAACCCGCTCCCTCCCGTCCCCTCCCAAACAGCACAGCAGAGGGGTGCGGTGCAGGAGGGGGTGCGGCCAAGTGATCCGAGCAGACAGCTGGGAGCCAGGACTCCTGGGTTCCATGCCTGCCTCTGCCACCAACCTGAGCAAGTCACTGCCCCCTTCTGTGGGCCTCGTTCCTCTCTCTACAATGCAGCGGGGAGGGAGACACCCTCCCACACACTCCATGGGGGCGGGGGGTGATGCTTAAATAACCGTGTGACGCTCTTTGAGGTCTCAGCTGGCAGGGTGCTACCAAGGCGCAAAGTATTATTGGGGAGACGCCCCGAGCCGAGACCCCAGTGGGACGGAGATCAAGGAGATCACCAGCTTTTGCTGTAACATATTCAGGGCCAAGGAAAACACACTGCCCACCCCATTACTCCAGTGACTAGCATCTAGAGACCGGCCCGGGTAGTTCAAATACCTCATTGAAAACAATTTTTTTTTTTTTTTTTTTGGTCTCCTTACAGTTTTGTGGCAGGAGAATTTTTAACCAAGCTGTTTGAAAATAATAATTGTACATAACATAGAGATCTATTTTTAACCGTTTGCCTTTACGTCCACTCTGCAGCACCAGGGGGCCAGCCCCCACCCGCCCAAGCTCTTGTATTTCTTATTAATGTCTCGCAATTGACCAGACATTGCAGCCGTAGAAAGTTTGGTGCCTGTGTCTGCCACTCTGCTGCCCCCTGCTGGGCAGAATCCCCGTCCCCATGAAATTCTCAGGATTTCAAACCCAATAATTTGCTTTTACTCACCATAAAATATATAGAGATACTGTATAAAGTTAATATAATAAAAGGCTGTTTTTTAATGTTAAGGCTATTTTTGAAAAGCAACAAATTCTAATTTTCTTAAGTATGGGGCTGTCACGGAGCGGGAGCTGATGGTTGTTTACAAGGGGAATGATTTTCGAAATTGCCTTTTTCTAAAAGAGCTTTTGTAACCCAGTGTGTGTAAAACGATTCGAATTGAAAATAGCTGGGGGTTTGTACAGCTGGGATTCGGAAGGACAGCCACCGTTACAAGAGTCCGTCCGTGGACCTCAGCCGACTTTGGATCAAGCCAGTAGATCACAAAGGCACAATCTTAACTTCAAGGCCACCGTCGGTCCTGCTGATTTCACGGGCCACTGCCCCATAGACACTGCGTGACATCGCTGTGAGGGGACTGCTTGGTAAAATGAAGCACTGCGGAGGGTTTGCAGAATCAAACCCCACGTTCCTTGTCTAGGCTCTTCCCTTGCGCACGAGCGCCGTGGAGCAAAGCGCAAGGAATGACCTTGGTGTTTGGCCCCTCCCAGCCAAGTCCTGCCCGCTAATGCTCACCACGCTTGCACACGCGTCTGACGATGGGACACGACCTCTGGGAGCTGCAAGGGAGAGCCCAGCAGCCGAGGTATTTCACTGAGAGGGCTACGGTGACGTCAGGGCCGGTCTACGCTGCAAGGATAGGGGGTGATTGCAGCTTGTGTGGACATACCTGAGGTAGCTCGGACACAGCCAAGGCAAAGCAGTGCTGTGTTGCTGTGGTACCCCAGTGAGCTCGATCAAAGGTGTGTCTGCACACGCTGCCATCACATATCATACATACAATCATACAATCTCAGGGTTGGAAGGGACCTCAGGAGGTCATCTAGTCCAACCCCTGCTCAAAGCAGGACCAATCCCCAATCTTTGCCCCAGATCCCCTAAATGGCCCCCTCAAGGATTGAACTCACAAGCCTGGGTTTAGCAGGCCAATGCTCAAACCACTGAGCGATCCCTCCCGCCTCCACACCCTGGGATTGCAGGGCAGACACGCCCAAAGTGTCTGAGTTCCAAATGCCCAGCTGTGGCTAGGGGGGTAAAGGGCATCCGTGGGGAGAGGCATCAGCACAGACCAAGGTACTACCCTCAGTTAGTCCCTGCCTCTAACTTGCCTACCTTAGTGTCCTATTTGCCTCCTCAGCATCTGTCCTGCCCATGTGAATCCTTCGTCCTGCTGGAAGCACTTTGCTTGTATGAAAATCCAGGGATGAGGACACAGCAATAGCTGGCAGGGGAGCAGAATTCTTTGCTGGTCTCCAGTCCCAAAACAATCGGCTTGATGAGCCGTCTCCTCTCAACTTACACTTTTAAAATTATTCAGCAAGAGCTTTACAGAAAGGAAGGTTGCACGTAGTTTGTCACCAGACAGGGTGCGAGTTTAACAGAGGCCTAATTAATGATGGGAAATGTGCATGGACTCCAGGCTTTTTGTCTTGCCGGGTGGGTGCTGGGCTTGGACGGGTCAGAAGTACAGAATTCATGGAGGAGACGGCACAGCTAGCGATGCGGTAATAGCCAAATTAGAGCCGCCTGCGAAGTGCAAGTTATTTATCGTAGGAAATCGGTGGCTGTGGCGGGGAATCATTTCCCACCCCCCCTCTCCTGAAGTTTCTGATCAAAATATCTCCAGTTTTTTGTAGAAAAATCAGCCCCCGGCCCCAACTTAAAAACAAACCCACACAGATGTTCTGGTTCAAAATGATCAACAACAGGGAAAGGGGAAATTTTGATTTTTTAGACAAAAACACTAGAATTTTTTGACCAAAATCTTGGTCAAAAGCCATTTTTTTAATTAAAACCATTGGCCTGGTTCTAAGCGAAGCCAGCTCCGGGTGCAGACTCAGCCCACTGCAGTGCTACCGTCTAACACGGGTTTGGTTTTGAGTCGACCCCTGGATTCATTTGATAATTTCAGCATTCGCCGCACACTGCTGACGCAGCGAATACAACCTAGAAGACACAGCCCCGTCCGCTGCCAGGGGAAGGCTTCTGCAGTGGCTAGAACACACAACTGAGGAGCCCTGGGTTCGAATCCTGCCTCTACCACACTCACAGTCATTGCACACCTGCTGGGGTGGAGCCTGCCCGTCTGCTATGGCTGGGCGGCCTCTCGGCAGCAAAGCAGGGGTGGGTTGGCCGGTTCCTTGTTGCGGCGGGCAGGTTCTTTGTTGCTGGATTGGACCCGAGGTGTAGCCATGCTGTAGAAGCCCTGATTTCCGGAAGTCACTGGAAGTCAGTGGGAGCAGAAAGGGCTCCACCTTCCCTGAAAATCTGTTGGGACAACGGTATACACACATGGGGACACTCAGGGAATATTTTGTCTTTCACAAGTGCCCAAGGGCTTGATTTTTAAAGGTGTGTAGGCACCTAACTCCCTTTGAAACCAACAGGAGTTAGGTGCCTAAATACCTTTAAAAACCAGGGCCTCAGGGACGTAGGAGCCTAAGTCCCATTTTCAAAAGGGACTTGGGCACTTAGGCCCAGCACCTCAAAGAGAACTTGGCACCTAAATACCATTGGGGAACTGGGTAAACATCCTTCTGTCCCACTGGTGTGAATCAGGAGTCAATTCTGTTGAAGGCCATGGAGAAACCCCTATGCAAAACTGGTGTAAGCGAGATCAGAACCTGGGTCTTTAAGGGCAGTTCACCCCAGATTTGTAACCAACACCCAACTTCCTAAGCACGTTTGAAGCTTGCACTGTCTGGATTCCAGAGGAATTAAATTCATTGACCCTCGAAACCATCTGCCTCTTTAAGAGCGTCACTCGGACAGTCCTGTTTTCAGCACAATAAAAGACAATCAGACCCTCTCTGGCCTTAGGTCCTTTCTGAACATCTGCTAGCTTGATCCAGAGCCGACTCTTAACCCTGCAACCCAGGGGATCTGCTTCACCGATCCGTTAACCTCTTTCCATTCATGTCTAGTTTACTGTTGCTTTTTGGTTGCATTCTTTTAGTGTAAAATAATAATAATAATTCAATACATCTAACCTGCAATAGTGTCATTTTGTAAAATTGTTTAAAATATTTAAATATTTTGTCATGACAGGTTTGTAAATATGTGAAAGTTGTAATTTTTTTTAATAGAGCAATCATTCTTTAAACAAAAAAAAAAGGGTTTTAGTTTTCATTTAAATTAATTAAACTTATGGTGCATTTTTGTTTGTTTGTTCGTTCGTTTGTCGCCCAGGGTTATATGTTTACTTGCAAGGGTTTAAAAAATATATTATTCAGAATGCACATTGTAATGAAAAATTTATTGAAAAGTGTCCAGTTTTCTCTGCTATTTTCAATAAACTAGGTTGCCAAGAAATGGAGCCCGACTGCTTATTTGTGGCTCTGCGGTTATTCATAGGGTTGCAAACTCTTGTGGTTTTATCACGAGTCTAGGGCTGTTTTTGTTATTTACTAAATTTCACCGTCCTCTGGGGCACGGAGCTCGGTTTGCCTGCTGGATATATCTCACCAAGCCAGTTCCCTGCCACTGCAAGCGCATTGGGCATGGATGACACTTCGGTCCCTTCCTGGTCTCTGTCTGTGCTGCACAATGGTTCAGTCTCCTGAGGACCAAAATGCTTTAGTCTAACTAGAATTTTGGGGCTTATATAGGGCTGTTTGAAGGAACATTTATTGGCCTGTGGTACACAAGAAGCCAAGCTAATGGTCCTGGCTGGCCTTAAACTCTTATGAAATCTGCTTGTACTATGGTAGGACCTAGGAGTCACGGCCGCAGATCAGAGCCCCACTGTGCTAGGCGCAGTACAGACATGGCCAGTCCCCTGCCCCAAAGAGCTGATCATCAAAGTGTTTTATTAAAGCCCCAGCTTCTAGAGTCATGGGATGACCGGAGATTTCATTTTTTAACAAAGCTGCTCGCCCTTGTGTGTGCAGAGGAAGGTTTGGAAGGCTCAGGAACAGCCTCCCCCCAATGATTACTTTTAAAATTCTCAGGATTATTAAGCCGCGCCCCTGATTTTCCAAACGCTTGGGGCTGGCGACGGTGGGGGCTCCCCAGGCGGGCTCGGCGCCTGTTTGCACTAGGTGCCATATACAGTAATAAAAAGGGGACAGTCCCTGCCCCAGAGAGCTCCCAGTCAGGGTTAATGACAAGGGGGGACAGCTGGACAGAAATAGAGTGGTGGGGTGGAGGGTAACGCAGTGGTTTGCCCCTTAGGCTGGGATGGCTGGAGCTAAGCCACCCTCATCACAGAATGAGCCGCATCTGAGTGAAATCAGGGAATTGCCCATAAAGAGCCAGGCTAAAGCCCTGATGCAGGGCAGCTGGGGACAGAGCTGGATGGTGAGCTGGGGTAGGAAAGGAAGCTGAGAGCAGGGACAAGGGGGCCTGCGACAGGACAGACCCTGACTAAATGGGAGAGACTGGGAGACCCAGAGGGGCAACAAGAAACCACAAGGTGGGAAATAGCCCAGGTAAAACCGCAGCCCTGGTAAAGGGGTGGAGTGGAGCTAGCTGTTCAGGGCAGGGCCACAGAGCCGTGCTGTGAGGGGGGAGCTGGGTTTCCCTACCAGCCCGAGCAAAGGGAGCTGCAGGCTGACCCTCGAAGACAACAGCCCCAGAGAGGGCAGAAGGGTCTCATTTGTGTTCAGACATTTCTGGGGACTTTTTAGTTGGTGACTCCCAAAGAAATGGCCTGAGGACTGTGCCCCCGGTTGGAAAACCAGCATAGAGCCTCAGCAGCCCTCTGCAGGGGCTGTCCCGCGGCGAGGGGACTCAGTGACCGGGGCAAAAGGGCACGGGCTTTTGTGTGACATTTGTGGTGCTGTAGCACGTGGTGGCCCGGATTGGGGCCCCGCTGCGCCGAGCACAGCACGCACAGACGTGGAGCCCAAACACCGAGGAGCTAACAAAAAATAGAGAGGCGAGTTACAATCTGCTCACGCCTCGGAAGGGCTGGGGCTGCGGAGCACTGGGCCATCAGACCCATCTGCCAGGCTGGTCCCAGTGTCCTGGCTGCACTCTAGGGAACTGTCTAGTCACGTTGCAAAAACCAGAGTCTCTGCTACAGGAGGGTCCCCCCTTGTGTCAGGCTGTTCCATCATGGGGATGGCTACAGGCTTCCCCCTGACCCGACCTGCAATCCCATAAATTCCTCGCTACAGATCCTCCTGGTTTGCCACCATAGGGGGGTCAAACAGGCCCAGGGCAGGGAACCCCACCAGGGCGAGAGGCAGCCAGTGATCTGTGGGCAGCCCCTGGGTGGGGAGGCAGATGGCATAGGCGGGAGAGTCCCTCACTGGAGTCCAGTGGAGGAGCTAAGAGCTAATGCAGTGTCACCGAGCAATGGTGGGTCTGTCTTTGTCCTGCCAGGCTTGGGGCTCTGCCCCTGCAGTGTGTGGGTTCCTCACAGCACTGCCTAGGGGTGTGATATTGCCAGATCCCACCAGCCAAGCAAGGTTTGGCCAGTTCAAATTGTTGGCATCTTTCCTCCCAAATCTGCCTTAAATCAAGCCACAGTATGCTGGGGTGGCAGGAGGCCTTGCTTTTCTGATGAGGAAGGGTAGTCCAGTGGTTAGAGCATTCGCCTCATGCTTGGGAAAGCTAGGATCACATGCTAGATGTGGGGAAAATATTTACTGGGGAGTCTGGCCTGCTTCCTGCCCCACGTGGTGCCCCCCCAGAGAAGGGCATGCTGCACCTCCGAGGAGTTCTCAGTGCAGCATGAGAATGTTCAGCTATTTTGCCAGGCTGCCTGAGGGCATTCACCCTGCTGAGTAGCAAAGGTGTATTGCAAACAATGGAAGTGTACAAGCCCCTCAAAGAAAACATAGCAAGAAGTCATTATAATGGAAAATGTTAGACAACGTAAATATAGGGTGCGCTACCAACTCCCCCCCATGTGCATGTATGCAACATAGGTGAATGCAATGGAGTAGTAACAAAAGCTAACTTAATGCACCATCCTGGTTGAGAATTTAAACACCTGCCCTTTGGAAAATTCAAATCCCAAGACTAAAACCTTGCTTGCGCGCCAAGAACAATGAACTTGGAAGACCATGCATCCCAGCGCCACCTGGTGGCGCCTGCCACAGCAGCGTCATTGTGGCAGCCTTAGACCCCACGTCCAGCACTCCAGCTACACGCTCAGCTCTGCACTTTAGTACACTGCTGACTTCGTGGTAGGAAACATTGTAGCCCAGGGGGTTCAAACCAGTTTTGTGAGCTCTGCACGGAGCATCTTCAGCTCTGCCCAAGGCCCTTGTGCTCGTTAAGGACTAAAGGGCTGGGATATATTCTACAATGAAAATACATCCCAGAGATATCAAAGATTAAGGAGGAAATCAACAGTTCCGAAGTGTCTTATGGGGAGAAAAGCACCATTTTAGTCCTATATTTTTATTACTATTCTCCTCGGGTTCTTATACTGTGCCTAGCACAAGGTATCGAAGTAGCTTATGGCATCACTTAGCCTCCACCGAGATCAGGGTGCTGTTGCGCTAGGTGCGGTACATACATATGCCATAGGAGACTGTTTCCAAAGCTTGCGATCAGCGGTGGAAGAAACATACATTATCCCCATTTTACAGATGGGGAATTGCGGCACGCCGAGATGCAGCGACTTCCCCAGCATCATCCGGTGAGTCGATGGCAGAGCAAAGGGCTGAAGCCAGGTTTTCTGCGCCCTACTCCCCTGGTTTAACCATCTTTTCCCTCTCTGCGCCCAAGAAGTCAAATAGAAATCATTATTTGCCACACAACCCCACTTTGGAGCGAGAACAGCCTAGAGGGTGTTTTTGATTATAATGTTTTAAAGGTTTACAGTTGGGATCCCTTCTCATTCAGAGCATGAAGCTGCTATACACACCAAGGCACTTGTCTTGCTCTGTCCTGAACTTTGACACAGCGTTGCTGTGTGCTGTTAGCGGCTGCGTTCCACCCCGGAGGTGGCTGCATTCCCGTGGAAGTGATTCTTGGGCAGAAAGCCCTCTAGGCTGAAAGGCCCTACAGAATCATGATTGCGTTAGTCACGTATTTTTAACGTCACCCTTTCTATGGGGCACCGACACCCAATCTGGTAGATGTTGACCCTTCCAATCCCTCTCTTCGTACCCTGGCAACTGCAACATGAGTCAGTGCAGTGTTCATAGGCTTTAGCTGCGCTGAGATTCAGTGCTTAATTTGCTATGAAAGAGGTGCCGGGCCCCACACAATTTTTTTTACATTCAGAACGGATGCAGCAAACCCAGAGGTGCCGGGGCTACGAACTGCCAAGCCCAGAGGTGTCGGGGCTCAGCCCTGGCACTGCTGATATTTCATGCCAGGCCAGCAACAACAGAGCTGCAGTGGGAACAAGGAAAAGGTTACAGTCACGTTCTCTTTTGCTACAAGGGAATCCCCCTGGCTGACAAGCGGCCGTCTTAGGGTTTAAAAAAGAATTGCTGGCTCACTGAGGCCCGATCTTGCGAGATGCTGAGTACCACAGATCTCAGGGAAGTCTTGGTAAAGGGACTACTAAGTAGGGTTGCTAGGTGTCTGTTTTTCGACCGGATTGCCCAGTCGAAAAGGGACGCTGGCACCTCCGGTCAGTACCGCTGACTGGACTGTTAAAAGTCCGGTTGGCGCGAAGATGGCAGGCTCCCTACCCGGCACCACACGGCTCCCAGAAGCAACCGGCATGTCTCTCTGGCTCCTAGGTGGAGGCACGGAGGAGTCGGGGGAAGGAGGGATGGTTGCATTGCAAGATCCCTTGCAGAGCCAAAAAGACTGGTATCAGTCACGGCATCACTGAAAATTATGGAGAGGGTTAGAAAACACAGAACCCAGCTTGTTCCATGACCTGGGACCCACCTGTCACCGGCATGTCAGACTCAGGGATCACAGCCGTCCCTTCTGAAAAAGATCAATGAGTGGAACTCCATTGGCAGTGTGCGCAGAGCTGCCTGGTCATGCTTCCGTGAGTCGAAGGGACACATCGCTGCTTCTGGGAGCTGCCTGAGATCTGCACCCCCTCCCACACCCCAACCCCCTGCCCCAGCCATGAGCTCCCTCCCATATCCAAACTCCCTCCCAGAGCCCGCACCCTGTACCCCAACCTCCTGCTCCAGCCCTAAGTCCCCTCCCGGACCCTACACTCCTTCCTGCACCCCTGCCCCAGCTCAGAATCCCCTCCCACACTCCAAACCCCTTGGCCCCAGCCCGGAGCTCCCTCCTGCAGCCCAAACCCCTCCTCCCCAGCCCCACTCCATAGCCAGCACCCCCAGCCGGAGCCCTCACCTCCCCCCCTGCACTCTGCCCCAGCCCCCTGAAAATGAGTGAGTAAATGAGGGTGGGGGAGAGTGAACAACCAAGGGAGGGGGGAATGGAGTGAGCAGGGGTGGGGGCTCAGGGAAGAGGCAGGACAGGGGGCTGGGCAAGGGTGTTCGGTTTTGTGCGATTAGAAAGTTGGCAACCCAACCAATAAGGGCAAAAAAAAGGGGACGGGGGGAAAGTCTACTCCCAGGACTGCAGGCTGGGAACTTGCTGCTTTATTTAACTGCATCACAACAGAGAGTTGTGGGGGGGAATAGGGGGAATCTTTATGCAACTAACCAAACAGGAACTAAGCGGATGTGTGGAGCATGCCTCCCACCCATAATACTCTGCGTAACCCAGTGAACCCTTGATGACCTTACCTACAGAAGTCAATGAGGGTGGCGGGTTCTCTGCCCTGTGCATGCTGCAGGCAAGCCCCAGAGCAGCAGGCCCGTTGCAGCCTCCCTCCCTGTCCCTCCTTCCGTTTTTTGGCACCCTTTCCATTGATATAGGGGAAGGGGCGGGGGCTGATCTCTGTCTGAGTGAGCTTCTGTATGAAGAAATCTTCCCTGCAGGCAGCAGCCATGAGACAAGCGAGCTCGCCTGGCGTGGCACATTGCCTGGGAAAAGTGAGAGCCACGTGGTTGAAAGGCAGCAGCAGAGCAAAGCAGGGATAAGACACACGCTGACGACTGTCATCATGCAACCCAGAAGCATCCTCGCTCCTGCAGGCACCAGATGCTTCAGGTAAGAGGCTGCCGGGTGCCCTCTGCTACCGGTTTGTGATGGACAGAGGCTTGAAGGCGCTGCGTCCTGAGCTGCCCCGAGCTGACCCTGCTAGCAATGGGAGGAAGGCAACTGATTTGCAAAACGGTTCTTTCGCCTCCTGGTCGGGTTTTGCCTTGGGAATGGGGGCAGCAGCATGTCGCTGCGAAGCCTGTGGTGGCAGGGCGTGGGGGTGGGTTCGGGGGTGTCCTTCTCTCTGGAAAAGCCCAGACTTTGGGGAGATTGGTCCTTGGAGCTGATGGCCCGATCCTGCGAGATGCTGAGTACCACAGATCTCAGGGAAGACTTGGTAAAGGGACTACTAAGTAGGGTTGCTAGGTGTCCGTTTTTTGACCGGATTGCCCAGTCGAAAAGGGACGCTGGCAGCTCCGGTCAGTAGCGCTGACCGGACTGTTAAAAGTCCGGTTGGCGTGGAGATGGCAGGCTCCCTACCCGGCACCACACGGCTCCCAGAAGCAACCGGCATGTCTTTCTGGCTCCTAGGTGGAGGCACGGAGGGGTCGGGGGAAGGAGGGATGGTTGCATTGCAAGATCCCTTGCAGAGCCAAAAAGACTGGTATCAGTCACAGCATCACTGAAAATTATGGAGAGGGTTAGAAAACACAGAACCCAGCTTGTTCCATGACCTGGGACCCACCTGTCACTGGCATGTCAGACTCAGGGATCACAGCCGTCCCTTCTGAAAAAGATCAGTGAGTGGAACTCCATTGGCTTAGGAGAGAGATGCCGGCCAAGTCAATATTTTGTAGAAATTGAGATCCTGAAATGGGGCAGCTTGCCATGAGGAAAAGCGATGCAATCTTGTTCCTTCAATGCAGCTGGTTCATTTCACTCATGCAGCCCGATTTTTCAATTCTGCCCTTTCCGGTCCAGCTTTTCCAACACAAAAGGGCTTACCTTAAAACAGAGAGCAGACGCTGGTTCCAGTTGCCTGTCGCCAAACTGCATGCTGGCTAAATTCTCCCGGGAGGCTTGGTCGATGTTTTTGTCTGGCGCTTTGCAGACTGATCACTTTTTCAATACGTTTTTAATATCCAGGGCAAGGATGTTATCAAGTTCGACCTGAGTTAAAATGCTTAGCAGCAACTCTGCAAATAATGGGTCGTTTTGCCTGCTACAATATAGCACAGAGACTTCACAAACACTTCCATGTACTACTGCTTTTAGTCAAATGCCGTTCCGGATGAGAAGCCGGGTGATTTTTCTTTAGCCTCTTGTTAATCAATCTTTTTCTTTTTTGTAAGGGCACACAGCTAAGACCGTGTGTGAATATCCTAATTTCTAATGCACATTTCTGAGCTAAATGTCATTGCCAGCTGGAAGAATATATAAGTCTTTAGTGTTAATCCAGAGGACGATAAACCTACCACATTGGGATAGACCCTCAATCTTTGCAAACCAGCACGGCTCCACTCACCTAGTAGTCTGACTTGCCAGTGTACCTCAGCTGAGGGGCTGGCTCGGCGGGTTTTAAAAATAACTGGCATTTACATGTTGATCAGCCACAAATTCAGCTGTGCAGAAGGAAAGGAGGGTGCATTGAGTTAAGATATTTGGTTCTGATGTGTTAAATAAACCCAATTATCTCCTAAAGCCTCATCCAATTGATTTGAACCAGACTATTCATGGAGTAAGGTGTGAGTAAGGATGGGTAGGGCCATCGAGTTCAGTGCCCTGTCTCTGACACTGGCCAGCACCAGCTGCTATCAGCCGTGCCTTAGAGATTGGCTTAAGCTCTGAAGCACAAGGGGTAATATCTCTGCCAAAGGGATTGTTAGCAATAACTACACTAACCCTGGATCTTCTAGTTATCCATATAAATGTCCAGTCCCTCTGTGTATCTTGCTAAGTTCTTGGCTTCAGCCACTTCCTGTGGCAGTGAGTTCCACAGGCTTGTCGCACATTTGTTGAAAAGATCTTTCCTTCTTTTCATTTCGTTAGGCAACCCCTTGTCCCAGCATTGGGACACAGAGAGACCAAAATCTGGGCAGCTGGAGGGTAACTAGTGTCCGGAAATCTTCAACGGGGCGGAGATCTGTGGGAACGCTACAAGTCTTTGGCCACGGGGCCCTTTAAAGGAGTTCAGCCAGTTTCTCCGGGCGCTGCCACAGCTTGTTGAGGGCTGAGTGCAAATAACAAGGTGTTAGCTGGTTTCAAGGCAAAGCCAGGAACTGTCATATGGAGAGCGGCATCATAAAAAGCAGCAAACTCGCTTCGCTTGGGCTATAATTAGCACCGATCAAACTTCATGATGTAAATGCAGCGTCGTGCCAAGGTTGGCTATTTAAAGCAGTCGCTAATGTGCAATCCTGTCTCGGTCAATAATCCTTGGTGGCTCTGTGCTGTCCCTGGATTTTTGGGAGAAATGTGTCCCTCTTGTGCACTGTCATAAACTGCAGGTTGCCAGTTCCAGGAGGTCATTTCCCAGCTGGCTCCTTCTGCTGGGATCTGGGACCCGCCCCCGGAGATGAAAAGGATGCATTAGTGGTTAGGGCGCTAGCTAAGGTCTTCGGAGAACCAGGTACAATTCCTAGCTCTGCTACAGGCTTCCGGAGTGACCTTGAGCAAGTCACTTCGGGCCAGATTCACACAGGGGACTTCCGTCTCCGTGCATTGCATGGGGAGAGTTAGGCGCCGAGGAAAGGCATCTCCAGGCACTGGGGAACTGCATAAGCTAGGAAGCAGTGCAAAGCAGAGGCATGGGGGGCAGAGGAGCTGTGAGAATACGCAACAGCCCCGTGGTTAGGGGTACACCTTTAGCATGTAGGAGACGCTGGGTCCAAGCCCTTGCTCCAAATCAGACGGAGCAGAGATTTGAAGCTGAGTCCCTCCATCAGCTTGGGGGGAGAGACACGTGTCATTGTCTGATCGCCCCCCCCCCCCCAGTGGTTTGTGTTCGGCCGAGGGGTGCCCAGCGCTCGCCGACTGGATCGCGCCCCGCAGGGCAGACAGGTGGGGAATCGCCTCGTTTGAAAATCACCCCGGGGGCTGAGCAGTTCGTTAGTTGAGGGGCGGGGTCAGGACTCGGCTTGGCCCAGGCCTGACTGAAGAAATCTTGGGGAGAGGGGACCCTCGCTCTAGCAATGAACAGGTTAATGGGGGCCTGAGAGGCCGGTTCTGCTCCCTGGTTGCACCAGGAGGCTGGGGAAGGGGCTGAGCGAGGGAGAAGCAGCAGGGACCAGGAGGTGCTGCAGGGAAGGAATTCCACAATCCCTCTCTCGGCCTTGGAGGGCGCAGAGGCTGGCCGGGGAGCTGGCCGGGCCCTCCAGGATCTGGGCTTCCAGTGGGCTTGATTGAGGGTCAGGTGGAAGGTCAAGCCCCAGGAGGGCAGTAGCTGGATTAAGTTTGTACTTCGGGGGTTCCTGGGGGGAGCCCTGTGGGTTCTGGCCCGGAGAGAAGGGTGAACCTAGAGAGGCTGTGGGAGAGGCCAGCTGACAGGCTACGGCAGGGAGGCAGGAGCAGGGGGTCTGACGGGGCAGACATCAGCTGCCGGTTATAGGGTCCCTGGTCTGGAACCCAGTATAGAGCCTGGGCTGGGCTTCCCCCACCAGCCGCTGGGGAAGGTGGCGTGAGGCCTGTGAGCAGGGGATAAGGACGGCGGAAAACCCAGAGGGAAGGGCTGTGAGGCCCATGGGACCGAGGAGCAGACCTCAGGTTGTTGCCTCTTTCTCTTGGGCTTCCTGGTCCCCCAAAAGGGGTGGCACCAAACCGTGACCTGGCCGGCGGGCCGAGTCGCCAGATGGGACCTCTGCAGAGCTGGAGCAGCCATTGCCAGGGGGTGCTCGAGAGGACAGCGCTGCTATGCTAAACCCAGCCACGAGGGGGCGCACCAGTCAGATAGTCTACAGGCACGTATGGCGTTAAGCCACAGTGAGGAGCGTGTCGGTGATGCCTAAATCCCTTTGTGTATCTGGCCCGTCTGTGCTCTGTGCCTCAGTTTCCCCATCTGTACAATGGGGATAACAGCACCGCCCAACCTCACAGGGGTGCATGAGGATAAATACAGCAAAGACGGCGAGGCACTTGGATACTCCAGTGAGCCTCATTCACATTGCACCGGCCACCCCTGGGTGGCCGATTGGCCAGATTCGAAAGGCCAGCCGGCAGGGGGCGGCTTTCCAACCCCGCGGCCAGACCGACCATTCAGACAACAGTTGTGTTATGGCAGGAGGATTGTACAGCCCGGGGGAGCTGCTGGCATGGACGCAGTGCATCAGATCCTCTTGTGTGAGGCGGAGGCGGGTATTTGAGGGGTGGCCGAAGTTCTGGGAAATGAAAGAACATTAATAACCTTCCAGAACTTGTGAAGTCACTACTGGCAACTTAGTGACTGGCCGAGAGGTGCTAATTATAAGTGATATAGAAACAGGCGAGCTGTTGAGCGGTCTTCCAATGACATAATGTATCTTATGGTATTTTAATGAGGGAGGCAAGGTTGTAGGGTCAGGATTCCTGGGTTCCTTTCCCCAGCTTTGCTCTTCAAACAATGGTGAGTCATTCTTAATGGGTTGAAATGTGCCCTGTCTGCAAAACGGGGCGAATGAGACCCACTGCGCAGGGGGATCTGTGAGGATCTGAGGATCCCCAGCTGTAAGATCAGACCCTTGGATGTTAACGAGGTGATTGGGTGAGGAGTGGGAGAGTCTGGGATACAGAGTTCAGATCCTGACTCTAGCCTCGGTCCGTTATTAATTCTAATTAATTTGAGCGTATCTAATTAATTGACTAATTCCATCATTAAACAGTCACTCCTGTTTCTGAGTGAATGTGTTGCGTGGGACTGTCGGTGGAGAGGGAGTAAAGCTGTAGGAATGCCACTGACTTGATGGGAATCACCCTGAATTGATACCTGAGCAGGACTGACCCTTCCCCAGCTTCTTGCTTATTTTCCCATTCAAATACCCCTAGTGACAAAAAACTAGTTAACTGGGGTAGGCCGTACCTTCTGGCTCCTCCGGAAAACACCCCCATGTGAAGGGAGGAGGGATAGCTCAGTGGTTTGAGCATTGGCCTGCTAAACCCAGGGTTGTGAGTTCATAGAATATCAGGGTTGGAAGGGACCTCTAGAGGTCATCTAGTCCAAGCCCTTGCTCAAAGCAGGACCAATCCCCGTTTTTGCCCCAGATCCCTAAATGGCCCCTTCAAGGATTGATCTCACAACCCTGGGTTTAGTAGGCCAAAGCTCAAACCACTGAGCTATCCCTCCCCCCAGAGTTCAAGTTCAATCCCTGAGGGGGCCATTTAGGGATCTGGGGCAAAAATTGGGGATTGGTCCTGCTTTGAGCAAGGGATTGGACTAGATGACCTCCTGAGGTCCCTTCCAACCCTGATATTCTATGATCTGCCCTTTTAAGATACAGGCTGTGGCGTGGAGCCAAAACAGGCTGGACTGGGCTATATGAACAAGCAGCTGAACAAGAGAGAGGACTGTGGAACCCACGCTGACTTCAGTGGCTGGGCTCTGGCTCAGACCAGACACAGAGACTTTGTGGACTTTAAGCTTGGGAGCTCTGCACCAGAATCCTGAGCTAAGGCCCTGCCCCGAGATCCTAAAGGGGACGTACTTATTTTGTTAGGTTTCAGAGTAGCAGCCGTGTTAGTCTGTATTCGCGAAAAGAAAAGGAGGACTCGTGGCACCTTAGAGACTAACCAATTTATTTGAGCACAAGCTTTCGTGAGCTACAGCTCACTTCATCGGATGCATTCCGTGGAAAATGCATCCGATGAAGTGAGCTGTCGCTCACGAAAGCTCGTGCTCAAATAAATTGGTTAGTCTCTAAGGTGCCACGAGTCCTCCTGCTCTTATTTTGTTGGTTTGTTTTGGCTTCCCCTTGCCTGGATCCTTTACGTATTGATGACCCAGATGGCAGGAATAACATGCAGTACCCATCTGGCCACAAGGGGGGGTGTACGTGGCACATGCCATGAGTTGCACAATGTTCTGAGGTTTGATAGCCCCAGTTCCTGGAGCTGTGCTTTTTGGGAGCTTTTATTTAAACTTTTTTGAAAAGCAAGTTTCCAGCCCCCTGACTAGGGAGAAAAGCTTGAACACCTGCCCCCAAAAGGCCCACGAAGCAGACCGCAAATCAAAAGCATTCAACATTTATTAAAAAAAAACCAAAAACAACTCGTGCTTTTTAAGCCACTCTTTCCACAGTTTTCAGAGTAACAGCCGTGTTAGTCTGTATTCGCAAAAAGAAAAGGAGGACTTGTGGCACCTTAGAGACTAACCAATTTATTTGAGCATGAGCTTTCGTGAGCTACATGCCGATACTTTCCACAGTATGCATCCGATGAAGTGAGCTGTAGCTCACGAAAGCTTATGCTCAAATAAATTGGTTAGTCTCTAAGATGCCACAAGTCCTCCTTTTCTTTTGATTTTGTTTAAGGGCCTGATTCATGCTTTCTGAACACTGCGGGTGGCACTAGTGGGGTTTTCAGTGGGACCCCATGTGACGAAGCGGGACTGTTCTTAATGTTTCCTCTGAATAGTGTGGGGGTGCCTCAGTTTCCCCTATGCAGTTCTTAAGTATTTAGGTGGTGGGATAAGGGTCTATGATCCTTGCAGAGCCCTAGAGGGCAGGTATGTGCAGGGGTCTGGACACAGAGAATGCCCAATACCCTGTTTCCTGGCAACTGATGGCCTGGGCCCTTCCCCCTGCCAGGTGAGAGCTAAAGGGTTAGAGAACAAAGGAATCAGGTGACCTCCTGGCCCAGGAAAGGGACAAAGCCCAGAGGAGGAGGGGCTGGAGGGAGTTTCAGTTTGGGGCTGGCTGGGACATGGAGTGAAGGGCAGACGTGGTTGTCTGGCTCACTGCCCCCCAGAATGGACCCGGCTGAGGGGTCCTGTTCTCTGCACCTACAAGCTCTGTTTTAGACCATGTTCCTGTCGTCTAATAAACCTTCTGTTTTACTAGCTGGCTGAGAGTCACGTCTGACTGCGGAGCTGGGGGGCAGGACCCGCTGGCTTCCCCAGGAGCCCGCCTGGGCGGACTCGCTGTGGGAAGCGCACAGAGGGGCAGAGGATGCTGAATGCTCCGAGGTCAGACCCAGGAAGGTGGAAGATGTGTGAGCTGTGTGTCCTGAAGACAGGCTGCTCACAGAAAGGAGACTTCCCCATAGTCCTGACTGGCTTCATAGGGAGCAGTTCCAGAGCATAACCCGGGGACTCCGTGACACCCCAACATGTCCATCTATCAGCTTATCTGGTATTGTAGTATAGTGCTCATCAAGGGTTAGTTAACGGGGTTATTCAGAGAATTATGGGTTGGGGCCATATTCATAAATCCCCAGAACTTCTAAGGAATGGCTGCCCCCAGGCAAAGCTCGGTGTACGTGGGATCAGACTAGGGTCATCAGATAGCAAGTTGGAAAGATCAGGACCGGGGGGAGGGAATAAAGTGGGGGAGGGGGTAATAAGGTCCTATATAAGGCAAAGCCCCTAATAATCGGGACAGTTTTGATAACATCGGGACATCTGCTCAGCCTAGATCAGACAGGGAGTAGTTATTTGATAGGGAGGGGGTATCTTTCTACTAGGCAACAATCAGGAGTTGTATTAGATGACTGGAGCTGCTATGTAAAATCAGGTGGGTGGGGGTGGTACTCTTTCCAGGCTCCACCCACTAAATAAGCTCCACCCACACAAGTCACCAAAATGAGACCCCACTCATAACAGAATCTATGCGGATATTCAAAATATGCTTGTGTTGCCACCGACCAGGCTGGGCTTGGCTCATGCTTGGTGGGGCTTGACAGTGTCTCCTTGGGCTCAGCTCCTCCCATGTTGGGGGGGGAAATAAGTGGTGGCCCCTCCTGCACCTTACCCACTTGGGGCACAAAACGAGATGCCGCACACACTAGATGGTCCCGATCTATGTCCCTCGCCCTGCTCTCAAGCCAGGAATGGAAGGGCTGACTGGGCTGATGTTTAAATTCTCATCACTGGGCATCACAGTTTGCTCCTCCCCGAGGTGACCGGGGCAATTCAGACCTCGCCGAGGGATTGTCCCAAGTTCCCCGCAGACCATCGGTGAACCTCCAAAAAAGCGAACAAAGCGTTTCTTCCCAGTCGTGCCTGACCTCTTAAAAAATGAAAGTGGAGACTCTGGAGAACAAGGCTGTGGGCTCAGAGCGGTGGTGGGAGGGTGAATGGGTGCGTGCCAGCCGTTCCTGAGCGCTGGATAAGATCCGTGAAAGCTAAAGGTTGCCTGGATTGATTCAGAGCGCAGGAGGTCTTTGCAGAGCTCTCGTTACTCAAGATGAAATCCAAGGTGGAGCACGACTCCGGACATGCCGAAACCCGCAAATAGGACCACAGCATTGCAGGGCCTTCGTCACAGAGATGAATTCCACCCTCCCCTTGAAGAAAGCTCCTTGCCTGGGTAAGGCAAACAGAGGTTCACCATAGATCCCTGCAGTGTTACCCTGGGTCTGAGCACCTGGGTTAGCCCAGCCCAGGCGTGAGCAGCCGCATGGCAAAGCCCTGCCCAGGTTACTGTGTCCTCACCGGTGCTGCGTTCCCCTGGGGACTTCTGGGGGCGCGTCCCATGGTGCTTTGTGCTGCTCTGAGTGGAGCTGCCCTGTGATTCTTCCCTGGCCAATTGGGGGAGAACTTGTCTGTGCGTCTAGGCACACGGAAGGCAATTGTGGGGAGGCACAGGAAGGCTGTCAGCCCTCGAGGGGTTTAACCCGCATCCTCGCTGCCAAGGGAGCAGGGTCCCCTCACCAGCCAGGCTCTCGCCCACTGAGTCAATGGAGAGCGAGCAGCTCTCTGTCCTTCATTTATGGTTTTAAACACCAGCAGCGACTGGGCTCCGCCTGGCAGGTGAACGTCAGCCTGGCATCGATACTGGCAGTGCGGCTTAAACCCACTGCTGGGCAAATTCTCTCTGTTCCCAACCCAAGAGGCAGCTCAGCGACATGGGTGCAAAGCCTCACGGAGGGCAGAGTCGGGCCCGTCGCGGAATCCCCGGGCAGAGTCGGGCCCGTCGCGGAATCCCCGGGCAGAGTCGGGCCCGCCGCGGAATCCCCGGGCAGAGTCGGGCCCGCCGCGGAATCCCCGGGCAGAGTTGGGCCCGTCGCAGAATCCCCGGGCAGAGTCGGGCCGCTGGGTCTAAGCCAGTACCAAGTTCTCATTTCTTCCTTTGCACTGCAGTCTCTGCCCCCGTCCGCCCCTCACCCCCTTTTCTCTTTGGCCAACACACCTGCATTAGCCTGATTAAAGCTCCCTCTGCTCAGATCTCTGAATCTAATCACCATTCATCTGCCTCCTGGGGCTACTTAGGAGTTGGCAGCTCTGAGCTTGGACGCTCGGGCTGCGTTTTTACTGAAAAAGGCCTTTTAAAAAAATACTAATTAAACCTGTGTTGCCAGCACAAAATGATCCCGGGGCCAGATCGTGTTTGCAGCGGTTGTTCTCAACCCGTCAGCACTGGCCTTCCGTGTGGCAAAACAAGTAGGCGAGAAATTGACGGCTTCTCTTGGGGGGGGTTTCGACTGGAAAATCCCGTCCGTTCTGGTCTACACTTAGACTTACAGCAGCATGGGTGTGTCGGGCAGGGATGTGAAATAGTCACCTGCTATGGTGACACCCTGTGTTGGTGTAGACACAACTACACCCACAGAAAATGGCTTTGGGCGGCCTAGTTAATGTCGTTCAGGGAGGTAGTGTTCCTACACCGGCAGAAAAGCTCCCTCTGTCGGTGCACGCTGCATTTATACACTGGGAAGCTATGTGGGCATGCGCTGTGTAGGCCAGGTGTAGCTTAAGCGTCATTCCCCCAGGGTTGGGTGGGTTTGTCGTACTTTGGGAGTTAATTGCTAAGAAAAGATGCAGGATCTCTCTCACTTAGCCTTCACCCCCTCCTGTTGCTCCATCACCCGTTTCCTCTGTGCCACTGCAGTTAGCTGCCGTAAGGGATAATAATTCCCCAGGGTTTCTTTCGCCCTGAAGGATCCAAAAGAGCTTTGCAAACGATGACCAAATCCTGCAGTCCTTACTTAGGCAATTCTACCATTCAAGTCTCCGGAAGTTTTGTCCAAGAATAAAAATGCACTTTGCCTGGCGCCAAAATGCAGTCTGTTCTGGGGTGGAACACGGCAGCACACAACAATGCAACATATTTTATTTGTCATATATATTTCTTTATCCTAAAAGCAAGGAGAGACACTGTCCCGTTCCTACCGTCTGTACAATCTAAACTCAACTTGACACCACAACAAGTGAGGATTGGAAAGAGACTGAGACTAGATCGGAATAAAGTCCCCGCCAGCGTTCTCAGCAGACAGAATGGGCGAGCATTTGGCCACGACATCAGGAGAGATGCCCTTTCTCTTCCAGCAGCTGCAGTTCGAGGGCATTGTCATTGCTCCATGGCTGGAAGACTTCACCAGCATTGAGTGGGACTCGGATCCCGTTGCAAAGGGGATTCTGTACATGGAAATTGTATTGGTAGAAGATTATTGAGCCCTGGGAATCTAAGAGAACTGAACATAGTGTTTTTTAAAAGGAGGCCACCTCTGCTCTCTGAGAACATCTTGTGGAGAGATGCTAAACTCCAGCTGAGCTGTACAGGGGATTTGCAGTCCTCGTTCCTCTCTGAAAACAGGGGACAAAACTGACACCTTTCAATTATACCTACAGCCCAGTCCTGCTCCTCTGGTGTGCCAGGATCTACCCGGAGTAGCCCTGCTGGAGTGATGCTGAGTTTACACCAGCGTCACGGAGGTCAGGATCTGTCTCTGTCCTCTAGCCGGTAAAGAAAGACAACATTAGGAAGCGCCATGCGTGCCAGACCTCATTTCACCAATGACATTCTAGTCGAGTAGGGAAAGGCAACAGCTCCCATTCCAATGAATTCTTGTCCTCCCACCCCTTCCAAGCCTCCCCCCCCACCTCTATGATGAATGTTCTCCCCCTTTTCAATCATCCCTTGCTTTGATGGCTGCGTTTTAATGCATGTGCTGGCAAGATGCCACAGGGGCACTCAAAGGAGATTGCTTTCCTTGGCCTGACTTGAGAGCCACAGCGTCCCGGCCTTTGCAAACAGAGAATTGCCAGCCGGCAGGCTAGGAGGAAGCCAGCCAGGCCTCTGGGTTGGAGATGCGACTATCTCTCAGGGCTTGTACAAGCGTGGGCACGTAACAACCGTCTCTGCATTGCCCTGGCCACTGTTAGACAAGGAGCGCTAAAATCTAGCTTCCAGCCTGAATAATAGTGCCCTGCCTAGAAAGCAGAGGTTCCCAAATGTGGGGCGCGCTCCCCTACGGGGGCACGGAGTGGAGGAATGTTCGTGGGGGGGGCATGGCAGGATCCAGGCCAGCCCCAGCACCATGGGAGGTGGGGAGGGAGCACCACCCAGCCCTGCTCTGCTCCCAGCTCTTCTCCGGCCCTGCTCACAAGCCGCGGCTCCCAGTCCATGCCCATATCCACCCCCGACTGCGGCCCAGCTGCTGCTCCGTTCTCGGCCCTGGCCCTGCTCCCGCTCCCAGTCTCACCCCCAGTTGAGGCCCCAGCCTCGGCCCCCTTCCCCCTGTCTGCATTCCCCTCCCCCCAGAGCTGGGGCCCTGCTCCCAGCCCTGGCTTCAGGGGGTGAGGGGAGGCTGGATAGAGGTAAGGGGCGGGGCGTGACCCTGAAAAGTTTGGGGACCACTGCTATAGACGGTCTCCTTCTCCTGCCTGTCAGGCTGTTGCTGCATGCTGTTATAGGCTGCCATACCTCACCCCAGAAGAGGCTGCTTGTCAGCAGGTCTAGGTACACTTCTAACGTGCTTTGTGGAAGGTGCTAGCAGAGGGCAAAGTGGCTGGGAAGTATCGGCAGAGGGGGAGGCAGTTGCTTGGGATGGCCCAGGAGGAGGAAGAGTAACGGGATGAAGTTAGGGAGAGGTAAATTTAAGCTGAATAGCCAGGAAGATGAAGATATGGGTTAGGGAGGCAATCATCCCCTGGGGGCCAGTGGTAGATACAGCTGGCGAATATACCATGGGGCAGAGAATGGGCACTAGGCACCATGACCTGGCATTAGAGCGAAATCAGGGTCTTGTGTCTAACCCACTGAGTTCCCTTCCCAGCTCCGCTACAGATCCCAGGTGTGACCTTGGACAAGTCATTTAGTCTCTCTGGACCTCAACTTTTTGTTTTCTTACAGTCCCCCCATTTCCTTCACTCTTGGCCTGTCTTGTCTGTTCGGACAGCAAGTGCCAGGGGCAGGGACTGTCCCTCCCTGTGGCAATGCAGCGCCTGGCACAATGGGGTCTAGATTTCAGTTGGGTTCTCTGATCACAGGGGAAGACAGGGTGTTTCAGGGGATAGAGCACTGGACTGGGACTCAGGAGACCTGCGTTTGAGTCTCAGCTCTGCCACTGGGGGACTGTGGGCAAGTCCCTTAACCTCTCTGTGCCTCGGTTTCCCCATCGGTACAATGGGGATAATGATACTGACCTCCTTTGTAACACACTTGGCGATCTAGGGGGGGAAGAGCTAGGTCGTACTGTTATCTCCATGTACAGAGGGGGGCACGGAGGCTAAGTGATTTGTGCAAGGTCACACAGGCAGTCGGTGGCAGAGCAGGGAGATGAACCCATGTCTCCACAGGCCTAGGCTTGGGCTCTAACCACTGGACCATGCTGCCTCTGTAGTAGCTGTGTTTCTGCAATGCACCCTCCTGCTTGCGGCTATGGTAGCAGCCCTTAAAGCCTGGGGTTTTTAAGGCTGCAGCATCAGATCCCTGCCCGCTTTGTTTCCAGGGGCTCAGCCTCCCGGGGCGCAAGTGACAAACACTCACAGTGGCCTGAGTGTATCTTTGCCCCCGTCCTACAGAACCAGCCAGTTCCCTTGCAGATAGTTCTTACCGACGGGCGTCTCCATCAGTGGGGTGACGAGTCACCGACCATTTTGATTCTCTCTCCCCAGTGGGCCATGACCTGCAAGAAGGACAGCGTGGCCAGCGGGAGCCCTGGGGAAACGGGGGAGTCAAACCGGAATCTCTTTGCTGCGATCTGAACTGGCCGTGCGCACAGACACCCCGCCAGGGTCATGATTAAAGGTAAGTGTGTCTTCCCGGAGCACACCGGATGGTGGCTGGAAAGGCGGGCTGGAATTAAATGACAAAAGCTGCCCATCTCTGGGAAATCGCCTGCAACGTGGCAGGGGCGTGTGTCATGGGAGAGACCTGGGTTCAAGTCTGCACTCTTGCACAGCTGCCTGGTGGCACCTAACCCTGCTGTGAAGGGCTGGGAGAAAGCCAGCTACCCGCTGGAGGAGACCCTTTGCCACACCCAGCAGCCAAACCCCCTGCCATGGGAATGGGGTGTGTGCGCTGGGACAGAGCATCCCTCTTGGTGCTGCGAATAGAAACCCCTTGTTCAGGGCTTATGCCAACCCTTTGTTGGGGCAGGGGCAGTTATCCCGGCACTACAGGGTTTGTTGCACTGCCCTGTGGCAGACACTAGATGGCGCACTGGTCCGAGGGAGGCTATTTCTGCATTCCTCCAGGAGCTGCAGTGCCCCTGGTCGAGGGCCACGTCCGAGCGAGGGGCAGGGATTTCCCCGCCCGTCTGGGAAAAGCAAGTGCCCGGTTTTTCATTCCCGCCAGATCCAGGCACAGGCTAGCAACGACTCTAGTCCCTGGGGGCGTCTCAACGGCAGCAGCAGGGGTAACTTCCAGCTTGGGCAGACGTTCCAGCCCAGTTCCCCGGCCCTCCCAGCTGGGATTCAGTCTCAGGTCACTCACTTGCCTGACAAGATCCCATGTAGCCTTGGCCAAAAATGAAAGAAGCTGGGACCGGTCCCTGGGGACAGCTCCCTCCCTGGGATCAGACTGATACGGCTGAAAGGCATCTTGCGGCAAGTGACGAGGATGGGTGATGGCGGCCTCTTTGCCAATGCCGGATCCTTTCAAGATGCTTGGTGCGACACCGACAGTGGATAAAACCCATCAGTAAGGCTAAGATTTTGTCACGGATATTTTTAGTAAAAGTCATGGACAGGTCACAGTCAATAAAGAAAATTTCATGGACGCCCGTGACCTGTCTGTGACTTTCTCTAAAAATATGCATGACAACATGAGGAGCTGCGGGGTCCCCAGGGTGGCTGGGCAGCTGCGGGGGCCCTGACTCGGAGCTGCAGGGTCCCCCCGCCCGCAGAAGCTGGGAACTGCGGGGTACCCCCGCCGCCTGCTGTGGCTCGGAGCTCCGATGGACCCCCCCGACCTGGGGCAGTGGGGTACCCCACAGCTCCCTGCCACCACGGGCAGTGGGGACCCTGCAGCTCCTGACTGCCACGGGATGAAGTCACGGAGGTCTCTGGAAGTCCTGGATTCTATGACTTCTGGGACCTCCGGGACTAAATCGTAGCCTCCCCCATCAGTGCTGCAGCAATTTATGCTCTGAAGCCTTCCAAACTTGTCAAACGGCAGCTGTGGAGAACATGGTTTTCTACCCCTTGGGCATTCATTAGAGGGGAACTTGAATTTTAATAAATCATTTGAGGCTGGAAAAGTTCCCGGCATCGTCCTCTGCTTTAAAAATAATACATCATATCCCAGGGCCACTGAATTTCAGTGCTGAGCGAGATCCATTGTCCTTCACCTGCAATGCTAACCGGGACTGCCAACATGGCGGGGACGGCGGGGTGGATAAAATACAGCCTTGGGTGTGCATGTCAGCATGGAGAGGCATTTAAATCACATTGATAGTGCCATCTCTGCTGTGGGTTAGCTGACATTCTCCAGAAGGCAAAGGTTTTATCAGCCGTGGTGCGATCCAGCGGGTAGAAGGCCGGACAGAGACTCAGGAACCTGGGTTCTAGTCCCGGCTCTGCCACTGATGTGCTGCGTGACCTTCGACAAGTCCCTTTCTCCTCCTGGGCCCACGGGGGACTCTCCTCCTTTAAGTGTTTCTGAGGTCAACGGATTGCAAGCGTATCAGGTGCTGTGGAGGAATTGTGAGTTTAGGAGTATCCTTGCAGGGAGAGAGAGTCAAACGCCGACCCTCTCCTGCTACCACGTCAGGAGGCAAATTGGGGCCCAGATTTGGTCCTTGGGAGATAGCCCTGGCCAGACACCATGGTGATGGCGAAAAAACAAAGAGCCAGCCCTGCACCAGTGTTAGGTTCAAGATGCTGTGCTGTCTGGCTCTTAGATAGATGGGCCTGCTGCATGGCTCTCCCAAGGCACCCATGGCCAGCTGCTGTCTAGGTGTAGATCTGCTTTGGTTCTCTAACTATGGGATGTTCTTGTTTTGCAGAAAGCAGGTAAGATGGTGGCTGGGCCTTTCCTAGACTCTCCCTTCTCTTGGGCTTGTTGGCATCCCCTGTTCTTCCTTGCCCTGGAGGCCCTCCTGACGGGATCCAGCTGGAGCTGCCCTTCCAGGTGCCACTGCTCCTCCCAGGACAGGTCTGTCTTCTGCAATCGCCGGCGCCTGACCACCGTGCCGGGCGGGATCCCCCCGGAGTCTGAGCTCCTGGACCTGAGCAAGAACCGGATCAGGACCTTGCACCAGGGCATGTTCTCCCGCCTGCAGCCCTTGAAGGAGCTGGACCTGAGCGAGAACATCATCTCCAACATCGAGCCTGGAGCCTTTAACAGCCTGCAGAAGCTGATGACCCTGCGGCTGAAGAGTAACCAGCTGAAAATTGTCCCGCCTGGAATCTTCACCGGCCTCCCTAACCTCACCATCCTTGACATCAGCGAGAACAAGATCGTCATCTTCCTGGACCACTCCTTCAAAGACCTATTCAACCTTAGGAAGCTGGAGGCCGGGGACAACCACCTGGTCTTCATCTCACCGGAAGCCTTCAGCGGGCTCCTCCGTCTGCAGCAGCTCACCCTGGAGAAGTGCAACTTGACGGGCGTGCCCCAGCTCGCCCTCTCCCAGCTTCCCCACCTGGTGGAGCTCCGGTTCAAGGTGCTCAACATCAGTGTCCTCCACAACTACTCCTTCCGGAGGCTGCACCGTTTGAACGTGCTGGAGATTGACCGCTGGCCTTTCCTGGCGACGCTGGAGCCCCACAGCCTCTCGGGACTGAACTTGACCTCCTTGTCCATCACCAAGTGCAACCTCAGCGCCGTTCCTTACGAGGCGTTCAGGCATTTGGTTTATCTCCGGTACCTGGATCTCTCCCACAACCCCATCTCGGTGATCCATGGGAAGAGGCTGAGTGACCTTTCGCGCCTTCAGGAATTCCACCTCTCCGGAGGCAAGCTGGCCACCATCGCCACCAGTGCCTTCCAAGGACTCAACTACTTCCGGCTGCTCAACGTCTCTGGTAACGCCCTGAGGACCTTGGAAGAAGGGGTCTTCCACTCGGTGGGGAACCTGGAAATCCTGCGGTTAGACAGGAACCCCCTGGCCTGTGACTGCCGGCTCTTATGGATTATCCGAAGGCGACGCAGGCTTAACTTCGGAGGGCAGCAGCCCGCCTGCGCGAGCCCCACAACGGTCAAAGGGAAAGTCTTCAAGGACTTCTCCGACGTCCTCCTGCCCAGTCACTTCACCTGCAGGAAGTCTAAGATCCCAGACAAGACCCCTCAGCAGGTGAGTGTGGAAGAGGGGGGAAAAGCAACCTTGAGCTGCAAGGGCGAAGGGGATCCACATCCAACCGTCTACTGGGTGTCACCTCATAACATCCGCCTGGACTCCAACCACAAGGGGCGGATGAGGGTCTTTGCAGATGGCACCTTGGAGGTTGACTATGCCCTAGCCCAGGACAGCGGCACCTACCACTGCGTTGCCAGCAACGTAGCAGGGAACGACACTTTGCTGGCGCACCTTCTCGTGAGCAAGCCCTCCGCCCAGTTGGGCAACGACTCCTTCCTGTTCTCCAACCGCTCGGAGGCCTTCCAGACATCCCTCATCGACGTGGGCACGCTGGTGGGAGTCTTGGCCATGGGCATCCTGCCATTCCTCAGCTCGGTCACCGTCTGCTTCGTCTTCATCTTCTTCTGGAGCAAGAGCAAAGGGAAGGTCAAGCATCACGCCACCTTCGAGTTCGTCCCTCATTATCCCCATGCGGCCTGGAACAAGCCGCGCAGCAGTGGCGGAGGCAAGTTTGCCATGAAACTCATGTGATGGGGGGGCCATTTTCTCACCTCAGGCCCCCATAGCTTTGTAAACCTGGGAACGAAAAATGCAGAGAACTTACAAAAGTGGTTCATCTTTGTGAGCTGCCGACGCCAGCACCCCGCTCCACCTGTGCAGCAGCGCGGGGGGCCGGGGAGTCTTGTGGTCAGCATGAAGCAGAGATCGTTTATAGTTGACCTTTTTGGCCGACTCTCAGGGACCTGGCAATGATACTGGTGCAGGTTTGGTGTAAAGATAACATGTTAAGGCAGAAGCTAGAGACTATGGACTTGGTGGCGTGGGGAGTTGGGCCTGGACTATGAAGCCTTTCATCTCTAGGTCACTGGTTCTAACCCCGCCTAGGTTGGCGGGGGCTGGAGAGGTGGGGACCTCTGGGGAATGAGGTTAGTGGGGCGTGGTGAAGTTCCCAGGGGGCAGCTGTCACATCTCAATAACTGGATGAGCCATGGTCCTTACTCCAGGAAGTGGTCAGGTTTGAGGTGTGTTGGCTGGGAAGCATGGGGGGGAAACGTAAATGTCCCAGAGCTGTGGAGAGAGGATGTGTCCTAAAGCAGTGAGATAAAGGAGGAAGGATCTTGTGGGACATTGTAAAATCATGGCTCCTTCCTCTGGAGTGGAACAGCTCTCACAACATGGCAGAAAATAATATAACTGTCCGAGTGGGGCAATTTATCAGGGGTTTTGGCAGTTCTGCTATAAAATGATGGGGGTAAACTGGGTAGGGTTAATAATTGGAAGTGTCTTTGCCAGGCCTGGAGTCATCTTTGTCCCTGAAATCACCCAGATCCTTAATGGGCTCCCAGAGGGGAGACAAAATGTTCATCTTTCCCCTCTTCCCGTGACCCTTTTACAACCTCTCAATCTGCAGTGAATTATTCATGTCAGGCAAAAACCAAGCGTGCTGCTAAATGCAATCTATTAAAACCACTGTGGTTGAAAGTCTTGTCTAATGCTTAACCAGATCGTCGAGAGCAATACATAACACTCCGCACTTCTATAGCAACTGCGAGGCAAAGAGCTCAAAGCCCATCACAGTCATTATGGGGTTACACCTCATGACAACCCGTTGATGCAGGTAAATAGCACAATCCCCATGCTACAGATGGGGAAACTGAGGCATGGAGCAGGGCGGCATTGTGTCCTTTGCTCTTTATACTACAACACTATGAACAAGCTACCCAGGCAGAGCTGGGGCCTAAATAACTACGTTCAGTCACTATACAGGAATGTGCCAGGCCTAGTTACACAGAGCAGGTGGCTCTGGCTGGTTTCCGAAAGCTTCTCAGAACGTAGTACACTGTGAGTGCCACTAGAGGGCTCACAAGCTATAGTATTAACACCTAATTGGGGAAACTGAGGCACTGAGAGGGGCCATGATTTGCCTTGAGATCACACAGTGGAGCTGGGAATAGACTAGACCTCCAGGAATTCTGACGTGCATCTCTGCTCTAAATACTAGAGTCTGTTTCTCAAATGTGGCCACCGTGGCTGCATGTAGCCACCAGGGTCTTGTCTTGCGGCCACGGCCTCCTGGGCTGTGACTTGGGGGAGGAATCTAGCAGCCCCTCCGACTCCCTGTTGCTCCCGGATGCACTGCCTTGGTGTTGATTGCTGGGGCCGCCAGCAGGGGTTGGACCCTGCCCTCCTCTGGAGACACCTGGGGTACAATGCTGGGGGAGAAGGCAGCCAGTGAATTTCCCACCTTCCCAGGGGCACTGGGGCTTAAGCTTTGGGCTACAGCAATGGGGTGGCGGGGCAGCAGACTCTGCCCGGGGGCCTCGGGCTCTGGCTGTGCAGTGGCAGGGTCCAGGCTCCGCTGCCGGGCTTTGGGCTCCTGCCTCCCCTGACCCCCTCTCCAGGGCTGAGTAAGTCTGCTATGAAAAGTGATACTTGTATGTTAGTTAATATCACTTTTCACATCAGACTTACTAGCTAGCACCAAATAAATTACGACAAGTTGGCCATGTATATGTGCGTATTTATTTGTTCTTGCTAAAGCTAATTTCGTATTTTAGGGGAAAGTGTGGGGGCGGCCACCAGCAAGAGTTGGTGGCCACACTCTGAGGCCACCAAAAAAATTGTCCTGAGAACCCCTGCACTGGACAACCCTCCCCAAGACACATGGGCCAGGGAATAATTTATATTCCCCACCAACTTTGCCGGGTGGCCTCCCTGTAACTCCAGACCTGGCCTCACAGCCTAGGGAACCAGAGATGACACGAAGACGCAGGAATTGAACTTTCATTCCTTTGCCCTGGGTTTTGTTGGAAAAATTTCCAAAGATATTGGCTCGTAGCAGCTAAAGCACCGGCGTCTCTGCTACACGATGGCCGCTTTGCCCTAGAGCCCCACATATGACCGCGTTCTCTGTGGGGCTGCGCCGCCGGGTCAAGAGCAGCCCTCCTTGGGCAAACAGCACCTGCGTTGCAATGGCAGATCTCCAGGCCCCCTGGCACAATCCGAGCCGGGCATGTTTATGGTCCATCTGTCCCTTCCAAATCGCTTTCCCTCCTTGGTGCAGTAAACCAAAACCGCTCCGGGAATCCAGGGGGCAAAGAAATTTCGGGCATAGACGATATTTTTGTGGCAAGTTACCGGGCATGACGCTGGGAGCCACGCTCGCTCAGGGGTGGCGTTCAGGGTCCCTCGAGGGGCGGCATTGGTCACACAGCGAGGTTGATGAGTCAGTTCCTGGACTTGCGCTAAAGGGGTCTATTTTAGCAGACAGCCCAGGTTTCATCCCTCCTGCCTACGATTAGCCCGGTGCTTTGCATTAGCAATGTGGGTACTGAAGGAGCCCCGTAGTCCCCCCGGCCCCGGCGCTAGGTGCTGTATGCACACGGTCCCTTTCTCCTCCTGGTAGCCCAGCTACAAGCCACGGGCTTGGTCCATCACGCTGCTCCTGGCCGTCGGCCCAGCTTGTGAAACGCATGCATCTCCTGAGTCATTTTTCCTCAACTGCAGTTTTCCGCTACCTCCTTGGAGAAGTTGGAGCCTGGCTGGGGCCCCCTGGGGGATTTTGTCCCCTGCATTTTATACCAGCTTGGCTGAGGTTTGAATTTAGCCCTAACTGCATCCTAAAAGAATTCTGTCACTTGTGTGCTTGGGTGGGAGGCTAATTGTCTAAGGGGGAAATTGACTCCCGGGCCTGGGTGCCAGCACACAGCAGAAGCCCTCAGACCATGATTCTCAGTTGCTCCGTTCCCACACCAGGGACAGGGATGAAAGGCCGGGAGTGGGGAGAGGAGGCACGACGGTAGCTGTGAACTTTAAGCCATCTTTCTGCTCCCTGTATCCTGGAGCTGTGCTCTGCCCGATCCCTGCGGGGGCATACAACACAGAGAATAGCTGCAGCCCAGAGCACTCCAGCTCCCTCTCTGACATGATCCCTGCAACAGGGATGGAGGCCAGCTTGGCTCACTGGACATGTCTGCGAACAGCCCTCATCCTCCAGCTTGAAACTCCCCAGCTGGATTCTCTCTCTTCAGCAGGCCCAAATCCACAAGCCCTTGGACTGGGGGCAGGGTGTTCAGAGATGGAGTGTGACGACTGTTCTTGGCGGTCTCTCAGGAGCTCAAGGCTCGTCAGAGGTGATAACCCTCCCCACGCTCCCCCTGCGAGGGGAAAACTGAGGCACAGAGATTTGCTTCCAAGTTATACTGTAAGTCATTCAAACTGGGCTAGAGCACAGGACATGCCCGAGTCCCAGGCCCTGCTTTAAATCTCTACCCCTCTGCCACAGCCGGGAATTGAACCCAGGAGTTCTGACTCCCAGTCCCCCCTGCTCTGACCACTAGGCCCAACTCCCCTCCCAGAGCTGGGAATTGAACCTGGGAATCCTGACTTTCCTTCCTCCTCCCTGCTCTCACCTCTGCCCCCCAATATGCTGTAGCAGCCATACCCAGCCCAGGAACAACTGGGCTGATTCCCACAGGGCCTGCAGTGTTCCCAGCATTTCCCTGGGGCAGGCTGGGGTGCAGAGTGCGAGAGGGGGCTCAGGGCGGGGGGTTGGGGTGCAGGGTGCAGGAGGGGCTCAGGGCAGGGAGTTGGGGTGCAGAGTACAGCAGAGGGCTCAGGCCCCCTCCCTCAGGGGCCACAGGGACGTGGTGCTGACCGCTTCCGGGAGTGGCGTGGGGCCAGGGCAGGCAGGGAACTTGTATTAGCCCCACTGCACCACAGAGCTGGCAATTCCGCAGGCCGGATCCAAAGCCCTGACGGGCCGGATCCAGCCCACGGGCCGTAGTAGGCCAAAGACTCGGAAAGCCAGTTTTAACCCAGATATATTTAACTAGCTCGCTGAAAATGCATTGAAGAGTGCCATACAGTCTGTGTGTTATTCTCTGCACCATGCAATGGGAAAAGGTTTTACGTGCATCTCAGCAAAGCACAATTCACGCTATCGAGCAAAGGATCGATAGTTTCTTCCCTCTATTCCCAATCCCCCCACCCCATGGGCTTCCTGACAATCAATTAGAACCTTTGCTACCCAGTACCAGGCCAGGACGCCGGGGTTCTCTTTCCAAAGCTGCCATGTGATTTGTGACCTGGAACCGCTCTGGAGGCCTCAGTTTCCCTGCCTGTACAACAGGAGGTAGGTGGGTCTCATTCCTCCAGGTGGAGCTGCGAGGCCTCCTTGTTAGCAAAAATCTTGGCTGACAAGGGGCTGGAGGGATTTTAGGGTTTGTTATTCTTTAGTCTTCCCTGTCATTTTCTGTCCCCAGCGTTATAGCCAGGCAGGACAAATCAGCGCAAATGAAAAGAGGAAGCTGTTTCTTGAGCCTCAGCCTAAATCCAAGATCCAAGCAGTGATTTGGAACTTGCAGAGGGAGAGAGATGCCAGAGTACCTGTGTGATGGCATGACACTGCAAAACACAGATCTCTCATAAGGGCAGGGTGCGCAGGCTGTCAGACGAGGGAGCCCATGTTCACAAACGGCCCAGGCTGCAGGGAATAAAAGAGAAATAGCGGAGGGAGCCTAGGCAGGGCTTAGAAAAGAAATCAGGACTGGAGGGAGTTGGGGGGAGAGTCAGCCCAGTGGGAAGGGAGCAAACTGTCAGCATACGAGATGCTGCTGCCCAGGGTTTAAACACTGAACAATTCCCGAGCCAAGCGTTGGTTCCCCAGAAATCAAAGCAGGATGAGGAATGGACTAACTACGGATTGCACAGTGAGTCAGTGCTGGGGCTGGGAATAGCACCCAGGAGTCCCAGCTCCCATTCTCCCCCCTTGCTCCAACCACTAGACCCCACTCCCCTCCCAGAGCTGGGAATAGCGCCCAGGAATCCTTTGTCCCAGCCCCCCTGCTCTAAGCACTAGACCCAGCTCCCCTCCCAGAGCTGGGAATAGCGCCCAGGAATCCTGAATCCTCATCCCCATGTTCTAACCACATCCCTCCCCTCCTAGCTCCCAACCCACCCCCAACCGCTAAGAAGACCCCTGCCCTCCCTGAGCTGGGATTAGAACCCAGGAGTCCTGGTGCCCCTTTCCCATGCACTAACCACTAGCCAGGAGTGCTGACGCCTAGCCTGAGTCCCTGCCCTGCCCTCCATAATGCAGCAAAAAGAGCAGGGAGCGGCTGTAGATTTGCAATCGCTAAAGCCCTGAAGAGCTCCATTCCCCACGCCCCAAACACACCCAGCAGCACAGACTGAGCTCCCCGCCACCTCCAGGGCAGGGGGAGGCCCCGAGCTGGGTCAGCTCCCCATGCCAGGCAGGAAGAAATGAAAGAGTCTTGCTGGGCGCTGTGGGCCCCGACCCAGCCCACCCGTGGCGCTTATCCAGCCTGGAGATGGGTGGGGCTTAGAAGGGAGGATCCCGGCTCAGTTTGGCGGCGGGGGGGGGAGGGGAGTGTCCTGGAGGAGAGGGGTACAGGAGCCCCGGAAAGAAGGGGGTTTCTGCTTGGGGAACCTGCTTGAAAGCCTTGGCTGCCCAGACCCTTGGAGAGAGGGAGGGGGGCTGGTTCTTGTCTGGGGCTCGGCCTTGGCATGTTGGGGATGCCCCCAACTCTCTGTGGCTGAATTACGTTACCCCCATCAGGGGGGCAGATGCTATGAGCAGCAGGGCTGGACTCTGGCAGGAACCATGCCCGCCCTTTCCTCATGGGGTCTGGAGGGATATAACCCTTTACAGGCCCAGTGCTGGGGCAGTCACCCGTCTCCCTAAATTCCCCCTTTGCTCCAGTTCAATAACAGGTTTCAAATGGCTGCTGTGCTCCACCCAGAGGCAGCTGCATGTCAGCACCGGAGAAGTCTTTCTAATATACAGACTCAAGCACTTTCAGCCCCCCATGGCTAAGGGGAGAGGTACAAGCAGTGACATGAGACATGGGGAGTGCCGGGGGGCGGGAGAGGAGCTTATTCAGTGTAATGCTACTGAAAATGCAGAAGACAGGCTGTGAAAGCATTCGAACCTGTAGTCACTTCCAGCAGAACCGACCCGGGTTGGGGAGCACAGCCAGGGGGTCGGAGAAGCTGAAATTCTGTCTGCAAAGGGGCAGAGGAAGGCAGTGAAAATGATTAGAGGATGGAAGACCCGCCGTTCGAGGGGAGATTGAGAAGACTGGGGCTGTTCTGCTTGGAAAAGAGGTGACTACGGGGGGAAAGGACAGAGGTCCATAAAATCATGACCGGTGTGGAGAAAGTGACGAGGGACGTGTTAGTTACCCCTTCACAGACCACAGGAACCAGGGCCACTCACTGAAATTAATAGGCAATGGCTTTTAAACAAGCATACGGTATTCTTCACAGTCAACCTGTGGAACTCACCGCCAGGGTACGCTGTGAAGGCCAAAAGTATAACTAGGTTCAAAAAGGAAAAGTTCCTGAAGGATAAGTCCATCAATGGACATTAGCCAAGATGGTCGGGGGGACGCAACCCCTAGCCTCAGACAGCCAGAAATTGGACTGGACAACAATTGATCATTCAAAATTGCCCCGTTCTGTTCATTCCCCCTGAAGCAGCTGGCCCCTGGCCACTGTCGGAAGACAGGATACTGGCTAGGTGGGCCATTGGTCTGACCCAGTGTGTTCTTATCCTCGTCTTGCGTGGCTAGGGCTCGCTCGGGCATTCAGAATGCAACGCCTTCATGGCTTCGCTCCATGCTCCATTGTCCTGGGCAAGGCCCAGCAGGAATAACCCTTTGGGAAAGTGCAAAGATAAAGAGCTCCACGCATCGTTTGCAAAGCTGGTCTAGCCCAAAATTAGACCCCGAACAGCGACAGGTGAGCGCTCTCTTCTGTGGAGAGGTTGGCAGGCGAGGCTTGGATATCGGCAGTTCTAGTCCCCAACCCACTGACTCCCACAACTGACCTCTTCAACCCAATCTGAGACATCTAGAGCCTGATCTTCAGAGATCATAGAATATCAGGGTTGGAAGGGACTTCAGGAGGTCATCTAGTCCAACCCCCTGCTCAAAGCAGGACCTATCCCCAATTTTTGCCCCAGATCCCTAAATGGCCCCCTCAAGGATTGAACTCACAACCCTGGGTTTAGCAGGCCAATGCTCAAACCACTGAGCTATCCCTCCCCCAATGGGTGACCCACCAAACCAGCTGATGGCCAGGGGAGCCGCATCTCTGAAAACCAGGCCCTGAGCATCTCAAACTGGGGCCCCCCAAAGTGGAGGCGTTGAAAGCTGAGTGGCCATTTTGGAGGTTTTGCACTTGGCCTCCTTGTGCCATCAGTGGGGCAGCTAAACGGGAAGCGAGCGAAGGTCGCGGGCCTGGTTTTAGAGTCGGGTTTGTGGGCCCAGTTGGGCTCACGTAGACACCCGCCCAATTTTGCTTGCCAACCAGGTAGTCAGTCCTTGAAGTCACAGCAGCTGAGCCCATGTTTGGTTCTGGCCCCAGAGCTGGGCGCGGCACCTGGGAAAGGCAGCAGTCACACAGCGGGAGGAGTGCTTGTAACCCCTCCGCTGTGTGTATGCCCAGATTTTAAATGGCTTTAGTGCCATGGGCCTGCCTCTGTTCCTGCACTCAGGGGAGAGACAAATCCAGTGTTACCCCCACACCCCTGAGTGGGTCACCAGCAGCCCTGACTGAACCTGGGATTTCTGGATCTGTACACAGGCACCTTCACTGCCCGAGCTAAGCAACTTGGGTCTGTTAGGTGCAGCAGCCGATCAACCCCAATATGTGAGGGACAGAGTGTTGCATACGGTGGGTGCGGGTAAGGCTGGCTTTGCCTTGAAGCCACCTTTCTGCTCCCAGTATTCTGGGGCTGTGCAAGGCCCTGCCTCGGCCGCAACGCCCATTAGAGCAGCCCTGAGGCTGCTCGATTTTACGCTTTACTCCCCACGGAAGCAGGGGCTGGGCGCAAGGCAAGTGCAGAGGCTAACCTCAGCTCCAGAGAGGTCCCCTGCACAGGGGAGAGTCTTAGGGGGGGCACAATTTCAGCCCCTTGTATAGCCCACCAGAGCAGCCTCAAGGGGCCCTGGTGTAGCCAAGAACTAGGTCCCTTCTGTCTAGCACTGGGCCCATCACCATGGCAACCTGTTCCTTTGGCAGAGGGCTTTTAACTAGGGGAACTAAAGTCCCTCCTCGGCTTTACAACTCACCTGCTGTCTGGGTTAGCATCAGCTCCTGCCAGCTTCAGAGCTCCCCCGATCCAGTGAGCATCATTTACTAGGCAACCCTCCTGGAGTCCTCCCGGACGATATATGCTGGGGACCGACCTTCCGGCCTCAAGTGATCCTGCTTAGGCAGTTACACTGGGGGGAGAGGGGGCACTGATTGGGCTCAAGGGTAGGGGGACGTGGCCTTTCTGCACTAAAAGAGGTTTCATGCTGAAACCAGGACAAAATGCGGAGCCTGGCATCTGCATTTCCAGTGCAGGGCTGATGCTTGGGCTAGAAAATCCCAGGGGCAGGGCGTCCCCACTGACCGATGAGCAACCCCTGAACGGGTGGCCTTTAAAACCACTTCGCTAGATCGCTGCAGCTCGCTCCCGCACCTTGTGATTTTCCCATCTTCCCCACAAGAGCAATTTCTTGCTGAAGCTGTTTTCTGGAGCTCCATTTTGTGGAGCTCGGGGGGGGGTTATTTTCTCCTCCGTCTCCTCTCCTTTGAAGGAAGTTATGCTGACGTTACATCTCCTGGCTCAGGATGGCAGGTATAAAATGTGAAACTGCAGACGAGCCCACCAGAGAAAGCCCAAGGCTCAGAACTATACAGACAGCACCGAGCCAGCCCTGCCAGAGTCTTAGTGACAGTAGTTAACATCAGAAAGAAAATTCTCTCCAGAGGCGTGTGGACAGGCACAAATATGAGATCTCTGTATTTATTCCTCCTGTCAGCGTTCTGTTCAGCCCAAAAGATACCAAGACTGAAGTTTACCCTTAAAGGTGAGATAAGATCTGATGCGTCTGTTGGTGCCATATTCCTGACCCACTCGGTATGTTTCATTTCATATTGTTTTTGCTGTTTGCTTGACTTGGCTTGTATGACGCGGGGGTTAATTTCCTATCGGCCTCCTGCGGATCTAACCATCTGATGATAGGAAATGAAAGGTGGGAGTGTTTAATGGGGGGCAAAGAGGGGATGGCATGGTGGGTTTAGAAAGCAGCTTTTGAGGTGGGGAGGGGAGTTTTGCTGGGGGAATATTTTACTTAAAGACTGATCCATACATTAATTTGATTTGATTAAAGAGATGACAAGAAGGAAACTTTTATTTATTTTTTGGCTGCCAGTGGCAGATAACCGTCAATCTGGGCTGTTGGTCTGACAGGTGTTACAACTGCAGCCTGATCAGTGATTTCATTTGGAGTCACTTCCCATCTGATTCAAAACTGACAGGCTCAGGGTTAACTCCTAGCTGTTGAAAGAGCCAGCTGGTGCCTCCGTTACTGAAAGAGGGACTACGGATGTTATAGACAAGTCTCTGCACCCTCTGCAATGCAGATAAGTGCCCCCAGCTGCAGCATGATCCATGCCTTACTCTCCAAAATTGCCTCTACCAGGAGACCAATTCCTCAGCACAATCCAGTCTGACCCTCCCTCGTGAAAAAGCCCCTGCCCCTTGACCCGCATTCATTGTGAAGTGTTGGTGGCTTGCCAGGGGGAGAAAAACAACATCTGTGTAATGCAGCCGCTGCAGTTTTCTGATGGCTCTGCGGTTTCCCGGAGCAGAGTGGTGTCTTTTTTTCCCTTTGCCACTCAACGCACAGAGAATGAAAAAGCCACATTGCACACACCGTGGCCTGTTCCAGCTCTGCCCCCTTGCTCCAGTGGGAAACCAAAGCCCATCTTTGCTTGGCAGCAAAAGCACCAAGGGGTGTCTCGTGCAGGGCGTGGCTGAAAACGTTTGCCCTGAAAGAGGCGCTAGGAGGGAAGGAAGATCCATTGCTTTGGTAGTGACATGGAAGTGGTATGGGCCAGGGAGGCAATAAAGGTAAAGGGGCGTCCATTACTGTACCCCTTGGGCTAGCCTGAGAGGCAATCCCATAGCAGGAAGTCATTGCAGGGTAGTTGCCAGCGATGGGACCTAAGAATCAGTTTCCCCCCGTTTCCCCCAAATCCTCCCCTATAAGAGTCCCCACCTGGCAGCCTGGTGGGAGGCTGTCTGTCAGAATCAGAGGCAGGGCCTGCTCCCCTGAGCTCAGCAGGGGGCAGAATTGAGCCCCCAGGTCTGCTCTCTCTCTCTCAGTGCCTGCAGCCCCCACCCACTGATGGTGGAGGAGAATTTTTGCTGCTGGTGAGGGTGCTCTCCTTGTCAAAGCCAGAGATGACTTAACCCTCTGTACCCTGATGCCCAGCCAACAGCCACTCCCCATCCCTGGGTGGGTGCATCATGATGCCCCCCTCTCCCTGATCCTTAGTACCAGGACCAGAAACTCCTACATGCCCACACCCATCCCATGGTCACTACTCTAGTGAAAACATAATGGCGCTCCCTCCTGCATGATAAGCCTGTGCCAATGGGAGGCCAAGAGGGCGGGTCACTGCACAACCAAGAGAGCCAGAATCCCAGGCTGGGGGCAGGTACCAGCTCCAAGAGCCAGCCGCACCTGGTCTGGCTTCTTGGCTGGCCGCAAGATGACCGCAGCAAGGAGCAGCCCATGGCTGTGTGCTGTCCCTACGGGGCAGGGACCAGCTTTCTGCATTGGCTTGTACAGGACCTGGCGCCATCCTGGTTACAGGGCAGGGTGTGTAGGTGCCTGGATCAGCGACCGTGGGCATGCCGCACAAGAGCTGTGTGCTTGTCTGCCGGTGCCCCCTACTGGAGCCCTGTGGACCTGCCTGTGTGCGAAATAAGCTGGGTGCCTGCTTCCAGAGCAGCATTTCTCAACCTTTGTGGTACCAGGGGCAAGCTTCCTGCCTTCCTGAACTGCGTCAGGGAAATCTCAGACACCGGCGCCAGTCCACGGACCAGTTTTCAAGAAACCCTGCTCTGGACTATTGCCCTGCTGGGGCAGATTTGGCCTGCGTAAGGCTGAGGTTTTCATGCTACCCATGGACAGGCTGAGGTCCAGGAACAATGTGCACTGGGGCGCGTTCATAAAATGTGGATTGGGCCGGCCGGAGCTAGCTTTTCCCTCTTCCCCTGTAGCAGGAACCGACAGCGTCTCTTTAAGCCTTCGATAGGCAAGGGGTGGGTTTGGCAGGTCTCAGTCCAGTCTCTAGTGTCCACACTATAAAGAAGCTGCCATCCAGTTTGGCACCGAGTGTCCGGAAAGAGAGACTGAGCATCAGAATGGGCCCTGAATTGTTGCCTCAGGGAGAGTCTGGCGACCCCAAGAGACGCTGTGCGGTCTAGCGAACTGTGCTGCCAGCTGGGCTCTCTTCCCAGCACTGCAGCTTGCCCACCGTGGGTCCCAAACTATGGCCCTGCTGTGTGCCTCAGTTTCCCCATCTGAAAACGGGAGGAGGCTGATCGCAAGATATTTGCCTTAGAGAGGAAAGAAGCCAGCTGGGAAGGATGGGCTGGGGGTAGAGTCTGGATTTCAGCCTTCAGCAAACTTTATCCTCTCCTTTCTCGTCCTGCCCCCTCACTTTCCCCCCCAGACTCTCCTGTGCTAAGCTTTGAGAATGGGGAGAAGTCCACAGTCCTCTTCCATGATGCCGGATCTGAGCAGCTGTACGTTGGGGGCAGGGGAGCGCTGCGCATCTTGACATTTAAGGAGGCGGAGGTCAACCAGACCCAGGTAAGAGGTGGGGTGTGTGGGGGTCCCTCGCCCCTCTCATTGGGTTTATTCTGGCCCCTGCCATCCCCTCCCTCCCGGGCCTGCAATGATGGTGTATGATCAGCTGGAGGCCCCAGAGCTGACAAGCCAATGAAGAGATCTGGCAGCTTTTAGAGGAGACTGGCTCAGGCACCAGGAAGAGACTCCCAGCAAGGACAGGCTCCATCAGATCCTACTGGCGAGTTTCCTTTCCTTGGGCCATCAGCCAACCCCAGCTCAGCCTAAGGAAGGCAGCTCCCAGCCGAGACCAGGCTGGGCTTTGAAAGGAGAGTCCCTTTGAGAGTCACTTGCCGGGCTCAGGGGCCACCTGCCAGCTGGCCAGGTACCCACGGGACGGCCACCTGCCATCCCACAGCAGGGCTTTCCTCTCTCGAGGCCGCACGGCCAGAGAGATCTCGGGCTGTCTCCATTTGCAGCAGGTCCCCCTGGGAGCACAGAGGTGCTGCGTGAGGGGCTCCGATAAACACGAGGTTAATGCCACATCTCCCCACTCCCCTTGCATAGTCGATGGGGGCGGCTCGGGGCTGTGAGGTCTGTGGGAAGATGGGGTATGGCCAGGGTCAGAGACCCCTCCTGTGACGGATCAGAAGCACCATCCCCTTGAGGGCTACCCCACTGGCCCTTTCCACCTGTGGCCAGGGGCATGGGGCGGATCAGGGTCTGATCAGCATTCCTCCCCGTCTGCCTCCCAGGTTCCCCTGCGGGCTGATGAGAAGGTGGAGAAGAACTGCAGGAGCAAGCCTGGGGTGGTGCAGGTGAGAGGGGACCCTGGCGAGGGATGGGCCTGAGCCGTGAGCGACTGACACCCCCAGCAGCATGTTGAGCCCCCCAGAGACGGCTAATGGAGCTTAGAGACGCCCCCACAGTGCTGATCATGGAGGGACCCCTTGCCTCTGCTCCGGGCAGGGCCGGTGGTCCCTTCACCATGCCAGGGCTTGGCTCCAAGGAGCTGGGCAGTTGCTTTGAGCTTCCTTCCCCGCCATAGTTTCTCCATTTCCTGAGCGCGTCCCGCTACCCACTGAACAGACAGCATTGCATGGTGGGGGGGGGTCTAGTAGGTAGAGCAAAGGGGGGCTGGGAGGCAGGACTCCTGGGTTCTGTTCCCAGCTGTGGGAGGGGAATGGGGCTTCTAAGTAGAGCAAACGTGGAGTCTGGGAGGCAGGACTCCTGGGTTCTGTTCCCAGCTGTGGGAGGGGAATGGGGCTTCTAAGTAGAGCAAACGTGGAGTCTGGGAGGCAGGACTCCTGGGTTCTGTTTCCAGCTCTGGGACGGGACTGGGGTCTAGTGGTGGGAGCAGAGGCCAGGGACTCAGAACTCGTGGGTTCTATCCCAGCTGTGCCCCTGACTCTGTCACCCATCAGGGCTCTATCGTGGGTGTATAATCACACACAGAGGACGTCTCAGATCTACCTGCTCAGTGAAATGCCGAGGGCTGGGTCTGTTCCTGCCATTAATGCCGGGTACGTGTAACGAGCACTAACCACAGTGCTTCGGGGCTGGTTCTCCCACAGGCCGAGTGTGACAACTACATCCGGGTGATCCAGAGGCTGAACAGCAGCTCCATCATCGTCTGTGGCACCAACGCTGGTTCCCCCAAATGCTGGTTCCTGGTGAGCATGGCAGGCTGGGGGAATGCATAGAGAATGGCCCATGGGCATAGGGGGCACTAGTCACCTCACTCATAACTGGGACATTTCCATCCCCGGGTCTATAATATTGCCCTGTGACCTGTCAAATCTGGGTTCATTTTCCTAAGACATCGCTTAAGGAAGTGTGAGTCCAGTGGGTTAAAGTAGGGGGTTGGGTGCCAGGACTCCTGGGTTCCATTCCCAGCTCTGCAGTGGACTCCCGCGGCCCCTGCCCTGTCTCCATGTGTGTAAGATGGGCACTGCCTCGCAGGGAAAATAGAATCAGAGAAATGTCAGACTGCAAGAGGCCAGTTGGGCTGAGGTCTGTGAAGCTTCTTGGGTAAGAAGATCTATAGAAACAATTAAAACTGTTGGCTTGGGTTTACCCCCACTCCCCTCCCAGACCAATGACACGACACTGCAGCAGGACAAACGGGGCCAAGCCCTTGCCATCAGCGGGGAGAGCCTCGCCCCGGCATCACCGTCTCAGCCGGCTGCAGCCATCGCTGTGGGTAAGGAGATCCACCTCTGTCCATCCCCAGATAGAGTGGGGGGCGGGGATCCACCTAGGGTCCCCCTGGGCCTCGCCCTGGGTGTGTTCTCTGCCTCTTGCTCTCTGGATCCCAAGCCCCAGAGGAGCGGTGCCGGAGAGGGAGGTGGCATTGGACCCATGCAGTGGGCTTCCCCACTGCAGCCTGTAATATCCCAAGATGAGCCAGGCCCATGGGAAGGTCCAGTGGACAGGGGAGGTTGGGAGCAGGGCTGGTGCCAATAAAGGAGTTTCCTTCTTTGGAGGAGATCCCACTGCAGCCTAGATGGGCTTTGGAACTCTGCTGAGAGGTGATGGGGACCAGGACTCCTGGGTTCTATTCCCAGCAAGGGTTCTACTGGTTGGCGCAGGGGATGAGGAGCCTGGACTCCTGGGTTCTATTCCCAGTGAGGAGTCTACTGGTTGGGGATGGGGAACCAAGACTCCTGGGTTCTGTTCCCAGCTCTGGAAGGGAATGTGGGCTAGTGGTTAGAGCAGGCAACTGGGAGCCAGGATATGTGGGTTCTAGTCCCGCCTCTACTCCTGTCTCCCAGTGTGACCTGCAGCTGGCCATGAAGAACAAGGTTTGTTCTTTGTTGCCCATGGACCAGGGTCCTCTGTTGTCTTGAAAGTGGATATTGGCATACTGGATAATGGCCATACTCCACAGGAGGCTGGTGGGGCTTCCCCCCAGAAGGTGGGAGGGGGCTAGGGCTCCCGCCCCCCCATGGAGAACACCCATCCTCTTTTGTCTTGGGTTAATATTGCAGAGGGCAGCCTGTACTCGGCATTGTCCCAGGACAGAAGCACCATCCAGAGGAGCTATGGCCCAAGGAAGCTGCTGAGGACAGAAGATAAATGGCTCACCAGTAAGAGAGACTTTTCCTATTGGCCTGCCCCAAGGCGGGTCAGAGCAGCCAGGCTGGGCCCGACGCTTTCCCCAAAGATCCATCACCTCCAGTAGCAGCCAGTCCCTGATGCTGCTGGATCTCACCCCAAGGCAACGCACTGGGTCAAACCTTGCATGTGCCAGGGGTTGTTTGCCAATCCATCCTGCTGGAGTGATCATCTGGTTCCTTTAGCATCAAACTCCATTACCCCAGTCTCAGCTGAAACAGCTATGTGTTATTTTGGCCATAGAACTGTCCAGCCCCCACAGTGTTTGCCTTGCTGAACCCCTGCAGCAGGGAGTTCCATAGGTTGGCATTTCAGAACCCTTCAGCTCTAGCAATCTAGGCTGGAAAGGTAATAAGAAGAAGGTTGAAAGACACATTTGCAAGCATGGCAGATGGCATCCAGAAAAAGCTGGCACTTCAGAGAATGGGTACACTGCCCCTTACTGCAGAGATGATACAGATTCTCTGCCAGTAGAAGCTCTGATTCCCAAAACAAAATGTGGTCATGGGGATAGAGCACTGAAGTGGGGAACAGGAGACCAAGATTCTGTTCCTGGTTCTGCTGCTGGGTGACCTTGGGCAAGTTCCTTTCTGTGCCTCAGTTTCCCATCTGCAAAATGGGGATAGTGATACTGACCTCCTTTGGGGAGAGCTAGGGATGATGACTATTATTCTATGAAACAGATGCAATCCAGGAGAGTCAATTCACACAACAGTCTTGCAAGCCTCACAGTAGTTAAAAGTCCTTCTTAAAGCCCCAGCTCATTTAGTCCCGGCATTGCAAGAGAATCTCAGCTTGCTTTAAAATATAAATTATTTAGCTCTCCTGGTTGCAGAGAAAAGCTGGAAAATGTGATTCCGAAAGGCTCAGAATAACCAGAACCCCGCATTTATTTATTTATTTATTTATTTATTTATTTCCAATCTCTTGATTCTAAAGCCAGTCTCATTGTTTTGAGGGGCCTGGGGTTGGCGACACGCATGACCCCCTCCAGGCCCGTATCTTGACTTGGCCAAGGAGTTAGTGGTGGTGCTGACACACACATGGCTCCAGCCAAATTTCTTTACACACTTCGATCTCTTTTCCCACCCCATCCCCCTTTCCTCCCGCAGAGGCAGAGTTCGTCAGCGCCGCCTTGGTGCCGGAAAAGGAGTCCAACCTGGATGAAATCTACTTCTTCTATAACGAAGTCAACAAGACGGCGGGGCTGGACGAAGAGCCGGTCAAAGCCCGGCTGGGCCGCGTGTGTAAGGTACGGAGACCCCGCGGGCCGAGAGCTGGCAGTGAAAGGCAAATGTCTGTCATTCTTACACCTGACACGGGTGCGAGGGTGATGTCACAGTGTGAGCAGCAGGCCCTGGAAGCATGAAGTAGCCGGAGCTAAAAAGACCAGTTTTGTGAGCCATGTCTGTGAGCCACATGAGTTCTCAATGCGTAGTTATAACAACTCTCGCTGTTGTTATAACGGGCCGTGGCCGTGCGCTTTGGCCAGCATGGTTCAGGCCACGCGTGGATCTGGTGGCAGGGGCAGGGGGCGTTGTGGTGGAACGTTCGTGCTCTAGGCCTGAAGAGCTCTGGGATTTTCCCTCTGTCACCCTGCTTAGGTGGATGAAGGTGGAAAGAGCCTCCTGGTCGATTTCTGGACCACGTTCCTCCAGGCCAGGCTGGTGTGCGGCGGTCCCACCCATCCCCAGCGCTTCAACGAGCTGCGCGATGCTGTGGTCCTGGGCAAGGGGCAGACAGGCCGAGGGATGCTGTACGGGATCTTCGCCAGTGCCTGGTGAGCAGGGGCCGCAGCCGGAGCCGGGCAGGGCTGGGGCCACGCTGCAGGCTGAAGTCACACAGACTCCTTGCCCCACGGCTGGTGAAGGGGGCAGAACGTTGCCTGGGGGTGCAGGGAGAAGGCAGGGCCATGGTAGGGGGGGCTCTCGCCCACCCTGTTGTTCCTCTCCCATGGAGTATGCCTGCTGCTGTCATGAGGCAGGTGGGAATCACGGTGCCCCTTCGCCAGGAGAACCTCCCCCCATGACCAGGGGAATAGCATAGGCGTGGTTTGACGTATATATTTGGGGGGCAGGGGCAGCTCCAGTCAGGCCAATGGGGCCAAGCGTAGAGGGGGAAATTCCATGCCTGCCCCAGACTTGCAGTTTGGGGGAGCAACATCCCCCCCTCATCCCCAGCTCCATCCCCAAACTCTGCCCGTGAAGAATAGGGCAGGAAGCTGCCCAGCCCGGAGCGGCTTAGACAGGCAGGACATCCACTGGGCAAAGAGGCAGAAGACAATGACAAGGCGTCTGAGCTCCCTGGCCAGTCTCCCCCTCCCCGAGCAGGGAAAGTAACTCGGTGCTGGCTCCCCGGTTCGACTCCAGCACAGGCCCGCCGCGCCTGCCATTCATTTCCGTCGAGTGGGCCTCAGAGCCCAGGTCCTAGCACAAAGCATCCAGTGCCAGTGGTAACCAGCTCTGCCTTGCCAGCTGCCAAAGCCTGAAGGGAGCATTTTCCACCTGCAGGGGCACGACTGCCGTGTGCGCCTACTCCATGGACACGGTGACCCACACCTTCCGAACCTCCAAGCTCAAGGGCTACACCAGCGTCCTGCCAGCGCACCGACCCGGCACGGTGAGGCCTGCATGGGGCGGGGTTTGCGTCCCAAAACAGCTCCCCAGGAGTAACGAAGGGACCCCCATTTCTGACAGCGAACGGAGGTGTTGGGGGATGGACTCCGAGCTTCTATGGCTTGCAGGGAATTACCAGAGAGCTGCCCGGGGCAGTCAGTAGCCACAAAGGGCCCGCTGTCACAGGGGCCTACAAGTGGCTGTGGAGTCATTTCGAAAGTGCAGCTTTGCCCTTCTGCTTTCTGGGAGCTGCATGATTAGGCGGGAGGGGCCCAGGCCAAGCACTGAGCACCCCTTTAAATGCTTGCAAATAAAAGTAACCCAGAGCTCTTCCTCCTTTCCACGGGAATTTGTAAACAACAAATTATCTCCACAGGGCCAAGCTTCCTGTGCAACCCCACTCATCCCTCTATCCACAGCCCCCCATCCCTCCAAAGGAAAGCCAGCCATCTCTTCCCTGCTGCCCTCAGCACCTCCCAGTCGCTGTCTCTCCTCTACTCTCTGCCAGCTCCTTCTCCACGGGACCCCTAGCACCAGACGCCTGGGTCCTGTCACATCTTTAGGAGCAAACTGAACCTGTGGCAGGGAGAGGGTTAGTAGCTGCAGTGAGCGCTCTGGAGGGAGGACTGGGAAGGAGATGGGACTGGCCCAAGGTCACCCAGCAGATCAGTGGCAAAGCTAGGGATGGAACCTGGTCCCCCTCAGTCCCACGTGGGTGCCCGAAGGGGGCAGGTGCACATGAATAGGGAAGCGTTTAGGGAGGACAAACAGGTGAGCACAGAGACTGTTGCAATCTCATGGATACAAGAGTGGGGCGAATAACACATTGTTCGGTTCACTGGCAAGTCCGGAAAATCGGGGGAAGAATCATTTGGGGCAACCCAAAATTGAAATTAAAAGAAAATGGGCAAATCAAAAAGTCAAACATTTTCATTTTGGGGCGAACAAAGTTTCATTTCAGTTCGGGGCTTTTGCCTCCTTTTTTAAAAACGAAATTAAAGGGAATTTCAAAACAAAAAGTGGTTTGAATCGAAACATTTTTTGACATTTTTGAAAAAAAATGTAGGGTTTTTCCCCAACCCCGAACAATTTGCCGAAACCAACACGAATTCACAAAATATTGCAACTGAGCCGATCCTGCATTGTTTCTTGGTTAGAAAAAAGTGTCGTATGAAACATTTCGCTCAACTCCCATAGCAGCATTTAGGTCCAGATCCTCAAAGGTATTTCGGTGCCTAACTCCCTCTGACCAGGGAGCCACACTGCGGTTACTTAATTAGGGCAAACTGCAAAGAATGGGGCAGACCATCCCCAAAGCTGGTGGTCATTCCAGTGCTTAGATCCACCAAGCTAGCCTCAAAACAGCTTCTACAACACCTCACTGGCTACCCAGAAGCCAAAACTCAGTTCTCTTAAAGCAAGCCAGCCTTAGGCCTCCAGCCAGACACCCAGGTCAAATAGGATGAGGATTGCTGAACACATTATTCATCATAGAAGATAGTTCTACCAATCCCAAAGGATCGGACACATTACCTCCCAGGTTAATGAATATTTCAGATCTTACCCAAACACACGCATACAGCCAACTCTTATTAACTAAGCTACAAGTTATTTAAAAAGAAAAGAGAGTATGGTTAAAAGATCAGTATACATACAGACATGAGCCCAGTTCTGAGATCAGATTCACTGTAGAGATGGTGAGTTTTGTAGTTGAAAAGAGTTCTTTCAGAATTAGTCCATAGGTTATAGTCCAATGTTCATATTCAGGGTGATCCAGATGGGACTGGAGATCTCAGTCTTATGACTCAAGTTTCCCCTGCATAAAGTATCAAGCAGATCTGAGATGAAAGGATCAGGTGCCAAGAGTCTTTTATACAGTTTTCTAGCAGCCTCTTGACCATACAGTCCTGGTTGAACAATAGGCTTTTGATGTAACCTTCTGTTTCCCAAAAATCACCAGTAATCAAGTACATGGATTAACATAAAGTAATTTTATCCGTTAAGCAGTTCATATACAGTTTACCACAAACTTTAAAGAGACGTAGAGACAATGACATTATTTCACCCAAAATTTGTCTAAATGTTAATATTCCCTTTTGATCTCTGAATCAATAGCTATAATAATAGACAGGAACTGTCCGTTTACATGGCTAACATCTAAAAAGATGTAAGTCAACACATACAATTAGTATTACCTCTAGTTTTCTAACAATACAGGTTTTTATTTCAAAGTTCTAGCCTATCTAACATAGAATGGCCCTAATCACCATTTACATACTTTTCTACATGTCTCTAAAGGTTGACTCTGAGTCATTTAGCGATGAGCTGCTTAACCCTTTCTGGCCATGTGTCACACTCCCATTAATTCTAGTAGGAGTTAGGTGCCTAACTCTCTTTGACACTCTGCTGGTTAACCCCCAAAATGAGCTCTGCGTTGGGTGGCTCCTCGAAGACATCACTGGAGCAGCCTGAGGGTGCAGGGTCTGTCTGTGCAGAAATTGGCCTCCCTCTTTGTTACCCCCCTTCCTCTTCCGTTCTTTCCATAGTGCGTCCCCTACAATTCCCCCAGCGCCCCCTCCAAAGCAGTCCTCAGCATCATCAAAGATTACCCCGAGATCGAGACCGTCATCTACCCCGAGGGGCAGCGCCCCCTGTATGTGCTGCAGACCAATGACACCTACACCAAGGTGGTGGCTGACAGGGTCCTGGACGCCAGCAACACTTCTCGCACTGTCCTCTACCTTGGGACGGGTAGGTGTGGAGGGAGCTGGGGATGTTCCTTCTGGGACTCAGCCTTTGTGGAGCCACGTCTGGGTGTTTAGGTTTTGTCAGTGTGGGGACGCAAAGTGGCCTAGGCCACACAGTAGAGCCAAGAATAGCACCCAGGAATTCCCAGCCCTCCTGCTCTAACCACTAGACACCCCTCCCCTCCCAGAGCCAGGATCCAGGAGTCTTGACTCCCAGCTGCCTGCTCTAAGCACTAGCCCCCACTCCCCCAAGAAGTCAGGCAGCTGAAGATCCCAGGGCGAGATGCCTGCCGCATCCGCCCCATGCCAGCCACTGGTCAGGTGGGGTCTGTGCCTCCTCAGAGGGCCTGGTCGTTGTTGAGCAGACACTGGCCCTGGTGATTCCTCCCCCAGGAGAGTCTCTTCTACCCGACGGCGCTGTGTGCTTGCCCTGTGTGGTGAAGTGTAGGCCAGGACGCAGCTGGCTCAGGGCTCGGCTCGCCTCCAGGTCACCAGTTCGACTCCAGCGCTGGCTGGGGATGGCTTTGTGCCATTCTGGTCTGACAGCTGCTCACTGGCCTTTGTGTTATGAGCTGGGGGGGGCGAAAGGGGGGGATACCCAGGTGTCCACATCACAAACCTGGGAGCACCGCAGACAGCATGTTGACCCCTTTCTGGGCAGCCCCAGCAAAGGCCAAGGGCTTGCCTGGGCCCCGGAGACGGCGCTCCCCTCCAGTGGGTCCCTCCAGGGCAGAGCTGGGGCACGGGGGCAGGCCCACTGAGGGCAACTAGCCCTGTCCCTGCTCGGACTCTCCCTGTCCTGGGCATGCAGGGAGGCCTCTGGCTGTTTGCAGGTGAAACCCTGGCCAAGCTCCCATCGCCTTCGAGGGGGCCGGGCTCCTTCTTCTGAGCTCCCTATGTCCCTGGCTGCTGCAGATAAAGGGAAGATCCACAAAGTCCTGCAGAGTGGAGGGCAGACGGTCATCATCTCTGAGCTAAGCCCTTTCCAGAGAGACGCGCCCATCTCTGGGATGGCCCTGGATGCCGCCACAGTAAGCGCCCTTCCCCCCTCTCTATCTTTGCTCTGTATTTAACATTGGTTAATTTAGAGCTGTCTCTAAATGCTGTGGGGTTTTCTTGGTCCTGCTCCAGGCTAGGGGGCTCGGTAAGAGGAGCCCACGATCTGGGTCTAGCAGCCATTAGTCTGCAGAGAGGCAGCCTTGAGTAAGGTGGAGTGGGTTGTGCCTCACTGTTTTAGGGAGCAGCCTGCTTTGTCTCTCACTGCTTTGGGGTTCTTCTGTGTCAGGGTTCTGGATTCTAAGCAGGGAGGTCGTGTTACACTGCAGCCTTCCAGCAAGAGTATTTGGTTTTGTCTAACGTCTCAGTGTGTATGCCATGAACAGAACACCTGTTTCTAAGACAGACCTCACCCCCTCCCCCCTCACCAAGTGCTTTTGCTTGTGAAGTCCATTATGGGCATAATCCTGCTGCCAATGGAGATTTCAATGGGAATTTGGCCAACGCTTCTACTTGGAAAGGAATTGGCCCCAGTTTGCATCGCACCAGTAAGTTCCAGAGCATGCGGCCTCCTTTCTCGCTTGTTTGTTTGAACCTTTGACTAACCCAGCCCCTCCTTGGCAGGGGCACCTCTATGCAGCCACTGAGTTCGAGGTGACGCGCCTGCCACTGGCAGACTGCGGGCAGTACAGGGAGACCTGCTGGAAGTGTGTCCTCGCCAAGGACCCATACTGCGGATGGGATCCAGACAGCAAAAAATGCTCAACCATATCCCAAGAGGCAAACGACACTGCCAGGTGTGCTCGGGCTTAAAGGCGGAATGCTTTGCTCCCAATCCGCCATCCTTTCAATGGTCTTGTCAAGTCGGGGAGAGAGGGAGGAAAGAAAAGGAGCTGGTAGCTGTAAACGTACACACAGCAATATGGAGGCAGCATGGTCTATTGGTTAGAGCATCTGTCACACAGGGAGATTTCAGGATGCCTGGGTTCTATTCCCAGCTGTGGGAGGGAGAGATGTTTACTGGTTAGAGCATGAGGACGGCAGCTAGGACACCTGGGTTCTATTCCCAGCTATGCCACTGATTCGCTGTATAACCGTGGCCAAATCACTTCCCCGTGCCTCGGTTTGCCCATCTGTATAATTTCTTCACGTTCACATTTTTGGAACACAACTTTAGGGCACCTCCTGTATTCCAAACATAGACAAAGGCTGCCCATAAACAGATCCACCCGAGCTCATGCCTGCCCCAACCATAGCCTTGACAAAGGGGGAAACTTAAAGCTGAGCTTTGCCAGGAGCTGGGAGGGTTACAAATCTGGGCTCTGGTGGAACATGCAGGGAGGAGAGGAGCAAGTTCCAAAATCGAGGACCCTGCTCAGAGAAGGCCCTCTGGTTTATCCTGAGGGAGCTCCAGGTGAGGCTGATTTCAACTTTGCTACCAATCACAGGGGAAGAGGCTAACCGTCTCATGGGGTTAATTCTTTCCCACCCTTGCAAATCACTCGATGATGTCTACACTGCAGAGCCTAGTCTAGCCACAGAGTACAGCAGCAGGAGTTCTTCTGCTGGCATAGCTCCACCGCCTCCCTGAACGACGTTAGCTATGCTGAAAGCAGCATTCTTCTGCCTGCATAGCTACATCTACACTGCGGGGCGGGGAGGGTCTCTTGTTGGCACAGCTCTGACACCAGGACATGTGGGGTTTTGTCACACCCCTGACCAACAAAGCTATGCCGCTATACTTTTTCAGTATAGATCAGGCCTCAGATTCGTGGGTGAAAGGCATTTTGTATAGAGAATTGGCAGGAAAATTTGCATTGAAAAAGTTTTCTGTTTCGACAAAACAATACGTGTCTATTTCAGTTACATTTTCTTTCGGAAAAAAAATGAAAACAAACCCATGTTGGGAATGGTGCGATGTCCTATTCTGACTTTTTCAGAAGGAAAAGTTTTGAGTTTTCATTTTAAAAAGACTTTTTTGGTTTAGAAATTTATTTTATAGAGAATTAAAAAAAAAATAAAACGGGCTGAAATGTTTCAATTGACGGAAGCGAAACTGGTGGAATTTGGTTCTGTGAAAAAGTTTGAAATTTTGGTTTTAAATATTCATTTTCAGACCAGCTGTAATGAATGTATTATTATTATTATTATATATATATATGGGGGGGAGGGATAGCTCAGTGGTTTGAGCATTGGCCTGCTAACCCAGGGTTGTGAGTTCAATCCTTGAGGGGGCCATTTAGGGATTTGGGGCAAAAATTGGGGATTGGTCCTGCTTTGAGCAGGGGGTTGGACTAGATGACCTCGTGAGGTCCCTTCCAATCCTGATATTCTAAAAAGAAATAAACCTGAATATGCTTGCTTGGGACTTCTAAACCTAGGCTAGACAAAACCCTAGAGCAGTGTTTCTCAATCTGCCGCCCACTTGCTGCTTTTGGCCCAAGCAGCACACAGCTGGGGCCCGTGTGACATCCTCAGGGCCATACAAGGTAGTATCTATATTGTGTGGATGCAGCCTACATAACACACAGGGAGCTGCATGTGCAATTCACAAGGGTAAATAGGTTGAGAACCACTGCCCTAGAGACTGTCCCCGACTGCACAACCCTGGCAGGGGAATGGCTTGGCTGTAGAGTTGGTCAGGAAATGGGATTTTTTTCCCTATGGAAAACTTAGATTTTTTGGGCAAAAATTCAAATAATGGAAAAATTCAGAAGTGCTACCATGGGGCCTCATGGGAGTTGTAGTTCATGCACCTCAAGCTCCAGTTCTCCTCCCTAGGCTGTGGTCCACCCCTGAGCTACAACTCCCATGATGCACCTTGGTCCTGCCTCTTGGAGAGACAGTGCATCATGGGAGTTTTTGGCCGTAGTGCATCATGGTAGTGCAGCTCGGGAGCTCAGTCTGTGGAGGAGAATGGGGACATGAAACAATCAACCTACATCTCTCCCGTGAGGCACTGTGCTATTTCGGTGTTTCAACAAACCAATGAATTTTGCTAGAGAAAGCAGACCCTTTTTGTGAAAGGATACTAACTTCTGTTTATATAGTCATCCACCGTGAAGGGTAAATAAGAAATGCAGCTACCTCTAGGCTAGAGCAAGAGAACTAGAACAGGGCCCGGCAGTGCTGCACAGTAGGAGCCAGAATCCTGTATCCTGGCAGGAGGTCTGACTAGACCCCCGCAACTCACCTTATGCTTTTGTATGTAGCGCGAGCTCCTCACCTCTGTGTTGCAAGATGTTGGAGCCACAGAGTGAGCAACGGGGGGGGGGGGGGTCCTCACGCCAGGGGCTGCAGCTCAGCAGTGAGGAAAGAGTAACGTTAGGCTCTCGCTAAGGCACTAGAGTTTTGGGGCCGTGTCCCTCCATTGCACCAGCACTGAGCCCTGCTGGTAGTGAGAGTGGGCATGCTATATCCCTGGCACTTTAATGGCCTTGCCAGCTAAGCTTGGTGCAGAGTAGGAAAATCCCATTGCTGTGAAAATCCCAGTAGTTATCATGGGGGGAGCACAGGGGGTGCTGTGCCTTCCTCGGGGGCTGGGGCTAAGCATTGGCCCTTGTTAAAATGACAATCACTTTTCTGGATGAGGATGCAATAGTTGCGTGTCCCTTGCCCCCCTCCTGAATGATTTCCTCTCTCTCTCTGCCTTTCCTTGCAGCAGCTTCCTGCAGAGCCTGGACCCAGAGGCTGAGGACGTGTGTGAAGGTGCAGCAGGTAGGTGCCTCGGCCTTTGTGGACCCCTGGTTGCACACAGGTGTTGCTGCCTCGGCTGAGGAGACCCTCCCTGAAAAGCAGATGGCAAAAGGCCCATCTGCCTGAGGGAATCTCGCTGGTGCCTCCGTGGGCATGGAAAAAACAAGCTGCGTCTCTCAGGACTGCGAGGCCGTGTCTAAGCTAGACCCGTCTGCCTTCAGTCTCCCACTGGAGCTGCTGCCCGTGCCGCTCCAGTAATGGGATTTTCCTACTCTGCACCAAGCTTAGCTGGCAAGGCCATTAAAGTGCCAGGGATATAGCATGCCCACTCTCACTACCAGCAGGGCTCAGTGCTGGTGCAATGGAGGGACACGGCCCCAAAACTCTAGTGCCTTAGCAAGAGCCTAATGTTACTCTTTCCCCACTGCTGAGCTGCAGCACCTGGCGTGAGGACCCCCCTGTTGCTGGCAAAGTGCCTCCCCCCTCCGTCTGAATTCGTGCATTTCCAGCTTCAAAAGCTGAGACCAAGGTACTGCAGGAAAATGGTTCGGTCGAGACCGTGCCATAAATCCAGGGTTGTGCTAGCCGTCGGCAGGAGTCAATCTGTGGTAATGGTTCAAACACCCCAGTAATAAGGTGCGGAGTGGTAGAATGGTTGGAGCAGGGGGACCCAGGAGCCAGGTCTCCTGGGTTCTCATCCCAGCCCTGGGCCAGGGGCCAGCATGGAATTTTCAGAATGGCTCCAGGTCAGATTGGCACGTGCTCATCACTCCCAATGGGGATTAGATTTTCCCAACGAATTCAGGTCCCCTTTAGGGCATGTCTAGACTGCAATCCTGGGGTGTGAGTGACGGCAATTCGAGTGGATGTACCCGACCTAGCTTTCATTTAGCTAGCTCGGGTATCAAAGCAGTGAAGCTGCGATAGTCTGTGCTCCTGTGAGCGAGTACCCAGGGGCCGGGCTTGTACAGCTTGTGCGTGCGGCCATGGCGTCCTCCTGCAGCCAAGAGAGCTAGATTGAAGCTGGCTCAGGTATGTCCACACCATCTGGAATCACAGCCCGGGACTGCAGTGTAGACATACCCAGAGGCGCCTAAATAAGGGCTGAATTTTCCAAAGTTCTTAGCAGCTGCCACTGCGACCCTCAGAGCCAGACTGTCAGCAGAGTTCAGCTCCCGGCCTGCACCCAGTGTGCTGAGAGCTGCTGATAATTCCCGCCTCCTGCCCAGAAGAGGGAAACTAGAACTCCTGGGTTCTCCTGCCAGCCCTGCCCAGGAATCCTGAGCAAAGTCCTTCAGCCAGAGCATTGGCTTCCTCTTCTGCAAAAAAAAATGGCAACCATCACATTAACCTCTGTGGGACACGCAAGCTGGGACACGCAAGCTCCTGCAGGTATTCACAGCACTTTGAGATATTTGGATGGGGTTCTACATACAGCAGATTGCGGCTGTTTCATTTCAATACGGGCTTTTCTTAGCCTCGCTGTCGAGGCCCAGTGTGTCCGTGTGCTCAGAGGCTGGGGCTGCATTTGGTTGGGATTTTGTGCCTCCAAATTATGGCTCTCATTCTTTCCCCTGTTCAGTCTCCTCTCCCCCACCACCTTTCCCTTTATGATTGCTCTGCTCTAACCCCTGATCCCTCTGTTCAAAGAACAAGTAGCGCAGGAAGCTCTGAAAAAGGTGAGCGTGGACTCGACCAGCTACATCTACCTCCCGTGCCCTCTGCGCTCCCACCACGCCATCTACACCTGGGTCAAAGACGGCACCAAGCAGTACCCCTGTGCCATGGACGGGCACTCCTGCACGCTGCGCTTTGGGAAGAACGCCCCCATGGACCAGGGGCTGTTCAAATGCACAGCCACGGAGGACGGCTACCTAGAGGAGATTACTGCCTATAAACTCACGCTCAACGCTGCCTGCATCCCACAGCTCTCCGTGACAGTGGCCGCTGGTGTTTTATTCCTGGTCATCACCACCCTCTTGCTCTAGACTTTGCCATCCAAGTGAAGATCTCATTACACTGCCAACGCCCTCTCTTTCTTTTTCTTCTTGTAACCCTCCCTCCTGATGATTCTCCCTTTAAACCCCAAACAAAACATGTGACGCTCTAGGGACAAAATTCCAGGGGGCTCTTCCTAACGCTCCAATTTGGGCATCCCATCAGCAACCACAGCCGTTGCGGTGGGGGTTTTGCTAGCCATCGATAATTACCCAGGAGCCTCCTTCTCAAAATGTAAAGCACGACTAAACTTGGCAGAGCTGGGGCGCGGGAGAAGTTAGAGTAGAGGCCAGGAGGGTAAATGGACTATTTATTTTGCTGCTCAGTGAGCTAGTGAATTTGTTCAGCACAAGACCTGCTGCATGCTGATCCCAGTTTAGCATCCAGCTTGTCTGATAGGCACTGGTCCAGACTGGGGGTTTGCTTGTTCCAAGGCTGCTGGGCTATAGGATTTTGCTGGTTTCCATGATGTGGCTTTCTAATGCTTCTTTAAGGAACAAGCCTCCCAAGGTGCTGCTGGGGGAAAGAAGATGCATGAGTGGGTCTCTTCCAACTCTAGCTGCTAGGAGCTAAATCCTTTTAGCATCCATGTTGTTTAAAGGGAAAACTCCCCTGCTGATGCCCCAAGTCTGACCTGTTCGGAGTCATGATCCAGGCTGTTCTCACTCCTGTCTTTTATGCACAGTTACCCTGATTACCAGCCTGGCCTGTGTTTTCAAGGGAAGGGAGAGTGATCATCCAGACACCCACACTCTGAGCTTACACTGGGGTAAATGCAGAGTCACTGTGCTGACTTGGCGCTTCCTGTGATGGATCCGCCTTCAAGCAACCATCTTCAGCTACCACCTTGCAGTGGTTTCAGTCGGCACCATGCAGTGGCCGTGGGAGGGACCTCAGGCTTGATTCCGCACGACTGTCTCAAATCCACCACTCTGAGCAACTGCGCTGAAAAGGGACAGATGGAGAAGGGCTTCCAGCTAGAGGGGATTTCAAATCGAAAAGCAAAAGAGAGGGAGGGAAAGTTAGCAGCTGAGCTCAGTCGTACCTATGTAAATCTGGATGGCACTCACATGAAGAGGTGTGGTAGCTGAGTGGTGAAGACACTGTCCTACCAGCCTGAAGGTTGTGGGATGAGTCTTGCTCGCTCTCATGCTAGGATGCTCTCTCCCCTGCGAAATGGGAACCTGCTCCATCAGGTTAGGGCAGTCAGGGTCCACATCAATTCCTTATGTCCCGTTGGCTCTGAAAGTGATGTGCCTTAACTGTGTCAGCCTAATGAGCCATTGGCTTGGGGAAGCTTTGCCTTTGCCTCATGAGAATGACTCCAGTCTGACACTGCTGCAATGGAGATCAGAATCTGGCCCAGAGACCAGGAGAGATGGATTCAAAACTGGCTTTCAATCTTGCCCCATTGCTCATTTCCCACAGGATTACCAAACCAGTGCTTTAGGTGCTTGTGCAATGGTACGGAAAGAGTTAATCATGTCACCTTTCTCCACCTTCTGTGTCCAGAGGATACTGACCAAGCCAGTGCCCTGGACGTTAAACTACATTGGCTAAATTTGCAAGCAAACCTAAAAAAACAAAGAACATAAGAACGGTCGTACTGGGTCAGACCAATGGTCCATCTAGCTCAGTATCCTGTCTTCTGACAGTGGCCAGGGCCAGATGCTTCAGAAGGATTGAACAGAGCAGGGCAATTTATTGAGTGATCCATCCCCTGTCATCCAGTCCCAGCTTCTGACAGTCAGCGGTTTAGGGACACCCTGAACAGGGGGTTGTGTCCCAGACCATCTTGGCTAATAGCCATTGATGGACCTATCTGCCAAGAACTTATCTCATTCTTTTTTGAACCCACCCCCAGTTATACTTTTGGCCTTCGCAACATCCCCAGGCAATGAGTTCCACAGGTTAATTGTGCATTGTGTGAAGAAGTGCTTCCTTATGTTTGTTTTAAACCTGCTGCCTGTTAATTTCAGTGCATGACCCCTGGTTTGTGTAAAATTCTGGTGATTTTGAGCCAGAAACCAAAACCCTCCTTTCAGCAGGTTAGCGGCTCTGCTGAGTGCCAAAACAGCTGTCCGCATCTGGTTACCGCACCTCTACCAGAATCCAGCTGCTTCCTTCTCCTGATTTTCAGCAAAATAATTTTTTTATCTTTGTATAAAATAGATATGAAAGTTTTTGCAAAAAAAAAAAAAAGATGAGGATAAAAATTTCCCAGTCCCTAAACTAGCTATAGTCAGCAGCTGTATGAATGTAGCTAATGGCCCATGTAGTTTAAAAAACCCAACCAAACAGGTAGGATGTTAGAGTAACTCCCTTTGCTTGTATTTATCAGCTCTGCGTATTTATTTGGTGTTATTAAAGAGGTATTGTCTACTGAGCATAAGGCGCAGCCCCAGGCACTCCTGGGTTCCAATCCTAGCTCTGTTACCGAGTCTCTGTGCGACACTGTGCCTCAATTTCCCCATCTGTGACATGGGGCTAATGACAGTGCTGAACCTCACAGGGTTGTCACCATTCATGTTTGAAAAGCACAACAGAAGGGCTGTGTTTTACTTTAAAGCGATGGGAACGTAGGATGGGGTATCGGGAGTCTCCGAATCCCACTCTGTTACAGTCGGGGCTGTCCCCAGATAGCCTCACCTGCTGTTCTAGGTCTGCCCTTAGATTGGCTGGGAAGGATTTCACTGCCTAGGAAAACAAGCATGTGTAGGAGAAGGAGATGTGTGGGTCGTAAATTACAGTGACTGGCCACCACTACCCCATGCTCCCGGCGGTGTGTGTGAGCAGAATAATGTCTCATTATGGGGAACTCAGAGGTATGCAGATCTTCTTTTTATAGCTCATCCGTGGTTTTATTTTTTACCCATCCCTACAGCCTACCTCTGCTCTTCTCCCCACCCATGCCCTGGGCCAGCATGTCCTGAAGGCAGTGCCCAAGCTGCCAGTGAATGCCAGCACGTGTGTGTTTTGCAATCCCTGGAGAGGAAGCAGAGAGATTTCTGCTGCTGTGTCCAGCCAGACTTCGGTCATGGGGGAGTAGCGCAATTTAGAGTAACTCTCAGACAAATGCCAGGGATGCCATTAGGCTGCGCCATTAAATGGAAAGTACAAAAGTGCCAGATTGTCAGGACTGGATGCTAAAGGGTTAATCTCTTAATCCAAGAGCAAGCAGGGCAGCTTTGCCCCATGCTGTGTTCTCTGCTAGCAGGACCTCGGGCTATTTTTTAACACCAGGAGGAGGCGACAGGTTGCCTGGACAATCCACTTCATAGGCCAAGTGATGGCTAGAAATAAGGTAATTTACTAGATGCACACAAAGCAGATTGGTAGCATTTAACACTAAATTCAGCAGGGAGGCTGGGGTCCCAGAAAGGCTGCAGGGTTATTGGAGGGGCAACACAAATCTGTCTTGAAGCAGTAGGGGCCCCCATTGCTTTAATCGGTGTAGTTATATAGGCGGCAGCATGGTCTAGTGGCTAGCGCAGCAGCCGCCCATATCCTGCCCCTGACTGGCAGTGTGACCTGGACACATGATGCTGCTGCTCTGTGCCTCAGTTTCCCCATCTGTGACAGGGGAGCTGATACTAGAGCTCTGTTAATATATCTATATATTTTATTACACGCACCACTGTTTGGAAGTCAAATGGGGCTGGGGTCCTGGCTGCCACTCCACCAGGGAGGAGGGAAAGAAGAGAACCTAAAAATGGCAAAGAATGACCCAGGACTATTAAACCAACAGTTGAGGTCCATAAAAACAATGAGGAGTCCAGTGGCAACAGATTTATTTGGGCATAAGCTTTCGTGGGTAAAAATCCCACTTCTTCAGATGCATGGAGGTCCGTGTTTCTGATGCCCAGCCCCACTCCACTTTTTGGCTCTGTGCTGTCTGTTTCCCTTATTACCCCACGATGACTCTGAAGAGTGGATGTAAAACTGGTCTCATGGCGCAAGTATCTCCCAGCGAGATGGGGTGGGGGCCTGTTAAGGAAGAGGTTTATATTAATATTCGGATAGGAAACCTGAATGAATTTCTTGGAGCATGATCGCAGGAAGTCCCAATGTCGCTATTGTCATATCTGGTGTTTTCCTTAAAACTCCAGCTCCTGGAGTCCTGTGATTGCAGGAGAATCTCAGCTGTCATTTAAAAAATATAGGTGTCTAGTGCAGAAAAGCTTGAAAACGCAACCCCTGGAGGCTCAAAACCCAGAAGGCAAATGAGACAAATGCCACAGTTATTGTTTTTTAAAAAACAATCTCGAGATTTTTTTTAGAGGCCTGAGCTGATTTTTGCATATTTGAGGCTGGCGATGCTGGCAGTCCCATGTTTGCACCAAGTCGGGGCGCTGTATATTGGAAAAACACAAGTTTGTTTTTTTTCCCTTTCCTGTTTGATACTCTAGAACTTCCGTTGCTGGAGGAATGCAAAAAGCGACCAGAAGCTGCCTTTAGCTGCCTCTTAGTAAACAATCCTCTGCCCTCTCTTTCTGAAAGAAACAGAGCAATGTTGTCTGGCTCCCTCCCATGGCATATGCTTCCACTCCTGCAGGACCCCGCTTTGCTGTGTAGCCATCTGAATATCTGTGTGTTCCGCCCCTTTGTAACAGGTGACTCCCCCCGCGCCCCCTCCGAAAAAACAACCTATGTTCCGTTCTCTTCTGAGTCGAAAGAAAGTGTAACGTGTGCTGGGGAAAGGAATAAATGCGTGCATTCGCCAAACGCTAAGTGTCTGATGGCTGAATCTCTCTCTCTCTCTAATGATATGGCCCTATGGCAGGGGTGGCCAACTTGAGCCTGAAAAGGAGCCAGAATTTACCAACGTACATTGCCAAAAAGCCACAGTAATACGTCAGCAGCCCCACATCAGCTCCCCCCCCGCCCCTGCTCCCAGCACCTCCCACCCACTGGCAGCCCCGCGGATCAGCGCCACCCCCTCCCTCCCCACACCTCCCGATCAGCTGTTTCATGGCGTGCAGGAGGCTCTTTGGGGAGGAGGGGGAAGCGAGGGCATGGCCGACTTAGGGAAGGGGTGGAGTGGGGGCAGGGCCTGTGGCAGAGCCAGGGGTTGAGCAGTGAGCACCCCCCGGCACATTGGAAAGTTGGCACGTGTAGCTCCAGCCACGGAGTCGGTGCCTAGACAAGGAGCCGCATATTAACCTCTGAAGAGCCGCATGGGGCTCTGGAGACACAGGTTGGCCACCCCGGCCCTATGGTGCATAGCAGCCCATCGTCACTGTGTGAGAAAGATGCTGCTGCCCCAGTAATGTGCTTTCAGCCATGCTGCCTGCCTTTTGGCACTATGTAGGGTTAGGGGTGTTAGTACTTGGGAGCGGGAACCCAGATGTTTCAGGAATTGGGTTTGGTGACTCGCTATGGGGTGTTCTTGACTCTGAGTAACTACTGCAGCCAACATGGAATAGGGGGACATAATAGACTTAAAACGAATGCCTTGACCTCCTATGGCCATTGAACATCCCAATGGCATTGTTAGCAAGAGTAAGGATAGTAACCCCAATGTCCTGGCTAAGTTCATACTTGGGTGGTTACATTCTTCCTGCCTTAACTGCCCCTGCAGTTCCACCGGATGATGTTGTGTGCTGTTAAACAGCTGCCGTTGTTTGATAGCAGAGGTGGCTGCATTTCAGTGGTAGATGAACTGGTGACCCATATAATCTGTAAAGTGCTTTGCCGTGATAGGTGCCCTGGAAATGTCAATTGCCATCCTTATTCTCTCCTGCATCTTGCTTTCAGCCACATGCCCTTGGGTTATTTGGAAATCCCTAACATGGGCCAGAGACTTGGAATGTTACCTTTGTAGCAGGCTCATTCTCTGAGATCTCATGTCTTGCCCAGGTGGAGATCACCCCTTAGCAGTAGCTGGGGGGGGGGGGGGTGCCTGTGGGCGAGAACTGGCTGGGGGGCGGTACTGGCAGGTGAGAGCTGCACGGAGCTGCTTGCGCGCCTCCGACTAGGAGCCGGACCTGCTGCTGGTCGCTTCTGGGGCACAGCACGGTCCGCGGTGCCAGGACAGGCAGGAAACCTGCCTCTGCACCCCCGCTGTGCTGCTGACCAGGAGCCGCCCGAGGTAAGCCCACGCCCCAATCCCCTGCAGCAGCCCTGAGCCCCCCAAACCCGGAGCCCCCTCCTGCAACCCAAACCCCTCATCCCTGGCCCCACCCCAGAGCCTGCATCCCCAGCCCAGAGCCCTGACCCCCTCCCGCACCTCTGCCCAAGCCCAGAGCCCCCTCCCACACCCTGAACCTCTCATTCCTGGCCCTACCCTGCAGCCCTCATCCCCGCACCCAAACCCTCTGCCCCAGCTCTGAGCCCCTCCCACACCCCAAACCCCTCATCCCCAGCTCCCTTGGGTCACGGGCATCAACAATTTTCTTCAACTAGGTCCGCAGAAAAAAAGTTTGAAAACCACTGTCCTAAAGGATTCTTTCCTGGCTCATTGGTTTCTAATGGAAGAGATTACATAGATTACGAAACCAGAAGGGACTACTGTGATCATCTAGTGTGCCCACAGGCCATAGGAGTTCACTGAATTCATTTCTGTTTGAACTAAATTTTTTTAGAAAAACATCCAATTTGATTTAATATTGCCCAGGATGGAGAATCTGCTACAACTGTAAGGAAGTTGTTCCAATGGTTCCTTCGCCATTAAAAATTTGAGCCTGATTTCTGGTCTGAATGAGCCTAGCTTCACAGCTATTGGATCGTGTTATACCTTTCTCTGCCAGGTTGAAGAGCCCAGTATCAATTGTTTGTTGTAGGTACTTTAAATAAACTGGGGTTAAATTACCCCTTAACCTTCTCTTGGCTAAACTCAACAGATTGAGCTGCTTGAGCACTGGACTGTTCCCTCTAAGTGGTAGGGAGGTAGAACTGTAGGCAATCAGTGGTAGATTAATGATTTTGCCACCCCTAGGCCCAGAAATAATTGCCGCCCCCTCCCAGCAGCTCCCCCCTGCCCCAGCTCACTTCCGCTCCGCCTCCTCCCCTGAGCGGGCTGCTGGGTCCTGCTTCTCCCCGCTCCTTGCCAGTGCTTGCACGTGAAACAGCTTCACAAAGGAGGGGAGAAGGGGGGGAACAAGGCTTGCTCAGGAGAGGAGGCAGGGCCAGGATTTGGAGAAGGGGACCAAGAGGGGCAGGGAGGGGGCGGGGAATGGGGGCGGGGAAGGGTGGAGTTGGGGCAGGGGCAGAGGGCGCAAACCAGTACTGGGGGAAGCAGCCTCTGGCTGCTATTATAAATTTGCCACCCCTGCAAATTTGCCACCCTAGGCCTTGTTGGCCTAGGCATTAATACACCACTGTATACAATGGAGATTTGGGAATTTGGGGTTTGTCTACATAGGGAAATTGACTGGCATAGCTATAGGGAATAATTAGTCTGGTATAGCTATTCTGGAACAGCTCCCCATGTGGATACTCTATTCCAGAATAAATGAGACCTTAGTGTCCACATGGTACTCCTGAGGGCATTCTGTGCCAAAAAATTCTGTGCATAATATTTTAAAATTCTGCAAATTTTATTTGTCAAATGTGGAGGCTCCAGCATGGCATTGGGGAGCACAGGACACTGTGCAACTCCCCACCCCAGGACACAGACTCAGCGGTGAGGCTGCACCCAACACAATGCAAGGACCAGGCCTGCCCCAGAAACATCCCAGGGCCCTGCCCCTCTATGCCAAGTGCACCAGGTGTGAGCAGGCAGGCTCAGCAAGGCAGGATCCAAGCGTGGAGGGGCTTAGTGTGGGGGGGTCCAGGTGTGGGTTGAGAGGGTTCTGTGTGGGGCAATCTGGGTGCAGGTGGCTCAGTGGGGCATCCGGGTGCAGGGAGGGGATCTGGATGCACAGGGGCTTGTTGGGGGGTTCTGGGTGCACCGGTAATGGGACTCTGCAGGGGGGGTCCATGTGAAGGTGGTTAGGGCTCAGCGGGGGTTGCTGGGTGGGGGGGATAGAGCTCGGCGGGGGTCTGGGTGTGGCGAGCTCAGTCGGGGGTCCAGTTGCTCGGGGAGTGGGGCGGGGATCCAGGTGCAGCTGGTTGGGGCTTGGTAGGGTGGGGATCTGGGTGCAGGGGGCTTGTTGGGGTGGTCCAGGGGAAGTGGGGCTCATCAGGGGGCTCCAGCATGGGATGCTATTGCGACCCTTACTTCTGCGCTGCTGCTGCTGGCAGGGCGCTGCCTTCCGAGCTGGGCGCCCGCCTAACAGCCGCCGCTCTCTGAAGGCAGCGCGGAGGTAAGGGTGGCAGTACAGCAACCCCCGCCCCCCCCAAACCTTGTGACCTCCCTGCAAGTCACTTTTGGGTCAGGACCCCCAGTTTGAGAAACGCTGGTCTCCCCCCTGCAATCTGTGCTGTACAGGGTAAAAGCCCCCAGAAGACCGAGTTCACCGGGTGGAGGGGGAGAGACCAGATTTCATGGTCTGTGACACTTTTCATGGCTATGAATTTGGTAGGGCCCTAATCAGGGGGCTCCTCAGAGGGCTGCTGCCCCCTCCTCAGCCCAGTGCATCATGGGAGCTCTCAGGGGGCAGCTGCCCCCTCCTCGCCACCCCAGTGCATCATGGGAGCACTCAGACGTGACCCCCGCCCTCAGTTCAAGATGCGGGGCGGGACCCGCTCGCTCAATACCTCTCTCTTACTGGCTGGGTACCCGGCTAGCCTAGCCTCCCATTGGTTAGAAGGCGTGGGAGCTGATTGGCCTTGGGGGAGCAGCAGCGGTGTGGCTCTCCCGGCCACCCGTGCAGCGGTTGGTTCAGAGAGGAGGCGCGGCGCCGTGATTGGGGGTTGGCTGCGGCGGGCGTGTGCGGGCAGGCGGGGCTGGGCTGGGCTGGGGAGAGGGAGGTGAGCGGAGCGGAGCCGAGCCGGTGACTACGACGGCGGGGACAGGTGAGGGGGCTGGCTCGGGGTGCGGGGACCGAGGGGGCTGGCTCGGGGCGGGGGGGTGCGGAGACAGGTGAGGGGGCTGGCTCGGGGCGGGGGGTTGCGGGGACAGGTGAGGGGGCTGGCTCGGGGTGGGGGGTTGCGGGGGACCAAGGGGGCTGGCTCGGGGCGGGGGCTTGCGGAGACAGGTGAGGGGGCTGGCTCGGGGCGGGGGGGTGCGGGGACCGAGGGGGCTGGCTCGGGGCGGGGGGGTGCGGAGACAGGTGAGGGGGCTGGCTCGGGGCGGGGGGGTGCGGGGACCAAGGGGGCTGGCTCGGGGCGGGGGGTTGCGGAGACAGGTGAGGGGGCTGGCTCGGGGCGGGGGGTTGCGGAGACAGGTGAGGGGACTGGCTCGGGGCGGGGGGTTGCGGGGGACCGAGGGGGCTGGCTCGGGGCGGGGGGTTGCGGGGACCGAGGGGGCAGGCTCGGGGCGGGGGGGTGCGGGGACCGAGGGGGCAGGCTCGGGGCGGGGGGGTGCGGGGACCGAGGGGGCTGGCTCGGGGCGGGGGGTTGCGGAGACAGGTGAGGGGGCAGGCTCGGGGCGGGGGGGTGCGGGGGACCAAGGGGGCTGGCTCGGGGCGGGGGGTTGCGGAGACAGGTGAGGGGGCAGGCTCGGGGCGGGGGGGTGCGGGGGACCAAGGGGGCTGGCTCGGGGCGGGGGGTTGCGGAGACAGGTGAGGGGGCTGGCTCGGGGCGGGGGGTTGCGGGGACCGGTGAGGGGGCTGGCTCGGGGCGGGGGGGTGCGGGGACCGGTGAGGGGGCTGGCTCGGGGCGGGGGGGTGCGGGGACCGGTGAGGGGGCTGGCTCGGGGCGGGGGGGTGCGGGGACCGGTGAGGGGGCTGGCTCGGGGCGGGGGGGTGCGGGGACCGGTGAGGGGGCTGGCTCGGGGCGGGGGGGTGCGGGGACCGGTGAGGGGGCTGGCTCGGGGCGGGGGGGTGCGGGGACCGGTGAGGGGGCTGGCTCGGGGCGGGTGGTTGCGGGGGACCAAGGGGGCTGGCTCGGGGCGGGGGCTTGCGGAGACAGGTGAGGGGGCTGGCTCGGGGTGGGGGGGTGCGGGGGACCAAGGGGGCTGGCTCGGGGTGGGGGGGTGCGGGGGACCAAGGGGGCTGGCTCGGGGCGGGGGCTTGCGGAGACAGGTGAGGGGGCTGGCTCGGGGCGGGGGGTTGCGGGGACAGGTGAGGGGGCTGGCTCGGGGCGGGGGGTTGCGGAGGACCGAGGGGGCTGGCTCGGGGCGGGGGGTTGCGGGGACAGGTGAGGGGGCTGGCTCGGGGCGGGGGGTTGCGGGGGACCAAGGGGGCTGGCTCGGGGCGGGGGCTTGCGGGGACAGGTGAGGGGGCTGGCTCGGGGCGGGGGGGTGCGGGGACAGGTGAGGGGGCTGGCTCGGGGCGGGGGGTTGCAGGGGACCAAGGGGGCTGGCTCGGGGCGGGGGCTTGCGGAGACAGGTGAGGGGGCTGGCTCGGGGCGGGGGGGTGCGGGGACCGAGGGGGCTGGCTCAGGGCGGGGGGTTGCGGAGACAGGTGAGGGGGCTGACTCGGGGCGGGGGGTTGCGGGGGACCGAGGGGGCTGGCTCGGGGCGGGGGGGTTGCGGGGGACCAAGGGGGCTGGCTCGGGGCGGGGGGTCTGGCACGGGGTGGCGGGGGGGCTGTAGTAGCCAAGGAAGTAGGGGGCCTGGCATGGAGTGGGGAGATCTGGGGTGTGAGAGGGGAGAGATCTGGAGTGGGGGTGACCCTGGGACAATGCAGAGGGTAAGGTATGGGGGAAACCTCGTGTGCTGGGGGAAAGGTGGGATGGTGATCTGGGTGTGGGGGGAGACCAGAGCAGCTGGATCCAGGGTAGCTGAGGGATGTTGGGGGGTAGTATAGTGGAGGTGTTTAGGGAGCTGTATTATGGAGGAGATGGGGTGTCCTTGGGGAAGCCAGGCCTGGCCGCACAGCAGCAGCCTGGCGGGGCTTTGGTGTGGGGAAGTAGGGCAGGCTAGCATGAGTGGGTTGGGGTTGGCTTAGGCACACTGGCTGCATGGGGTGTGGAGCTGAGGTGCGTGGCATGGTGGGGTGGGCTGGGTTGGCTCTAGTGGGTTGGACGTAATGGCACAGAGGTGAGTGGTCTGGGGGTTAGATATGCTGTTGGAGAGGGTGGAATGTAGGCCTGGATGGGGGCAGGTGGGTTGGCGTGGAAGGGGGTGATTGTGGATCTGGGGTGTTGGCATTAAGGGCAGCGGAATAGGGGGTGTCTGATTGCAGGAGTTTAGCTCTGATTAAAAACAAAATATAAAATGCCAACACTCAAAATGCTTTTGCCGATGCCTAAGTCCCTGCTCACGTCTTCCCAGGAGCAGGTGGTGGAAACCAAGGTACCAGATTAGCTGGACCTTGTGCCTGATCCCTGGTAGTAGTTCCCATGGTTGGTGGTAGTTCCTGTGATTGATTGTCAGGTGCACAAGTTTCTACTCCTCCTTATGCAGGTTTGCTCAACAGCTGAGCTGTGCTGTTGAGAGAACCTGATGCCACAATCTGCTTGGCCTGCCAGCTGCCTTTATTTTGCAAGAATGGTAACTGTGCTTAGTGTCACGTCCAGCTGACTCTGATTAAATGTTACCTGCCAGATCACTGGCCTATCCTTTCTCTCCCACCAATAGCAGTGTTACTTGCATGCAAAAGACTTGTGCTTCTGTTTCTCTGATCTCCCCCCTGGTTTGGAAGAGTGCAGCCTGACAGTTACGGCTCGTACACCTTGACAGATCAGATTTGTGATGCAGAGCGATCCTGCAGAAGGCTTAAAAGCCTGCGGCTATCTGTGAGCAGCTTGAACAAGTCCTGGCATGTGCCAGTCGCGTTTTGAGGTTTGCCCTGGTCTGGCAGTGCCCAGGGCTAGTGGAGTCTGTGCCATTGGGACTGCCAGTCATGCCAATTGTGGTGGTCTCAGGAAGAGGAGCTGCTGTTGTGGCTAAGAGAATTCCTCTTCTCCCCCCTCCCAATTAGAACGTGATCCATCAGTCTGGGAAAGATGTCAACAGACCAGGGTTACTGGACCAACCTGACAACCCTTCAGAAAATCGCTCTGGCCCTCGGGATCCCTGCCAGCGCAACTGTCCTGTACATCTTGTATCGCAGGTACAGAGAAAGCCGAGGTATGTATGCATCACCCCGTAGCGATGACCTTCTGGTGGCCGAGACTCCGTTGTTGTGTGGTGACTAACAGCTTGTGTGTTGCATTTAGGCTCAAATTATTAATTATACGGCCTCCTTCCACCTCCACCCCATCCGCAGCCTTGCCAAATGTTGGCAGGTGGTCAGAAATAAGCCTCTCCCATGCGAAAGAGAGAGCTGGCAGCATATCCGGGGGTGATCCCAGGGGACAGGAGGCCTGCTTTCTGAGCAGCTTTGTCTGTTCTGAATTTCCTCTGTGCTTTCTATAATGCCATCCCTGAAAGAAGCTAAAATCCTTTCACCCTCCTGCTAATTCCTTCCTGGATCCTGCCTGGTGCTTGAGGAAATGCAAACACACTTAGCACTGAAAGGTTAAATGTCTCAGTACTCTGGAGCTTTGCAGATTCCCCTTCTCTTCTGTCCTGGAGCTGCTGAACTAGCGGGATTGTCCATCTTCAGGCTGTGGGGAAGATGGCTTTGGGGGGTGGATGCATTAGCCTGTTTAACCTGTTTACTGTGGCTTGTGCTCAGAGGAGCGGCTGACCTTCGTAGGAGAGGATGACATTGAAATTGAAATGAAGATCCCACAAGAGGCTGTGAAATTGATCATCGGACGGCAGGGCGCCAGTATCAAACAGGCAAGTGGACAGCGGTTAGCGAGTCCGGCATCAGTGCCTGGCCCTACCATTGGCTTCAGTGTATTCTTCCCTCTGGACCCCCCACTCCATCCCTGAGAATCCCAAAGATCTTTGTATAAGCTGTTGCAGCCAGGTTGGCAACTGGCCTAGCAGCCTGGGGAGGGGAAGATTTGGGCACAGATGCCAGGGGAGGACAATACTGCTATAAAATGTGCCACTGGATGTTAATGCCCATCCCTTGGCTTTTAAAGAGCCACCCACGCTAACAGGCTCCAAGGGACAAAGGCTGAATCGATCGCATTTCCAAGAGGTCTGAGTTTTAAGGCTGATGCTCAGTCTGCTAAACCATCCCCTCTGCTGGAGAACCTTGCTAGACTTCCATGTCCTGTGTCTCCGCAGTTGAGGAAGGAGACGGGCGCTCACATTGATGTGGAGGACTCCGGTGAGGAGCGGGTGCTGCTGATCAGTGGCTTCCCCGTCCAGGTGTGCAGAGCGAAAGCTGCTATCCACCAGATCCTGGTGGACAACGCCCCTGTGTCAGAACAGTTCTTTGTGCCGCAGAGAGCCGTTGGCAGGATTATCGGTAACTGGCTAGAGACTTACCCACCCACGTCCCATTAGCCACCAGAAGAAATGCAAAGGGCCTGGGCAGAAATGACCCGGGGGCTGGTTTTTAAAGCTGCTCCAGAAGCACTGACCGCAGCTGTGCTGAAACATGGTGACTGCTACATACGGCTTCAGTCTGTTGACCAGAGCGTTTGCTGTTCCTATTCCTGGGTAGGGGGGCTTGGGAGAAATATTGAGACATAACAGTAAATCTGCATCCAGAGCCCGGGATTGAATAGTTATGCCCCTTCTCCACTCATTGGCTCCTTAGGGTGACAAGAAGTCTCATTATGCTGCCTCAGTTTATCAAACTGCAGTGTGTCAAATCTAAGCACCTTTATTTTGCACTTTGATCCTGGCGCACTTTGGAAGCCTGTATTTATAAAGCTAGGGTGAATCGCCAACCACAGGACTGACATCTCTGGGGTAGAATACTGCTTTTGTTCGATGGAGACACAGGAGGGGAAGGAGACTATGACCTGACCAGCTGGAAACTGGCTTGGGCTGTGAGAGATCTGGGTTGAACTCCCTTCTCCACCACTGACTTCCTGTGTGACCTTGTGCCAGTCATTTAATTTCCATGTCTCAGTTTCCCCACCTGTACTGTGGCAATAAGAGCCCTGCCCCCTCTCACAAGAGGGCTGTGAGTATAAATACCCTTAAAGACTGTGTGGTGCTTGGCTAGTTCGGTGTTGGGGGCTAGATATGTATCTAAGATAACACAGAAATACAGGAAGCCCAGCTGTGGTTGCCTCAATCGGAATTTAGCCAGCAAAATGGGGCTTAGCTCCTTGCCTCTTTCACAAAGCACGAGAGATCAGGCCCTGGAATTTGCATCACATCTGAAGGATGGCCCTGTACCCCATGTGTCGTGCTGGAGCGCTTGTTACTAGCTAGCTGTACCTATAGGCTGCAATGAAAAACCTGTGGCCGCGAATCTCAGAGCCTGGGTCAGCTGACTCGGGCTCATGCTACAGAGCTAAAAACAGCAGTGTAGACATTGAGGCTTGGGCTGGAGCCGTCAGGTTTCGGGGCCTGAGCCTAAACATCTGCACGGCTGTTTTTAGCCCCATGGCACAAGCCTGTGTCATTGGCCCCAGGCTCTGAGACTTGCTGCCCATGGGGCTTTGATTGCAATGTAGACATACGCTGAGCGGCAACCAGCATCTTCCAAAATCGCAGTTGGATCTGTCTAAGTTCTTATGGTGTTGCCCATCGCTGCAGCATCTGGGTGCCAGCAGCCATTCATCCTTCGCTAAAAACATCTCCTTGGAGCGGAGCAGCCAAAACCCAAATTTCTGGAGGCGCTTGTGTTCTGGCCACAAGAAAAATGACTCTGGGGGAGTGGACGTTCCCCTCAGAGCCATTTCTTCGGTGGGGTTCTCTGTAGTTTCTCTGCTGCTGTTGCTGCGTGAGTAACCTACTTCTTGTTGCCTCTCTCAGGCAGGGGCGGCGAGACGGTGCGAGCCATCTGTCGCAGCTCAGGGGCCAGAGTGGTCTGCGAGAAGGAGACAGACAACACCCTGTGTCTGACCCGGCTCATCAGCCTCTCAGGGACCCGCAAGGAGGTGAATGCTGCCAAGGTGGGTCTGGGGTGACTGCCCTCTTTAAGAGGGACTGGTCGGCTGTCTCCCGGTCTGGCTTAAGAAAAGGTCGCTGAGCTGGGAGCTGCTGGCGATGAGCTCTCAGGACGGGCTCGAGCAGGAGAACGCTGCCAAGCTGCAGGAAGGCTTGTTCAGAAATCCCTAGGGAGGAGGGGAAGAACTAGGCTGGAGTGGATGAAAGGGAAACTGAGGCAGGGCATGCCGATACTGTAAAGATTAGCCACAGAGCAGTGCCCTGTGTGGGGGTTACCCTGTCACAGGGTCTCCTTCCACATGGGCTGGTGGCTGTGAGCCAAACACCCTTTTCCCCCTTCATCTCCCAAAGCAACTGATCCTGGAAAAGCTTTCGGAGGAAGACGTGTTTCGAAAGAAACTGGCCCTGTCGGCGGCAGCCCGGTGCCTGCGCAAGCAGCCCTTGGGCATGAGGAGAGAGGATCCTGGGCAGCAGGGGGAGCTGCCAAGCCCCAGCGGCGAGGCCCTCTGCCAGCTGGTGAGCCCTCAGGAAGGGGCAGGGGATGGAAACTGGCTGCTGGCTGCAGAAGCCTTGGACCAACCACAGGAGCTCAGAGCTGAGACCGAGTCCCCAGAGGAGCCGGTAATGGAGCCCAGCCAGGCAGTGCCCATGTTTGAGGGTGAGTGGAGTGGTTTTCTCCAGGGCTGGCTTAAACAGAGGATGCGTGGCGTAGAGCCAATGGGGTTGCTGCCCTAGCCCTTTGAGGGGCATGGGCTGGCTGCTGAGACCTAGGACTCCTGGGTTCTCTTCCTGGCTCTTCGATTGACTCGCTGGCCTCGGAGCAGCGCCCTCCCCACTCTGTGCCTTGGTTTCCCTATCTGTTCAGCGTGGGTTAGGTGTCTGCATAGGTTGCTCTCCTGAAGAAAAGCAGCTGTAAAGAGAAAAGGGTTGGGGCTGCATGTCACGCAGTGTCAGTCTGTGGATTGCCTGAGGCTTGGGTCCCTGGGGCTCGCCTTCTCCCTTGCACCGCGGCCCTGACTCTCAGGAGCTGCCCTGCCCAGTGGGACCACATGCCACTCTATCCATGTCTTTTAGGGCACCGAGACCCTTCCTCACGGGGGGCGCCTTTGCCGTCCTGCCAGGATGGAAGGTATCTTAGCTGGCTACTCCCACTTTGTCCTCCACAAACCTGCTCTGAGCGGGGTCGCGGTGTGCCACTCCTCTCCTGTGAGCGGGGTGCCTGCAGATCTACCCGCGCGTCGCTCCTCAACGGTCCTAGCGTGCGGTGAAATGTCTCCCCCCGCCCACCCCAAGACCCTTGTCCCTCTGTCTGGATCAGCAGCCCACGCTTGGACTTCCAGAGCTTCGCTCGTACCCTCTGCCTCCCTCTCTGGGTTACCCTGGGCCTCCCCTTCCCCTCTTGCTCAGTGCGGTGTGCCCCTCTCAGTCCCCAGCCCTGACTTCAGCTTCCACGCGGACGAACACCTGGAGGTTTACGTCTCGGCCTCAGAGAACCCCAGCCACTTCTGGATCCAGATCGTTGGCTCCCGCAGCCTGCAGCTCGACAAGCTGACCTGTGAGATGTCCCAGTACTATGGGAGTAGCAGCCAGTCGGTGAGCATCTGCCGTGGCATGCCCCACCTGACACGACGGCTGGGTAAACCTGCCGCAGCCGAATGGAATGGTGTGCCTCCCCCACGCCCACTAGCCGAAGAGGAGTTAATCCTTCTCTTCCTCCCCTGCTGCTTGAACCTGCATCGCTTCCTGATCTAGCCCCGAGAACCTGCGCATGTGACTCCCTGCCCCTCCTTCTGTCTTGCCAGCCTGAATTCCCGACCGTCCGAGTAGGCGACATCGTGGCTGCCCCGTACGCTGATCACGGCGCCTGGTACCGGGCCCGAGTCCTGGGTACCCTGGAGAACGGCAACTTGGATCTGTATTACGTCGACTTTGGGGATAACGGGGAAGCCCCGCTGGAGGTGCTGCGAGCCTTGCGGTACGTGCAGTGGGGAGGGCAGTGAAGAGGGAGAGCGTAGGCTAGGGCGGAGGGAAAGAGGGGGCGCGGAGCAGGACTCCTGGGTCCCATTGCTGCTGCTGATTTGCTGTGGGATTCTGGGGAAGCCTCCTGGTTCACTCTGCACCTCCGTTTCTGTAAAATGGGGAGAGCCCCATCTCAAGGGGGTTGAAGGGCCAAGCTAACAACTGTACAGGGTGTGGAGCTCCTTGAACGTGAAGGGCGAGGGTGGGTGCAGTGACGCCGCAGGGATCCCGCACTTCCACGTGCAGATCCCTACTAACCCAGAGAGATGTGGCTTAGCAGGGCAGACCTGACCTATTTCACCAGCTGGGGGGCCTCCGGGCGCTGGGGTCATATCGCTGTTCACAATGGTTCCTCCCCTCCCTTTCCACTAGGAGTGACTTCCTGAGTCTGCCCTTCCAGGCCATCGAGTGCAGCCTTGCTGGGATCGCCCCCGTGGGTGAGTTGCGAAGCTGTGGGCGAGGTGCTCTCTGCTGGGACGTGTCCCCGCGAGGGAACCAGACGGGCTGCCGGTGGGATAGCCCGACTGGGCTTGGCCAGCACCCAGAGGGAGGCGGCTCTCGATGGTTGCCAAGTGGCTGGTTGATGTGGAAATCTCCCATTTCCAGACCCGCCTGCACTTAGCTCCGTGGGGTTCTTTCTCTGCGTCCCGGGGAGTCAACCCCAGCCTCTGCTACGCAGTCTCTCCCCACAGGGGAGCAATGGGAAGAGGACGCCCTGGATGAATTCGATCGCCTCACCTGTTGTGCTGAGTGGAAGCCCCTGCTGGCCAAGATTTCCAGTTACGTCCAGTCTGGGGTCTGTACCTGGCCACGCATCCAGCTGTATGACACCAGCCAGGGACAGGTGAGCTCCAGAGGCTGGGTTGTCTGGCAGGCTGCATTCTCCCCTTACAAACACAGCACTTGCTGGCAAGGGGTCTGTAGAGCAGCACGTTTCTGCATCTCCACTCCCCTTGGTGCGGCCGCTGGCAGCCAGAGCCTGGCAAGCCCGGGTGGGCTCGTCTCTGCCTATATTGAGATCAGGATTCAGTCAAACTCCTGTCCGTCTCTCTCTCTCTCTCCCCCTCCAACCTGTATCCCCAAACCACCAGTGCTGCTTCCTCTCTGGCACCTGCTCCCTTCTCCGAGCTGCACCCCCTTAGTCTCTTCCCCTTGTGCTGTCATCAGCCAGCCTGCAACTCTCTGCCCCTTCCTCTTTCCCTTCAGAGCCTTGATATAGGGGGGGAGCTGGTCCGGCTGGGTCACGCCGTGCGGTGTCTGCAAGAGGAGGATGACGCTGCGGGGGACGGCGCCCCCCAGATGGGGAAGGAGGCCACGGCCGAGGCGTTCCAGAAGATGCTGGTTAGTCAATCACTAGCCCCGTGGAAGGGCTGGAACCACCATTGGCGAGCAGCTGTAATGATCCCATTTGCGGCCTGTAGGAAAAAGAGCCTGAGGAAGTGACGTGTGCTGGGTGGAGGGGAGGGGCTCTAGGTGCCCTCTGCTCTCAGGCTGCCCTGATGCAGACAGCTGTGGGATCTCGGGCACTCCTGCAGCTGGAGGTGTCGTTTCCAGCTCCGGCTGATGTGCCCGCGCTAGCTTTGATCAAGATAGCAGCATGGCTGCGGCTGCCCGGGCCGGCTGCCCGAGTTCGTGCCCAAAGTCTTTGGCGGGATTGCAGTCGGGCAGCCAGTCCGAGTTGCCGCCTGTGCCCGCCGCAGCTCTGCCGCTGTTACGAGCACGTTAGCTTGAGCAAAGCTAGCGTGTGTACAGCTCCCTGAGCCAGGAGTCGCAGCTCCGGCTGTTCGCCTACCCCACATGTCCCGCTCCTTGTTCTAAGGCTAGATCATCTCTGAGTCTGTTTGCCCCAGGCCAGTGGGACGGACACCCCCCGAAAGAGTTGCTGTAAAACAGCTTCCGTGTTTTTCGAATGCAGAGGACAACGTCCTAACGAAACCCTTCTCGCTCCAGGTAGAGCAATGCATGCGAAAGCTTTGGCACTAGCTGGCTCTGTCTGCCACGGGCAGGAGCGGCAGCACCACGGTGTAGGAGATCTCTGCCTCGGGGCTGGTTTCCTCTCCCCTCGACGGACCCTGGTTGGCTCTGCGCTGTGGATCCCGACAGCGAGGAGGTGTTTATCCGCGGGCACAGTAATCGGATTAACGCTACCTCTCTCTGTTGCTCAGGGGAATGCTGCAGGGACCTCCCTCGAGAGCCTTCTGTCGGAGACCTGCGTCAGCCTTTCAGGTACGCCGTTGTGATGGGCTGAAGCAACCTGCCCTTCCTGGGGGCGGCTGCTCCAACAGAATCTGTCTGCCTTAGGGTTGTATCTTGCTGCCAGTCACCATAGTGTCTGGGCACCTTCCACATCACATCAATAGCTACGTCTCTGGCTCTTCATGTGCCCCTGCTCCCCAAGATACCAGAGGGAGCAAAAGAACCGGGAATTAAGGCTTTCTCCTTTGTCTGAGACCTGATTCTCCCCTTCTGCCACATGAATGGGGCAAAAAAATTGAATCTGTGTTTACTCTAGGGAAAAACAGAACCAACTGTTTCAGGCCCAGCACTTACCGTTTTGTTTCAAGGATTTTCACAAAATTCAACATTAATTGGACAATATTCATGCAGTTCCTTTTAAACTTAATTCCTTAGGTGTGGATGGGAGAGATATTTACTAATTCTTCTGCACTTCATAGCCCTAAGAGAACTCTGTGCCAGATGCTTGCGAATTAGAAACTGGCTGGTCAACTTTACGGGCAGTGTGACCTAGTGGGTAAGGCACTGGATGAAGACCTAGGAATCTAGATTCTATTCCTGGCTCTGCCACTGATCTGCTCTGTGGCCTTGGGCAAGTCACTTCTGTGCCCGAGTTTCCCTTCCCTCTCCCTCCTTCGTCTACTCCCATTTGTGAGCTCTTCAGGGCAGCGACTGTCTCATGTCTGTGCAGCACCTGGCCTGATAGGACCCTGATCTTGGCTGTGGCCTCAAGGTGCTGCCGTAATACATGTAATTGCCCTGAAGCTGCCTGAAAGGCAAAAAGTAAATGGGGTAATTGAGATTTTTTGCAAATCCTTCCAGTGTTTAATAACTGGTGCTAATTCCCTTATTCCAAGTGCTGGATGGAGAGGGCTGTTTAAAGCTCCACTGATCCTAACGCAAGAGAAGGAACATACTTGTAGGGGCTAATGCTGCCGACGGATGGGAACCAAAACCGGGCTTCCAGCTCTGTTTTCTGGGATCTAGTGAGAAGGCTGGGAATGTCATTTCAGTCGGACTTGACTTTTTGCAAGTGGCTGTGTGCGTAAGACTGAGTGTGACAAGTTTATGGAGGGGATGGTATGACAATTGCCTACAGTGGCACATGGCCTACCCGCGACTGCTATGAGCAAATATCTCCAGTGGCCAGTGATGGGACCCTGGGTGGGGAGGGCTCTGAGTTACTACAGAGAATTTGTTCCCAGGTGTCTGTCTGGTGCGTCTTGCCTGCTCAGGGTCTAACTGATCGCCATATTTGGGGCATGAAGGAATTTTCCCCCAGGACAGATTGGCAGAGATCCTGGGGGATTTTAGTCTTCCTCTGCATCATGGGACACGGGTCACTTGCCGGTTTGGATGAACATTCGGAAATATACAGCCTCCGTCCACACGAGATACAAAGCGTGTATCCCTCAAACGCTCTGCAGGGGTTAAATAATCCGTTAGGCAAAGGAGAAAAATTACTTCTAGCTGTGATGGGGAGGAGAGTTGGGGCAGAAAGGTTCAAGAAACCCCCTCTAGGCTTAGACCGGGCAGCAAGGAAGCCAGGAGGATATAAGTGGGGAAAGGTGAAGAGCAGAAATCGAGGGGAGGCTGTTTCACACAGCAGTAGCTGCAGAGGAGAAGGCTCTTGTGCCAGCAGGGGCACAATGGGACAGAGAAGAGACTGGTGTTAGAGACCTAGTGGGGTGGGGGGAGACAGTAGGGATCTTGTGTCCATGTGCTGAAGATGCAGAGGAGAGAGCGTGGCCCAGCCCCCCATGTAATATGTGCCTTTGGCTTGGTAGATAACTCCATTGAGCAGCTCCGAAGTGACACCGAGCCCACAGAACCACCCTCCCAGAAGACAGTCATGCCCTCGCTCTGGTCCCTACGGATCTCGGCTCCCTCCTGCCCTCTGCGGGACTCGGAGGCTCTCGCCTTGCAAGCTGGCGGTGAAAAGCAGAATGGCTCAGGGGGCTGTAGCAGCGAGGGGGTGTCGGAGGCCGGGGGGTCTCTGCCAGCCACCGGGAGCCAAGCAGCAGATGACAAGTGGACATCTAGTCCTGCTGATTCCACGCATCCCACCGCCTTCTCGGGAGAGGACTCTCCCATCTCCCTCTCAAGTAAAGGCTCCAGCACCTCAAACGCCAGCTTCCCTACTGCCCTGACCTCTGGGGACAGCAGCTGCTACTCCCCCCGGGGCTATTTCTATTACCTCTCCACTTCAGAAGAGTGGTCCAACTCCTCTGTCTTCTGCAGCGGCTCAGGCTCTGCCGGCGATTCCCTCCAAAGCCCTGTCCTCATCAGCTGCTCTGACAGCGAGGAGGAGGAAGGGGGGCTGAGGGCCCGGAGGAGAGGTACAGAAGGCACCATGGGCACCGCACTGTGGTCTGGGGTGTCGGAAGCACAAGGAGTACAGATTTCTGCTGCACTGGCAGCCCTGAGATGCAGGAGTGTCCCATGTGCTCTCCCACCCCTCCCTGCTTGCAAGGGGGCAGGGATTTGTTTGGCTTGGAGTGGCAGCTACTGGTAATCTCCACCAGCTGGCAACATCTGCTCCTCCCGGCAAGGGCCTCAATCCTTGGCAATGCGTCTTACCTTTCAATGTGGCACGGGCCGTGGGAAGGTGCTCAGTGCCACTTCAGGCACCCCTGCATCGCTGGGCTCAGGCCTGCTTTCATTTCTCCTGGCGTAAATCCGGAGCAGCCCCATGTTGGTGACTGGGGTTCTCCGGCTTAAGCCAGGTGTAATTGAGAGCTGAACCTGCCCACTGGGTGTCGCTGCAGCACGGATCACCTGCTCTGCAGAGCAGGCGAAGGGGGCGTGAAATGGATGCACGGGGGCTCTTAGTGTCAGCTGCGGCACGACTCTCGTTTCTCAGTGCACCGGGGCGCACAAGTGGGGAGAGGTGGTCCTTCCTTGCACCTTGAAGCAGCTGGACACTGGCTAGGGCTCTTCCTGAACAGAGCAGGTTGTCTCTCTGCAGCCTGTCGCCAGAGAAGGGGACACAGACTCTGGCTGCACGGTGACTTGGCTCTTGGTGGCAGGCCGGCGCCGGGGAGCCATGATGCTGCGCCTGTTTTACCCACTGCCTCTCCTCTTCTGTGCAGAAGCCGCCTCTGTGTCTGGAAGTGGTGACGATGTTATTCTGGTCGAAGATGATTTGCTGTGATCCCCTCCCCACCCCTTCCCCGAGCAGCAGTGAGCCGGAGGCGTCGCGGAGGGTGGTGCGTAAGTTTCAGTCTGTTTGCGGTGGTACTGGGCCCCCGGCTGTCTCCGGGATCCTGCTTTCAGGGCAGAGGAAGGGCCCCTCTTGTACGGTGCACGGAGGCCTTGTCGGCACGGAGGCCTTGTCGGCACGGAGGCCTTGTCGGCACGGAGGCCTTGTCGGCACGGAGGCCTTGTCGGCACGGAGGCCTTGTCGGCACGGAGGCCTTGTCGGCACGGAGGCCTTGTCGGCACGGAGGCCTTGTCGGCACGGAGGCCTTGTCGGCACTGCCGTGCTTTGTGTTTGCCAGCATGGCTGCCCTGAGAGCGGGAGGCGCTGCTCAATAGCGCCCCCCGTGGGCAGGTTAAGGAGTGGCACTAGTTACAGTCTGAGGCTGTAATACACCCACTCCGGGTGGCTATTTTAAGCAAGCCGCTGCAGCTCCCTGCGCTCTTGAGCGTTGCACTCAGTGCCTCTGCTTTCTTGCCTTCCCTTTGGTCCCTAGGAGGTTGGTGCCTGGATTGACACGACCATGAGGACTCCCCGGCGGGGGCGGAAGAATAAAATACTGCGGGGAAAGTGGAAGGAGAGACCACAGCCATTGGGGACTTGTGGGACCCACCCCTTCTCCGGGTCCTGAAACAACGGGTTTGCATCGTAACCTTGTCCTCATCTGTGGGCATGTGTGTTTGGGGCGGGGGCTGCACCACATCGAGTGCATGTTGCTGGCGTGTGACTGCCCTTCTTGGGGGCTCTCTGGGATGCGGGGGGCTGGGATGGGGAGTGGGTGTTTTTCATTGCATTTGGAGGGTGCTGGTCCTAGAGATCCTGGGGCTAACTGCCAGCGTCTGTTGAGTCGGACGCCGGGGTTCCGGCCATGCGGTTCTGCGGCGCTCCGCGGAATACAGGTGTTCCGGGGGTTGCCGTGTTGCAGTCCCCTTCTATCCCAGTTGACGGCTGCTGGGCTTTCCTGGTGTAAATCCAGAGTAACTTCACGGACTGCATTTGAGTTGTCTATAGCTGCTGGTGTAACAGAGAGCAGTATCAGGCCTGCTGGGCCCCACTTCCTTCTGGACAGCTGAGCCCCTCCTTCCCTGGACTGGGGGGAGGCCCCCGCTCGCTCTCCTGCAGGCCATTTGGCTGGGTTGCGCTCGCTGACTTCGGTTTTGGTTTAAATCTCGGAGCAAGGCGCCTGCACCAAAGGCTCCACTCCACCGTCCTTCCCACTGCAGGAGGGAGACACCGGCGCTCTGGTGACGTGACTGGCTGAGCTTTCTCTGCTGCAGAAATGGGGCCGGAGGATGGTTGTGACGCCCCGAGCTTTGACAGCACTTGCTTTACTAAAATAAAAGGTTTCTTCTTTTTGAACATGAGAATCCTCTTAAGCTGCCAACGTTGGAGCTGCATTTTCGTTTCAATAAACGCAGACTGAGCTGGTCTTTTTTTTTTTTTTTTTTGGTGGCTGAATCTGCTTTGGTGCAGAACCGCCTCAGCATGTAGCATTTGTAGAGAGTTTTGGAGGGGGTGGTTTCTGGAGCGCTCTGCATGGACTTACTGGTCTTCCCCTTGGAGATGACGGGAGCTGAGTTAGGCCAGAAGCGGGGGCTTTGAAGATTTGCTTCATAAAGGAGAAGTCTGGGCAAAGTGTGTTTAGCCTGCTGACCACTGGAGAGTACCTGGCTGGCTCCATCAAAGTTCCTGTCTGGGAATTGGCCAAAGCTTTATACCTCTATCCAAAGTGGCTTTGGAAGTCTCTCACTGCAGAGGCTGCCTTGTTGTGAAGATGGGCATTTCCTGCTAGCTGGGTGCATTGTTTTCACCCCTGCCCCATTTGGGGGGGTGAACAGGGGGCGATCAAACAAGGTTTGGGAGAGCTGTGTACCTCAGCCATTGGTTTCTTTCTTAAATAAAAGTTCCATTGAGAGTTTTTCTAGTGAGTCAGCTAAGTCCTTGGGGGATGCGTGGGGAGGAGGGAGGCCTTAGAACTGGGCTGCAAGATGCCAGGGGTCTGTTGCCCACCTTGCCTCTCACTCTGAGACTCATGTTAGTCGGATTCCTCCTTCTGCCTCTTGCACCGTGCTGTAGAATAGGGCTGATGATGCATAATTAGTGGGTCAGGGCCCTTTGCTGTTCATGGGGGTCAAGCTCTGGGTTAGCCAGCTCCAAGTGCAAATTGAGGCCCCTGGGGGAGAAGGGCTGGCTAGTGGGGGGAGAGGCCTGCTGACCCTAACTCTACCATCACTACCTCCCCCTGTAGCCAGAGCAAGTCCACAGGCCTTGTTGGGCTCATTCCCTCACCACTGTAGTCAGAGGGTGACTGAGAGAACTGGAACAAGCCTCATTTCTACTAAAAAATTCCAAGGGTCTGCCACTCGAGGTCTAGCAGGGTCTCTGGAATTTTTTTAATGGAGCCAGGTGCAGGTTTTCTAAAGCTGTTGTGTGACAGTCTGAGAAATAGCACTGAACGCAGGGCCTCGCTTCCCTCGGCCACCTGTCTCCCTGAGCAGCAGGAGTCTTGAGGGGACGATGTTATAAACAGCCAGTACCCATCTGCTGGCAGCCTGTCCTGCAGAAGTCACCCAGGCTAGGGCTTCAAACTGGGGGTGGCACAAGGGCATGGAGATTGGGCAGTGAATTTTGGGTGCCTGAGGCAAGGGGTAGTGGGGTAACGTCTCCTTCCTCTTGCTGGGAGCTCCCACACTGGGAAATCAGCTGGGGCCTCAGTCCAGATCACAAGGCCCAGCACTGATTGTACAGTGGGACTTGGTTCAGCTCCACAGCTGATCCTGCCAAGTCAGGCTGGAGGCATGTTAGTGGGGCAGTTGATTGGGACCCTATGCAGTTTTTATGAACACCTGTGACCTCAAGTGTGAGTCAGAAGCTGCAAGGTTGAGTCTTTCTTTCCTCCCTGCCCCCAGTGCATTCTGCATTGAGTGTCAAAGCCCTTCCCCTAACCAGACACCACACCTGTGCTTTCACACCTGTTTAGTGATGTTCAGTGGGGACACGCTCAGTTACACACATCAGCTCAAAGCCTCTGCCCGATCCTGCCAGTTCCAGGCCCAAGTTAAATGGGAGCTAAGCCGTCCCCCCTTCATCCTGTCCTGTCTTTGAAGAATGCCCAGCTTCAGGAACTCTCATGCCAGCTCCGGACAGCAGTCTCGCTCCAGCGGGCAAACCATGAAGATAACGTCCTCCCAGGGTGGCAGCGAGGGATGGTCTGGTCTGACCACCTCAAAGCCCAAGTAACTGAATGCTCGGAACAGGTCTCCTGGGGGTCAGAAGAGACAGGGTCACAATTATTAAAACTAGCTGTTCTGACCTCCACTTGGGATTACATGCCCCTTAGCCCCAGTGTTCGTGTTCCTCTAGAGTTACTAGACCCTGACATTACAGTGGGATGAGAGCAGAAAGGATGGGGTGCTCCATGAACACATAAAGTTGTGCGATCAGCTTCCATTGAAAAGCCTCGGCTGCATGACAGACGTCAGACCAGGGCCTTAGTCTTTTAATTGCAAAGTCAAATAGCTTCTCTTACCTACAAATACAGTAGTAATGGCTCAAAATACTGCAGTTCCTATCGTCACAGAGCACTGCAGAATTGTGTACTTTGTTTTAAAAGGTGGGTTCCCACTGGACATGCACCCTCTGTTCTTACATACAGAAAAGTTGGGAGAACAATATTCTTCCTTTGACTGCTGGTCTCTGTGCATTGCACATCCAGGGTAAATAACAGCCATTACTGGACAAGCTGTATGCTGGGCAGAGAGCAGCCTCTGCTCCCGTTAACAGAAGCCACTAAGCTAGCAAGAAAAGAAAAGATTCCCATGGAAATGCATTCACTGTACATTAAGTATCAAAAACATGGCACAAGCGACTTGCACTTCTCTGTACATGGAAGGTGATCAATCTCTGTGTCTGGGTTCACCTACCAACCGCCAGCCCGGAGGGCCCCTTACCACGATCGCTGCGAGCCAGCTGGAAGTTCACAAACACGAGGTTCACGGCGGTCTTTTCCTCCACGTATTCCAGCGTCGCAGTCAGGCTAGAAAGAAACACACCCCTGTGCTCGAACAAGCTGAGAAATAGCCCCTGGGGGGAGTTCCAAAGGAGTGAGGTGCTCAACTCCCATTAAAATCCAGGGGGAGTTGGGGGGGCTGTGAAAATTCTAGCCCTTCAATATGGATTTGATTGATACAGGATTGGTTGGTCTAGTTCTGTAGTACTGTGATTTGGTGGCACTTGGGAATTAAAACACAACACAACCACAAGCAGCAGCTGTATAAAACCCAGTTTGGTCCGCCAGAAAGAGAGAAACAACAGAGGAGTTTCAAACCTCTATGACATTTCCAAGACTGAAGAGGACCAAGGGGTTGGATTCGTTTAAGGGGGGGCTCATTTAGAAGCTGGCACAACTGTTATGGCTGAGAAGAGCTGAATAAAGTTACATGGGTCCCTCAGCCAGCCTTCCCCTGACTTAGGCAGCTTGAAGGCGCAGCCCCAGTGAGCACACAATGGGCATGGAGGGTCAGCAGTTACTGTCTATGATCTTGGACACCACACTGTGGGAGCTGCTGCCTTTTTCCTGCCAGCCACCTAATGTCACAAGGTGTGGGGGTGGGAGTGATTTCCAGCCGCAGAAAGTCAAGGGATAACTATAACCTGGCTCAGGAGACATAGGCCCTGGGATCCTTAACATCCCAGCGCTTTGAAAGAAATGACGCACAGATGGAATAAAAGACCAGTCAGCAGCACGCTCCAGAGGAGCTAACCCTGCGCTGCCCAAGGACTTCGCGGGGCGTGTCCAGCTGTCTGTCTCTAAACTGCGGGACTGCAGCACCGAATGCTTTCAGGCTCTTCGGTGTGTTTGCAAATTAAACTGGAGTTACCCTAGATCACAAGTGTCTCAGGGAGGCAGCGTCCAAAACAGGAGGGTGATGGCTGGGGCTGCTTTCTCCCATGGCCTCCAGACAAAGGAGGCGGGAAAGCCCCTCTGCCATCCTGGGCCAGGCTCCTTACCTTTCGCGGTTGTTTTGATCCAGGGCACCGCGGGGCGTGTCCAGGAAAAGCTTGCCGTCAGTTAGGAGTCCGTGCCAGTGAGCAGAGCTGTGGGGACCTAGTTGGAAATGGAAGTCCAGCTGGACAGGGAGACCAGGGAGCAGAAGGTCGCCAGCAAACACTGTCAGGTTCCCAGCCTGCAAGAAAGCAGCGAAGCCCCCGTTACCAGGCGCGCTGGCTGGCTGAGAGCCAACACCTGTTAACGCTGGGGTCTGCCAAGGGGAATCTAGCTCTACACCCAGATCCTACTGAGTGGGACCTCCCAGCCTGAACCCCTGCCCATGGCTCAGGCCCATGTGCTCTAAGCGCCGGGGAGCCTAGACTAGGATCTAACTGAGAAGACCTGGGATTTACAGACAGGAAGCCAGCATCATGCAAGGCAGCTTCCTCCCTGCGCTATTTCCCACCTAAAGAATCTGAAACAGTTTCTTGTTCAAAGGACAAACGTTAATGATTGCTGCCCTTCCAGTTCCTCTGGGCCCATCACCCTCCTCTGTAGACACCCCAATCCTCATCTCCTTAGACACAACCTGTAGCTACAGAACAATCCCCTTGATGCACCCTGGACTCAGCCAGGCGGCGGGAGGTTGCCTACCTTGTACAACTCTTTTAGCTCGCCCTGGTTAGCCCCTCTGCTAGCCGGGCCGCCTCCCAAGGACTCAGGAACATTGGAGGCAGTAGCGAGGTCTGACGGTCAGGCTCTCGCGCTCAGTCAGGGTGATACTTGAAGGACAAGAGAGAGAAGGACAGCAGGGATGAAATCCTGGCCCGTTTGCAAGTCAAGGGGAGTTTTGGCTTTGACTTCAGTGCGGCCAAGGTTTCATCCCAGGTCTGTAACAAATTGCTCCTACAAGGGAAAATCCATTGTAAATTCCTCAGCTCCTTATCCCTTATCAGGCCGAACAGTCCTTTATTCTGTAATTAGCTACAGTGAAGGCAGATGCTACCTCATTGTTACGGCACCAAGCATGCAGCCTGCTTTAAAGGACATTTGACTGATTGGTGTTGCCTCAGAGAGCCGTATGCCCTGAGGAATCAAATCAACACAGCTGGAGAAGGTACTTTGAGGGTAAATACTGTAAATGATTCCCAGCTTGACTTGACCTGCAGGAAACCACCCAGAGGGGTCAATCTTTTCCACAAGGCCAGTTTAACTGGTGGACAGACTGTCCTGTTCATCACCTTTCTGCTGGGAACTAACTCTGGCTCGCAGTTAGGAGCTTTATTAACAAATGCAAAACACCCTCATTAAGAGTAAAATCTGTGACTACTTGAATAGTATGTGGGGGGGGGAAGGTGTTTCACCCTCCCCACTTCAACTATATACAGAGACATTGGGGGGGGGGGAGCTGATTTCAGAAGATGCTGAGCCACCCTCCCCTCTGAAAACCAGGCCTTTCTAAGGGGTCTCAAGTTGGGCTCCTAAAATCACCAGTTGCTTTTGAAAACGCGATGGTTGATTTGTGGTGTGGTCACGCACCGGGACCCAGTTGTGCTAGGTGCTGTATAAATACAGTACAAAGGCCAGTCCCTCCCCCACAGAGTTTACAGTGCAGTAAAATCTTGGCCTTAAGAGATCAGAGATACGCCCCAGGCACCCCTTGTTGGTTTTTTGAAGGATGAATCATTCTCAAAGCTCCAAAAACAACGATCAACCAGTTACAGGCTGGCCCCCGGCTCCGGAAAACAGGGACTTCTCCCCTTTCCAGACATTTCTACCAACATAAGGGTTTGATTCCCACCCCAGTGCCAAATAGAAGGAAAGCGACAGTTCCCTGTTAATCTTCGATTGAGGGGGTGGGAAAAGCCACTCACCTCCCGCGGAAAGGCACCATCCTCCGCCGGTAGATGAGGCGATAGCGATAGCAGTAATAGTAATATGCAAAGGGGGAGCAGGGGGGGTGTGAGTAGTTCCGTTTCCTCCCTCTCTCAGTGTAAGAAAGGGAAAACAGATAGGTGTGGTCCCGGAGCAGCGACGTTTCTTCAGGCAGTGCCTACCCGCGGCAAAGTGAGCCCCCGAGCCCCAGGGCCCCAGCTCAAGTAGCCAGGTTCTTTGTGACCCAGCCATTGTGACGTTTCCCCATGGGGAGGGCAGCATTGTGACATGCCCAGCCAGGCCACACCCCCCAGGGACACACCTAGGTTATTCCCCTCCCCCTTCCGGGCACTAGTGTAGGATGTTGCCATTGTGCGGCCGGCCTTCTAATATCCTGCTCTAAAGGGGACGGAGCTGTAGTTTGTGGGGGAGGAGGGGGTCCCTCAGTCCCTGGCATCCAACATGTGTCCCCTTAATCCCCCAAACTGCAGGGTCCATATTGATGTAAACGATGGAGATTATGATGGTTGGGGGCCTCTCTAAATCCTGGCTCCCACTGTGGGGTCCCTGTGTAGCCCCCACCCTGCTAGGCCCTAGAGTGGGTCCTTTTCTCTCTGCAGCACTATGCCAACAGGGCAGATCCCCTCGGGTTTGGGGAGTCCGAGACTCAGAGAATTGGAGGCCAGACGGGACCACCAGCTCATCCAGTCTGACCACCCGGCTCGCACAGGCCCCGCACACTAAACCTAACACCCCAAAGTATCACAGCCCTCGGGAGCCTAGACTGGTCTGTGCCACCCATGCCAGAGGCCCCCGCCATGGCAGGGAAATGATGATGTTAGAAATACCCAGATCATCCCAGCAAGTGATAATCCCACACAGCAGAGAAAGGCGAAAACCTACCCCGCTCCCGCCAAGGTCCCTGCCCATCTGTCAAAGTTCCTCCCCCACTCTGAACACTAGGGTACAGATGTGGGGACCTGCATGAAAACCTCCTAAGCTTATCTTTACCAGCTTAGGTCAAAACTTCCCCAAGGTACAAAATATTCCACCCTTTGTCCTTGGATTGGCCGCTACCACCACCAAAGAAATACTGATATTTACTGAGCCCCCCAAATCTCAGCTAGGGTGAAACACTGGCTGGGATTTCTTCCTGGAGCTCTAGGAAAAACAGAGTTAATAAGACACATGCATCTCTAAATATACTACCAAGTACATAAAGATTAACAATATTTTCCACATCTTCAGGACGGTTTTAACCAGTTGATTCTGGGAAACTTTTACGGGAGAGTGCATCAGCCACTTTGTTAGAAGCTCCTGAGATGTGTTGGATGTCGAAATCAAAATCTTGGAGAGCTAAACTCCACCGAAGAAGTTTTTTGCTATTTTCTTTGACGGTGTGAAGCCACTTCAGTGCAGCATGGTCGGTTTGCAGGTGGAAACGCCGTCCCCAAACATAGGGGCGTAGCTTTTCCAGAGCGTAGACAATGGCGTAACATTCTTTTTCACCAACTGATCAGTTGCTTTCCCTCTCAGACAGTTTTTTGCTGAGAAACACTACAGGGTGGAATTCTTGATCAGGTCCTTTCTGCATTAAAACTGCTCCCATACCACGCTCGGACACATCTGTGGTTACTAGGAACGGTTTGTCAAAGTCGGGGGCCCTTAGTACAGGGTCAGACATGAGTGTCGCTTTAAGCTTGTTAAAGGCCCTCTGACACTTTTCGGTCCACTGAACAGCATTTGGCTGTTTCTTTTTGGTTAGGTCTGTCAGTGGAGCAGCGATTTGGCTGTATTGCGGTACAAATCATCTGTAATAACCGGCCAAGCCTAAGAAGGATTGAACCTGTTTCTTTGACTTTGGGACAGGCCACTTTTGGATAGCATTCACTTTGGCCTGTAGGGGGCTGATAGTTCCTTGACCCACCTGGTGCCAAGGTTAGTCACTCTGTTTAGGCCTATCTGACACTTCTTAGCCTTAACAGTTAGTCCTGCCTCCCTTATGTGCTCAAGGACTTTTCGTAGATGTTCCAGGCGGTCTGCCCAGGAATCCGAAAATATGGCCACATCGTCAAGGTAGGCGACTGCATATTCTCCTAATCCCGCTAGGAGACCATCTACAAGTCTTTGGAAGGTGGTGGGTGCATTTCGCAGCCCGAAAGGGAGTACATTAGATTCATACAACCCGAGATGTGTGGTGAAGGCTGACCTTTCCTTGGCAGATTCATCCAGCGGTACCTGCCAGTACCCCTTGGTTAAATCCAAGGTAGAGATGAACTGGGCCCGTCCCAGTTTCTCTAATAGTTCCTCTGTGCGTGGCATTGGATAGTTGTCTGGGCGAGTTACAGCATTTAGCTTATGGTAGTCCACGCAAAAACGTATTTCCCCATCTGGTTTGGGAACTAAAACCACTGGAGATGCCCATGCACTTCCAGAGGGACGGATTACCCCCATCTGTAACATATCCTGGATCTCCCGTTCTATAGCAGTTTTAGCTTGGGGAGACACCGGTAAGGTTGGACTTTAATTGGGTGAGCATTATCTGTGTCAATGGAGTGGTATGCCCATTCAGTCAGTCCTGGGGTGGCTGAGAACGTCGGCGCGTAGCTAGTGCACAGTTCCTTGATCTGCTGTCGCTGCATACGCCCAAGGGTCACGGAGAGGTTCACCTCTTCCACACCACCAGCACGTTTCCCTTCGTAGTAGACACCTTTAGGCCACTCAGCGTCGTCTCCTCCCTGGGCTGTAAACTGACAAACCTTTAATTCTCTGGAATAAAAGGGCTTTAGAGAATTAATATGGTACACCTTAGGCTTTCGGTTGGAGGTGGGAAATGCTATGAGATAATTAACAGCTTCCAGGCGCTCTTGGACCGTGAATGGCCCTTCCCACGATGCTTCCATTTTATGGGCCTGCAGCGCCTTTAAAACCATGACCTGGTCTCCTACTTTGAAGGAACGCTCTCTGGCATGTTTATCATACTAGGCTTTTTGCTCTTTTTGAGCATCCTGTAAGTTTTCTCTAGCAAGGGCTAAAGAGATTCAGAGGGTGTTTTGTAGGTTGGTTACAAAGTCCAGAATGTTAGTTCCTGGAGAAGGTGTAAATCCCTCCCATTGCTGCTTCACCAACTGCAATGGCCCCTTAACCTCACAGCCATATACAAGTTCAAATGGGGAAAACCCTAAACTGGGGTGTGGTACAGCTCTGTAAGCAAAGAGCAACTGCTGCAACACTAGGTCCCAATCATTGGAGTGCTCATTTACGAATTTACGTATCATGGCCCCCAAAGTTCCATTAAACTTCTCCACCATGCCATTTGTTTGATGGTGGTAAGGAGTAGCAACCAAGTGATTTACCCCATGAGCTTCCCAAAGGTTTTCCGTAGTTCCTGCCAGGAAATTAGTCCCTGCATCTGTGAGGACGTCGGAGGGCCAACGTACCCTGGCAAAAATGTCTGCTAGTGCCTGGCACACACTTTTAGCCCTGGTGTTGCTTAGAGCTACTGCTTCCGGCCATCGGGTGGCAAAATCCATGAAAGTCAGTATGTACTGCTTTCCTCTGGGTGTCTTTTTCGGAAAAGGACCCAGAATATCCACAGCTACTCGCTGAAATGGAACTTCAATGATGGGGAGTGGCTGGAGAGGGGCTTTGACCTGGTCTTGGGGTTTTCCCACTCTTTGGCATACTTCACAACACCGGACATAGGTAGAAACATCCTTGCCCAGTCCCTCCCAGTGGAATGACCCCCCCCCAAATGGTCTTTGGTCCTGTTCACCCCAGCATGGCCACTAGGGTGATCGTGGGCTAAGCTCAAGAGCTTGGCCCGGTAATTAGTTGGAACTACCAACTGTCTCTGAGGATGCCAGTCTTCCTGGTGTCCACCAGAAAGAGTTTCCTTGTATAAAAGTCCTCTTTCTACAACAAACCTGGATCTATTAGAAGAGCTGAGAGGTGGTGGGTTGCTCCGTGCCGCCGTCCAAGCTCTCTGGAGGCTTTCATCTGCTTCCTGTTTGGTCTGGAACTGTTCCCTTGATACTGGAGACATAAGTTCCTCATTGGATTGTGGACCTATGCTTGGTCCCTCTGGGAGCGATGTAGGGGATGGGGCTGTTTCTGTTGACTGTGAACCGCTTTCCACTGGTGCACTATGTTGGGATTCAGGCTCCGGCTGAGCCTCTTGTGTAGGGTTATTGGCTGCTGCCGGTTCAGGTTCGGTGGGGCCCTCTGGTGTTGAGGTTGCAAGTACTGGATTCAGTGCTGGCAATGGGTCTGGTGTTGGTTGTTCGTCTGGTTCCGGTTCTGGGATTGGTTCCGTCTGAGTCTCTGGGACTGGATCCACTACTGCTGTTGCAGACATTGGCCTGGGGTTCGGGTCCATCACCTCTGACTGGGTCCTGATAGAAGTTTCCAGAATAGAGCTAGGCCTCACGGCTTGTTTAGCCTGGCTACGGGTGACCATTCCCTCCCTCTTGGCCCGCTTCACATGATTGGCCAAGTCAGCATGGGGATGGGATAATCATCATAGACTGCAAAAGTCCACGTTCCTGACCAGCCCTGGTACTGAACAGGCAACTTGGCTGTAGGCAAATTGAATGAGTTGGACTTGAAGGGTTGAATCGTCACTTGGATCTTTGGGTTGATTAAATTGGGGTCCTCTAAGGAAGCATGGATAGCTAACACTTGTGCTCCAGTGTTCCTCCACGCGGTGACCTTCTTCCCGCCCACACTCACAGTTTCCCTCCGCTCCAAGGGTATCTGGGAGGTATCTGGGCCTGTGGACCTCTGGTGTGATCCCGGTGCAATGAACTGTAATCTGTTGGGGTTCTTGGGGCAGTTGGCCTTTACATGCCCCAGCTCATTACATTTAAAACATCGTCCAGCTGACGGGTCACTGGGGCGAGGTGGGTTGCTGGAGAACGGGGTGGTGGGACGATAAGGGGTCTGGAGGGTTCTTTGGGAGGTATGTGGGGCTTTGGGCGGCCCCCGGTGATAGGGTGTGGTCTGGGGTGGTCCCTTCTGGTCTCCGCTCCAACTACGACCAGTTTTCTTCTTCTCGACCACCTCCACCCATCTGGCTCCAATCTCTCCTGCCTCGATTACAGTTTTGGGCTTCCCACCTAGGATGTATCTTTCTATTTCCTCAGGAACACCCTCTAAGAATTGTTCCATTTGCATTAGGAAGGGCAAATTACTGGAGATTCAACACTTGCTCCTGATATCCAGGCATCCCAATGTTTCACAATGTGGTAGGCATGTCGGATAAATGACACGTCTGGTTTCCACCTTAGGGCTCTGAACCTCCGACAAGACTGCTCGGGTATTATCCCCATTCTGACTCTCGCCTTGGATTTAAACAGTTCATACTTGTTCATGTGTTCTTTAGGCATTTCAGCTGCCACTTCAGCTAAGGGTCCACTGAGCTGCGGCCTCAGCTCTACCATGTATTGGTCAGTAGAGATGTTGTACCCAAGGCAGGCCCTTTTGAAGTTTTCTAGGAAGGCCTCAGTATCATCGCCTGCCTTGTAGGTGGGGAACTTTCTGGGATGGGGAGTGGTACCTGGAGAAGGATTGCTAGGGTTTGTTGGTATATTCTGCTGAGCCTTTATCTTCTCCATCTCCTCCACATGCTTCCTCTCTTTTTCCTTCTCCTCCAGTTCTTTGGCCCTTGCCTCCATTTCTTTGGCCCTTGCCTCCATAGCTCTCCTGTGAGCAGCCGCTTGGTGTTGTTCTGCCTCTTTCGCTGCCTCCCTTTCTTTTTCCTTCTCCTCCTTCTTCAGCCGCATGAGTTCTGTCTGTCTTTCATGTTCCCTTTGTTTTTCCTCAGCCTGAAATCTGGCTAATTCCAGCTTTTGTCGAGCCGTGGATTTTGTCATTCTAACCTCTCTGTTTTTAAATAACTTTACCCCCGAGGTTTAGAAATAAACAAGCAAGACTTGGCTGTAAAATTTTGCTGTGCTGTAATAGAATACCTATTCTCTGATAGTGATTGTCAGCCTACAGAAAAAGACTATTCCCTTGTCTCTGCTCTGGGCCCAAATCAAAGCAAAAAACCTCCAACTATTTGGAAACCTGCTTACCAGCAGCCTAAAGGAAAAAAAATTCCTTTTCAAACTTGTGCTTCTTGTAAAAAATCAAAATCCTAAAAAAACCCCCAAACCCCTGCCACTTTCGTCTCCAGGCAAATGGGTAGAACACCCCCCACCCCCGTTTACTTTTAGGGGAAAAAAAAACTCTGGGTTGGAAGACTGTGAATTTCCCTGCAGGAGTTAAGTACCCTGCCTCCAGGCAAAGAAAACCTGCAATTCACAAAGATAATCCCCTTTTGTCTCTGCTTGGCCACAAAGCAGAGAAAAAACAAGCTGCTTTCAGTTTCAGCTGCTTTCTGGACTTCCTTTCCAAAGGAAAAAAAAAATCCTTTTTAAAATCTGTATTTCTAGTTCAAAAAATCTCAGCTGGATCTCAAAATGATTTCAGGTTAATCCCCCCACTCTGCCACCATGTCAAGGTTCCTCCCCAACTCTGAACGCTAGGGTACAGATGTACCTGCATGAAAACCTCCTAAGCTTATCTTTACCAGCTTAGGTCAAAACTTCCCCAAGGTACAAAATATTCCACCCTTTGTCCTTGGATTGGCTGCTACCACAACCAAACAAATACTGGTTACTGGGGAAGAGCTGTTTGGAAACGTCTTTCCCGCCAAATACTTCCCAAAACCTTGCACCCCACTTCCTGGACAAGGTTTGGATAACCTTTGGATCTGAGAACAATGAAAAAGCATTCAGTTTTCTTACAAGAAGACTTTTAATAGAAATAGGAGTAAATAGAAGTAAAGAAATCCCCTCTGTAAAATCAGGATGGTAGATACCTTACAGGGTAATTAGATTCAAAACACAGAGAATCCCTCTAGGCAAAACCTTAAGTTACAAAAAAGACAGAAATAGTTATTCTATTCAGCACAATTCTTTTCTCAGCCATTTAAAGGAATCATAATCTAACACATACCTAGCTAGATTAAGTGAGCTGTAGCTCACGAAAGCTTATGCTCAGATAAATTGGTTAGTCTCTAAGGTGCCACAAGTACTCCTTTTCTTTTTGTAAAAGTTCTAAGACTACATTCCTGGTCTATCCCTGACAAAAGCAACATATAGACAGACAGAGACCCTTTGTTTTTCTCCCTCCTCCCAGCTTTTGAAAGTATCTTGTCTCCTCATTGGTCATTTTGGTCAGGTGCCAGCGAGGTTACCTTTAGCTTCTTAACCCTTTACAGGTGAGAGGAGTTTTCCTTTGGCCAGGAGGGATTTTAAAGGGGTTTACCCTTCCCTTTATATTTATGACACCATCTGAGCTGGGGGGCAAATTCCTTTCTGGCCCCACCTCTGGTGATCAGTTAGGCCCTGAGTGTGTGAGCAAGAAGTGCCAGTCAAGCACCTATGAGATGCTTGGTGCCCCCTCAGAGCATGGCCTATCTCCAGCTGTGGCCATCCCTGATGCTTCAGAGGAAGGAGATTAAAACAACCCAACCAACCAGCAGAATACACGGGGGCAGCAAATCCCTTCCTGACCCCTGCTCGTGGCCATCTGAAACCCTGAAGCATGAGCTCTAAAAACATAAGAGATAAACCAGAAGTGAACCCCAGGGCTGCTGAGCCCTGCCTCCCCCACCACCACCACAAGCAACCCCATCATACAATTACACTCATATATTTGTCTGGGGGCCTCTAGCAACTGGGGTGACCCCCCCCTTTTGAACATGGAAATGGAGACCCTTGAGAATAAGTGGCCGCAGTTCAGCAATTGGGAGGGAGGGGGCACAGACAGGGGACATGGGAATTTCTGTGACCATGGCCATGAGGGTTCCTGGGAATTACCCCTCCCCGACCTAGGATCCCAGAATATTGGGCACCCTTCCAATGGTTTGAACCCCCCTGATGCTTTGGGGGGCAGAAAGCATGGACAGTGGGTGGGGTCCCAAAGGGGGGAAAGCGTGGGGATCCCTGAGGATGAGTTGGGGGGGTCCTTGAAGGGCACTGGGAGAGAGTTGGGGGGAGTATGGGGAGGGGAAGAGGTTCTTGAGGGGACCAGCAGGGGAGGGGTTCCCTTAGGGGAGCAGGGATTTTGGGGAGGGAGTCTCTGGCTAAGATGGGGATGGGGGGACAAGGCCAGGAAAGTAGGGGTAGAATGGGGATATTACAGGGATGGGGGTCCCTGTGGGAGGCAGGGGAGTGTGGTAATAGTGGGGGGTTAGGAGGATGGGGTTCCCTGAGGGGTGCAGGGAGGTGGGGGTACAGTGGGGGTTAAGGGGTCCCTGGGGGAGCAGGGAGGTGGGTTACAGTGGGGGGTTAGGGGATGGGGGTCCCTGGGGGAGCAGGCAGGTGGGGGTACAGTAGAGGTTGGGGGTTCCAGGTGTACAGGGGGTGGGGGTACAACGGGAAGGGAAACAGGGATCCCTGAGGGGTGCAGGGAGGGTTAGGGGATGGGGGGTTCCTGGTGTACAGGGGGGTGGGGGTTCAGTGGGGGAGGGGGTCCCGGGGGGCAGGTAGGGGAGGGTTCAGTGGGGGAGGAGATCCCGGGGGGCAGGTAGGGGTGGGCCCGTAAGGCGGAAGCGAGGCGCTGCGGGCGAGGGGGCGCGTCAGGCGCGCTGCGGGCAGCCCGGGCTCGGGGTCCTTCCTCTGGGCCGGCGCGGCGCGGCGCGGGCCCTTCCCCCGGGCGGTCGCAGGCGGCCCCGGCGGAGGATGCTGAGGCTGGGAGCGGGGCGGGGCTGCGGCCTCCTGCTGCGGGGGCTCGGTGGGGAGCAGCTGGGGGCGCAGAGCCGGGGGCTGGGCCTCTCGCTCAGCCGGGTGAGGGGCCGGGCTGGGGGGAGGGTCCCACCCGGGGCTCGTCTCTCTCTCGGGGGGTCACCCCCCGGGCTGGTCTCTTGGGGGGGGTTATCTGGGGGGCTGTAAGGGGGGGGTCACACCCTGGGCCCGTCTCTCTCTCTCTCGGGGGGTGGGAGTTCAACCCCTGAGGCTGATCTGGGGGGGGTCATGCCCCAGGCTGGTCTCTCGGGGGCTGGTTTTTCCCCACCTGCGGGGGGGTGGTATTTGGGGGAGGTCACCCCCCCCCGGGCTGATCAGTTTCTCTGCGCAGGGCACTGTGGTGGTGGAGCGCTGGTGGAAGGTCCCGCTGAGCAAAGAAGGGCGCCCGCCTCGCCTGTACCCCAGGAGGCACCGCATCTACAGGCTGGTGGAAGACACCAAGACCCGGCCCAAGGGGGAGCTGGAGCTGATCCTCACTCAGTCTGTGGACAGTAGGTTCCCAGTGCAGCCCCCGCCCCCACATAGCACAGTAGGGGCATTTGCTTTCCACACTGAAGAGCTGAAGTGGTGCTGGGTATCTGTCATAGGAGTCTGTATTTCTTTCCTGATTTGCACCAATCTGTTACGAGCTCGGTGTTAGCTAATGGTTAGAGCAGAGAAGTGAATCAGGACTCCTGGGTTCTGTTCCCAGCTCTGCCTCTATGCCCCTAGCAGTCAAATGGGGAGATCACTGCACTACAAAACAGGAGTGATCGCTGGATGTGGGGTGTTACCTGTTAAGACACAGAGTGGTTTTGGAGTTTAGGAATAAAGGAGTTATGGAAGTAACTATTATTGCACTGGTGCTAAAGCCTGCCCTCAGATCTCAGGCTCAGGCCCAGACCCAGGAGTTCTGACTCCAAGTCCTCTGCTTTAACCACTACACAAGAGCAACTACTCAACTTGGTGTCCTTTGGTTTTATTTTTAAATGTTATTTTTGGATAGAGCTTTTCCTTTCCATAATACCCTAACTCCAATTATGAGTGTATACACACACACATTCTCATATATTCTGAATATGAAGTGTGGTATAGTGAAGCAGCTGATAGTCCCCATACAGCGCTCAATCATCTCTCAGGCCTCTGTCAAAACATTTCTGCTTTTTAGGCCCTGTTTTCCAAACTCTTTTTGAAATGCCATTTTCCTTTTCTTATGTTTGACGTGCTCTGGCATCCTTCTTGTGAGGAATGTGCTGTGTAACTATATAAAAGCTCTCTAATTACCTGTGTGCTGGGTTTGCCAGTGATGTCATATTGTGCCCAATGTCTCTCATTCACAGACTTGGGAAGCCGGGGTGATGTTGTCTCAGTGAAGAAATCTCTGGCTCGTAACAAGCTCCTCCTTGAGGGGCTTGCAGTTTATGCCTCTCCGGAGAACAAAAAAATGTTTGAGGAGGAAATGAAGGTGAGTTGGAGGAGGGAATTGCCTTTCCAGCCCACATCGTGCTCTTTGCTGTCCTAATGTGCAGAATTCTGCCATGAGCAATTTGAGATTCTTACTGGATTCAGCAGGAGCAGCATGCAATCTCCTAAAAGCTAGGATTTGGCTCGCACAGTTAACCTGTGATTTCGTTGGGGGAAATATACCAGGCCCTGAAAGTTTAGTGTCTTCAGCAAAACATCTAGGTAGTGCAACCTCAGAATGAAACTGCTGCTCACTTGAGGCTTTGTGATTTTTTTTTTTGAGATTTGCAATCAGGAGACTGTAAATCGAGAGTAGTTTTGTTTTCAAATAGGTTGATAGATTTAACCTTTTTTAGCAAATTGTGTGTGTGTGTGTGTCTCGCACGCGTTACTGGGATTTGAATTCCTGATTGTTTTGTTAGAAACAGACTGCTGAAATCTTGCTAGCAATGTTAAAGATGTATTTGGGAACATCCTGTAAAGACTATTGAGCTAAAATCAATTGTTTCTAGTATCTCCTATAAAATGAGTGGTGTATAAAATGCCTTTCAGTTAATATAATCTTGCTAATGACCAGGAGACCCATTATAAATTGCAAACAACAGGTCATTTAACAAATTCAACTTTTTAAAAAGACATCCCCCTAGTACAATGGGCTGCTGGTCCATGATCGGGGCTCCTAGGCATTACAGTAATTCACATAATGATCAAGGATTCTGCATTGCCAAAAGTCCCTTCTTCACCTGCTTTGACAAGTGCTGTCTAATTTCAGTGATGTAACACTGAATACACTAGTAAACCTACCATACAAAGCCAAAAAAGACCCCTGCTATTAAAGCTTTGTTGCAAAGTGGCGTGAGGACTGGGACTTTTGACAATTGTTGGATTTGCTGGCTCGTGAAATGGGAATTAACGAGTTGTGACTCACTTATAGCCCACCGGAGACATCCTATCCCAAAATACCCAGAATGGGGACATGGCTGACACTAAGGCATTTTGAATTGAGAGCTCCAAACCTAACCCCAAATCCTGGCCTGTACAGAGATGAACTGCGAGACATTGTTAACTGTGTGTTCATCTCACTTTTCCCCCCCAATCTTATTTCTCATAGCTGCGTGATGAAGGGAAGCTGGAGAGACTTCAAACCCAGAGCGGAGAAAAGGTGAGTAGAAGGGATATTTTCAGGGGTGGGGAGACCTACGAATGTTTGTGAAATAGCGGTGCGATTCCAGTGAAATATGAGAGAATCCCGGCCAACAAAACTGAAACTCCTGGCATGTTAATAGGAACCTGATCTGATTAGTGATGTCACTGGCATGGTGTCTTTTTAAATGGGGATGTTTGTTCATATAGCTTTTTTCCCCAATAAAAAGCAAGGACAAATACATAGACTGTGAGCCTGTAGGGCAAAGCGCTTGTCTTTAGCTAAACTGCCATTCCATACCTACTGTGGTCTCTAAACGACTGATACTATTAGCCCTTCTAAAGGGAGAGTGAGGTTCAGTCCAGTTTTGAATCAGAGTTATAATGAAGGTTCAATCAACCAGTGGTACCCAGCTCTTAACATGATCTTGGCAAGAGAGTTTACCAGACCTGTCCTGCATCAGTGACACTGAAACATCTTTACCCTGGGCTAGCTCTTCAAACAAACAGCAAGTTCAGTCGGTGCTGGCTTCATGACACCGGACAATGAAGAGCTGTTCATTTCATGAATGTTTGTAGCATGGGTGACAACTGGGTAAACTCCCCCTCTTCCCTCCCTCTGTCCTGCCAGTGTGACTTAATCCGGACTTTCTGGGACCCTCCTGCAGGCATGAGTGGGGGAGGGGGGGGAAGAGTTCATTCTCCGTGGGCTGTGCAGTCTTGGGTTCTGTTACTGCAGTGGTTTCATGATGCAGACACTTGTCTGCTAGAAATTCAACTGAGACCTGGCCATTCCTTGCACTCATGCTCTCCATCTGTCATCCTCCTGCCCTTCCCTAGACCGTCCAGTTCCTGAGGAGCTGCCGTCTGGAGGTGGGGATGAAGAACAACGTGAAGTGGGAGCTGAACAACGAGATCGTTGCCCGCCACTTCCTGAAAAATGTTCGTACTCTGGCTATGACTGGCACTCGCGTGCGGACTGAGGGTGGGGGAGGTGGCTAATTTAGCTCTGCCCCTGGGGTGCTGAGAGTGTTAATCCCAGACAGCAAAGCTGGCTCACTATAGGTTGGGATTTAGTGAGCGGCTCGAGTGGAGGCTCGTGAATTTATCGTAAGGGGCTAATCAGGATAGACCAGAAATCTAGGGTGAGGCCAAGGCCTCCGCGTTCTCAGTAGACGGCTCTTGGCTGGGGTTAGGATTTACAAGGCCAAGCCCGTCCTAGTGTTAAGCTGGAGGGCATCTGCAGGAACGTGTCTACTCCCTGCAGGTCTCTGCCATCTCCAGGCCTCCCAGCTCACCAACACTCGGGCATCTGTCTCAGCAGACCGTCCCTGTCCAGCCCTCCTGTTTCCAGGCTTCCCCGCCTGCGCTAGGAGCGCTCCTTTACGCTCCCCAGCAGGCAGTCACATCAGTCTGGCCCCTGGCCCCCTGTTCCCAGCTGGGGTTGGTGAGCCACTTCCAAACTCCTGTTCTTAAAAGGGCCATGCAGGACTAGCTGGCCTCTGACCCCTGCTGCCCTTATAGGGGCAGACCGCCTTGTTCCACCTAGTTTAAGCATTGAACACCCACCAGCCACCGTTTGTGGTGAGAATAGAGGGACAGCTGCAGGCGTTAGGTTGGAATGAGCATCCTGGGGCTAAGTCATGGTGCTGATTCTTTCAGCTTAATGTCTTTGTGACGCCGCATGCGGTGAAGCTGCCCGATGAGCCCATCACGAGATGGGGTGAATACTGGTGTGAAGTGACGGTAAGTGCACGTTTCTTTGGAAAGGGGGCAGCTGCTTTTGTTTGAAGGTCACTTAGCTACAAACGGCTCCAACTTCCTCGTTCCCTACCCTCCCTGTCACCCTTCACGGTGGGTTTGGAAGATGACAAGGGCTGCTGGCTAGAGCCAGGAAAATGGGAATTGGGACAAATTCTGATCTCAGCTCTGGCCACCCGCTCGCTGGTGGCTTTGGGCAAGTCACTTCCCTGCTCTGTGCCTCAGTTTCCCCCCTCTGTGACACAGGGAACATACTTGTTACCTCTTGGGGGGGGGGGTTGGGGTTGGGTGGCTTTGTTGCTGACTGGGCCTCCTTTGAGATCCTCAGGTACGAAGTTACTGCTGCATCCCACATCTGCACCACCTGATCCACTCCAGAGTGCTTTACAAACTAGATACCCACAGAAACGCAGCCCCTCTTTTCCTTCCTGCCCACTTGGGGGAGGAGAGCCAGCTCTGAAACTTGCAGGCCGAGTGCCGAATTGGTGTCATTTATAGCTGTACCAATTTGCATCGCCTCCTGCTTAATTTGCTGTATTGAAGTCCTGATGCATGCGTGCATACGTGCTACATTTCCATGTTGGTTATTGCAGCTCGGCAAGCTACGGGCCTGTAACGTACCAGTATCTTCTCTACATGATGTAACCCCGAAAGAATAGGGAACAGAATGGCCCAACGCTGAGAGGGAGAGAGAGACAGGGGAGAAAGGAGCTGATGTTGCAGGCTGAGATTTGAAATGGAACTGGAGGGATACAGGAGATTTCAGAGGGGAGCAGCAGAGGTGAAGGCCCTGGTATCAACCGTGCAGGAACAGAAGACTGGGTGTGGGGCGATGGGGGAGTCGGGCACAGTTTGTCAGGTCAGCTGTAGCAAGCCCATGAAGGGTTTTAAAGGTGAGGTTGCTTGTGCAGCTAGATTTGAAGCAACTCTAAATGTCTTCCCTCTCCGAGGCATTGGTAAGCTTGTGTCTGGACCTGCCCTGAGTGCTCTCTGACCTCAGGCCTAGTGAGTGTTTCCTGCCGGTGAAACCCTTAGCCAGCGACCAACAGAAACAACCGGCTGTGGAGGGATCTGGGACCCAGCCACTTTCCGCCAGCGTGGGAATCTGGCCCTTTGCATTCAGTTAACCTGGAAGCACGTGGCCGGCTCATTGTCTGGGGCCCTAACCCATGTCTCCGTCCTGGGCTTGTGTGTTGCAGGTGAATGGCTTGGACACTGTCAGGGTGCCGATGTCTGTGGTGAACTTCATGAGGCCAAAGACCAAGCGCTACAAATACTGGCTGGCCCAGCAAGCGGCTCAGGCAGCATTGAAGGGGTAAAGGCCCCTCCGCGCTGTCCTGGGGAGTTCTCCTCGGAAGGTTGGACTGTTGAGGGAATCCCCCTGCTGCGGTGTCTGGACCCTTCACCCTGCCAGCTGAGAAGGGCAGCCAGGCCTCAACTGGCCTCTCTCTCCTGGGGACAGTTAGCTAACTCCTTGTAAACTCTGTGTCAGTGTTTGGGGGAGGTTCTCACTGCAACCACGAAGGGACCCCCCCTGCCCATCCCTCCCAGGTGGGGCTCTCTGTACAGGACCAGGAAAGCACCCACCATGCTGTATGTTGCTCCCAGTCAAAGCAGGACACCAGAAAGCTCACAGCTACTAATAAAAGACTCCCGTGTCCAAGCCACTGGCAGTGTAAATCGGCTGTGTCTTGATGCTCTCGGGTTCGGTCAGACGACACCTTGGAATTGGGGCAGCTGGAGGCCAAATACCCTATGGGGAGCGGAGGGGAGAGCACTGGGAGAAGCGGCCACCAGTGACTCACCTGATCAGTAGAAAAGCACCAAATGGTCTGTTCCCAGATGTCCAGCCTGATGCCCGCTAGTCCCAGTGCTGATTCCAGTCCAGCTGGATGGGGGGAGAGGAAATGGAAGGTGGAGAGTCCCCTACAGGAAGTTACCTTATTGCAGGAACAAGACTCTCAGCTGAGCTGGAGATCCCAGCTCCCTTTCACCACCCTCCCTGACGCAGGCATCCTAACAGAATGGGGGAGGGATGCACCCACAGCCGGCACTCTTCCCCTCTGCCCCTTGCAGCTACTTCATGGGTGAATGGGGCTAATACCGCAGAGCTAAAGAACCATTATGTTGCTCATTTTCAGCTGCTCTCAAGGTGGTGGAGCAGGGCTTAAATGCAGCTGTTACAGTGCAGGCAGCAGGAGAAGCAGGGACTCAGTCCTGCCAACCCTTCCTTGGGGTGTAGCCAGTCAGGGTCCTCTGTGCCAAAGCGCCTTTCTGCTAGTTGCTCTCAGCAGCATGGGCAGAGACTTAAATGCCCTGCCTCTAGCCTGACTGGGGACCCCAGCTGGTTTGGTCCCTGATCAAGGGGCCAGGGGGAGGGAATCTCCATGTGGTGACTGCTTCCTCTACTGGCCTACACCCCCATCTTCGGCCTCTGACACTGCCAGGGTGTCCCCATCTCTGCCAGGGCTGAGCTCTTTCCGGGGGCCAGTTGCAAACCCATCCAAAGCAACCTGATCCCACCAGGACATCCTCCCTTGTTCCCTCTAGCCCCCTCGCTGGGCTAGTCTGAACCCTTGTTGCTGGCTGGAGCCCACCAGAGCTACCTCCCGCCCCTGTTCAAGGTTCCCCACTCTTACTGAGGGGGTTAAATCCATCCCTGCCCCAGCTCTCTGCCTCCAGGAGAGGCTGGTCAGATGCATGTCCACCTCTGAGGGGGAGAGGCAAGTTCTAAAGCTGAGGGTGCTGGTCAAAATCCTGTGAAGCCCAAGTTTAAAAGGCCCAATAGCACGTGCAAAGTCCTTGGGATGAACAGTCAGCCTGGGCCCTTCCCCAGGAGCCATGCTCCAGGGGGCTGGGAGGATGCAGTGTCCCAAGCAAGGCTCAGGCCCTGTGTCTCCCCCATGAAACACCTGACCCGAAGAGCCACTCACTGCAGAATGTGCTGCCCCTTCTGCAGCTAAGGGGGAACCCAGCATTGGGAAAGGCCCCTCTGACCTCCCAGTGCAGGCTGGGGCCTGTTGGGATTTGCCAAGTGCACCATCTTCTCTGCCAGCAGTCGCAGGGAGGTGAGGGCTGTGTCCTGCAGCTCAGGGTGCCCAGAGAGCTTGATCTGCAGAAAGACCAGCCACTAGCCCCTGTTCTCTGGCGGTGCCCCGGCAGCTGCTTTCAGCCTGGCGGACCAAGGTCATGCTAGTCTCATGCACCCACCCTTAAGCAGCACTGAGACCTATTGCTAGAGCGTGCCAGTAGGAGCATGCTGGGGTCCTTGTCCCACCTTTGCTACTTCAGCAACCCGCTTCCCCTCTGCGTTTCACTTCTGCCTGTAACACGGAATAACATTGAGTCCCTGCATCTCGCCGGCTTTGGGGGTCAGACTCTGCCGGCTGTGGGGTGAGGAGGCCCGCGCTCTGCCTGGGTTAGGCCCCTTGACTTCAATCCACCTCTCCCTTTGTAGCTATCTAGTACCTGGCACTATCATCTACAGCTTCTTCCCTAGCCACAGTCCAGCCCCTGTCAGGCAATTATAACCCACCCACTTCCATGATGCTTTGCAACACAGGCCAGCAGCCAATCAGACAAGCCAGGATCCTCCTTTAAATAGTTCCCTGCAAAGTGGAAAAGTGAAAGAAGAGATTTCCCTCTGCTGCTGCCCTAGCAGCCTGCTCACCCCAGCAGCCTGTTTTTAAAAGGACACGTAAAGGGATAACCTAGGGGTGGAGGCTGGAGGACAGGTAGGATCACCCTCTCTCCAGGTAAGAACACTCTAGTGCATCTTGCCTGAAGGATCCCAAAGCACTTAACAAACTGCTGTACAAACAGGATTGTTTGGCCAGTCATCAAAATGCAGCCACTTCTGGGGAGCACACCGCAGTTTCACAGCCCACAACGACACGGTCACGTTTTGAGGACTAGAAGTGAAATACCCCTGGCTTGTATTTTCAAAAGTGAGATGAGATTTGGGAGGCTTCTTTTTTGGGGCTGCTCACCTCGAGCCATCTCAAAGGGGTCTTGTTTTCTGAGGGCGGGCGCTTGGCCCTTTCTGAAAATCCAACTCCTTCAAGGTTTCTCAAGTTGGGCCCCTAAAATCACGAGGCCTTGGTGAAAATGTAGGCCACTATAGCCCAGGGACAGTGCAGGTGGAATGTCCTCACCCATGTTGGAATTTAGCCAGGACATTCTGGGGATCTACTGGATCAATTGTCGGTTATAGAGCCATTGAGGGAGGGGGACCAGCGATTTACTGTGGGAGAGGGCAAGGAAGTACTGCGGATTAGGGATCACCCCTGATGAGGAATCTACTGCTGACTGCCGAGCAAGCAAAGAAGGGGGGATTCATGGGAAGCTGCTCAGGATCTACTGCAAATAAGGATCCTTTGAAGGATCTACTGGCAATTGGGGAGGGGCTAATAATTAGGGAATCTGTTAATGAGAGATTAGGGATTCTCGTTGGGGAGAGAATTGAGGAGGACTTGGGGGTGTGGGTGCAGAAATCAGGGAGAGGTTAGCTGAAATGAGGATGCAATGAATGGTGTATAAATGGAGACATCCAGCCCTGGCATCCCTCTGTCCTACATGCCTTAGAGATACATTCCTAAACTACCATAGCAGGCGAGCGCTGGCTAACACCCGGCACTGATCCATGCCCCTTAGAGAGGTTTAAACCATGCAGGCAGCAGAAAATTCAGCCGCTTCCCCAGTTCTGCTTCTAGAGTCTTTTGTCTTTTTCTTGTAGTGACGCATGCAAAGCCAAATCCCCCATCCCAGCGAGTGTCATTCCCCACCATTCAGACTACATAGTACTTTGCCCACGCCGGCACCCAGGGCAAGCGATGGGAGGCCACGGCCCGCAGGCTTTGAAAACCAGGCCAGTAAACAAAGATCAAATGAAAAGATCAGAGCTTTGTTTAGGGGCTGAGTTAGGTGAGAGGCTGATGAATCCGGTACTGGCCCTTCGCAGTCCTTCTTACACAGTAGCCAATCCTGCTAGTAAATCCCGGCGTTGCGGCTTCGATCTCCAAGGATAATCCATCCAAGAGATCATTATTACTGAGCATCTCTATCGCGATGGTGACTGGAGGCCAGCCAAGCCAGGACTCTGTTATACTAGGCTCACTACAAGTGCATCTGAATCAGGGGAGGTGCATAGGTAGATGAGTCACGTTAACTTTCCCCTTCAGAATCCATCCTGAATGTTATTGAAACTCATGAGTTATATACGGTCCTGTGTCGGGAAGGAAATTGATTGGGCTGGATGCGATCAGCGTGTTGCATAAGATGAAATTACATTTTGTCGGCAATCTGCACGATATATGGGCTCTTTAAATTTTATACGGGGCCTGATAAATCGTTTGAAATATCCAGCCTCGGGGGATGTGGCTGGGATGCAACGTTTTTTATGAGTCGGCAACCGGGCTGGTGGCGTCGAGACGAAATGGAACCGAGTCACGTGCAAATGAAGAGTCATAATGCAAAACTAGCCAGGGATGGCAACGCTGAAGTCAAAGTGATTATGGAAATGCAAGAGCGGGATGTGTGTGAGTTGGGTCTCTATAGGCGGGTTTCTGTGTTGTGTCTCTGCATGTTTTTAAGTGTGTGTTGTGTCTGTGTGGGTGAATCCGTCGTCTGAGTGGGTGTCTGTCTCGTCCACTCACTGTTGTGTACGTGTGTGTCTGAGAGTGACTTGTTTGTGTGTGTCAAATCCTAGGCAAAGTTTCAGGGGGCGTTGAGAGCACAGACACAGTGTTGTCCCTGCTGCACAGTCACATTGTGTTACCTCAGCGACAGGGAGTGGTCCCTTCGTTGGCCTCTGAGATGAGTTTTGGTGGGTCTCAGCCTAGTTCCTCTAGCAAACAAGGTCCCCACCACAGCAATCTGCCTGACAATCCACTTCTCAGCAGAGGGGCCATGGGCTGCATGGCCCCAGAGCCTGGACTGCCTGCTCACCTGGATGATGTTAGTTGAGACTGACCTAAATTCTTGCCCTGCCCCTGCCCGGGCTGTGCCTGTACTGTGGCTAGTCGGGGACGCAGCTTTCTGGGCACTGTTCAGTGGCACTGAACTTGCTTGTTTGTGTTTAAGCCTCTCGGACAGCCTGGTGCCGGCTGCTTCTCCCCAGCCGGGTGCGGTTGCTCTGCCTTTGCAGACACGGCTCTGTCTATTGCGCTGAAAGGGAGGCAGCTGGGAGAGCTGTTTGGGGCCTGATCCTGCTCCCAGCCATGGGAGCTGCAGGGGTGGCACTTAGGGTGGGGGCAGTGTGCGGAGCCCCCTGGCTGCGCTTACACATAGGAGCCAGAGGGGGGACATGCTGCTGCTTCCAGGAGCCACTCAGAGTGGGGCAAGCCCTGGATCCCGCTCCCTGCCATGAGCTCAAGGGAAGAATTAAAACATCTGGAGGGCCGGATGCAGCCCTTGGGCCGTAGTTTGCCCACTTCCAGTCTAAACAGACAGGTGGTGAGAGGGGAAACAGGTACTGAGCACAGACCTGCCTTAGGTCATTCTATGTCCCAGTCCACTGCTCTCCCCACTAGGCCACTCTGCCTTCATCTTCATTCATTTTCTTTCTGTGATCCCCTTTAAACACTCTACGATGTTGTCTTTGTGGCTGGCCGGCATTTCTACCTTAGGCCCAGATCATGTGCCTGGGCTGAGCCCCACTGAGGCCAATGGGACCCTGTCCAGGATCGGGGTGGCGCAGAGCAGAGGGAACGCTGTGAAAAGGTGGGTCAATGGCAAAAGGCAGCCATGTTGGGAGGTCAGGGGCTGGGAAGCACCATAGATTTGCCAGTGGCTTTTTGATGCCATCCCATTCCTCCTAGTTCCACCCTCTTTAATCGCTCTCCCTGCTTGATGCCTATACCCTCAAATGCCATAGATGCTTCCCCCTCCCCGTCACTGCTCTTCCAAGCGAAACAGATTCAACCCTTCTTGGACACTGACCCCTCTAGCCCCCTGCTCGTTCCTAGGACCGCTCCCTGATGTTTGTCACTGATCACAGGAGGGAGAGCAGCTGCCCAGGTGTCTTCCAGAGCAGGATGCAGGTGTGAGTCCAAGCCAGCGTATATCATCCTGGGGACGGGATGGAGCAGAGCAGCCAACTGCTGCTCAGCCAAGGTCGTTTCTCAGCTCCCTGTTGTGTCTGAGGGATGTAAAAGTGGAAAACAGCTTGAAAATGGAAATCCAAAGGGGCTGCCGCATCCCCGCACAGCTGTGGCAGGGCATGAACTAGAGTCCCTGGACCTGCGTTTGCTGGATCGTTCCTTAACAAATGGCCCAATGGGGGGTGCGATCGAATCCCGGCTGCTGAGCAGCCTGAAGCAAAAAGGCTTTTCTTTTATCGGGCCGCGCAGCTGCCCGCATGCTTTCTGACGGCAATGGGAGCTGCTTTTAATGGGCAGGAGATGTCAGGGTTTGATCAATGTAATAGCAGAGAGTCTAGCCACAGAGTTTGCTTTGATTTCCACCCCCCCATACACACGCACCCCCATGCACACCCCCACTGGCCTTCTTTCAACTTCTCGAAGTGGCAATTTGCTGAATTTCGCAAGGAGCTGATGAGCTAACCATCAATCATTAGTAAATAGTCATTAATAATCAAATCTTGTCTCGCTCATTGCGCATTTCAACCACAGCTCTCAAAGCTTAGCTTGTAGGGTCAGTGGGGCGCGGACTGTGTATTCTGTGTTTGTATGGCCTGCTCCGTCACCGGGGTGTCTGGACGCTGCTGTAATACGCCTAATAGAGACCGCACAGCACCTAACGCCATGGGGTTCTGGTCAATGGCTGGGGTGCCTAGATGCTACCGTAATCCACCTAATGTACAGCACGCAGCAAAATGCGGTTCCGGTCCATACTAGGGCTGCTAAGCCCTACAATAATAATGAAGAGGTTTACAAAGGAGAGTCTGTGTTTTTGAGGCCTCCTCTTACTCATGATTATTATTTATTTCTATTGTGGGAGCGTGTAGAGGATCCAGCCACGTTCAGGGCCCCATCATGCAGGGTGCTGCACAGAGACAGAGTGAGAGACTGTCCCAGCCCTGAATACAGTGCTGTTAAACCCGCGAGGTGAAAGAATTCACAAATCCCCCTGCCCCCCAAAATCATGAGACTGCCTTAAAAATTATGGGGATTTCTCTCTCTCTCTCTCTCTTTTTTTTTTTTTTTTAAACTGGGGTTCTTCCAATTTGCCATCTGGATTTTGATCCTTGAGGGGCCAGGTTCTCAAGCTTCTTTCTGCAACCATGAATCACTGTCCAGGGAGTATTAGCCCTGAAATCCCCAGGAACCGTTATCTGACTGTTCAGTGAACAGCTTGGCTCCACAGGACTTTATATCCCCAGCCTGTGCACACAGCACCCTGGGTTTGTCTGCTGCTCTCTGTGTACGGGACATAGGCCAGGATTCCACCCTTAGACAACCCCCCTAATTCCTGCCAAGCAGGCCTCGTTTAATTACCTCCCTGTGGAGAGATGGGCCCAAGTCCAGAAACCCCCCATATTTGGGAGAGTCCCTTTCCCTGCCTGCCCTTCACTCCTACTCTTGCCCCTCCTCTGTCCCACCCCCTTTCTTCTACCCCTTTGCTGCCTTCCCCGAGGAACAAGCTTCCTTCTCGATTTCATTTGCACTCCGCTCCTCTTGGTGGAAGGTAGAAGCAGCTGGGGGGTGAGGCACAGGGACAGAGAGACGTTGCTGAAGTGACCAAACACCTGATTCCTACAGAGGGCCAGATTCTCTATTGCCCTGGAGCAATTACTTACCCATGTGCCCTTGGGTCAAGATGATCCAAAGTGAGTAGTGATTTGGGGGGGTGTCATGATTTTGGGGCCCCTTTATGAAATCTCTTGACTAGTCATTGGTAACATTCACAGGGTGAAAACGTGGTCCCCTTCTAGCCCTACATTTCTACAGTTCTATGAAGGCAGCAGAAGTTCTTAATCTCAGCTTTCTGCCTCCCTGAGCCTGGCGTAAAGAAGCGCATCTCGTCTCGCTGACAACCCTCGTCTCTTCCCGTCCACAGAATATGCAGCACGTCTCATCTCCAAAGCACTGGACCAAGTCCTGGAGCCCTGGGCCATGGTTGCTGGGGGACACCTTGCCGGGCTAGGAGCACTGGCAACGCTGGTCCTTCACCGGTATAGGTCATTCCACCCCACCCCCAAGTGAAGCAAGCTATGCTGGCAGATGGGCGATGCCACCTGCAGAGCTGTGCCCATGCTAGGGGGGCCTGACTCTTCATCTTTGAACGCCAGAGGTTGGCACTATTGGAAGAGCTGTTTCCCGTGTGTCCATTTCATCCCTCTAATGTCGCATCCTGGCGGGTAACGTTCTTTGTCTTGGGCGCTAACGCGGCTGTCTGAGCCAACCCACCTAGCCAAGAGCTCTGATGGGATCACTCCAGCCCAGGTTTCTCCCCCTCCCAACACCCCCCCAATCCCTCCCAGCTCGAAACGATTTTTCTTGTCATTGCAATGAGCAGGTTTCATTTTCTGGGGCCGGAACAATCAGCTGGCGTACTAAAAGAACAGGAAGCCCTGGCACGTAACAGAGCGAACACGCACAGCGCACGAGGAGGCTAATGGGAGCGGCTGACTTGAAGAGAAAAGCTGGAAGAGGTGCCAAAAAAGTCATTAAGTCCCTCTTCCACTGGGATTTTAGAGGAGGACAGCCTGAATATTCACGAGCATGCTCTTCCTTTGTGGGAGACGTTCCATCAATTATCACAAGGTTGGCATCCGGGTGGTGTCAAGGTTACTCCCAGCATAATGAGGGAGGTGGGTCCTGGCTGGCGAAGGGACAGCTTTGCTTGGAAACTCCATCGTAAAGGCTGCAGCAGGGTTTCTGTATATGGCCGGTTATTTTTCCCTTACGTGCTGCAAAAGCCTCATGGCTAGACCGATTGCCTTGAAACCTGGTGTGCTATATGGGGGGCAGGGCCAGTGTGAAAGGTGAAAATTTGGGGTCAGTTGGCCAAGGGTTTCCCAAGATACAGCTCCTCCCTCCCCAAGGGACCCATTTGAAAAAAATAACATGGACCTGATTCTGATCTTACACCAGTGCAAGGGCATAATCTGACAAGCACTTGACCAGGTGCTTAACTTGAAGGTTGTGGGTCATTCATAGAATCATAGAATATTGGGGTTGGAAGAGACCTCAGGAGGTCATCTAGTCCAACCCCCTGCTCAAAGTAGGACTAATCCCCAATTTTTGCTCCAGATCCCTAAATGGCCCCCTCAAGGATTGAACTCACAAGCCTGGGTTTAGCAGGCCAATGCTCAAACCACCGAGCTATTCCTCCCCCTCATTCCACTGACTTCAATGGGGCTACGTCTGTGCTTAAAGTTCAAGCGTGGCTTAAGTTCTTTGCTGGATCAGAGCCAGAGAGCTGGGCAGAATTGCGCCCTCCAGCAGGCGTAATGCTAATGAAATCACTGGTGTTACTCCACTGTGGAATCAACGGGAGATCAGAATCAGCCCCATGATCTATACATCACAGTTGTATGGTAACAGGGGCCATAAAAGTACCTAAAGGCTTGTCTACACATGGACTTACTCCAGAATAGCTAGTCTGGAATAACTATTGTGCTTTAAATTCACACCCTACCTTAATCCAAATTCAAGTGTAGACGTGTGAGAGAGAGAGAATGAAGGGTGGTGAATTTACAGAGAACAGGGGGGAGGGATAGCTCAGTGGTTTGAGCATTGGCCTGCTAAACCTAGGGTTGTGAGTTCAATCCTTGAGGGGGCCATTTAGGGATCTGGGGCAAAAATTGGGGATTGGTCCTGCTTTGAGCAGGGGGTTGGACTAGATGACCTCCTGAGGTCCTTTCCAACTCTGATATTATATATATATGACATAACTCTGTGGACATCTGTAACTCCCTAATTCCCAGACTTCAAGGAAAAGCTCTTCGCCCCAAGCACCAGGTCGCTTTGTTTCTGCTTGGCCAGCAGGGGGCTGGCACTGAGGCAAGACAGGCTTGTCCTCCCTGCCATGAGACCACTCAGAGGCGCTCTGACAGTGGGTGTTGCCTTGCCACCAGCAGGCTTTGCTCCTTTTTCAGAAAAACATTTGAAAGCGAATTTAAGCCTCTCTTGCCATCCCCGGCCAGAGGCTAGCAGCTGAGAAGCATCACTCTAGATGAGATAGAAGAAGAGCACTAGGCAACAGCGCAAAGGGTGTATGTACAGCTCCTAGCACAATGGGGACCTAGTCCATGGCCAGGGCTCCCCACTACAACAATACAGATAAATAACAGCTCTCTGCCACAAGGGGTAAGCTACTGTCTGTTGAGCAAATGCTTAAAGTCTCGGCAAATTAACCATCATTCCCTGAAACAAGTGATAGTCTCGGCCGCTGCTGGGAAATAACTAATAGTGTTTCACAGCAGGGGGAGCAGAGAGACATGAGGTGTCCTCAGGGTGCTGGTTTAGGGAGACAAGCCTGTGCCAGGAAGCAGCTCTGCGATGAAGAAGAAATGTCAGCTTGTCCTTCCTGGAAACCAGGATGATGTTGGAGCTAACGCACTTGTGGCTTGAAATAATAAGACTCCCTGGCTCTGAGCATCTGCAGATCCCCCACTGCTTTCCAAAGAAGGGCAGTGTCGTTATCCTCATTTTACAGATGGGGAAACTGAGGCATGGGGAGGGGAAGTGACTTGCCCAAGGTCACCCTGAGGCCAGTGGAATAGAACCCAGGCCTCCTGTGGGCCAGTGCTCTACTCCCTATGCTATCTCCTAGAAGCAAAAGGAGTCTTGTAAAAGCCCTTAGACTTATCCCCAGGACATTTAACAGGAGGCTGGCTCTGCTGAAAGGGAGAAAACCAATCACACCCTGTGCTGGCTCCCTGCACTGGGGTAAATCTCACCCACCCTGGGCCACTGCAGCTAAGGAGTTAAACGCCTCCTGCCGAGCTCCAGCAGAGGTCAGCAGAGATTCACGCGGCTAGTTGATTTGTTACCCTTCCCCATTCCCATGCTTTGCCTTCACCCTTCAGCCCCGCGGCTGGGGCATATTTCATACTGGAGGAAGGAAGTGCTGGGCTGGGACAGAGATGATCATAGAACAGGAAGGGACCTCGAGAGATCATCTAGTCCAGTCCCCTGTACTCAAGGCAGGACTAAGCATTACCTAGACCATCCCTGACAGGCGTTTGTCCAACCTGCTCTTAAAAGTCTCCAATGATGGAGATTGCACAACCTCCCTAGGCAATTTATTCCAGTGCTTCGCCACCCTGACAGTTAGGAAGTTTTTCCTAATGTCCAACCTAAACCTCCCTTGCTGCAATTTAAGCCCATTGCTGCTTGTCCTAACCTCAGAGGTGAAGAAGAACAATTTTTCTCTCTCCTCCTTGTAACAACCTTTTACATACTTGAAAACTGTTCTCATGTCCCCTCTCAGTCATCTCTTCTCCACACTAAACAAACCCAGTTTTTTCAATCTTCCCTCATAGGCCATGTTTTCTAGACCTTTCATCATTTTTGTTGCTCTTCTCTAGACTTGCTCCAATTTGTTCACATCCTTCCTGAAATGTGGTACCCAGAACTGGACACAATACTCCAGTTGAGGCCCAATCAGCGTGGAGTAGAGGGGAAGAATTACTTCTTGTGTCTTGCTAACAACAGTCCTGCTAATACATCCCATTTTGCTTTTTTCCAATAGTGTTACACTGTTGACTCATATTTAGCTTGCGATCCACTATGGCCCCCAGATCCCTTTCCGCAGTACTCCTTCCGAGGCAATCATTTCCCATTTTGTATGTGTACAACTTATTGTTCCTTCCTAAATGGAGTACTTTGCATTTGTCCTTATTGAATTTCATCCTATTTACTTCAGACCATTTCTCCAGATCATTTTGAATTTTAATCTTATCCTCCAAAGCACTTGCAAGCCCTCCCAGTTTGGTATTGTCCACAAAGTTTATAAGTGTACTCTCTATGCCATTATCTAAATCATTGATGAAGATATTGAACAGAACCAGACCCAGAACTGATCCCTGCGGGACCCCACTCATTATGCCCTTCCAGCCAGACTGTGAACCATTGATAATTACTCTCTGGGAATGGTTTTCCCACCCATTTTGCACCCCGCTTATAGTAGCTCCATCTAAGTTGCATTTCCCTAATTTGTGTATGAGGTCATGTGAGACAGTATCAAAAACTTTACTAAAGTCAAGGTATACCACGTCTACCGCTTTCCCCCTATCCACAAGGCTTGTTACCCTGTCAAAGAAAGCTATCAGGTTGGTTTGACACCATTTGTTCTTGACAAATCCATGCTGACTGTTACTTATCACCTTATTATCTTCTAGATGTTTGCAAATTGATTGATCTGGGTTCAGTTCCCAGTTCCTCCCCTCCTTGTGTTTCATGGACTGCAGGCTGGGTGATAACATGAAGGGTCTCCATGCTTGCAAGACTAACTCACTGTTTATTGCTAGAACTATTTACAGAGCTGTTGTAACTGCAGCCAGCATTCCAGCCATGAGCACACAGACTGACTTCCTGGTGCTTCCTCCACACTCTCTCCTCCTGCAACCTGTGCTCCCCCCTCCAAGTTCCTGGCAGGTTGCTACCCTGTGTGTCCTTATGCCTGTCACTTTTTCTCCCTGGGCCTCCGTCCCACCATCCGCAGAATGGTGATGATGATGATCCTTTCGCTCAGCCTTAGCTGGTCAGAACATGAGCTCTTTGCAGGACGAGTGATTCTTTGTTTTGGGTTTGTGCAGGGCTGAGCACAATGGGGTCCTACCTGCTGTGGTAATAGGGGCTGTGCCTTGAATGACTGAGCTTCCCTGACAGAAAGACTGGAGAATATAAGATAAATAATGTGAAGCTCTTTGCCCACCTTATGCATGGACGCAGAGTAACCGAGATCAGGGCCCTGGTGGGCCAGGTGCTGCACTGAGGCAGAGTAAAAGATAGTTGCTTCTCTGATGATCTTACAGTCTAAATAGACAAAAGGTGAGAGAGAAAACAGAAGCACAGTGAAAGGAAGGGACTTACCCAAGCAGTGGCAGAGCCAGAGCCAGGATTAGAACTCAGATCTCCTGACTCCCAGTGTCCTACCCTCTCAACATTGCCTCTTGTGCTCAGCTGCTCCCTGAGAGAGCCTCAGACCTCACAGGATCAAGCCTGAAGGAATGTACTTGTCCACATACACTTGCAAAGACAGAAAAAGGGTGGCGGTCAAAGGGCAGGTGTGAGAGTGACGGATGGAGACACTTGTGAGAAGCTAGCTGGTACCTCATTCCCTTCACTACGACCACGGCAACTAGGAAAAAAAATCTGTCCAATAAACAGCAACCCTCCTGGCATGAGATCTGCCTCCTGTCTTTGTACATTTTCTTTGCCACGCAGAGAAGCCAGAGTAGGGAAAGGAAATCGTCCGTGAATAGAACAGGGTTGACCAGCAGATCTATTTTAATGATGCTACCAGAACATACAGCTGTAAAGCGTGAAACATCACCAGCAACACATGGGTGCAATCTCTCTCTTTGCCTCCAGAGGACACTACACAACTGAGAATTATTAGCCATATTGCAAAGCCTTCAAAATAAAAATAAACACATTCCAGAGAATCTGGAGGATAAATCTAAGAATCATCCCCCCCCGCAAAAAAAAATCTCCTAAATTTCTATCCTGCTTCAGCAAGGAAAGAATGGGACGGGTCTCTCTCAATTCAACTGGTTTGCTTTTTCCGCTAGTATTTTCTGTGTCTTCATTGGAAGCTCTGGATCCGTAAAATGTTCTGAAATGACAGAGAAAGGTGAAAAGAAATATTGGTCTAAGGCATCTTTTGTTTCATTCGGTGCCTACGTGCAATGGGGACAGATAGACCCGATAGGTGGCTGGAGAGATGATAGACAGCTGGGGATGGATGGTGATAGACCCATAACGCACATCTCCATCTCATTCCATACATGTCCATTCTCGATAGATGGGTCTATATGGTAAATTTGCTGCCCAAAATATTATTAACACAATTTCAGGTTGACCTCCAATGCCTTGTACCCTCCCAGAACATCAAACGCACCTAGAGTTGAACCTCCGAAAGCCAGGAAATACAGAGTTAAGGGCCCAGATTCACAAAGGTAATTTAGGTGCCTAACAGTTACACCCATTGGAATCAATCAGTGAATCTGTCCCCGTAACACAACAAAGGCAGTTGTGGTGTATGCAGACGAATGACAGAACACAGAGCTGTGCGACACACCACGTTAAATACATCGTCACATGTACATCGTCACGTTATCAGCCCAAGCTCTTCTCCAGCAGTTTTCAGACGTGGATCTCAAAGTGCTTTACAAAGGAGGGCCGTATCATTATCCCCATCTGTAAAATGGGGAAACTGAGGTCCAGAGAGAGGAAGTGACTTGCCCAAGGTCACCCAGCTGGCCAGTGGTAGATGGGAATAGAACACAGGTCTGGTGAGCTCCAGTCCAGTGCCCTAGCCACTAGGCCACAGTGCCTAAATGCAAGTGTCAGTGTAAATGGCACGTTTGTTTACTCATTGCTCATGACCATTTATTATAGGGCAGCCCTGGCTGAGTCATACTGACAGTTCATCTCCAGGGGCTCTTGCCAGATTTGGGGGGACAGAGTTAAGGTTGTGGAGTGAGATTGGTGGGCACCTTGCCACCAATCTTCCTCTTAGAGTCTAAACCTTCCTTTAGAGACTCTAGCCAGCCCAAGATCCAGTTTCTAACCAGCCTCTTTGTTAGCAGCTTGAGGGAAACCTCAACGGGGGTGCCAGTGTATGCCAGACCCTGGCATCTAGATCCCCATCCTAGCGCAACAGAGGCAGACCTTTTGGAGAACAGTAAATCATTTGAGCCCATGAATGGGCTCATTCTAAACATCTGCAATGGCCACAGGCTGCACCTTCGGCAGCGAAGGACAACTAGAAACCCATGCAGTAGAAATAACAAGGCTGTAGTGGGGTGGCCACTGAATGAGCGCCCCCTGCAGGTCAGAGGTCACTCTGCAGTGCCCTGCTACCAGTTTCTCCCCTCTTCAGCGCACCTTAATAACTCACAGTCCACAGGTAACGAAAACACATTCCTCTCACGGGGATCTGTTTATTGACCCCTTACATACCAGCCCTTCAGGCCCCAACCCCAGTTCAGTCCTTCTCTCCCTGTAGGTAGGGAGTCCCCAGCAATAGGTCCTCGGCTGTTCTCCCAGTCAGAGTCTCTCCCAGGAGCCTTCTGGTCACTGCAGCCCCTCACTATCCAGCTCCCTCCGTCTCAGGGTCTTTGCAGGAGCGTTTCCACATGCTCTGCGGTGTCTCAGCCCTTGCCTGGGCTTCTCCTCTTCACTGCTGCCCTTTACAGGGTAATCCCCCTGCTCTCTCCCAGGAGCGGCTCATTCCGTAATCAGTCGCCTCGCCCCAGCCCTCCAGTGGCAAGCCGCCCCGTAGAAAGGCAAGCCACGAAAAGCCAAAGAGCCAGTTGCAGCTATCAGTGCCTGCAGCATGTCGATTCAGAGAAATTCCACTGACTGCAGTACGGGGCTCAGAAGCAGCGAATGTGCACCCATACGCCAGGGCAGCACTGCTCTGAAGCGACTGTCTGGTTCTCCAAAATCTCACCTTTCATTAAAAAACCAAACCAAACCTTACGCCTTGAGCTGCTATGGTGCAAAGAAGTTAACGGAACCACTGCAGTGGGGTCTTCCTGAGTCTGCAGACATGGTCCCAGAATACTGGGCGTTCCAGTACTTCTGGAAATGGCACTGGCCTGCCCCCCGCTGGCGTGTTCCTGCCCCCTCAGCCTGATCTCGCACAGTGCGTTTGCGTTCACGCCAGAGGGGGTGGAGCAGTGCGCTCTTAAAAATGGTGTCCCCTGGCCAATACCGCACAGAATCACTTCTGGTTTGGTCCCAGTGCTGTATGGGGGACAAGCCACCACAAAAGAGTACTGTCTGGTTCAAACCTGGAGAGGTGGCCTCCCTAGCCGAGAGCCTGGGACAGTCGCTCAGAGCGATGTGAACTGTGTCATTCGGATCCGCAACAGGTTAAGCCAGGTTCGCAGCCATGCTGACATCATGGTCAATATTGTGAATGATTTCACTCCTCTCACATAAGAGCAGAGATGGAGTAGGGCGCAGACTTACTTTGCCCAACTTATTCTTCCACGTGGGTGGCATTTGGGAGATGCCACCCTTTATATTTTCCCTGCCAGTCAAGAAGGAACAGAGTCTGTGGGATCCCCAGGAGCACCAAGCAGCAAAATGATTGTATTTTGAATACACGTACTACCTACCGTGAGCCGTGTCTCGCTTTGGCAACTCACAGAGGTGGAGCTTATTTTGTGGGTGGGGCTTAGAATAGTCCCACCCTCCTTTTTCCCCCCTTCCAATTCAACCCTTGCTTCAGTGGGGTTGCTCTGGATTTACACTGGGGTAAGCTAGATAGAATCTGGCTCACTTTCTCTAAACCGTTGCCTCAATACTTCTGAAGATCATAATAATACTAACAAGTCTTGCTTTTCTTGTCTAACAGGATTAAAATAATGGTTTTACCTGCTGCAAACTCAGGGATATTCTCTGGTCTTCTCAGCATAACTTCTCTGGGGAAAAACGGGGAGAAATAGACTTTAAACCAAGTTTTACTGATTGGTCTTGTGGTGGCTTATTATGTTAGCCCTGTCTGAACACACAGAAGACGAATTGGTAAATTACACTTTTATATTGGGAATCAATAAGCCAATTAGTTACTGAGGAAAAACATTTAATTTATGTTTGCCTTCAATTTTAGGGAATTTTATATTTATAAAACCCCACAACAATTTAGACTGGCACAAAGCTAAGGAATATTTATCACAATTAAATCTTCCTCACTGAATTACACAGCCCTGCATTGGGAATCGATAAGATAATTACTAACAAATGGGGGAGAAAACATACATTTCACCTGAAATAAAACCACAAAAATTTCATCATGGTTAAATACTATCCCGGGATAATGTCCCAAGCATTTTGTAACCTGAAATCCTATTGAAAGCAATTAGATATTGGCGTGATAGACTGGGGGATCTGCATTCACCTACGCTCCTGCCGTTCAGCTGGGTACCTCTACAGGGAAAGGCCCAGTTCTGGCCTCATGCCGGAGTAATTCTGTTGGCTTTGATGGAGTTACTCCTGATTTACAGCAGGGTACATGCGAAGACAACCGGTCACACAGTATCCATAATACACGAGGGTAAATCAACATAGCTGCAGTGAAGTCAGGAGCTATGCCAGCTTAAACCAGTTGAGGATCTGGCCCATGATTGGAGAACTTCTCCGCTCCTCACTTAGGAATACCCATCCCCATGCCATTTGGTTCTTGGGGTGTCCACACTCCTGTATGCTACTTGGGATTTCCCTGCTAAGACCAGGGAGCTACAAGAATCTTGAATCACACATGCACGAAGCAGCAAGAGGGAAGTATTTAGGAGCACTGGGTACAAGTGAGGAACAGGATGCAATTAAGAAAAGAGGGGCAAAAACCCTTCAGGTGAAGTGTATTAAGCTATGGCATAGTCTGCCAAGGCCATGGTATTAGAAGCCCCATCACTTGGGATATTTGAAATTAAACTGGAGAAGATACATCCTGAAAAGAAAATGTCCTAGAGAAAATAATCAAGCACCAACAGGGAGTAGATGGGCCCTAACAGGATTTTTCCATCTCTAACGTCTGGGTAGAAGCTTTCAGACCCAATTTTCAGGGCAGCTGAGCACCCTCAACTGCAGCTGAAATCAATGTGAGCCGCAAGTGCTCAGTGCCTTTGCAAGCTATCTCCCTAATGACCCTCCTTCCCTTTAGTCCAGGTGAGACCAGGGGGTTCTACCCTAATCTACGCTCACGCCCCTGCCAAGAGGTAGCAGATAGTGGGGTCCTGCAGTGCTGCTTTTCCAGAGGAGGAGAAATCAGTGACACAGAGTGTGTGTGTAGTCTTAGTGCAATTTGTTTTATTTACACTTTATACACCAGGCCTGGAACAGAGAAGGTCACCAAGAGCTTGCAGGCAATGCCGCCTGTCAGGAAATTTCAACCACGGTACCAAGGCCTGGTTCCCTGGGATTAAGGCAGAAAGCAAATACCCCAGCTGCTTGCAAGAGCTCCACCAAAGAGCATTGAACATTATAAAACTAACAACGCAGCTTTTCTTCAGAGACTGAACATTGCTCACCAGCACAGACAAAGAACTTGTAAGACTAGGTGTAGCGGCACCATCTGGTGGCCCCCATCCTCACAATGTCATTCTCAACCCTCCTTTTCCTTCTCCCATGCAGTGATATTTCCTCTTACAAACTGTCCTCCACATATACGCACTAAGGCCTAGCTTCTGGTTAATCAGTTTCCTCCTCCCCCAGACGGCACTCTACACCTCTTGTATGCCAGTAGAACCCCTGGAAATACCTCCAATATCCGAGAAGGGGGCCTGCGCTAGCTCTTGCCAATTCCTGCTGGGAATGGATAAGTTTAAAGCTGTTAACAGCTTCCACATATGGTTCTGATTCTCCCTGATAAAATCCTGCTGGGTCAGCTGCATGGAATAGGGGTCAGAATAGGTGCCTAGGGGTTACAGTGCACTTGCTAACTGCAAGCTGTTCCCTGCTGGGAAGTGGGGGGAGATATTCACTGGATCATCTCATCTCTGGCTAATTGGTCACGTCAGGGTCTGGCACTCAGTGAGCTGGTCCTTTAAAGGGAGCTCAAGCCCAGCTTACACCTCTGCTTCACTCCCTCCCAGACCATGGGACTTGTAGTCTACGGAGCATGTGACTGAGAGTGAGCAAGGCCTGCTGGGAAGGTGGAAATAGCATGTAAAGGGAGAAAGCGCTGAAAAGAGTTATGGGCTAGAGGGGGGAGCCTGCTAGGGCTGGGTCTGGTCTGGTCGGCCACGCCACGCGGTCAGCAGGGCAATCCTGAGTTGAGGGCAGACTGTTTGAGCAGTCTTTGGGCTAAATCCTGGAGCGTGGGCCCCTTGGGGGTGTAGAAAGCTGAGGGTGCTATGCCCAGGGATGGGAGAGGATGACCATATGGACTGTGTTCCTCCTCTGAGCAAGAGGGAGCTACAGCACTGGGAGGAGAAAGACTCATCCAGGGCAAAGGAACTGTGAAAACTTCTGTGACCAAAGTGGAGGCCTGAGCCCAGGGAGGGCAAAAGGAACTGAAAGCCTGTGAGCAGGGGAGAGGGCTGCTTTCTGTCTCTCCTGGAAGGAGAGGACTTTTGCCTTGGCCAGAGGACTCAATCAGACTGGGGAAGACCATCTCCTGAGGAGGGGAAACTGAGGCACAGTGAGGCAACTGAACCAATAGCTGCATGTCTGGTGTTGGAGGTAAATTTTCAAGACTCCAATTCGTACCAAGTGTCTGTGGTGTTGGGAAGATGAAATTACCTCAGAAATCCTGATAGCAGCAGCTCAACTTCTTTGTGAGACCTCAGGTACTTTTCATTGGCAATGCGAGTGTTAATCTGGGAGCAGAAGCACAACAGCAAAGGTATGTTTAAGGGCTGCAGCACTGAACTGGCAGTAACCCTGTTTCGTTAGTCCAACAGTGCTTTGCTGAATCAGCAGTGGTACATAGCATTTACGTAGCCCTCTGCCTCTCCAAAGTGCTATGCAGATGCTAGGCAATCCTCACAATTCCCACCGTGAGGGATGATCCTGTACATCAATATTATGTATGCCCATTACATTGATGGAGAAACTGAGGCACAGAAAGGTTCCCCTCTTCCACTAGACATGAGTGGTAGAGCCAGGAATAGAAGCCAGGAATCCTGATAGACATTCTGAGGGTGATCGAGAGGTCCAGAAAGGGGGAGTTCGAGCAGCTCAGGAGCAGAACTGGGCATAAAACCCAGCTTTCCTGATTTTGCAGTCTATGCTCTAATAAACGTATTAGATTTTATTCACTGACATCCTTCTAGATCTAAGGTTTAATCTAAATCAGGCCCTGGGGAAGCTGAATGAGTAATTATCACCTTGATGAGAATATTCTCCGTAAATTGGAGGAATGACTGAAACTGATCAAACGTCTTTTGAAATCCTAAATACGTTGATTGTGGAGATGGCAAAACGGAGAAACTACAGTTTATGTGCCAAGGAGAAATGTTCACTGACTGGGTAGGGTCAAAGCACTTCAACAGGATTTTCTGGTTGTTTATCAGTAAATTGGATTGCCAGCCCTCTGGCTCATAGCTTTAAATCCAGGAATCTGTGATCTATCCTTGAGACCATTCCAGCTCAACGTAACTAGAGCTGTACAGATAATAGGGGTTTTCACTTGGCTGGCAACTCCAAAAAAATGAGAAAACGTTTATTTTGGGTCAAACTGAAAATGAGCTTTTTTTCAAAACTTTTAGCATTTCAAAGAGAAAAATATTTTGAGTACAATGAAATGTTTCTTTCAAGTCTAAATGAAACATTTTGATTTTATTTTTTGAGCATTCTAAAACACTTTTGATTATTAAGAGAATTAAAGGAAACTTGGGGGGGGGGCTTGTTTTGAACTAAAAAATAATAATCAAACCATTTTGATTATTTTTGGACACTTTTTAAGGTTTTTTTTGTGTTTTGACTAAAACAATTCAGCAAACCCGACAGCAATTCACAACACATTTCAGTGTTGCTGAATCTGCATTTTTTTGGCCAAAAAAAAGTTTCTTGGGAAACCTAGATGCTGGGACTGGACATCAAGGGCTGGGTCGCTCGATAATTACCCTGTTCGCTTTATTCCCTTTGAAGCATCTTGCACTGGCCATGTACAACTGGTTGGACCCAGTCTGGCCGATTTTATTTAGAGCAGGGTGAAAAGTGTCACTTTTGGGTGACAATTCCAGGAGTGAAACCAGGACTCGATCAGACTCTGTGTCTCGCTCCCCCTGCCTTGCCCAGGACCCCAATGTCTTGCCAATAGCCCGAATACGATCAAGACAGCCCCTAAAACAGCTTAAACAAAATGGTCAGGTAAAAAATCCAGTCTTCCCCCGGGAGTGACCGGGACCATCAGCACTGCCCCACCCTGCCCTCTTAGTGGGGGGGACACACATAGGGGTGTCGAACTAACCCTTAACATCCCCAGTTAAGGGGTCCTGGGGCTGCCTCGGGCCTGCACCTTACGTTTTTGGGAGGGAAGAAGAGGAGGGGGAGGAATGGCTCCCAGACTGAAAAAGGTTTTTGGGTGGGGAGCAGCCCTCCTTTTGCGGGAGGGGGGAACCTTCCTCCACCCATTCCTGTTTTAGGGTGGGATTGCCCCATTATCTGGGGGGAGGTGTTTCTCTTGGACCCAGCCCCCCCCCTCCACACATGCACTTTAAGGGGGTGCCGCAGTTCCCCACCCTCACCCCCCCACACACACACCTTGAACTCCATGAGCTGTGCCTGCTGCTCTGGGCTCAGGGCCCCCAGATCCAGCCCCTCCAAGCCGGAAGCCACATCAGCCATTTTGTTAGCTCAGGCAAGCGGCTGGGGTTGCTATGGGGACAGCTTCAGGCTCCAGCAGGCCCAGCCTTGTTCTGAATCCCGATCCTCCCCCCCCACCCCGGCCCCGAGGCCTGGGGTGGGGCTGCAGGCTAGGGCCCCCCCTTCCCCAGCAGCAGGGGAGGAATTCGCTGGCCTCACCTCAGAACTGCGGGCAAACCCCCGCTCCCCAAAATCCTGCCCAGATAGAGGGGAGAACCCCCCAACCCAGCACGGATGCCACCCACCCCAATGATCATGGGACTGAAACTGGCACTTGGCCCGTGAAATTAGCCCACCTGTCCATGCGCCGTCTCTGGCCAGTTACGCCCTCAGGTTCTCATGCGCTAGCCCCCGGCTGCAATGTTTGGGCTGCAAACCATTGTGGGGATATCGCTGTGGCCAACGGTCATGATATTTAGTGTGGGTCTTGTTGTGTTTTTAAAACCTCAGCTCTTGGAGTCATGGGAATGCCCAAGAGTCTCCCCTTCCGCTTAAAGAAAAAGTACATTTTTCGCCCACAAGGTTGCAGAGAAAAAGTAAAAAAAACAAACACACCAAAAAACGTAACCCAAAGGCCCTCTAAAGTCTCAGAAACCAGGACTCAAATAAACAGACTCTAGAACTCATTCATTTCTTTAAAATCTCATGAATTTTAAGACAATCTCATTGGTTCTTTTTTTTTTTTTTTTTTAGGAGCGTTCATGGGTTTTTTTTGGATTAATCAGGCCACTAGCACCGAGATCTATTTTTTTTTTTTTTCAAATAACAATTTCCATCAGAACTTAAAAACAAATCATTCTAACCATGGAAATTTTTTGGTTGGCTCTGAGATTGGCTTGAATTACAAAACCCGAATTTAGCGCTGACTCGGACCTTTCCAGTAGGAACAACCCCAGGCACCCAATAATCGTGAGATTTAAAAAATAAAATTTGGGGGAGGGCACTTTTATTTTTCTTTCTGATTTATATTTTTCAGTGTAGAGGTCATGTTTTCAAGCTTTTCTCAGCAAGCAGGAGAGCTATGAATTAGTTGTTTTAATGAAATAAGGCTGCCTTTTTAAACGCTGTGTGTCTGGTTTCTCGAAGCGCAGATGGTAGGCGGAGTGAAAACTAAGCCTAAATCAGAGATGGCTAAGCCAAGCTTATCTCCAGGTGAAGGATTTTGTCTAATTTGGCTCTGCTCTATCTCATTATTCCTTGTGAAAGGAATGGGTGGGGAAAGCATTGGTCTCCCACGTGATCTAAATAAGCAGACACAGAACAGACTGCGTGTAACTTCTTAATCTTCTAGATGTTAATTTAAACACACAGACATTGAAAAATATTAGGGGCCAGTTCTGACGTACTCTCCAGCTCTCCTCTGGTGGCATATAGGAGTCATAAATAAATTGCAAAGGATCAGGGAAGAGCTGGATACGCAGCCGTATACTGTCCCCAAATCTCAGCGTAGAGGATGTGGGGGGCATCGGGCGTGGGTAGGGATTGGGAGGAGAAAGGAGTTTAGCATTGCCAGCTCTCATGATTTTACTGCAAGTCTGGCGATATTTGGTGAAAAAGATAAACTCTTAGGGCCATGTGATTAAATGAGAATCTCTGCTCCCTTCTCCCCCCAAAGTAGGGTGGGTGCAGAGACAAGCTTGCAAACATGACCCCAAAGGCTCAGAATGCGAAGGAAAAGAGCCTAAATATATTATTTAAGACCTCGTGATTTTTTTTTTAAGCCAATCTCGTGGTTTTTAGGGCCCAGACTTGTGATTTTTTTGGACATGTGGGGCTGGCAGTATGGTAGCTGTAGCCCTTGGTGTGCCTATGGAGAGGCTAGGCAGCTCTGAAGAGGCCTTTGTAAATCTAGAGCAGCCCCGAGAACACTCCAGTTTACAGTGATGGTGGCTTGGCATACACTCGGCACTAAGGTGGTATAAAGCCGTGCTTGTCTGTTTTCCCCCGGGCTGCATCTCCAGCACAGAACATCCCTGAAGCTTTAAAGCAAACCAGGTTGGATTCCTTTAAAGACTGGCTATAACCAGCAAAACAGTTCTGCAAGAAACCACATTGTGAGTGTCCTGCTTTAATCATCCGGGTAAATTCCACATAGATTTTTGCCTTCTTAACATGCAGAGACCCAGACAGTCCCTCCATAGGCTCCAGAAAACCTTTGGGGTCCTTTTGCCTCTTGCATCACAGGCATTGATGAAGATCCTGCAGTTAGGATGTAGAATTGACAATTTTGATGAGCTGTAAAGCTGGGAGACTTAACCTGAAGAGCCATATGGTGCTATTACAAACAAAAGGAAGGTACCATTCTTACTTAGTACTTCTAAATATAATAATAGCTTTTGGAACATCTAGCTTATACTTCAGAATCTTAAAGCACTTTGCAAACATTAATTAACCCTTAGTCTACAGATGGGGAAACTGAGGCAGAGAGAGCTTGTGCACACGCATCTATTTTTATCTATCTGCTGTCTCTTGTCTTACACAAAGACAAGTGGGGCAAAGGCCACCTTCTCAGTGGTGTGTACAGTGCCTGGAACAATGGGGTGCTGATCCCTGATTAGGGCCTCTAGTGTTACTGTAATACAAAGAGCAACAATTAAGTGACTTGCCCAAGGTCATGCAGTGGCAGAGTCAGGAAACAAGCCCAGGAGTCCCGAATCCCAGTCCTCTGCTTTAACCACTAGACTCCACTTCCAATTATCATTTCCATTGAAAAGGATGTGGTCACATAAGCATAAAAACTGGCCCTGTCTCAAACATTGTTGCAGGATTTGGGGCTTACTGTAAATTTCACCTAATAAGCCAGCCATGCATCTGCCCTATGACTGAATGAGCATTAGCCTTACCACAGGGCCCTCTGTGGAGCTGTGTAGCATCGTGAACTCCAGAACCATGGGCGCTGCTGATTATATTTAAAAAACCAGGCAACCAGCAGTCTATTTCTGCCTCCGACACTTACCGATTCCTGCCTTCCTGCAGATTATGCTGCAAAGAGCTAAGGGAAAAGAGAAGGCATCTGCTCCCAAAGCCTGCTGCTTTTCTTGGCAAGGAGTTCCCATGCCCTGGCAGGAAGGAAAAAGAAATCGATCTCCGTCTATGGCTGGGCCTGTCTCTGCTCTCGAGGATGCGGGGGAGGAAGGGCTGATGGTTCTGATAGTGATGAGTTTGTGGGGTCATGGTAAAGTTCCCAGTGACAAATGTCTGGGGGGTGGTGGTAATTTGCCTAGCTTGTGTCTTGTGGATGCACACCAATAGGCCCTGGTTCTCAGCTCCCACTGGGGTAAATCAGTAGTTCCATTGATGCCAATGTATTATTATTAATCACATTTATTAGGGTGATGCCAAATGAGCGTGGGATCCCCGTGTGGAAGGTGCTGTACAGACAGAGCAGTACACAGTTCCTGCCCCTATTTACAACCTACCTCGACCAGCCAGCACGGGGTGGGGGGGTGGAACACACCAGCTGAGCAACCAGTGCACTGGTGGCAGGTGGCATGTTCGTACCATGATCTTTCGACTGTGGGTGGGTTTAGTTCAGAGGGGATCAGCTCCCTGGGCTGAAAAGGGAAGAGAATGGGGGGCCAGGGCAGAGGAGACGAGGGTAAGAAAAGCCGGTGTGGCGTGATGGAGGATGAATGTAGTTGCACCAGTTTAAAATGGGTCCGGAGCCCAGCCAGCGAGGGCCCAATCCATTGTTGCACTTGGGTTTCTTACGCCATTCAAGGTGCGTGGATGACACTGGCATTCTGGGTGGGCTGGATCCTCACTCTGCAATGGAGTAAATGGCGCCGATATCTCCTTGGCCCACGTCCACCCAGCCCTAAAGCTAGGCACTTTGCTCTGCGTCTGTCCGTAAGGAGCTAAAGCAGCTAACACTAAACCGAGATTACAGCCACTGGCCGACCTGTTGGCAAACTGATCGACATGGGACAGTTTGTGCTGACTCTGCCCATCTTTGAGCTACCTCAGGCTCAGAACCTTCTGCTGGGACGGGATTTTGAAAAGCCCGTTGTTCAGCTCCAACTGGTTTGCTTAAAGATTTAATGTGCACATCTGAGTATTAAAGATCCCCATAAAGGGATTTTTATATAGATAGATTAAAATGTAACTGCATGTCAGGGCTCGTAATTTACCGGGGGCGACTTGTTGGGAGAGGAAATATTTTATTGGCTGTCAGGGAAGTTAGGACTGGTCTGACACCACTAGGACAAAGGGACAGGTTTACACTGGGACTTAAGAGCTGCCAGAGCTGAGCCCAACCAGAAGATCACAGGATGAACTTTGCTTTGGGTTTAGTTTTATGCGGGGGGGTTGGAGACTTGCTCTGAGTTTTGGCTTCAAACCCCTATGTTTAGAGCGAGACATCACTGAGTCTAGATGAGTGTCAGGCTGACACCTGTAGAATCAAGGTGCAAGATTTGCATTCAGATTTCCAGTCCCAGTGTCTTCTCTGCTGAGTATCTGGGTATCGGTGGAGCCGGGTTTTTGGTTCAGCCCACTACAGGGCCATTGCAAAAGAGAGAGATCTGGTTGGACTGTTAACACAGGGCAGCTGGGACGGAAGGGTTTGGCTTGGATCAAAAGCAGGAGAAAAGAAACTTGATTTGGTTTCTCCCCCAGGCTTGCTCAGCTCTGCAAACCTGGCCCAGGTTTGGGGGTCTGTAGTGAAGGACAAACCCAGGTGAGGCTTGCCTGGGTTTCCCAGTTCTGTTATGAAAGATCTGTATGTCTCTAAATGAAGAGACCAAGCAGTCTGTCTAATCTACTGCCCCTTATGTGTATGGGTAGAGGGGATGGATGGAGCAGTGGTTAGAACACTGGCTGAGACCTGGGTTCAGATACTCCAGTAACTGGGGATCAGATAAGTACCTTAGATAGATTCGTCAGCTGAAAGAGAAAGCCCTATCCCCTGCTACCCCGGTCTATGCACCATGGAGATGAGCAGGTCAGCTCGTCCCCTGCACTAGGATCTGCCATCCCTCTGATCCCAGCTGGTGTCATTGTGATGATGTCACAGCCTGATGCAATGTCATCGCACCCTAGACAGACTTGTGAGAATCAAGGCTGCTTTAACCACTAAACCACACTCCCGCCAACAGGTAGAACTAGAACCCAGGAGTCCTGATTTGCTTTAATCACACTCCCTTCTACTGGTGGAATTAGACCGCAGGAGTCCTGAGTCCTACTGCCTGGCTCTAACCACTAAACTACACTCCCCGCTGGAGCTGGGACTAGACCCCAGGAGTCCTCCTGCCCAGCCCCTGCTCTAAACCCAGAACAAAACTCCTTGTTACTATATGAAGCGTAACCAGGGTGAAAATGGGTTGATCCTAAACTGTTTGAGGAGCACAGTCTATACTGGTACTACACTGGTGCCTATAGCAGAGATTCGGGGGGGGATGCATGGGGGGGGGTTGTTTTCATATCAAATGAAGAAAATCTGGTTAAAGAGTCCCTGACCCATGAGATGACAGCTGGGTCCCTCCATGGCTCTCAGCCCTCCTGGTCCAATCGGATCCCACGGCTCAGCCAGCCCACTTTATAAATAGCTTTCTGCACCACGTGTCTCTTCAAAATGTCAGAGTGGGGAGAATGACAAAAGGTACTTCAGGCAAAATCAGGGACACGGAAAGGTTAAGGCTCAAGCATTTCACGGGGAAAACGTGGAGTTCTCCGTGAGATCCAGCAGCCTGTCTGCAAGGGACTGTTGGGTGAACAGCTGACAGGTCTGCATTTATAAAGGGGAGGGGGGGTTGCACAAAGAGCGGGGGGTCATCCTGAATGTGGCATGGGAGGATCTGTGGTGTTGTGGGTTTAGCATAGGGCTGGGAGCCAGGACTCCTGGGTCCTCTTCTGGGCTGCAGAAAGGAGCATGGGCTAGTTCAGGAGAAGTGGGTTCCACTCTTGGCACTGGGATCATGAGTGGTCTAGTGGTAAGAGCAGTTAACTGTGAGAGAGGACTTGGGGATTTGATTCTGGCAGTGAGAAGGAGTGTGATCCAGTAGTTACAGCAGGATTTTGTGTCCCTGCGGAGTGACAGGATTCCTGAGTCCTTTTCTCATCTCTGCCACAGATGTGTTATGTGACTGCAGTCAAGTCACTTGTGTTTGTGTCTCAGTGTCCCATCTGTAAAGTGGGGTTAATGATACTTTAAGATCCAGGAACAAAAGGGACTATTTACGTGCTGTGGTATTAAGTTGAGGACCTGATCCAGACCATAAGTTTTTATCATCCAGCTAAACTGCCCCAGACCTGCAGGCCCCTGCTCTCTGATTACAATGTAACAAATTCATGACTATTCAGGAGCGTCACCGCTATTGCTGTGCTGCACAGCATGGCTCAACAACAAGGACAACTCAAATCTTCCTTCTCCAAAAGCCCTTTGTCTTAATGGAGAATCTCTATGAGCTGTTAACAGTAGAGGACCTACGACACACAGTTGTGTAGCTCTGATTCCATCCAGTAGAGGGCAGAGGTGCACAAAAGAGAACATGCTTCCAAGAAAGTTTTTCCAACATCTAGTGCTGGCTGCATTAGATCCAGGGCCCGGTCTCTGTACATCCCCGCAACCTTCAACGGATTGCTGTCTTAATTGCTCAACAGCTGTTTTCCTGGCTTCTCCCGGGGGCGGCAGTTGCTTTGGATGGGCACCGAACTGCACAATAGCCCTTCACCTCCCAAGAGACTTGCTCCCTATTTGCATTGCCGGGTAAATGCTATTTCCCCTTTCTGCTGGACTGTGGGAGTTGGTAGCACTGAGTGCTCTGGCGCTACAAGCCGGGATGTAGGCTAGCAAAACCGAGGCACCTTCTGACATGGCAGATGCTTCTCTTGTTAATTGTAGAAGGATGTTTTTAGCTTGGTAACAAAATGTGCTTGGCTATTTCCCAACTCCTGCTTGGCTCTGGTGAATGGGGGGGTTCCACACTTGGTCCCCCTCCCCTGTTCTAACCACTAGACCCCACTCCCCTCCTAGAGCAGGGGATGGAACCCAGGAGTCCTGGCTCCCAGTGCCCCTGCTCTAATCTCTAGTCCCCACTCCCAAACATGAGCTTTACCCTTTTTGTACAGAGCTCCACTGTGTCAGGGGACACCATCAACCATGGTCTTCGCCCCAGAGCTTTAGACTCTGAGATACACTGGGCCCCAGCCACAGAGCGCTTTGCGGAGAAGACCCGAGACCTTGAACTGGGTTTGCTATTCTGTGGGAAGCCAGCGTAGAGAGCGGTGCTGTGGTGCTGAGGAGACCCACTGGCATGTTTGGAACTAGCTGGAGTTCCCCAAGCGCAGAAGGCTTCATCCCCAGGTCTGTTGCACTGTTGTGGTCCAGCCGAAAGGTGACGTCGGCCTGAATAACTTGGGATGGAGTCTCCTCACGGAGCGTAGATGTTAGGAAGGGCATGGAAAGTGCTATGTGAGAGCTCAGCAAGGAATCCAAGAGCGTTCCTAGAGTGAGTTGACCCACTGGGCATGAACCTTCAACCAAAGGAGACTGCGCCATGGCTGCAAACCTTTCAAAATACTTCCACCAGCATCACCTCTGTCTTGCTCGTGCTCAGTTTCAGCCAGATGCTCTTTATCCATGAGCTGATCTCCTCCAAGCACTGGGCCATCTCAGTGGTAGCATGCGGAGAAGGCTAGGTAGGGCTATGCGTCATCTGCATGTTGCTGGCACACGGGTCCATGTCATCTGACCAGTTCACCCAGTGGCGGCATTTAGAATAGGACTGGGGAGAGAACTGGTCCTTGTGGAGCTCCATAGGGGAGGGGACTAATGGTGGAGCTGCAGCACCCCATCACTATTCTCTGGGTGTGTCCCTCCAGGAAGGACTCAAACCGTTTCAGCTCATGACCCTGGACCCCTGCCACCTCTCTCAGAGAAGACAGCACTATCTCAGTGCTGACCGTGTCAAATGCATTGTTAAACAGCTGGTGTAAGAATCCAGAGGCCCAGAACCCAGCTGTGCAGGGCTGGTGCTTCCGTGCCACCATCTGGCAGAGCGGTGATCCGTGCGTGGTAAATCCTGAGGGACTAAGCACCACAGGAAGTTTCGCCCACAAACACTTGCTTGGCAGCACACGCCCTGGGACCTCTGATTGGTCCAGGCCCACTATTTAAGCATGGAAGAAGTTCTAGGAAGCTGTTGCTGCAACAAACCCTGCTCTGGACTCTGGCTCTGTTTCCAGGCTTCACCCCTGACTCCAGCTCTGACCCCGGCTTGACTCCTGATTCCGGACTCTTGGTCTCCAACTCTGGCTTTGCCCCCGGCTCCAACTCCTGTACCAACCACTATGCCCTATTCCTGCTCAGACTGCTGGGCCTACCCGCTAGGTCAGACTGCCCATGTCCTGGTTGTGACAACTGTTTCCTTTTGCTCCTCGGAAGTGGGTGCCCTTCCCAAATGAGGGAGAAATTCCTCTTGAGGTAATTGTGTGCAAAAAGATCACGTTGGTACAGCCCATTGGCATCTGTGGGGATGGAAGATGCTGCCTCATTGGGAGGTGGTGCTGCATCAGTTGAAGATGCTGTCGGCAATGAATAAAGCCTTCGGGTCTTTCAAGGAAAACACCCAGAACTTTGAGTCGAAAGAACCAACCCGTTGAGTGGGTTCTGCTGCTGTTTTAGACCCTTTCGCTCATTCCACCAATGCCACCGAAAGGGAATTTTTCTTTAAAGTGAAAACTATTTTTTTTCCTCCCAAGGTCTGTCTGACGAGGTTCTAATTAAAAGAAAGAAAGATGTAAAACAAGAATGCCCAAAATAGCTCCCTGGAAAGGTCAGGTGCTCAGCTAGTCAATACTTTTACCAAGATTACATGCCGGCTGAGATCTTGTGTGACAACGACCTTCAGCAGCCTGGAGACAATAGCAGAGGGGACGTATGAACAGCTGGGGAGCAATTCCCACCCCCACGCATTTTTCAAAAAGAAACTGCTAGAGAAGTGAGGGACAATGGTGCACCTGGAACGTGAGAGCAGCCCAGCTCTGGGTCGTGGTTGTTGTCGGTGGAAATCCACAGGGGCTCTGCTAAGGTCAATGAGAGAATCAGTCTGGTGGTGTGGCTGGACGGAAGCTGGCTGTCTGGGGCTCCCTTTAAACAACTGCAGGAGCCAATGTGCCCCCTCCCCAAACCCTACGATGCACCCCTGTTGCTATGACCCCCAATAGAGCTTTGCAGGGACGTAGAACAGATCTGCCCCAGCCATGCCCCCACCTGCCCACCCCAGCACGCCCCCTGTGCCCGGGGCTCTAATAGTGGCAGTGCGGCTGGTGGAGATGGCTCTGTGCTAGGGGCAGGGCCCCCCTGTGCTAGGGGCCCCCCCAATGGCCCCTTTGTGCCACCCTAGCTGGCATAAAGCAGCTCTGGGGCAAAGCTGAGGACAGTTTTCCCCTGGAGTGACTCAGATCTGAGCCTGCCAGGAAGAACGGGAAGCCGCTGTAAAATCAGGAGTAACGGACTTTGATGGGGTTGCTCCCCGCTTGGGCCAGAGCAGCTGCAGAATCTGGCCCAGGGCCACTTTCCCAAACCTGATCATTCCAGAGGCGCATGCACCGGTGGTGGGCAACTCTCATGAGTATCCCCAGTGCGCTCGGGGGGAGATCTCTGCCCGCTGCCGTAACCAGCGGGAGGCTGGGTAAAAGTATGATCATTATCTCCTGACGAGCAGCTCCCGCCCAGAAGGGCTGGCGGGAGATGAGGGTGAGACTAATGCAATTGCACCTGGTCTGTGAAAGAGAGGATCAGCCGACAATTTACGCCAACGCAGAGCGCTGACAACTTCAGCACTCGCTTGCAGTCGTCTGGCTGAGCTGCGGGGCTAAGGGGTGCCTCGTGGGTCCCCCGGGTGCGACGGCCTCTCAGCAACATCCCACATTATTTCCCTTGCAGCGTGGTGTGATCCTGCGAAGTCTTGGCCTCTCCCCGAGGGCCGCAAGCTGGCGGGCCTGGGCTGCCAGAGTGGGGGTGAGTGCAGGCAAGCCCAGAACTGGATCCCCTGGCCAGCGGGGCAGGGAGCGGGTGGTGCTGTCCAGAGCTGCCAGCCTGGTGGAGAGGCGCAGGCCGCAGGGCGAGCCAGCAGGCCATCCCCTGGGTCCCCCATTCCCATGGATACAGTGGCCGCACACCCGCTCTCCTCCTACTACGTGGTCAGGGGGTGTATGGTGGGGAGAGCTCAGAAACTCCTCCCTGTGCAGCCTGGCCGGGCTCCGGGGCCAGGAGCTGGTCCCTGTGCCCCGCGCCCCATGCTGCTGTTCTCAAACTCGAAGAAAGGGCGCCAAAGTACAAGTCCGCCCAGGGCACCACTTTCCCTAACCCCCTCGTTCTCCCCACTCTAACCACTAGATGACACTTCTTCCAGAGCTGGGAATGGAACCCCAAACTCCTGACCCCCTGCTTTCTCCCAGATACGCTAACCACTAGATCACACTCTCTTCCCAGAGCAGAGAATAAAACCCAGTAGTTCTGACCCCCGCTTCCTCCCCACCACCATCTGCTGTAACCACTAGATCACACTCCCTTCCCAGAGCAGGGACTAGAATCCAGGTGTCTTTGCTCTAACCACTGAAAGCTACTACCTCTCTGGGCTCAAGAGAACACAGGGAGATGGTCCCTTGCTAAGCACTGAAGTGCGGAGGCCCAGTATCCCAGAGCCTGGCTCAGCCAGGTGCTTTCTACTCCTCCCACAATAGCATGGGGCGGGGAGGGGAGGGGTATTCAGCTAGTGACTGGAGGCAGATGGTTCTCAGCTGCGCTCTAGCAAGGTTGTGGTCGGTGCCGGCAGAGAGATGGGAGCAGGGTTTGGGGCAGATGTCACCCTGCGCCATTGCTACCAATCAGCTGCCTTTCAATCCAGAAGGGAAGGGGGTCCGATTTCAGCCTGGGTCCCTGTCCAATGTAGCAGCGCTCGTGTCCAGGAGGAGAGACGCAGGCCCACATGTCTGTGCTCCAGATGCAGTGGCAGAAGGAAGGATCTTGGAGCGTTGAGATTTAAGGTTTAAAGCTCGACCGTTATAAGTGCTGTAAAAGCCACACGGTTACTGGCATAGCTTTGAAATCTGGAGTAGCTCATGGGGCTGCAGAGTAGGGTTAGCAAGCCAAATTTGGGGTCATTTCACCAAGGCATTCCTGAGTTACAGCCCCCCCCCCCAAAAAAAACCCAGTTTCCTTAAGGTTCATCCTATCTAGCGCTTTTTATCTATTGAGCTCAAATCGTTTTACAAAGTAGATGAGGAAACTGAGGCACATGGCAGGGATTTGCCCAAGGTCTCCTGAGTCCCAGTGCAGTCCCACTAGGCCACAAGCCCTGCCAATGAATCCCTGTCCAGGCCTGTCTGAGACCAAGAGCAAAGGCTGTGGGGAGAGGAGGGCTGGGGGGAAGTGGCAAAGGAGGATTAAGCAGTCTCCCTTCCCAGGGGGAGTATGGAGAGGGAGGCTGTGGCCCCAGTGTGATCACAAAGCAGGACAGGGTCATGTGAGCTGGGCTTGCAGGAGATCTCCACACGCTGGGCGCCGAGCGCTCTTGAAAATCTGGCCCTGCAAGCCCGTGCCTCTTCCCTCTCCAAGCAGCGTAACGCCCCCAGTTTCCTGGGGGCCGTTTCTGCTTTGCCCTGCGGTGGGAAGGCTGCTCTAGGAAACAAGTCAGCGGTCTAGGATGTGGGTGTAGGAGGTGCTGGGGGGCCAGGGCCATACCTCTACCTAGCTAGATTGATCTGGGTGTGTATTGCTCTGCCATGGGCCATGCCCTCCCCAGCTCCATGCCCCGCCCCAGAGGGAGTCAAACTTCATGGGAGTGCCACAGTCCCAGACACTGGCTGCCCCTGGGGAGTAGGAAGGGGAAGAGCCTCCCCCCTGCAGGTCTCAGTCGCAAGTGAGGCTCAGTGGCCTATCGGCAAAGCTCCTCCCAGACAGCTGCCTTTCGGCCCAGCTCAGCTGAAGGTCCCTGGGCCCCGGAGACTGGAGCCCTCTTGCCTACAGCTGGGGGGAACTGACACCACTTGGGGGTAAAAGAAAGGGGCAGCCGGGGTGGTGGTGGGGGGACGCTGAGGGGACGTCTCCCTACTGGCCTGCTCTGGCAAGCGGGCCCCCTGCTGACATGGGACCTGTTTTTGCCCCCAGACGTGAGCCCCCAGCACTCCCAAAGACCCCAGGGTGCAGCTCTGGGCTGGTCCTGAGATCTCTGCTGCCGGCCTGGAGGAGACGCCGACCTGCTCTGTGTTTTCGGCTCTTGGGATGCAATTTCTGCTGCCCAGTGCAGGAGCATCCTGACAGTGGAAGGGGGGCGGACAACTTCCATTCTCTTGGTTTCTTTATACTTCAGCTTAATTAGAACAATTAAAGCAGAGTCCAAACAGAGCTCCTCGGGGACCTGCCGGTGCTCCGTCAGGGTATCCGACTGAGGGAGGCGTTCGTCAAGTACCTGAGTGTCTGCTGAGTTGCTCTGGATCTGGAGAGATGCGACTGGTGCACAGGCTTGGACGGGCTTTTCTCATCCTCTTTGCATTCCTTCCCTGCTCCCCTTCTCGTCCTCTGCTCCCCCTGGGCACCTACCTCCCCTGCTCTCCTCCCCCCCTACGCCAGGATCTTCCACCCGCCGGGTGCCCGTGTCCCACCGGCATGCTGGGCCTAGCAGCAGAGAGGCCCTGGACTGATGGGAGCTCAGAGACTGAGCCAGCCCCAGCAGGGGGCACTCTGAGGCACTGCGGGGCCTCTGGGAAACTGAAGCCCAGGAGCATTTTGCTGACTTTTCTGGGAGCGGGGTCCAGCCTTGGCTATCCGAGGATGCCAGCTCTTGCTCTGACTCCAGCCAGAGCCCCATGGATCCTGCCCTCGAGGCGGCAGGACTGGGCATCCAGAGGACCAGGGAGGAGGCTGTGGAAGGGAGCAGAGAGCTGCAGAGGGCAAGGGGCAGATGGAAATCCCAATGTCATGCCCTGCTAGGCAGTAGCCCCAAGGCCAGGGGGTCTGCTAGCTGCTAAGGGTGAGCGCCCCTCACAAGGCTTATGGGGCTCTGTGATCTCATGGGCCAAGCCCTGTGCTCTGGCCATGTGGCTGGACTGCCTGGGACTCGATCCACCGGCCCAGGGAGGACAAAGCGCTCTGGGGCTCTTCGTACGGGACGCTTGGCTCCCTCTCGCCTGGTGGCATTTCACTCTCCCTTCTCCGGCTCTTGAGTGGGGGCAGGGGGAGGAAGAAGGGGGTGCAGATCGCTGTGCGGGGACAACGCCGTGCTGTCGGCACTGACTGCAGGGGGCTCCTAGCTGCACCCACCCTCGCTGGGGATCAGCAGCCGGGAGCGTGGAGCAGCAGCTGCTGAGGGCACCTGAGGTCAGGGAACGGGGACAGAAGATCCTACAGACTTGCTAGGGAGCTAACTGCTCCCCTGGGCTTAGTGAGGCAATCCCTGGGCTGGCATCGCTCCATCAGAGGCAGTGTGGTCCAGCAGCTAAGGGCTGGGCCTGGGAATCAGGGAACCTTGGGCAAGTCACTTCCCCTCCCCGTGCCTCAGTTTACCCCCTCCTTGTCTGATTAGACCCATCTTCTAACCCCGAGACCACACTGCCTCCCACAGCAAGAAATAGAACCCAGGAGTCCTGGCTCCCAGCCCCCTCCCCACACACTCTAACCATTAAACCTTGTTCCCTCCTAACCATCAGCTCTGTGATGACTGACTGGGTTGCTGGTGATGTCACACTCCTGCCGCTTCTCTGAGCTGGCTTGAAACGTAATAGCCCATTTCAAAAGAAGTAAACGCAGCCCAGGAAAACCAGGTCTTTTCTCCTCTGAAGCATACAAGACCCAGGCTAGGCGGCAGGAGGAATTCTTTGCATCAAGTCGCTAGTAATGCTCCCATTTTCTGCATGTCGAATGCACTGGCCACTGCGGGATCAAGCCCACCAGCTCACGCGCTGAGCTAGCTCCTATCCTGCGTGACTGGCTGCCAGTCCCAACTCGGCCTCTGCTCTCACGGTCACCCCGCTGGGTCCCTTCTGGCCTGCATGTGAATCACACCTGCATATATGGGGCGGGCCTCTCGGCCAGCAGCAGGGACTGGATGCTGGCACACCAGCATGGAGCGCATGACCCTCACCAGTCAGAGCCCCCCCAGCCCAGAGCTGTTGCCATCTCCCGGTCTCTGTGGATCAGGCCCAGAGCTGGCAGCGTGACAAGACACCAAACAGCCTGGTCCCTGAGCATATCTTGAGCCTGCCAAGCCAGCTCACAAACACCGATTTCCTCCAGCAGGAGGTGGCATTGCACCCGCTCGCCACACATGGAGAATGCATCAGTAGGCGGTGGCGCCAGACGGGCGAAGAAGCTGCTCCAGGCCTGCGGGTTTCACGGCTTTGCCCTGGACCCTTCTGCTGTCTGCCCGGGCAGAGAAGCTCCCTCAACCGCCTCCTGCAGTCTCACAGGCTAGGGAGAAATGAGTTAGTGAGCTGGGAGCAGTCACTGGGGTGGGCCAGGGAGAAGCCCCATGGTTATTAGGGACATAGGACTGGGTCATCGGGTCCAGTCCCTGCTGTGGCCGGCAACCCCATCATAGGATCCCGTCCACAAACTGACGGAGTTCCATCTTCAAACTAGGTCGTGTGCCCCCCACTGCTGCTGGGAGGCTGGTCCGGACCCTGCCTCCTCGCAAGGTTAGAAACCTGCTTTTAATTTCCAGCCTCAGTTGGCTCATGACTGGTTTATCCCCATTGGTTCTTGGGCCGACACTGTCCTTTAGCGTCAACGGCTCCTCTCCCACCCTGGGGATCCCCCGCTTGTGTGCACGTAGCCAGCCATCAGCTCCCCACTCAGCCAAGCTCCTCGCCGAGAGCAGCCCTCCGTTCTCTGATCATCGCCAGAGCCCTTCCCTGCAGCTGCTGCGGAAAGAACCCAGGCGTCCAGAGCTGGACCCAGGATTCCAGACGCGGTCTTGCCAGCGCCTCGGCCAGTGGCATGGCAGCATCCCTAATAGGGTGGGCAAACCCGCTCCGTATCCGGGGGGGTGGGCTGCATTGGCAGACTCTTGCTCAGCCAAGGCCCAGTTTCCATCTGCAAGGAGGGGCCGGGTCCTAGGCCCATGCTAGTCGGGGAGGTGTCAGGGCCCAAGTCCCGTTGCGAGTCGGCTCCAAGCCCTGTCATTTTGCAGCGTGGACGCAGCTGGAGCCGCACACCCGAGTCAGAAGGTCTGTGAAACACCAAGGCCTCAAGCCTCAGGTCCCACAGACCCAGGCCTAGCGTGCAGTGTAAAAAGTTGACTCCTAAGACACTTAGGGCGCGTCTACACTGCAAAACAGCCCCATGGCCGCAAGTCTCAGAACCCAGGTCAATTGACTCGGGGCTAAAAATAGCCATGCAGTGGCCCCTTCTGAGGTTCAAGCTGCAGCCTGGGCTCCGAGACTTGGCCAGGGGGAGGGTCTCAAAGCCCAGGCGCCAGCTGCTATTTTCAGCCCCTGCAAGCCCAAGTGAGTTGACCTGGGCTGAGACTCGCTGCTGTGGGGGTGTTGTAGCCTGCGTAGGGTCTGAAAATGTAATTGCTCTGTGCCTCAGTTTCCCCATCTGTGGCGGGGCTCATAGCGCTGCCCTGCCGCACAAGAGTGTACGAGGCTAACGCCGTTCGAGGTTGCGAAGTGCTCTGGTTGTACAGTGTCAGGCACCAGGTAAGAACCAAAACGAGGTAAACTGATTTCAGTCAGCTGCTTTTAGATCCCACGTCTTTAAGCAAGCAGCTGGGCAGGTTTTAATTAGCAAAGAAATAACGAGGGAGGGAGAGAAGAGACTCCAGCGCGGAGCAAATGGCAGGGAAAAGAATTTCTTCACCGTCATTTGGATTCAAGACTCCAGTTTGGTTCAGCCATCGCCCGGATACATCTGAAGCTGACGTGCAGAAGAGGAATGTACCCAAATGACACGGTACGAGGCCAGTTTGCATTTTCCAGCGGCAGTGTTCTGTACATTGTTTAAACAGGGAAGGGCTCACCCAGCACTAAAATGCAGCTACCCCTGGGGTGGAAGGGTTGCAGTTTCCCCTGCCACAAACCACGTGTGGTAATGTGGGGCGCAGGGGAGATATGGGCGCTCAGTCCCCACCATAAAGAAGACAGAATCCAGCATAATTCCCCAGCGCCTTCCCAGCCAGGGCACCGGAACTGCTCTGGGGATATGGAGAGGGAAGACAGAGCCACCCACAAGAAAAGTCTATCTATCTATCTAGTCTATCTATCTATCCAGCCAGCCGCCCCCCTATGCACCCCTCTATCTAACCCTGTTCACACTCCTGTATCCATCCATTCCCATTCCCATCCCTCTATCCATCCATTTCCATTCACACCCCTCTAGCCATCCATCCCCATTCACACCCTGCTGTCTAGCCCCCCCTTCACACCCCTCTGTCTAGCCCCATTCACACCCCTCTACCCATCAGTCCCCATACACAGGCCTCTATCCATCCATCCCCATTCACACCCTTCTGTCTAGCCCCATTCACACCCCTCTACCCATCAGTCCCCATACACACCCCTCGCTCCATCTATCTGGTTTCTATGTAGTTCCTCTCATGGTCATGTCTGAGCCACTGTTCCCCTTTCTGTGATGACCCCAGCAAGGTAAGATCTGCCCTTACCCTTCTCCCCCAGCCCAGTGGCCCCTTCTGTCTGGTCTTCAGCCATTCACAGCCTTTGCCTGCTCTCCCAGTACTGCTGGGCGTATAGTGACTTCCATCTAAGAGATGTCTACTGCGTGAGATCGGAACTGGCCACCCATGAGTCATAGGCCCTCTATTCCCAATAGCTAACAGAGATTCCCCTTTGCCCTCCAAGTAGGTGTGGGTAGGCGGGCCCTGTCCTTGCTACCCCATCACCTCCACATTCAGTTGCATTGATTATAATGTTCTCATGCCAGGGTCAATCTGTCAGCTGCCCACGTGCCCCCCAACTTCGCCACACGCCAGCTGGTTTCTGTGCCCCGTGGCCCTTCTCCATCCCTTGGCGAAGGGGCAGGTGGGATGCGGGCCAGCTGCCTTGGCAGAGCAGGGCGCTTTGGGCTCCCTTCCCCCATCCCCCGCCGGGAGCAGGCCGGGAGCTGGGATAAAAAGAGAAGGAGCCTGCACTCGGGGGCAGTCAGTTCAGGGCCCCCCACTGAGCCGCCCATCCTCTCTGTCCCGGCTGAAGCAGACAGATGGTGACCCCAAGGGACGCTGGAGCCCTCGAAGGAGTGTAATGAATGCCCGGGAGTTTGCAATTTAAAATCCTCACCAATTAAGGTGACAGCTAGAGAGCTTTGGGGGGGGGTGCCGCTTCCCCTTTGTTCAAGAGTGTCTCCCCATCAGGATAATGTGCCCCCCCCCAGAACCAGAGGGGCTCTAAGCACGGTCTGTAATGTTTGCCAGGGCTGTTCGTGGGGTCCCAAATCTCTGGGGATAAAGAGGGTGAAACAGACAACGTCTTTTGTCTTCCGAGTTCTTCTTCACTCCTTTTGCATCCCTCCCTTCCCCTGTTTTCTCCTTTCTAGCTTTCACTCTCTCTCTCTCTCTCTCTCTCTCTCTCGTTCTTCGAGTGGGGCAGGAAATGCTTCCCCCACTCCCTGGAAAATTTCAACAGCAACTCAAATAGTTCCTTTGCTGTCTACCTTTGAGGCGGGGGGAGGTTTGTTGGGGGAAAAACCCACCACTCTTGTTCCCCAGTTTTCAGCACCTTATATTTTCTAGTCGCTTCCATTTCAAAATTTTCAGCGTGTTTGATGAAAGCCGGGAAATTTTCCATGAGCAAAAGCATTTAGGGGAATTTTTTCTTTGTGTCAAAAAGCCACTTTCCAATCCCCCCCCCCCCAAAAAAGTGTTTTTTAATGGAAAATGTTCAGTATATGCTCAGTATAATCTTTCCCTATCTCTGGTTCTCTCGCCTTCTCCTTGGCTTTCTGTAGTTCTCGGCTTGTCTTTGTGTCCTGTGGGCTGTGTCTCTTTCTCTAGTTCCTTCTATCTTTACCTGTGCTTTTTTCTTTCTCTGTTTATCTTCTTTGTTTTTTCTTTCTTTCTTTCTTCTTCCCTCCCTCCCTCTCTGAGTAGTGGGTAACCAGCCCACTTGCTCACTCTCCATCACCCCTGGGTTTCTCCAGAGCAAGGAGAGACACCCCACCCACCAAGGCTTTGCTGAGCTGTTTGCCACCTCCCCTGGTATCGCACGAGGCCTCGAGCAGCTGGCATGGGGCACAACTGCCAGCTAGGCCCGATCCCAGGGTGCCTCCGGGAGCAGTGACCTGCTAATGGCATTGGAGTCAGGGGCCAAATCCGTCTGGACATAAAGGATGGGAGGCAGGACACCTGGGTTCTGCCCCCAGCCCTGGGAGGGGAGTGAGGTCTAGGGTTCGAGTGGGGCGGGGGATGGGAGGCAGGACACCTGGGTTCTGCCCCCAGCCCTGGGAGGGGAGTGAGGTCTAGGGTTCGAGTGGGGCGGGGGATGGGAGGCAGGACACCTGGGTTCTGCCCCCAGCCCTGGGAGGGGAGTGAGGTCTAGGGTTCAAGTTGGGTGGGGGATGGGAGGCAGGACACCTGGGTTCTGCCCCCAGTCCTGGGAGGGGAGTGAGGTCTAGGGTTCGAGTGGGGCGGGGGATGGGAGGCAGGACACCTGGATTCTGCCCCCAGCTCTGGGAGGGGAGTGAGGTCTAGGGTTCGAGTGGGGTGGGGGATGGGAGGCAGGACACCTGTGGTCTACCCCCAGCTGTGGGAGGGGAGTGAGGTCTAGGGTTCGAGTGGGGCGGGGGATGGGAGGCAGGACACCTGGGTTCTGCCCCCAGCTCTGGGAGGGGAGTGAGGTCTAGGGTTCAAGTGGGGTGGGGGATGGGAGGCAGGACACCTGGGTTCTGCCCCCAGCTCTGGGAGGGGAGTGAGGTCTAGGGTTCAAGTGGGGTGGGGGATGGGAGGCAGGACACCTGGGTTCTGCCCCCAGCTCTGGGAGGGGAGTGAGGTCTAGGGTTCGAGTGGGGTGGGGGATGGGAGGCAGGACACCTGGGTTCTACCCCCAGCTGTGGGCGGGGAGTGAGGTCTAGGGTTCGAGTGGGGTGGGGGATGGGAGGCAGGACACCTGGGTTCTACCCCCAGCTGTGGGCGGGGAGTGAGGTCTAGGGTTCGAGTGGGGCGGGGGATGGGAGGCAGGACACCTGGGTTCTGCCCCCAGCTCTGGGAGGGGAGTGAGGTCTAGGGTTCGAGTGGGGCGGGGGATGGGAGGCAGGACACCTGGGTTCTGCCCCCAGCTCTGGGAGGGGAGTGAGGTCTAGGGTTCGAGTGGGGCGGGGGATGGGAGGCAGGACACCTGGGTTCTGCCCCCAGCTCTGGGAGGGGAGTGAGGTCTAGGGTTCGAGTGGGGCGGGGGATGGGAGGCAGGACACCTGGGTTCTGCCCCCAGCCCTGGGAGGGGAGTGAGGTCTAGGGTTCGAGTGGGGCGGGGGATGGGAGGCAGGACACCTGGGTTCTGCCCCCAGCTCTGGGAGGGGAGTGAGGTCTAGGGTTCGAGTGGGGTGGGGGATGGGAGGCAGGACACCTGGGTTCTACCCCCAGCTGTGGGCGGGGAGTGAGGTCTAGGGTTCGAGTGGGGTGGGGGATGGGAGGCAGGACACCTGGGTTCTGCCCCCAGCTCTGGGAGGGGAGTGAGGTCTAGGGTTCGAGTGGGGTGGGGGATGGGAGGCAGGACACCTGGGTTCTGCCCCCAGCCCTGGGAGGGGAGTGAGGTCTAGGGTTCAAGTGGGGCGGGGGATGGGAGGCAGGACACCTGGGTTCTGCCCCCAGCCCTGGGAGGGGAGTGAGGTCTAGGGTTCAAGTGGGGCGGGGGATGGGAGGCAGGACACCTGGGTTCTGCCCCCAGCCCTGGGAGGGGAGTGAGGTCTAGGGTTCGAGTGGGGCGGGGGATGGGAGGCAGGACACCTGGGTTCTGCCCCCAGCCCTGGGAGGACCCTTTCTCTGAGAAGCTCAGGTGTACCCTGCTCTCTGGACGGCAGTGGGAGCTGTCAGTGAGTGGCAGCCCCTGGCTGGTAACTCCCGTGGCCCTAGCTCCAGCTGAGCACTGCCCTGCCACTCACCCGACCCCCGTTCTAAGCCACTCCTGGCTACAGCAGCTGTTTCCTCTTTGGGACCACCAGGCACTTTCTGACCCACTGTCCCCAGCCCTTCTCTCTTGGAGCAAATGCCAGCTCTGCGGCAAGCTGCTCTGTGCAGCCAGCAGGCCCTGCTTGGTGCAAGCTTGTCGGCTCCATCACCAGTGGGGCGCAGGCCTCTCGTTGCTGCCAGGGACCCGCGTGGGAAGAATCATGGGTGGTGGCTAGGGGGCCCCAAACCGGCAGCATTGGGCACTGGAGTGTCATCTAGTGGCTAGAGCTGGGGACTGGGCGTTAGGACTGCTGGGTTCTGTTCCCAGTTCTTTGAGGCATTATATTCTGGTGGCTAGAGCGGCTTGGCTGGGATTCAGGACTCCTCAGTGGCTCTCCCAGCTCTAGGAAGGAAGTGGGGGTTAGTGGTGAGACCACTGGACGGGGAGCCAGCACTCCTGCAGTCCATTACTGACTTATCTTCGAGCCAAGTCCCTGCCCCACTCTTTGCCTCAGTTTCCCTCCTTTGAAAAATGGAGCTAATCCTTCCCTGGCTCTCAGAGGGGCTGGGGAACTGGAATGAATGATTGCAAAGTGCTTTGGGTGAGCAGAGTGATATATCATATCCCCGCCGCCCACCCTGAAATGCACAGATCTGCTCTGAGGCAGGACAGTCATGGGGGCGCTCCAGACACTTCCTCGGATGCTGACACTGTGTCCAAAGATCCTCACACGTTGCACCAGCCACACAATGCGCAGGAAAGGCAGAACAGTCAGCAAAGCGCCGGATCCAGCAGCCAGGCTTAAGTTAGTGCTCCGAGTGCAACGCACCCTGGGCACAGGGTGGTGCCCAGGGTTTGGGGGGCATGACAGCTGACATCTCGTCCAACACACCGGGGGCCTCCCACATGAAACGGAGCAGCCAGCGCTGAAGCTCTCCATAGCTGGGGCTGTACCAACTCCTGTCCTCTGTGGACCAGCCCAGAGGGGGACCCGTGTTCCCTCCCTGCAAAGGGGGAATTTCACCCAACATTTCACCCCATGTGGGCATCTTGCCCCCAAAGTGTACTCACTGTGCATTTCCTCCACCAGGGGGAGCATGGCTGCTGCACATGGTGTGTGGGGGGGGGTGGAACATTGCCTGGCCCCCCAACCTGCTGATCAAGAGGACTTGACTCGCCCCTGATCTCAATCCAGCGCCTTTCCCCAGGGCCAATTCAATTCAAAGGTAATGAAAGAATATCGGGGCCAGTAACTCCCCCATCTCCTGCTTTGCTCTCAGCTGTTTCCAGGGGAATCTTCAACCTGGTGCATTAGATCGGCTGTTATTATTTACCGTGTGTATTGTGCTGGGAGCCTTATTTCTTCTATGTATTATGGTAGTATCTGCAGGCACTGACTGAGATCAGGGCCCCACTGTGTCAGGTGCTGCCCAGACACAGAGTGACCGAGACCAGGGCCTGTCCTGGGTGCTGCCCAGACACAGAGTAAGAGCCTGTCCCTGCCCCAGAAAGCTCCCGGTCTTAGAGGTCTGTCTTCACTGCAAAGTTCACTCAGGTGTTGGCCTTAACCCCGTCCTGTCCACACACAAAATTCTCCCACCCACGCCTGTTGGTACTTTAAAATCAAGGCCTCGACCACAGGTCCATTGTGTACAAAAACATAGTGAGATCCCGCCCCAAAGAGTGTCCAATCTACATGGGCAAGCCACAGCCCCCGGATGAAACTGGCAAGTAGGCGGGGCCGAGGGCGGGGCTAACAAAGAATTGAGAGTTTTAGCACAGCCCCACCCTTGCTGCAGCTCTCAGCCCATAGCCCTGGAATTCCAGCTGGCTCCCTCTCTAGCCCTTACCCACGGCAGTGCACATTCTGTGGGTCCCACTGCTATAGGGCAGTTTCTAGGAGGGACAGTGTCGTAAAGTGATCATCGAGGGGTTACCTGGGTTACTTGGAGTATTATGGGCTGGAGCCATGCCCCACCCCTCCCTTACTTCCTATTTAGTTAGTGGGTGTATGCCGCCCACCCCCAGTAGCTGAATAAAGCAGCATGTGTCTTGTGCACGGAGCAGTCTCTTTACCAAACTGGGGATGAGGAAAACCATAAGAACAGCAACTCTGGGGGAAACGGAGGTGTTTTAATGCAGACGGTGAGGAGTGGCAAGCAAGGTGTTGAAAGACAAGTGCACCTGTGCGTGTGGCCTGGCTCAAGACGAACCAAGTATTGCTCGTTTGCGAATGTCCTGGAGGAGCTGCTGTGGGTTATGCTGGTCTGCGAGAGAATTCTAGGGTGGTTGCTGGCAGCCAGGAACTTATCCTGATGATAATGGGATGGAGAGGTAGGATGTCTTCGTAGGTGTGTGACAGTAACACCCAGAGGCTCGGGGCCCCGTTGCACCAGGCATTGCATGGACACACAGCAAGAGACAGTCCCTTCCCCCAGCGGGCTCCCTGTCTGAATAAAGCTTGCCGGCTTGCAAGGTTAAGGCAAGACGTTTGTGTTTCTTGCAGTGGAAGGGCAGGGAGATTTACTCTCTAGGGATTCGACCTGGCGTTCGTTTTTGGGAGGTACAGTTCTGTGTTCAGTTTCCATCCATCAAAGAGCGAGACACCCAAAGGCGCGCGAGGCAGAATAACACCCAGTGAATTTAATTTCCGAGGTAATGGGCTGAGAATCTCGTTTGTATTCTGGACAGCATGCCAGGACGGGCAAATGGATTTTGCACCGTTTGGGGAAGGAAGTTCTGAGCACAGGACATGGTGACATTTTACTGATAGTTTTGTTAATAATGCAGAGTGTGCTGAGGCAAGATGAACTTTGGGAAAATAAACTGGCTAAATCCTCTTAATGAAACTTCTCGCCCTCAGCCCTGTGCCCACTCAGTGTTGGAACAGGAGGGACTGGGACTCAGGACTCCTGGGTTCTGTTCCCACCTCTGCCGGCTGACCTGGGGCAAGTCACGGGGGCCAATGTTTCTGAAGGCTTGGGCCAGCATAAGCAGCTGTTTGGATGCCCTGAGGATTTCCAGAACCAGGTGCTATGTTGTATCCACACTGTCTAAGCTCCCAGTGGCTTTGCCTCTCCAGAGGGCAGAACGCGGTCTGGGGGACAGGTGCCCAAACAGGATCAGCCATGGGAGCTCCAATGACACTAGGCCAAGGGGCCGCTGCTGAGGAGTGCCACATTAAAGAGATGGTCCCTGGAGTGAGCCCCTCTGTGAGAGGGAGTGGGGAGCGTTGATAGGATTAGATTGAGGGGAGGTGGTGGAAAGAGCAGGCATTCTGACACTCAGGAACCAGGGAGGGGTCGGTGAGCCTGGCAGGGCCATCCTTGGGATCAGCCACCTTCCCCTTGGGATGGGGATCCCCACCCCTGCAGGGGGAAGGTCCCTGAGGATACAGCCTAGAGACACAGAGGGCGCCCAGGTGTCTGAGGTGCCAAGACAGGGCTGAATTGCCAGTGTCAGGCCAGGGAGAGATTCTGACACCACTGCCAGCTCCCCACAGCATGGGGTTGCTCCTCCTAGTTAGCTGGGTTTCCCCATCACCTGCCCCAACCGCCCACTCCCATCCCCAGCATGGCCACTCTCCACTGGCATCTGCAAAGGGCCCTAGAGTAGCTAGGCCTCATTAACATATGCAAAGTGATAATTTGCATAGGATACTGTGCACCTAGCGCAGGGGTGGACAAACTATGGCCCGGGGGCCACATCTGGCCCTCCAGATGTTTTAATCCAGCCCTCAAGCTCCTGATGGGGAGCGGGGTCCGGGGCTTGCCCCACTTTGCGTGGCTCCCGGAAGCAGCAACATGTCCTCCCTCCAGCTCCTACATGTAGGGGCAGCCAGGGGGCTTTGCACGCTGCCCCCGCCCCAAGTGCCTGCGGACGGGGCAGCGTGCAGAGCTGCCTGGCTGAGCCTCCATGTAGGAGCCGGAGAGGGGACATGCCACTGCTTCTGGGAGCTTCTTGAGGTAAGCGATGCCCAGAGCCTGCACCCTTGACCCCCTCCCCTGCCCCAACCCCCTGCCCCAGCCCTGATCCCCCTCCCACCCACCGAATCCCTCCGTCCCAGCCCAGAGCCCCCTCCCACACCCTGAACTCATCATTTCTGGCCCCACCCCAGAGCCCGCACCCCCAGCCGGAGCCCACACCCCAACCCCCAATATTGTGAGCATTCAAGGCCCGCCATACAATTTCCATACCCAGCTGTGGCCCTCGGGCCGAAAAGTTTGCCCACCTCTGACCTAGTATATGTTTCCCCTCTGGGCTGGAGTGCCCTGGAAATGTGCCAGGGCTCTTTGGAAAATCCCTGGTTGCTCAGGCATCTTGGGGTACCCAGTTCCCACCTGAACCGCTAGATGCGGACACCCAATGGCAGATAGTGTCTGCCCTGAGCCTGGCCATGCACCCCATTTGGTGCATTCATGACCCAGGGGGGTGATGTTCCTGGTCCCTCTCTGGGCCCCCGCCTTCAGAGGAACTCAGTCTGTTACAGCCCTGGCTAGGCAGCCTTGGGTCCTCAGCTCTGACTGGAGCAGTTCCTGCCTGCAGCTCTGGAGAACTGTGGGTGGGTCATGGGTCGTCCCATGGTACGAATTCTCATTCCCAGAGAGGGGGCTCCCTAGGGGCTCCCCACAAGCCTGGGGCTCAGGAGCCATTTTTGAGTGGGGCTTGTGCTCGAGAACATGGAGAAGGCCGCGAGGGGAACCCCAAGCCTAGTTGAGGAGCAGGGGCTGGGGGTTACCAAAGCTAGTGATGCCATGGGGCCTCGGGGGATGGCCCCGGGGCTAGGATACATAACGCCAGGACTTACTGGGTCCCCTTGGATGAGCCTGTGTCCCTGTCTGGGCCTCAGTTTCCCCATCTGGGTAAGAGCCCCTGCTTTGCCTGGCTTGTCTGTTCAGAGAGGGAGCTCTCTGGGGTAGGGACCGTCTGTGTTGGTGCAGAGCCTGGCACTGTGGGGCCTTGATCTCCGTTGGTGCCACCTGGTGAAATAAGGGGCGGAGGAGAAATTGGGAGCTAACGTCCTGCACTGAGGCTGTGCTGAGACCCTGGATTTCCAGAACTCGGAGATCCAAACTCAGGGGTGCCACCTCCCTGGCTTCCAGCTGGCAGGGAATTTGACATTCAGACCCCCTGCCCCTTTCGGCATCCCAGGGTTTGCTGCAAATGCCAGGCCTGTCTCTGATGGATGGGCCAGGGCCCTTGGAGCGGCTGGTTTTAAATTTGTGGGGCTGGAGAGACGAGGCAGAGCCGGCTGGGCCAAATCCACGGGGAAACTCCGATGGGTTTCGTTCAAGCCCAGGAGCCTGCAGAGACCCAACAGGGTCAGCTTGGGATTGCCTAGTCTCCAGGGCTCTGTCCGGGCTGCCTGGAAATGACTCAAGCAACGTGGCTTCCACCACTTCCCCCGCTGGCTTTGCCAACCTCCAGAAATAGCAGCAGCAGATGCATCTTGGGAGACGTGGGGTTTCAGTGCAGGTAGCCAGCTGGTGCTACTGTGACTTATCAGTGAGACAGAGGTGAAACTCCGGGACGCTTTGTCCTGGCCTTGGGTGGCTGTTCAGTGTTACCGGGGACGTCAAGCCACTGGGGTAGCTAATGTCAGCGGAGAACGAAGGAACCCACGCGTATATATTTGTGTGTGTGTGAGGGAAAGAAAGGACTCCCCTTCTCTCTAGCCAGTTCCCAGCGTTTGCAGGCTCCATCTGAAAAATGCTTTGGGATCTCAGGCCAATATTTTCAAGCTCGGTGCCAAAAGTCAGGCCGTGTTTAGGCCCCTGGGTTCATGGCCTAATTTTCAGCCTCCCGTGGCTCCCCAGGAAGTTAACAGGAATAACTGGATCAGGCCCCTTACCGAGATGCTGGAGTCCAGCTCCAGGTGGGGGGAAGGGATACCTTTAGGTGCCTGTGGTTGAAAATGGTGACTAAGTTTATCAATATTGGGACAGGATCTTTAATCAGGTGGCGGCCTCGACTGGAGAAGGACAAAAGATGGTCCTATGGCTAATGCCCTGGGCTGGGACTCAGGGCAACTGGGTTCACTCCCTGGCTCTGCTAGTGACTTCCTGACAATTTAAGCACCTAAGAGCTGCCACATGGGGTCAGACCAATGGTCCATCTAGCCCAGTGTCCTGTCTCTGACAGCAGCCAGTACCAAAGGGAGTGAACAGAACAGGGGGCCCTAATGGAGTGAGCCACCCCATCTTCCCCGTCCTGGCTTCTGGCAGTCGGCAGTTTAGGGTCACCCCAGAGGATGGGGTTGCATCCCTGACCATCTTGGCTCATAGCCATTACTGGACCTATCCTCCAGAAAATTCTCTAGTTCTTTTCTGAATGCAGTTATACCCTTGGCCATCACAACCTCCCTTGGCAATGAGTTCCACAGGTTAACTGTGCGTTATGTGCAAAAGTACTTCTTGTTTTCGTTAAACCTGCTGCCTATTGATGTCATTGTGTGAGCCCTGGTTCTTGGATTCAGGAAAGGGTAAATAGCACTTGATCTGTCTGTACCTCTGTTCCTCAGCTGTACAAGAAGGATAGTCACTCCGCTTGCCTGTTAAGACTGTGAGTTCTTTGGGGCAGGGACTGTCTCGCTCTGTGTCTGTGCAGCGCCTGGCCCAAGGGGGCCCTTAATCTCGGCCACTCTGTGTCTGTGAAGGGATCTGATCTCTGGGCAATGCTGTAATACAAATAATAGCAAACAGTATCACACCTCATTATGCATCTGTTTCCACACCTGGAAAATCCAGGTGCTAATATTTACCCTTGGGTCAGTAATTTATAGCACGGCCCCTGTTTTGAATATGCAGAAGGGCATTTACCATTGTTATTTTATTCTGTGTTTTCTTTGGAGTCCTTTGGCGTGGGCTCTGCTGCATGCCTGCAATTTATTATTCATTGACACAAATATCGGGAGTCTCAGCTCTTTGGGGGCAGGGGCTGTCTTTCTGCCCTGGGTTTGTACAGCGCCTAGCACTATGGGTCCATGCCTGGGGCTCCTAGACACTACCACAATGCATTATAGAGCTAATTAGCTAGAGTGATTCATGTGAGTAATAAATACAATTCCCCGTGGGATGTTTGCAGGGAAAAGACCTTTTCAAAAAGCTCTCTCAAGGTCGTTATTAGGGCCAGATCCCCAGCTGGTGTAAATCAGCAAAGTCCATGGGCTCCAAGCAGATGAGTTGGCCTGGGTTTTTTTTAATGATGCAATTCAATGGAAACATGTTCAGGGAAAAGTGAAAAATATATTCCGTGCATTAAAAAAATCATAAATCAAGTCTTTCTTTTTTTTGCACTGCTGCCCTCCCCCAGGGAAAGCGGGTCTGCTCTCAACACACAAAGCTCTGACTTGATCTGGGGCCTGAGCCTTCTTAGCTAAGGGCCATTAGTGCCCCTGTAGCACCCCCTTGTGGTAGGGTGCGATGTTGCAAGGGGTCCTTGTCTCTGGAGTCTCCTGCTGGCTGACTGTCACCTGGTTTTCCATGGCTTGGCCCTCTGGGCGAATCAGATAAAGTTGAGTCCCCTTCCGTGGTAACAAAAGGTGCAACTGAAAGTCCAAATCAAATGCTCAGACTAATAGGTTTTCTGCCCCCTCAGGTGCCACTGAAGTCATCTGCTTCCTGACCCTGGGGAGCTTCTCGTAGCTTTCTTCTTCCGCAGCAGGATTCCCACACTGCCAGCTTCCCGTCAGGGCCTCCAAAAGACCAGGGAGCTCCCATCTCAGGGCTCCCCCTCAGGGCCCTACCATGCTCCCTGGGGGGTCTCCTTCCTGCAGGAGATCCCCTCTGCCTTCTCTGTAGTCTCTTCCCTTAGACTGAGTCCTCCACAGCTGGGGTCAGTCACTCTAACTCCATCACACCTGGCTGGGACCACTCCTTGCCCCTCGGTGGCTAGATCATGGGCCAGGCTGAGGGGTAACTGCCAGGCAGTGCCCAGCTTAAGGGGCCGGCCCGCCCAATCCTTTTGCAGTCAGCATTATTATTATTTATGTTACAATAACCTCTGGAGGCCAGCGCTGAGATCGGGGGCCGTGCGTGTACAGGGAGAGACATTCCCCAACACCGCCGAGTCTAAAGTCTGAATACAGCAGGCTGACAAAGGAAGGACGACGATCTCCGCTTTACAACTGTCAGGTCAAGTGATTTGCCCAAGATCACCCAGGAAGTCTGTGGCAGAGGACAGAATTGATCCCCAGTCTCCTGAATCCCAGTCCAACATCTTATCCACTAGTCCATCCTTCCTCTGGCAGCCTGGCGACTATCGCAGAATCAGGCTAACAGTACTGCCATGGGCCCTGTATTATTGACAGCAGTGGGAGGTGGAGCAGGCCTGTAGGAAAAGCTTTCTCTTTACGTGTTCCCCAACACCTGCCTTATCCTTGGGCGGAAAGTTTAAGGGGATTAAAAATGACCTCATGACAGCCACGGGAGTGTGGGTCTGCAGTTTTGGTCTGCAATTTGTACCTACTGCCTGTTCAGACACTGCACACACACACACTATATACGATCCCCCAGACAACCCACACACACACTCACTCTATATATGACCCCCCAGAACCTCTCAGACAGCCCCATCACCATGCCTCCGCCAGTCCCTTCCCCCTCTGCGGAGAGAGAAACCGCGATCTCTTAATAAAAAGTCCAGATGAAGGACAAACCGCATCTCACCAGTGGCCATAAGAAATTATGCCCCAGGAAGTATAACATCCACATTGCTCTGGCCCATTCCTCCAGCTCTGGATCCAGAAGCCGGCCAGCCAGGGGCACAAGACCCTGCCGGCGTTCCTGTGTGCGTAGCAAGGCAGCGGCTTCTTTCCCTCCAGGAAAGCCAGGGCTCCATGACCAGAATTCGATAAAAGATATTAACCAAAATAGTCTCCTCCCACAGCTTAGCCACCCCCCTCCATCCCTGGCTGTCAGGCCAGCCCAAAGCAACAGCCAATTTCCGCTCTCCACAGCTACATCTTTCTGCCTCTGGGCCTAAGGGAAAAAAAACTCACAACCCTCTCCTGTCTCTTCGGGCAACGTCCATTGTCTCTGATTAAAGAAATGGGGTGGGGGGAATCTGGCAAAGGAAAATGGCCTGATTTCAAAACCCTTGGGAAAATTGCAACAGCAAAACAATTCTTTGAAAGCCAAATGAAATGTGATGGGAAATGCTCCCATGCACGGCCGGTAAGGTTTCTCCTCCTCAGCAGCCAAACCTGGGCTGGGGAGATGGCACAAATATTGCCTCCTCTTTGTGTTTGATACATGGGCTGGGCCACAAAGCATTTAAAAGATGACAATTGGGTTTCTGAAGACAGCAGCTGTGGGTTGCTTCCAGGATGACTCCTGAGGGAATTATGCGCCAAACAATTAAAAATTCTGCACCAAAAAATTAAAAATCCTGCGCACAATATTTTAAAATTCTGAAAAATTCTGCAAAATTTATTTGTCAAATAAATGTGGAGGCTCCAGCATGGCATTTTGGAGTACAGGCCACTGGCTGCGCAGAGATCGGAGATCACTGTGCAGCTCCCCCCTGGGACACCGACTCAGTGGTGAGGCTGCACCCAACCCTGAACCAGTGCAAGGACCGGGTCTGCCACAGAAACACACCCAGGGACCAGGGAGGGGTCAGTGCAGGGGCTCGTTGGGGTAGTCTAGGTGCAGGGGGAATGGGGCTTATTGGGAGGGGGCTCTGAGTGTGGAGGGGTGAGGCTCAGTAGGAGGGTCAGGGGGTCTGGATGCACGGGGCTTGGACAGATAGGGGAGCAGCTCCCTGTACAGGGATCCCTCCCCATGCAGCTTAGGAGTGATGGGTGCAGGAAGTGAAGGGGGGAGTTTGCAGAGCTTCCTACAGCTGGGGGAGAAATCTAGGGGTGAGTCTGACCCAGCCCTGGATGCCATGCAGGGGAAAAGGAAGTCCCATCCTCCCCAGCCCAGCTGGGACTAACAGATGAGCCTAGCGCAAGGGTAGGAGCCACCAGCCAGGTCTTCCCCAGTCCCAGCTCCTGCCTCACAGTGATTTACCTCTCTGCTGGCTTCCCTGGGCACCCAAAACATACTGCAGGGGGCTGGGGGGGGGTGTCGCATGACCGCTCTTCTGGCTTCCCTTTGCTTTCCTGTCAGAAAGTCATTTTTCTGTGGGGAAGCAAAGAAATCTGAAGGGGACATAAATTCTGCACATGTGCAGTGGTGCAGAATTCCCGCAGGAGTACAGGATAGATGGATGTGTATATACGTGTGTATATATGTATAAATGCACCTAGACAGGTAGGTAGAGGGTATGTATTAGGATTGATGGAGGGATGGCTAGGTGGGGGTGTATGGGGATGGAGGGATGGCTAGGTGGGGGTGTGGGGGGGATGGCTAGGTGGGGGCGGGGCTGGTTTATCTGATGTCACTCAGTGTTGATAAAATGAGAACTTTGACCCACTAAAATAAAGGATCTGGGGACTTTGGGGCTGGTTGGTTTCTTGCCTGGGTTTCCAAAGGGCCCTTTCTTTTTATTTTTAGCAACCAGTGAGTGGGGGGGGGGGCTGCAGCCCCAGATCATTTTCTCTGAAACCCACTTCCCACAGCTGCCAGCTCCCAGCAGGGCATCTCCCCGTCTCTGTTACTCTGATTTGATTAGGATTTAAATCACGCATGTGTGTGCGTGTGCGTGTGTGTGTGTGTGTGTATCTCTGTGTGTATAAATCTCCTTTATATGTGTGTTGCCACGTTTATGTATCACTGTGTATCTATGAATAGGTGCATATCTGTGTGTACCTGTGTGTGTATCATCTTTATATGTGTGTTTTGCTCTGCATGCATCTCTCTGTGTGTATCCATGTGTGTGAGTGTGTTGTTGTATCTGGGTGTGTGTGTGTGTATCTCCTCCGGATGTGTTTGTTTCTGTGTGTATCTGTATGTGCATATCGCTGTGTATTGCTGTACGTGCAGCTCTGTGTGTGCATCTGTGTGTGTTGTGTGTGTACATCTGTGTGTGTGTTGCTGTGTGAATCTCCTCTGTGTGCATTGCTCTGTGTGTGTGCGTGTATCTCCTCTGGGTGTGTATGTTTGTGTGTGTATCTGTGTGTTGCTGTGTATATCTCGTGTGTGTGTGGGTGCTGCTCTTTGTGTGTGTGCGTGTATCTCCTCCGGGTGTGTACGTCTGTCTGTGGGTCTGTGTGTGAGTGTGTTGCTCTGTGTGTGTGTGTGTGTGCATGCGTGTGTCTCCGCCGGGTGTGTAAGTTTGTGTGTGTATCTGTGTGTTGCTGTGTGTGTGTGTGTGTTGCTCTGTGTGTGTGTGTGTGTGAGCGTGTATCTCCTCCGGGTGTGTATGTCTGTCTGTGGGTCTGTGTGTGTGTGTGTGTGTTGCTCTGTGTGTGTGTGTGTGTGTGTGTATCTCCTCCGGGTGTGTACGTCTGTCTGTGGGTCTGTGTGTGTGTGTGTGTGCACGTGTATCTCCTCCGGGTGTGTATGTTTGTGTGTGGATCTGTGTGTGTGTGTGTGTGTGTGTTGCTCTGTGTGTGTGCGTGTATCTCCTCTGGGTGTGTATGTTTGTGTGTGGATCTGTGTGTTGCTGTGTGTGTGTGTGTGTGTGTTGCTCTGTGTGTGTGTGTGTGAGTGTGTATCTCCGCCGGGTGTGTACGTCTGTCTGTGGGTCTGTGTGTGTGTGTGTTGCTCTCTGTGTGTGCGTGTGTCTCCGCCGGGTGTGTGGGTCTGTGTGTGGGTCTGTGGTTTCAGGGAAGCCAAGCCGGGGGTCCGGCCCGGCCGATCCCGGCTCCCGGCGCCGCTCGGCCCGGCTCGCTCCGCGGAGGCCCAGCTGGGCTTCAGCACCGCGGACAGCTCCGCGAACAATGGGCAGTGCGCCGGGACAGGCTAAGGGACTCTCGACAAATTCTCAGCAGGAGGAGGCTGCTCCATGCTTGTGGCTCTTAGGAGGCAGCGTAGCCTAGTGCTCAGAGCAGGGCCGGGAGTGGGGGCTGCAGATTTCTCTCTGCCACTGGGGAAGTGTGGTCCAGTGGTTAGAGCAGGGCACAGGGACTCAAGATCCCTAGGTTCTGTAGCTGGGCATGGAGGGTGGGGTACTTATGGCAGGGGAGCAGACATCCAGACTCCTGGGTTCTCGTCCAGCTTGGGTGGATCTAGCAGCCCAAGCAAGGGACTGGACATCAGGACTCCTGGGTTCTCTGGGGGAAGTGCGGTCTTCAGTGGCTATAGCAGGGGACTGAGGGTCACGAGTGCTGGGTTCCATTCCCACCTTGGAAGTGGGAGTGTAACATAGTACTTTGGGCAGTGGGGGGTAGGACACCTGGGTTCTACTCTCAGCTCCCAAGTGTGGCCTTGACTCAGTTTCCACGTCTGTCAAAGTGGATTAACGAGACCTACCTCTGTACTGAGCCCCACTTCCTTGTGGCCAGGGGATGGACGGTAAATACAAAATGGTACAGTGGTGAGGCTTTATCAGGGTGATGCTTAGAACTGTGTCCCGTGTTACACACACACACACACACACAAGCCCCAGCAGGTGGCGTTCGCTTTGGTAAACGGTTTAAATAATAATAAAATAGGCATTTCTAGTAATTTCTCAAGCCATTTTTGTGCAGATTATCCCCCAAACTAAAAAGGCATCGGCTTCCAGATACCAACTCCCTTCCTTGGTCGGCCTCATCTCCTTTTCTCCTTAATTAACTGCATTACAGCAGCGCCATACTACCTAAGAGCAGGTGCTGGTCCTGGGATACTTAGCCAAAATCTCCTCTTCCTGTGATGTTCAGCAAGCTGCTGATGCTCCCCACCCCAGAGGTGGCTGCATTTCCCTAGTGCCAGGTGTGTAGTGTGGTGAGGCAGTTCAAAAAGAAAAGGGACTTGAGAGATGTAAGCCTGTGTAGTATATTGTATTGTATTATATTACATTTATTAATGCAAATACACACACACAAAATACACAGGCACACAGCACTGGTGTGACCAGGGCTGGAATTCAGCGTCTAGTTCTGATGTTCAGAATTCAAGAAGGATGTTGATAAATTGCAGAGGGGTCAGAGAAGAGCCAGAAGAATGATTAAAGGATTGTAAAACCTGCCTTATAACGATAGACTCAAAGAGCTCAGTCTATTTAGCTTAACAAAGAGAAAGTTAAGGGGTTATTTGATCACAGTTTATAAGTATCTACATGGGGGACAGAAATTTGATAATAACGGGGTCTTCAGTCCAGCCAACAAAGGTCTAACAAAATCCAATGGCTGGAAGTTGAAGCGAGACCAATTCAGACTAGAAATAACATGCACATGTTTAATTAATCCTTGGAACAATTTACCAAGGGGGCTGGTGGATTCTCCTGGCAATTTTTAAATAGAGATTGGATCTTTTTTCTAAAAGACCTGCTCTATTTCAAACAGGAATTTATTCAGGGCAGTTCTCTGGCCTGTGTGATGCAGGAGGTGAGACTAGATGACCCCAATGGCCCCTTCTGGCTGTATGATGTCGGGCAGAGGTGGGCAAACTACAGCCCACAGGCCACATCCGGCCCTCAAGCTCCTGCTGGGGAGCAGAGTCTGGGGCTCCCGTGCTCCAACCAGAGAGTGGGGTTGGAGGCCATGCTGGGCACCCATGCCGAGGCTCCCGGAAGCAACAGCATGTCCCCCCTCCAGCTCCTACATTTAGGGGTAGCCAGGGGGCTCCACGTGCTGCTTCCACCCCAAACACCACCTCTGCAGCTCCCATTGGCTGGGAACTGTGGCAAATGGGAGCTGCAGGGGTGGCGCCTGCGGGTGGGGCAGTGCGCAGGGCCGCCTGGCTGCACCTCTGCATAGGAGCTGGAGGGGGGACATGCCACTGCTTCCAGGAGCTGCTTGAGGTAAGCACCGCCTAGAGCTTGCACTCCTGACCTGCTCCCACGCCCCAACTCCCTGCCCCAGCCTGGAGACTCCTCCAGCTCCCTGAACTCCCCATTTCTGGCCCCACCCCAGAGCCGGCACCCCCAGCCAGAGCCCTCACCCTCTTCTGCACCCCAACCCCAATTTTGGGAGCATTCATGGCCCACCATACAATTTCCATACCCAGATGTGGCCTTTGGGCCAAAAGATTTGCCCACCCCTGATCTAGGAATAGATAGAGAAGCCAAGGTTTTCAAAAGAGATCCATGATTATGGGGGCCTCTATTACTGGCTTACACTTGAGGCTCCTAAAAGAGATTGAAGCTCCTGCATGTCTGGACCCTTTCAGTGGGTCTCCACTTGGGCAGCCCCAGTATTGAGGCACCCAAAACCACTCATCACTTGTGAAAGCCGTGGCCCGTATATGCACATGCATGTACGTGTGCACACCTAATAAACTCAAACTAGAGTATCTGTGGGGGTGTTCTGTGTTGTATGATCTGATCTCATATGGTGCAGTATTTCCCTATATAGACCATCTACACTGGCTTCTCAGGAAGCGGCCCTTAGAAGAACAGCACAAGCAGTTCCGGTAACAAGCCAGGGTCTCTGTTTTTCTGTCCGGGCCTGTATTTATTTACATCGGTTGACCTAACCTGTCGTTTTCTGTGGCACTGAACCTCCCTGCTTGCCTGCCTCCCTGCCTGCCTGCCTGCGTCTCTCCCGGGGCTGGGAGTTTGCTCCCGGTCCCTAAATCTGACATCATTATTTGTCAGGGAAGGGGGGCGGTCTGGAGAGGAGGGTTCTGTTGGTAAAGAAGAGATTTGAATCAGAGCTCAAGATCCATTAAAGGGAGAAATCCAGCAAAAGCGGCTGAAATCCAGCTTGGAAAAGGGGTGGGAGGGGGGGGGAAAGGAGAAGGAAGACATGAATCGATAATTTATTTATTTATTTATTTATATACATTTTTTTTTTTTAAGAAAAAAAACCCCACCCCCTCCCCACCCACCCCCAAGATTTTACACTGGTCTCAGCCTCTTCAAGGAAAGTTAATCAATAAACTAATTAACTGCTTTGCAAGCTCTGTAATTAATAGATCAAAAGTATTCGCGCCAGGGCTGTGACATTGCTAAGAGCTCGGGTCCAAGGAGGCGGAATTGCAAGATTCTTCAGAGTTGATTTTTTTTTCTTTTTCTTTTTTACCGATGATGATTTAATTTGTGTTTTTTGCACCAAAAAAAAAAATCCGGATTTTTTATTTTTTAAAGGTAAAAAAAATCAGAGACAGCAAGAAGGCAACAGGGAGGAATCCCCCGCCCCCCCCCACCACCCCCAAAAAACCCACTTTTTTTTTTTTTTTACAGATTTGGAAGATCCCGGTTCAAGCATCCAGAGCCACCAATCCGCCTCTGCTCCCTTTGTTTGGTTCGCCGCTGGGCAGTGTTGGGACCGTAGTCAAGGCTGGGATTGTGTTCTCGCTTCCTCCGCTGGGGCTGGGTAGGCGATTCGAAGCTCGCCCCCCAGATTCGCCCCTTTGGACCAATGAAGGAACCCGATGCCATTAAACTTTTCGTCGGGCAGATCCCACGGAATTTGGAGGAGAAGGATCTCAAGCCCATCTTTGAGCAATTTGGGAAGATCTACGAGTTGACAGTGATTAAGGACAAATACACGGGCATGCACAAAGGTAAGTGAGCCAGGCCCAGGCTGCAAGAACAACAATGGGATGGCGGCGGGGGGGGGGAGAAAACTGACTATGAAATGACAAAGCAAGAGCAGCCTGAGAAAAAAGGAGACTTGGGGATGTCGGGGGAGATCAGATCAGCTGTGGCCAGGAGGGCAGAGAAAGTCGGGGCCATGCGAAATGGCCATGCATATTAAAATGTCAGGGCTTAGAGAGGGGGGAGGCCACGCAACAATGAGCTGTTTGCAGCGAGAGTGAGATGGTAGCAGATGGCAGGAGGTACAATCAGATGAGAGGCGTCATGGATAGAGGCCGGGGGTTTGTATGTGCAATTTGTTTAGGGAGTGGGGTTGGAGCGGGGGAAGGGACAGTTCTCCGCCACCTCACCCTGACTCCAGTGGGGTAGTTTTGCACTGGAGAGAGTCAGGCCCTGTGTGTGTGTGGGGGGGGGGGGTTGTGACCCCATTTCCTTCTGCCCCGGACACCTTTGAGTCTCCATTTAGCACAGGGATTGAGTTATCATCTGAGTCCCAAACCCAGTGAATATTCGCCACTTGTGTAACTCTGGGCCAGAGGAAGCAAAGGTAAAACTTGTGAGGTTCTGATCCCAAATACCCAGGCTGGGCTTTGACTGTTCCCTCATGATTCCTTTCCTCCTGTATAAACAGACCGTCTGTCGTCCCCCCGCCCCCCAACCCACTTCTCGTGATCTTGCCAAATGGCATATCCTTCGCTTCTGCTAAAGGAGGCCTGTCTTCAGCCTGAGGCCTCTAGGTCAGAGCTAAATTTGTCTCTGCTGGTTAATTTCTTGTCTTCTTTTTTAAACACACTGCTCTGTATTAGGGAGGGAGCAAGCGGTCTTTAAAAAGCAGAATGGGGGGGGGCTGCAGATCAGCATGTGAAATAGATCCAGGGGCAAATTAAACAAGGGCTCTGGCCAATTTCTTAATTCAAAAGAAAGTTCCAAATTGCATGGGTGAAAAATCCTGCTCTGGGAATATTCCTGAAAACAAAAGAGAAGGCAGGGCAGGATTAGCTAAGGAGGCGATTCGCATAAGATCATTTTCTAGAATTTGATAACATTCCATTTTTACAAGCCCAGAATTAAAGCAATTGTGGAAACCCGGCTTTCTCGGAGGGTATTTTGAGTTGGATTGAGGGATTCAGCCCTAGGGATGGAGGCTGGCTGGGAAAGATTAGTCACTGTATAATGTGTGAAAAAGAGAGGAGATCAAAGTGTAGGAAAACGGGTTTTATTTTACCCCTTTATAAATCAGGTACATTGGCTGATATTTTTGTAAACTGAGGAGAGAAAGATCCAGCACTGATGTAAATCAGAGTAGCCCCACTGACTTCAGTAGATGCTATGCCCATTCCTCTCAGCTGAGAATCTGGCCCTTAGCATATTTTTACAGCTGGTACATGTGGAAAACATCAACAATAACAACCAGGCTCTGACTTCAGAGCCGGCTGTTGGGTCTTCTTATTGCTCTATGGGTTTAAAACTTCAGTTCTAACCCCGAGAGTGAGAGTGGTTATAGGACTGGAAGGCAGGAAGGTTTGAACATTACCAAAAAACCACAGATGAACAATCGCTCGGATTTTCACTAAACCAAGCGGATCCCCTTAGGCGCGACTAATTATTTTATCAAATACAAATGCAAATGATTTATATGCAAGTCGCAAAACAGAGAATGCTCCAGGACAAGAGTTTTGTGCTTTAAAAACCAACCAAACCTCCTTACATAACAAAGATGTTTAAATTATTAAAGGTGTGAAAGAAGCTTCCATTTCCAGGCAGTCCCAGCGGGGGAAGATGTAGCAGGGTGGAACTGGGCTAATGTGACACAAACTCGGCATTGGTTGTTTTCCCTGGCTCACCAGCGCAAGAGAAACTCGGGTGTGGGGGGCTGAGATACACCGCTGGGGTTGGCAAAGCTGACAAATTCAGGGAATCAAAATGGAGCATCTTTGGGAGGAGAGGGAGCCAATGCGAATATGAAGAGTTTCTGACTCCAATAACCAGCATCCAGAGGAACCGCTTTGGACTAGATTAGGGGTTCTCAACCCGGGGTACTCAAAGGTCTTCCACGGGGGACAGCAACTCATCTAGATATTTGCCTAGTTTTACAACAGGTGACATAAAAAGCACCAGCCAAATCAGTACCAACTAACATTTCATACAGACAGTGACTTGTTTATACTGCTCTGTATTCTCTACTCTGAAATGTAAGTACCATATTTATCTTCCAATTGCTTTATTTTATAATTCTATGGTAAAAATGAGAAAGTCAGCAATTGTTCAGTAATAGTGGGGCTGGGACATGCCTGTATTTTTATGTCTGGTTTTCTAAGCAAGTCGCTTTTAAGTGAGGTGAGACTTGGGGGTATGCGAGACAAATCAGACTCCAGAAAGGGGTACAGTCGTCTGCAAAGGTTGAGAGCCACTGGACTAGATCCTTCTTTATTTCTGTAGCAATGACAGCGCTAGGTGCTTTGGGATGAAGGCAAAGGCCATGCCCCCATAGAGTTTACATCAGCTAAGGCCCAGTCCAGGAGCCTAACCAGGTGTAGCACTTCCTGATACAAGCAGTGCCATGGAAGCCCAGGGGCTAGCCAGCACGACACCTACTAACCAAGAGTTTGCAGGATTCAAATAATTATCGTCCCGGCGATTAGGAAGCTTTGCTCTAACCCCAGCTGCTGGGCTGGGCTGGGGTTTTGTTGTTCACGTACGTTGCAAGGGCGGGGGAAGGGAAGAGAGAAATCCGGCTTTCCAGCGGCAGTGGAATCTGAATGATCGGGGCGGCCCCAGCTGAAACAGTTTTGAGGCTGAACCGTAAATGCGTTTGATTATTCTTTTTTAACGGCAGTTTTTTGGTACCGCTCCCGTTCCAGATTTAGGGCCAAAAACCCGAGTGGGGGAAACTCAGTTTCTCAAAAGGGGACTTTAAAAAAAAAACAGTGAATGGTTTTAACCCCAATAAATGCTCATCTCTTCAGAGGACGGGGGGTGCTGGTCAAACAAAGAGCTGCAGATTGAGTGGCTATAAGATGTCATCGTTAAGGGCTTGACCCAAATGCATGCGTAGGTCCCAGGCCTGTGATGTCCTCAGCATCGTTATACTCCCGTTGACTTCAGTGGGTTTTGGCTTGGACACGACTGGACGGATTACAGGGCAGATTTCCAGTTGTGCCGTACCCACTGTTGGCACCAGCTTTGCCAAAGGGCTCAGTATCTGCCCAGCCCCTGACACGCTGAGCTGGGCACTGAGGGTTCAATCCTGTGCCATGCTGAACACCTTGAGTTCAGGAAGAGCTGAGAGTGCTCAGCACCCACGCTGGATTGGGCCCCGGGTGGAGCATAGGATAAACCCGGCTTCATGCTCTTGGCTTCACCAGAGCAGGGATTCAGCAGCCATTGCTTCTGGGAGGAAGGTACCTTGGGAGCTAAGGCAGAAGGGACCCTCCTTGGCTAGGCCCTGGCAGATCTGCCCTGGGCAGCCCCTTGCTGAAGATACTGTCGTGTGCTGGGGCTCACAGAGTCCTGTACGGGGCCAGGCTGGAGTCTGGGGTCGTTACTGCGGGATAACGAGGTGCGATGCCCCCTTCCCCTGAGCAATCAAGTCTGAGTAGAGAAGGTTTTACCCTCTGCTTGGTCCCACTTGTCAAACCAGGAGCCTGGTCCTTTCCCCCTGGCTCAGAGCCATGCCGTGGGGCAAGCTCTCCCAGGCCCACACCTCTGGGGGCTCCGATGTAGAAAGGTGGCGCGGGCTCTGTGCCAACTGGCCAGGGCAGGACAGGCCCCCCCCACAGAGTTCTGTCTCCACAAGGGGCAATGCTGACCAGCAGCCTGGGAGGAGGCCACTGCCCCTTCCCCCGTGCAACCCCTTAATGACCTTCCCCAGAGCAGGACACCCCCAGCCACGGGGCCCAATCACAGAGCTGGTGGCTCCGTGGCACTGTGCGCTCACCGCTGGGCCTGCCCAAGCCCCTGGCTCTACCAGGGCCCAGGTCTTGGGCCGGGCCTGGTGCCCAGGGGTGGATTTCTCTTAGCTCTGTGCACGCTGACCCCAGGGGGGCAGAGGGGCTGGCAGACCCTGGAACCCAACTCTGGAATTGGTGGCGGTACAGCCTGCCCCGGCTGGGATCCGGGTGTAGCTGGCTCAGCAGGTGTTCCACGCGTTCCCGCAGAGGATAAGAGTTTACTACTGCTACCCGCCAGGGAGCTTCTGGTGCTGGCGGCCTCTGGGTTTGGCCCACTTGTGGTGACCCCTAGGCAACTTGCCCTTTCCCGAGGAGGTTTCTAGTGGGTTGTTAGCATGGCAGGGAAGGCTTCTGTGCTCCCTGGGCTGGGGCACCTCCCTGGGCTAGCCGGTGCAGGAGGAGGGCTCTACAGGGCAGCAGTCCCCAGGTCGGGGGAGGAGGGAGGGAGGGAGAATGGCCTTGAGGCTAAGGCAGCGGGGCTAGGATGCAGGAGGTCTGGCTGAAATTATCTGGCTCTGCCTCCTTGGCCAAGGAGCGGGCTGCTGCACCCTGCCCCAAGCTGAGTCAATCCTTCCTCTGGGAGCCACCCACCGATCTCAGAGGGGTGACTTGGGATGCAGGCATGAGTCGGGGGATTAGGATCCGGCCCATACTCACCCTGTGCCTCGGTTTCCCCATCCGTACAAGGGGGGTATGGCTTCTTTATAAGGGGGCGGGTGTAAGACTAGATCCAGGGCAGGCTGGGAAGGGCTCCGGGGAGGGGAGACGGGGGATCAGATGGCTACAGCTGGGCCACATAAGTAGGGGATTGGAGCAAAACATGCGCACCCCGGATCCACCCCGGAGCAGGTGAGGGTGGTTCATGGGCAGCGTCAGCTCCCCAGCTGGTCCAAGGCAATAAGGAGGCAGTGTTGGCGACATCCCAGCTGAGGACCCTGCAGTGTGCCCGGCTTCCATCAGGAGCGGCTGCGAGAGGCAGAGGGTCTGGCAGACCTCTGGCTGCTGGCAATGGGGCTGGCAATGGGGCGCCTCTGGGAGGGCCGGCTGGAGCAAAACCGCTTTTCCACCTCGCTGCCCTCCACAGCGCTCTCGTTGGCAGGGAGCGACGATTAGTCTCCGGACTCTAGCTACGAAGAAAAAGAGTGTATTTTTCTCATGAATATTTTACAGAGCCGGCCTCCCCAGGCCCTGCCCGAGCACTATGGACGGCTCGTGTCAAGGCCGCTCACGCCAGTGCTGACATACACGTGCCTGGCACACGCTCCCACACTGTGGCCCGCACGCTCGTCACTTGCTCTGAGCTCGCTAGCAGCTGGTTCAGCGAGAGAATGAACTGATGGGGGGAGTGAAAAGAAAGAAGGAAGGTGGCTCTTATAAAAAGAGGGAGTGGGGTCCAGTGGTTACAGCAGAAGACTGGGAATCAGGACTCCTGGGTTCTATTCTTGGGTCTGGGGGGATGTCTAGAGCAGGGGCCTGGGAATCAGGGCTCCTGGGTTTTCTTTCCAGCTCTGCTGCTTTTGCCCAGCGTGACTTTGGGCAAGTCAGTGCCCTTTCTGTGCCTTGGTTTCCCCTTCTGTCACATGAGGATGAGGCGAATACCAAACAGCTGGGCGAATTAATTCACAGTCCCCAAGTGGCTGGCACTCCCGGGTCAAAGGGCTGGTTTTCCGAGCGACCCGCTCCCTCTGAGTTTCAGAAGAGCTTGGCTCCCATTCGGGCATCTCAGCGGCGGGTCACAAGAGCAAAACACAGCTTAGCGGCGGGAACAGCCACCTGCCGAGCCCCCTGGGGAAACCGGCCCTGATTTAGGTGTCCCGCCTGCCTGGCCAAGCCCGCCCAGGCCTGTCGTGTCTTTGGGGAGGGTTCAGACCCAAGCTGCAGGAATAACCCAGGGTCTGGAGCCCCCACCAGCGGGAGAGACTGGAGAAGCTCAGGCTTCCTGGTTATCCAGGAGAAGGTGAAGGGGGAGGTGTGATCTGGGCCTGGGTGATTTTTAGAGTCGGCGACTCTTCGATCTAGCGGCGAGAGGAAACCCCAAAGGGAGTGGCTGGCAAGTGAAGCCAGACAGCAGCCTAGAAATAAGGTTCACATGGTGAGCAGGCAGGGTGATTAGCCACTGGGACAGCTCGCCTTGGGATGAGGTGGCTTCTCCCTCCCTGGAAGGCTTTTAACTCAAGACTGGCTGGCTATTTAAAAGCCAAGCCGTCGCTCGACCAGACGCTATGGGCTTGATCCCAGAGGCTCTTTGGCCGGGGAAGCTCATAACGGCCCCTGCCTTAAAATCTCAGACTCTGTGGTTTGCCCGAGAGAGCTGAAAACCTGGGGTTTGTTAAGCGACGTCTGGCCTCCTCCTTTGCTGTGCCTTTGTGGCGATTCGTGCTCGCTGGGCGGGGTAGATATTTTTAGCTTTCTTTTTTTTTTTTTTTTTTATTGCCAGTGGAAAATGTTAAGTGGATCAAGGCGGGGTGGAGAGGATCTTCTGACAGACATTTGTGTTTATTAGGTCTGTTGCTCGGAGCCCGAAGAGCAAGGGGGGGGAGGTGTGCTAGTTATTGTCGAGTGAGCTGAACCCGTAGTCAGGGATGCCAAGGCCCATTAGCCCACCTGTTGCTGTTCTTTGTGTCTATTGCAGCCCCGCCTAGGGGCCTCAGTCAAGATTCCCCTGTGCTAGGAGCTGTAGGTACAGACAGTGAAAGGGGCAGGCCCTTTCCTTAGGGGCTCGCAGCCCCAGGGCGGGACTGCTGCTTGCCGAATGCTCGCAGAATGCACAGCTGTCTGGGTCGGCACACTGCGCGGTACCAGTGGGACAGACCCTGACACTGAGCCTTGTCTACACCAGGGCAGTGCCAGGGCGAGCTTTTCCCTGCCGATGTGCCGCTAAGTCCAGCGGAGGGGACATTGGGGGGGCTGAGGTGGGGTTAGCCCGTTCAATCCACTGCTGGGGCTGCCAGCCCGGGGCCAGAGAGTGCCAGCTGCAGGGGGGGGTTTGTGCTGCAGATGCCTGATCTCCTCAGGAACTCATTGCATGCAAGCCATCTAGTTCTGACAGCTTTCAGCGCTTCCTCTGTCCTCCCTGCCCGCCCGGCTTGGCCTGCAGAGGGTAACTGACAGGGGACGTGCCCTGGATCTGCCGCCCTATTCCCAGAACCAGCCAGGTCTCTGCCCAGCACACCACGGGCCTGGAAGCTCCCCTCTGCCCTGGACACACCGTCTTCCCCGTCTCCCCAGGAGCTGAGAGGGTTTATCAGAGTTGGATATAATGCAGGACACCCTGTTCTCCATTGAGAGGGGGATTTCGTTGCTCTGCCTGCTGGGGATTCCTGCTGCGTCTCTCCTTGGTGGGAGTCGTGCTCCTCTGAAGGCAATGCAGATGAGTGGTTAGAGCAGAGGGCCTGGGAGTCAGATCTCTGGGGTTCCACTGTCCCAGCTCTGGAAGGGAAGTGGGGTCTAGTGGTTAGAGCAGGGGAGGCCTAGGTTCTGTTTCCAGCCCTTCCACTGACTCACTTTGGTTTTCTTTGCTGTGTAAACAAACTCTTCATTACCTCGGGGCAAGTCATGTCCCAGCTCTGTGCCTCAGTTTCCCCTCCCTTGTGAAAAAGGTCAGCACTTCAGGGGTCTTGGGAGGGTGCAGGCGTACAGAGCACTATGATATCAACAGGAAGAAGGGGCTAGCACAGGGATTACCAGGAGGGTCTGGGGCTTGCGGCCCCCACCCCCCCACGTCAGCAAGGGGGAGGTGTGCATAGGTGCCGGATTACCCTCATGTCTGCAAGGTGGGTTTGAGAACATCCATCCCAGATTTCCCCCACCTCCCGCTCCCCAGTCCCAACTGCGCCACTCCCTGTGAGAATCAGGTAGACGGCCAGGCGGGCACAGACATTAATATCCTGCTTGGAGGTGCTAGGACCAGGGCCAGGTAGGATCGCTGGAGTGGTTGCTGCAGGGGGAGGCTGCACTGGAGAGGGAGGGCTGTTGGGGGTGGGGCTGCGATCTGGGTTGGGGAGGCCCTTGGGCTGATCCTATTTTAATCTCCCCAGCCCCAATTTGCCAGGCCCCGACCCCGCTCTCAGTTAAATCGGGAGTAATTCCAGTGCGCTTCTGATCCACCCGGAGGGAAGTCACTGGAATCCGTGGCACCTGCATCAGACTCGGATCTCAGTTCTGGTGTAAATCCAGAGCGACTCCCCTGGCATCAATGGCATGGCCCCTTATGCCAGTGGAGGGACTCTGGATTCACAGCTGTTGCCACTCGGTAGAATTTGCTCTGGAACTCTGGCGTCTGCTGCTTTCCACTGAAGCCCTGATCAATGGCAGGAGACCGACGACGCCCAAGGTGTCTGCCCAAATCATGGGCTCAGCCTCTGAGGCCGCCTTGGGCTTTTGGTTCCACTGGGGGTTAAATCAACCATGAAGCTGTCTCTGCTTATCTCCTGTGGGGGCTGCAAGGCCTCGTGACTCTGACGCTGTGGGACTGGAGGGGGCCAAGTTTGTTGATAGCATTCGACTTGTTTTCCATTGACAAGTAGAATGGCCCACAGCTCTGGTAGGGGCAGAGTAGCCAGGGTAATTATAGAGACTGATGGGCCAGCGGTCGGGGCGACCCCCTAGGCTGGCCTCCCCGCTCTGCTGCAGACTCCCTGGGTGAGCTTGGGCAAGTTACTTGGCCTCGCTGTGCCTCAATTTCCTCACCTGTACAATGGGGATAAGAGCCCTGCCCTGTCTCACCAGGGGCACGGGGCTGTAAGGATAAGTACGGTAAAGATTGTGAGGTGCCCACAGACTACGCTGATGGAGCCTGGCACAATCATTCAGTGCCCCCCGGCCCGCAGTATCTGAGCCCCCGGCCGTGCTCCTGGCAGGGAGCCCAGAGAGAGAAATGGCCAAGTTTTCAGCAGGGCTCAGCACCCACAACCGGGGACAGCTTTTCAAAACAGCTGAGCGGCCTGAGCCCCGCAGGGCAGGTGTTAGCTCCTTTTCTGTGTTTTGTCCAGCGCCTAGTGCCAGGGGGTCATGGCCCAGAACCAGGGCTACTAGACGCTGTGGCAATGCAAAGAACCAGTCATCACCGTTGCCAAGTTAGGAGCTGCTGGAATCTGAGTACTTAGGGCAACTGTAGCCCTTCAAGTGAGCCGAGTGCTCGGAAAACTGGCCTCAGTTGGTCGTCCCATCGCCATCAAATCTGGCCTGGTGTGACTTGACCCAGGTCATTCCGGAAGTCTGTGGCAGATCTCGGAAGTGAGGCCAGATGCTTTGTGTCCTGGACCAGTATCTTACCGTCAACTCCACTATCCAAACATTCACAGCTCGCTTTCCCCAACCTCGGCCCACCTCATCCATGGGCGTGAGGCACCTAAATGTCTTTGGGGATCTGGGCACTGTGGTCGGCAGCGGTATCGCAATCCCGAGCCAGCAAAACACAAGAGATTGGCTTAAAAGTCAGGAGATTTGTTTGGAAAATGATAAATGTGCGGGCTTGGTTGCAGATGATACAAAACTACTCAAGACTGTTAAGTCCCTGGCAGACTGGGAGGAGTTACAAAGGGACCTCACGAAACTGGGTGACTGGGCAACAAAATGGCAGATGAAATTCAATGTTGATAAATGCAAAGTAATGCACATTGGAAAACAGAATCCCAACCATATAAAATGATGGGGTCTGAATTAGCTGTTACCACTCAAGAAAGAGATCTTGGCGTCACTGTGGATAGATCTCTGAAAACATCCACTCAATGTGCAGCAGCAGCCAAAAAGTGAACAGAAAGTTGGGAATCATTAGGAAAGAGGTAGATAATAAGACAGAAAATATCATATTGCCTATAAATCCCTGGTATGCCCACATCTTGAATAGTGCGTGCAGATGTGGTCGCCCCATCTCAAAAAGGATACATTGGTAAAGGTTCAGAGAAGGGCAACAAAAATTATTAGGGATATGAAGCGTCTGCCATTTGAGGAGAGATTAATAAGACTGGGACTTTTCATCTTGGAAAAGTGATGACTAAGAGGGGATATGATGGAGGTCTATAAAATCATGACTGGTGTGGAGAAAGTGAATAGGGAAGTGTTATTTACTCCTTCTCATAACACAAGAACTAGGGGTCACCCAATGAAAATAACAGGCAGCAGGTTTAAAACAAACAAAAGGAAGTATTTCTTCACACAATGCACAGTCAACCTGTGGAACTCTTTGCCAGAGGATGTTGTGAAGGCCAAGACTATAACAGGGTTAAAAAAAAAACAGATAAAATCATGGAGGATGGCTTCAAAGTCCTTTAATGGCTATTAGCCAGGATGGACAGGGATGGTGTCCCTTGCCTCTGTTTGCCAGGAGCTGGGAATGGACGACAGGGGATGGATCACTTGATGATTCCTTGTTCTGTTCATTCCCTCTGGGGCACCTGGCATTGGCCCCTGTCGGAAGGCAGGATACTGGGCTCGATGGATCGTTGGTCTGACCCAATATGGCCGTTCTTATGTTCTTTGTCTCCTGGTTCTTCAGGTGCCCCCGGTTCACATTTTCAAGCTACCCGCTGTAACCAGGAGAGTTAGAAACTTACAGGGATTTTTGTTTTAAATGGAAGCTGAGGTTCTCCTCTAGTCATTTGAATCCAGGAGCTAGGCCTTTGAAGGGGAACATCCGCTAATGCGATAGCAGCTGCAGTAGGGTGGACAGCAAAAGTCGGGATGTTCTCTGTTGTGGAATAAGAATAAGAATGGACAGCAGAAGGGGGGTGACTGAAAATGTGCTATGTAAGCTCATGGGGCAGAGGAGGGTTCCTGACTGGGGTTCCCCAGACTCTCTAGTATCCACGTCCGTCGCTTACTGCGCTCTGATGGGCCCCCCGACCTCGCTCTGACTTTTCCGCTTGTCCCTTTCAGTTTCTTCCTCTGTCAGTGCCTTGCTTTGTAGCTCTCGGGCTGGTATCATCTGCATTGCAAGTAGCAGCCCAAGCAAGTCCAGGCCCCATGGCGCCGGGGGCTGTACAAACAGAGTGGGAGGCCGCCCCTGGCCCAGAGAGCTTGCAATCGAAACAGACAAGAACGAGTATTATCCCCTTTGTGTGCACTGAGGCTCAGAGAAATGAAGGTCCAGATCCTCAAAGGGAATTAGACACTTAACTCCTGTGGACTCCAATGGGAGTTAGGCACTAATTCCCTTTGTGGATCTGGCCCAAAAGAAACTTGCCCAGGGGCATGCAGGAGTCAGTGGCAGAGCTGGGAACTGAGCCTAGATCTCCCAGATGCCAGCTGAGTGGCTTATCCCCTTTCCTTCCCCTTTCCCTTCCAAACCCCGTTGGGAAAATCCCCCCCCCTACCCCCTGGCAGATGCATTGTACTGAGCCAATCCAAAGGGGGACACACGGGGCTGGTATGGGCCTTGCCAACCTCACTGTCCCATTAGGGCTTGGCTGAGTCCTAGCCCCCCATCCCCGAGCCTGGGAAGCTGGGTTCACGGTTCCCACTTTGGCCCGTGGGCGTGAGGGTGGAGCCCGGCATCCCCCTTGCTACTGTCCCTTTGTCCCAGGAGCCCTTTCAAGTGGGGGAGGATTGTGGGGGGATCTGCCGCGTCGGGGGGCAGGGAGCCGAGGCACCCGTGACCCTTCTCCTCTGCTTTCTCTCTCTGGCAGGATGCGCGTTCCTGACCTACTGTGCTCGAGAATCAGCCCTCAAGGCGCAGAGCGCCCTGCACGAGCAGAAGACGCTCCCAGGGGTGAGTCCTTGCAGGGCGATGTGGGGGGGCAGGGGGTGGAGGGGGAGGGACTTGGGCAGGGGAGACTCTCTGTTATCTATGACTACAGCTGCCCAAACGTCAGTGCCAACCCCCAGTGCCGGTGTGTCATTCCCCCCCCCCCCCCCCGTTCGTTAGCATTTGCGATAACCAGATGGCCGGCTCCATAAAATCTCCTCAGCGAGATACAGGTTTGACTGGAGTCTGGGTTGGCGGTTTGGGCCCTGTCACTGGTGTGGGGAGAGGGGAGGGGGTGATTTCCCATGGGGCCACCAGCTCTGCCTGGCTCAGGTGAGGGGGGTGGAGGGAAGGGACCACGGGAGGAGAGTGGGGGGTGACAGATACACCCTCCCGTCCATGGGCATTGGCCGCCTGCCAGCATTGTCGGAGCTCTGATCGTGACACCTCCTCTCCCCTGTACTGCCCTCTGCCCAAGGTGACTCGCTCCCAGCTCCTGAAACTTAATGGAAAGGCAGTTTGGGGCCGGCTCTCTTGCCGGCTGGGGGTTTCAGGGTGCCAGTCAGTGGGTGCTGTCATGGTGCCAGGTGGGCGTCTGTGCCCTGGGGCTCTGCCAGTCAGTTTGAATTGGCTTTGGAGCATTTCTGGTGCCGGGTTGGCAGCCGAAGAGAGCAAAGTCCTGTGTGTGGTCCCAGGCACAGAAGTAGTCCCACTTGTGCGCCGCACCTCTGCGCTCCAGGGACCCCCGTTTCTAGAGACCAGAGCCCGGTGCTGAGGCCCAACGAACTCATTTCACTCAGGGGCCACCAAACCGCTGACAGCACCACCAGCTAGACTGTGCAGAGCAGGGCTTTGAACCAGTGACACCTAGCAGTGAAAGCAAACTCCCCCAAGGCCATACTCCCAAGGCCAAGTATAGAACCCAGGAATCCTGGACTCCCGCTTCCCTGCCTAGCTATATCACACTCCTCTTCCAGTGCTAAGACTGTCCTGCTTCCCTGTAGGGGGAGCGGCTTAGTGGGGGGCAACCCCCAGGCCTGAACAGGGGCTGGGGGCTCATGTGGAGACATGGCCCTTTGCTTGGGCACCTAGCGGTGCAGAGAATTAGCAAGAAGCTGCCCACAGCTTCCCCCTGCCCTCCGCAAGCTTGGTGCGCCAGGGCCCTGGCAAGCCGACGCACCCGGGCCAGGCGCATCTGGAAATGCGTCAAGATCCTGACTAATGGGAACTCTGCTGCTGGCGGACCACGCACACATGTGCACCGAGAAGCAGGCTGGCGGGATTGGCGGATCTCAATCACTTTAATAAGATGGCTGTCAAATGGGAGCACCACGCCCCCTTGTCCTGTAGCAGTACCTGTCGTGTCTTCCCCGCCAAACAGGCCTAGTGCGCAGGGCTTGATGTTTCCCCGGGGTGTCCGGGGAGTGGGTGGGAGGTAAAGACACTGGGGACCTGGCTGATCCACTAAGGCCCCCTCAGGGGAATCAGTGGTAGAGGAAGGTGCCCCGCACTGCTCAGGATTTCCATTTTTTGGCCTGGTCTCATGCTCCCTCCCGCGGGAACCTTTGGGACTGCTGCTTGTCCCCCTCCTTCCTCCAGCTCCCCGGGGAAAACCACTGCCAAGCTGCGCTCTCTCCCCGCTCCCTGCCCTGGGGCCTGCTGGCTGAGCAGAGATCCAATGCTCGGGGGTCCTTGGCAGGGCTGAGCTCTTGGGGGCTCTGGCGGGTCCTTGCAGGAGAGATCTTTAGCCTGGTGTCTCCCAGTCCGGGTGTCTGGCCCAGGGTGACCCCGATAGCCACAGAGTCAGACACCTCAGTGGCCGCGGGGCCTGAATCCCAGGCTGCATGGTGCAAGTCCCCAGGGCCCCGATCCTCAGAGGTCTTGAGGCGCCTAACTCCCCACCACTGCCCCACATCTGCCACTGATCCTGCTGGCCAGCCCCAGATGGGGTCCCAGGGGCTTTAAGCCATTGTGGTCCAGATGCTGTCCTTTTGTTAGGGCCTCTGGATGGCAGTTTGGTCCTAAACACCAACGAGGATCTGGGCCTCTCTGGGCCACCACTCCCTTGTGCACAGTGGGAGGAACAGCCCTGCCCTGCCCTGCCCCACAGTATGCCAGGGGTGGGGACCTGGCAGAGACAGAACTGAAGCCTAGTTTGCCCCAGGGCTTTCGATCCTCTCCTGGGTGTGATGCCCACCCTGCCATCCCCTGGGGCAGCCAGGGAGCTGTATGGGACCCTCCCCAGCCCCAGGCAGGTGGTGAGCAGAGCCTCGACTTACTTTGGACCCCGCGATGGGGAAGGGGCTTGGCCTGTCTAGAGCTGGGTCCAGGACCTCAGCTGAGCATGCTGCGTTGCCTTGGCTTATTGATGGAAAGCCACAAAGGCCGAAGGTCTCCCTCTGCCCTGGAGGCCTGACCCCCCAATCTGGCTCCCTATGTCCAGGAGGGGGGCAGTTTCCACACAGATCGTGACTTGAGATTTCCTCCCTTCGGTGAGTGGGGAGCAGCGACCCAGGGACCCCAGCCCTGCCGGGGAGCAACGCCCTGCAGGGGGGATTGGCAGGGAAGCAGGAGCTGGCTGATGAAGTGGCCGGGCTGCCCAGGGCGGGAGGGCAGGGCGCGGCCAGGGAAGGTCTCCTGTCCCTTGGAGAACAACAAGGGCAAATAATAAAGCCCCTCCATGCCTCTGGGTGGGAAAACAGGCCTGATGGAACCACGGCGCCAGGCTGGGAGGAGAGAGGCTGCTTGGCATCCCCATAGCAACCCTCGCGGGCATCTCCCACCAAGACACCAGCTCCACTGGGGGTGGATTTGCTCTCTCCACATCTTCCCACCCCACTGCGCCACACTCGAAAGAAAGGGCGACATCTTCTGCTTGTCCTACCCCCCTCCACTAGCTTTCCATCGTTCCCCCCGAAGCACAAACACAGAATCCAAGTGCATTTTGCCTGGGGAGGGAGGGGGCCAGATACTTTGTTTCTCGCCTCCTCCCTTCTGAATGTTGGGAGCAGATGCTGCAGAGTGGGGGCTTTGTCTCCGGAGATTCCCTTTATTCCGCTTTTTCCACCCCCTTTCGCCACCTGCTTTTCTTCCCCGGCCCTTTATGTGCCGGTGGATTGCTGCGTGCGCCTGTCTCTGATTGGGTTTGGAGTATGTAGCCATGGAGCTGGGAGCGTAGCCTTTGGGTGTGTGCTTCCCTCTGTGTGTGTGTGTGTGTTTAGCACGAGTGTGGGATTGTGTGAGTCAGGTGTGGACACGGTTCTCTGTAACTTTTAGCCATGTGCCGGCGTGATCTCATGCTTGTGTGTCTGTGTGTAGAAGCCCACGTTTATAACACACTTTAGGCCAACACTCCCCTGTCCCGTGCGTTAGCACCTGTGCAAAGTAGGCATGAAATGCCATGTGTTACACCCATTTGGGGTAAGTGCCCGGGCCTGGTGCAGGGCGACAGGGAATCAGGGCATGTGGCATGCGAGCGCGTGCGTGTTTTTAGTATGTGTGCGTCTGTGTGTCTTTTGCCTACCTCTTATGGCGGCTCCTGGTGTGAGCACGTCTGTGTTTTCTGTGTCTGGCAGGGGTTGGCTTCTCAGGGTGCGTCTGTTAGCCTGGGGCTCTGGGTGTGTCTCAGTGAACGTGGGGGGGGTTTAGTGCATAGCATTGCTAGCAGGTGTGGGTGTGGAACCCGGGGGAGACTGTGTGTCATGGTTGGGTCTCCGCTGGCCTGACCCACAGGTGAGGGGAGTTGTTACCACCCCAGCTACGTAGCCTGCTCTTAGCGCTCGCTCAGGCCCGGACATTTCAGCTGAGACGGTGACCATCACAGGGTGCCCCTCTTGGTGCAGCTGTGTCAGCTCTCCCGCTGCAAGGCATGATGCCCACCGTCGCCTGGGGTGGGGGGGAGTCCCCAGGGAGCAGCCCCCACAACGTAGGGTCCCTGGGGGAGGGAGAGATATGGTGGGTTTTTAATGCCCCCCCAAACACTGCCATCCTGGCTCTGCACTGCACCCCCCACCTCACCCTCTTGTGCCATCATTTTGAGTGTGCAAAGAGGGTGTAAAGCAGTGCCCAGCACAAATGCCCCCCCCCAGCACATTGGGAGGAAGGGGACACCTGCTTTGCACAGGTGTGAATGACGACCCCAGCGGCAAGACAGACCCTGGAGTCACTGCTTGTCTCTAGACCCCAAGTTCTAGGCTCCATGCACCAGGCTTCTGGGTCACTAACCCCGCCCTGAGTCACAAACCTCATTGGCAGGAACAGCTTATTGTGGGGGAGGGGAGGGAGTCTGAGACCCTGGTGGGGCGTGGGGGGAGGGGCGGGTGAAATACCAAGTGGGGAGGAATCCAGGACAATGTTAGGGATCAAGGTGGCATCTGCATACTGTGCTTAGAGCCATGGAACAGATTTGGACCCATCCCCTCCCTCCCAACACACCCTGCTCTAACCATTAGACACCTCTCCCTTACCCATGGCTGCTAAGAGAACCTAGGAGTCCTGACTCCCAGCTTCCCACTCTAACCATTAGATGCCATTCCATGTCAGAAATAGGAGCAGAATCCAGGAGTCCTGGCTCCCATTCCCTCCATCTGCAATTCCTCAACCTCACTCGACTTCCAGAGCTGGGGCCAGAACCTGGGAGTCCTGACTCCCAGCCCTCCTGCTTTACCCAGTGGACCCTACACCCCCCCAGAGCTGGGGACAGAAACCAGGAGTCCTGACTTCCAGGCGCCCTATCTCCCGCTCTACCCACTAGACCTCACTCCCCTCCCAGAGCTAGAAATAGAACCCAGGAGTCCTGCCTCCCAGTCCCTCCCCCCGCCCTCTCACCCACAGGATCCCAGTGTGGCATCCAGACTTTTCCCTAGTAAACGCTGTGTTGTGTGTGTGTGTCTGTCCGTCTCTGCTGTTTCCCCCCACACACCCGCTCCCGCTTCTTTCCCCCACCCCTTCTCCATCCTGTCCCTTTTCCCAGCACTCCAGCTTTGTTGTTCCTGTCTCGCTCGCTTGTCTCTTGGGTTGATTTAAAGGAGCTCCCCCCTTGGCCTGGCAGCTGTTGCCCGGGCAGGTCAGGGTGCCTGGCGCCGCCCCCTCTCCCAGGGCAGGTGGTCCGGGGTCCGGGTGTCAGTAGGTGAGAGGCTGTGTGCTGGCTGGGAGAGGAGAGGCTTGAATTTTCAGTCCTTGCAGGGGGGTGTCTATAACCACTCCATGTGCAAGCAAGCTGTGCCCATGTAAGGATGCACACGCATGCAGGGGTCCACGTGTGACCATTTGCGCCTGTATGCGTGGGGGGGTGGGGGGATGTGTACACAGGTGCCGGGTCGCGTGTGTAGCACACGTGTGCAAAGGGGTGCTGTGTGCCTTTGCCCCTGCGGACGAGCGGAGCCATGCGCTGGCCCATGCAGGGCGTGTGTGCGTCCGTGAGGGAGGGTGCGTGCACGCGTGTGCATTTGTGGCAGGGCAGGGGAGGCGCGTGTGTTCGTGCGTGCGAGCAGGGGATCCGTGTGCACTTGCACGTGCGTGCAAGGCCGAGCTGGTCCAGGGCCTCAGGTCCAGCTGAGTCTTTCCACTCGAGTTTGCTGGGTCTTTGCCCACATCCTAGCTGGGGGGGTCCACATCTCCTGTGCCCACCTGAGCACTGACTGGTCCCCTGGTTGGCATCCCTGCCTGAGAGACTGAGTGTTGAATGGGGCATAGAAACAGACATATCCTGATGCCACCTGCTAGGCATAGCCCTGGCTCAGCTGATCTGTGGGTAGCAAATGTGCCCGTCTCCGCAGCGTGTGGGAGCGGTGGTTGAAGGGACCCAGCACTGGCAGGTTCCCTTTTATTTGGGGAGGCCGCGGGCGCCCGGCTGGGTTATAAATAGCCCCTTCTGTTCCTGGCGGGGCGCGGACACCAGGAGCCCGGTAGCTAGGTAACCAGCGGGCAGATAATGACTCGTTGCCAGGTAAACATGGTCTGCGGGGCAGGTGTGCTGGGGACAGGGGGCGGCTGAGCTAACAAAGCCGAGGGCCTATCCGGGGGGGGGACTCGCCCGGCAACATCTGGGAGCAGCGACGCCAGCCAGTCTGTGCGTGTGTCTGGGGCCAGGTCTGCTTCCTGAGCAGCTGCCGAGGGGGGAGGGCTGGTGGCCTCGCGGGGCCCTGTGCCCGGGCGGAGGTACACGGTGGTTTCATTTGAGCATGTTCCCCTCCCAGGAGTGGGAACCGAACCCAGGAGTCCTGACTCCCAGCTTCCCCTGCTCTAAGCACTGGATCCCACTCCCCCCTGAGAGCTGGGAATAGAACCCAGGAGTCCTGGCTCCCAGCCCCCCTGCGATAGCCACTAGTCCTCACTTCCCTCCCAGAGCTGGGCAGAGAACCCAGGCGTCCTGGCTCCCAGCCCCCTGCTCTAGGACACATACAGGGATCTGTAGCCCCCACGATCACTGGCTCTGGGCTCCTTCACTCTAATGGGGAACAGGGGGCTCTGCTCCCCTACCCCCAGCCAGCTTGCAGGGGTGGGGGACAGCAGCTGACCCCCTTGTTAGGAGGAAATAGGGCCAGGGAGCGGGGCAGCTCTGACCCCCTCCCCAACAGCCTGACTCTGCTGACCTCTGACCCCAGCAGCTTCTGGGAGCCCCAAGCCCCGAAATATCCTGCACCCAGATGCCCTCCCACTCCCTAACATGCCCCCCCAGCCTCCACCCTTCACATCCTCTCCCCATGCAACCCCTGTACCCTCCTCTCCCCCCCAGCCAGCTCCCGCCGGCTCAGAGTCTCCTTCCCACCACAGCTCTGTGGGATCTAGGGCAGGGGGAAGCTCCCAGCGTGGCTGGCTTGTGATAGGGGGGAGCAATGGGACCTTGGACCTTAAACGAAACCCATTCCTGCCTCCCCCCTACTGACCCCTGCCCTGGCTGTGGGATGGAGACTGGGGCCGCGTGGGCTCGTTCCCGTATCCGCTTCCACTAACGCACTGGCCGGTGGTGTGCGGCCTGGCAGCTGCCCTGGGGTTTTCCCGACGGCCAATTCCTGTAACCAGCGCATGCCCCCTCCCTGCCCTGGTGCAAGTCAGGATTGAGGGGCACTGTCAGAGCTGTGTGGTGGGAAGCCCAGGGCTGGGATAGCAGGGGCTGCGGGTCAGAATTGAGGGGCACCGTCAGAGTTGGGGGGGCAGGGCTGGGATAGCAGGGGCTGCGGGACAGGATTGAGGGGCACCGTCAGAGCTGGGGGGGCAGGGCTGGGTAGCAGGGCGCTGCGGGTCGGGATTGAGGGGCACCAGCAGAGCTGTGTGGTGGGAAGCCCAGGGCTGGGATAGCAGGGGCTGCGGGACAGGATTGAGGGGCACCGGCAGAGCTGGGGGGGCAGGGCTGGGTAGCAGGGCACTGCGGGTCGGGATTGAGGGGCACCGGCAGAGCTGTGTGGTGGGAAGCCCAGGGCTGGGATAGCAGGGGCTGTGGGACAGGATTGAGGGGCACCATCAGAGCTGGGGGGGCAGGGCTGGGTAGCAGGGCACTGCGGGTCGGGATTGAGGGGCACCGGCAGAGCTGTGTGGTGGGAAGCCCAGGGCTGGGACAGCAGGGGCTGCGGGACAGGATTGAGGGGCACCGGCAGAGCTGGGGGGGCAGGGCTGGGATAGGAGGGGGCTGTGGGTGGGGATTGAGGGGCGCCAGCAGAGCTGGGGGAGTGGGAGCCCAGGGCTGGGATAGGAGGGGGCTGTGGGTCGGGATTGAGGGGCAGTGGCAGAGCTGGGGCAGGGAAAGTTTGCACAGCTCTTCTGCCCCAGATGCCTGTCCCCAGCCAGCACTAACCACTTCTCATTCCCACCACAATTCACCCTGAGCCCTGAACCACGCCTCCGGACAAAGAGTGGCCTGGGGGCTGGGTTCAGCTTCACTGGGGCTGAGGTTCCAGGGTGATCTATTGGGATCTGCTGGGATCCTTCCCAACCCCCGGGATCACTTGATCTTGGAACGCTTTGCTATTGCTCTGCTGGCTGCTCTCCCACTCGCCCCTCCCTCGTCCTCTGCCCTGGATCCGGTCCCTGAACCCCACCAGCCAGACGGCGTTACTGCTGCCATCCGGCATGGGGCTCGCACTGCACGCCGGGACCTAAGAAGCTTTCAATTTGATTGGATAATCCCAGGATTTATGCGTGGTAAATCCCAGGCGAGGCGGGAGGGGCAGGAGGGATTTGGAGGGGTGGGATTAGAGCAGCTGCCTTCTGATCTGGGGGGCAGGGGGATCAAGTCACTGGCACGTCCTCAGCCCGACCTGCGCCAGCCAAAAACTATCCCCGCGAGGAGGCCAAGCCATCCGGCTCCACCCTCACTCAGAGGCTGGGTGGCAGCTCCTGGGGTCACCCAGTGACTGGGGCCTCCTGGGGTCTCCGTTTTTGTGCAAAGCAGCTCAGAATCTTCTGCCTCTGGGCCACGAGTCTGGTTCCTGCTGACTGTTTAAGAGACCACTGTGCAAACCCAAACATCCCCTCCCTGCAGAACGCTCCCGGGCCCATGACAGAACAGAGAGGAGCACATGGTGCCTCGGGCTGGGGAGGGGATCTGGTATGGAGCGTGCAATCTTTCTGGGGGCTTGGGTGGGATGGGCTGAAAGCTATATCCCCCAAAGGGCCAGTCCCTAATTTATTTCCCCTCTTTGGGGTATGTAGCACCTGACGGGTTTTCATTTCTAACAGCCATTGGCTCGCTAGAGAGTTCTTGCTCAGTACAATAATTGTGCTCTCCTTTCTGGTTAATAAGGGAACAGGGAATTTTCCCCTCCCAGCTGAGGGCATCGGGCTCTGAAATCTGGATTCCCAGGCAGTGGCCCATGCCCCCACGGTCCCACAATGCACTTGGCCAGCTTGCCAGTTCTGCATGAGGTTGGGGGCTGAAGGGAAGCACATTTCTCGCTGGCCCCAGGAGTGATGGGGTCATGTCCCCACGCGGGAGAGCTGGAGAGTTTGTAGCTAACTCCCATGAAACTGCCCAGCCCTCCCTCGAACCCAGCCGCTGGCTCTGAGTCTCTTGTGCCAAGAGCTCCATCCTAGGATGGTATTTATTACCATGGCAACTGCCCCTCAGCCAGTTGCCCCAGTTACAGAGGGGATGGTCTTGACAGCAACAATTACCCGATTGCATGTCTCTGTTCAGGGGTTTATCATCAGGTGTCACAAATGGTAACCAAGATCAGAGGGCCCTGTCGTGCCGGGCACTGCCCAGACACGGAGTAACCGAGATCAGGGCCTCGTTGCACTAGGTACTGCCCAGACCCGGGGCTCCCTGGCTGAATAGACACAGGTGGGAGGGGAGACTGAAGCCCAAAGAGGAGAAATGATTTGCCTGTGGTCAGTGTCAGTCCTGGAATTGAACCCAGGCATCCTGCTTGTAGCCCAGTGCCCTCCCCACTAGGCCCAGCTGTCTCTCCTTTAGCATCTCTCAGCGTCTCCCTCGTCCCACGGCTCCCAGATGCCGGCCACACCGGGGCCCAGCAACGGGGGCCCCTCTGCTGCAGCCAGTGTCAGGGCCACCGCTTTGCGCCAGCTGTTGTTGATCTGTTAGGACACCTGGCTCAGTCCCGGATCTCAGTGGCTTGGCCAGGTGGGATCTGATCAGAGAGCCGTGGCTTGGCACGTGAGCGGAGACCACGGCCCAGCTGGGCTGGCTCTCCCCTGAGCTAGCTGCTAAGAGCAGAGGGAACCGCTCCGGCTGGCTAGCCTGAGCTGCTGCCTGGCCCAGCCAGAGTCGCTCTCAAACCCCAGGTCGGTCACACAGGCAGCCTGGCCACAAGCCGAACCAGGCCTCGGCCAGCTGCCTCCCTCTGCCTATGCCAGGATTTGAACCTGGGCCCTCCGTCAGGGGGACGCCACCGCGCAGCTCCCGCCAGCCCCCTGCGGCCCTGGGAGCCTGACTCCCGTTTCCAGCCCCTGGGGCGGGTAGGCTGGGAGGAGAGAAGGGATGGTACCAAAAAGCAAAGCAACGCTGCTGAGGTGCCCCTCGTGAGACCGGGGGGGGTCCCCTTCCTCCCCCAAGTGTCTCCTGCAAACTAAGGGGAGGAGCTAAGCCCAGCCCTGTTTTCATTCTCTCTAGACTAAATTAACCCTGAGGAGCCCACTGGCCCGTGGCTGGGAATCCCCCAGGCCAGGAGCAGTGGGTCACCCCCGCCCCCCACTTAGAAGCTGTCTGAAGCCCAAGCTAGGCAGTGTAGCCAGCAGCCCCCTCCCCCTGCCCCACCCCAGGTGGTCACCCGTGGGGACATGGGTAATCGCTGCATAATCCCCAGGCGCTGGCAGGGTCCGGAGGGGCAGGAGAGAGGCATGCCCGGGCCACGCTCCTTTTCGCTGTGCGGCTGATTCCAGCAGCTGGGAGCTGCCTGGCGTCTCCTGTGCCCTCAGGGCTGCTCCCCAAGGACGGAGGGGCTCCCCCGCCCCCGGCGCCGGCATCCAGAGGGGGACCCCCGAGACTGGCAAACAGGCAGCAGGGCTTGTCAGGGCTGAGCCCCAGCGCCTCTTTCATTACTAATGAAGCCCTGGGTGAGCCCCCGCCCCCAGCACGACACCCGAACTGCAGGGCGCTGCCCCGGTGCAGGAGCCGGCTGCCACAATGGGGGCACTGGAAGGGACTCAGAGTGGTGCTGGAGGAGGCATCTGGCATGCTGGGCCAGGCAGAGCTGGCGCGGGCTGGGCCTGGGATGCACCAACCTGTTACGCGGCACGGCCAGCTCACAGATGCTGATGGTCTCTGTGGTACAGGAGGGCTCCGGCTCCAGCTGCCCGGACACCCTTAGGGTCCTGAGCAGGGGCACAAAGCGCCAGCCGGGTGACCCTCTGGGGTGGCTGGGCCCAGCGCCAGCCACCGGGCTGGTACATGGCAGGGTGTTGCTGTGTTAATTATAGTCCACACCCTCCCAACCTAGAGCCAGCCGCATCTGGGTGCCAGGCAAAGGGCACCTAGCCCTTGTGCCCCACCCCAGAGACGTCGAGCAGAGCTGGGTGAGCCATCCCTATAGAAACAGCTGCCCCACCCCAGAGCTTGCCGCATCTCAGTGCTGGGCAAGGGAACCCAGAATTACTACAAGGCTGCATGTGGCTATCAGATGAAGGGTACCTGGTACCTTTATAAGCAGCCCCTGTGCCCCACCCCAGACATGGCCGCATCTCAGTGCCAGGTGAGGGAGGCCTGTATAAGCAGCTGACAGGGGATGGCTATTTAGCGGGGTTGCTGGGGGGGGGCGTATTTCTGCCTTTTCCCCTTGGGACTTCCCCCCACCCCCAACCTCCCCCTTGAAGATTTTACACACACCCCAACCTTTGTTTTTCTTCCCCTTTGCTCAAATCATCCCCCCACCCTGGCATTGTTTGTAAAGATAAATGGTGATGTCAGCGTGGTTACTAGGTAACGCAGTGGGTAAATTGGGGCTGAGTGGGCGGTTGCCATGGTTCATATTCTCCAGTTGCCATGGTTACCAGGCATCTGCTGGTTTTTTTCTCCCCCTGGCGTGACAGCCCCAAAGGTGAGGTTGCGACGACTTTGTCATGGACGCAGAAAGCGACGCGGCTCGTGGGGTGGGGAGGGCTCCCCAAAACCCCAGCCCGGGCCTTGAGCCTTCCCGGTGACATGAGACGCTTGAGCAGGGGTATCCCTGGTTATTGCAATTAATTCTCCTTCCTTGTCAGCCCCCGAGTTCCCGGCTCATTGTAAAGCCCCCCGGCTAATCAGCTGATTCATGCCAAGAGCACCTGCTATGGAGGATCACGTGCCCCCCCACCCCACTGCCCTACCCCCTTTAGCTGCGCCCCACAATGCCGGCCTGCAGAGATTTGCTCGTGCAGAGCTCCAGATGCTTTGGTTTTGGCAGGGGGGGTGCAAAAAGCAGCGTGGCTGAGCTGCCAGGATGGGGCGCGATTCCCTGCCGTGCAATGGGGCTCAGGGCCTGCAACCTAGCTGACTTGCCCGGATGTACAGCCACAATCCGACCCAGGCGCTGGGAGCAGCTCCCTGGGGGGCAGCACCAGCCCCTGCCGGCGGTGTTCTGGTGGTGGGTATCCACGTCCTGCCAAAGCCATCAGCGGCCCCAGCGCTGGGGGACAAGGCCGGCTGGATAGCACCGGCCCACGTCTCCCCGCAGCCCTCACCTCCAGAGACCTCCATCTCCAATGCCTTACCCGTAGTCAGTCTCTGTGAGCACCAGGAGTGGGGATTTTGGCTGGCTGCTTGAGGCCTGGCTAGCTCAAGTCTCTGTGGGGCTCCCCATGCGCCATAGAGCATAACCCTGCAGTGCTTCACTGGGGCTGGTGGTTGGCGTGGTGGGGTGGCCACATCCCAGCCACAAGGGTGTTATCGTGGGTAAGGGCTCCCTGTATAAACAGCCGCCCCACCCCCACCCCAGAGGTGGCTGCATCTCAGCACTGGGCCCTGTGCTCTCTGTATAAACAACTGCTCCACCCCAGAGGAGCCAAACCCTGCCTGGGGGAGAGCAGCAGAGACAGCCATTTCTCCCAAGGAGCAGCAGCTGTGTTGCCGTCCCTGGTGCTGTTCTCTTGGGCTGTCTCCCCTTTCCCAGGAGATGAGTCCATGGCCCTTTGTCCCCCCCGCCCTCACCCCCCACTTCTGCCAGCCACGCGTGCTCCCTGCGTACAGTGGGGTCACCCCCGCCCCAGTGCGCCCCGCCAGCTCCCACGTCTCCCCTGCTGGCGCCGCCAGTTGCTGTGGGGGTTAATAGCTGGGCCCCCGGGGCCCTAGCACAGGGGCCGAACACAGAGCGGGACTCTGTCAATAGGAGCCTTTGCCCTCTAGGGTGCCGGTTCAAATCCAGCCCAGGGCAGTGGTGCCAGCCCTGGTGAAATGGGCATTGTGGGCCTGTCTCTGTCTGGTTCCCCTTCACCCCAGTTTCAGGAGGGAGTGTGGTGTGGCCTAGTAGTTAGGGCATGTCCCTGGCACTTCAGAGAGCTGGCTGCTATTCCCACCTCTGCTGGGTGACTGTGCGCAAGTCCCAGCCCCACTCTGTGCCTCAGTTTCCCCTTGTCTATTCAGGCTGCAAGCTCTTTGGGGCTGGGGCATCTGGATGCTACCGTCATGCATAGTCGAATAAAGAAAGACATGTCCAGAGAGCTTTGGGGGTCACCAAGCTCCCCTCTTGCCCCCTCAAGGTGGAGCAAGGCTGGGATCGAACGGGGGCCTGGGAACCTCGCCCTGGTTAGGCATAAGCCGAGACCTTTGATCTCTTGGTCTGTCTTGCCAGGACCATTTTCCCGATGCACTAAAGGGGCTGAAAACTCAGGGGCGCTGCCCCGCTGTGGGCTGGGCCCGTCTGCCGGCCTGTGTGCCCAGTTGCCAGCCTGCATGCCCGGCTCAGGGCGCCACGCCACTCTGAAAAGGCCCAGCTCCTTGGGATGCTGCCAGGCCCTGTTGTTTTTTTACCACGAGAGGAAAAAGCGGTCCCCATGCTGCACCGGTTGCTGTGGCAACCAGAGATAACCTGGCAACAAAGCAAGGCGGGAGGACGTGGAGGAAGATGCCGCGCTGGGGAACTGGGGTGTGTTTTCTCTTGCCAGGCGGGCAGGGGGGTGCGTCCGAGGGGTTTACCTGCTCCTAAAACAGCAGTGAGTGACAGGCCACTTGTGAGACGTGTCTGGGCAGGGGGCCGGGATCTCTGGCTAGACACTTCGCAGGGAGATATGTGCCTTTGAGATGGATGGCTGAAGAGATCAGATTAGCGGCTGGATGGACAGTTATGGATTGGCTGGAAGGACAGGTGGATGGATAGGTGGGGAGATGGATGGATGATGAGATGGACAGATATGACAGGGAGAGGTGGATCCCACAGACAGTTAGAGCCAGCAGGCAGATAAATAGCCCGGCTGATCTGAAAAGGGCTTGGGGGTGAGGTTGCCAGACAGCCCATGTCTAGCCTGCACTGGGCCGGCTGGTGAGACAGCATTTGCTTTGAAGCTAGATTCAGCCCTTTTGCTGGGGCGGCCGACCGAGCAGGATGAAGGGAAGAAGCCCTGCGCCATCTCTGCCTGATCAATAGAGCTCAGTATCTTAGTAATAATTGATCCAATGGACAATGAGCAGGGCTTTAATTACACTGATTGGGTGGGATCTGTGCCCCCCCCATCCCCGCCCACCATGTATGCCCTCCCCGGAGAGACACAAGGTGCAAAGAGCAGGCAGAGTGGGTGGGCAATGCCCTGCCAGACATGCCAGCTGCATCACAGGGCACTGGGATACTGCAGCATCTGGCATCGCCCCCCGCGGCCTTCAGTCCCCAGCCCCCAGCCCCAGCATGGGGCCAAATAGCCACGCTGGCATCCTGGCAATGCCTCTGCCTGCCCATGCCGGTGGTCAGGCTGGGAGCGCAGGATCGATAAGCACAGGTGCCCTCCGGAGCCTTTTTCTTATTGATCTTACGGATAAGTTGTGTTTCTGCTCACACCAGCCCTGTGGTCAGTCAGCGGGGCAGCGCTGGGACTGCACGTGGGTCCAGGTAAATGGGGGGCTGGGGCCACTGTCAGCTGGTGTCGCTGCATTGAAGTCAGTGGAGGCCACTGGGGATCCGGCCCAATGCCTTAGGGAAGGATGGATGGGAGGAAAAATGGCCCAGTGGTTAGAGCTATTGTGAGCCCTGTGTTCAGATCCTTGCTGTCCCACGCACTCCCTGTGTGACCTTGGGCCAGATCCTCAAAAGTCCATCGGGTGAGGCAGCAAACTACTGACACCTCAGTTTCCCCGTCTGTACACTGGGGATAAGAGCCCTGGCCTGCCTCTCAGGGGTGCTGGGAGGGTCAATACAGGAAAGATGGTGAGGCGCTCGGCTGCCATGGTGACCGGCCCAGACCAAGGGGCTAGCCCTGATTGACACCTGTCTGAACAGACTCGCACCCCTACGGTTTCAATGTGGCCTCGTTTTGAAGCCCCCCAGCTCCTGGCGTATTGTCAATTGGGCCTAAATCTCTCTCTCAAAGGTGATCACCAGTCACCTCCATGGAAGGCTGAACTGCCAGGAGCGTGGGGAGAAAGGGGCAGGCCAGGGCACGGGCTGCTGGACTGAGAGCCAGGACGTCTGGGTTCCATTCTTCCCTTCCCCTGCCTTTGGCTGCTCCCCTGCCTGGTCATGGCGCCCACCCACCTTCGGGATCGACCTGCTCAGGATCAGGACCGGGACCCCCAAACTTCCCAGCGTCTGGAGATGACGGTCACCCCTGGGGTTTTGCTGGCGCAGTTCCTCCCCCGCTTCTGCCTGTGGGGTGTCTCTCTTCCCAGATCCCCTTGCTCCAGGCGGTGCTCTTGGGGCGACCAGGCATCCCTTTAGTAAGGGCTGTGTCTTATATTTGCAACTCTACCACCACCAGCACCCCGGAAAAAGGTGTCCTGATTTTTCACACTTGCTATCTAGTCACCCTAGCTGCTGCGGGGGGGAGGTTACGATATTGCCATGTAGTCGGAGGGGCGGGGGGGCTGCCTCCCCTCCAAGCTGCTGCTTTCCTTTAATATGATTACAGATGCTTTTACAGAACTGTCCCAGCGACCTGCTGAGTTAATCTCATGGCTCTGCATTAACCCTCCCCTTGCCGGCTGGCTTTGCGCCAGGAGGGAGCATGGTGGAGGGCTCGGCAGGCGTTCTCCCCTCCCAGTCAGCGCTGGACCCAAAGCCCAAGCACGGCTCTAGGGGTCACGGGGCTGCAGGGCGCGGGGTGGAGCCAGTGTTCCTGCAGGGAGCCGGGGAGGGGGGTCTTTGACACTGGGTTTGGGGGTGTCAGTGGTTTCTGCTGGCTACTCCTTCCCCCACCAGCTTGTGTTCAGCCAGGCCAGGCCAGCTCCGGAGCCTTTCCCCACTAGGTGACCAGGATAGATCTGGCCCCAGGTTGCAGGGACTGGCTGGCTCCAGGGGGTTGGGAATGGGACATGGGGGCCTTTCCCCTCCAGGGGGCTCCGGCTCTGATCCAGCCCCAGGGCAGGAGACTGGGTGCTTTGGGAAATGGGACATGGGGCCATTGCCCCCAGTTCAGTTCCAACCCTGGCTGTTTGGTGAGTAGCCAGGGACAGGCGCTTGGCTGGCAGGCACCGCAGAGAGGTCACTCCTGAGCTGGCTACAAACCGAGCTGTCCTTGGGGCCCAGGGTGGGACCCTCCTGGGCAGGGCTGTGGCAATAGGTAGGGAAACCGGCCCTGTGCTGTGCAGGCCTGGCTCTCCCGGGTGTCACCTGTGCACCTCGCACTGGATCAAATCCACACTAAATAAAGGGGACCCAGGACTCACCCTCACAGACACACCCTGTGCCTCAGTTTCCCCTCTGTATGATGGGATAAGGCTCTCTCTCTCCCTACGAAGGAATCATGCCTCGTTGTTGGGGGGTGGGTGGGGTCTGGCTGCTGGATGGTTCCATCTCTGGCGGGGGCGCCCTGCTCTCTGAGCGCCAGGGGCTGCCTGCACGCGTCCTCAATGTTTCTTCTTTCTCTCCCCCTTGCAGATGAACCGGCCGATCCAGGTGAAACCAGCAGACAGCGAAAGCAGAGGAGGTACCCGCCGGGCGTGGGGAGGGGGCAGGGCTGCCCTGGAACCCCAGCTACCCCTGGCTAAACCCCCACCAGAACAAAGGGGTAATTCCCTGCCCCGACAGGACCCCCCCACACACTTCCAGCATTGACCCCGGGCCTCCCAGTCTCTGGGGAGCAAAGCTAGGATCAGATGGGGGGGGGTCTTCCAATAGTCCCCCCTTCACATTCCCAGGATTTCTGACTGGGGCTTTCCCTACCCTGGTCTCTTGTGACATCAGATTAATACTGGGCAGGGCAAACAGTGCTCCCTGCAGATACCAGGGGGCTGGCTAGATAGATAGATAGAGGGGGTGTATGGAGATAGATAGATAGATAGATAGATAGATAGATAGATAGATAGATAGATAGATAGATAGATAGATAGATAGATAGATAGATATGGAGGGGATGGATACATACATACATAGATCAGCCAGGATCTAGGGAGACAGAAAGACAGACAGATTAGCATTCTAGCATCTAAGGATAGGGACAGACAAACAGAGCAGGGTCTGGAGAGAAAGAGCTAACTAAGGACAGGTGGACGGATCGGCAGCCTAGGCCCAAGGGGTAGAAAGATCCAGCCAAGCGTAGCTGAGATGTTCTCCAGTGCCCACTACAGACATACCCCCCATCCAGGACCCCCAGGGCCTGCCCATCATCAACCTAGTGGTTGGCTCCTGCAGTCCGTGATCCCAGCCTGGGCCGAGTTGATGGGGTGAGAGGAGGCATCTGGCCCTCAGCACCGTGCTCTGTGACCAACACCCCCACCCCAGGCTCCCTGTGCTCCCGGGCAGGGCAGGGTGGGGGGCGAATGGGCCCCCTCCCCACTGAGCACTGCCTCTTCCCTGCCAGAAGACCGGAAGCTGTTTGTGGGGATGCTGGGCAAGCAGCAGACAGACGAGGACGTCAGGAAAATGTTCGAGCCCTTTGGGAACATTGATGAGTGCACAGTGCTGCGGGGGCCAGACGGCACCAGCAAAGGTAGGTACCACTCCCGGGCCCCTGCCGCTGGCCCTGCCCCCATAGCAGGGAGCGGGGTGGGGGCGCAGTAGGGGGCGCTGAGCTGCAGGGAAGAGGCAGTTTGGCCACCAGGTGGCCTGAGGGCTCCTGCTCATTTCTCCCATGTTATTCCCCCCTCCCACCCCAGGCCCTGCAGCTGTCCCGGGTGACGCTCCCTGGCTGCTCGCCCGTCACCCCTGCCTGCTGCACAGCTGGGCCCTGCTCCAGGGGCGAAGGGGGCTGGACAGGGCCAAGCATGCAGGGCTAAGAGGGGCCCTGCCAGCGTTGGGGGGCGGGCGGGCGTGGCTGTGTGCTTCATGGGTGGACACAGGGGAGAGCACATTTGTATAGGGGTGCCTGGCTCGGGGGGGGAGGGGGGCAGGGCTGTGAGCATGTGTGCACTTGGGGTGTCTGTGTGCGTTCCTGGGGGTGCACTCAGGGTGTCTGTGTGCACTCGGAGGGCTGCACTCAGGGTATCCATGTGCACTCAGGGGGGGCACTCGGGGTGTCTGCGTGCATTCAGGGGGGTGCATTCGGGGTGTCTGCGTGTGTTCAGGGGGGGCACTCAGGGTGTCTGTGTGCGTTCAGGGGGGTGCATTCGGGGTGTCTGTGTGCGTTCAGGGGGGTGCGCTCGGGGGGGTGCACTCGGGGTATCTGTGTGCGCTCGGGGGGGTGCACTCGGGGTGTCTGCGTGCGTTCAGGGGGTGCATTCGGGGTGTCTGCGTGCGCTCGGGGGGGTGCACTCGGGGTGTCTGTGTGCGTTCAGGGGGGTGCACTCGGGGTGTCTGTGTGCGCTCGGAGGGGTGCACTCAGGGTGTCTGCGTGCGTTCCGGGGCGTGCACTCGGGGTATCTGTGTGCACTCAGGCCCTGCCACACACACCCCCACAGCCCCGACGGCACTGACTCTCTCTCCCCACAGGCTGTGCCTTCGTGAAGTTCCAGGCCCACGCCGAGGCTCAGGCCGCCATCAACACGCTGCACGGCAGCCGGACATTGCCCGTAAGGCATGCTGGCAATCGGGGGGGTGGGGGGCAGGCTGAGAGGGGGCGATTCCTGGCATGGCCCTCAGTGGGAGCTCAGCATTAGACTCGGCTCCCAGACCCCTCATCTCCCAGGGCAGATGCTGGGCACTCACGACCTGGCTGCTCCCCAGCTCCCCAGGCACTCACTCACCCGGCTGGACCCCCTGGGCACTCACTGACCCGGCTGGACCCTCCCCCCCCGGGCACTCATCAACCCAGCTGGGTCTCCCTGGGCGCTCGTGGTCCCCCTGCCCACTGAGACACTGCAGGGTTAGATCCAGGCTCCTCTGAGCCCTTCTCCCACCACGTGTCGGAGAACAATGCCGGGTCTGTCTGTCTGTCCGAGGGGACAGGGCCGGGCTCCTGGGCAGCATCCTGGGAACGCACAGGGCCCATCTACCCTGCAGCTGGGAGCCAGCCCGCCTGGGTGGACGGACTCACGCCAGCGTGGCCCAAGCCAGCGCGCTGCCAGCCAGGTGGAGGCTGCGGCTCTGGCAGAGACGCAGGCTCCCGGCGCCCAAGCTCAGAGCCAGGGGGCCGGGGGGGGCTCCAGAGCCTGAATCGCCGCCCCAGCGTGCCAGCTGAGCTGAAGCCTGGCTAGCGCAAGTCTGTCTGCCCAGGCTGGGAATGTTAGACAGCCCCCAGGCCCTTCCTGCTCCAACACCCCCATCCTTTGGGGACTCCGAGGGGCACGGGCTGCGTGGACCCCACAGGGCCTTCGTGCCTCCAGGCCTTTGATCCGCCCTGCAGCCTCAATCGGGCAGTCAGCGAGCACCCAGGCATGGGTCCAGCGGGGCAGCACGACCCTGTCTGCCTGTCCAAGGATCTCCAGCCCCCTCTGCCTCTCGCACCCTCTCATGTGGGCAGCTCCAAATCTCAGCTCCCCCCCCAGACTTGCCACCTGGAAGGGACCCAGCTCAGCGCCAGGGCAGGGGGCAAGGATGCTGCCTGAGGCTCTTCTGCCCCCTGATGGAGCGAGCTCGCCACTGCAGCCTCGAGAGTCAGTCGGGAATCTTCCGAGAAAACGTATTTTTAGTTGAAAAACGCCGACAGGGCAACTCCATTGCCGTGGGAACGTCTGGACTGGGAACAATTTCTCGACGTGGGTAAACGACGCTTGGGAAGCGTCCGAATGTCCCTCTTCCACGTTCCATGAAAAAACGCCCATTTTCCTGGTCGAGGCAACTTTGGAGTTTGCGGCGTGAGCGTGTTGGAGTGAGCTGGAAACCCATCGATCAAAGAAACCAAATGTCCAGGCTGCCCTGAAAGGAACTTTTCTTAGGCGCTTCAGGAAAACGTTCCAGCTTTTCAACTTTTCACCCCGAGTCGGGGCGGGGAACATTGTTCAGAGTCTCGAAAACGTTGGCAGGACGGGCAGATCAAGTCGCTCTGATCCCAAGCCATGCTCATGCGTAGACCCCAAAGCCCTTTTTGCAAACGAGGTTGGGATCATTTGCCCCATTCGACGGGTGGGGAAATCGAAGCATGGAGCAGGGCCACGACTTGCCCAAGCTCGTCAAGCAGCAGAGATGGGAAGAGACCCTGCTGTCTGGAAGCTTAGGCCAGTGCTCTATCCACTAGGCCCTACGTCCTGAGGAAGGTTAAAATCATCCCGGGCATGGGCAGAGGGGGTTGAAGCAGGTACTTGATACAGGAGGGGAGCTTGGCCCCCCCACACGCTCCCCAGGAGGCTGCCAGGCGCGGAGGCTGCAGGAGGGGCTGGGGCCTGGTGTCACGCCGGCTGGCTGAGGCAGTGCGGGGGCAGGGGCCAGACGGGGTGGGGCGGGGGGGTCACCGTGCTCTGCTTGTCTCACTAGCCCCCTTGCGGGGGGTTCCATTCCCAGGGCGCCTCCTCCAGCCTGGTGGTGAAATTCGCCGACACGGAGAAGGAGCGGGGCCTGCGCCGGATGCAGCAGGTGGCCAGCCAGCTGGGCATGTTCAGCCCCATTGCCCTGCAGTTCGGGGCCTACAGCGCCTACACCCAAGCAGTAAGGGGCTCCTTGCCGATGTGGGCGCTGGGCTCTCAGCAGGGGCATGGGGGGCGAGCCAAGGCTGCGGGTCGGGATTGAGGGGCACCGGCAGAGCTGGGGGATGGGGGGAACCCAGGGCGGGGACAGCAGGGGGCTGCGGGTCGGGATTGAGGGGCACCGGCAGAGCTGGGGGACGGGGGGAGCCCGGGGCTGGGCTAGTTGGGGCTGCGGGTCGCGATTGAGGGGCAGCGGCAGAGCTGCGGGGGCCAGGACAGCAGGGCACATCGTTTCCCCACCCCCGGGTCCTTGTGCCCTTGCAGACAGGCCGACCCCCATCCCCCCAGCAGCCCAGCGGACACCCCCTGACTCCCCCCCCCCCGTCTCTTTCTCTCCCCCCGCAGCTAATGCAGCAGCAGGCAGCCCTGGTCGCTGCTCACTCCGCCTACCTCAACCCCATGGCCACCATGGCGGCCGTCCAGATGCAGCAGATGGCCACCATCAACCCCAACGGCCTCATCGCCACGCCCCTCACGCCCCTCACCCCCTCCTCAGGTAGGGCGGGCGCGGGCCAGGAGGGGCCACGCCGGGGAGTCTGCGGGACGGGCAAAGCCCCCGCCCCGGGCGGCAGGCTGCAGAGGGGGCAGGGGGTGGGTAAGCCGGGATCTCCTCACGGGTGGGGGGGAGAGCCCCGAACCCATCCCGCTCGTCCACCGCGTCTCTCGCCCGCAGGTACCAGCACGCCGCCTGCCATCGCCGCCACCCCTGTGTCCGCCATCCCGGCCACGCTCAGTGTCAACGGCTACAGCCCGGTCCCCACGCAGACCACGGGGCAGCCGGCCTCCGAGGCCCTCTACACCAACGGGGTCCACCCGTACCCAGGTTCGCGCCCCGCCCCTGCCCTGCCTGCTCCCCTCCACCCCCACCCCGGCTCAGCCCTGGGTAACCCCCTCCCCCTCTCGTCTCCCCTCGCAGCTCAGAGCCCAGCCGCCCCCGTGGACCCCCTGCAGCAGGCCTACGCCGGGATGCAGCACTACACAGGTGTGGCGCCGGGGCTGGGGGGGCTGGAAGGAGCCCCGGGGCTGGGGAGGGGGGCTGGAAGGGGCCCCGGGGCTGGGGGGGGGCTGGAAGGGGCCCCGAGCCGGGGAGGAGGCTGGGGGGGGTGGAGGCAGCAGCATGGCGGGACGTCCCGGGCGCTGGCGCCAGGTCTGAGCAGCACCAGGGCGTGGCAGTGACGGCCTCACCTCCCAGGGCTGTGGGGCTGGGGGGCAGCCAGGGGGACTGAGGCTGTAAGGAGGGGGCTTCCTGCGGGTGGGGGGACAGGGGGAGTGGGGAGCAGTGGGGTAGGGAGCTGGGCTAACAATGGGGGGAGGGAGCCTCAGGCCTGGGCCCAGATCCTTCCCTTGGGGGCGTGTAGGCCCAGGCCGAGGGGTCGCTCACGCCCTCCTTTGCCTCTGCCCCAGCCACCTACCCTGCTGCCTACGGGCTGGTGAGCCCGGCCTTCCCCCAGCAGCCGGCCATCCTCACGCAGCAGCCGCCCCCCCAGCAGCAGCAGCAACGGGAAGGTAAGTGGGGCCCGGAGCCGCTGCCCCCTCCAATTTCTCCCTGTCACTGCCCCCCAACACCCCCTAGGCACCGCTCCCTCCAACAATGTCCCCCCCCAGCACCCACTAGGCGCCACTCCCCCAGGCCCTGTCCCCCTGAAACCACCCCCAGCTCTGCCCCTGGGCCCCTGACATCCCTTATTGCCAGGAGCCCTGCCCCAATGCCGCTCAATAGGGAGAGGGCAGATGTGGCCTGGGGTCACCAAGGACCTGCCTCACTGTGCACCTCAGGACCTCCACATCTTCCCTGAGGACCCCAACACTTCACAGAGGGAGTCCAGAGCATGGGGGATCAACAGGGATCCAGAATGGTGGCCAGAATGAGAGGATCTAAAGTGGTGTAGAACACAGGGTCCAGAGCAGGGGGACCGAGAGGGGTTCACACTGGGGAGGCCAGAATGAGGGGTTCAGAATGGGGGTCCAGACTGTTGGGTCTAAAGGGGTCCCGAGCAGTGGGATCTAGAGGAGTCAAGGATGTGGGGGTCCAGTTAGAGGATATAGAGTTGTCTAGAACAGGGAGTCCAGAGCGAGGGATCTGGAACAGTCTGGAATGGGGGGGGGTTCCAGACTGCGGTATCCAGAGTGAAGGGTATAGAGGAGTCCAGGATGGGACGTCCAGAGCAGAAGGCTCTGGGGGTCCAGCGTGTGGGATCTAGAACAGGGGGCCCAGCATGAGGGATCTAGAACTGGGGCCCGGTGTGTGTGGGATCTAGAACGGGGGCCCAGCATGGGGGCATCTAAGGGAACCCAGGGCCTGGAGTGTCCTGAGCAGCTGCCCACTCTCACCCGCCTCCTCCCCACAGGCCCCGAGGGCTGTAACATCTTCATCTACCACCTGCCCCAGGAGTTCACTGACTCCGAGATCCTGCAGATGTTCCTGCCCTTTGGGAATGTCATCTCTGCCAAAGTTTTCGTGGATCGGGCGACCAATCAGAGCAAATGCTTCGGTAAGGCCAGCCAATGGGGTCTCCCAGCCCCTTCCTGCTGCATTGTGGGCCAGTGGCCGGCCTGCTGAGCAGCAGGAGCAGCCAATGGGCACCGGGGCGAGGGGCCGAACTCCCAGGCAAAGGATTGTTGCAACCCCTAGTGTAGACAGGGGCTGACGCTGAGCCGGATGCTGAGCTGGCTTCCTTAGCAGATCTGCCCAGACCAGGGCTCTCCTAGCCCCATCTCCTGTCACCCACAGCGGCTGGCATGAGGGAGCAAACCCTGCGTCAGGCACCCTCTACCTGCCACCGATTGATGCCCCCAGACCTGAGCCTCGGGGAGCAGATCCCAGGCTCCCCGGCCCCCAAGGACAGGGCAGCTGGGCATACCGCAGCCCTGGTGCCAAGCTGAGAGTCCGGGTGCGGAGCTGCCCACCCCGAGCCAGTGGCTTAGTGGCCAAGGGGGCACTGCCCTAGCTGTGAACAAAGGGCTAGTTGGGTCTCCCAGGGCCACTCAGCATTCTCTGCCTCTCTCTGCCCCCCTCCCCTCCCCCTGCCTCTCTACTCCTCCCCGGCGCCCACCCCCCACCCCCTCCCCAGGGTTCGTAAGTTTTGACAATCCCGCCAGCGCCCAGGCTGCCATCCAGGCCATGAACGGCTTCCAGATTGGCATGAAGCGCCTGAAAGTGCAGCTCAAGCGACCGAAAGACGCCAACCGGCCGTACTAAGGCCTCAGGTGGGTGCCCTGCCCCCCGTGCACAGGGACCCCCCAAAACACAGCCCGGGGGCGGGGGGCACAGCAGTCTGGGCTGGTGAACTGCAGCATAACGGGAGTGCGGGGGTGAGGCCCTGGCTGTGTTACCTCCCGCCGGACAGAGCCCCTTGGGGTAACGCCTCCCCCAGGGCCCCAGGCTGGGTGTCTCCACTCTCAGGGTGTACAGCCCTGGGGCCTTTTGGCCACAAGAGGGCGACAGCCCCCAGCCCAAGGCAGGACTGAGCCGAGGGCCCCGGAAAATCGTAGCAGGAATTTCAGAGTTTGATTTTTAAAAAGGGTAAAATCTCAGTGGCATTTTTGTGATTCCCCTGCTACACAGGCACGAACATCCACACACACGCGTACAGGCGCACACAGATACACACACAGAGATACAAACACACACAGGGGCACACACAGATACACACAGGCGCACACAGATACGCACATGGGCACACACAGATGCACACGGGTGCACACAGATACGCACAGATACGCACATGCACATGGGCACACACAGGTACAAACACACACGGGCGCACACAGATACACACACACACACAGTTACAAACACACACAGGCGCAAACAGATGCACATGGGCGCACACAGATACACACCCACACGGGTGCACACAAATTCACACAGGCACACGCATCGACACATGCATGGGCACACACAGATATACACACGCACATTGGCACACAACTACACACATGGGCACACTCAGTTACACACTCACTCACATACAGAGACACACACATCCACACACACACGGGCACACATAGACATGCACGCACATTTACACATGCACATGGGGACACACACACACACACACAGGTCCCCACAGATTCATACGTACACACACATGTCCACGGGCACGCACACATGCTCGGGCACATACATGCATATGGGCGCACGCTCATGGGCACACACATATATGCATTCACGCACACACATTAGAACGGCTGCACTGGGTCAGACCAAGGGTCCCGCAAGCCCCATAGCCTGTCTTCCAACCATGGCCAATGCCAGGTGCCCCAGAGGGAATGAACAGAACAGGCACATGGGTACACGGATGCACACACACATACATACATGCCCCTACGCCACACACCTGGACAGTCAGACACACACACACACATTGTCTAACCAGCTCTGCGTGGCATCAGGGTACGTGGGCCACGTGGCAACATGTGAAATTTGGACAAAACGTACATTTGGCTTGCAAAATTTCTGCGCCGTTTCCCGTTCCAGCGAGAAAGCAGGAGACCCGCAACCAGCCGCTCCCTGGCCTGTTCATCGAGCCGTTCAAATAACCAAGCCTATCGGAGCCACGCCAACTCCGTCCCTCCCCCCCCCCCTTGCAGAGGGCAGAAAGGCACCCAGAGTCTGTGCACACACACATGGGATTATTATTTAGCAGCTGAGATCAAGGCCCCAGGGCGCTGCACAGACCCAGAATGAGCCACTGGCCCGCGCCAAAGAGCCCACAGTCTGACTCACCAGGGCAGTAAAGGACCCTGAAGGCTTTTATACAGGGTGGAAAGAAAAGCCACACCATGCCAAAGTCCCACCAGCACAAGCATTAAAATAACAGTGATAATACTGCTCCACTCCGCTCTCCCGCACAAATAATGCACTATATCTCCATAGCTAACACGCATGTAGCCTGACCCCCGCCCCCCCCCCGCCCCCACTATCTTAGAGATCTGTATAACAGAATTTCACCCTGTATTTTAAGAAAGAAGAACATAACCTCCTGCTAGCAGTTCTTTCCGGCTGTGCTGCGCAGAGCCCTGTCTCAGCCAGGTGAAGACCCCCAGCGCGGCGTAGCGTGGGGCGGGGGGGGGGGGGTTCTGTGCGTGTCTGTGTGTGTCGTGGCACGTGAACGTATCCTGCTTTTGTTCTGATAACTGTTCTCCGTGCGTGGCTCACGGGGTCTTTTCTCGTTCTGCATTGGTTTGATTTTTGGTTTGGTTTTTTGGTTTGGTTTTTGCTTGGTCATTTGTTTTGTGGAGTCTTTGTCATTGAACGTAGTTTCTTTTTTGCACATAAAAGAGACAGAGGGACACCACCAAGGGAGGGGCTCAACTGCGTTGCAGTGACAGGCTCCATTTCTTTAAGGATTTACGGTAATCCGCATTGCATTAGCTTTTAGATCCCAGCCAAGATTGGGGCCCCGTTGTGCCAGGCTCTGCAGAGACCCCGACTGAGAGCAGGGCCCCATCATGCCAGGTGCTGCACAAACAGTGAGAGGCAGGTCCTGCCCCAAGTTGCTTATGCTCTAAACAAATGAAGAGTTAGGGGAGAGGCAGGATTATTGACCCCATTGTACAGATGAGCAACTGAGGCACAGAACAACAAAAGTCACAAGTGTCCAGGTCACACAGGAACTCTGTGGCAGAGGAGGGATTTGAGCCCAGGTCTTCTGGGTCCCAGCTCAGGCCATTCTCTGCAAGCCCATCCTTTGTTTCTCGGTGCCTAGAGAATGCCACAGTCGCTGCACACTCTCTGCACCGCTGGGCCACGGTCAGCAGAGGCAGGGGAGATCTAGGCTGAACAGACCGGGACCAGGGGACCCTAGTGGCTGGGTGCCTGCCCCCGAAGGGACTCACACAGGAAATGGGGAGCTGGAAGTGCCCTGCTCACCAAGCCAATGGGGTTTGCTTTGCAGGGTGATGAGTCTTGAGGGTAGCAGGGGGGACCTTTGAGGCTGAAATTTACAAACACAAGCCAGGCTCGCCCCCCCCCCCCCCCGGCTGAATGGCCTGAGGGTGAGAGAACCCGCAGCATCCTCTGGCATCATGCCTGGGCCTTGGCCTGGGCCCTCGTGTGTAGAAACGCCAGCCTCAGGGTGTGCAGGGGGAAACATGGGCACTGGGACAGAGCTGCTTGCTGGGGAGAACGGGGCAGGTTGGATTACAGGCATTTGTCTGACACAGTTTGGTGAGGAGAGGAAAGCCATGAGGGGAAGCCCAGGGCTAGGATAGCAAGGGGCTGCAGATCAGGAGTGAGGGGCACTGGCAGAACTGCGGGGGTGGGGATACAAAACAGCCCCTGCTGACCCATCTCTCAGTCACCCCTCGTCGGTTAGCACCAGATTCAGCTCAGCCCCTGCAAAGGCCTCATTTGCCTGCTCTTGCCGGCAGTCTCCGGGCCTGGGGGTCAGATTTGGAGCCCGGCTGCTCTGGCCATATGCCAGCATGGGGCAGAAAGCCGCCCCAGGGGAGTGAAGGGGGGACCTAATCCTGCTGCCGTGGGGTGAGATCAGGCCACCAATGTGCACACAGGTCCCGGCTCTGGGGCTCCGTGCCGCTGGACGATAGCTTGGTCCCAGCACCCTGCTACCGGACAGCAGGCCTAACATGGAGGCCTCCCCCACCCTGGTCCCAGTCCCTCACCCCAGCCCGAGATCCCGCAGGGCCCACACCCCATCCCCCCAGCATCCTATCCATTTCACCCAGGGCCGTTCTCAGCAGGGTCCCTGACGCCCCTATTCTGTGTCTCTCTCTCCACCCGCCAGAGCTGCTGGAGAAACCTGGTCACAGGGCACAGTGCCCGGGGCATGGACGAGCTGTCACCGGAGCCCTGCACCCTCCCCAAGAGCCATACGCCCCCCGCCCCGGTGCGGTAACAAGCCAGCCAGCTGGCATGAGGCACGCCCGCTGCATGTGGCATGAGGGTGCCTGTTTCCCATCAGCCGTGTCTTTCTTTCCCATCCGTTTATTTTCTCGTTCTCTTTTTTTCTTCATCTTTTTTTCCTCCTTTGTTGGGACAAAAGGAGGCTTGGGCATGAATGGGGCGGGGGCATGGAGCTGAGGCTCACAGGCTCCCTCCCCTAAGCGTCTGCTACCCACCTGCCCCCGCCCCCACAGTACCCAGCCCCCATCACTCGCACGCTGTCCATCAGGCCTGGTGCCAGCTGAGGGTCAGGTTAAAAGGAGGCAAGAGGATTAGCAGGGGAGAGGCAATTGGGAGGCCAGTGAGCCTGGACCATCAAGTGACTGTGGGGCTAGGCAACGCCCCCCCCCTTAGGGTTAGAAGGCGTCAGCCCCTCTCTGAGCTCCCTTCCCAGGGAACATCCCCCCTCACCACTACCACCCCACACTGGGACAGACCCCAAACACCCAGCTCCATGATAACGCTATTTTCTGTATTGCGGCACCAGGCTGAGGCTGTAGACCAGCGCATGCCAGGCACTGCACAGCCAGAGGGAGAGGCAGACCCCCCCGCCCCACCCCAAAGAGCTCTGTCTAGGCAAAGGGGAAATGGCCCAGAGAAGTGGCTTGTCCTGGATCAGCCGACAGCTCAGTGGAACCAGGAATAGACCCCCCCCCCAGGGCCAACATCTGGCAAAGCAGCCAGTGAGACTGCATAGCCAAATGAGAGACCCCCATCAAAGCGCTGAGCCCTCTGACAAGCCAGGCCTTTGATGGGTTCCCAGCACTGGCCTCCCCCAATCAGTGCGGGGGCTTTGCACATTCCCAGACACACAACAGATCAAAACACATCAGTTCCCAGCGGTGACATCCCTGGTGCAGGGGTTTGGGGCGGGGGGGAGAAATTGTCCAAAAAAACCATATTTTGTCTCTTTTACTGTGTAAGAAACAAGGTGATTTACATACAGAGCTGACTTGACCTTTTCCCTTTTCTTATTTAAAACAAAAACAAATCCCAAATCCCATTTTCTTTCTTTGCTGCTTTAATCCCCCCACCCCGGCAGGGTTACCAATCATATCTTGAGATGCTTCTGTCGCTAGCCATCCCTCGCTGTCACAAGAGCCCCCTTGTAAGTGGCATCTGCTGGACCGACCGAAGTGATGTATCTTGATCTCGCTCGCGAGACTCTTCCGCTTCCTTGTCCCCTGTGGCTCGTGGTGTTGGACACACGTCATGTGAGCGGAGCTAGCGGGTGCATGACGTCCCTGTGCCGTAGCGGTGGTTGGCTGTGCTGTGAGGTCTTTTTTCTTGATGGTGGTCTCAGTGGACAGTAGTTTTCGTTCGGTGAAATCCCCCGGTCCAAAAAAAAAAAAAACCGTCTTCCCCTCACCAGCTGCAAAACCCAAACCAGTGTAGAAGTCCTCTTTTCCTAGTTACTAGTTCAGTCCCTCCTCTGTTATTTTTCTGGTCTGATTGTCCCCCTCCCACCCCCCCCTCCAACCCCTCACCCCATCTCTTAGAGCATTTTTTTGTTGGTCACTGGGTCATTGCTTGTGTCACGTTTGCTGCTCATTTGGTTTGTTTCTTGGCTTTAGCTGACCTGGGGTCGGGCTCGTTTCTGCGCGTTGTGTGTGTGTGTTTGGGGGGGTTAAAGTGCCTCTTTGCAGGCCCAGGGTGGGGGGGTCCCTTCCACCTCCCTCTTTGCCAGCTGGATTCCCAACGCAGCAGCACGGCACAGGGGCTACCCAGGCCACAGTAGGAAACCCTCCCCGACCCCCTCTTCCTGTCTCCCAGGCCTCTAGCTGCTGTGCAGGGAATAGGCAGAGGAGAGTGGGGCATGTCCTCTGTGGTTGGGCACAGCAGCTGTTTATATGGAGCTCATGCACCCACTGTTAGAATGCAGCCACCCCTTGGGCAGGGCATGGCCGCTGTTTATGGAGGGGATCAGGCCATCATTGCTACAATGCAGCCAGGCTGGGGCAGGGCATGGCAGCTGTTTATATAGAGTGCACCTCTCCCGCACACGAGTAAAATGCAGCTGCCTCTGGAGTGGGACACAGGGGCTGGTTAACAACTGCACAGCCCCACTGCACGAAGTTTAGAGGAGGAGGTGGGGCGGGGGGAAATTCTCAGGTCCAAGTGACAGCAGAGTCAAAAGGGAAACATGATCCGTGTCATGCAGTGAGCCGCATACAGGAGGCTTTGTAGTGATTGGGGGAGGGGCTGGGCATCAAGACGCCTGGGTTCGAGCCCTGGGTCAGGAAGGGGTCTGTATAGTGGCTCCTCACCATCCTTCTAATGAACCATCCCTCAGGGCTCCAGGGTCCCCCCATCTGCCAGAGATGGGCATGGGGCAGGGGAGGGTCTGGTCAGAGCCTGGCAGCACATTGGTGCCCAGCCTCCTGGGAGGGCAACAGGGTCACACCCATAGGTGTCTTGCTGGGCCAGGCCTTGGCCTTTCTGGAACCAACCCCCCCAAGACACACACACCCCTGAGAACAGGGTGGCCACGAGTCCAGCCGATGCCCTGCAGCACTGCAGGCTTGGATCTCCCTGAGAGAATAGCTTGGGTGGGGGGGGGAGGAGGCTGTACCCTAAAACAGACCTGGGGAGAGATGCCCCACTCGGCCCCCTTTGCCCGGGGTGGGTTGTACCCCCCCCTTTTATCAGCACCTCCCAGGACTGGGACGGTCTGTAAGCCCCAGGGGCACATGTAAGATCAGTGCCAGAACTGGGTTTCACCCACCCAGGGGTGCCTACCCCTCCCCCAACACAGCTGTGACTGGACACGATCCTCCCCCCATACACTGCAGGCTCAGGCCAACTTCACACCCACACACACCCACACACAGCTGACAGCTGCTAGTGCCGGCTGCATGGACAAGGGGCAGGCAGGAGGTGGTGGCCCCCACCAGCTTGGCATTGGCAGCTCCGGCCCACACCCTCCCCCCCCCACGTGGTGCTAATTTCCTCCCCCTTCCCAGAGTTTCTCTACTATAGCTGACCCCAACATCACCCCCCCCACACACACACAAACATCCCCCCCCCTTTGCCCTTCCATCCCCGGCATGAGTCCAGCACCCCTCCCCACCCCGCACCCCCTTTGGCAGCCTGGCTAAAGGAGAGTCCTGATTGGCTGTTACTCAGCAACCAGAGGTGCCCAAGGAGCATCCACTGCGGGTGCAGTGCTGGGGGGAGGGGGGCCCGCGTCTGGGAATTCAACCAGCCCAGGGGGTTACAATTGGGGTGGACGTTGTTGTGTGGCCCTTGGCAGGCCATGGTGAGTGCGGGCGGGCGGGGCTGGGTTTAGCTCCAGCCCATGGAGTCACTGTGGGCTGGGCGAGGCCTCCCCACGGCCGCAGGGGGTGCAGGCCACAGAGCCCCCGACTGACACAGCCCCCCAGCTGAGCTCAGAGGCCATGTCATCCAGTGATCTCGTGCTGTGACTGTGCTGGGGAATCTGCTTTCAGCGAAGGGACGTGCCACACACACACACCCCCTTTGGGCACTGGGCTTCATGGGGTGCGGGGTCGGGGTCAGATGTCTTAGCTCTCTTGGGAGGATCCACCAGCCAGCCAGTGCCCCTGGAGGGAATGACCCCGGTCGCTCCTGCAGGGGTGTCCCCTCTGGGGGGCTAACCTGGGGGGCGGGAGAAGCCAGGGGGATGGAGGAGAGGGGTTATTTGGGCTGTGGGGGGCCCAAGGACTCAGGGCCCCATTGTGCGAGGTGCTGCACGATTGGCCGCGTAGCAGCAGGGCAGAGCCCAGCATTCCCTGGCTCTGCCCAGGCCCCTGGTCCCACGGAGCGAGCGGCTGGTGAGGCCCACGAGAGCCCAGGCAGAGCTGAACCCCTTTGCGCTGCACCCGGCAAGCAACTTGGTGACGGGCCCGAGCTGGCTGGTCCCACACTCCGCCAGCCCCTCGGGGGGACGGTCCCCTGTCAGCAGCCTTGGGGCCGGGAGGAGAGGACAATCCCTGGATTTCAACTGGAATATTCAAATAGTTGCAACCATGGCCCCTGCACACAGCCCTGCTGATGCCCCTCACTCCCGACCCACAGCCCCCTGCTCTCCCAGGCCTCGGCTCTCCTCCCCCCACAGCTCTGTTGATGCCCCTCGGTGCCAACTCAAGCCCCCTGCTACCCCAACCTTTGGTTCCCCTCAACAGCTTCAGGGTGCCACTCGCACCCAACCGACAGCACCTGGTAACCCAGCCATCATCCCCCCTCTGACCCACCAGCCTTTCCTCCCTTCATTCCACCCCCCACCCCCAAAGTCCCAGCCCACCCTTCGCAGTGGGGTGACAAGCAACCCCACCCCGTGTCTAAATTGCACCACCTCTGGGGCGTGGGGGGAATCGAACCGGCTGGTGCCCTTCTGTGCATGTCCCAGCCTGCGACCCGACCCCCACGCTCTGGGCTGGAGGAGCATGGCTAGGGGTGCCTTTAACTCTCCCTCTCTCTCTTCTCGCCCCTCCCTCCTTCCCGCCCCCCCCACATCCCCCCAGGTCTGGAGCTCAATGGAGGAGGGAGCCCCTGGATTGCCCCCACCAGGCCCGTCCCCCCCGCCCCCACCCATTGCAGCTCATCCTTAGCCAGCAGCACCGATCCCGAGCGCCTGATCCGCCAACTGGGAGGATGAACCCGATCGGCAGAACCGAATACGCCTGACTCCACCCATCAGCCCTGGGCTGCGCCTAGCCCCACCAGCAGCCTGCAGCTTGTCGGGGGGGGGGGGGCATTTCACCTGTGATCTCGGCCATGCCTTGTCAACAGTGGAGGGAGGGGGGGGAAAGGAGCCCCCTCCCCCCCCAGCACTGATCCGCCCCAGCGGTAGCCATGAATTCCTACCACCATAGCCCAGGTGGTGGTGGGGGGGAACGGGGCTGACAGGGCACAGCCCTAGGGAATCAGCTGGAGGGCTTGATCCTGCCCTGGAGGTGGGAGGGAAAGAGAAGGGCCCTGTCCCTGTGCCCAGCTAGAAGGCGGGGGGGGGTCCATCCTTTGAGCTTTCTTCTCACCAAACAGGACCAAAACCAGCTCCAAGTACCCGAGGCCTTTGAGGGGGGGAGCCGGACACACTGGGGAAGCTGCAGTCACAAGCTGGGCGGGGGGAAGCAGAGCCAACAGAGGGCACCACAGGCCAGAGCTGGGTGCCTCTGAGTCCAGGGGTGGTGGGCTGCCCATGCGGGGCACCGGTATGTCATTTTCCTCCATTACAGCCAGGGGCCCTGCTTCCTCTTGCTTCAAGCAGATGGGATCCTCCACCACCATTCTGGTCGACCCAGGAGCCTGGGGGGACCGTGCCCAGCCGGGGGTGGGGTGATTAAAGCTGGTCTTCCCCTCCGTCCCGGAGCCTCGTCCCAAGCCCACCCGGGCTCTCTTAGTGCCTCTGTGGCTTATTACCACCTGGCACCGCGGAGGAGACATGGGACAGGCACTATGGCTGAGGCACGGAGGCGGGGGGAAGGAAAGGACCGTGTCTTCCCCACCTCTATCCCTCAACGTGGCATCAAGGGGCAAGCCACGGGCACGGGGGCTCGCACAGCTGGGGGAAGGAAGGGATGGGCAGCAGCTCCTACACCGAGCAGGCACCTGGGAGCTAACACATAGGGAAACCGGGACACCCACCCCCAGCCTCCACAGGGCTGATATCCCACCTCCACTCCCCTGCCCCTGCCAATCAAGGCAGGAAGTTTCAGACACTCTAAGCCCCCCGCCCCACGCACAATCAGCTCCCTAAGCCCATGGCCCAGACATAGCCCCCTTCGTGGATTTCCAGGCCATAGCCACTGCTTCGTTCCCATCCAGTTGTCCCGCCACGTGGATTTTCTCCTCCTTTATGGTTAAAAATTTGCTGTTTTCAAATCCTGGCCCGGGCAGGAAGAGCCAGAGAAGCCAATTCCACCTCCCGCTGCGCCCCATTAAGAGCCACAATGTCCTTTGGGTGGCAGAAGGCTAAGAAACTCTCTGTGCGCCATCCGAAGCAAGAGTTCTGACTAAGGATGCAGCCCCAAGAGCCCCCAAACGGTTGCCGGCTGCCCCCTGACCTGCCGCGGCATCTCCTCCCCTTCCGTCCTGGGCTCATTTCCCGTTTCCCTTGTTCCATACAGCAGCCCTCTGAAAAATCCAGCCCTGCGCTTGAAACCAAGCTGGCTGCCCTGGGAGGCAGTCCTGAGCCTGCGATGGTTTATGCTTAGGAGCAACGGCATGCTCAAAAGTGATACTTCTGCTGTCACAGCCTCTGGCACCTCCAACTGAGATCAGGGCCCATTGTGCCGGGCACTGCCCAGAGACAGAGTAACCAAGATCAGGGCCCCGTCGTGCCAGGCACTGCCCAGAGACAGAGTAACTGAGATCAGGGCCCCATTGTGCTGGGCACACCCCAGACACAGTGAGCAACAGCCCCTTCCTGGAAGACTTTAATAAAGAGTGGGAGGGGAAACCGAGGCACAGAGAGGGGCCATGACTTGCTCACAGGGGCAGAGACAAGACCAGAACCCAGGTGTTCTGACTCCTAGTCCAGCCTCCAAGCCACTAGGTCAGGCTGCTCCCCAAAGCGAGCCCAGCTGTAAAGTTACTCCAGCAAGAGATTGCAGGGTGGCTGCTCCCCTTCTCTCACAGCTCCGGGTCAGAAATTACGCTTCTCCTGGCCTTAGTTCTCCTCTCCAGCCATTTTGTTTTGAGGCCCTCCCCATCTGGCAATTGTAAAATATCATGATACTCTACATGCTGACCAACCTCTCATCTCTACTGCGCTCTGAAATCAACCTATACCATGGGAAAGAGAAGAAAAGAAGAAGAAGAAGAAAAAAAACTATGTTTACAGTCTCCTGCTAATCCAGTAATTGTAAATAATTTCGTTGAGATTAGCTGTGATCCAAAAGGATTCAAGTTGCTGCCATTTTCTCCTCTCCAATTTTAGAGAATTTTAATGGTTTTTCTTTTTTTTTTTCTTTTTATTTGGAGGGGGGGTGAGAGGGAGGGGGTTTATTACCTGGTACTTTTATTTAGAGGGGAAAAAATACAACTTTTAGTGGGGAAAAAGAAAAGAAAAGTTGAAGTCTATGTTTCAGACGATATCGATGCTTAACTTATTTGTTATTTATTGCCATTTACTTTAAATAATTTAATTTTTTTTCTGTCTAAATAAAAGAAGTAAAATCAAAGAAAGGGCCCCATGGCTGGGTTTTTAATATTATTAGTGGCTTTAAAAAACAAAACAAAAACCAGATGCAGCTGAGAGCTCCCATCAAGATTCCAGAGTAACGGACATAGGGCAACTTGAGCTTGGCACTCCATCGTGCCGGGGGCTACCCCGACACACAGTAACTGAGATCGGGCTCTGTCATGCGGGGCACTGCCCACACACAGAGTAACCGAGATCTGGGCCCTGTCATGCAGGGTGCTGCCCACAGAGTAACCGAGATCGGGGCCCTGTCATGCGGGGCGCTGCCCAGACACAGAGAAGTGAGATCGGGGCCCCATCGTGCCGGGCACTGCCCGACAGAATAACTGAGATCGGGGCTCTGTCGCACCGGGCACTGCCCAGACACTGAGTAACCAAGATCGTGGCCCTGCCATGCCCGGCACTTCCCAGACACAGAGTATCAGGGCCCCGTCCTGCCAGGGCAGCAGACACAAAATAATTGAGATGAGGGCCCCATTGTGCCAGGTGCTGCACAGACCAAGAGACAATCCCTGCCTCAAAGAGCTCACAATCTAAATAGACAAAGGTGGCACAGGAAACTGAGGCACAGCAAGGGGAAGGTGACTTATCCAAGGTCAGTTCAGTGGCAGAGCCAGGAACCAGGAGTCCTGAGCCCCAGGTCACTGTCGCATCTAATTTGCTGTATCTGCGCTGCCCACCAGACCATCCCCACTTCACTGAAACACCCACTCTGTTAAACCAAACCCACATTCCAATAATATAAGACCACCTGCCCACAGCACTGATCAGCTCAAGGCTCCCAGCTGCATATCCCAACTCCCCCATGTCTAGAAAGTCACCAGAACAATAAAAGAGCATACAGGCTTCGGGAACCTCAACTGAAGTACCAGTATCCCACCCCCAAGGAGCAATGCTGCCCAAGAACTGGCTGTCACAGAGTGTGGGGGAGTCCAGGCCCTGCACCCCTCTTCCTGGGATTCACTGAGACCCTCAGCCAGCCAGTAAAACAGAAGGTTTATTGGACAACAGGAACACAGTCCAAAATAGGGGTTGTGGGTACAACCAGGACCCCTCAGTCAAGTCCTTCTGGGGGAGCAGGGAGCTTAGACCTGGGGTTCCCTGCATTCCACCCCCCAGCCCCAAACTGAAACTAAACCCCCCCAGCAGGCTCCCTTCTCCAGCCTCTGAGCACATTCCTGGGCAGAGGTGTCACCTCCCCCTCCCCGCTCAGGTGACAGGCTCTCAGGTCTCCCATCCCCAGGGCAATTCCCAGGTCAATGCTCCCCCCTCCCTGCTGCGTCACACCGGCTCTAGGCACAGAGTCTCAGGCAGAAAGCGACACCACCCCCTGCTGCTTGCAACAGCTCCCCAAAAAGCGATACCCTAACAAAGCTAACAGTGATGCAGCATTTCTCCTGAGACTAAACTCTTGCTCACAAAGAACTCGCAAGACTGTGTGTCACAGCGCCACTTGGAGCCCCCTTGCTGTAACACGGCAGCTCCAGCCCTGCAGAGCGCATGGCGTCACTACGAGCTGCTGGCGTGGCAAAGGCTGGCTGTAGAGCGCTCCCACCCAGAGACAGATGCATGGGACTGCCTGGGGGGCAGGCGGGCTTTGGAAGTGCATGATGCAGGCAGTGCCAGGCTACTGCTGCCTTTGAGTCAGGATTGATGAAGGGCCCCTCCCGCCCCACACCAGCAACCGCAGAGAGAGCAGCAGCTGGGGGGCGGGGGGGTGATGGCTCTGAAAACACCCGGGGAGCCCACTCCCCTGGCAGCTGTTTGCTCACAAAGGAACCACGGGCCCTTTCAAATGCTGCGCGTGCTCGGGCCGTGGCGGGCTGGGGTGGGAGGGAGAAAGTGTGTGTTGATGGTTGGCATGCAACCACTGAGGCCAGGAAGCGAAGGCGGCAGTCTTCGGAGGGAGCATCTGATGAGCCCAAAATTAATTGGCAGAGCTGAGATTTGGCCCAGGACAGCTGGGTTCACTCCTGACTTCTGTGCAAAGCGCCCTGAGATCTAGATCAGGGTTATGTCTCATCAGAAAGATGATGCCGCCCTAGTGGCAGGGCATCTCCTGCAGCACAGTGCCCCAGAGCACCACAGCACCCCCCCAGTGGTATAGCACCCCCCACCAGGGGCAGGGCATCTCCAGCAGCTCACTGACATCTCCGACAACAACCTGGGCACTTCCTGAGCAGGCTGCGGGGGGCCCCTGGCTGTGCCCAAGACCGAGTTGCCGTATGATGCACAGGCGTTAAATGAGATGCCTTCGCACAGCACGTACGCCCCCAGATGTTGCCCACCCGCAATACACGAGGATGCGCCTTCCAAACATCACCTCGGTGCCAAGGGTGACCGAGAAAGCTACCAAGGGGCTCCACTAGATGGCAGCGCAGGGCAAAGTTTGCGCCACTCTCCCAAGTCTTGCCTGCAAGCGTGGATGCTGGTGGGGTCTCAGGTCGCTTGGTGATGGAGGAGGGCCCAGCAAACACGACAGGTGACCAGGTCCACGGCCGGCGCAACGTGGCACAGCCCGGACCATCCACGACCACTGCAGGCTGTCGGATCCTTGCTTCGCGCCGGGCACGCCTGGTGTTAATGCGCCTTGCGGTGACGTTAACGGAGACGTGGCAAACCTGCTGTTGCTGGCGTGAGCCTGACATGCTTGTGCCAGCTGCCACGAGAACAGGTGCCCCGTTTCCGCTGCTCACAAAATATGGCCTGGAGGAGCCTCGAAGCGGCCGGATGAACGAGATGCTCAGGATGAGACAGCTGAGCTTTTCCGAGCGTGTTTTGAATGCCGGCCATCCACCAGCGCCTGAGGACTGTGCTATTAGGAATCTTGTCCCACCATTCGACCCTGCAGAGATGGCACACGTGGGACGGATCCAGGGTCCTCGGGTGGTGACCCTACGCTGTCCATCTCGCACAGCCAACGAGCAGCGTTGTGTGAGCACGGCAGCCCAGCAGACAGTGTGCTCAGTGTCTATTTTGGTGCAACAGCGCCCCAGATGCGGCCAAGGCAGGTCTGTGAGAACGTTGTTGATTTTAATAATCAGCGAGACGCACGGAGCCCCCAGCACAGGTGGATACTTCAGGTTTCTTTAGGCTGATCGTAAAACCAAAGCAATTGACTGCATGTGCAAAGTGTTCTCCTATAAACCGGACATCAACTGAGCACGTGAACAGTGCGCAGCCGTGAGCAAAGAAAAGCTCCTTGATGGGTGAATCTGCCACTTTCAGGCGAGCACGGCAGCGTTGCAGGTTGAAAAACTCCCCCGCAGTGCGGAACTGGCTCTGGACTCCTCTGTCAATCGTCTCATGAAATGTATCCTTAGGCATAGCCCAAAAAAGGATGCAAAAAGCATGTGCAAGCCAGCATACAACCATGTTTGGTGTCACCGGTGACCGGGAAGGGGTCCAAAGTCATCCCACCGTGGAAGGGCCAAATGACAGAAAAACTTCGCAGGGCATCCAAAGATGACAACCATTCCCAGAGCCCCTCACAACTTACTCAGACTAGACATCAGCTAAGTCGAAAAAACATACAAAGATCACGGTTTTGCTTCTGCCACTTTTCCTGCAGCTGGCAGGCCCGTGAGGGTCACGTCCATTGTGCCTCATCCAGCCCAGAATCCACAGACTCAGGAAGGATCAGTGTTAAGGCTAGTCAACATGACTGTGCAAGGGTTTTCCCAGCGACAGAGAGGAAGGAAAGGCCATGGTTTGCCCAATCACCCTCACGTTTATAGGTTGACAATGTTGGCATGTAAAACCTCACTCTTGCTCCCAGAGAATGCGGAGGTGCCCTGTAGTGTGGTGGCCACCCTGCTTATAGACCTTGGCAGGAATACCGTCTGCTCCAGGTGCTGGGCCCGGTTTGATTGCTGTGATGGTCTCGGAGGTGGCAGGAACTAATGGACGTAGCCTGTAACGGACACGCAGGGCAGAGGGCTCGGACCTCAGCAGAACCGGCCTCTTCCTCGGGACCTGCTCCACTCCATCCGTCTCCTGGTCAACTCTGTGTGAGGCTAGCCACCACCCTTGCACATACACACGCCCGGGTAGCCCTAACCCTGCATAATCACCCTATGGAGATTTGAGAGCTTGGGCTTCCCTCTACAGAGCCCTGGCTGCGTCCCACGGCACCTGCTGTGGGCAGAGGAGAAGAGGCTGTTTCTTCAGCACTTACGCAACAGGCATCTGGGGGCTGCTGGCTGGCACTGAGGGGCATCAGCAGAGCTGTGCGAGAGGGAGCCAGAGCTGGTTGAGCCTCCCAGGGTAGCAGGCGCTCCTTGTGGGGGAGGAGGAGGGGACATGCACCTCAGGTACAGTCCTGCACTGTTCAGGTTTTATTGAAATCCTGCAGGCGTCAAGTCATTGGTCTAACAAGCTGTGTCCAAAAGCTGAGTGCCACTCCTGTCCCAGCTCCTCTGCCACGCCCCGGCCATAAGGGTTGGCTGCTGGCAACACCCCCACTCCCAGGAAGGCCAGACACACCTGGCCCCCTACTCCGGAGGAGGCCTGGCCACCTTGCAGAGGTGGCAGCAGTCAAGTGGCGTCCCCCAGCACCCTAGATTGCTGTCCCGTTGGGGGAGGCACCGTCCCCCTCCATTGCCCATGGGCTCCTCTAGGTGTCACGCCATGATGGGCCTTGTGCTCTGGCGGCCGGTGGGGAGTGGCTCCTCCAGGCCAGAGAAGCCCAGGTGGCCACTGGCAGCTGGGGGGAGGGGGAGCGGGGTCTGCTCACCATCTCCCCCGGCTTTTTCATGCACAGGATCCACCACAGCATCCCAAGAACCTCCCATGGGGTGGAGCTCAGGGGAGGCGGGGTTTGAGACTGAAGGGCGGGGTCTGTCTTCACTGGGAAGATGGGGCAGAGCTTGGGAAGGGGGAGGGGTTGAGACTGGAAGGCGGGGCCTTGTCTTCACTGGGGAAATGGGGCAGGGCCAGGGGGCAAAATGGGAGGCCCTGTCCTCGCCAGGGGCAGGCGTGAGAACGGCACGGACCATAGGGAGATGGGGCTTGACTGGGGGGGGGGTGGGCAGTGGGGCCTCCAGTCCCCCAGCCAGCAGGATCTAGGCCCATGGCAGATGGGGCAGTTGTACAGGCCCTTGAGGCTGTTTCTCTGCTCGCTTCCCCACAGGCGCCTTGGACCAGATCAGAGCAAGTGCCACAGATGGGCGAGGATCCCCCCAGCCCAGCCACTTCCCCAGGCCTGCCCAGCCCCTCCCCCCTCATAGCCCCTCCCCCACAAGAGAGACAAAGGGGGCAGGAGAGGGTTAACTAGTAGTTTCATCAATAAATCAATTTATTTAAAAGAATATGTTACAATTAATTACACTAAGTGACTTTACCAAACAATTTTAGAGTGATTAGCTCTATCGAACGAGGAATGAAACACTGTGAGCAATCGGGGTTTTTGTTTTGTTTTCTTCTTCACATTTCTGAATCACAAAAATAAAAAATACAAGATACTGCCGTGAAAATACAATTCGAGTTCTCTCAAATAAATTAAAACGAGCGTGCCCAGGATCGAACCCTGGGCTATTTTACTGGCTCAAAAAAAAAAAAAAAAAAAAGCGGGGGGTGGGGGGACGATACAAAATTTCTGTAAATTTAGTAGCAGGCATCCGTTCAATCCCCCTCCCATCCCCCCAGGAGGGGGCACTCCCCCCCCAGCTTACATCAAAAGCTCTGACTGATGTATTATTGCTGTTATATCTGTTGCTTTCCTTCCACGGACAAACCTTTGTATAACACGCTTCAACCCAGGGCTGGGGTGGAAGAGGGATGGCCAGGGAAAGGTATAAAATGCTGAGGAAGGGATCTATTGGGGGCACTGAGATGCGGATTCCCTCCCCCCGAAAGCTCAATGTAACAGCCTACTTATACATACACAATGGTCTGTGGCCTTGGCTACAGGGCAGTTGGTTTGTTACAACTGGCTAAGAGGTGCAAGGTAACAGGTCAGGGAACTTCTAAGCTGGAGCAGCTGGAATCTAAACCAGGAAGAGACGGAGGGTGGCTGGAGACGGTCAAGAGATAAAGCAGACACGGCAGCTGGGTGCTTGCTAAGCTGAATTCTGAAGCTGTGGTAACATCTTCTATAAACCTGCATTTCAATACAGTTCCCTCTAGAAAGGGGATAGGATAGCATCTCTCGCATGCAGACTGGGCTGGGGTGTGGAGACTCTCCAAAGGCTGGGAGCAGTAAGGTTCCAGAGAGTTTCTGCCTCTCTACCTGTCAGCAGGGGAGCGCACAAGGAATGAACAAGAGGAGAGGGCCTGGTGCTGCAGACCAGAAGGGAGAAGGATGTGTCAGGAGCAAGCAAGGGGCCTTCCTGCTAATGGGAAGCTGCTGTATTGTGTCCAAACGACCTGGCTGCTGAACTGGTTTAGTGCAATCTGATGGGTTAGCTGGAAGCAGAAGAGCCTCACGCTGAAGGACAACTACATCTTGGATACCCTGCTTGGGTGCAAAACATACCACCTGCCGCTCCCCCAAATATCCAGGCTCACTCAGTAAGTGCGAGGGCTGTGGAGGCTTTATACAAATTTGTTCAGAAAAATAGAACTGTCTCCATGAACTAGGCTGCCATCAGCTTTAATAATACATTTCACCTCCAAACCAGACGCGCGTGTGTGTGTGTGTGTTATAATCTGTAAACCAACTGGTTTTTATAAATGCATCACTCACCAACTTTGGTTTGCAGGGGGTGAAAAGCTTTTGCACAGATAAAAATGTAATTTTCCCAGAGAGCACTTGGCCATCTAAGCCACTCAAATCAAGAGCTCTTACATCTGGCTTTGAGTTAGCTTCCCAACCCTGAAGTAGAGCTCTGTGCAAGCTCGAAACCAACAGAAGCTGGTCCAATAAAATATATTCTCTCCCTCATCTGGTCTGTATAAATGTGGAGAAAACAGAGCAAAAAAGAAAAATCTGCAAGACAGCAAAGAAACAATTACCTTGCTCTGGCCATTACTGCAAACCATCAGGATCAGAGGAGGAAGGGGGGCTGAGAAGTTTATTTCTTGTCTAATTAAGGCTTCCTCATCAGCTGCATCTTCTACCTATTTAATTCAGAGAGCATTTGAGGAAAGCAGTTATTATACCAAGTGCAACCTGACCTATTTAACTTGTGCTGGGGCTTATAGATCTGACATCAGAGCTGCCAAAGCCTATCAATTGATTTTTTTTTAAAAATCTGAAAAGTAAAGAGCCTGGAAATGGAAGGGCTGGTGCTGCATTTATGCACTGGAGCTCTTTTTAAAAAGTGACCTGCGTTAAGATAGAGAGAAAGCCTCATTGTTTATTTCTGATGGCACCAAAAATAGGACAAATTACATCAGCCAAGGATTTAAAAAAAAAAAAAAAAAAAAAAAGGAAGAGAAATTGACAGAGATTACCCATTTCTTTCAAAATTTAAACACACAGACAAAAAAACCCAGCATTTCAGGACCAGTCCTATGGGAATGGAAATTTCAGTTCTTCCCCCTCAGGCTCCCAAATCTGGCACTCTGACATGAGCAAAGGTGCTTGCTTTCTAGTTCTCTAAACAGACAGAATGAGCAACATACCTAACAATGGTTAAATGTCACAGCACAGAAGTCAACTGGAGGAGGTTACTAGTTCTTAAGTCGACCTACTTCAGTCAGCAGTGAAATTTCATGTTTATGGCTCTCGCTCCATTTTTGTTTTTTACATGGGTCCTGCGGCAGAACTTACTGCTGCAAAGAGATTTCCGGCTCCTTTAGCTATGGAAAATCAAGAGTATTGGCACAAATCCTTCCCTAAATCCAGTGGACTGAGAGAAACCTGGCAACACAATGGCTGATTACAGAGCTACTGCCTGTGTGAAAAGGGTCATAAAGAATATGGGGATCTCCCTTCTCCCAACCCCTGGATTTTAGGGAATAAGCAGAGGCAAGTTAAACCTTCTCAAGGTGCACCCCAACACTGAGGGAAGGGAGACTTGGATCCTGAATAAATTACAGGCAGGGGAGGTGTTTGGGGAATGAAAGAGTTAAGCATTGGGGGGCTCCCCTTTTGGGGAACCCGTGTAGTGAAAACTGCCCCCTCCTGCCCATGGAAACCAGCTCCTGTCCAATGACACAGCTAGCACATTTCACCCAATAACCCCAATAATTGGTCCTCCAGGCCCAAATGTGGCTCCAGATCTCTGGGGCTCCCTTATTTCCTTCCCAGCAGGAAAAGATCTAGACATGCTCACGGCCACACTGGATGCCAAGGGAGCTAATACTAGGAGAATACAAGTTGCACAGCATCTGCATTCCTCACATAACACTGCAGAGCAAGTCTGACCTCCACCGTCCACTCCTGCTGGTCCAGAGGAATAGCCTAGCTTAGCATCCCTCAAACAGCCTTTTCGGGTTCTCTCCTCAGCCTTAGCCAGGTACCTGGTTGCGTGCAGAGAAGTGTCAGCAAAGCAAAGCTGGCTGTGCATGCAGAGCTCTCTGGGTCCAAGCCTCCCGCCTAACCCAGATCTCTGCTGGAACATGGAATCCTCCAGAGGCTCCCAAAAGCAGTGCTTGTTCCTGTGACATACAAACCCGTTGAACTCCTCTGACTTGAGTCATGTGAGTAGCCGAGCCCAACGAACAGAGACCGGGGAGGGGCTCTTAACACTGCTGCTGAGATCGTTCCATCTGTTCTGATGAGAACAGAAGGAAAGGTATTGCTGATGAGACTGGGGCTCTGAGACAATCTCGTCTCTACATACACAAGGGAGACATTGCCAGTAGCTTATTCAGTCCTTTGGGTCATTTATTGGGAGAGGCTAATGCTGCGCACTTGGATAGTGCCTCCCAGTCAAGGGTCATAAAGTGCTTTACACAGAGGGGTACGAACACCTCATTCTACTGGTGGGGAAACTGAGGCATGGAGCGGGGAAGTGACTAGCCCGAGGTCACTCAGAAAGTCAGTGGCAGAATCAGAAATAGAACACGGGTCTCCTGACTCCCAGTGCCCTGCTCCAACCACCAGAAGAAGTTGCCTGCCTCACACACCGAAGGGGACTTCTCCAAGAGCTCTGAAGGGCTCCTGTGCTGGAGAATTCACACTGCAGCAAGACAGCCCATCCGCCCACTACTGAACTGGCAGAGGGGCACACGATCCCTAGTGCCGTGGCGACCTGGCCGTCTGTGCAGGACGAAAATGCCTTCCTGCCATCAGAGGTTGATAGAGCCGCCTGGAAAGGTAACAGCAGGGTCCAACAACAACAGCTGTTCAGTGTTCTGATTGGGAGCGGGAGAGGTCTCCCTCGGGGGGGGGGGGGGGGAATATAGCAATAGAAGGATTAACCAAGGGAAACAAGGAAGCTAACTTATCGAAGAATGGCTGGATGGTCCATGGAATTTAATGAAGGGTGGGGATGGTCCTTTTGTGGGTAGCTTTTCTTATAGCCTTCCAATTCTGCTCCCAACACCAATGAGGGGCAGGAAGTTGGGTAGATAGACCCCAAACTCCACACCCCTCTCAGCCTAAACCGCAAACACTGCCCTACAGGAAGATGCTTTAGGGGAGAGTGACTTTGGAAAGGCACAAGCATTCTTAACCCAACAGCACCTGTCCCTCCCCAGCCACACCATCTGAACAGGTTTCAAACACACCTCCAAACTTTGGATTATCTGCCCATGGCCAGTGGTTTGGGCTGCCCTATATTGTAAATGACTCTCTGCTGCATGGAGTAACAGGTGTTATAGAATACAAAAAGCTTTGTTTAAATAACAAAGAGAAGAATCTTGCGGCCCAAAAGAGCCACTAGCAGCCTGGGACTGCAGGGAAAACCTAATATTGCTTCCCAAACCCACCCTGTTTCTGACCAGCTTAGATCTAAAGTTGGTGTGAAAAATAATTCACTGCATGTTCCAACCAATATTTTGTGTTTCCATCACTACGTAGGTCCTACATCACATGCAATATGTCCCTGTACACAGGACTGGAAAATAAGAACAGTCACACTGGGTCAGACCAATGGTCCATCTAGCCAGTACCCTGTCTCTGACAGCGGCCAGTGCCAGATGCTTCAGAGGGAATGAACAGGACAATTTTGAGTGATCCATCCCCTGTCATCCAGTCGCAGCTTCTGGCAGTTGGCAGTTTAGGGACACCCAGAGCATGGGGTTGCATCCCTGACCATCTTGGCTAATAGCCATCGATGGACCTATCCTCCAAGAACTTACTTAATTCTTTTTTGAACCCAGTTACACTTTTGGCCTTCACAACATCCCCTGGCAACGAGTTTTGCAGGCTGATTATACATCATGTGAAGAAATACTTCCTTTTGTTTGTTTCAAACCTGCCGCCTATTAATTTCATTGGGTGACCCCTGGGTTGTGTTAAATTAAATGATTCAGGGATGTGAGGGAATTAAGCCTTGGGGCATCTAGAGGCCACAGAGCAGGAAAGAAGGTGGGAAGTAAGAGGGATATTTGCAAAAACTTTAAGTCCATATATTTAAATGATAATGCTTTCACAGCTGCCCTGAATGTAGACTTCAGCTGCTTCTAAAAGCACTAACCCCCACAAAGTTTCTTATTTTAATAAGCATCTAGCTTTGAGTGAGCCAGGTGCATTTCAAATCCAGTTCTGACTGAGAAAACTTAGAAGCTGCTTTCCTCACACCATCTACAGAGCACAAAAGCTGGTTTGCATAACCTGTTGGCCCAGATACTTAGGTTGCGTCCAGCAATACCATATTAAAGGAGGCGGGTTTCTGTGCACCAAGGCGTCCAACGGATTAACGTATTAAAGCCCCTTATACAGCCACCCTGCTTCCTCGGCTCAATTTGTTTTCTTTGCAGAAGGGACACGTAATTGGTTCAAGATCTAAAGCAGAGAGTTCCTACTGCAGCCTTTAATTTTTGCACTCACTCAGACTAGTGTACCTAAGCTACCTAATTCACACCCAGAAATACAAAGTTTGTAAGTAAAAATGTAGAGGCCAGCAGAACACTGGATTCTAAGCGCAAGGCCAAGATTTCTCCTCGGCTGACGCTGCTCCCGCTTCGACTTGTGACTGGAAGGATACGGTCTATCTTTAGAGAGCATTTCCTGGCCCGCAGTTTAAAGCAGCCTCCCGGCAGACCACACTAGGTTCATGCCATGAAATGCAGTGTCAGACCCCACACGTGGCAAGCTGGGTACCACGAGCCTCAAGGGTCATCCTGCTTTATTAAAGAGATTGATTCTTAAAGGTAAAGGTTTATTGAGTTAGAGCAAGCAGGAAGCCCTGCCCATGTTTCAGCTTTGAGTCTTTCTTTGCAGTTTCTTAGATGCACAGGGAACAGACAACCCAGCTCAGGGGAAAGTTGCCAATTGTCCTAGACTTCTTTCTGAAGACGGGAAGCCAATTCCATTGCTCCCATTTCCCTCTTCTCTTCCCCTCCTGTCTACACTGACTGTTCATTCAGTCCCACACTCCTTAGCCTCTCGCCTTCAAGGTCACCAGGGTCCCTCTGAGGTTCTTCCTGAGTCAAAGGTGGGCCTGTTTGACCTCTCCCTTTGACCCACCCTGGAGTTGAATGTGCCGTGCTCCAGCCCTGCCTGCCCAGAAGGCAAGACAAGGAGCAGGGCCCCCAATACCACTGAGTCCCACAACAGGGCAGAGCTCTGTACTGCTGCCATGCCAGCTGGGCCCCACACTCAGCAGATCAGGTCACTGGCAAGGGCACCATTGCCATTAGCTGGAATGGGCGAGTGAAGAGTTACCACTATGATCCACAGGGACCCCAGCCTAGATCAACACGGGAAGAAGTTGTCAAAACACCAGTTGAGGCAATAAATCAGCCAGAGCGGCGACAAGGATGACCTGACAGCTCACTAGTGAACTAACCTCAAATGCCCTCTAGCCTACGGCTGCCTCATTGGGTCCTTCAACCTGCAGCTGGCTCCCCACATCCAGTCCTAGAACCACACACCTGGGGCCGGGGGGAGATGAAGCAGTAGGAATGCATAACACCTTGGTCTATACAGGGCCAGAACCCCCTCCCCTACAGAAAAGTCTTTGCACTGAAAAGCGCTTGGAGAAGCTGGAAAGCGGCACCACACTAAGCTCTGCTCAAGGGCAGGCGGAGGGCACATGCAGGAAAGGAGAGCAATTACCCAGGCTGTTGCTTAGCTGGCTAGAACAGTTCAAATTCTCACAGAGACAGGGTTGTTTAAAACCCGTCCCTCCTCGCGGATGCCACCCTGCACTGCCAGACCTCGTCTCCCCCACCCTGCCTGGGCCGACCGACTGCTAGTGAAATACAGGCGTCAGCACGGCACCCAAACAATGCTGCTTCTGTCCTGGAAAGCTGCAAGGAGCAGCCAAAGCCCATCAGGAAGATACCAGATCTTTGGCTGCGACAGCTCTGGGCTCAGTCTCACCCCGCCCCAAAGAGATCTGATCAAGGAGTGAGGAAAGCCACAGATGGAGCCTCACTTCCCCTCCAAGCTGGATGGAGCTAATTCTGCTTTGGGCTCTCCTTTTCACACCTCTGCCTGAGGACCAGAGAGCCTGCCCAAGGACTATGCACCATCCCAGCTCCACTTAACCCTTCAAACTATGGCTGCAGTGGGCCTTACACTGAGAATAGGCCTTAATCTGGCTCTGGCACAGAGGTGAATTTTGCTCCTTCGGGCTTTGATCCAAAGTCCATTGAGGCCAATGGGAAGACTCCAACTCAAAATCCATCCTACCCATAGCGGTCACAGAGTCCCATCAATTACAGCATCACACCCTTCGTGAACATTTACACCCGTGAGTAGCCCCACTGATTTTAAAAATGCTACCCAAGGTAAGGATGCAGGATCAGACCGTCAGTGAACAAAATCCCCTCTCTCCTTGTCCCACTAGCTCTGAAGCCAGCTGCTTTACACACTTCTTAAAAAGGTTCATTGCGAAAAATGAAAAGAAAAAAAAATTAAAAGCCTGTAAACGTGTCAAGGTCCTTTGAGAGGAGAGGTATTTCCCTGTAATGTAACTTTTTTTCTTTTTTTTTTTTTCCATTAAAGTTAGTTTTTAAAAAAACACGATGGATTCGGAGGAAAGAGATGCGTGTAAAAACGCAAGCTTAGAAAAGGTACTGCTGCTGATATGAAATTTTAAAAGAAATATATAGATATATATGTATATACGTGGGGTATTCTGTATATATATCTTTCTTTTTTCTTTCTTTTTTTTTTTTTTTAACATACATACATATATATGTCTGAACAGTGCAAATGGATGGCATTTCTATTTCCAGTTGTAAAAAATATAATATAAGCACAGTCCATCTTCCAATGCAGGACCCAAGTGAAACGAAAAAAGAAAAACAGAATACCCTTGGGTGGATTTTGTCTGTTGTTGAAAAGTTTTCCCCTCTTGTTACTCTGATAAGCCTGCTGGTTTTTTCCTAGTTGCTTAATTCCATAACCATGAAATTCACAAATGGTATTGTTATTAATAATATTTAGTTTAAGGGCTTTTAATACAATAACAGAATTTTTTAAATCTTTTTTTAAGTGTTAATTTTGGGGGGGTTTACGTTCTTTCACGACAGGAGGGGCTAAGTGGCGGCGTCCCTCTGCTGTGATCTGGCCATCTGAAAGATATTCTGAAAGAGAAGAAAGGGAAATTAAAAACAAGATATTACTTACAGTAAGCCTCTGGGTTTGCTCTTGCAGCCTCATTAATCATCAACCCTCTCGGGGCAAGTTAGACAGAGGGAGCCTCCTTTGCAGAGGGGGAAACTGAGGGACAGAGAGGGTGACTTGCCCCAACGTCACTTGAAGAGTCCACGGCAAACCAAAGAACAGACCGCTGAGTCTTAGTTCCAATTCCCAGTCCCCCACTCTAGACCCCTTCCCATTGCTCGGTCTCATCACTAAACTAAAGTCCCTCCCATGAGTGAAGGGCTACCAGGATTAGAAAACCTGCCTTATAGCAAGAGACTCAAGGAGCACAATCTACGTAGCTTAATAAAAAAAGAACGCTAAGGGGTGACTTGATCACAGTCTGTAAGTACCTACGTGGGGAACAAATATTTCCTAACGGGCTCTTCCGTCTAGCAGAGAAAGGTCGAATACGATCCAATGGCTGGAAGTTGAAGCTAGACACACGCAGACTGGAAATAAGGTGCACGTTTTTAACAGGGAGAGTAACTAACTTTTGGAACAATTTCCCAAGGGTCATGGTGGATTCCCCGGCAGTGACCATGTTTAAATCAAGACTGGCTGTTTTTCTAACAGCTCTGCACTAGGAATTTCTCTGGGGCAGTCTCTGGCCTGTGTTCTACAGGGGGTCAGACGAGATGATCACCGTGGTCCCTTCTGGCCTTGCAGTCTATGACTATGAAACCTCCTGGGGCTAGTCACATGAGGCTCCGCTAATGCTCCTCAGTGCTGACCTGCAGCTCCTCCACCTGCTACACTAGTCCTGCCCTCCCTCCTCGTTCACCTCATTCTTCATCTGCTGCCCCCTGGACCATTCCAGCTCTGCCAGTACGTCACGCCCCACTCGCGACCTCCATTCCCCAGCCCTGTAATCCAATCCTGGGCACAGCCTGGCAGTGAAGCTAGGCCAAATGGAGGCTCTGCAATCGACTGTTCACTTGAGACCCAGACAGGACTGCTGAGGGAAACGACTGGCGCTCTAGCCCACCGTACGAGGCAGCCTCCCCCTCAGCTTCCCAAACCCACCATCACCCTAAGTTTGTCTGTCTAAGAACACAGCAGCGCGGTGGTTGAGAGCAGGCAGATCTCCAAACACACACACTGATTCCTTGCCAGTGCTGGGTGCAGAACTGATTCAGGTACCTGGAGCTACAATCCCCAGCACCTTGGGATGCGCAGGCTGCAATTCTCTGCTCCCGCTGCACTCCCTGCAGCAGCCGCACAAGCTGGCTTGATGGATGACACCAATAACCATGAGTAATTGCCATCGCTGGCAGCAAGGGTTGGAGGACCAGCCTTGTGGCAGGCAGCAAAGATCGACCCCCCCTGGGCGTGCAGCTGTAGTTTAACTACCCCCAGCAAGGATGAGGTTTCCATTCATGGCGGGGGCCTTTGCGGAAGCTGCAGTCGGTCTCATGGCAGTGTGTTATAAAGGGGAGGGGTTTATACTCCCATCTCTCTAGAGGTTTGTCAGCGAGTGGACATGGGAAGCCGTGCTCTGGAGGGGAACCAGCATCTGGCCTGAAACAGGTGAACTCCCAAGAAAGGGAAGGAGAGGAATCCAGACAGGTTGCACACACTTTGCTCCTCTTTGAAGCAAATTCATCCAACTGTCGGGTGGTTTGTTGTACTGATTCTTTTGAACAAGGCATTTAAAAACCAAAGTTCCTGGTTGTGCCAAATGGTCATTAAAAATCTCACAAGAGGGTTTTGCCCAGGTGTCCTTTGTCTCAACTCCTCCCTCCCAATCCCATAACCACTGTGCCCTGGTGCCCAGGCTGTCCACTCACAATCCCCACTCAGAGGTGGCTGCATTTCAATAGTGAATTGATTCCTCTGCGGATTGCTTTGGGAGCCGGCAGAGGGAACGGAAACACACGGCTTCCCTCAGTCAAGGCTGCTTCCCCCCTCTCCAGAGTTCCTCTAATTTAGTGCTTATCACCACAGCGTTTAAGTGCTGGTTACCCTTGTGACTGAATTAAACCACTGATCTACTCTTCCATATGGTCACAAGGGGGCATCTAACAGCCTGAACAGCACATGACACTGCAAAGACAAACCCTGGCACCGAGTCTCAGAGCCCAGGTCGGCTGACTCAGGCTCACGGTGCTTGGGCTGTGGAGCTAAAAACAGCAGTATAGAGGCTGGGGCTGGAGCCAGGGCTCTGGGACCCTCCCCCAGGTTTCAGACCCCAGGCTCGAGCCAGAGCTGGAACGTCTACTCAGCTATTTTTAGCCCCATAGCCTGAGCCAATCAGCAGAGGCTCAGAAATGTTTATTGCAGTGGAGACGGACCCTAAGCCCTGAGTAACTGTGAATCGCAATCTCCTCTCTAGCCATATTACTGACCACATTTTACAGCCAGCAACTGACTACTCCAGCTGTCCAGTGGTCACCACGGCAAACCTGACATTTAATGCTGGCTGAGATTCACATTCTCACGTGCTTAGCACAGGGAATACGGCGCGTACCATTTGAGCTAACCACAGTGCCGTTAAATGGCAGCCACTGGCATTGCTTAAATGCTAAATAAAAAGGGGAAGCTGCCGTTTTTGTGTTGCTTTGGAGGTCTAAGTGACTTAGTGCCTTAATTTAGGATCTACGAGCAATTAAGTGGAAGGCATCGTATACAAATGCAAGAACATCTGGAAGCTTAGCAAGGGGAATTATCTAGATCCGAGTTCTCCAGAGCCAGAAGGGGCATTGTGGGCAAAGACAAACGTCATAAGCAATTTTTACAGGCCAATAAATCAAGTATGGAAATTCCATGCTGCTCATTGTGTCCCCCCCTACCCCTGCACATATGGAATAGGCCACAGCAGTCTGCAGAGACTTCACTTGGCAAGATTTCTGGCACATAGAGATGCAGGTCAACAGCACAGGCCTATGCAGAACCAGATGCTGCATCCAAATATAGCTGGAGGGGAGGGACAGAGTCAAGTGCATTCAAAGCTGCTGCAAGCAGCCTTTACTTCAGCAGTAGAAATGGCTGGGCTCTCACCCGGAAGGAGGAGTGCAAAGCAACTAGACAGGAACTGGTACTCACTGGAGAGCCTCAACTGAACTCATCCACCCTCCTTTAGAACGCGGACTAAGGAATCCTCGAGCGCATTTAGGGCAGCAACGGTGAGATGAGGAGTCAAAGATTCCCCTGCAGGAGGCTTTGGCACAGCGGAAAGGCTGGAGACCGCACCACAGCCAGAGGTTAAAGCAGAGCAGAAAATGGGTGAGGGGAGGGCCTCAGGACTCCGGCAGTAAACAAAAGGCCTAGGCTCTCGCAACACGATGAGACGAGTGTCGGGTTTGGCTCATGTGTGTCACGTACACTTGGACTGTATATTAAGGTGGGGGCAGCAGAATAAAACCCTGAAACGACGTCTACTCTACAGCGCCTACACCAGCATAGCCCCTAGCAGAGACACAGCACACGCCGACAAATGGATAGGATCACCTCCCCAGATGACATTAGCTACGTTGACAGGAGCACTTTTCTGCTGGTGTAGTTGTGTCTACACTGGTCAGCACAGCTACGCCGCATGGGGGTGTGGCTTTTCACATCCCGGACTGACCCAGCTACGCCAGTCTAAATTTTAAGCATAGATTAGGCTTAAGATAGAAAACCCCAGTCAGGCAATGGAAACTTCTTGGGGGCATCTGAGGGCAAAATTTGAGGCTAAAATCTGTAGAATCAGTGAGAAACGCTTCAGCGTAACTGCTTAGACAACAGCAGGGCGGCTTTACTTAAAAGATTCAGCTACACAAGATGTTTTCCCACCCCATTATTCAATTAACCCCTTGATTACTGAGATGGAAAAGAGATCAGGACCTGCCAATCAAGTGGTACCAGAACGCCCCTCCAGCACTACCATGGTAAAAGTTGGCATACAGCTGCCAGGATTAGTCTTTGGTCCTTTAAAGAAACTGAAAAATGTGTTTCAGAGTAACAGCCGTGTTAGTCTGTATTCGCAAAAAGAAAAGGAGGACTTGTGGCACCTTAAGAGACTAACCAATTTATTTGAGCATAAGCTTTCGTGAGCTACAGCTCACTTCATCGGATGCATACCGTGGAAACTGCAGCAGACTTTATATATACACAGAGAATATGAAACAATATCTCCTCCCACCCCACTGTCCTGCTGGTAATAGCTTATCTAAAGTGATCATCAGGTGGGCCATTTCCAGCACAAATCCAGGTTTTCTCACCCTCCACCCCCCCACACAAATTCACTCTCCTGCTGGTGATAGCCCATCCAAAGTGACAACTCTTTACACAATGTGCATGACAATCAAGTTGGGCTATTTCCTGCACAAATCCAGGTTTTGTAAGAAACCAGGGGGATGTGAGAAAACCTGGATTTGTGCAGGAAATAGCCCAACTTGATTGTCATGCACATTGTGTAAAGAGTTGTCACTTTGGATGGGCTATCACCAGCAGGAGAGTGAATTTGTGTGGGGGGGTGGAGGGTGAGAAAACCTGGATTTGTGCTGGAAATGGCCCACCTGATGATCACTTTAGATAAGCTATTACCAGCAGGACAGTGGGGTGGGAGGAGGTATTGTTTCATATTCTCTGTGTATATATAAAGTCTGCTGCAGTTTCCACGGTATGCATCCGATGAAGTGAGCTGTAGCTCACGAAAGCTTATGCTCAAATAAACTGGTTAGTCTCTAAGGTGCCACAAGTCCTCCTTTTCTTTTTGAAAAATGTGTGTCCCCTTTACTGCTCCTTTCTGACCCCCTTTCCTTCTCATCTGGGAGTAGAGACAGCTTCACAGGTAAAGTCTCATTCCAGGTCCTCCAAAGATTGCCAGTGTCCAGGACCCATCAGGACTAAATATTTTCAATGTAAGGAAACAAAGAACATTTCTTAAAGCGGCATGGCAGTCTCTCCCCAGCATACAGCAGCAGGAAATGTTTTGCTTTGCAAGGTTCCTTTAAGGACGAGCTGACACTATTATGAATGCTATTCTACACTAGCAGGAATTGGAATGGAGAAGCAGGAAGTAAATAGTAAGTCCGCAGTACAGCAATCAGACTGGCTCAGAGAGCCCAGATGCTGTTTGCTTTCACCCCAGTTACCTTGCTGCACATATTGTCTTTACTGAAGTTCTTGTTATGCTTGTCTGTCGCTTCCTCCTCCACCTTTACAAGAAAAAAAAAATATAAAGGATATAAATAAAAACTGATGGGGTGGGAGGGGACTAAATCTATTTCTATGGTAGTGGTGCATTTAGGGTGAATTTAGGGATGGGATTTGGGAGGTTCCAATAAGCACCCCAGAGCACCAGGCAATGAATTTCAACTGCCTACTATTCTTTCTGTTAGGAACTGACGACCTACGCTCACCACACACGCTCAGACATGGCTGCTGCTAGCCCTGCTCAGACACAAGTGCAGAAAGAGATGCGAGATGTGAACGTTTGGACTTAGCCCCTGGAGCAGATCAATATTTCCCAAGCAGAAGACAGTAAGGGTATGTCTACACTACGGAATAAGGTCGAATTTATAGAAGTCGGTTTTTTAGAAATCGGTTTTATATATTCGAGTGTGTGTGTCCCCACAGAAAATGCTCTAAGTGCATTTAATAAGTGCATTAACTCGGCGGAGTGCTTCCACAAGACCGAGGCTAGAGTCGACTTCCGGAGTGTTGCACTGTGGATAGCTAGCCCACAGTTCCCGCGGTCTCCGCTGCCCATTGGAATTCTGGGTTGAGATCCCAATGCCTGATGGGGCTAAAACATTGTCGCAGGTGGTTCTGGGTACATATCATCAGGCACCCCTTCCCTCCCTCCCTCCACGAAAGCAAGGGCAGACAATTGTTTCGCGCCTTTTTTCCTGAGTTACCTGTGCAGACGCCATACCACGGCAAGCATGGAGCCCGCTCAGGTAACCGTCACTGTATGTCTCCTGGGTGCTGGCAGACGCAGTACGGCATTGCTACACAGTAGCAGCAACCCATTGCCTTCTGGCAGCAGACGGTGCAGTACAACTGGTAGCCATTCTCGTTGTGTCCGAGGTGCTCCTGGCCACGTCGGCTGGGAGCGCCTGGGCAGACGTGGGCGCAGGGACTAAATTTGGAGTGACTTGACCAGGTCATTCTCTTTAGTCCTGCAGTCGGTCCTATTGAACTGTCTTATGGTGAGCAGGCAGGCGATACGGATTGCTAGCAGTCCTATTGCATCATCTTCTGCCGGGCAGGCAAGAGATGAGGATGGCTAGCAGTCCTACTGCACCATCTTCTGCTGAGCAGCCATGAGATGTGGATGGCATGCAGTCCTTCTGCACCGTCTGCTGCCAGCCAAAGATGTAAAAGATAGATGGAGTGGATCAAAACAAGAAATAGACCAGATTTGTTTTGTACTCATTTGCCTCCTCCCCCGTCTAGTGGACTCATTCCTCTAGGTCACACTGCAGTCACTCACAGAGAAGGTGCAGCGAGGTAAATCTAGCCATGTATCAATCAGAGGCCAGGCTAACCTCCTTGTTCCAATAAGAACAATAATTTAGGTGCACCATTTCTTATTGGAACCCTCCGTGAAGTCCTGCCTGAAATACTCCTTGATGTAAAGCCACCCCCTTTGTTGATTTTAGCTCCCTGAAGCCAACCCTGTAAGCCGTGTCGTCAGTCACCCCTCCCCCCGTCAGAGCAATGGCAGACAATCGTTCCGCGCCTTTTTTCTGTGCGGACGCCATACCAAGGCAAGCATGAAGGCCGCTCAGCTCACTTTGGCAATTAGGAGCACATTAAACACCACACGCATTATCCAGCAGTATATGCAGCACCAGAACCTGGCAGAGTGATACAGGGCGAGGAGGCGACATCAGCGCGATCACGTGAGTGATCAGGACATGGACACAGATTTCTCTGAAAGCATGGGACCTGCCAATGCATGCATCATGGTGCTAATGGGGCAGGTTCATGCTGTGGAACGCCGATTCTGGCTCGGGAAACAAGCACAGACTGGTGGGACCGCATAGTGTTGCAGGTCTGGGACGATTCCCAGTGGCTGCGAAACTTTCACATGCGTAAGGGCACTTTCATGGAACTTTGTGACTTGCTTTCCCCTGCCCTGAGGCGCATGAATACCAAGATGAGAGCAGCCCTCACAGTTGAGAAGCGAGTGGCGATAGCCCTGTGGAAGCTTGCAACGCCAGACAGCTACCGCTCAGTTGGGAATCAATTTGGAGTGGGCAAATATACTGTTGGGGCTGCTGTGATGCAAGTAGCCCACGCAATCAAAGATCTGCTGATATCAAGGGTAGTGACCCCGGGAAATGTGCAGGTCATAGTGGATGGCTTTGCTGCAATGGGATTCCCTAACTGTGGTGGGGCCATAGACGGAACCCATATCCCTGTCTTGGCACCGGAGCACTAAGCCGCCGAGTACATAAACCGCAAGGGGTACTTTTCAGTAGTGCTGCAAGCTCTGGTGGATCACAAGGGACGTTTTACCAACATCAACGTGGGATGGCCGGGAAAGGTACATGACGCTCGCATCTTCAGGAACTCTGGTCTGTTTCAAAAGCTGCAGGAAGGGACTTTATTCCCAGACCAGAAAATAACTGTTAGGGATGTTGAAATGCCTATATGTATCCTTGGGGACCCAGCCTACCCCTTAATGCCATGGCTCATGAAGCCGTACACAGGCAGCCTGGACAGTGGTCAGGAGCTGTTCAACTACAGGCTGAGCAAGTGCAGAATGGTGGTAGAATGTGCATTTGGACGTTTAAAGGCGCGCTGGCGCAGTTTACTGACTCGCTTAGACCTCAGCAAAACCAATATTCCCACTGTTATTACTGCTTGCTGTGTGCTCCACAATATCTGTGAGAATAAGGGGGAGACGTTTATGGCGGGGTGGGAGGTTGAGGCAAATCGCCTGGCTGCTGGTTACGTGCAGCCAGACACCAGGGCGGTTAGAAGAGCACAGGAGAGCGCAGTACGCATCAGAGAAGCTTTGAAAACCAGTTTCATGACTGGCCAGGCTACGGTGTGAAAGTTCTGTTTGTTTCTCCTCGATGAAACCCCCCCGCCCCTTGGTTCACTCTACTTCCCTGTAAGCTAACCACCCTGCCCTCCTCCCTTCGATCACCGCTTGCAGAGGCAATAAAGTCATTGTTGCTTCACATTCATGCATTCATCACACAAATAGGGGGATGACTACCAAGGTAGCCCAGGAGGGGTGGTGGAGGAGGGAAGGAAAATGCCACACAGCACTTTAAAAGTTTACAACTTTAAAATTTATTGAATGACAGCCTTCTTTTTTTTGGGCAATCCTCTGTGGCGGAGTGGCTGGTTGGCCGGTGGCCTCCCCACCGCGTTCTTGGGCGTCTGGGTGTGGAGGCTATGGAACTTGGGGAGGAGGGCGGTTGGTTACACAGGGGCTGTAGTGGCAGTCTGTGCTCCAGCTGCCTTTGCTGCAGCTCAACCATACACTGAAGCATACCGGTTTGGTCCTCCAGCAGCCTCAGCATTGAATCCTGCCTCCTCTCATCACGCTGCCGCCACATTTGAGCTTCAGCCCTGTCTTCAGCCCGCCACTTACTCTCTTCAGCCCGCCACCTCTCCTCCCGGTCATTTTGTGCTTTCCTGCACTCTGACATTATTTGCCTCCACGCATTTGTCTGTGCTCTGTCAGTGCGGGAGGACAGCATGAGCTCAGAGAACATTTCATCTCGAGTGCATTTTTTTTTCTTTCTAAGCTTCACTAGCTTCTGGGAAGGAGAAGATCCTGTGATCATTGAAACACATGCAGCTGGTGGAGAAAAAAAAAGGGACAGCAGTATTTAAAAAGACACATTTTATAAAACAGTGGCTACACTCTTTCAGGGTAAACCTTGCTGTTAACATTACATACATAGCACATGTGCTTTTGTTACAAGGTCGCATTTTGCCTCCCCCCACAGCGTAGCTACCCCCTCAACCCTTTCCCCTCCCTGTGGCTAACAGCGGGGAACATTTCTGTTTAGCCACAGGCAAACAGCCCAGCAGGAATGGGCTCCTCTGAATGTCCCCTGAAGAAAAGCACTCTATTTCAACCAGGTGACCATGAATTATATCTCACTCTCCTGAGGATAACACAGAGATAAAGAACGGATGTTGTTTGAACGCCAGCAAACATACACTGCAATGCTTTGTTGTACAATGATTCCCGAGTACGTGTTACTGGCCTGGAGTGGTAAAGTGTCCTACCATGAAGGACGCAATAAGGCTGCCCTCCCCAGAAACCTTTTGCAAAGGCTTTGGGAGTACATCCAGGAGAGCCGCAAATGCCAGGGCAAAGTAATCCTTTCACATGCTTGCTTTTAAACCATGTATAGTATTTTAAAAGGTACACTCACCAGAGGTCCCTTCTCCGCCTGCTGGGTCCAGGAGGCAGCCTTGGGTGGGTTCGGGGGGTACTGGCTCCAGGTCCAGGGTGAGAAACAGTTCCTGGCTGTCAGGAAAACCGGTTTCTCCACTTGCTTGCTGTGAGCTATCTACAACCTCATCATCATCATCATCTTCTTCGTCCCCAAAACCTGCTTCCGTATTGCCTCCATCTCCATTGAAGGAGTCAAACAACACGGCTGGGGTAGTGGTGGTTGAACCCCCTAAAATGGCATGCCGCTCATCACAGAAGCGGCATGTTTGGGGCTCTGACCCGGAGCGGCCGTTCGCCTCTCTGTTTTTCTGGTAGGCTTGCCTCAGCTCCTTCAGTTTCACACGGCACTGCTTCGGGTCCCTGTTATGGCCTCTGTCCTTCATGCCCTGGGAGATTTTGACAAAGGTTTTGGCATTTCGAAAACTGGAACGGAGTTCTGATAGCACGGATTCCTCTCCCCATACAGCGATCAGATCCCGTACCTCCCATTCGGTCCATGCTGGAGCTCTTTTGCGATTCTGGGACTCCATCATGGTTACCTCTGCTGATGAGCTCTGCATGGTCACCTGCAGCTGGCCAAACAGGAAATGAGATTCAAAAGTTCGCGGTTCTTTTCCTGTCTACCTGGCTAGTGCATCTGAGTTGAGAGTGCTGTCCAGAGCGGTCACAATGGAGCACTCTGGGATAGCTCCCGGAGGCCAATACCGTCGAATTGTGTCCACAGTACCCCAAATTCGAGCCGGCAAGGCCGATTTAAGCGCTAATCCACTTGTCAGGGGTGGAGTAAGGAAATCGATTTTAAGAGCCCTTTAAGTCGAAATAAAGGGCTTCATCGTGTGGACGGGTGCAGGTTTACATCGATTTAATGCTGCTAAATTCGACCTAAAATCCGAGTGTAGACCAGGGCTAACATGAGGTCCCGACGGAACGCTGCCCAATGCCAACCCAAAGAACACGGATGGAGTTAGAAGTCTGTATATACTGACCAAAGAGCCTCTTCTCCCCCTCGCTGTGTACCCATAGTGCCCAGCTGTTGCATGTGATTAAGAATCCTGCCAGCCACCACAGTGAATGCTGCCCCTGAGGAAATCCAGCAGTGCACGTGGCAAAGGCATGGTTATGTACAGATGAGAGCTATCCAGACTGCCAGAGCATATTCACATACCAGCTTCAGATCTCTGGGGTATAGGAGCCCACACAAATATCAGCACGTCAGTCCTTACAGAAATACACATCTGCTCCAGGAAGCTTGTGTTCAGAGATGGCACCCAACAGTGTTCTAATAAGCAAAGCTAGTCACTTCTAGAGGCTGCCTGCTTCAGGATCAAGAGACGATAGAAGTGACAGAGTTGATCCTCAGAGGTAATGGGTTAAGCAGCGGAGCTTAGCAGCACAGAACAGACTAATGGCCCATTTAGTGCAGTATCCTGCCTCCAGCAGTTGCTTATATCCAAGGCTCCAAAAGGAAGACACCATCTCCCTTTATGTACTGGGATGACTGAGAATCACCAAGACAATAGAGCAGCACAAGTTTTCCAACAGGCACCTTGTGGCGATTCAAGACACTACACATGATGATGCCCAGCACATTGCTAATATCAGACTTCGGCATCCTAAGCAGAGGAGCTCTGCATCATCTCCTCTGAGTCAACTGCCTGGAGGGCAGGTTGCCAGCTACCTTCTTCTGCCATCTCCCTGCTACACTGCAGTTAGCTGTAGCAGGAAGCTGTACCATGGGGACACAGAGCCAGGCAGCAGTCACATGGGGATAGGGAGACTCTAGCAGGTGGATGAGGGGCGGCCAAACATCTCCTCTAAGGACCAGGAGAGGATGGAGAGGTGCATGCAGTAGAAATAGAAAACACTGAATACAAACAAGTAAACAAGCAACAGGTGGGGTGGGCTTATTTGCTAAGGTCTCCTTGGCTTGGAAAGAAACCCCAACACCAGCCAGAGTCCCACCTAAAAATTTAATAATTTACCAAGAGGACATCATGACTGACAGATTCTGAGCATGGGATTCTTGGTATAATTGAAAAAAAAAAAAAAAAAAAAAAAAAAAGATACTTTGCACTTCTACAGAGCCTTCCCCTGCAGGATCTCAAAACTCTTGATGAACAATTAAGCAGTCCTCATAACCCTCCTGGGAGAGGGAGGCTTTGCTCTCTCCTTTTAACAGATCAGGAGACTCAGGCAAGGGAGTAACTTGCCCAAGGTGTGTCAGGCAATGACTTGCAGAGGCGGGTGTTTGATTACCCCATGCCACACACGCCCAGTACCACCTCTTCAAAAGGAGTTACGTGACGCAAAGGACGAGACCATCAGGCCCCAGGAGTCCTGACACCCAGCTCCCTGTTCTAGTCACTCACCAACACTCCCATCCAACAGCTGCAGATAAAACCCCGGAGCGACTCCCATGTGCCCGCTCCCAGAGTTGGGAATAGAACCCAGGCGTCCCTGCTATCAGCCCTCCACACTACAAAACACTCCCCTCCTTGTTTGGGCGGTAAGCCGATATTGCGAACGAGTATGAAAGCTTGCCAGGAAAAGGTTACTGCCAACTCACAAATGTACTAAGCAATTTCTGTGCAGTTACAGGATCTTACCTCCTTCCTCCACTTGAGCTCACAGAACACCCGCTCGAAGCACTCATGCATGTAGTTGAACTGAAAAGATAAAGCAGCCCTCTCTTAGGTTGACATAAAGCCAAGCACAGCAGCATAGCGCTGTGCAGCTCTGAAATGACAGCCGCCCATCAGAGAGCGGGACAGGAGTCAGAAGCTGTACACCCCGCTTCCGTTTACAGCAGGGGAAGACAAAGGTACCAGCTCTAGCCAGCAAGAACTTACTGTATCTCTGGCTCCTCCTAGTGGCTGTCTGGTTACGCAGCGCAAGGAAAAGTTGAGTGTCAAATCTTCTCTCACACCAAGAGATCAGAGCAAAGAGAATTTTACACCAGTTTCTAAAAACTGGGCGAGTCCCTCTCCTTAGTGCATTTGCAGTTAACAAGGTCACTTACATATGGGGTGAAGATTTTAACCCATCGAGGTTTCTTCTCTCCTCGTGCGTATTCAAAACAGAATGCCATTCCTTCTTCGTCTGTGTCCCACCGCTGCATCTCGTCCCACTCAAATGCTATTACCTGGTTCTAAACAGAAGAAGAGATCAGGGTCCAGAGCGGGCCATGCTCCAGTTGGCCGAGTCAGGAGGCAAGTTAGCTCCTGAAATGCTACAGGGCAAATCTGAACCGGAGCCGGGGGTGGGGCAGAGTGCAGGGGAAGAGATGAAAAAACAAGGGAGTTCCAGGAATGCTGCAGAATGGCACGCAGGGGAAGTGGGGATACAGAGTCCTAACGCTGCAGAGCTTGCCGTGGGAATCCAACATAGCAGCCGTCCCTGTAATCACACAGCAGCAGCCGTCCCTGTAATCATACAGCAGTGCATTTACCACCCTGTTTTAAAATCCACCTCATCCTGCTCTCAACTTTACTCTTAGAGCAGCTGCAGTATCCCAGGAATGGGGAACCAGTGTTCTGCCTCTTCCTACAGCAAAGTTGAACTTCCTCAGACCCAGGAAGCCCTGCCATGTCCTTGAGTTGCTTACCTCTAGCTGACCCTCCTCTGTGCAGGCATGGAGTTTAAAGTGCTTGATGCTGATGGCTGTAATCACATGACCCTTTCGCCGGGAGTCACAGGAGCAGTGGGGGAAGATGATCTCATTGTAACCCTCACATGTCCGCAGCATGTTTAAATACTGGAGAAAAGCAAGAAAGTGATGTGTTGGCTCTTTTAACAAATGAAAGGCCCCCCCATCACCCCAAACCTCTGAAATCCCCTCAGTGCCCCCCAGCCCCTTACTGCAATCCTGTACTCCAAATATGAACCTTAATTTCTCCCTCTAGCTTTATGATTTGAAGTGTTTTATGTAAGGTTTTGGGGACAAGAGCCATGTCTTCCAGTGAGTTTGAACAGCTCCTTGCACAAGAGGGATCCGATCATAACTGGGACCTATAGACTCTCTTGCAATAGGAACAGTTATTAATTAGCACAGGTGAAGTGTTCCAATTATATTACCTTGACATTGGCCCTTTAACTCTATTTATGATGTTTGCAGTAGTTGAAAAGCCAGTGACGGAACAGCCCGTAAAGGAAGGTAGGGGCTCAAAGCTTACTGGAATGTCTGGGCAGTGAAGCAGGCAGGGGGAGGGGGATGTTTTGTATTCACTGTGGTAAGCAAATACATGGATTAGGGAGTGATTAGAATGCCTCGCAGATGACCTGGAGCTCCCCACAGAGGCATTTCAAGCTCCTAGAGCAATGATCTGTGGCAGCTGTTACTGTCAAAAAGGGTCAACAGGGCTCCCACTAGTACCAGCATGGGCGGCAGGCGGAGCCACCTCTGGGGAGGCTAGCCGCCAACTCCGCCCCTTCCGCCTGCGCCCTCCCCACAGCCGGAGCTGCAAGCCCCTCCACCCCCCAGCTACAGGAGCCCCAAGCCTCCCCAGGCCTGGGCAGAGGAGCTCCGGGCTGGCCAAAGCCTCGAGCGCCCCCAGCACCTTTCACCTGCCTGGAGGAGCCCGGGGCCAGCCCTCTCAGCTAGAGGAGCCCTGGGCCAGCCACGTACAAGCCCGGAGTGCTCCCACGCCACCTGGAGGAGCCCCAGCCGGGCTGGCCGAAGCCCCAAGTGGAGGAGCCCTGCAGGACTGGCCAAGGCCCAGAGTCCCTCCCTCCCCCCTCCACCTGCCTGGAGGAGCCCCGGGCCAGGTGCAGCCTGGAAACCCCTCCCACGAGCATAGGAGCCCCGGCCAGGGTGGCCAAACGCCGAGCCTCTCCGCACCTGGGGAAGCCCGGGGCTGGCCACAACCCTGCCGTGCCTCCCCTCGCCAGACCCAACCCGCCCACGGGAAAAGCGTCTGTAGAAGACGCTTTTCATATGCTCCATGCAGGTTCTGGGGTGGTTGCGGAGGCACATACAGTACCACCTCCTCAGCCACCCCGGAACCTGCAAGGGGCATAATAAAACAAAAACTTCGCTGCCAAATGCCACAACCAGGGGTCCGGTGCCCGCAGCAGCCCTGGGGGAGGCAGCGCCTCCCTGGCCTATTATACCTGCAGCCCACGAGTACAAGGCGCAGTAAGAGCTGGCAAAGACTAACCGGGGAGAGGATTTCAAATTGGGAGATCATTGGCACCAGAGACCAGCAATCTACAGGCGGGAACAATGCTAGAGGCTGTGAGCATCCACCAAAGGTGATTAGGGAAATAAAACCTGACAGGATGGAGCTCCCATTCATAAAGGACAGCGGAAGGCCCCTTGTTTATTCAGTCTCAGTGATCCCAGAGCAATTCAGTAAGTTATTCCACGTACAAGCCCAGTGATTCTTCTGACCTTGAAGCTACATTTTCTGCCTCTGACAGCCCCAGCAGCAACAGGGAGGCTAGGACCAGAGCTCAGCTCACTGTGTGGTGATGTGCAAGGCAGGGTACCACCCAGCTTGCTCGTGCGCAGCCTCGTTGGCACAGACCAGAAGCCAGAGGTGTGTAAATAAAGTTACACTAGTGCCACAAGCACCAGCTATGCAGAGTGCTTGGCAATGGGTTTTAGAACCTTCCCCTGAAACGTCTGGTACAGGCCACAAAGAGAGAGGAGATACGAGATGAGACGCACCACTGGCCAGACCATTCTTGTTCTTAGAACAGATCCGGATGGAAACAGCCCTTTGATGATCAAATACTAAACGGGCAGAAGAGCTGCCATAAAAGGACCCCAACTGAGTGATTTATAAAAAGTCTTTAAGTGCTGTAGATTTACCAGCTCAATGTTTTTTAAACAAGAATTGAGTCTTGCCCCAGCAGCACATACCACACAAGTAAGGGAGTTTGACTCAACGCAACGCATGATCTGGTATATGGACATTAGCTCCATACAAACTAACTCACCGAGTGTTTTGGGAGTCTCGCTTACCAGTCAGCACCGTGATAACCTTGCATTCCCTTGTGTATTCAACCAACGCAAGTCAAAATACACCCACAGTGCTCTTCCAAACACAGCTTCCCTTGGAAAGTGGTACTTTTATAGCTTCACTGCAGACTGGAAAGGCACAGTCCAGGGCCAATGCATCTGGCTTCATTTGCCAGAGGAAACAGCCATTTCCAAGTAATGAGAAAATAAACATACCATAACCATCTTTTTCTGCTCAGACAGCTTCTGTAACTGGTAGGACTTTTCCTCGGCTTTGATGCAACCTTTCTTTACATCATCCACAGCCTAAACGAAAAAAGGGGGAAGGAAACTGAGCAAAGTTGAGTCTTCAACAGACTATTAAGGGATTTCTTCACTGGTCTGAAATGAAGTACTTTCACCTGGCACTTCTACAGGATAGTCATGTGCTTTACAAATATGCATTCAGTGCACAGCACCCTTGGGCAGTAGGTGACACGCTGGTTTTACAGAGGAGTAAATGAAGGAAAACAGGTGAAGTGACTTGCCAAACGAGACAATGAGTCAGTGAGAGCAGAGACAAGAACTCAGGGGTCCTAGCGTATCTGGTGGCTAGTGCAGGAGACGGAGTCTGAACTCCTGAGTTCTTCTGTTTGCTCTTTGAGGGCCTGAGCCAGTGATGAGTAGCAGCAGGATCCTGTACTCTGTTTATGAACCTGCCACGGAGTCACTGGGCGACAGTGGGCAAATCACTCAACCATCAATTTCCATTTCTTACACAACAGTGATGTACATAGGATGGGGCCTTCCCCACCCCAAGCTCTTCATGGCGCTGAGGCATTCAATGTCTTGGAATTCAAAATCGCTACAGCAACACGAGTGGGAGCTGGTTTAAATGGCCTGTGGTAAAGTTAGTTCAGCATTCCGAGGCAAGGAATTCACATGCACCCACCTGGTGGAAGAAGTAGGTAACTGCGAGGTCATTGTCATTCAGAAGGGCTTCCTCTTCTGTAGTGAAGAGCCATTTCCTGATAGTCAGACAAGTCCCCGGCACCGCCGAAGTGTAGTTCTGTACGTAGAGCTTGTGTGGGAATTCATTGGGCGCCAGTTTACGCACTGCAAGATGTATGGGAAGAGTAGGCTGAGCTCTTTGGGGCAAGAACCATCCTTTTGATCTGTGTTTGTACAGCACCTAGCACAATGAGTTGCAGGCCCATGACTGGGGCGCCTAGGCAATACCGCAACACACATGAATAGCTGTACCTCAAGGAAGTTACACTGCCTCGGCTAACACAATGCAAAGGCGAGTGAGTGAGCAGGTCCCCATGGAGCAGATGGGGTCAAGACCCCAGCTCTGCTTTTTCCAAGATCCTTCCCCCATCTGACTTTTGCCTTCACAATGTCAGAGCTTTACTAGGCTAGTCATTTGCAGGCTCAGGTCAACACACAGGCACCCCAGAAATCAGGAATTTGTATGAAACCAGAATCCACTCGCTTGACCTGCTGTCTGGGGAACGCTGCTGTCCAGGGGCTGTACCTCAAGTGTGTGTGGAAAGCAGCTGTGTAATGCAGGACTTCAGCTGAAAGCAGCCACGCTTGGCGAAGAAAGACCACATTTGTCAGACCGTCACAGTTTGTTTTCACTCTTCGTTGAAGAGTACAGGGATGTATCCTGCTCAAGCCTTCGATTTTGGTTCTCTGGCCTGGGCATTGGGGCATTCAAACCACAGGAGAAAACAATGCAGGGAAGAGTCTTGCTTTGGCCTATGGGAGTGGATAACATGGAATCCAGCGGGGCTACAATTCTTATGATCTATCATCGAGCGCTTCAGAACAGTACATTTTCTCGCACACACTGAAGCTGCTTTAAGATTCTCCCAAGCAACAGGAGGATCTCACACTATCTGGGCAGTCTGCCATCAGAACCAGAACAAAGACCCGTAGAGCAGTCAGTGACAAAGGAGCTGCCTTCAAGCTATTCAATACCAGCTCGGGATGATTGGTACCACAGGCAGCATGCCTTTGTTGTGAGTTTACTGTATTGAAAAAAACACCTTGCTAAACAACGAGGGAGAAGAACACAGTGTGAGCCAGCATAACCCACCTGAGTGGCTTTTCAGCCCACATTCAGGTAGGAACATTGTCCTTGCACTATCACAGATAGAGCTCAGTTGTTTGCAGAGAAACTAAATGGAGTGTGTATGGTATATACAGAACTGTGGCTATTCAGAATGAGTTTTACCAGTGCACCCGCCATGAAGGTTAACTAGAGCATTTCAATTTTCAATAGTTTGAAAAGCATGGCACTCATAAAAATAAGGAATAACTATTATTAATACGCAGCTCTTATATAGCACTGGTTAGAATCACGCAGTGTGAAAACTTCCTGTGTGAAGCTTTGCCAATACACCCCAATTCTGAACTCCAGCATGCCTGACATTCCTGTCTGGGCTCCCTACACAGCTCTGCCAATACATTTCAATCCTGTCCTGCAGCATGCTCTTCTAGGCAGCCGTTCTGCAGAAAAGGACCGAGGGGTGACAGTGGATGAGAAGCTGGATATGAGTCGACAGTGTGTCCTCGTTGCCAAGAAGGCCAATGGTATTTTGGGATGTATACGTAGGGGCATTGCCAGCAGATCGAGGGACGGGATCGTTCCCATATATTCAACATTGGTGAGGCCTCACCTAGAGTACTGTGTCCAGTTTTGGGCCCCGCACTACAAGAAGGATGTGGATAAATTGGAAAGCATCCAGCCGAGGGCAACAAAAATGATTAGGGGACTGGAACACATGGCTTATGAGGAGAGGCTGAGGGAACTGGGATTGTTTAGTCTGCGAAAGAGAAGAATGAGGGGGGATTTGATAGCTGCTTTCAACTACCTGAAAGGGGGTTCCAAAGAGAATGGATCTAGACTGTTCTCAGTGGTAGCAGATGACAGAACAAGGAGTAATGGTCTCAAGTTGCAGTGGGGGAGGTTTAGGTTGGATATTAGGAAAAACTTTTTCACTAGGAGGGTGGTGAAACACTGGAATGGAAACCTAGGGAGGTGGTGGAATCTCCTTCCTTAGAGGTTTTTAATGTCAGGCTTGACAAAGCCCTGGCTGGGATGATTTAGTTGGGGATTGGTCCTGCTTTGAGCAGGGGGTTGGACTAGATGACCTCCTGAGGTCCCTTCCAACCCTGATATTCTATGATTCTATGATTGCAGTCCCGGGCTCCCCACACACAAATCTGCCAATGCCCTGGGATCCTGCCCTGTCATCTCAGTGCCAGGTATCTCTGGTAAAGCAACTGTCAACTTGGTGGCATCAAGTGGTAATTTTGTGATTGAGGCTGCTGCACAGGACACAAGAATGAACCACAAAACGTTGATGATCCAGGATCAAGATCTGCATGCCAATCTAGTCTGCTGTGTCAGAGATATTTTAGAAGTGCTTTCTTTAAAAATCTAAAATGCTCCTGCAATCCAAGCCAGCGGGAACAGTTTGTACTATCTCAGCCTATATTGCACAATTAGCAACATAACACAAGGCACAAGGATTTAGGGCACTCCTGCAGCTGTATAAGAAAGCTGTTAACATACAGATTGTGAGAACAGGGCTAGGAATCAGGACCCCTTGGCTCAAAGCCTAGCACATAAAACCAAACACATTCACATCTAAGTTACCGGACTTCCTTCTGCTTCAGCAAATTCGGTTTGAAACTGGGTGAAAAACAGAAGCACTACTGCTGATGATTTAAGAAACCACAGATAAAATCAATAAGCTTTACTTCTCTTTAGCTGGCAGGGTGGTTTCATCATCAAAACCCCCCCAGACTCCCACAATCAAGGCTCAAATGCCATCAGAGTTCTCAGCCCTTCATCCTCCCAGGCACTATAAGAGCATCTTAAGCACACTGGAATCCTTAAAACTAAAACAGGTTTTCGTTTCTCACAATTTAGTCTCCTTGAACTGTTTAAAAAAGGGAAAGTCAAGCATTAGCAGAAACAAAAACTATCAAACTTCGAGGGCTCCTCATTATCAGAGTCTCCAAGGCCTGGCAGATTTCCCTTGGGGGCTCTGGATTTTGAGAGGAGGTCAGAGCTAAATGAGAACGCCAGCAGGCTCTGCCGCTGCAGAACTTTTGCGTGGTTGGGTTGGGAGGATTGAGACTTACCAAAGGAGTGATTGATCACTTCAAACAAGGCAAAGTAGTTTGCTGTAGTGCTGTCCATTCCTACTTTAGCAGCCACAGCCTAAAGTGCAACCAAAAAGAAAAATCGGGTCAGCAAAATAGTGTTCAGCCCGCACCCGACCTTCTTCGAGGACAGGGCCGGCCTAGCTTCACATATGTTATTTACAAGTCACCGATCCCAGGTATTAGTCACCAAGGAAAGCTTTAACGCTATTCCTGTTCAATCACAGTTTTTATTTAACTAGGGCTCAAAGTCTCTTGCTCTTTCCTTCTGTAAACTGCTCCAGATTTCAAGCACTGCCACAGCTGACAATTAGGTCATCTTTTCTTCTGGCGCCTCAAGTTTCAGTTCCTAGTACACCAGGCACAGACACCCTCCCCCGCTTCCCTTAGGAGTTTTTCCAGCAATACTTCAGTCCTATATGCTAACAGAGCCATGCTTAAGTAGGAGCTCAATACAAGTATGCAATTCAATAGACGGTGTCCTAAATGCATTAATATACAGAATCTGATCAGACAAGCACAGATTTTCACTGCATAAATCTAGAACCCATGAGATTTTACTGTCATGCATTTCCTTTGGCTCTGTTACTTATAGCAACACTTGCATTTGTTCAGGTTTCCTTCTGAACCTGTATCCCCCATTAATTTTCTACGAGCTACCATCCCCAGTTACAGCAGCATTGGCTGCATTTTGTTAACCTACTTTAAATGGATCCCTTGACGGCAGCACCACTCTCTAGGCATACTCACGAAGCAGTAAACCAGTTAAGATCACTATGGTGTGGGGTGTTGCAGTGACTTCAATGGGAGTTGAGAGGGGTCAGGACCTCCCCGGGGTCAGGCCTTAAACCTGCTAGTCCAACTCTACAAGGCAGCTAAATACTAACCCCACGCTCACGATTTCCCCAACGCAGAGAGCTCCTATTAAGACTCAAGTCACTGCCCTACTAGACAGCCGCACAAGAATCGTATGTTGGGTTTGCAAGCTCTCATTGCCTGCAGACAGCTAACTCTCTGCAGCAGCAAGACAAAATTTGTCTAGTAATTAGAGAAATCCTGCTGCAGCTTTTAAGATATCATCAGTGAAAATTAACAGAGCGACGACTCTGCCCTTGCAGGAGAAACTGCCAAAGGAAACACCATTTCACCAAGATGTAAGGTTGGATTTCTCCAGCTCTCTCTTCCCTGTTGTGTTATTGCAGGAACAGTTCCATTGGAACACACCCACCACGGAGAACAGCAATGGGAAAGGTCTCTCTGTGCATCTAGGGTCTTGCTTCAAGTTTGAACCACATTCATCTATTTCAGATATTTAGAAAGCTTCATGCAAATATGCACCTTACCTGATACACCTGGTCTGTAGTGCTGTTCTTTTTGACCCTGACTGTTACTGTTGTTGTGTCTGGTAGTGCTACTCTTAGTTCCACATCTGACACACCATTGTAATTCTGGAAAAGAGAAAATCCATCACAGTCCTTTCTTCCCATCATGCCACAGAGCATCCAACCAAGAATCACTAGATTTGTATCTCCTGCAGTACCTAGATTACTACAGTCCTGAAGAGGAGTTATTTTACCCCAGAGAAGTGATCTAGAAGTGGCATGGCACATATGCACTCCATGAGTTCAAATTAAATTGGCTACGTTTACAAGAAGATTTATTTTTCTAACGGCCAGCCCTGCAAACTCACACTGGGATCTGAGAATTAAAACAGGCTCTTTCTGGTTCACCCATCGCTATCGGTATCTATTTTATCTGGCCCCCATTATAACAGGATCCGAGTCCCACACAAATAGTAACGCATTATCCTCACAACACCCATGTGAGGCGGGGCAGGACTATTATCTCTCTTGTAGAGGGAGAACCGAGGCCCAGAGACATTAAGTAATTTGCCCAAGATCTCACACAGGAAGTCTGTTGTGGAGCAGGGAATTGAACCAGGGTCTCTTAAACCCTGGCCTAGTGCTCAAACCACGGGACCATCATCATCCCTTTCTAAGGGTTCTGTAGCCCAATTTTGGCCGGTGTTCATAGATGTAAGTGACAAGAAAATTTGTTCCTACAAACAGAACTTGGTTAACCATTCTGGTTGAGGCTGTGTGAGCCAGAACAGACTCCAGCTCCCATTCACTGGAGTCAAAGGTGTCAAGCGTCACTATAAATAAAAATACAGGAACCCATGAACAGGAAGGGGTCATTTTTACATAGTCAATTTTCAGAATATAACCACACTTCAAAATGAATCTTTTACAAGCCTCAGAAACTGATTTCTGATTGCAACAGAGGCAACTTTTTAAAAAAAGGAAGATGTGAATCCAGCTACTTCACAGGACAGGAACTTGAAAGAACCATTTCAGGTCACGATTGGAAAGGATTTTCCACTTGCCTGAATCAGTGCATTCTAAGTTTGCCAGTGAAGGAAGAAAAGCTCTTGGATACAGCAGCTCTACATACCACAAGAAGTTTTGGAGGAAAAGCAATAGCTGGTGATAAAATAACTCCCAATTGCTGCTTTGCAATCACAACTAAATCATTCCGAGATAAAATATTAATGTTTATAACACCTATTGCCTTGGCTTCCAAAGGCTGCACCATAAAATATGAGTAACATGCAAATGCAAAGCTACTCAAGCTACCAGAGGCTACACAGAAGCCAGCAGTGCTGCAAGATGCAACATTAACACAAGCAGCAAGCAACAAACCCCCATCAGTGGATCTAATATTGGGCCTGCCAAGGGGACATGTACAAAAGGCAAGGGTCCACTATTGAGAGAGTTTGGTTGCTTGTTTGTAGAAATCTGAACTCCAGGAACTGAAAAGAACGGCATCAGAGCTGTTCTTCATTGCAGCAATCCCCTGTATCAATAGCAGGCGGATATAACAGAGGCACATGGCAAACTCTGAGAAGTCTTTTGCCCCCATTATGATGGTACCTAGTGGCCAGAAACGCAGCTTTCTGCAGGAAGGTAACAGTTATGAAAGAGAAAACACAGCATCGGATTAGCACGCCGGCGTAGTCTCCAGCACGCCCACTTACCTCGTCCGATTCCGATAAGAACTCCTGCATGACGTCGCTCTCCCCAATAACTCGTATGGAGCACACTACAGGACAAAGAGAATGCTGCGTTAGTGGATCACACCTGGAAATGGGCAGAAACCAAACCAGGGGGTTGGTTTGAACAGAGCCTGGGGGAAGGGAAGATAACTTTCAGTCACTGATAGGTGGCCTGTGTGAAATGAAGTGGTACCTAAGCCCAGTCCACTAAGGGCAGGGTCCACAACGCTAACAGACACTGCTGATTTATTCCTTTCTTGAAAGACTTAACAGGGAGGCTGAGGATTCACTGGGCCATGGAAGGCAGGGCTGAGATATATTAACAATGTGCGAGAGAAGTTTGCTGTGCTAACACCCATGCTGTACCCACTCTAAGCAGAGAACCCTCAGGCTGTCAAACTTGCACCTGGCACAAGCATTTGCACGCACACACTTGATCCATCTCACCCAGCAATAGCCAATCCCTGCTGCTTCAAGGCAAGCCAAGCACAGGGCCATACCATGGGGTGAAAATTCCTTTCTGATCCCCATTTACAGTGCACGTGTGGGGCATGGTCTCTTACTAAGAACACTTACAAGGGCCACAGATAAAGCAGGGGATCTGGATGCAGCATTGCTACCCAGACAGCATAAGCAACTGAAGCCACAGAAGACTCCAGACTCTAAGCCACCAAGCTTAAACAGAGACACACTACCACCCTTTAAAAACACACAGCAGTGGCAAGGCCATGTTACTGCAGTCTGGCTGGGACTCCCTAAGAAAAAGATCTTAAGAACGATTCTCTCCACAATATCAAGTTTTCCTTATCTCCCTCTTATCCCCACTCTATCCAGCGTGTGTGTGTTTACTGGCAAGCGATACAACACTATAAATAACGGCCCACCATGCATTAAAGACTAACTATGTTTTGTTCTTGGAAGTGCTCAGCAAGCTAACACCCGCACCATTACGTCAAGTGAAGTTTGGTTTTTCCTGCAGCGTTTCGCTTGGAAAATTGAGCCTGGTTTTAAATGAGCCTCTTTTCCTTGCTGGTAGGCTTTACCGCCATCACCGTAAGACTACCTTTCACTTGCTTGAAAGCTGACAGCTTCAATGTAGCACTGGGCTTCTGGCTCAGCTGGCCCTTTACCTTTCTCTAGATACTCCTCGAGCCCTCGGCGCCTGGCATCCAACTGCTGCTCTGATAAAGAGAAAGGCCATTTCCCCGGCAAGCGTGGGAAGGTGAAATTGGCAAACTCCCGCTTCAGGTTCTGGTGGAGGATGGCAAACTCCCGGTACCGCTTCGAACACAGCTGCCTCCCTGCCATGTAAACATTGTAAACCTATCAGGATGCAGAGGGAAGAGAAGGACAGGAAATTTGTCTAGTGCAATAAAAAGCTTCCCAAATGTAAACAGATGCAGAGCTGCCTTCCTGAGTCTGCAGACAGCCTGAAATTAGCTGAGAGTTGTGAACTGCCTCAGTCATCTCAATGGGGTGTTGACTTTGAAGCTTAATGATAGGTTAGAAAATTGCCAGTAATTTAAATAATTTACTATGTCACAACCGAACGTTTGGTCAGAGAAACACACCAACTAATAATTCCAGGTATCACTATTTGACACAGCAATAGACTGGGGTGGGGGCAGTGAAACAGCTGGCAAAAGAAAAAGGGTTGCTGGAGTTCAAGCTGCCTTTCACCTACAAAAAACATGCACCCTAACCCTCTTTCCAAATGCCCCAACTGTGCACTATCCAGGTGCCACAGTGTCCAGCTTCCACCCTGACAACTTCTACAATGAAGAAAGTTTGAAGGTATCACAAACTGAACATCAAACAAGAAATACTGCACTGATTAGATCAATTGTTTCCATAGCCAATAACGCCACACACACACACACCACCATACATGTGTGTATATATACACACACACACAATATACACTTAAAGTGACAGCTGAATTTCCAGTCTGCTGCAGAATTCAGCATCACAGGGCCACAGAAATCCAGGGCCTTTGCTGCAATGTTTAGGTTCAGAAAACACGAGGCCTTAGTTAAAACACAGACATTCCTCCAGAGCCTAAAGACAGCCTCTGATCAAGGATCAGGCTTAGCAGTAAGAGGCTCTATTCAGCCATGGAGTCTATCAGGCACTGCCAACTGTGCAAGAGACAACGGGGCAGGGGAGAGGGGTTCAAATCTTTTGGAAACATCCTGTCATCCAACTAGCTTCCGTGCTGCGCAAACAGCTCTGATTTCATACAAAGGTCATTCAGGAAATGGAATTTGGCCTCTGTACCCTGATGGGAATTTGACATCAGAAAGGAAAGGAAAACTATCTAGAGCAAAGAGGGGGTTTGGGCAACTTTCAAAGATCTAACATATCTACAGATCATGCCTTCACCATTCAGCCAGGCTCCAATTTTAAGGTCAATTAGTCCTACATACTACATGTGGCAAGGTCTTTTACAAAGAATACTGTTAAGGGGTCCAGAAATGAGCAAGGGATTCAGAATCAGCGTTACCACCTGGACAGCATAATGCAGTGGTTCTCAACCAGGGGTCCAGGACCCCCGGCGGGCCACAAGCAGGTTTCAGGGGGTCCGCCAAGCAGGGCCAGTGTTAGTTTTGCTGGAGCCCAGGGAAGAAAGCCGAAGCCCTGCTGTGCGGGGCTGAAGCCCAGGGCCCCGAGCCCTGTCACCTGGGGCTGAAGCCGAAGCCCGAGCAACTTCGCTTTGCGGGGATCCCTGTTGTGTGGGGCCCCAGGCAATTGCCCTGCTTCCTATCCCCTAACACCGGCCCTGACTTTTATATGTAGAAATTGTTGTTGTGGCAAAGGTGGGCCGTGGAGTTTTTATAGCATGCTGTGGGTCAGAAAGAAAAAGGGTGAGAACCCCTGGCATAAAGAACTGAAGGCACGCACTAGGCTCTTATCCATTTTGCAGATGTCTTGGCATTGCTAATATGCCCACAGTGATAAAGAGGCCCCAAATGATGGGACACTGCCTTAACTAGCTTAATAGGAGGAAAGGAATGTGCTAAAGATATAAAACATGCTTACACCTTTTTGTCGACGTGTAAGAGAAATTTGCGTAACAGCAACCATCTCTCCAAAGTCACACATCAACCCTCCTTGGCATTTGCAACACTGAAAGCACTGGCAAGTCAGAGAAGTAGAGTATTTCAAAAGGCACCAAACTAGACACAAAAGAGAACCTTCCACAGCTCTTGGAAATCCAAAGAATTCTGAGTCCCACTTCGCTTCCAAGATCTGTACAGGGCGTGGTCTTGGAATCTGAATCAATTTGTTTTCAGCATTAGCTATATGAATAGCTGATCTGTGACCTTCCAAAAAAAGATATTTTTTCAAAGCACAACTCTTGTGTTGCTCAAAAGCGTATATTCATTCTTTTGGCATTGCATGACGTGATGCTGGAGAACGCCAGAGGAGGTGGGAAACAAGGAGGCGAGGCCAGTATCAGCTGACCTCCGTCCAGCTGAGAACATACATTGCATTTGTCTAGTCCTTTTAAGACTGCATTTCATCCCAGCCACATTACAGACTTCCTATAGCACTGATACAGCTGCTGTAGCTTCCCTGCAGATTTCTTCTCTTTACACTAAGACTCATGTTTCTATCACCCTTTCCCACGTGGTGCTACAGGATAGAACTGTGAAATGGGAAACTTGCACACTCCCTGTTCACACTATGTCTGGCCACAGCTCTGAATCCTTTGTTTCCATGAGGATCAAATTTGTTCCATTTAAACGCACACGGTACATGTCCTAGGTTACAAGCCTCACACTAGATTCTGCTTCTTGGTGATGAACCAAGTTCTAGTCCTCACCTCCCCACAAACACACATGCTTCTGTGCGTCTGCCCAGTTCCTGGAACAGTAACACTGTGTCAAGTTCTCCATGGGAAAATGCCTCCATTTTCTATGCTGTAAGGGGAAAAAGTAGCAAACTGGGAACCAATTCATCATTTGTCAGCTCCTTACGCTCCAAACTGTAACTGCAATGCACACAGACGGGATTGCTCTGGTTCACCAAGCTTTCAATCTGGGCAGAGCAATTCAAAAACCAGCTGAGTTCCCTTTAAAAATCCCTTCACCAGTGCACAACTGCCTTGCATCCCCCTCCACCCCACCCAAAAAGCAGCACCACATCTGACCCTGACATCTCATCTCAAGGCCCTCGGCAACTGTAGGTCCAGTTCTCTGTGACTGAAACAGCAGCTCTCTAGCCACTAGGAGGTGAAGGGAAGGTTCTGGGTAAGGTGATAAGATATGGGCAAAACGGAGAAAGAAAACCACAATCTGGGCAGTGAATTGGCCAATGCAGTTTTTACACTATTTCTCCCCCACCCCAGGCAATGTATTAATAACCAGCTTTTAAAGCACCCTAGCTGCCTGAGTGTTTAAGTACTGGGAACCAGTGCTGTGAGAATTTTCACTTTAACACTGATCTATGGGCCAGTCCCAGGAGCTGATGACTGGTAACTGTCCCCTTGACAATAAGTGCCTATTTGAGAGGGGAAGAATACCACACTTGTGGTTGGCTTCTGTCTCTGAAAACCAAAGGCCAGATGGAATTTCTTCTTTTTTGCTTTAAGACTCTTTGCTGATTTTTCTCATGGTTCAAACCCAACAGGTATGTTCTCAAAGCTACGCAAATCACCACTAAGGCTAATGGTGCTGAAGGGCTCTGGCCCCAACGGATGGAGTACAGGACACACCTCAACAAGTTTACTACGGAGGCACTTAGGGAACATAAAACACAACCAAAGGAGTCAAGTAAAATGGCCTAGATGAGGCCTGGCCAATTAATATCACTGGAACATGCCCAGAATTCCACTTTGCGACATGTAAGCCATTAAAATGAGATTCTCAGTGTAAATTTGCCTAATCCAGTCAACAGTTTTAGGTCATTCTCTGTGTTGCTTCCCAGCCATTATTCTGCTTGTAATAGATGGCTCACTTTTTATTCTGGCAGGTTGAAGCCCTCTCAGCCATGCTCTAGGTGAACGTTACAGGAGCAGTGCCCAAGAACATTCATGTCTCCATTTGCTCTTGGTAAAATTACTATGACCACGGGTCTCTGCAACGTGGCAGGTCCAACCTCTCACGCGTGATCTGACAGGGTGGCTCAAAAGTGAGAACGAGTTTGATCTCACATCATGAAAGTATCAGACTCACTCTCACAATTCAGGAGCAATTGGACGAGTATTCAAAAACAGCCTGGGACTGGAATGGCAGGTGGGACTGAGGACCAGGATTGAAGTCCATCAGCAGAGCTTGTAGGGATCCCAGAGCTGCAAAAACAGGGATGTTGCAGACCAAGATTGAGGTGATAGTTGTAGGGGTGAACAGGCAAAGCTTCTGGGTGTGTTACTAGAATTGCAGGGGTGCTGAGGAAAGGATTGAGGTGCATTGGCACAGATGCATGGGCCCCAGAATGGGAACAGCAGCAGATGCTGCGGATGTGCATTGGCAAAGCTCTATGGGCTCTGAAGTGCTAACAGGAGTGAAAATGTGTGTGAGTCATGTCTATAGACATGACTCAGACACACAAGGAGCTGAGTCTGGTAAGATGGTGCCATTTTTACACCGTCACCGTTCTGACTACAAGCAATCTTTAACCGATTCTACCCCCTTCCCCAGCTCTTACTGCTCTGGGAGTCAGTGATATGTTCTCAATTCGAAGCACAGCAAATGCCAGCAACACAAGCTAGATGGAAATACATGCAGCCTAGCTGCCAGCAACAGCCAGCACCAGTCTTTGGGAGGAAAGATGACTAACAGATTTTTCCCAATTGATTCAAACTAACAACAACAATCAGTAAGTAAACTTTAACTGCCACCAAGAGAAAAAAATAGAAGTTTATTTGGTGATCTGCAGGAATTAGATTATTTTTCAAAATTTAACACTGAAGGGGAAGTGCGTACTTTAATCATCCACAACTCAAATTAGGTTTTCCCCTCTCTACATCTCTGGGAGAAGGGAACCAGAATGGAAACATGCAAAATAGCTAGTGCATTCCAGTCCAAGCTGCAGCCAGGCACCCATGATAAGCCAGAGTCAATAGCAAGCCTCAGAGATGCATCTGCTTAGGCGGCAGTTTCAAGACAGACCATGTTATTTGAAAGAATGACCGCCAGCTCCCACAGTGAATGCAGCCAGGCAGGGTCTTCCACCCGGGAAGAAAGTGGTACTTTCTACAGCTGATCCCTAACTAATGAGAACAGAAAGGGAAAGAAATACACAATCTTAACATTTGTTATAGCACAGAGGTTACACACTTAGCCTGCTTATCAGGAGTACTGAACATGTAAACAGCTCCCACTGAATTAAGTGGGAGTGGCAGATGCTCAGCAACTGTGAAAATCAGGCCACCTTAAACACCTGTATGTGAAATCTTTGACCCCATCCCTGAACAGTAGTGAAGGATCACTCATACACACAGCACATTCTCAGGAAAGGCAGCAGAGTGAAACCAGTACAATCACTGTCAATTTCACTCTGCTGCGTGGGAAGCTGTAGGGACACAAGCATGAGAGGAGAGTTTTTCTTAAATGATCATACTCCTTAGGTACTGATTACAGATGTTCCAGGCACTTAATATAAAACAGGATATAGATGCATATATGAGCTAACTGATGGTACTGAATAGAAAGTGTCAACCAAAGGCCATTTGTCAAGGTCTCCCTCTGGGACCCACTGCTCAGAACTACCGCACTTGTATGAACTGGTTAGAAACTGACAGATAACGCAGTTCAGAAAAAGAGTAAGCTTGGGGCCAGTGTAAGTAACATACCTTTGAAAATAACGAGCATCACGAATGAGCTGGTCCTGATCCCAACAGGAACATGTTGGCATCAAAAAAACACCATTATAACAGGCACTAATTGGCTTCCTTGCTGGCAGACTCCGCAGAGAAGCCAAGGGACTGAATAAACCATGGAGGCCACGGTCATCTCAGCCCCAGAAGAGGTTCCTCTGTTATGATGGGTCCTTCTCAGCCTCTCAAAATCACATACAGAGGAAAACTCACACTACTGCTGCTCTATGAATCAGAGGCCTTCATACATGGGACTGTTAATCACCTTTTACATGCACTAAAATTAAAGAAAATAATGGGAGTTGGAGTTCCAAGATATGGTCAGTATTACAGCCTCTTTGGGGTTGAGGGAGAGGGTCTGGCAACCAGAATCCAGGGATCAGATTAAAAACTAGGCCTCTCTGAAAACTCTGACAGCTTAGAACCTGATCAGCAGGAAAACAAACCAATCCTGGACTCCACAAGGCATGCTCAAGCCAATACTAACCACAAACTTCTCGCCGTTCTGCTCCACATGTTTGTATGTGGGGATGGAGATGGGCACAGCTTGCTTTTCAGTGTAGTCATAGAACGACTGCCCCAAAGAGTCGTCGCTGGGGTCGAGGTTATCAGCCTCATGGGGCGGAACGGATAACACTGTCAGTATTAACTCCTTCTCTCCCGCTCGAATCAGGTCCACCACCTGCTTGTGCGTTGCCCCTTCTACATTCACGCCATTCCTGGGAAGGGAAAAAACAATAAGGCTATAAACAAGGCAGATGTCCCTAAGAAGCCGCAAAACCAAGCCAGGTTTCAGAGTAGCAGCCGTGTTAGTCTGTATTCGCAAAAAGAAAAGGAGTACTCGTGGCACCTTAGAGACTAACCAATTTATTTGAGCATAAGCATAAGCATGAGCATAAGCTTTTGTGAGCTACAGCATCCAATGAAGTGAGCTGTAGCTCACGAAAGCTTATGCTCAAATAAATTGGTTAGTCTCTAAGGTGCCACAAGTACTCCTTTTCTTAAAACCAAGCCAGGATCAGCCTAAAAAAGTGTGAAAACAACGTGGCTCTTCTTATTTACTCCCTTTACAACATTATTAGCTGAAGCTGCCTAATATCATGCGGTTTGACATCCCATGTCCTTTCAGTGACTTCCACCAGTCATGAATTTGAGCCAATACCTATTTAGCTCCCAAATTGTAGGTTTTGCAAAAAATAAAGTAAATAAAAAGGGGGATTGGATCCTCCTGATGAATGGAACTGGTTTCAGTTTTATGGCAGCGGAAATAGGATTTGCAATTTAACACTTCACTTGCAGTGCTGGGAAGCCAAACACTACCTTGAGGTATGCCAGTACAAGAGAACTGAATAGATCTGATCAGTAGAGATGGATGAAATTTTCTCAGCAAATAGTAAATTTGCCAAAAAGTCCATTTTTCAGGGCCCCCAAAACTATTAGCAAATTCAGCTAACAGATTCAGCTGGAATTTTTTTTTTAAGAAGTATCTTTCCAAAAATCAAAAGTTGTATTTCATTTAGAAATTTTTCTAATTTTTTTTTCTAAAAAACAAAAGAAAAGGGGGAAGCTCAACCCTCCCAAATGACCCAAAAAGCAAAAAAATACCAAAAACATTTTGTTTTGGGTTGAAATAAATGTTTTAATTTTTTTCATTTCGGTGCAAAAAAAAAAAAAAAATCAGTTACGGGTTGAACCGATCCAATTTTCCCCACACACACACTTTTCAGTTTGGCCCCCGGATAGAAAAATATCAGCTCTATTGACCAGTTTAGTTTCACTCTCCAACCTATGCGAAGTCCCAAAAGTAAAAGATTTATTGATAGCGAAACGCCCATTCGATTTTAAATCAATGATCAGTTTTTGATAATTTTTTTAATACTAATACGCCTGCTGTAATTTTCAAAATAGGCTTTACTATTTACTACAATTCTTCACCCTCCCAAAATGTTCATTGCTAGATAGGTCCCTGGAAGATGAACTTGTCGCTTTCGATTTAAAGCACAAATCTAAGGAGGTCCAAGGTTAGGGAAGCAAAGCTTTATAATGAATATTGTGCATTGTTCCAATCAGGCAGCAAACAGAAAGCAGCTTTAATAGATTTTAAGGCCTCAAGGGACCACTATGATCACTTTGTTGACCTTCTGCACAACACTGGCCAGAGAATTTAATCCAATAATTTCTGTATCTAGTCCCATAACTAACAGTTGAGTTAGAGCAAATATTTAAATTAGGAAATAAACCCAATGTAAAAAAATGGAAGGTTTGAAACTCTTGACACTAAGTGGTCTCTAAGAACTGCAAATGTTATTGCTCTCTCAACAACACACACTGGACAGTCAAGCTCTGCTAAGTTCTGTTCCAAGGATAGCCCAAGACACAACAGACCACACCTGGTTACCAGTTTTTAAAGGCATTTGTTTTGTAGTCAAATAAAATCCAAACATAGCTGTTTTGTTTTTTCTTCCAGTTCTGGGGAGGGGGGGGGGAAAAGCTGTTTTTCTCCCAGATAAGAATTAAATTTAGCAGCAAGCCTCCATAGATGGTGTCAACGGAATAGTCTCTGTCAGGGTTTGGTATCTGAAACATCCAGTTGTATAAACAAGAACAGTCCAAGCTGCATCCCCGCTAATCAGCCCAGATGCACTGGAACTGGGCTGCAGGCTCCAGACAGAGCACATCTCATCTGAAGGGACCAGTCCCCTTCTCTTCATTAACTGCACAGGCTGCTCAAAAACACATACTTGGAATGACATGAACACAGAATTAGCTCAGGGATAGGGCAATGAGAAACTCCTTTAATCTTGGGGTCGCTGGTTCCAATCCAACTAAAGTCAGAGTGACCAAAACTAGGCCCACCGATTTGTTTTCTTGCCACAAAGGAACTGCTCTGTCCTATCAAGCTAATTGTCCATCATGTCCCATATACTGTGCCTCTGGCCATGAACACCTAATGCTTCAGAGGAATGCAAAAGAAAAGCTGTGCGCACTTAGTTATGAAACACTGCCCATGCGAGCGGAGGAAGAGAAATTTTTCTTAAACACCCCCCTCAGGCAATTCCATATCTCCCTCCTTGAGCGTGAGAATGGATTTTCATTATCTAATTGAGGAAAGCCACAACCACCACTCTCAGAATTATCCAAGCCTGCTTGAAATGCAGCCACCGTATTTAGCTTTCTGTCCTTCCAAATTCTCCTTAACACTGAAATAAAAAAAAAGGCAGCTCTTACTGCTTAATATCCAGTACCTTTTACTGAACTTTTACTTATAGGAACATCCCTGAAAAGATTGTCTAAATTACAAATCCGATTCAAGGTTCTGAACCAAGCCGAAAAAACTGCTTAAGAGGGTACTCATAGAAATGGACAGGATCAAACTGTCACAGCCAGGTTCAAGTTACTCTCTGGACCAGGGTATTAAGCGTGGTCATTAAAATTCTGTTCAAAGCTCTATGCAGCCAGGGTTTCCGTATCGTTTTAAAAGGCAAAAGTGAACCTTCCCCACACACTGCCTTCAGGTTCTTCTGGGCTTAGAGGAGTTTGCAGAACAATGAAAGCTCAAACGCTTTGAGCACCTGAGGAAGGTGGCATTACTTTGTGTACAACGGTGCGGGTACTAGCCTGGGACATGGGCTCAATTCCCTGCTCTACCACAGATGTCCTGCGTGATCTTGGGCCAGGTACTTAGGGCTTGTACACACTACCACTGATGTCACTCAGGGAGTGTGAATAAGCAATATGTTTCACTGACCTAAATGCCAGTGCAGACAGTGCTCTCTCTCCCCCATCAACATAGCTATTGCCTCTTGCAGAGGTGGTTTTATTATGCCAACAGGAGAGCTCCCTCCCATCGGCATAGAGCATCTTCACCAGATGCATTACAGTGGTGCAGCTGCACCGCTGTAGTGCTTCTAGTGTAGACTGGCCCTTAGTCTCACTGTGACTCAGTTCCCCAACTGTAAAGTGGGGATAAGAGCAGGGTTCTACCTCACAGAGGTGGCTGTGTGGATAAAAACATGAAAGCAGTGGTTCTCAATCGGCGACCCAATCAGCACACAGCTGCGGCTCATGTGACCTCCTCAGGGCCATACAGGTACAGTAACTCCTCGCTTAATGTTGTCATTATGTTCCTGAAAAAATGCTACTTTAAGCGAAACGATATTAAGCGAATCCAATTCCCCATAAGAATTAATGTAAATAGGGAGGGGGTTAGGTTCTGGGGGGGGGGAAGGGGGGATAAATATATGTGTATATATATATATATATATACACACACACACACACTATAAAGTTTTAAACAAATAATTGAATACTGTACACAGCAATGATGATTGTGAAGCTTGGTTGAAGTGGTGGAGTCAGAGGGTAGAATATTTCCCAGGGAATGCCTTACTGCTAAATGACGAACTAGCACCTGGCTAAGCCCCCAAGGGTTAACACATTGTTGTAAATGTTGTACAAGGCAACATGGAGGGAGGAGACACAACAGACCCATGGCAGTGGCTGCAAACATTCCCTGCAGAAACTGAACGTGATGAACCACCCATGCTATCCCATTAAAGCACACCACTCCCTCCACTTTCCAAAGTACTGGGGGTGGGGAGGGTCCATGAGACAGGCACACACACCATGTGCGTGTCTGAGAGAGAAAGAGAGACAGACAGACACACAGCATGTGTGAGTGAGAGAGACAGACACACATTGCCCCTTTAAGTATGCTGGCCACACTCTAAGTACACTGCCTTTTTAAGAAGATCAGCAAGCTGAGACAGCAGCTGCTGCCAGCAAGCTCCCTCTGTCCTGAGCCCTGTCATATCCCCTCCTGCTCCGTGGAGATGCGGTACAGAAGTGGGGGCATGGATACCCTGACATCAACACCCCTTCCCCCACCCCCCCGCACAGCAAGGAGGCGGCGCCCAGGAGCAGCTCCAAGGCAGAGGGCAGGAACAGCACACAGCAGAAGGGGGAGGGACATCTGAACTGCAGGCAATTGATAGCCTGCTGGGCTGTGCACAGGGAACTTAGGGGAGCTAGTAGGGGGGCTGCCGGCCCACCCTAGTTCCATGCCCCCCACCAGCTTGCTCCAACAGGCTGCTTTTCCTGCAAGCAGTGGACAAAGCAGGTGGCTGCCAAACAATGTTATGAGGGAGTATTGTGCAACTTTAAACGAGCACATTCTCTAATGGATCAGCAAACAACATTAACCAGGACAGTGAGGAGTTACTGTAGGATATATATTGTGTGGATGCAGCCCACATAACACATTCAGAGCTGCATATGTGGCCCACAATAGTAAATAGTGTGAGAACCACTGCATTAAAGAATGGGAGGCACTGTGCTCCTAGCAATGAGGGCCGGGTAAGTACCTAAGACAGATAGCTATCTAAGATGTGTCCTACAGTCCCTCATCACGGATCACCTCCTGCCACAGGATTAGAGTGTGTATGGCTCCCTTTAAATTCGCATTCTGGATATTATAATGCAGCCATAACTGTCAACTGAACCAAGCTGTCCGTCACTGAAATTTAGTGCCACAATAAAAATGAGAAAAGGAGTACTTGTGGCACCTTAGGGGCTAACAAATTTATTTGAGCATAACTTTTGTGAGCTACAGCTCACTTCATCGGATGTGGAAAATACAGTGGGGAGATTTATATACACAAAGAACATGAAACAATGGGTGTTACCATACACACTGTAATGAGAGTGATCAGGTAAGGTGAGCTATTGCCAGCAGGAGAGGAAAAAAACCTTTTGTAGTGATAATCAAGCCATTTCCAGCAGTTAACAAGAACGTGTGAGGAACAGCAGAGGGGGAATGTAATGACACATCCACTCCCAGTCTTTATTCAAGCCTAATTTAATGGTGTCCAGTTTGCAAATTAATTCCAATTCAGCAGTCTCTCGTTGGAGTCTGTTTTTGAAGTTTTTTTGTCGAAGAATTGCGACTTTTAGGTCTGTAATCGAATGACCAGAGAGACTGAAGTGTTCTCCGACTGGTTTTTGAACATCATTCTTGACGTCTCTCATTTGTTCCATTCAACTGAAGTTCACGTGCTTCAAGTTTACCCTGCATGGGAATTGTACAGAATTACACTGGGTCTGTGAAACCCCAAGATACTTATTTCATGAGTAGGACCCCACCAAATTTACGGCCGTGAAAAATGCATCACAGACCATGAAATCTGGACTCCCCTGTGAAACCTGGTCTTTTGTGTACTTTTACCCTATACTATACAAATTTCACAGGGGAGACCAACATTTCTCAAACTGGGGGTCCCAACCCAAAAGGTGGTTGTGAGGGGGTGGGGGGGATGTCACGGTATTGCACCTCTGTGCTGCCTTCAGAGCTGGGCAGCTGGAGAGCAGAAGCTGGCCAGCCTCCCAGCTCTGAAGGCAGCGCTGCTGCCAGCAACAGCACAGCACCAAAGGTGGCAACACCACAACCCCCCCGCACAATAGCCCCCATGATCCCCTTTTGGGTTGGGGCTCCCACGGTTACAACTCTGAAATTTCAAGTTTAAATATCTGAAACCATGAAATTTATGATTTTTAAAATCCTATGACTGTGAAATTGACCAAAATCTACCATGAATTTGGTAGTGCCCTATTCATGAGACAGCAATCATAGAATATCAGGGTTGGAAGGGACCTCAGGAGGTCATCTAGTCCAACCCCCTGCTCAAAACAGGATCAATCCCCAACTAAATCATCCCAGCCAGGGCTTTGTCAAGCCTGACCTTAAAAATATCTAAGGAAGGAGATTCCACCACTTCCCTAGGTAATGCATTCCAGTGTTTCACCACCCTCCTAGTGAAAAAGTTTTTCCTAATATCCAACCTAAACCTCCCCCACTGCAACTTGAGACTATTACTCCTTGTTCTGTGATCAACTACCGCTGAGAACAGTCTAGATCCATCCTCTTTAGAACCCCCTTTCAGGTAGTTGAAAGCAGCTATCCAATCCCCCCTCATTCTTCTCTTCCGCAGACTAAACAATCCCAGTTCCCTCAGCCTCTCCTCATAAGTCATGTGTTCCAGTCCCCTAATCATTTTTGATGCCCTCCGCTGGACGCTTTCCAATTTTTTCCACATCCTTCTTGTAGTGTGGGGCCCAAAACTGGACACAGTACTCCAGATGAGGCCTCACCAATGTCGAATAGAGGGGAACGATCACGTCCCTCGATCTGCTGGCAATGTCCCTACATATACATCCCAAAATGCCATTGGCCTTCTTGGCAACAAGGGCACACTGTTGACTCATATCCAGCTTCTCGTCCACTGTAACCCCTAGGTCCTTTTCTGCAGAACTGCTGCTGAGCCATTCGGTCCCTAGTCTGTAGCGGTGCATGGGATTCTTCCGTCCTAAGTGCAGGACTCTGCACTTGTCCTTGTTGAACCTCATCAGATTTCTTTTGGCCCAATCCTCTAATTTGTCTAGGTCCCTCTGTATCTTATCCCTACTCTCCAGCGTATCTACCTCTCCTCCCAGTTTAGTGTCATCTGCAAATCTTGCTATCCAAGAATTGTTTCCTTCAGTGTGAAGTTAGTGTTGTTAAACAGTGCAGCAATAGACAGTCCGAGAGACTGACGCCATCTGTCTGTCCATAGACCAGGTTCAGCACAAGGGGCCGCAGGTCATGTTTTCCTCACACTGTCTGCCGCCTCTGTGCTTCAATCCAGACCTGAAATGGGGAGGGGGAGTTGGGCGGAGGAGAGAATTCAGTTACTGTGGCCCATTCAATCCCGGGTTTCCCGGAGAGACTGCCACGGATTGCCAGTTGTGATGGTGGTTTTGGTAATATGGACGACTATACAATAGGAACTGGACTGAGATCCACCAGATTCATTTCACGAGGGCTACAAGATGGAAACAGTTTTTAGTCACTCACAACCTGAGCTGGATACGACCTAGGACCCTAGAAGAAAAAACTCAATACTCATTCCCAGTCACCAGAGCCACCCCCGTCTCTCTCCTGACAGAGGTCATGCCAGCAAGAAACATAATTCAACTGCCCTCCTCTCCTCACTCACAATTTCTAGAGCTTGCTTAACCATGCCTGCTTCCAGGCTGATCTGAAAATGGCTGCTTCCTTGTGCAACTGGATACAGACAGCCCCAGTTCCCTTCTAGAACCACACTTCCTCCCAGAGCTGGGAACGGAACCCGGGTGCCTCAACTCCAAGTCCTGTCGCTAACTACTGCAATGTATCATTTCATTTGCACAAAAGTAACTGTCTGTGAAGCCCCCCGCCCCCCCCCCCCGCCACCCAGTCACTTAAAATATCAACCCAACAGGCTTCTTTATAAGCCCAGACACGATTTCAGTGGCAGTCCTGCTGCTGCTCCACTGCACTAGGCCCCAGCTCGGCAGTACAAAGGCGCTGAAGGGAGCTGTGCAATATCACAGGGGCCAGAGGCCTAGCACCTGCGCAATAAAGTCACCATAGCAACTCAGCCAGGAGTAATCACCTCCAAGCCAAAGAAGGGGAACGGTACTTCATAACCAGGGATACTAGTTTTCTGTGATATAAAAACCAAAATTCTCTGATTTTAAAAAAAAAAAAAAAAAAAACAGCATTTTTCCGTGATTACAATGAAACGCGGAACTTTAGTTTCCCTAGCCACAATATATACAGGTATCAGTTGAACACGACGTTTTACTGATGTACAGTAGAACCCAGTTTATCCGAGCCTCCATTATCCCGCTCTCTGTATTAACCGAACCACCAGCTGGCCAGGGCTGAAAGCAGCGGGGCTAGGGCTGACAACTAACGCTCCGGGCTGGCGGTTCTGTTAATACAGAGAAGCGGATAATGGAGCGCAGATAAATGGGGTTCTACTCTATATTTTTTCACAAAATGTAAAAACTAAAGATTTTCTGTAAAAACGCAAATTCCACAATTTTCTGTGGCAAATGGATTTCTAGGATCCCTGATAATATGGCACGGACAAATCAGAAGCCTCCAGAAGGGCGAGATAAGCTTAGCCAAACTACGTAATATTTACTCAGTGATAGAACTGTTTGGTTTTCCAGAATTTAAACACACTGGTTCCTAAGACAATTGGACACTAGAGGATTTTTTGGACATGAGTGCATTTTGTTTTGGTTTTACTTCCACCCTTGTCTGGACGTTGTAAGAATGATACTAAGTTCCCCTTGCCTTCCAGCAGACTCGCCCTGTCCCAGAGGAGAACTAGTTGGCTCCTATCCAATCTGAGATGTCTCGCTGCAAGACGCAAAGTTGTATGGAGCCCCAAGGTGGAACCCTTAACGAGGAAGCATTGGTAGCATTCACTACCAATGGGCTGGAGAACCAAAATGATCTGCCATGACAAGGCTCGCCAGCCCCTGGGCAAGGCATCCTGCTAGAGGGAGCCATTTGCGGTACATGGTTTTCCTAGTGTAAATGGGGCCTTGGGGGACACTGACCTAGGCGCTGACTCCATGGCTGGAGCACCCACGGATCAACTCCTCCTCCTGCCCCCCTGCATCCCTTGTGCCCACTGGGGCATCGAGAAGCTCCTCCCCCCTCCCTCCAAGTGCCTCCCACAATCAGCTGTTCAGTGGCATGCAGGAGGCACTGGGAGGGAAGGGGACGGGTGGGGGCAGGAAGAGGTGGGGAAGGGAGCAGGAAGAGGCAGGACTGGGGCGGGAGTCGAGCAGCTCCCGGGAACTGGTGAAGTCAGTGCCTCTGGACATAGATATTTTTGACAAGGTAGGATTTCCCCACATCGCTATGCTTAAAAAGGGATATTTCCAAGGTTTACAGTATTTCTGGTTTTAAAAGTTTTTACATTTATAAATCTCTTTAGAAAACGTTTGAGGATTTCATTCTCCTAAACCATCTCAAGAGAAATGCTAAAACTATCCCAGAACACTTAAACTGTGTGGATAAAAATCAGTTATTTTGGGGGAGGGGGATCAGTTTTTATTTAAATCAGATTTTTTGATTTGGTTATTTAGATTATAAATTTTTCATTAAAAACTGTTTAAAACGAAATCTGAATTTAATACAAAATATGTTGAGGACTAAGCTTGTTATAATCTCCTAAAACATTTAAATAAAAAAAATAAATATGCTGAATCCATGATCCTCTATCAAAAACTCAGTTAAAGGCTGCTTTTCTATATAAAGAAAGAAACGGGGGGCGAGGGGAAATCTAACTTTTACGGTCAAGCTTTATAAATAGGGTACAATGGTAGTAAATAAGCAATACAGCATTCATTTTCTAACATACTAAATATGCACAATTAAGAAGCTGAAAATATTAAGCTACATAATTGCTTAAATAAATGCATATCATTATAGTGTACCCACCTAAAAAAGATGTACCAAATCTAGTGTGAAGGCTCTGTTTAGCAATAATCAACATGTTTCAAATGTGAGTGTGCCTTTCTTTAGAAAATAACTCAGATACAAAGGTAAAAGTTGATTAAAATTGAAGATTTTAAATGGCAGCTTTCCACATCGTGATTTAAAATCAATCCAGCCTGAGGGAAAAAGTTTGAAATCAACTTTGTCCTCCCCTAGTGGAGAGCAAAATGTCAACAAAAGACTAACTCTAAAAGCTGCCTTCTCACCTGTGTGCACCTTTCACCCAACAAGTCCCAACCATCCCACTACTGGAGGAGAATGTTCCAGGGACCAAAATATGTGTAGGTTTTAAAAGTGACCTCTTTCTAAGGAGCCGAACCAGCAGAACTGTTACTCTCACCATGATTTCATGTATCGTCCACCTCTGTTAACAGAGCACTCTTCCCCAGCCCACTCCCTCACCTCTTTCTGTTCTTGACACCTGACTTGGAGCATGTATGATTCTGAAGTTTTACATTATTTTGAAGTTTACAAGTTTTAAATAATTTAAAATAATGTAATGAAGTTTTACATTATTTTGTTTTTGAGTACAGTTATGTAACAACAAAATCTACATTTGTAAGTTGCACTTTCATGACAAAGAGATTGCACTATAGTACTCGTAGGAGGTGAATTGAGAAATACTATTTCTTTTGTTGACCATTTTTACAGTGCAAATATTTGTAATAAAAAATAATACACACTTTGATTTCAATTACAACACAGAAAACAATATATATGAAAATGTAGAAAAACATCCAAAATATTTAATAAATTTCAATTGGTATTCTATTGTTTAACAGTGCGATTAAAGCTGCAATTAATTTTTTTGGAGTTAATTGTGTGAGTTAACTGCAATTAATCGACAGCCCTAACTTTTTTCCATGAGTATTGTTACATTAGCAGGTCCTTCCTCACCATAGGAATTAGGGCTGGAAGAGACTTGTTCAACCATCCAGTCTGCCTGCAGCTCAATCCTAGGATAAAGATGATACATCCTATGAAGTGAGCTGTAGCTCACGAAAGCTTATGCTCAAATAAATTTGTTAGTCTCTAAGGTGCCACAAGTCCTCCTTTTCTTTTTGATGATACTTCTGCAATTTCATCTTTGACAACAAGGCATAAAACCCTGAAATTCCTGGGGAAATGGAGAGAGAGTCTCTCTTATCGGCTTGACTATTTTCCCTGTGTAAAGCCCCACACCAGTAACACATACATGGCTCTACCCCAAAGAGCTTACCATCTAAACAGTAATGTTTCAGACAGTGGAACAGTCTCTAAGGCTACGTCTACACTACAGCCTATGTTGGCATAATTTATGTCGCTCAGCATGAACAAACCACCCCCCGAGTGACATAAGCATTGGTGTGCACAGCGCTACCTCTGCAGGAGAGCTTCTCACGCCAACGTAGCTTCTGCCGTTCGCGGAGGTGGGTTTTTTATGCCGACTGGAGAGCCACAGCAGCATTGTACATGTAGACATGGCCTTAGGCTATGTCTTCACTAGGAAAACCACAGTACAACAGCTGCTCCACTGTAGCGCTTCAGTATAGAGCGGTGGTTCTTGACCCGTGGGTTTCGGCCCAATCAGCACACAGCTGCGGCCCACGTGACATCCTCAGGGCCATACAGGTGTATATATATTGTGTGGTGGCGGCCCACATAACCCAGATAGAGCTGCCCACAATGGTAAACAGGTTGAGAACCACTGGTGTAGACACTCAATACAGCAATGGAAAGGGTGCTCCGACCACTGTAGTTAATCCACCTCCCCGAGAGGTAGTAGCTAGGTCAACAGAAGAATTCTTCCATCGCCCCAGCATTGTCTACACCCAGGGTTAGGTTGGTTTAACTACAATGCTCAGGGGCGTAGATTTTTTTTTGAGTAACGCAGCTCAGTCGACCTAATTTTTTAGTGTAGACCTGGCCTAAGTGGAAACCTCATGACTTGAGACCGTGAGAACGAGGCTGGAGAGAGCACTGGAGAACAAAAACAGAACATATCCCTGCCCTGGCAATTCAGTTAGAACCTAATCAGTATTTCCCATCTCTAGTATGCTCCTAACAAAGGGAAACACTTGTATGCTGACCTTTCTCTTTTCCAGCTCAAAATCAAGTCCTAGTTTTAACATTCTTTGAGTACGATAAATACCCATTAAGTAGAGACAGCATAAGCAAACTGAAGTCCACTGACTTTACCACTGCTGATATATTCCTCACACTGAGAAAAGAGCCTGGATCATTTAGTAATTGTTTTCACACAAGCTTGTCATGCCATTTTAAGGAAGTTCTAACAGCTCCATGTGTATTAACAGGCTCAACACTAGTGTACGATATAGTTCCCATTCTTCTGTTTAGGAAGCAATAAAAAGACTTTAAAGTAATGCTAGTGAGAAAGGTTTTGAAGTACACACAAAAACTCGTGCTAACATTTCCAAAGGCTTTAAAAAACAAATGTTGCTATAAGATGAGTAAGAATTAACTAGGCAAAGGAAAAATACTCTGTCTTACTAAAGGGGGTAAGTATTTTTGGCCACTTCAGAAATAAAGCTTGGTATCAATTCTGGAAACTGAACAGCAATTACTTTCTTTCAGCTTATACAAGCAAACAAAGAATCGCACCAATAAGGACAGAATATCATTTAGTCCAGGTCAACACTACAGAATTTGTCAGCATAGCTATACGAGTCAGGGTGTGAAACAAACCACACCCCCAGCCAACACAGTTATGCTGGCAAAATCCTCAGTGTAGACACAGTTATGCCAACAGAAATCTGCCTCTGTCAGCATAAATAATGTCATTTGGGGAAGTGGTATTATTATGCTGACAGAAGAACTCCTTCCATCAGCAGAAGCTGTGTCTACACTAGGGGGCTATGGCAGGATACTTATACCAGCATAACGTTTGTAGTGTAGATAAAATCTTAGGGCATGGCTGCAGTAGAGAGTTTACAGCAGCGCATCCACCAATGCAGCTGCGCCACTCTAAGCTCTCTCATGTCGCCACTCTAAGCCAATGGGAAAGAGCTCTGCTGTTGTCTTAACGACTCCAGCCCCTGCAAGTGGCAGGAGCTATGTCGGCAGGAGAAGTTTAACTTATGTCACTCAAAGTGCTGATTTATTCACCCCCCTGAGTGACATTAGTTATACTGACATGTAGACACAGCCTTTAGGCTCAGTGCCATTCATATTGTATTCTCCTCATTTGGTCAGAAAGTGAAAATTGGGTTCTGAGAAGAACTCCAAAGAGAGAGTACAAACCGGAGAACAAGACTTCAATCATCTTGCCAATTGCTGCTGATCTTTCTGATAGCACTGTATCTCATCGCCACTTTCAGTTCCATCACAACTCTCCCAACAAATCTTGTAACACTTATATGGCTCTTGCCACCTGTGACAAAGAGGGTATTTTCTTTAATATTTTTATGAATCCTAGGCATGCCTCAGTTTCCCTCTGTACATTGCATTGCTACCCAGTGGGTGCAAAAGGGTTAACCCTGCTCCTGGGACAGTGCAGGAGGGGTGTGCATCACCTCACTGTCTGGGGGAATGAATGAAGTTGGAAAAGAACTGGCTCAAACCAATCCAAATCAACAGAGGGTCCAGCAAGACAAAGATGCCCTAACACAGTGATCCCTGAACATTTTACCTTGCAGCCCCCCTTACCCCATCAATGCCCCTCCCTGAGCTGTGGTTGGCAGCCAGGGCTGCGGACGGGGCCAGAGCCATGGTTGGGGGCTGAAGCTAGGGCCAGAGCCGCAGCTGGGCACCAGGGCTGTGGCAGGGACAGTGGCCGGGGGACCTGGGGCAGGGCTGGGTACAGCTCTCTCCCCGCTCGCCCATGGGGGCTGACCAGGGCCCTGCCGCGACTCCTGAACATTCCTCTGTGCCACTGCCCCAAGGACTCAACACTAACAGCAGGAACCCCAAGCAAGACAAGGAGATGCCCTCAGGACTGAACATCTAACAACCGGAAACAACTCCCACCCCCGACCCTGCAGGCTGGACCGGGGACTGAGCTGGAGAACAAGATGTCAGGTGACTGGAGGAAGGGTGACCCTTTTGGAGGGACTCGGGAGCCCGGAGCTGGGCAGATAAAGGGGGAACACAGGACGAGAGCCAGAGGTGGAGTCCATCACAGCTTGGCTGGCTCATCAGGGCACTGGTTTAACCAGAGTGGACTATGGCATAACTTCTGCCTCTCTGTGCTACCCAAAGGACGTTCGGATTCTGTAGCCAGGTGACTCATCAATGACTCCCTTGTTCTGAAAAAGGCTGCCTGTGTCACTGTAAATACTCCCGGAGAGCACGGTGCGGGCCCGGTACAAGCCTCCCGCTGGAGTTTGGCTTGGCTGGATTCACTCGAGGGAGCCACAGAGACAGACAGGGAATGCTGGGGTCAAAGACCCAGTCTTGGGGTCCACAGGCCTGACTCTGTAGATCTGTGTGGGTCCTTTTGACCCAGCACAGTAAAGGGGTCACTCCAAGGAGACCACTTACAGGCTGGGGCACATCCCACACCCCGTGACACCACACAAATACCCAAAGAGAGACATCCCACCAGCTTCTTCATTTATTACTACTATAAGGCATTACAGTGAGGTAGCAAAGTACTAGAATATTGCTAGTTTCAACAGGACACAATTAGCATTCAACCTAGGGTTCAGGCTTTGTAAATAAACATTTCAATCCTAGTATGAAATATGTTTTTCCAAGAGCTTTTATGTTTTCAAAATAACCATTTCCTCCTTGCAGTGTCGGAAGCCCCAACACAGCACTGTCCTACTATACCAGAACCAGAGAGCGAAATTGACTCAACACAAGGGAAACTGACCAACTTATATTTTCATTTTTTCAACCTGCAGGAAATGCAAAATGCTGAACAAGTGGTGAAAAGTAGCTATAAATTATTTCAGCTTCAGTAGTCTCAGGTGCTATTAGTCACACACATGGATTTTGTTTAAACATACTATGGAAATTTTACATCAGCTTAGATGGATACATGCAAGAGCTTTTCAATTGTATGCTTGATGAAAAGCCCATAACACAAGAACCCTTCATTAGAGTGGATTTATAAACACTACTAGAAAGACAAAAACAAACTGTCACAGCAATATACAAACAGTGAATTATGTTGAGGAAGAAAGTCAATCAGCTAGTGTTGAGAAGGATTTTGGTTTTGTATCCTTACAGGAAACAAAGAAGGTAAAACAATAAGACTTAATGCACTGTGCAAGTAGTTATGCATACAGACTTACAAGTGGAGGAGTCTTTCAAGCGATACAGGACTAACAGCAACCAATGAGCAGAAAATGGTGAATCAATTTGGTAAAACGCAAAACCATGCATCCCTCTTACTCGTTTTAGACATTCAAAGGCCCGGAATTGAGCACTATCACTGTAAAGCACTAGTATGTTCTTCAGCTTCTCATCAGCTAAAATTACAGGAAGACTTTTAAAAAGTTTCCAAGACTGAATTACAAAATTGCAAGGAGAAAGTGAGGTATATTCAGGGAACGTTAATTCAAGTACTTGATGAGCTATATAACACCACAACACTTGCTACCACAGTATTGAGCACTAAAGCTGAGCCCTGCAGGTCTCAGAAAAGTCACTCAGGGAAAGGGAGTTCGGCCTAGCTCAGCCTGCTGACCATTTCGTAAGGTGATTTTCTGGCAATTTGCCCTCTGGGCAAGCAGTAAAACACTGAAAAAGCAGCACACACAGCTGCCTCCTTGTTTTTCTAGAGACAGTGTCTGTACTTTTCCAAAGCAGAATCAGCTGTTTGTGCCTCAAGTCCATGCACAAAGTTAGACTTCAGAGCAAGGAGATGAGTTTAATCTCATTCGAACAAGGAGGAGCTAGTCTTTTTATGTGACAGCACTGAGAAAAGAGAAGCGTGTGTGCACCCACATATATAGGTCCAGCCAAGCCCAGAGGGTGTTGGTACAGTCCCCAATGTATTACTCAGGTCTTTAAATAACCTGCAGACATGGCTAATTTCTCACCTATTATGAATAATTTATTTGGCTGTTGACATCCCAGAGGCATAACTGGAAAAGTCAATTAGTAGAACACCCAAAATATTTTCTCTAAGCGCTCATCTAGCCCCAAATTACCACAGTATCTGAGCACCTCCAACATTAACAGATTCATCCATACAACACACTATGAGGCAGGAAAGTATTATCCCCATATTATGGTCAGGGAACTGAGAAAGAGATTAAATTATTCTTAACGCTTCTGTGTCAGGGCATAAACCAAACTCCAAGGGAAATTTTTCAAAAAAGGCGCACTTCAAGCTATTTTGCATATTTCTTTGACGTACTGTTGGAGACAGGACACCAGGCACAGATGGACCACCTGTTGGATCTGGTAAGCCAGTTGCTAGTGTTCCTGTCTGTGGCAGAGCTATGAACTGAATTTAGCTTTGGCCAATGACTTAATCACCAGGCAATTCTTCTACACATGGCTCACTGATACTTAAAACTTGACTCCTTCTATAACTATTAGATCATCTCAAGCAAGCTTTGCTGTAACCAGTGATTTGCACACCTGTGAGAGACATTTTTTTAAAAAGATTAGTTATGACTGTCATTCAAGGTGATAATCAAGGAACTAAATTTGCTTTCTTTATCTGCTTTCAGTGCCCTCAACTCCCACAAACAGACAACATGCTAAGAAGATTAGAGAAGCACTTTGCAGTCATTATGCTGCAATGTCAGCTTTCAAAACCAAGCATTTTGAGCTAGTAGTTACAAGGGGGAGATTCATATCAGGGTATCATGCAGTTAAGTGCTTTATAACAAGCATAGAAAACACAATTAGACACTGTTGAGAAACGTCAGACATGCATAATGCTTACCCACAGATTGCAAAGTAGTTTACAGATATTAACCCTCACAGACCCACAGAGATGCCATACAAAATATTTTTATTGTGATAGCACCTAGGAGTCAATTGCACTAGTTGCTCTACAAAGACAGAACAAAATAATGGTCCCGACTCCAAAAAGCTTACAACCTAAGAATGGATGAATACTACACCCCAGTATTTCTCTTTACTATGGAATTCCTTATTCCTTTAATGAGGAACACTGCAGAAAATTAATGACCCAGCGTGCTAGATATCCTGTTTTAAATGGCACCCACTCTATTTACATTTTATATCCATTTTACAGATAGATAAGGCAAGGCACAAAAAAGTTAAATGACGTGATCAAGAACATGTATGCCGTGCTTGTGTAGCTGTGTCAGTCCCCGGATATTAGAGACTGCCCAAGGTGGGTGAAGCAATAATTTTTTTTACTGGACCAACTTCTGTTTTATTGGACAGAAGTTCGCCCAATAAAAGATATTACGTCACCCACCTTGTCCCTCTTGATCGAGACCACACAGCAAGAAAGTGGAAGAGCTGGGAACAGGAACCAAGAGACCTCATCCCAGTTGCATGCTCTAAAAGAATGTTACTTTGCTTTATTATAGCAAAATTGCACGGAATTTGCCTCAGCTTATGTGAGTTCCAAACAAAGCCCATCTCGGAAGCGTACAGTTTTAGTGCTTTTGAAGATGTGAAACACTATATAAGCATTTGCAAACACGGATGCATTTAGGCACCTAAAAGAATGGCCTAATTTTCAGGGATGATCAGCGCTCCACAATTCCTATTCAGTCTCAGGATCCCTATTTATTTACCTAATCACAGGCTGTGGAGCTTGGGAAGGAGGGCAGGGGGGCCACCCGGACCATGGCTCAACCACTTTTTGGCTGGGCCAAACTGTGTGGCACTGCAACCCTGCACACCAAGTCACAATACCACTTTGTCAAATTTGGAAGGGGTGGGTATAGGGATCCATGGGCAGAGAAGTCAGGCTGATGCAGGGTGCAGATCTATTGTTCCTCACACGTACACTTTAAATGGCATTCCAGAGCCCCTGTGCTTAAGTATGAGTTAGCTTTGACACCCAAGTTTGAAAACAGTCCATCTCTACAGTACTATCTCTGCAGCATCAGATGATCCTCTGCAGAACTTAACTTTAAGAGCTGGTTACACTATAATGGAATGAATGACTTATTCAAAGTCAACCAACTAGAAACCACTGGATTCAGTGTGCCCCAAAATCAGCAAACGACAGCACACCTGGTACATATGTGTGCCTCCCGAGCTCCAGGGAACCCCACTCCCATCATTGCGCTTCTGTGGAGAGGAAGGGAAATCAATGCTATTTCTGGAGTCAGTTTTATTGTTTTCTCCTCCAACGTGCTGCAATACTAGAATTACTTCCAGGGGTTGGATCCAGCAATAACACAGCTAAGTGTGAAAGACACAGGATCCTCTGCTCCATGCTGACAAAATGCAATCAGGAACAATTAACTTTTTAGGGTGCCAATTTATGCACTTAAGTTAACAAAAGTAAGATCTGATATTTGCTTTCTCGCACTGGGGACCCTCCTATTTCACCAGTGCTACAACAGAGACACTGGGAGAGATTAAAGTGTTTTGTCCCAAGAACACTCACTATGTCAGTGGCAGAGCCAGACATGGGAATCCCAAGTCCCAGTTCTCTGCTCTGCCTACTATTCTATATTCCCTCCAATAGATGGGAATAGAACCCAGGAGTCCTGACTGAGTCCTCTGCTCTAGCAATTAGACTACATGGCCTTTCAAGAGCTGGAGCAGAGCTCACTAGAAGTCCTGATTCACAAGCCTCTGCTCTAACCACTAAACCACATGTTGCCATGTGAAAGAAACTAGGGGTCAAATCCTGAACTGGTGTTAATTGTCCTGGCTCCACTGGACAATTTATACCAACTGAGGATCTGCCCCCAAGTAACCTGGACAAACAGCAAATCCTTGGCTCCCAGGGTCAAACCCCAAAGCCAGCCCATAGCCTCGAAACCTATTTCAATAATTTTAAACATTCAATTCTCTTTAGTGCTTTCCACAGGGAGCACAAGGAGGTGGAGGATTTTAGACTCAGGGTCCTGTAACGCATACAAATATTCCTTCAGTCAATAAATACTGTTTTCTAAATACATCCTCTAGCTGCAGAATTCACCCAGTGAATGAATGTGTTCTCGGTGAAGGAAAGTCAAAGCACAAATATTCGGGTCACACAGCAGAAAGCCCATTGTGGATACAAGGCTCCCCCAGCACAGGTTATGAATACTCACATAACCAAGGGTCTGTAAGAACATTTCCCATCCAGTGGGACAAAACATAAACCACTTCTCCCTCACACACTTAAATCCTCAAAGACTGGAAACCAAGGCATTTTTAATTGCTATGAAACACTCATATTTAATAAGTATTTCAAGATAACTGACTCTGCAGACATATTGATCTTTACGTATTTTTAATTTATCTTACAGCAGAACACAATTAGGGAAAATATCACAAACAGCCAGAGGCACCGCAGAAACCACCTGAAGAATTACCATGTGCCAGGGGAAATTCAGTTCAAAATCTCAACAGGTCAAGGACAAGCTATAAAGGAGGCTCAATTAACACTGGAGACATGACCTAGCAGTTTAGGGCCAAATTTTAAGTTCTGACCAAAAAAAAAAAATCAGACAATATAATAAAGATTTAAATGTTTTTATTCAGAGACTTTGTTGGAGGTTGTATTTAAAATTTCCTCTGCAGGATTTAAATACTTCTCTGCATAGGACCAGTGCAAGTGACCAGAAACCAATGACAGTCCAGTACCACTGTCCAAGTGATGTGAAATGAGAATAAAATCATCCCCACCTCCAGAAAGTGGCTCCCTCTGCACTCGCTCCTCCATGTAAGGGCTGGGGGGGAGGGGATTGAAACCCTATTCTGGAAACATACAGGTGGGGAGAATATCCTAGGTTATCTCCAGAGAGATCTTTCCCTTCTCCACAAGGAGTATGTGCTGGGGTGGGGAGAAGAGATCCTTCTCTCTGCCAAGGATGCAATTCCCCTTATGCACCTTGACCTATGTTCCCTCCAGTCCCAGAGGGTGGGGGTGGGGGAGATCCTTTTCTCTGCCAAGGATGTAATTCCCCTTATACACCTTGACCTATATTCCCTCCAGTCCCAGAGGAGTAGGATCCCCCTATGTGGACAGGGATCACCTCCCCTCTCCCCACAGAGAGACTGATTCTCCCAGAGAGGGGTCTCTATCCTGGTTGAGGCATATTCCCATTCCCAAGGGAAGGCATTAACCCTCTCCCCTACAGCATATGCTCAAGCCCTCCAGGATGCAGACCCCTTTGCACACCACAGTTCCCTCTCCCCACAGAAATCTCTCTGATCCCTTCTGCTGTCCCCCAACTCCCCCTCCCCAGAGCCCTACTCCATATCCTCATCCCGTAGTCTCCCCAGCCCTGCTCCCATCTCCAGGGTACTCCCCAGCCTTGGTCCCCCTCCCCTGCTGGTCTCCCATAGAAGAGTTTCTCAGAAAGATCACCTCTCCCTGTCTGCCATCAGGCAGTCCCCCCATGCTCCCGACTTGTGCACTCCAGCCTAGATGGCTAGAGATCTCAGGGCCCCAAATGCCCCCCAAGATGGCACCCCTCCCTTGCCAAGGCCCCACTCCTCCAAGAAGTAAGGGATTTTGAGGGAGAAGGTCATCTTCTACCACGTCCCCCACAGTCCCAGCTCCAGTATGTAATCTCCCCATCCCCCGCCCCAAAACAGCTCTCTGAGCTCAGCTCCACTGGGGCTGGTTCTCCTTCAGGGGTTCCACCCGGGTCCTCCATGAGAGGTCTCCTCCCCCTCAGCTCTCCCTTCCCCCTTCAGGGACCCAGTCCATAGGTGCTCGGGGCACTGCTGCATGCCTCGGCTTGAAGTGGTTTCCATCAGACACAAGTTCAATGGTTCTCAGAACCACCACAATACAAACTGTTCCAGTAGTCCCCCGCGCCCCAAGTACTTGCATCCCCAATATGCGGTCACTCTGTGTGGTGGGGAGGGGTCCACCTCCTCCTCCCGTCCCCATCACTCTGGGCAGGGCAAGAGGTCCCCCTCCATCACTCTCTGTGGTGGGGAGGGGTCCCCCTCCACCCCCCGAATCACTCTAGGCAAGGGGCCCTTTACCCCCCCCCCGATCACTCTGGGCAAGGGGAGGGGTCCCCCTCCATCCTTCCCCTCCATCACTCTCTAAGGTGGGGAGGGGTCCCCCTCCTCCCCCCGGATCACTCTGGGCAAGGAGCCCTTCGCCCCCCCCCATCACTCTGGGCAAGGGGAGGGGTCCCCCTCCATCCTTCCCCTCCATCACTCTCTGCGGTGGGGAGGGATCCCCCTCCTCCCCCCGGATCACTCTGGACAAGGAGCCCTTCGCCCCCCCCATCACTCTGGGCAAGGGGAGGGGTCCCCCTCCATCCTTCCCCTCCATCACTCTCTGAGGTGGGGAGGGGTCCCCCTCCTCCCCCCGGATCACTCTGGGCAAGGAGCCCTTCACCCCCCCATCACTCTGGGCAAGGGGAGGGGTCCCCCTCCATCCTTCCCCTCCATCACTCTCTGAGGTGGGGAGGGGTCCCCCTCCTCCCCCCGGATCACTCTGGGCAAGGAGCCCTTTGCCCCCCCCCATCACTCTGGGCAAGGGGAGGGGTCCCCCTCCATCCTTCCCCTCCATCACTCTCTGAGGTGGGGAGGGGTCCCCCTCCTCCCCCCGGATCACTCTGGGCAAGGAGCCCTTCGCCCCCCCCCCCCATCACTCTGGGCAGGGGTCCCCCTCCATCCCTTCCCCCGTCACTCTGGGCGGGAGGGGCGCCCCTCCCCCATCTCCCACTGCCCCGCCCCCCCAGGGTCACTCTGAGGGGTCCCCCTCCCGCCCCCTCTCTCTCTCCGCCCGGCCCCCCCGTACTCACACCTCCAGGATGCGGTCCCCCTTGCGCACCCCGGCGCGGTCGGCCGCCCCCCCGCCCAGCACGGCGCTGACATGCTGCAGCGGCGCGTACAGCTCCCCGTTGATGCTCCGCAGCTGGCCGCCCTCGCTCACTTGGCCCCGCACGTTGAAGCCGTAGCCGGACTCCGACTTGACGATGCGGACGACGCGGGGCCCCCCCGGCCCGGGCCCGCCCCCCCCGTTACGGTGCGGAGCCGGCGCCGAGCGCTGCAGCCCTTCGCCCTCCTCGTCCGCCATCTTGCCGAGCAGTTCGCGGCCGTCGCCGTCACGCGATCCCCTGACCGGCCACCGTAGCCAGGCCGCCGAAGTGCTAAGGGAGATGTAGTTCAGGGAGCCTGATGGGGAGCACGGCACCACGGGAAATGTAGTTCAGGGAGCCTGGGGGCGCACAGCACCATGGGAAATGTAGTTCAGGGAGCTTCGGGGGCGCACGGCGCCATGGGAAATGTAGTTCAGGGTCTCTGAGGGGCGCAGGGCACTATCGGAAATGTAGTTCAGGAAGCCAGGGGGAGGGGTGCATGGCACCACGGGAAATGTAGTCTGGAGAATCTGAGGCGCACAGGACGTCATGGGAAATAGAGTCGGGGGGAGCCTGGTGATGCATGGCACTATGGGAAATGTAGTCCAGGAATACTGGGGGCACCAGGAGAAATGTAGTCAGTGGAGCCCAGCCTGGTGGGCCTTGTGGGAAATGTAGGCCCGGGATCCTGAGGGGTGCATAGCCCTATGGGACATTTATTCTGGGAAACTAAGGGGCACACGGCCCCATGGAAAATGTAGTCTGAAGAGTTTGGGGACAGATGGCGCTATGGGAAATGGAGTCTGGGATGCTGGGAAGCATGGCACCCTGGGAAATGTAGTCTGGGGTCACCTCAACCCCCCCAAGCCTCATGGGTGACACAGGTGCTGTTGCCCCCATAGCTCCATGGGAAAGGTAGTTCAGCCATCTGCCAGCTGCAGAGGCTCATGGGAATTGTAGTTCCACAAGCCCTAGCACTGCCTCATGGGAGATGTAGTTCATAAGGAGAACCCCAGCCACAGGTGTGTGGGAAGAGGTGGGCGCTCTGGGTTGTAGTTTTGCCTGGGGCCTGTGAGCCCTGACCTGAGCCCTCCCTGGGATGGGGCATCATCTCTGACCGCACCCTCTCACCACAGATGGCAGCTGTCACTCATTGCCATAGCAACTGCGAGGGCACCAAGCCGCCCTGAGATGTCATCAGACTGCGATGTCATCATGTTTACTCTCATGACAGCCCATTGCATTGGAATCCCATCATGTCAAAAAACCACCATCACATCACATGATGTAGCAACAGATTATGATGTCATGGCCACTGTGACGAAGTGCCACGGTGACACATGTCTAGGCTGACAACACATTGTGGTGTGATATCACCTGCATCACTCTGCAATGTCGTTGCTTTTTGAAATGTCATCACGCCCCCACAGCCAGGCCGACATGGTGGGCATGCATCCAGCCTTCGCCCTACACCATGTTGTGTCAGAAATTACATGTTACACCACGTTCCAGCTCCCACAAGTTCCATCACAGGCCATTATTATGATGTATCTGTATTGCAGTAGCACCTAGGAGCCCCAGTCACGGACCAGGACCCTGTGGTGTTAGGCGCTGTACAGACATACAACACAAAGATGATCCCTGTCCCAAAGAGCTTACAAACTGCGTATGAGGCAACAGATCCTCCTAGCTAGCGTGGCACCGTAATCCTCCTAGGCTAGCCCTTTAGAAAGGCCCCCTCCACAGTGAAATGAGGCATATGAGAAAGCTTCCAAAATGTCTGCTGCTGCTTGGGCTCCATTTACTGGAATGTACCCCCTTCCAGCACACCCATCATCCAGAAGGTGGAGGTGCCGTGCTGTTATATCATTGGCTGGGGAGAGTATGAGACATTGCAACACTAGTCAATTCCTTTCACTCTGATATAGTCTCCCTCTACCAAGCAGGGCAGGGAACCCCACGCTTACCCCACCCCAACAAAAGCTGGTTGCAGCTGATCCCAAAGCGTTTAGCTCAGAAGGTCTGTTCCAGCCGGAAAAGCAGCAAGTTCTCAACGAGAGAGAGAGAGAGAGAGAAACTCAAGGATACAGAAAAGTGGGTGTTGGCAACTGCTGTATTTACTGTCAACACATATGCACTAATATGGCTGAATCTCACAAATGTTTGCAAATGATGCCAGCTGCACCAGCCGGGGGAGAGCTTCCGAGGCTGCACTGTGTGGTGCATCTAGCAGGGGTCGCGTGCTACGCAGCATCAGACGTGCAGCTCTGAAACCAGGTAGCAATCCTGAACATGGCAAGTAATCAGAAGCATCCTGGAGCTGCCCTGTTGACACTATGCTGCAAGCAGCAACCACTATGGAAACTCTAAGTAGCAGCAAGGCTAGAACTCAAAATCTTCCTGCTCCAAAAGACCAGCCCCACTGCATGTGAGTGAACAGAGAATTCCATGGTTTGTCATAGTCTTATCCCAACTCCGGCAGGGAACCGGGAGCCAGGACTCCTGCGTTCTGCTAACAGTCAAGGGAAGGAAAATGGTCTAGCAGTTAAGCATAAGGGGACTGGGAGCTGAGATTCCTAGGTTGTATTCCTGGCACTGCCACGAAGGTCCAAGCTTGGGTGAGTCTCTTCATCTCCCCGCGCCTCAGTCTCCCTGTTGGGGTATGTAAGGGTTAAGAAAAGACCTGGGAGCCACTATCATGGTAATAGGGAGTAAAGGCATAGGCAGGCACTGTCTTTTTGCCTGATAGATAAAGTTGCCACCCCTTTCCCTTCCCTTCTGCTTGTTAAGGAGAGATAAGTGTTGCAGCTGCATGAGAAATGTGTTATCTCCCCCTTTCCTCCTTCTTTCCCAGCTACATAAACAAGCTCAGGGTCATGGCCCCTTCCTCCCTCCCCTATGAACTGTTGCTTAAAGGGAACTTGTGGCTACAGTTACTGCAAAGAAATGTTTCAGAGTAACAGCCGTGTTAGTCTGTATTCGCAAAAAGAAAAGGAGGACTTGTGGCACCTTAGAGACTAACCAATTTATTAGAGCATAAGCTTTCGTGAGCTACAGCTCACTTTAATGTGTCTTCAAGATAAAAATGTCTGTATAATATGCTTAATGATGTAAACAGGGGCAGGTATAATTATATTCAGTATGTAGCTATTAATATTCATTATATGGGCATTCATATTATCAAATAAGGGTTTTGGGGGTGTTGTAGTAAATGTGGTTATTTACATATTAACAGATAAAAAGAGTGTGATGTGACTAATTCAGGGCTTACTCAACAATTGGGTAGAAAGGAACAAGTACCCCCATAAAGAAGCCCGTTTACTCAATCCGCATCTAGGTCCTCCTGCTCATTCTTTCTATCTCTAATACTCCCCAGCTGTATAAATGGGGCTAACCACTTTGGCCAGGATACTAGAGCAAGCCCCAGTTTTTACAGAAACCCCTGCATCCTGCAGAGCAGACAAGGCCTTGGGTCTCTACAGTCTTGTCTGAATCATGCTGAAAGAGCAAGCAGGGTAGAACTTCGATGCATCTGCCTTGGGAGAATGAAGGGCCGAGTCAACCCTGAACCAGAAATTGAATCTCTGGCTCCAGGGCATCGGGCCTAGAAATTCAGACAATTTATTCTTGGTCCCAATTTTGGGGTCTTTCTTATATAGGCTCCTATTATCCCCCAGCCCCATCCCAATTTTTCACATTTGCTGTCTGGTCACCCTAACCTCTTTGTAACAGCAGGGGGAAGGGGGAGAACACAGGGAAGGGAGAGGAGCACAGAAAGTGACCCCTTCTGCAGCATCTGTCTCCCTTGCCAATCTCCAGCCCTCCCCCTCAAGTTCCCTTCATATTCGTCCTATTCCCATCTGGGACGATGCAGGGGCTGATGCCAGAGAATACCTGCTACAAACGCCTTCCTGCCATAGAGTCCTTTCATTGTATTAACCTATTCCCAGACCCAGGTGACTTGGTCCCTTCTTTTCCCTGCTCTCCCTGACCTGTGGGCCAGTCCAGCTGGTTGGCCCCCAATTTTAGGGTCCTTGCAGAGAATGAGCTGGTGGGTGTAGGGTGAAGGGAAAGAAGAGATCCTGAGAAATTGCCGGCTGACCTCAGTCTCTGTCTGTGCATTAAAGAGTCAGAAACTGCTTCCCTCACTTGGCTGTCAGCAGAATTCCTCCCCATCCTGCCCCCCGTTTAGTCAGGATTTGGCCTGGGCATCTGCACAGAGCTAAGACTCGCTATAGGAGCCCTCCGTCAACACCTCCAGGTTGCATTCTCCTTCCCCTCCCTAGTCATCTTATTTCCAGCCATTTCAGAGGCAAGCTGGGCTCTAGTCAATCTTTGGTCTCCTCTACAACTGGGAGACCACCACCAGCTGTCATGCCTGATCAATCATCAAAGCAACAGCATCAGTGCTGCAGATTGATTGCAAGACCTGTGATAGTTGGTGGGTTTTCTTAACGTCTCCGCTCCCACAGCCAGGTGACTACATGAGAGTCTCAGCATTCTTAAAAAAAATACATATTCTAGCTCTGGTGACTGGAGAAAACTAGAAGAGGTGCCATAATCAGAAGGCGACTAAAGAGCTCCACCTTCCATGGTGCTCATTTGAAAGCTCAGTAGTTGTGGGGAGCTCAACTTCTGATTTTTTAAACTCTTGAGGTTGGTCCCTACGTCCCCTCAGGAACAAACCAAGAACCGCCAGCTTTATTTGATTGCCAGTTGGTCCTTCAACAAGCCCTGGCATGCTGGCTGTGAGGACAGAATCCAGTGATTGAGGGTACATCTACACTTAAAAATACAACGTAGCCGTGGCAGCCAGGATACGTTCGCCCCAGGCGTACCTCGTATTGCAGGCACATGCAGGGTGGTGAGGTAATCCTACGGGGAGCTGCCTGTTCATTGGCTGCAAACTCCGAGGAGAAGACTTGCACCAACGGCACGGAGATTATGTCAAGGCACGGTGAGGCAGCCAGTGTCGGGGTGGGAAAGAGGTGGAAGTAAATGAAGGGGAGGACAAGGACCAGTCTGGACTCAAAGGGGAGCCAGGGGAGATTGCCAGAGATGAGGGTGGCTACATCCCATGAGTCTGGCGAGCCAGGAGTAGGAAGGAAGAGGGAAACCGGGAGAGGCGGACAACACAATTTACACTCCCAGCCTGTGACACAATTTAACCCTCTCCCTCCCTGCCCCTCAAAAAACATCTGAAAACACAGCTGCCAGGAGCCATCCTGCATTTTCACCTAGTGTAGACAGGCTCCTGGAAGGAAAGTGTGGGGTCAGGAGGAGAGCAGGGTGGTGGAAAGGGAATGGATAGCTCCAGGGGGTGAGCAATGGTGAGGAAGCAGTCCACTATGCAGATCTCCTGGGGATCCTTCACTTCCCCTCTGGCCTCAGACTCACTCACTCCAACTACCTCATCATGTCACAGCAGCCACAATGGAGCTAACGTCCCTGGGAATTGTCACCCCAGTGGGCGGACAGGGGTCAGCCTTCTGCCATCTGCGAAACCAGGGCCTACAGGATGGTGAGGCAGAGCAGACAGCACCACCCAGTCCTTCAGCCTAGGTGAGCAGAGATCAAGACTCTTGGAAAGGGAGAGGAAAGGAGGCCCTGATTCCTGCAAGCTCTATCCCATTCCTCAGCCCTGTGCCTTCGCACCAGGGGCCCATGAGTGAATTGAGCCTGACAGCAAAAAGCCCCCATCACGAGTCCACCTCCTCCCTCTTGTACAGAGGAGGAAAGCTGGGGCAGAGGAAAGCAATTTGCACCAAGATCACAATCTGAAGCTGTGGCAGAGCCAGGGATTGAAACCCAGGAGTCCTGCCCAGGGCCTTAGGCCCATGGCAAACCCCAGCAGAAGGCAAAGGAAGGAGGTCTGAATGGAGCACCATGGGGACACTTGGATAAAGCTGGAACGGGTGAGGTTTAGGCAGGGACAGTAGATTTATCAGGAGGGAGAGGGAGGCTGAGAGACAGACCCCCCACGGAGCAAGGCCCAGCTCTGGCAGCAACATACACTGAGAGCACAGCCTCTCAGCCTCCCCAGATACTGGCTCTGGGCACACCTAAAGCAAGCAGCATCCCTCCTAGCTACCCAAGGACGCCATAGCAGGCTCAGGCAGCTGTGTGCAGTATTCACTTCTCTGCGGTTTAAGGTTAGTTACTCCATAGTAGCAGCCAAAAGAAAGGTGAATGAGGGGTTAAAGGTCAGGGAATTAAAAGAGACCTAAAACTGGGGGTTCTTAGAGAGCTCTGGACAGCGCAAAGGAGATAAGGAATTAGGCCCAAAGTCTCAGCCTTTGGGGTTTAATTCTCCAAGCACTTTCTGATGCAGACAGTATCATGCCTCACCTCCTCAAGCTGCCACGCTCCACCCCATTACTAGCAGCATCTGTGTGGTGGAATGAACAGATCCTTAGATGTAGATAATGCAGCAGCTTCAGTGTGCTCTGGTAGCCTTCAAGCAGGCAAGTGAGACGGCTTAGAAGATGGCCAACAAAATCCCCTTCACCGGAGAGATGTCAGCATTCGAGAGAGCCACATCGAGGTGAACCGCACCCCCGCCACTCACCCCAGTTGCATGTTCGTGACTCCAGCCTCCGGCTGCCTCAGATTAAAAAAAAAAAAATCAGAGAAAGAACTACAGACAATTAGATCCCTTGGTGACCACAGATTCCTTTAAGAAATTCTGCTGAGCTGCCTGGCCTCTCAAGGAGTGGGGAGGGAGGGAGGGAACAGCAACCCTGGCACACCAGGAGGGTTGGCTCCTCCTCGAGACAATGCGCAGGGTACATCTAACAGCAGTTGTGTGCACGACTCCCAGCACAGGTAGACAGACAGGCATTAGCTCTGCTCAAGTTGGTGCACTAAAAACAGTAGGGGGTTACAAGGTTGAGAACCCCGAGTTTGGCAAAGCACAGTACGTAGCACACACATCCCCCCCATACACAGCACCATTGTCTCTGAGCACATCACCAACATGGATGCCTCTCTCCTCACCACACCTGTGGGTAAGGGAGTATCATCATTTTAGAGCTGGGAAACTCAGGTGTTGCACTGGGAAGCTGTCAAGAGCTGCAAGTTGAATCCATGGGTCTGCCGAGCCTTAGTGCACAACCCTCCCCTGCTGCATTTAGTCTCCCTACCCCGAGGCACGTCCGGACAGCTCCAGAACTCTCAGCAGCCCAAGGACAGCGACACACTACCAGATTCTCTTGTCAGACAATCTGGATCTCACTTAATACAGAGATTAAGAATTCAACCACCATCATCCTGGTAAACCACGCAGGAGTTTATCACAATAAAAGTCCATGAAGTTGTTTCCCCAACCCTGCAAAATGAAATGCTCCACTGCCCTCAGCAGCTACAAGATTAAAGACGTTCTAGGTACTGTAGGTGGTGTATCAAACTTCCCATGGTTTTGTACTTAGGCCCACTGAAGCAGTTTTATTTCACAAGCAACAGCAGAACAGGATCAATAGCTGCGCCGGTGACTGCATCTTCAAGGTAGCTTCAGTTAACAGTACATACTACCCAAGAAAAAATAAAATGAAAGGTGCAGGTGTCCCTGATCTGCTGAAATGAGTAAGAACTTGGACTATCACAATGGAGCAAACCCTTAAACAGAAACCATATAGACAAACATGGCTGAAATCAACAGGATGCTCTAAAAGTTACCCTCGAGAATCAGATCCTTTCTAGAAGATTTTTAAGCCAACATCTAGAAATCAAAGAACTGTATCATTGTTAGAGAACCGTATAAGTTGGCTCATAAGGGCTCTCCCTAAAACAAGCCTGATATTCAGTGACATTCCTGATGTTCAGTATTCGTTATCGGTCTTTTGCTTGAAGGGAGAAGAAAACTCACTTTTATTTCAGAAGAGGCTTTGATCAGGAAATCTGATAATCTGTGCAGAAAGCCAGCATCGCCCCATCCAGCTACAATGTGGTTAGATGTTGATAGATGTTTGGCTGCATGTGCGTTCCCTCTGTGTAATGCCCCAGCCCTGCACAGACAGTTGGCACGGCGAGCGAACCGCCCAATGACCACAAGATCTGTTAAGGGACGAAGGCACCCAGCCAGGTTTATTGTTGACGAAGCACGATACTAGTATCCCGCAGACTCTACTGGACTGCTAATACATGCATGGACCATAACAATGAACCAGCTCAGTGAACAGTGGGACATTCTGCTCCTCCCTAAGCCAGACAAAGATATTCCCTCTGAGATACATCTTTTTACCCTAATACAAACAAGTTAGTACTGCCCCTCTGACATAGTTACTTCCCCCAAATGTGGCTAGTTATCACTCATCCTTGTACATATTGGTTCAATTAAAACATCTCTATTACGTACAGTCATCCTGACCGTATCTCCTAGGAGGGGTCAGTGTGTTCCTGTTATCCTTGGGAAATGTTTTCGTACCATCCTTAATATCGGGATGTGTTTGCACGAGTACTCTGACTAGCACTCCTTAGGAATGTGTATTTCTGCAATATTAGGTCTGTTCTTGCCAAATTATGTGAGCAGGTCCTGCCTCATACCAGGCCTCTGACACAAGGGCTTATGTCTCAGGCTCTCTTCCTACTACAGCAGGATTATTTGGAGTCAATATCTGCTTCAGCCAGTGACTTGTACTAATTGTGTGATACCGAGTTTCCATTTTCCTACTCGCTGTTCTAGGCCAATACAGAAAGACCGTCTGCCTCCATCCCCACCAACTGTCAACATTCAAGCCAATACGGGTGTAAGCACCTGACAGGCTTCCCTTCTTCCTTTACAGCTGAGCACTATATCTGCCTGGGACGTGCCATACTGTGCCGTACGGGGCTGAGTGGCTCTCCTCTGCGAAGAATTGGATGTAGGCTAATCAAGAGTTATGCAGTCCAGGGCTACTGGTCTAAAACCTTTAAACATGCATCAGCGCAGGCTGCAGCACATGACTGAATAGCTCAGGGACGTGGAGCCATTCGCTTCCAGGATGCTGGTGTTAATAGTGTCTGAAAACTGTTCCCACTGGCTGCTGATCAGCGACCCGCATCAAATGTTGACATCCAGCCTGAGTCCAAATTCCCATAATTAATGTATAAAAACACAAATTCCACATACATCCCAGCACATATGCACTATTTACATAATTTATTCAATCCGCTACAGATTATTTGGACGGCTATGTAAGGCATATGGTTTTCTGCACTAAAGAGGTTATTTGATAGGTACCTTTCACAGGACTGGCTCTGCCTTTGTCTACACTAGTTTATAGAGATACAGGTGTCATATGCTGACATCTTTCCTCTACCAGAGATATAGAAAAAAAAAAAGAGAAGACTGCTTCTTTTCAAATCACATACAAGTTATATAATAACTTTCAAGCCCGGAAGAAAAACCAGATGGTATCTTCCACTGAAATCAGGAAAACAAGCACGCACTAAATATGCTACATAAAACTATGGCATTAGCACTCGTGCCCGTTTCCAAGCTAATATGAAGACACTAATAATTTACTGAAATAAATACAAGTAGGAACTGGATAACCTCTTCATTTATACCTACACAGATCTGTGTAAGGTTCATCTCTATGCTCCAGAGGAACAGACTATTGAAAAGCCTTGTGTTGGATGCGTCCCAATGAACAGCCACACGCAGCACTCGCTGTGAACACAGGAGGGAAGAGCCAGACCTTAAGAGGACATCAGTTGGAGTCAGCTGGTTTGGTGCGGTTTGGGAGAGAAACATGGGAATCTTTGTGATTTCAAGAGGATGATTTTGGGTGCTGATATTTTTAAAAAAGATTAAAAACTTAAGTCCACCATGGTTAGTTGCAATTTAAAAAAAGCAGGATTCCACTGAGGCATAAAGAAGGCCTATAGTATTGTAAGTTGCTCATAGAGCAATACCAGGCTTAAGCAAAGGAAGAAATAGTAAAAATAACTGTATCAGGGAAAGTCAGCCTAACTCTTGGGCTGAGTGCAAGTGGGTCTGTCTGTTATATACACACATGGGTTGGATGTTCCCCAGACACCACATCAGATACCATGCTCAACAAATTTGCTTCTGATGGACTCTGGAAGCCCCTAGGGACAGCAGTATGGAAAGGTCAGTTCAGTAGGCCTTGCTGCTCTGCCAGTCCCCTCCAGGAGACGGCTTAGCCCTTAAAGCACTACAGTTCTCTGGAGGCATTGCCCTCCATTTGTCCAGCGAGCACAGGGGGTGGCAGTAGCAAATGGTGAGTTTCTTCAGTTCAGAATCCGTGCCCAGGAGAGCTCATGTTTCCAGTACTCTGATGAGAGGGAGGGGCTTGGGTCCAAGGGGCTTCGCCGACCTTTTACTACAAAGCAAAAAAAGGAAAGCACTGAGGCACGTAATCAACTATATGCATTGGAGCTATAACTCAAATTATAATGCATGCCTATCAAACCTGGGTTCTTTACGTCCCCCGCCCCGCCCCCAGATCTATCTGGGTTATTATATGCCTCCCCGCATCAATCTCTGATCATCTTCCAAATATCTATGCACTAAGGTTGACAAGTCTTGTACCCCCTTTACAGACAGGGAAACCGAGGCAGAAGGATACAGTTGCTTTGCCCCTTGCCAGTGCCTTCCATCAGGGGTCTTGGTGCTTAACAGTGAATCAAGCTTCACAAGCACTCCCACAAAAAGGTATCTCCCCATTTTACAAATGGGAACATTGAGGCAGAGTGAAAAAAATGACTTGGTTCAAGGCAAACACTGAGGCAGTGACAGGATTAGAACCCAAACCTCCTGTCTCCCAGGCCAGAGCTTAGCTCACACGTCCCTGTAGAAGAAGCAGCTTGGAGCTGAACACCACAAAACCTGGTCTTGGTCTTCCTCCACAGGTCAATGCGGCTCCCTGCTTACCTGCTCACATACTCAGATTTTGAGCGAGCTCTGGTGCTATGGCTGCCAGGGTTGGTTTGCTTCTCGATCAGGTGCTCAATACGATCGTGCATCTCCAGATTCTGAAACACAGACCGGACCAAGAGTTTCAGGTCAGTCTGGAGAGAAAGGCCAAAGCGGTGGCGTGGAGTTGATTAAGCTACCACCCAGTGAACAGAGTGCTAGGTCAGCAATTCCCATGCGTTATCAGTTTGCCACTTTCCTAAAAAATAGTTGTGAATAGCGCTGGGGGAACATCAAGATCACCAGTGGTACGTGAAATGTGCACCACAATTTGGGAACCCCTGTGCTACATTAACCCATTGCATCGGAAGACCACATGACACAATGCTGGATAAACAATAGACAAGTTTTACTCCTTGCACTAAGGGCCTGAGGTCAACCCATCTTTGAGCAGACTGCACGTTAATTAGGGGCCCAAAGAGGAGTCAGGGGCAGATTAATTTCTTGCGGCTTTCATCTAATTCACCTTCCTACGTGCAAACTGCAGCCAACATTGTGCTTTGACACTTATGATCCAAACAGAGCTCATGCCCCTGTGCCGCCCCCCAGTCAAGGTTTCATTAGCTTGGCAGTTCTACAAGAACATATGGGATTAAACAGGACTTTAACTTGGATTTTAGATTAAAGCAAAGTATCAAATAGACAGCTGGCTGCAGTTGCACCATTTCAGTTTTCTGCCTTCAGGTTCAGGAAAAGGGGTGACATGCACTCACTGCCCCATCCCCCTCTGCTGATTAGCAAAATGCCAAGGCACCATGAACGGAAGAGAATGGTTAAAAGCTGCCAGCACAGGCTCAATTTTAGCCAAAAAAGGAGATGCATTTGCATTCCAGTATCAAGGACCCCGAAGCGCCGCTTTGCAATTTGCAATGTTACTATCTGGCCCATACATGCCACCAAAATAAAAGCTTCATGGCTACGGAAGCACGCTTTATGAGATCATGGACTAGACTGGAGTTGTGTCTGCTGCAGTAACGCAGCTTCACTAAGAGAGAGACAATATAGTGTAAGAAAGTGGCTCAGCGGAAACTATCTAAACCTACAGACTTCAACCCAGCATGACCTGTCCTTGCTTGTGCAGTGGGCACACTGCATGCTAAGGCTTTGCTAGCTTCTCTATCACCCCGACTGGGTGGCCTTCAGTGCTTTCGAAGAAAAAGCAAAGTTCATTCCATACATTCCAGATGTTCCAAACTTCAAAGTGACTTGCAAAATAATCACACGTGACATTTCACTGGCATTTAAAGTTTGAGAGGTTAGCTCGTATCAGTTAAACGGGAAAGCTCTGATCAGTTAAAGCAGGCTTTATCACCCCTCAACATGCACTTTGAAAAAACAACTCCTAGAAAGGCAGCTCAGCCAATCTAAGGAAACTAACAAACATACCTCAGCTTCCAAATAGGCAACTCTCTCTTTGAGCTCCTGAATAATCACATCCTTCGCATGAATCACTGTTTTGGAATTCTGAAGCTGTAAAGGAAAAAGTTAATCAAGATGACTAAAGAAATCTCAGACATGCCTACACTAGACAAGGTATCTGGAAAGCATAATAAAACGAGGAGCCTTTACCAAAAAATAACATACCGTACAGGTTTTCTGTAACTTTGGATCAGGGAAAAGGAACTCTACGTTCTGGGCAAGAGAGTTCAGAACTTGTGGACAGTCTAGAATTAACTATTTCACTCCCAGAGATTCATTGATGGGCCCCACTGCAGACAATGGGCCAAATTCACTGCTGGTATACAGGAGAGCAACTCATTTTATTCCCAAGTAACTAGTCTTGCTGGGCACTATGGTCCGATTCCCATCATCGCAACCATTCCTTCAGAAGATCAGACCTTTCACACCTGGGTCCCTCGGGGACCGTCATCACTTTGGAGGGCACCGGGATGGAAAGTGCATGGTGATATTTTCAAACAACTCCCTCTAGCAGATGATCAGAGCCAGGCTAAAAGGCTCTGTGTGGCATTCGGCTCATGCTAACTCAGACAGGAGAGACTTGGCACACTTTTCACTGCCTTGGTCCCTTTTCCTCCTCACACCCAAAAGGAAACATTGCCTTCTTCCCTTAAAGAGGGTCTAAAAATAGCTTTACGCCCCTCAGCGCAGATTCTGCAAACTCAGCATCTTTTGTATTATTTGCATTCCTGTAGCTCCAGGAGCCCTAATCATGGACCAGAGCCCCACTGTGCTCAGCACTGCACATACACAGGTGGGGGGAAGACACTGCCTGCCAGCACCAATATGTTTCCTAGCCCCAGCAAGGCGCACCCACCTGCTCAATCATCTGCCGGACTTTGCGCTGCTGACTCTTCAGCATGTCATCGAGATGGTGTATCTTCTCCCGCAAGGTGGCAACTTCTTTCTCCAGTTTGGCCGACCTAGGAAAGAGACATACGAGTGAAAGAGCCATTTAGCCTCCCCCGATTAGCAGAGGAATACGAGACTGAGCGTTTCACCACAGACATCTCACCACCTCCCCAGAGCGGTGTTTATTCTGCCATGGACGGTCAGTTGTGGGTAGTGTCTCCTGTACACATGCATGAACCCCAGCCACTTGGCAGAAAAGGAGCAGTAATAGGTAGAGAAAGTAAGGGAGATGGGGTTTTATCAGATGATGATTCATGGAGCTAGACAGCTGCTCTGGACTGCCAACAGTAGCGAAGACTGAGTGGAGCAGAGAAAGACAAGGTCTCAGTTTACCATTTGGATCCTGGAGCAAACAGGAAGCTAGTGGAGGTATCTGAGAATGGACTGATGTGGTCAGGTTTTGGATGTGGGAGATCTTTTTTCTAACAAGGCCACATGAGGACAGTGCTCAAATTATAGGGAAGGTTTTTGGGGCACAGCAGCCTGCAGTAGGAACAGGCGGATTACTCATCTTCTTGAAAAAACCCTGACATTCGGCAAGCAGCTACACCCGCCCTTCACAAGAATGCAAAGTCATGCCCCAGCGAGCTGACAGCCTCCTAGGCTCTCTCCCAAATTGGTGACTGCCTAGAAGGAGTCTCAGCATCCCTGCCCAAGGCTGAGTCTCACCTATCCTGTTCGGCGAGCTTGTCATTTTGCAGGCTTCTCAGTTTCTCCAGCTCTGCTTCACCTTCTTTCATCTTCAGCAGCAAACTCTGATGTTCCTGCAACAGATCAGAGGACAAGTTACAACAGATGTTCTGGCCTCTATTTCAGGGCAGAGGCAAAGCATCAGGCTATGTGGATCTGTAGCACTGGGCAGTCCTAGGAGGCAGCCTTGGTTGTCAGCAGAGATGGTGACCCTACAGTCTGTATCTCATGGAAATTTAATGTCTCCTTTCACAAACAAGAAAGAAAGAAATTCTCCATTCCCTTTACAGGATGGGGCAGCAGCAGTGCAAGTCTCCCCCACACTGCGCTCTACCACCGTGCTTCACCCCTGCCCTAGGCAAAGCCCCCAGTAGGGGAGCTCAGTCTCCAGGGCTTGTTGACACCTTAGCCCCTCTCCTGAGGATGCCAATACAGGTGCCAGCTGTGCAGGTAGTTATTACATGGACACCCATCCCCTGGAACAGGTTACCCAGAAGCCACCAACAAATGGCAACCGGCAGACAGCTGGCACGCTTTCTGCTGTAGGGGAGACACTTGTGCTACAGCAGCATTGCTCTGGAACTGATCAACATCCCGCACCTTACATGTTGCAAGCACTAAACCCATCACCCTTTGCAGACAGAGTGGTCCAGCCACTAGACCATTAAGCAGGTCCCATGTTGATCTCTAAGCAGTACCTTCTCCATCCCTGACATGAGCCTCTGCACTTCCTCCAGCTTCACTTCCTTCTCCATCATGCCCTCCTCAGCCTTCTTCAGAGCTGCACTGGTTTGCTCTATTTCTTTCTGGTATTGAGAGGTTGTCATCTGCAACAGGACACAAAAGAAAGATGTTTCTGATCCTCAGTCAACAAAGACAATGAGAAGGCCCCACTCGGTGACTGCATTTTAAAGACATGATGGCATTTTTAGTCTCAGCAGGTGTATTTTGCTGAAGGAAGCCAAACAGCCCAAAGTGCTGGAGAGAAGGAACGATTACAACGCTTTGTCTTCAAAGCACTTCAGGCTAACTGATGCATAAATCCTAGGGCAATGAAGACAAAAGTGCATCATAAATGCCAGAAAACTCATCATTCAGGCATGCGAGTTATGGACGTTTTCCATCTTGTTTCAGATGAACACACTCGGGGTATGTCTACACTTGAACCACTACAACAGCACAGCTGTGCTGCAGTAGGGCTTCTGTGTAGACACCATCTACAGTGTACATCATCTACAACCAGAGCGGTTCTTCTGTCAGCATAGACACTCCACCTCCCGGAGAAGTGGCAGCTAGGGCAACGGTAGAGTTCTTCTGTCAACCTACCTCGGTCTACATTGGTTGGCTTAACTACATCACTCAGGGGTATGAATTTTTCACACCCTCAAAGAGGTAGTTTTGTCAATGTAAGATCCCAGTGTAGACCAGCCCTCAGCTTGCATGACATCCCCTAGCCCAGGAGTCAGCGACAGAACCGGAACTAGAACTCAGGAGCTCCTGGCTCCCAGACTTGTGGGCTGAGCATTAGATGCTTCTGTTGTTCTGTAGAGAAGGATTCTCTCTTCTCACACCCACCAATCTCCCAGGCTTGTCCAGAAGGTATAGCCGCCAAACCAACTGATTAGCATCTATACAACATCCATTTAAACAGGAAAATTATTTGTCAGATAACTAGTACAGCAGATCTCCGGAATCATGCACAGATTTCCAATCCCTGGGGTTTGTGTCAGGAGTGCCCCAAACTCAATACATTTCTGCAACTCCCACCACCCCCAAACTCTCTCCAGGAAGCAGCAGAGCCCTAGTCTGCACTTAAAATTTAGATCGACCTAGGTACTCCACCTGTGCTTCCCCACCAGTTAGTTACGCTAGCTCTTAGTCACCCAAACACACATCCTTGCTTTGGAGAGGAGGGGAACAAGCAGATCTCTGCGGGGCCTCCCTCTAGGAGCACACATACAGGGTAATAGCATTGCCTTTTCCAGCCATTTTAGGGCTAAAGGGATTTCTCTTAGACAACAATTCACTCAAGATCCAAGAAAGGAAATGGAGCCTGGAACCATTGACACAATGGAACTAAAACCTGAGGTTATCCACAAACATGGACTCCCCTCCACCCCAGGAGCTCATTACATTTAATGGAGTCTCCATATACGCTATGCCAACATGACAAAGCCACAGTTTTTCCCTAAAAAAAGGGGACCATTAATCCCCAGTGCTGGGGAAAGAAGCAAGAGAGAGATCCTGCTGCGTCCGCATCACCTAGCACACAGGACCTGTCATTTGAAGTTACTTGCACTGCAAAACCTGCTTATATCTCTAAAGCAGTGTGTAAATTGTCACAGCTGAGTGAGTATGAATTCAGCTGCCACCTCAGAAACCCACGTTTCCATTTAATAAGTTACTTGATATGAAAACATGGTGGGGTCCCAGCTGCCCAGTTTGTGCCACATCCCTTCACCACCAAGACATCTTGTGATCTTGATGTAACAAGCTAAACATCTCTCAGAGGAAGGATTGTGTTGTGGAGAAGGCACTGGACAATTCAGCAGATCTGGCCGGGCTCAATCCTTGGCTCTGCTTCAGACTCCCTATGTGACTCTGTTCAAGACACTTCGTCTCTGTACCCACCTTTCCCCATCCATAAAATGGAGATAATACTTCCCTCATTCACAGTTTGTTCTAAGGCCAGAAGGGACTAGTGTGATCATCTAGTCTGACCTCTTGCATAACACAAGCATCCTACCACCAGAACAAGGACTTGAACCCTGGGCCCTCAGATTAAAAATCTGATGCTTCACCATCCGAGCTATCTAGGCAATTCACTGCCGTACGCAAGATACTCCTATGCTTGTCATGAGCACTAGGATGTCCTACACGTAATTAACAGGATAAACAGAAATTGGAGGAGACTAAGGAAAATGACCAAAATGTCACTTGTCTTAGCAAGTGCTTTGCCACCACCCACTAAAGTCATTATGATTGTACCTTTTAACTAACATTACCTGGAAACAGTCATTGTATAAATCAAAACCAGTTTGTGAAAATTTCAATGCAATGTGTTTACTTACAGTTTACAGATTGTACATATTTAGTTAAGACTAATGGCAACCCCCATGCTCAACTTGACCTTTCAACCTCACATGGGGAAGAGGCTGGTTGTGCTGGCTGGTGTGAACTAGCCAGAATTTTTTTTTAATCAATCATTGTTAAAAGCTACTTAAGTCCATTTACTCTCTGGGTTTCAAAACTGCCTGAACAGCAGCTCTTCAGAAGTGTCCCCCAACCACGCAGGCCAGCACAACCCCAAACTGGTTTCAATTATGATGTATTTTTTGTATTGTGCTTTCAGCCAGGAGCCCCAGTCAGGGATCAGGGCCTCATTGTGCTAGGCGCTGTACAAACCCAAAACAAGTTTGGGTGTTGCTATCAAGAAAGGGCAATGTAGCTCTGATTGTCTGGGGGAAAAAAATGGGAATTGATGGTTGACAGATTCATGATTTATAACAGGGGTCGGCAACCTTTCAGAAGTGGTGTGCCAAGTCTCCATTTAGTCACTCTAATTTAAGGTTTTGCGTGCCACTAATACATTTTAACGTTTTTAGAAGGTCTCTTTCCATAAGTCTAACATATAACTAAACTATTGTTGTATGTAAAGTAAGTAAGATTTTTTAAATGTTTAAGAAACTTCATTTAAAATTAAATTAAAATGCAGAGCCCCCGGACCAGTGGCCAGGACCCGGGCAGTGGGAGTGCAACTGAAAATCAGCTCACATGCTGCCTTCGGCATGTGTGCCCTAGGATGCCTACCCCTGAGTTAACACCTTTAATCCATATCACACCCTCCCATTCTGCTTTCCAACACAGCTTGTATCAGCTCCAGAAGGACGGGTCTGGACTGTTTCAGAGAGCTCTGAAAGCTACGTAGCAGCATGCACTTGAAGCTAGCCCCTCATTCAGACAAAGGTCAAGATCTTTCAGCAGTTCAACACTGCTGTGTATTCACCTCAAACGCGGTCTTGTCGGACTGATGCCGCTTCTCAGCCTCCTGCAGTTTCGTGAACAATCTCTTTGCTGTCTCACGAATTTTTTCTGTGTCTTCTTCTGAATCATCATCCTCCTGCAAACACAGCATGGAAGCTTTATTGGTCTCAAGCTGGACACTACCAGAACAGACACATTCTTTTTCTCTGCATGTGGAGGAGCCAATACTTTTGACCAATAGGTTACAAAAGTAAATACATAAAAGGCTGCAGAAGTTGCGGTAAAGTTTGATTTAGGCAAGTAAGAGAACAAGTTCTCAAATTCTACACTGAGTCAGGTGCCTGAGGGCCCATAAAAGAAAAAAAGTTGCATGTGACTTTCTTATGTCTCCTTTCAGCCCCCCACATGGTGTTTCTAGGATGCTGTCATAAGCCACCCTTAGGTATCTCAAAACCATCAAGTGAACGAAGTCATGACAGCTTAAACACTGACCGATTACTGAATCCTGCCCCCCTCAGTTATGGCTTTTAAACTATTGGCAAAAGGGCTGCAGCATTGCATGGTGCCGCTCTGTAGCATGGAATGCCCTTACTGCAGAGACAGGATGAGATGCTGTATATTGCTCAATTTTCTTCAAATTGCACTCACTTTCAGATAAGATGGACTCCTTAATTATCCCTGCATCCAAAAGGCTTGTGTGAAAAGGAGCCTTGTGCTTGCAGAGATTTAAAAAGAAGGTGAGCTCATTACTAGAGCAGCTGGTTTAAATGCATGTGAAAATTAAGACCTGACTTCTAACCAAACCCAGATACGGCCAGAACTGCACCAGTGAGCTTTGGAATGCAAGGAACCCAGACACAGCCAAAACAGTACCAGTGAGCTTTGGAATGCAAGGAAGATCTTAGAGCAGTTATAGGTTTGAAGTGACCCCTGAAGTGAAGATTTAAAAAGAAACCAAATCTAACTGCTCAAAATACAGTTTCCCTTTTTCGGTTCCATACCTGATCCTCCAAGGAGTTCCTATGCAAGCCATCAGCGTATCGCCATATTCCATTCTGGTTTTCGAACATTACCTATTAAAAAAATTTAAAAATCAAGAACTGTGATCCTCCCTCAAAACTAGGCTTAGATGTTACAGACAGAACACTTCCATCAGCTTTAAATCTTTGTATTACTGTAACAGCTTTAAAAAAAAGGAATGTATTCTTTGTAATAGGTTTACAAAGAAAACGTGCACTAGTGCATTTGAACAGCCAATGCATTTAGCTTGCTGAATCTCTCGTTTGCTTCTGCATATTTCTCAGTTCTTCCTCCAAAGAAGGTCTTCGAACAGGCTTTTAATCACCCAAGAGGATTTTATTTCTAGGCCACACTTTGCTGTTATTTTTAATCCAAATGTGGCACCTCTTTCCTCAGGAAAGCAAGTGCCACTGCAAGTTGACTGAAGAAATGTTCCTGTTACCTTTGCACATTGCAGGTTAGTCTTAGCTCCTTGTCTGCTCTCAAGTTTACTACTTATATCTTCCCGCAGCATCTTCAAAGAACTTCTAGCCTGGTAAATGCAAGTCAATTTAGCTTTGTCTGTGTGGACAACAGTGTCAATTATTCTTTTCAATATACATCAAATGCACATGTAATAGGTCCCCAAAACAGGGTGTAAATTCATTACATGCCAGTGTTTGAGGCCAAACAAGCAAGCAGAGGTCTTTGTCTTGTACCAGCGTGCCACAAAAGTCCCTGATTTTACTGGATATTCGCCAGCAAGCAGCACTGACTACAAGTGTCTTACTATCCTTGTTAAAGTGTAAAGGACAGAAGAGGGACATCCCAATATGTATGCTGATTTTTCATTATTGTTTAATTTTCTTTGCAAGAGTACTTTGAAAACTACAACAAACAGAAGTACCTAACAGATTCTTGTTATTCCATACATCTAAGCCCATGTGTCTTCAGCCATATGGCAGTTTACTAACAAGTACAGTCTTGACTTGCACCTGTGATACAGAATTAGTCACTAGAGAAAATGAATCCATGTGGTCAGGTTTTGGATGTGGGAGATTTTTTTGGGTAATTTTTACAGGGTCACTCCTCCAGCAATAGTGACACCAAGGCTGAAATGCTAATATTTCAGCATGTACTTTCTGCATCTATAAGCACTTTTCATACAAGGATCATCAGACACTTTTCTAGCTTTAAAGCTCTCAACCCCCTCTGTGAGGTATGTAGTGACTCACTTTAGAGGAGAAATCTGAGACACAGAAGAGCCAAGATCATACAGCAGGTCTGACTATGCTACGTGGCACATTCTATCTCAATGACACCAGCCACGGATCCAAGGTTCTTATAAAGCACAAGAGCGGCTTCAACTGGTTTGAGGTAAAAGGCTTCTTCTATACAGTTTCAGTATGGGTGTAACAACAACGTCTGTTAGGGGTGCATTTATTTATTGATCTACTTATATCAGGACAAGCCCTAGGGCAAACACAGTTCTGTGCTTATTTCTCCTATAGCCGTTTCCATCAGCAGATCTCAAAACACTTCAGTCTTTTAATGTATTTATCTTCAACTCCCCTATTAGGTAGGGCAGCATTATCAGCCCCATTTAACAGATGGGGAACTGAGGCACCAATTGGCAAAAGGACTTTAAGATCACACAGGAAGTCCTTGAAAGAGTAGGGAATTAAATGCAGGTGCTCCCACATCTTAGGCAAGTACCCGTAGATCCTTCCTCATTCTGCTGGTATAGCTTATTCCCCTTCCCATACAGATAAGAGTTAAAGCACTACACCATACGTGTTGAATAAGGCCTAAGTCACACCATTACCATGACGGGCACTTACACCAAGTATACATCCAGCTGGAAGTGGGGGACACCCTGACCAATACACACCCAATGAGAACTCACTGTAACAAGTGAAGAGTGGTTAATAAAATGGAAATCCCAGAGACTTAGCACATGCATATAAAGATTAAAGCATCTTGATGGCTTAGAGATAAATTTCAGTGGCTCTAACTCAGCAGCGTCCAAACTTTTCCTCTCGCGCCCACCCTTACCAGTCATGGAATGTGCCCCCCCCCCCCCGACACGAGCCAGGAGTGGAGCCATGGCTGAGAGCGGGGGCATGGCCATGGATGGAGCCGCAGCCAAGGTGGAGCTGGGGAGGAGCGGGGCTGGTGGTGGCACTTCCTCCCTACGCCCCCAAGGGGGCTGGCCTGGGCTCTGCCACACCTCCCGGACATCCCTCCATGCCCCCCAGGGGCGGCACACCCCAAAAATTGGGGCCCACTGCCCTAACAGCAGGAACTGTTAAAGCCTTTGTGCTTTTCAACTAGTTTTCAATTAGTCCGACTAGGTCTGTAGTGCGATTACTGCAGTGAGGAGACAGAATGAACTATTTTTATTTTTTAGGGGAAATGCATTTTGACTCAGAAGCTGGAGGCCAGGATTCAGAAGGATAATATAGAATGGAGGCATACGAACTGTCCTAGTCACTCAGATGTTGGGCTCTCTAACCCAGTATCCCATATCCCACAGTGGAAAGTGCAAGAAGCCCCCACAATAGAAAATTATGGACACATTTAAGTTTATTTAAAAGCCAAGCCAGAGACAGACCAGCCTAGACCCCACTATTGCAAAATATGGAAATGGTTTAAATAGCAACCAGCTATTTCCCACCCCCAACCCCACAAAGGTCCAGTCCCATCACTGCTGCCAACTGGACAGGGAAACGTTAACGGGTAGTGATCAATGGCTCCATGTCTAGTTGGCAGCCGGTATCAAGTGGAGTGCCCCAAGGGTCGGTCCTGGGGCCGGTTTTGTTCAATATCTTCATAAATGATCTGGAGGATGGTGTGGATTGCACTCTCAGCAAATTTGCGGATGATACTAAACTGGGAGGAGTGGTAGATACGCTGGAGGGGAGGGATAGGATACAGAAGGACCTAGACAAATTGGAGGATTGGGCCAAAAGAAATCTGATGAGGTTCAATAAGGATAAGTGCAGAGTCCTGCACTTAGGACGGAAGTACCCAATGCACAGCTACAGACTAGGGACCGAATGGCTAGGCAGCAGTTCTGCGGAAAAGGACCTAGGGGTGACAGTGGACGAGAAGCTGGATATGAGTCAGCAGTGTGCCCTTGTTGCCAAGAAGGCCAATGGCATTTTGGGATGTATAAGTAGGGGCATAGCGAGCAGATCGAGGGACGTGATCGTTCCCCTCTATTCGACATTGGTGAGGCCTCATCTGGAGTACTGTGTCCAGTTTTGGGCCCCACACTACAAGAAGGATGTGGATAAATTGGAGAGAGTCCAGCGAAGGGCAACAAAAATGATTAGGGGTCTGGAATACATGAGTTATGAGGAGAGGCTGAGGGAGCTGGGATTGTTTAGCCTGCAGAAGAGAAGAATGAGGGGGGATTTGATAGCTGCTTTCAACTACCTGAAAGGGGGTCCCAAAGAGGATGGCTCTGGACTGTTCTCAATGGTAGCAGATGACAGAACGAGGAGTAATGGTCTCAAGTTGCAGTGGGGGAGGTTTAGGTTGGATATTAGGAAAAACTTTTTCACTAAGAGGGTGGTGAAACACTGGAATGTGTTACCTAGGGAGGTGGTAGAATCTCCTTCCTTAGAGGTTTTTAAGGTCAGGCTTGACAAAGCCCTGGCTGGGATGATTTAACTGGGAATTGGTCCTGCTTCGAGCAGGGGGTTGGACTAGATGACCTTCTAAGGTCCCTTCCAACCCTGATATTCTATGATTCTATGAACCCTTGAAGTGTCAGACATCAGATTTCCTTAGGCAAAACTGCCTTTTAAGAGGCAGCTCTGGTGCCATGCCTGGGTGTGGCTGGGGAAAGCCTAGGCAAAAATCATGCAGTTCTCACACTGCTGACTTGCACTTTTCCCAGTGCAGCACTGCAAAATGCCTCGGCACTGTGGCAGTGTCAGGCCATGTCTACACTTACAAATGCACCTGTGCAGCCATGTTATGCCGACAGGAGAGAGCTCTCTGGTCAACGTAATAAAACCAACTCAACAAGCAGCGTAGCTGTGTTGGCAGGAGAGCGTCTCTCCACCCCACCCCCCCCACACACAGAGCCCTGTGCACACGAGCTCTTATGCTGGCAAAATTTATGTCCCTCAGGTATGTGGGGCTTTTTTCACACCCCTGGGCAACAAAAGTTTTGCTGACATAAGTACTAGTGAAGACATGGCCTCAGTCTTGCAGCTGTGAGAATTCAGACTTTGGTTGGGTTAAGTCAACAACATATTGTACGTTAATTCTGAAACCAAAAAGCTACCTCTTGAATGTAACGAACTTCGCTTTTCAGCTGACTGACATTCTGTTCATGCTTCACCTTGTCCTCAGCTCTTGCTTTCAAGTAAACCTGAATCAGAAAGAAATACCCAATGAAACAGCTGTTCAGTTGCAGAAGATACAAACCAGAATGGTTACAGTCACAGAGTCAGGTACAATGAGGCATTGAGCTCTCAAAGCCCTCTAAGATCTTCCAGATTCCTTTTCTACCTCTAGTCCTCCTTTCATCAGGACATTGTAGCTGAGATTTGGACACCCAATTCCCATTAATTTTAACTGGCTTTGAAAACTTCAGCCTCTAGCTTGACCTTTTCAATAAAATAGTTAATGATGGTTATTGCCATCAGTTTTTCCTCCTCTTTCCAACTAATTTTTATTCACTGCCTGGTTTTACATTTGGATGGTTTTAAAGCATTTGTTTATTTCTCTAAGCTCTCCCTTAGGATTCCCAGGGTGTGGAGACTAAACATTCCTCAGATGCCATTTTTGTTTCGAGTTTTTAAGAGTTCCAGTTTAAACAAGTTAATTCCATTAAACCTGGGAAAGTTACTCAGCAACTCTGCTGAAGTTAATTTACTGAAACAATGCAAGGTTTCTACTTTTCAAAATGGCCGCTCCTGAAAGAAAACCCACTCTGCAAGCATTGCCACATGCTCTCCTCCCCAAGTAAGGACACCACTAACCACACTTGCTAAGATTTCTTGTTTGCATAGCCAAATCAAAATGTTTAGTTTACATCTAAAATTAAACAAGATGAATTTAGTCTTAATGCATATTAGGTACCTCTAAATTAATTGTGCAAATTAATTATTCAGATCAGCTGGGAACCATGATTAACACTAACCTTGATGATCTCCTCGTGACCATCGCTGGATTTGATGCATTCTGAAGCCAGTGAATGGCCATTACTTGATCTGTTGGCCACCATAGCAAAGGCCCTTCCAACAGGCTGCAAGAGACAATGTAGTAAGACATTTAGATATTGAGATGATTTGTTTGCATAGCTTGTCTGGACCTGGCACAGACAGCTTTCTAGTCAGATCAGCATCAAGCACTTTATTAGAGGAATGCTGTGTAAAATGCAGTCTGGACCCTGTGGGACAGGGACTGTTTTTTAGTTCTGTGTTTATACAGCCCCTGCACAATGGGACCCTTCTACATGACAGGGGCCCCTAGGAGCTACAGTAATTAAAGGATGCTCCTTTAAGCGATTTGCAATGAGAAAATGCTTATGCAGCTCAGGAAATGAAGTTCTCTCTAGCATATCAAGCATAGCACAGTTTGACTACGATCCTTTACAAAGTTCTCTCCCCTCCAAAAAGTTATTGTGAACAACAGCTTTTACATATAAGCCAGAACAGAAGAAATTTCTACTCGTTTTAAAATCACTGTTTTTTAAACAGCCCTTAGCGTGGAGTCTGCTGATAAAATTCAAAACATGGTACATAAAATTAGCAGTTCCTACATACAGCAGTATGTTCATGCCTGGAACACACACCTTTTGTTTCACCTGATCACATCTCTCGCCTGGAAGGTCATTCTGCAACGTCAGCCGTAGCACTTTCACACTGTCCTGTAAAGACGACGACAGACTTTAATTAAAAATGGTTTATGTTGCTCCATGGTTAGGTTTTAAAATGTTTTTTTGTATCCACATCAAACATTTGACACAGTTAAATACAAATCTCAAATACCCATTTACATTTTTTCCAAAGATCAGAGAATTGTCTGCACAGACACGAGGGAAGTCCTGCCTCTTCATCTCTTTGATTTTGACTACAGTTGATGTAGTAAAATAGTTAGGATTAAAAAGGGGAAGACTTGAAGTGAAAAGGAGATTGGATAGCACCTCATCCAAGCCCCAGATAGACCTGAGGAAGCACTGGTGGGATGGGAAAGCCGTCAGAGGACCTGGCAATGATTATACTAGCCCCCAGGCCAGAAGACCTACCCCTGGCCATATGTGATACAGGCTGATCGTTCAGGGGTTGCCATAGATCCAAAGCTGCTACTGAAAGTATCCAAGTCTCTGTTCTGCAGTAGTACCTTCCCTCAGATGGGAAAAACCCAGACACACATTTATCCCTTCCTTTAGTTCTTTGAGACTAGCTAACTTCACTGCACTCTGCCTGGAAGTGGAGAACACCCAGAAACTGAAGATGGTGCAGAATGCATTTGTCCATTTAAGCCATACTTCATGCCAACTGTGCACACCCCCAGGGCTCCGCGAGCTATTATTTCCAAGTGGCACATAAAGGGATTGGCTTTAATCTATGACACAGGTTTGAGACCTGGCCACTGTAGAGACCACTCTGCTATCCCATAGCTGTGATCAGTACAGTCAGAGCACTCATTTTAAAAGGACACTGGTTGCAGCTGAGGCACTCTCTGAAGGCCTCAGAGAGGCTGGAAGAATGTGTGCGCCAAACTGAGAACACCATCTTGCTTTGTGAGCGCCATTTCTTATCAGGATCCCCACAACCCAGGAAAGGGGTGTAGATGCAGGATTTGCTCATGGGAGTGTGCCCAAGAGACCCAGAGCTCAGAACAGTGACCAGATGACACTACCCAGAGCCAGGGGGCTTAGAAACACGTGGGATCCAGCAGTTGGGTCTGCTGAAAACCAACTGGGTATGCTGCAAAGCCCATCTCTTCTCTGGAGTTTAGAGAGAGGTGGCTGGGGGATCTAGAGTACACAAACAGCCCCTTGTTGATTGCTGGTGGGGAGTGGGTAGTTATCTGTTAGATCTGACAACTGGGGTTAGACCAGAAGATCAATCATTTCGAAAATCCAGATCAACAGATGGGCACTTAATAAATCAATTTGCACAGTTAAGGTTGCTCAGCTCTCCTTCAATATTTTCCTCATGCACTAGGAATCAAACAATTAAAGTCAACAGCAACACTTCTGTTTCTCTGCCTATCCCAGTATAAAACTTAGCAACTCTTAATTTACTATTCTCCTTCTACAAACACCCAAGCCTTCATAGGCTACCATGCAGCCTTAAAGACACAAGGAAATAAGTTAAAAGTAGAATTCACTCTTTTAAGGTATGGTTTTCTTTTTGTTTTCTTAAAAATAGAACTTTTAACAAAGTCTCCTGAAAACAAATGTCAGAGATGGTCTCGGTATTCTTGGTCCTGCGCAGGGGAATGGACTAGATGACCTCTCGAGGTCCCTTCCAGCCTGCCATTTCTATAATTTTATGGCTCCAGGTCAGAAACCCAATATTGATATTTGTGTAAATAGAGCTGCTGTAATTGGACAAACCCACTGCCACGAAGACAGGTAAATTGCTGGATATCAAAAGCTATGATATGGTTAATGAGATGCCCTCAGATTGGCACAGTACAAGTCAGTTCTGAAATATAATCTTTACTCAAATTCCAAAACAGGAAGTTATACAAAGCTCTGTAACAGATATATTGTAATTTACACCTGAAATACCGTATAGAATTTCCATGTATACTCTTTACAAAGGGTTCTGAAATAAGCCATTCAGTAGGGTCCAATTTCAAAAGCCATCTCTATTTCCAAAATATCTGAGTATGTTCCTCACACAAATTTTAACTATGCTATTTTGTTTTTTCCTGATGTTAAGCATTAACATTATTTCCATTCTTTTCTCCTGTTAAACCCAATTCTCTGATACAACCTTAAGCTATGGTTTCATTACCACTGCATCAAATATTTAGTAATGTCAACACATGTATTTGTTTGGAATTTATATTCCAGCAGATGTTTACATAAACATGATTAAGTAATTATTTGAAAAGCCAATTATACAACGAGACAAAAAACGGTGGCAGTTAACTTTAATACAGAGTTCAGAGTAGCAGCCGTTTTAGCCTGTATTCGCAAAAACAAAAGGAGTATTTGTGGCACCTTAGAGACTAACAAAAGCTTATGCTCAAATAAATTTGTTAGTCTCTAAGGTGCCACAAGTACTCCTTTTCTTTTTATAATACAGAGGCGTGCTTTCAAAACAGTTCAAGTTTTAGTATGATTTAAGGTCATTGGCGGTCACAGTTTTACAATGGTGAAAGCAATTTTGTAGAAATTTATAATCAGGTTTATGGAATATTTCACCAGAAGCTTCCTCATGCATGTGTGTGTGAAGCAAATGAGGCAGTTGCATTGTAAAGCAATTGGGCTAACAGCAATACAGTCCACGTCACAATAAGACAACCTCATCCGGAACCACTTTCTTATCACAGAGAAACAAGTATATCAGAATACTGGACAACTAATTTAATGATTTAGTATATCACATGAACTAGCATTTGAATCTACAATACTCTGCAATTAGCTACCTCGAGAACAGGCAGGCTTCAAAAAGTGCAGCTAAACCCACTTGCAATAAGACATATGTCTAAGAATTCAGGTATTATGGAATGCACCCCAGATTGCCTGTGCAAGCATGTAGGATGCAATTTTCAAAAGCACCTGAACGACTTAAGAGTACAAATCCCACTGACTTTCATTGGGACTTATGCTCCTCAATCTTCAGAGAACTTTGAAAGTCCCCCCCTTAATACATTGACTTCTACTTATTACAGTTGATCTGTTTTTTTTAATTCATATGCAATCACTTGACATATCCGACAGAGCAAGAAGTTCTTTAATATTCGACATTGGTGAGGCCTCATCTGGAGTACTGTGTCCAGTTTTGGGCCCCACACTTCAAGAAGGATGTGGAAAAATTAGAAAGCGTCCAGCCAAGGGCAACAAAAATGATTAGGGGACTGGAACACAACTTATGAGGAGAGGCTGCAGGAACTGGGATTGTTTAGTCTGCAGAAGAGAAGAATGAGGGGGGATTTGATAGCTGCTTTCAACTACCTGAAAGGAGGTTCCAAAGAGAATGGATCTAGACTGTTCTCAGTGGTAGCAGATGACAGAACGAGGAGTAATGATCTCAAGTTGCAGTGGGGGAGGTTTAGGTTGGATATTAGGAAAAACGTTTTCCCTAGGAGGGTGGTGAAGCGCTGGAATGCGTTACCTAGGGAGGTGGTGGAATCTCCTTCCTTTGAGATTTTTAAGGTCAGGCTTGACAAAGCCCTGGCTGGGATGATTTAGTTGGGGATTGGTCCTGCTTTGAGCAGGGGGTTGGACTAGGTGATCTCCTGAGGTCCCTTCCAACCCTGATATTCTATGATATAAAGTTTATAAACCCATTACACTTATCAGTAAAAGCAGGTTAATCTTTAATTCATATGCAACAGTATTTGTCTCATTCAATAGGTTTTACAGTTCAACATGGCAGAAACAGGCTATCCCATTCAGATCCTGTAAGTAAGAAAAAGTTTCTTGAAACAACATACTCATTTCCCTGTCTCATTTGGAGCCTTGTTTATGAGTGCAAGATTCTTGTCGATAGAAACAACAAAGTGAAAGGCACCTGGATGGGTTTTAAGGTGTCACACAGTGTAAAAAGTCATCTATACTGCATGCCTAACAGTTTGGATTCCTTAAACAATCTTTTAACAGCCAGTCTCTGCAGCGGGCAAGTGTTAAAAAAAACAGACTTGCTAATAAGTCTGTATAAGTAGGGGCATAGCGAGCAGATCGAGGGACGTGATCGTTCCCCTCTATTCGACATTGGTGAGGCCTCATCTGGAGTACTGTGTCCAGTTTTGGGCCCCACACTTCAAGAAGGATGTGGATAAATTGGAGAGAGTCCAGCGAAGGGCAACAAAAATGATTAAGGGACTGGAACACATGACTTATGAGGAGAGGCTGAGGGAACTGGGATTGTTTTGTCTGCGGAAGAGAAGAATGAGGGGGGATTTGATAGCTGCTTTCAACTACCTGAAAGGGGGTTCCAAAGAGGATGGATCTAGACTGTTCTCAATGGTAGCAGATGACAGAACGAGGAGTAATGGTCTCAAGTTGCAGTGGGGGAGGTTTAGATTGGATATTAGGAAAAACTTTTTCACTATGAGGGTGGTGAAACACTGGAATGCGTTACCTAGGGAGGTGGTAGAATCTCCTTCCTTAGAGGTTTTTAAGGTCAGGCTTGACAAAGCCCTGGCTGGGATGATTTAACTGGGAATTGGTCCTGCTTTGAGCAGGGGGTTGGACTAGATGACCTTCTGGGGTCCCTTCCAACCCTGATATTCTATGATTCTATGAACGCTACAAATTATGCATGTGCGCTACAATGCATGCCTGCTATGTCTGCACACCAAGAAAACTGTGTCAGTGCTATATAAATTTGCTGCAAAAAAGGACAAGGAGTGAATATTCCTACGACTTGCAGTCCATGGGCTATTCATTATCTACAGAGCTACATTCACCAGTCTTAGTAATCCTCCTGGCTACCTGAAACTCGTTCCAGAATTTTTGGGTTGCCAGAAATTTTCTAATCAGCTAACCTCACAAGCACCTCACAGGACCCTACGCAACTGTTCCACATCTGCCTTTGTGGGCTACCTCTCACATAAATTCAACAGTAATTAAATTTGCAGACAAAATCAAAAATCAGAGGAACTAGGACTAGAGATGGACTGAACCAAACCGCAGAGCAACCAAGGCCATAAGCAACAAAGGGGACCGAGTCAGTCCTAATAAATGTGAAGCTGAACATCCAAGAAATGAACAGCACAGATACAGAACAGGAGAGATCTAATCAACCAGACCTACTCATTGCACTGGAGCCTGGTTATTTCCATCATTCCTTTAATAGCATCCTATTACTTTTCCCAACATAAACAGGTGCCTCTAGTTGCCATAGGGAAGATACAAAATTAAGATGGAGATGCTTGAAGAGAGACTAAGAATTGTCATCTTCAGTAGCGAGGCACAAGATGGAAGTTTGGGAGCCACTACCCTAGACCAAAGATACCACAAACACACAAAAACTTGTATGCTGCTTTTGGGGATGGCAGGGCCTAAAGAAAATCCTGTAGACATAGGAAAGACAGACAAGAACTCGGTGAATTTTTCCCCACAGCCTTCCCATTTACTGCTTGTATTCTACAATAGTGACACTATTACAGCAAATAAGCATCTGCTCCGGAATAGCTGGTGGGGGAGCAAAGAAAAAAAATCTCTATGGAAAAATGTTGAGACTGACCGCAAGCTGTGATGTAACCAGGGAGAGCAGGTACTGTCTCATAAACATCATTCCTGGAGTGGGGCTGGCACTTTAGCCAATCATCCCAGCTATAAGATTCCATGCATGCTTTAAAATCTTGTCACACTAATCTTTCCCAAGTCAATCATTTGAGAAGTTTGGAGCAGACACATCACTGACAGTATGCAGGTTTAACAAAGAAGCTAGATAGACCAGCTCCAAGCATATCCATGCTTGCCCAAAGTTCGCATAAGCATGGATCCTTCATAGCTTGAGTCAACCTCTAAATAGAAGTGCCTCACATTCTTAAGAAGAGCTTCCTAAACATAATTCAAATAAATGTCCTGAAAACTTTTAGACTAGGGTGTGATCTGATCACTCATTCTTTCTCTGATCTTACAGAAAAGCAAAGACCCCTCCAAGTACACACAGCAGAATGTTTTAATTTCCATTGCTATTTGTACTAAATGAGGATTAATCTATGAAACTGCACAAATTTACTCGATCGCTAACATTCATTTTGCATTAAGTTTCTGGTAGATTTCCTTGTGCTTAAAATCAAGGGGTCATGAGCATAAAGAAACCCTTTCTGATTAACTTAATTTTCTGGGAGAATTAAATCCTTTAAAAAAAAGGAGTTGGAAGAGAATGCATCCGATGAAGCTGTAGCTCACAAAAGCTCATGCTCAAATAAATTGGTTAGTCTCTAAGGTGCCACAAGTACTCCTTTTCTTAATGCTAAGATGAACTCTCGTAGCATGGCCAAACCTCGCTGCTGTAGTACACGTAAATTCAGGCACCTATTTACCTTGTAAGAATCCTAAGTGAAAAGGAGACCACGCACAGAAGTCTGCACTAATCTCTCCCCTACACAGACAGTCAAATTCAACTCCTCCGGAGATGCATTTGGCCCATGTAATTCCACTGATTGCAATGAAGTTAAAGCAGGAATGAATCCCACTTGTCTTCCTTCCAGCTACATTTAAAACCATGACTATGCTGGTTTCCCCCTCCTGCTCTTTTAGAAAAAAAAATTAATAACCACTAACAATTTAGAAATTAAGGAAATATATATTACTGCCCCCAGTTATTTTCTTCAAGAGGCAGGTGGTGTTCTTTGTAGCATGACAGGTGTGTCTGTGAGTTAGTAAGTGCTACGTACTACCTATTAAAAAACACTCATATTTGGAACAAACCTCACATGGCAACACCTTAGTAAATATCATATTAACCTTAAGCTATTTCCTGCATAAAGATTATGCAACTTGCTCAATTTTCTTTGCTTCCAACACACCTTGAATTGCACATGTTTAAAGCATTTACTACAGGGGTCATGAATTAAGGAAGAGCCAAAGGAAACCTGACAATTTTTGCACCATTTTCTACTTGCGCTTCTGTGAAGATCTATCTACAGCTAGGGGAGATTTATGTGGTTGTTTTTTTTTTTTAGTAAAATAAAATAAAAAATGGCTTTTCTGATGTCAAGAGTTTATTCCGAGCGGGAAGTGGTATCTGATTTAACACTGACATTCTCAGATTTTTTCAATCCGTAAGATTGAAAATGATCCAAACGTAGATATTTCCGCCACAGAATAAGGTAACTGATGTTGAAGGGGAAGTGAAATAGGGTCAGTAGCTGAATTAGGATTCACATATTTTGAAAAGTCCTATTTTAGATCTCATTTGTGATCGTGGCACATTCTTTGCTGTGAAACCCACCAAGAACAAAAATAAGCAGGAACACAAGGGATGCAGATTAGTTAAATAATTAAAGGAAGAGACACTGAGCATTGCTCAGCAAAGTATGTTTCGGCTATCTATTCTCAAGAGCATCCAGAAGCAAGAAAATTAGTCTAGGAAAAAGAGAAGGTTAGTGGAGTACTAAAGACCTGGGTTAAAAACAGAAGATTATGTTGACCCGACTAAAGAAGTGACTGGAGAGCTACATAAGAAGAGGATTCAGAGTAGCAGCCGTGTTAGTCTGTATCCGCAAAAAGAAAAGGAGTACTAGTGGCACCTTAGAAACTAACCAATTTATTTGAGCATAAGCTTTCATGAGCTACAGCTCACTTCATCGGATGCATTCAGTGGAAGATAAAGTGAGGAGATTTATATACACACAGAACATGAAAAAATGGGTGTTATCATACACATTGTAAGGAGAGTGATCACTTAAGATGAGCTATTACCAGTGGATAAGAAGAGGATTATCTTTTTTGAGACCAGGGAAGAATGCCTGAGACTGAAAGCCAGGAACCCAACACCAGCATTGAATCACTTGGTCACAAGTCACTTCATCTGTGTCAAGGAAAGGAGTACTTGTGGCACCTTAGAGACTAACCAATTTATTTGAGCATGAGCTTTCAGTGAGCTACAGCTCACTGAAAGCTCATGCTCAAATAAATTGGTTAGTCTCTAAGGTGCCACAAGTACTCCTTTCCTTTTCTTTTTGCGAATACAGACTAACACGGCTGTTACTCTGAAACCTGTCATCTGTGTCAGTTTGTCGAATGGGAACAGGACTGACCAGAACGGTATTGTGAAGAGTAATTAGGCAATGTTTGCCAAGTGTTGAAGACACAAGGTGTGATAGTGTTGCTTATTACTACAGTACCACACATAACATGTATGCAATACATGCTTAACACCGCAACAGTTCCATATATGGTAGGGAAGGGCTGCAGGGAGTTAGGATTCTCTCATTAGAAGACTCAAAGATGAGTCACCTTCGATACATACAAAGGCCAGTGGACTGATACTAGCAAGGATAATGAGAAACCAAACATGAAACAATTAAACTTCTGTTGAACAACTGCAAGGGAGAAATCCAGTGTACATTTATGGGAGCCATGTTTTTCCAGGCTGGATTTCCCCCCAAGACATTAAAAATCTAGCTTCTTTTTCTTGTCTAATATTTATATAGTAGAAAGAAAATTGGATCAATTGACTGACACACAGGACTGACTGCAGGACCCAAATGGATAATTTGGTGTGCCTGGAACTGTCTCTCGAAAACTTGGGGTTCTGGAAAACCCAATCTATCAGATCCAGTATTTCTCTGCTTCATCATTAACCCAAAGAACAAACAATCTATGTCAAGAACTGTAAGCCACACCAAAATCTGGCATTCCTATCAATGAGATCTGCTGAAAGCAATTTAGAAGGACTTTGAACAAAACAAAAAAAAACACACGAAACAGAACTACTTGTAAAGTGACACAACTAAAACCAGTCCCTCTTCAGCTTTGCAAAACCTTGAAAGCATGTCTCTCTCACCAACCGAAGCTGGCCCAATAAAAGATATTACCTCATTCACCTGGTCTTTCTAACAACCAAAACACATTTACTACCAGCAACTGCCAATGCCTAGATTACTCAAATCTTATTATTAAAATCTCCAATGTAATTATCACCTTGACTACAGGCACATTAAACTCCACATAAAGCACACAATTCCATTAGCACAATCTGGATATAGTTATTTGACATCTGTATTATATCAAAACCATTTGCTGCCTGCATGACTTTTCCCACATATGTCGTAAACATTACATGAGCCATGTCTGTGGGCATCACATCAAGCAGTGCTATATAAATTGTGTATTTATAAAAATTTTAAATAGATAAATAGATAAAGGTGTAGCAGGCAATGATTCTTGTGGTGTTACTGTTTACATTTCTCTCTAGGTCCTTATCGTAGATCTAGAGCACCTAAAATTTTTTCAAACAAAAAAATATAAAACAGAGTACAACACTAGTGAGGGTGGCTAAAGGTTTCTGATTAGCCTGGACAATATTCTGATCTATAAACTCTCCTGACAGCATACAACACTTGAAGCACACACTTGTGCCACAGGGAAAAATTGCTACTCTGAAAGAAAATAAGCCTACAGTATGTTAATACAAGATTACACGACAAACACTTTAAGGATAACGTATTTTGATAAGCATTCAACAAGGCTTCTAGTATTTTTACAAGCCAAAATAAATTAGTAGAAGGGGAGGGGGAAAAACCTTATGACAGAACTGCAATTGTAAGAGATTGAAACAAAGCCCTGTCTGTTCTTGCATTATGGTCTGATAACCTTCCCTGTTTTCAAGCAGCTCAGGAGCCACCTGCTGTCTATGGCAGCTTTCAACAACCAAGGAAAGTTTCAGAAAGGCTTTCTGGTTACTGGAGTCTCAATAACTCTCCCTTGACCTTAGGTGCCTCCTGCTTCTCCTTTGCAAAGGGCTGCCTCCCCCCACCCCCCAGGAGCATGGCAGGGGTCTTCATCTCAGACAAGAGTCCCCCTCCAGGGCTGGAACCAGAGGTGCCACAGATCCTTCACCCCCTGCGTGCCACCACAAACCCTGCACCCAAGCCCAAAGCCACTTCCATCGCAAGATGGAGGACAGCCCTGGGGACAAGAGCCCGGAAGTCACAGGGGAACCCACAGCCATGCCAGGAATCAAGGGGCCACAAGGAGCTAGATCCAGCTTTGAGACCCCCCCAACACACACACAGGGGAGAGGGTGCCCCCCACTAGGGGTACAGGAGATCAGTCCTGAACTAGGGAACTGAGGGGGAATCTCTGGAGCCAGGAGGGGGTAAGACCAGCTCGCAGAGCGCCCCCCAGGAATTGAGGGGTCCCCCACAGAGCCCCAGGGGGTGAGACCAGATTATGGGGGTCCCCCCTGGACCAATGAGGAGGTGTGACCGGGGGAGGAGCCCCCAGGGACTGAGTGGGGTCCCCCATAAAGCCACAAGGGGGGAGACCAGGTCACGGAGCCCCCCCCCGGAACTGAGGGGGGCCCTACAGCACCACAGAGACCTCGGCCCAGCCCTGCACCAGGGCCAGCCCTGGTCACCCCCATGCGGGGGGCTGGGGGCGCCTGGCCCGTTGGGGGGATGCCCTGCCCCCCACAGGCCCGGAGGGAGCGGCGGGGGGGACTCACCGGACTGTCGCCGCCCGGCCGCACCTCTGCCAGCGTGCACACGCTCCGCACCTCGCTCATGCCACCGGTCCGGCTCCGACGCGACTAGGCGGCGGCGGGGGCCCGCCCGCGCGAGAAATACCGGCCCCGCCCCTCCGCGCCTGCAGGCCCCGCCCCTTGCTGCCGGGCGCTGGCCTCCCGCTGGGCCGGTCCCGCGCTCCCCGCCTCGCGCGTTGGCTGCTCGTGAGCCCGGGGCTCGCGCTGGGGGTGCTGCTGCCGCGCGCGCGGCGCCCCAAGGAGCAGGGAGGATGAAAGCAGGCAGGTCAGGGTCTTGCATGTAAATTAGTGCACCGCGATCGGGGGAGTCTTGTATGAAAATGAATGCAAAGTAGGGCGGGGTCTTGCGTGTTAATTAATGCAAAGTAGGGCAGGGTCTTGCGTGTTAATGAATACAAAAGCAAGACAGGGTCTTGCATGTAAATGAATTCATGGCGGGTCGGGGTCTCGCATATAAATTAATATGCCGCAGGGCGGAGTCGTGCATGTTAATGCAAAGCAATGCAGCGTCTTGCATGTACATTAATGCAAAGCAAGGTGGGGTCTTGCATGTAAATAAACCCACGGCCGATCAGGGTCTTCCTCCGTTGTAAACTAATGTACAACGGGGTGGGAATCTTGCATATGCAAAGAACCGCACCGTGGGGCGGGGGTCTTGTATATAAATTAATGCCCCACAGGTAGGATCTGTAAATTACTGTGGAGCGGGGCGGGCTCTTTTGTTCAAATCAAGTACTATGGAGCCACATATATCAAGTACATTGTAGCCACCTCAATGTATGGGCGGGCCAGCATTATGTTTGCACTCTATACCAGTTCATGGTTCTGGTTATCAATTGTTCGCTCCCATCTATTTGCATTGGCAAATTAAGGTATGGGCTTTTAAGCATTATTTCCCCACCTCCCAAAATTGCATGGGGTATAATATATGGAAATTAATCCAGGTCATTTAATTGTCTAATTACTGAACTCTTCTAAATTTTTATCTAATTATTTGCATTGGAGGATATTACATGGAAAAAATGCATGACTATTATTAAGTTTTCTAAGATAGTTATCCATATGATAACTAATTCACATGTATACATGACATTGTTTTTAATATTTACAGTTATTTGATGCAAGGGGGATGCTGCATTTATAGTTTACAATTGCTTTCCACTTACTTTAATTGGAATGCAAAAAAAAAAATTCACAATTTGAGATGTTTTCAATTTGTCAAGAAATTATATGAAAATCAATGCAGGATTTTTAATTGTGGTTTCCAGCCAGTTGTACTGGAAGGTATATTACATGCAAATTAATTCATGATTTTTATTATTTTTGAATTAAATATATGGATTTACATGCAATGCATAACTTAATTTCATTGCTATTATTTGCATAATCGAGGATGCATGTATTGTTTCTACATTAATTCTGCAGTCATTTGTATCCAGAACATTACATGTTGGTGGTCCATGAACTTGAAGAATCTTGCATTTGTTTGCATTGGGGCAATACATACATAACATGACTTTGAGTTGTTTTCTAGTCATTTGCTTTGGGGGGATATTTAAGTAGTTTAAGGTGCTGCAGCCCCGAACAAGAAGGAAGGGGGTGAAGATTGTGTCCTGCAGGAGAAGTATGTCAAAGAAGTTTAATGACGTAGCTGGTTAAAGAAGATCTGGAAGTCAGCTATATTTTCTTCTGGGTGGTACATTCTATTGGAGTTGCTGCCTAATTAGCCTATTCACAGAGACTATTCTGGAGTTTTGCTTAAGTGTCTTCAGAGAAGGCTAACCATCATTTCTGATCTCCTGCCATGTATTAACATCATGCTTCTCTAGCACCTTTTCAGCCAAGGATATTGATTAATTAAGCCTCACAGCACTCCCTTGAGGTGGTGTCATTGCCATTTTACAGAAGGGAAACTGAGGTATGCATGTTTCAGAGTAACAGCCGTGTTAGTCTGTATTCGCAAAAAGAAAAGGAGGACTTGTGGCACTTTAGAGACTAACCAATTTATTTGAGCATAAGCTTTTCGATAAAGTGAGCTGTAGCTCACGAAAGCTTATGCTCAAATAAATTGGTTAGTCTGTAAGGTGCCACAAGTACTCCTTTTCTTTTTGAGGTATGCAGGTCGTGACTGATTAAATACCCCATGTAACCCAGCAGGGTTATGGCAGGGTCAAGAACAGAATCGATAATGCCTCTGTTTTAATTTTTAGGGTCACATTCCCCATCCAGCATCAGCAAAAGAACCTAGGTGTTCAGCCTTCTAGGCTCCTGCTCTCACAACCAGACCATGCTCCCCCCAAGAACCCAAGAGAAGTAGAACCCAGGAGTCCTGACACCCGCTCCTTTGTTTTAGCCACTGGGCCAGACTTACACTGAGATGCAGCAACAGAACCCAGGAGTGCTGACACATACGCTGTTGCTCTAACCACTCAACCACATTCCCTCTCCCGATTTCTCTACAGTTACTCCCGAGGGCCTAGAGTTCTCCCTAAAGCCAGGTTTGCTGCAAAGGAGAATGAGTTAATTGTTGCACTGAATCTTTCCCGTTCACCCTGCTTTGTTGTGGCGCTTTTCTTTGCAGGTGCTGGATGAGTAACCAGCCAACTCTCTCTCCTCTGTGGTTCAGCAGGCAAGGACTTGGAAAGAGATCTAGCATGCTGAGGGATTGTTTGGGGCGAGGCAAGGAAGTTTCCAGGAGCCGCTGTGAGAAGCAGACTGTCTCTTTCTCAGAGCTGAGCAGAAGAAAGAAGGTGCTTGGGGTTTTATGTTCGTGCCAGCTTACTTCTCAGCGTGTGAGAACAGAACCGGGGAAGAGAGGGCCACAGCTTGTCCACGTGAGAGAGCCTCACAAAGCAACGTGAGGAGCGGGGCGAATGCTCCATGGCCCTGTTTGCTTTTTGATAACAAAGCCTGTGGCCCCCACGTGCAGAGACGCTAACCCCTCCATGCTGTGTCTTTCTGAGCGTGGGCATGTGAATTCTTCCATCCGTCTAGATAGCTGGCCCCTGTGACCATCATACCTGAGCAGGTCAAAGTCTTCCATGTACTGATCCTCACAAATCCCTTGGGGTGGGGCTATGCTGTTGTCCCCCTTGTACAGCTGTGGATCTGAGACCACAGAAAGACTTCAGGGGACATTATCACGAATTCCGAAGTGCCTTAGAATCTGTCTATGCTGCAAACCCCCACTCCTGCAGCAGCGAGTCTCATAGCCTGGGTCAGCTGGCGCGGGCTCGCAGGGCTAAAAACAGCAGCGCAGATGTACGGGCTCGGAGCCGGGCCTCCAGCCTGAGCGGGATCATCTCCATTGCTCTTTAGACCCGTAGCACAAGCCCTGGGTGCCTGAGTCGGCTGCCGTGGGCTCTGAGATTCTGCTCGGGGGTTGTTTTTGTTTTGCAGTGCAGACGTCCCCTTAGAAGCGTTAAAAGTCCCATTTACAAAAGGGACGGAGCACTTCGGGGCAGATTTTGAAAGGAGCGTAGGCGCCCAGTGTGATTTACAAAAGTGACGTGCCTTTGGGACTCCCACTAGCACCTAGCTGCATCTTAGTCACCTTTCAAAATCTGGTCCTTGGTGACTTGTCCACAGCCCTAAGGGACCTATAGCACAGCAGGGACTTGAACGTAGGTCTGCCCCATCCCAGGCAAGCACCCTAACCACTGGACCATCCTTCCTCTCAGCCTACTGCTGCCTTGTTGTGGTGTTGGCCTGCCAGCCCCAGAGACTGGTACCCTCCATCCCCACAGAGATGGAATAGCCTGGCAAGCCAAGCTTCCCCATTACTGTCCTGCCAGTGGAGCTTAGCGTTGACCCCTGGCAGGGCTCTCCACTAGGGGCATCCGTTGCCTACGGCCTCTCTGCTGAACCTGGCTATTGAGCTGCGGGATCTGGAGCGAGACCTGGTGACCAAACCCAATTCACACCAGCCTCCCGGTAGGAATCAGAGGAGAAGGATTCCCAGGCATCTGTCCAGAGGCAGAATCCCAGTCCTCTGAGCCAGCCAGCTACACAGAAGACCAAGTAATAGGTCCCTCACCATCTCTTCCTGCAAAGAACCATTGACCCTTCAGCCTCAGCATGAGCTCAGTGCCCCGCTCCACGCTGCCTGTGGCTGGGAAAAGTTTAAATCGGATTCCCTCCCTTCCCCCGGAGACACCATCACAGGATAGAGCCTACCTGGCAAAAAATCCCCTCTTTCTCTTCACCCCCGGTGTCAGGGCAAGGCGCCTCTTGGCCCCCCTCTGCTTCAGGGATCAGTGCCAGCTGGGTCTGCAGCCTCCAGAAGGCCATTTCTTCCCTTCTACAAGAAGCATCTGCAGCAAAGCCACCTCCTCGCATCCCAACTCGCAGGGAGCCAGTCTGTCCTCCTCCTCTGCCAAAAGGGCGTGCCGTTTCCCCTTCTCCCCCTCCTCCACTGCGCTAATTGCTGCATTCCACAGGGATGAGCTCAGGGGACCTGATCCTGCAGCTGGGGGAAGAGAGGCGCTGAGCCGGAGCAAATGCCTGTCTTGCCCTGTGTTCACGCCAAGCAAGTTGCCCCTTAGATGGGGGTAGATTCGAGAAGGGAGCCTGGCTCTAACCATGGAGGCAGCAAACCTGAGAGGCTGATCTCTCTTGAGGTTGTAGAATGACCTTCTCCAGAAACTCAGGCCCATCCCAAACCTCCCCACCTTCCGCTCCAAGGCCGAAGCGCGCTTCTTTGATCTGTCTTCTCTAACGTAAATACAGAACAACGTGCGTGTCTTAAAATAAAACAACCCCCCTACAATTCTACCAAACAAGACACTCCACTGTCCACACTTCTCCCCTTGGGGAGAGGATGAGAGACCAAATGACACGTAACCGATGTGACGTCACAGTGCTTCATGCATAATGGACAGGCCCAGTGGAAGTTAGGGGGTTCAATACCTTTGAGAATCTAGGCCTCAGTCCAGTGATAAGCGCAGTGTAAGAAAGAAGAACTGACCCAATTCTTCATCTCCTTCACCCCCCCACATTTGCACTGACTCCACAGAAACACGGGACTCCTTATTTCTCATGTTCACATAGTATCTGCTGCATCCGGGCAGAACTGCCCGTGCCCCCAAGAGAGACCTGGTTCTCAGGAGATGTCTAGCCTAGCTGGGGAGACCCAAGATGTTCCAAGTAGCAGCTACCCATTTCGGTGTGTCTATGTTTGGGGGGAATTGTCCATTAGGAGCTGCAGCTGAGGAATTCTGACTAACACCACAGTGGGTCACAGAAACCAGCCGAGAATTCTTCTGTCATGTTTGCAGATTGCATAAAGAACCACTGGAGACAAAACTATGTGCAGGGCATTTGCTAAAATAGAGGTTGTGAGGCATACTGATTAGAGCAAGGGGACTGAGAGTCAGGGCTCCTGGGGCCTATTCCCAGGGGTGGGGTGTATGGGTTACAGCAGGAGCGTGGGAGTCAGGACTCTCAGGGTTCTACTCCCAGGTCTTGCATTTCCTCATTAAGGGCCAGTTTTTCAAAGGCTCAGCACCCATAATTGGAGCTGGATTTTCAAAAAAGCTGGGAGCTCAGCACCAAGCTGCTCCCTTTGCAGCACCCAAGGTGCGGAGGTCTTTTGAAACTCCAGCTCCCAGTGTGGCTGCTGGCATCTTTGGGAAAAATGGCTCTATGTGGAATATCCCTCCCCATGCCTCAGTTTCCCCATCAGTAAAATGGGGATAATAATTCACAGGTGGGGACCCAGTATGTTTGAGACCCCGCCCACCCCCCGCTGCATGAGGTCACTTTGAAGCAGACTCACCTTTTCCAACAGAAGCCCAGGGCTGGCTCTACGGGGTGCTGGCTCAGTGCTCCTCTGATGGCACGCGCCACTCAGCGTTTCCATAGCTCCCTGTGAACACAAGCATTGCTAGGGAACGAGGTGGAGACGTTCTGCAGGGACCGAGCAGGGTAGGGGCGTGAGAGCAAGAAGCTGAGCCAGGCTGTAAAACATGAACTTTGCCCCGTGTTAGCTGGGTAAACAGCGGCCACAGAGGCCCAGTGGGCCACGCCCATTCTGCCCTACGTCACAGGCCCAACATAGCGTCTGGGGAGCCACCCACCCATCCGAGTGCAACTGCTGGTGGTTTTTTGAGCACGATGGGATGTTCCAAGCCAGTGTAAACACGCACAGCTCCTGGCACAGCCTCTGGGACAAAGGGTCTGACTGGTAAAGCAGTGCCACGTGCACCCACCGGGCGGTGGGCGAGTACGCCAGATAAGTCATTTACCTGCCAGAAGAGGGTTGTGGCAGGGAAAGCAACCAACGGGGGAGGTGGGCCATAAGCTAAGGCACAACTCCCCCACTCCTTCTGGCATCCCCCTTTAAACACTTCCTAGTCGCCAGCACCTCCTGTCAGGGTCCCAGGGCCAGATTCTGATCTCAGCCGCATTGGCGTAAAGCCAGAGGAATTCCACTGATGCAATCTCTCTGGGTGCCACTGTTACCAGAGTGGATGAGCCCCTCAAAAACCTTCAACACCTGTCTGAGACAGGGGCATGTCACACCCATTGTACGCATGGGGAACTGAGGCCCACAGGGATTAAGTGACTTGCCCAAAGTCCATGGCCCGAGTGACCCTCTCCCCTCCTCTGCCCTGGCTCCGTGTCCTGTGCTGAGGTCACCCAAGGAGTCTATGGCAGAAGAGGGCATCCCCGTGTCACAAGTCAGCGCCCCAACCACTTTTTCTTCCTCCCTCCTCTGGATTGAGACCAGTACAAATGCCAAGCCAGTGCAAACTCCTCCTGAACTTGTAAGGGTAGGAGGCCTGGGCTGCTCATTCAGCTGCAGCCGTGATGCCCTCCAATGCCCATTTTGCTAGCAACTGGCCTGTCCCAGGCTCACATCTGTGGTCTCTCTTTTTTGGTATTGTTCTTGGGTCTTCAGCCCAGCCCCCACATTAAGCTTTGATCCTTCCCTTGCCCCTGGGACCCAGACTTTGCTAACACAGATAAGGTCCAAGGTCCAACCAGCAACTCTTAAAAGGAAACCTCCGCTCATGGGTCTTTCCAAGTTCCTGATTTCATATTAACGCAAAACAAACGTACGTACAGTCGTAAATGTCAGGGCATCTACAGGTGGGTGTGTCCTAGAGACAAGCCAAACTCCACCTCTCCCTGCAAAAATAATAATCTCCGCCCTCCCTCCTTTCCCACTCCACAGTTAAAACCAGGCTCACCGACCCCCTTCCTGCTCTGCAGTGAATCAGGCCCTGATGACGGCTTTGCATCACACAGGATCTGCCCCATTACACTAATTGCTACATCGGTTGCAGTCTGGCTCAGGTGATTCAGCTCTGATGTCCATGACCCAGCCATAGACATCTCAGTCCACAGCTCATTAGCCAATAAACACCTACATTATTTAAAGATGGATGAATCCTTCAAAAGTCCTAGAGAACCAAACTGAAATCTCCATGGAGATAGTGAAGGCCTGCTGGTCAGAGCAGGGGCCTAGGAGCCATGACTCCCAGCTCAGGGGCAGGTGAACACAGTATCTTGGTACTTATATGGTCACCATAGTACCTGAGAGTCTCATAATCATTACAGTGTGTTTTGTCTTCACAGCCCCCCTGCGTGAGGGATGTGAGGATGGGGCTGTGAGGCACAGACATGTTAAGTGACTGGCCCAAGGTCACAGAGGACACCTGTGGCAGAGCAGGCCTTGAAGCCGGGTCTCCTGCAGCTGGCTAATGGTTCAGGACGCCTGGGTTCTATTCCCACTGCTGCAACAGACTCACTCTCTGAACTTGGGCAAGTCACTTCCCCCAGCTCTGTGGTTCCATTTGTAAAGTGGGGATTATGATGGTGGGTGGGGATTGGTTTGAAGAATGATCGTAAAGTGCGTTGAGATCCTTGGATGACAGGAAAGAGCAAAGAGCTAATGCTGTCTGAGCTACTGGAAGCCCGGACTTTGCAAGGTCGCTTTTAAATCTTTCGGCTTCAATCCTCAGGTTGCTTAGTGCTAGAAAGTAGCAGCTGTTTGCAGAAGCAGTGTTATCATCAGAGAAGTAACCTCATGTGATGAAGTGACCTTGGACTGCCTGCCTAGCATTCGGTGGTTCAGAATGAGTGTGTTTCTGAGACACTCCGGGATCCCTGTAGCACTCGAATGGAGCAGCCTTATCCAAAGGTTCCTTTATTTATAACTTTATAGAGGTCTATAAAATCAAGAGCGGTGTGGAGAAAGTGAATAGGGAAGTGTTATTTACCCTTTTCACATAACACACGAACCAGAGGCACCTGATGAAATTAATAGGCAGCAGGTTTAAAACAAACCTAAGGAAGTACTTCACACAAGGCACAGTCCATGGACACCCAGAGCATGGGGTTGCGTCCCTGACCTCCTTGGCTAATAGCCATTGATGGACCTATCCTCTAGGAACTCATCTAATTCTTTTTTGAACCCCATTATACTTTTGGCTTTCACAACATCCCAATAGGTGCCTGTCTGCACTTCCAAGTGCCTAAATCCCTTTAAAAATCCAGCTCTAGACACATAGATATGGAGTAATTCCACTGAAATCACAGGTCCAGATTGTCCTCTCCTACTGACTTGGCCCTGGTCACTCCATTTCATAGAATCATAGAATATCAGGGTTGGAAGGGACCCCAGAAGGTCATCTAGTCCAACCCCCTGCTCGAAGCAGGACCAATTCCCAGTTAAATCATCCCAGCCAGGGCTTTGTCAAGCCTGACCTTAAAAACCTCTAAGGAAGGAGATTCTACCACCTCCCTAGGTAACGCATTCCAGTGTTTCACCACCCTCTTAGTGAAAAAGTTTTTCCGAATATCCAATCTAAACCTCTCCCACTGCAACTTTCACTTCAGCTGAGTTGCTCCAACATAAGCAAGAGCACAATCTGTCCTCCAGAGTTGGCCATGTTCATGGAGTAGGGAATGGAACCCAGGAGTCTGGACTCCCACCGTCTTCTGAACTCACATCTCTATAGTCACACTTGGCAATTTTAACCTCTGGACTTGGATAACATTCGTTTCCTCTTCTCTTTGTGAGCTATTTTCATCTCATTGTTCCCTGCTAGGCAAATCTTTCTCTAGTGGGTGTCACCAAAGGAGTTGTTCTTCCCGATAACTTGGGCCTAACTAAAGTAGGTTACATCCAACACCCTGCACTTGGGGTATAATGGAGAAGGCATTTCTATGTTTATCTCTGAATGATGAAATATGCCCTAGCTAGGCCTGCGTGAGGTCACCTCTCTGTGTGATGAATACACATGTCTGAGGGCAAGGTCTGCAATTATACTGGCCAAAATAGCCCCTACTCAAGTATTTGTTTGTATTTTCCATGCTATGAATCACCCCAATTGTGGTTTATAGTAAATATATCCAGTTGCTATTGTAGCTGTCCTAGGCCTTTCATAATTGAGGGCAGATGCCTCACAGCAGTCATATGGGCTAAACAGAGCATGTGTTTATTAGAACACATGTTCACGGCTAGTTCTTCAGTGGGTGTAAATCCACACTGCGCAACTGAAGTCAATGAAGTGATGCTGATTTATACCTGCAGAGGATCTGGAGCAGGGCTCATTCACACCAGCTGGGGATCTAGCCCCATTGACTCCAATGGAGCTCTGGCCAATTCACACCACCTGGAGTCTGGCTGCATGTGGTTCCAGCTGTAGAAAATTGTTATGGTGTTATTTATTGGAAGACAAAGACATTGTCTCATTGTTAGAAACCAGAATTAAGCAACCTGGGCTGCCAGCCATATGGTAACACCAAAATGGGGCAGCAAAGGTGACAGGTCCTGTGGTTAAGGCCGACTGGACTGGAACTCTGGAGAGATGGATTCAATTCCGGACTCTGCCACAGACTCCCTGTATGATCTTAATCAAATTGTTTAATCTCCCTGGGCCTCAATTTCCCCACCTGTAAAAAGGGGATAATAATCTTTTTGGTCTGTTCAGACTGAGCTCTTCGGGGCAGGGACTCTCTCACTGTGTGTCTGTGCAGCACCTGATGCAAAGGGGACCTGATCCCGGCTGGGGTTTCTAGATGCTACAGTGAAATAAATAAATTTCTGTATGCACCTTCTGCGTGAGGATCGCAAAGCACTTCAGAAACATTCATTGACTAAGCCTCAGAGCTCTGATCTGAAGTGACATCCAAAAGTGTCTAGGAACATAAGAACATTACATAAGAATGACTGTGTTGGGTTCGACCAATGGGCCATCTAGCCTAGTTGTCTTTCAGCAGTGGCCAGTGCCAGATGCTTCAGGGTGAATGAACAAAACAAGCCAATTATCAAATGACCCATCCCCTGTTGTCCACTCCCAATTTCTGGCAGTCATAGAATCATAGGGCTAGAAGGGACCACAAGGGTCATCTAGTCTAACCCTCTGCCAAGATGCAGGATTTGTTGGGAATAAACCATCCAAGACAGATGGCCATCCAGCCTCTTGAAAAACCTCCAACAAAAGAGTTTCGACACCTCCCTAGGCAGTCTGTTCCATTGTCCTACTGTGCTTACAGTTAGGAAACTGTTCCAGAGATTTAATCTAAATCAGAGTATAGTCAGAGGTTATGGGACACCCAGAGGATGGGGTTGCTTTTACCTGACCGTCTTGGTAAATAACCACTGATGAACCTATCCTCCAGGAACTTATCTAATTTTTTTGAACCCAGTTATACTTTTGGGCTTCACAACATCCCCTGGCAAGAAGTTCCACAGGTTGACTGTGCATTGTGTGAAGAAGTACTCCCTTATGTTAGTTTTAAACTGCTGCCTATTAATTTCATTGGGTGACCCCTGGCTCTTGTGTTATGTGAAGGGGTAAATAACACTTCCCTATTCACTTTCCTCTCACCCCTCATGATTTTATGGACCTTTATCATATCCCCCCTTAGTCATCTCTTTTCCAGCATGAGCTATCCTGGGCTTTTTAATCTCTCCTCATACAGAAGCTGTTCCATACCCTTACTGATTTTTGTTGCCCTTCTCTGTACCTTTCCCAATTCAAATATATCTTTCTTTCTTTTTTTTTGAGATGGGGCAACCAGAACTGCACGCAGTATTAAAGATGTGGGCGTACCATGGAGTTATAGAGAGGCAACATGATATTTTCTGTCTTGTTATTGATCCCTTTCTTAATGATTCCCAACATTCTGTTCACTTTTTGGACTGCTGCTGCACACTGAGCGGATGTTTTCAGAGAACTATCCACAAGGACTCTGAGATCTCTTTCTTCTGTGGTAACAGCTAATTCAGACCCCATCATTGTGTGTGTAGAGTTGGGATGATGTTTTCCAATGGGCCTTACTTCTCACTTATCAACACTGAATTTCATTTGTCATTTTGTTGCCCACTTGCCCCAGTTTTGTGAGATTCCCCTCGTAGCTCTTGGCAATCAGCTTTGGGCTTAACTATTTTGAGTAGTTTTGTATCATCTGCACATTTTGCCACCTCACTTCATTCCCTTTTCCAGATCATTTAGGAGTATGTTGAACAGCACACAGGTCCCCGTAAAGATCCTTAGAAGGCCCACTATTTACCTCTTTCCACTGTGAAAACTGACCATTTACTCCTACCTTTTAACCATTTACTGATCCATGAGACGACAAAGTTTGATTGCTTACTTTGCTTTAAGAGCCTTTGTTGAGGTACTTTGTTAAAGGTTTTCTGAAAGTCCAAGTACACTATATCAACTGGATCCCCCTTGTCCATATGCTTATTGACACCCTCAAAGAATTCGAATAGATTGGTGAGGCATGATTTCCCTTTACAAAAGCCATGTTAACTCTTCCGCACCATATCTTCTCAATATGGCTGATAATTCTGTTCTCTAGTACAGTTTCAACCAGTTTGCCTGGTACTGAACTTACGTTTACCAACCTGTAATTGCCAGGATCACATCTGAAGGCTTTTTTAAAAATCGGTGTCACATTAACTACCCTCCAGTAATCTGGTACAGAGGGTGATTTAAGCAATAGGTTACATACCACAGTCAGGAGTTCTGCAATTTCATATTTGAGTTTTCAAAACTCTTGGATGAATACCATCTGGTCCTGGTGACTTACTACTGTTTAATTTATCAATTTATTCCAACACTTCCTCTATTTACACCTCAATCTGGGACAACAGTTCCTCAGATTTATCACCTAAAAAGACTGGTTCAGATGTGGGAATCTCCCTCATATCCTCTGAAGTGATGACCGATGGAAAGGATTTGTTTACCTTCTCTGCAACAGCCTTGTCTTCCTTGAGTGCTCCCATGGCCCCAATAATTGTTATCAGGCTTCCTGCTTCTGATGTACTATAAAAAAAAATAAATAAAAAAAATATTACTGTTTAGTTTTTTTGTCTTTAGCTAGTTGCTCTTCAGATTCTTTTTTTGGCCTGCTTAATTATACTTTTACACTTGACGTGCCAGAAATTACAGTCCTGTCTATTTTCCTTAGTAGGCTCTGACTTCCAATTTTCAAAGGATGCCTTTTTGCCTCTGTCTACCTCTTATACTCAGTTCATGGTGGCATTTTTTTGGTCCTCTTACTCTTTTATCTATTTATTTATTTCAAGTATATATTTAGTTTGAACCTCTTTTATGGTCTTTTTAAATAGTTTCTATGCGGCTTGCAAGCATTTCACTCTTGTGACTGTTCCTCTTAATTTCCATTTAACTTAGCTTCCTCGTTTTTGTGCAGTTCCCCTTTTTGAAGTTAAATGCTACTGTGGTGGGCTTCTTAGTATTTTCCCCCCTACAAGGATGTTAAATTTAATTACATTGTGGTTGCTATCACCAAGTGGTTCAGCGATACTCACCTTTTGCACCAGAGCCTACATGCCATTTAGGACTAAATCAAGAATTGCCTCTCCTCTTGTGGGTTCCAGAACTAACTGCTCCAAGAAACAGTCATTTATAGTCTCTAGAAACTTGATCTCTGCATCCCTTCCTGCGATGACATGTACCCAGTCAATATGGGGATAGTTGAAATCCCCCATTATTATTGGGTTGTCTGTTTTTGTAGCCTGTCTAATCTCCGTGAGCATTTCACAGTCACTGGCACCATCCTGGTCAGGAGGTCGGTAGTATATTCCTACTGCTATTCTTTTATTATTCAAGCACAGAATTTCTATCCAAAGAGATTCTGTGGTACAGTTTGATTCATTTAAGATTTTTACTATATTTGACTCTTTCCCCCCCCCCCACATCTAATGCTACACCCCACCAGCACAACCCACTCTGTCATTCCTATATATTTTATACCCTGGTATTACCTTGTCCCATTGATTATCATAATTCCACCAAGTTTCTGTGATGCCTGTTATATCAATATCCTCATTTAACACAAGGCACTCAAGTTCACCCAACTTAGTATTTAGACTTCTAGCATTTGTATGCAAACACTTATCAAATTTGTCAATATTTAGTTGTCTAAATTAAATGTGGTTTAGTTGAATTGGGCTCTTTTTTGTTTGACTGTTTCTCTTCAGTTTCTACACGTACGTTGTCGATTTCTATCCTATCCTCTTTACTAGGATATAGAGAATCCCCTTGGATAAATCCTCCCTTAAGGGATGTCTCTGTCTGAGCCACGTCCTCCTCTCACCTGTCAGCTTTCCCCAGCCCTTAGCTTAAAAACTCCTCTGCGACCTTTTTAATTTCACGTGCCAGCCATCTGGTTCCATTGTGGTTTAGGTGGAGCCTTCCTGGATAGGCTCCTTCCCCAAAAGGTCTCCCAGTTCCTAATAAACCTAAATCCCTCCTCTGTACATCATCATCTCATCCACGCATTGACACCCTGCAGTTCTGCCTATCTAATTGGCCCTACATGTGGAACTGGAAGCATTTCAGAGAATGCTACCCTGGAGGTCTTGGACTTTAATCTCTTCCCTAGCAGCCTAAATTTGGCTTGCAGTATGGGTGGCGGGTGAAGCTTCCCTTGGGAGAGGCTAGCTTCCTGTCCTGCCTCTTCTGCCTGGGGTCCCGCCTCTTCCGCCTGAAGCCCCGCCCGCACTCCACCCCAGGCCCCACCCCCTACTCTGCCCCAGGCCCCACCCCTGCTCAGCCTCCCTGCCGCCTCCTTCCTTCTCTCCTCCCCAGCAAGGCCCCCACCGCCCACTGCTCCCCCGTCCCTCCTCTCCTCCACCCCACTCCCCCACGAGGCCCCCACTGCCCGCAGGGACAGAGCGGCGGGGGGGCCTTGTGGGGGAGGGGAAGTGGAGGAAAGGAGGGATGCAGGGAGCAGCGTGGACCTCCGGAGGGGGATGGTGGAGACTGGAGTGGGGGAGATGCGGGACTCAGCCAGGCAGTGGCCGGGCAGTGAGGGCCTTGGGGAAGAGGCAGAGCAGGGACGGGAAAAGGCAGGGCCACCACGGCGGGCCCAGGCATCTGGCTACAGATCTGCGGCGGCTGCAGCAGGGGAGGCTTATACCTGCCGCCTATAGCTTCCAGGACCTCTCTTCCACCTTTCCCAATGTCACTGGTACTTCCCTGGCACCAGCTCCTCCCCACCACGACACGTAGGTCTGTTTAGATGTCTCAAACCCAGCTGAATAGTCAAATCCCCCATTACTATTACCTGTCTCTTCCTAATCACTGGGGTTCCCTCCCCTGGAGGGTTATCCTCAGGGCGAGAGGATACCATGACATCATCATGGCAGCCTGTGGCCGAGCCAGGAATAGAACCCAGGAGTCCTGACACTTGTATGCTCTGATCACTAGACCCTGGGCGACTGCCGATGGCATTTATTCACATGCAGATAACCATGGCCTCAGCACAGGGCGGTTCCTGCCACCATTAATAGTCCGAAGATCAGGTTACATTTATCTGCGCTGTTTGTGCCAAAGTGCAGCCCTTCAAAGGGCTCCCAACGCCCCACCTAGCCAAACACAAACAATCAAAGAAGAGGGGCTGAAAGAGTATTGAGGGTGGAGAGAAATCACACCCCTCCCGGAGCTTCCAACTGACCAGGGCTATGAGAGGCTAAGAGAATATCACAGCTAACACCGCCCCTTTCATCTGAGCATCTCAAAGCAGGTCACACACAACATCACAGCCCCCTAGGGAAACGGTAAGCAAATATTATTGCCTATTTATCCTGGGTGGGAAACAGCATCACATTGTTGACTCATGTTCAATTTGTGATTCACTGTAACTCCCAGAGTCTTTTCAGCAGTATGACTGCCTGGCCAGTGATGCCCCGTTTTGCAGTGGTGCCTTTGATTTTTTTCTTCCGAAGTAAAGTGCATGGCACTTTTCTCCGTTGAATTTCATCTTGCTGATTTCAGACCAGCTCCACCAGTGCCAGTCCCAAGCCCGGATCAGAAAGGAGGAGGGTTGGTCGATGGGGCAGCTTCCTGTCTCCGTAAAAAAAAAAAAAATAATAATAATAATAATAAGTTCTAGCACCAGAAACTACTCACATAAACCAAAAATCACGGCCTGAGGAGATGGAAAGCGTTCACATGCGCATATGACAGTGGATGATCAAATCCATCGGGAAGTCATCCATTCGATGGTCCAAATTCTCACGGCCAAAAAGAGTACATCCATAGCGACCTGGAATGTATGAACTACGAATGAAGAAGTCAGAAAACTTACTGGACAAGGTACCCTCTCACAAATAATCTACAAAAGGAGACATCAACGGCTGGGACATGTGCTGAGAATGGAAAAAGAACGCTTACCAAATATCGCCTTTGAATGGAAGCCAGAAAACGCAAGAAAAAAAAAAGAGAGGAAGAGCATGAATAACATGGAAATGAACAGTTCTGAACGATATCAAGCACCTCAACATGAAATGGGAAGATTTGGAGTGAAGGGCAGTTGACAGGCAAGGAGGGCAACTGTGGGTAGCCCAATGTGCAGCAAAGCAGGGGGGGGCTAAGGTCTAAGGATTTCAGACCAGTTCTCTAATTTGTCAAGGTCATTTTGAATTCTAAGCCTGGCCTCTACAGTGCTTGCAACCCCTCCAAGCCTGGTGTCATTCACAAATGTTGTGAGCATCGTCTTCTCTCCATTATCCATGTCATTAATGACACTATTGAGAGTACCAGACCCAGGACTGACCCCTGCAGGGCCTCACTAGCTCCACTCTCCCAATTTGACAGTGGGCCATTGCTAACTACTCTCTGAGCACCGTCTGTCAACCAGTTGCGCGCCCATCTTGTCGTAATTTCACCTAGAGCACGTCCCTGGCTTGAATATCCCATGGGACGGTGTCAAAAGCCTGACTAAAATCAAGATATATCACGTCTATTGCTTCTCCACATCCACTAAGCCAGTAACCCTGTTGGCTGGGCACGATTTGTTCTTGACCAATCCATGCTGGCTTGGAAACCTGTTCCCCTGTGGGTGCTTACAAATAGATTATTTAATAACTTGTTCCAATAGCTTTCCAGCTATCAAAGTTAACCTGCCTGGTCTATAATTACCTGCATCATCTTTGTTCCCATTTTTAGAACCCAGGAATCCTGAGTCTTAGCCCATTGCGCTAATCTAGCATTGCGCAGCTAGCCAGAGATGTCAAGAGTAACAAGAAGGGTTTCTTCAGGTATGTTGGCAACAAGAAGAAAGCCAAGGAATGTGTGGGCCCCTTACTGAATGAGGGAGGCAACCTAGTGACAGAGGATGTGGAAAAAGCTAATGTACTCAATGCTTTTTTTGCCTCTGTCTTCACTAACAAGGTCAGCTCCCAGACTGCTGCGCTGGGCATCACAAAATGGGGAAGAGATGGCCAGCCCTCTGTGGAGATAGAGGTGGTTAGGGACTATTTAGAAAAGCTGGACGTGCACAAGTCCATAAGGCCGGACGAGTTGCATCCGAGAGTGCTAAAGGAATTGGCGGCTGTGATTGCAGAGCCATTGGCCATTATCTTTGAAAACTCGTGGCGAACGGGGGAAGTCCCGGATGACTGGAAAAAGGCTAATGTAGTGCTAATCTTTAAAAAAGGGAAGAAGGAGGATCCTGGGAACTACAGGCCAGTCAGCCTCACCTCAGTCCCTGGAAAAATCACGGAGCAGGTCCTCAAAGAATCAATCCTGAAGCACTTGCATAAGAGGAAAGTGATCAGGAACAGCCAGCATGGATTCACCAAGGGAAGGTCATGCCTGACTAATCTAATCGCCTTCTATGATGAGATTACTGGTTCTGTGGATGAAGGGAAAGCAGTGGATGTATTGTTTCTTGACTTTAGCAAAGCTTTTGACACGGTCTCCCACAGTATTCTTGTCAGCAAGTTAAGGAAGTATGGGCTGGATGAATGCACTATAAGGTGGGTAGAAAGCTGGCTAGATTGTCGGGCTCAACCGGTAGTGATCAATGGCTCCATGTCTAGTTGGCAGCCAGTGTCAAGTGGAGTGCCCCAGGGGTCGGTCCTGGGGCCGGTTTTTTTCAATATCTTCATAAATGATCTGGAGGATGGTGTAGATTGCACTCTCAGCAAATTTGCGGATGATACTAAACTGGGAGGAGTGGTAGATACGCTGGAGAGGAGGGATAGAATACAGAAGGACCTAGACAAATTGGAGGATTGGGCCAAAAGAAATCTGATGAGGTTCAATAAGGATAAGTGCAGGGTCCTGCACTTAGGACGGAAGAATCCAATGCACCGCTACAGACTAGGGGCCGAATGGCTAGGCAGCAGTTCTGCGGAAAAGGACCTAGCGGTGACAGTGGACGAGAAGCTGGATATGAGTCAGCAGTGTGCCCTTGTTGCCAAGAAGGCCAATGGCATTTTGGGATGTATAAGTAGGGGCATAGCGAGCAGATCGAGGGACGTGATCGTTCCCCTCTATTCGACATTGGTGAGGCCTCATCTGGAGTACTGTGTCCAGTTTTGGGCCCCACACTACAAGAAGGATGTGGATAAATTGGAGAGAGTCCAGCGAAGGGCAACAAAAATGATTAGGGGTCTAGAACACATGACTTATGAGGAGAGGCTGAGGGAGCTGGGATTGTTTAGCCTGCAGAAGAGAAGAATGAGGGGGGATTTGATAGCTGCTTTCAACTACCTGAAAGGGGGTTCCAAAGAGGATGGATCTAGACTGTTCTCAATGGTAGCAGATGACAGAACGAGGAGTAATGGTCTCAAGTTGCAGTGGGGGAGGTTTAGATTGGATATTAGGAAAAACTTTTTCACTATGAGGGTGGTGAAACACTGGAATGCGTTACCTAGGGAGGTGGTAGAATCTCCTTCCTTAGAGGTTTTTAAGGTCAGGCTTGACAAAGCCCTGGCTGGGATGATTTAACTGGGAATTGGTCCTGCTTCGAGCAGGGGGTTGGACTAGATGACCTTCTGGGGTCCCTTCCAACCCTGATATTCTATGATTCTATGATCTACCAGCCTACACTCCACTGTCAGAGCCCCTTCCCGTGCCTCAGTTTCCCTGTCCATCTGGTGTCAATGATACCACCTTCACCTCCATAAAGCTCTGTGTATTATTAGTAATAAAGCCATCAGGCCAATAGTTAGCAGGACTCTGAGGGAACTGAATGCTAACTGAAGGGAAAAATTCAGCTGACTGGCCCTGGCTTTTGCTCAGTGGTGGACTACATTGGGCTAAGCCCAGCACATACATTTGGGCAAGTGCGGTAGCCTGGCCAAAGCGGCCTCAAACCAGTTCTGCTGGCCAGTCACCGCCTTCCAGCCCCGGCTGCTGTTAATAACTCAGGTGCAAGCTGGCAGGATGCAGCGCCAGGTTTTTAGTGTTTCCTAGCAGCCTGGAATGTGGTGACGACAGCCTCCAGGAGACAGTGGTGTTACAGGGTGGGTTAATTTCCCTGAACCATTGCTCCTCCCAGGTGAGAGGAACCTGAGACATATCCTAAAAAGGAAGCACCATCTGGCTGTCACACGAGAGGCCCCAGCCCCTTTGGCACCAGTGGTTGGCTTCCTAAGCTGGTTTCTTGATGAGGGCAGGACAGGCGGAGGAGAAAGGGAAAGTGTCGTGTCTCCGAATTGGGTAGTATCCCTTTAAACTGTTTGTGAGCCCTTTAATGGCGCTCACTGGGTTCTAGGCTTCCAAAGCCACCAGAATCTGCCAGAGCAGCAGCATGGCTGGGCCTTGTGTGTTACACACACGGGTGTTTGGACTCCACCCTGTCAGGCTTTCATATTACACATGCTGTGTAAAGAGCAAAAGACACAACAGAAATCCCAGGGCATTAGCAGCATCCCAGCCCCAAGACAAGGATGGGACACCCCCAGTACCAAGTGGCCGCTATTCTGTTGTCACTTACGCCAGTGTAAATCAGAAGAGACCTCACCAAAGCCAGGTGCACTCGCCAAAGGGCAGCTGTACACCAGCATTGTGGGCGAGTGGTGAGAGCACTAGATTGGGATTTGGGAGATGTGGATTCTATTCCTGGCTCTGCTAGTGACCTTGGGACAGTCTTTACTTTCTGCCTCAGTTTCCCCCCCCCCCAATCTGTAAAATGAGCATAATGATACTGCCCTCCTTAGTAAAGTGCTTAGGGATCTGGGGATGATGAGAGCCAGTTAATGCTGCGCTAGGAGTTCTCCACTGGGAGTTCTCCTTCCTGGCTGTGGTTTTCCACGTGCAGTGAATTTGATAGGTCTCAGCCTAGCTCTTAACAGAGAGATGTCCCCATTCTAAGGAGCCCATTCTAATAGCCATTCTAATAGCCCACTCTAAGGGCTATTGTAATACACATCATCAAACACATTTAGTACCGTAGTGCCTGAGGGCCACCCAGCAATGAGGCCCCATTGTGTTGGGCAGTGGTACAGTGCAGTAGACAGTCCCTGCCCAGCTACTAATAATACCGGCTGCATTCCCCATTTAGCCCTAGAGAAGGGGTCTGGAGGACACGGCTGCATGGAGGGAGATGCTGGCTATGCTGTGACATTCTGTGGCCCACCTGGGCCCCCAGCCCCTTTCGCTAGCATGGCAAAATACCGAGGGGGTCTGAAAGCCACGGGCTGCTTAGGACAGAATAACTCCACCATCTGGGCCCAGGACCGGCAGATGCGTTGCCACCTTGAGATGACGTGGGTAAGTTCCCAGGACCCAGCTGGTGTAAATGGTGCTGCTCCATTGCCCAGTGGGGCCTACAGCACCCGACAGCAGCTGACACCCCAATGGGATTGCCTCCTGCAGGCCTGGGCAGGAGAAGCACCAGATGGGAGGAATTCTGCTCCCCTTTGATCCAACACCCAGGTGGAGGGGTGACCTCAGCTGCAGAATACGGGATGCCCCCCAGGAGACGGGCAGGCTCTTCGGCTCCAGGGACTCTGGAAGGAGAGCAAAGTGGGAAGTGGAAGGATGTTGGGCAGAGATCCCCCACCTGTTCCCCCACTGAGCACCCAACGCCCCTCGCTGCCCTGCTGCCGCTGCAGACAGGAGAGAACTGGGGGAAGCAGCCCCCAGCATGGGGCAGAGGGAGAGAGAGCAGGAGCACTTCAGCTGAGAAATGGGGGTGTCTCCAGCAGAGCCGAGCCCTGCTCCCTCTGCAGCCAGCCTGGGCTTTGGCCCCGAGCGCTGGGGTCCACGGGGCCAGATTTGGAGCAGGAGGCATGAGGCTGGCAGCTGATACCCTGCAGCATCCTTCATCAGCGCTTGCCTGTCCCTGCAACTGCATTGCACTAGCCTGACATCACCATCGCCAGACACCAGGGAGCGGGCAGGCCCCAGCTACCATCTGAGCCAGGGAGGCACTGCCCCACGGATTGCACATGGACTGCAGCTGGGCTGCCAGCACCAGGCGTGGTGTGGCTGCATGCATGGGAACGGATTCTCTGCCGGTGCATTTGGGGTGCTCCCGGCGCCATGTGGCCCAGATGCACCTTGTAGACATGGCACCTCCCTTCGTTTGATTTGGTGATGACAGAGGAACAATTACAACACTTAGCTCAGGAGCAAAACAAGGGCCTAGCCCAGCTTCCCCACTCCCTGCAAGCCAGGGAACCGGTTCTGCCCTCATTACTCCATCCGGACCTGATGGGAGGGGCCTCATGCTTCTCACAGCAGAGACTCTGGTGCCAAAGTGTTGCAGCAAACCCAAAACGAGCTAGGAGCCGAACTCACAGGGCGGCAGGCCACAGGGATTCAACTGGGGAAGGCCGGCAGGGACTGGAACTGGTTCCCCCATGCAGGAGCCTGGCCTAGCCCGGGCACGTATTTGTATAAGGCTCCTCTAGCAAAATACGGCTCATCTCAGGGTGGAGAACGTTTGTGTTTTGAGCAATTCAAGATTCCTCACGGGCTGAGTCCAATAAGTAAACCCACGCCCTTCTCCAGCACGGGATCCCCAATGGCCCGGCCGACATTAAATCCTCACAAGCCTCCTTGGGAGGTATCCCCATTTTGCAGATTGGTAAACTGAGGCACAGAACAGGGAAAGTGACTTGCTACTGCAAACACGTAATATCACAGCTGGGGTTTGAACCCAGGAGTCCTGGCACCCATTCCCTGCTCCAACCACCAGCTCCCTCTCCCCTCTCAGGGTGGGGAAGAGAACCCAGGAATCCAGACACCTAGCCCCCTGGTTTTATCTCTTGATCTCACTTTGCTCCCAGAGGTAAGAACAGAACCCAAGAGTCCCGGGCCCAAGTGCCTTGTTCTAACCTCTTCCACAGCTAGGAAGAGAACCCAAGAGTCCTGACTCCCGGTCCCCAGTTCTAACCACTAGACCTCACTCCACTCCCAGAACAGAGACTAGAACCCAGAGTCCTGACCCCCAGCCCCTCCTCTCAAACCTGTTTTATTTTATTGTGACTATTTTACATTTCTCCTATCTGCCTGAGTCAACACTGCCGAGAGCACTAAGCATACGATTGAGACCCAGTCCCCTGGCTCTGGCACTTACCTACTGGATGACCTTGGGTGAGTCCACATGCCCAGCCGTAACAAGGGAATCTTTATATAACCTCAGGGTTGTATTCTGCTGCCCATCATTGTAGAATCTAGGCACCTTCCACATAAACTCAAAACTAAAGTCCTTGGAGGAGTTCTCAGGATCTCAGGCTCTTCTCTCTTTTTTGGGTGAAAACTCTGTTTGGGAGTTAAGCTGCTCAAAACACAGAATTCCTGTCCCGGGGGAAATTCCACCTGTTTGACTTTTTGTTTCTTCCTGAATCAGGGATGTGGCAGCACCTGTTCCCTGCACTGCCTGGTGGCAGAGACCAGCATGGCTCCATCTCTGTTGTCCTCTTGGGGCATGTCTGCACAGCAAATTACTGCGGGGCAAGCCAGGGAGGGGAATCCACAGTGCAGCAGCTTGTCCCATGTGGACGCTGCTACAGAGCATTGACAGGCCCAGCGTGCAGCTTGTTGGGCAGCAACTTGCCTCGTAACCTGGCCTCAACTCCAAAGAGCATCAAACCAAAGGGAATTGCAGGCTGCAGCCCACTCCCTCGCAGAGCAGTGGCCCTCCAGACGTTCTCCATGGAGGCCTGGCTCCTCCCTGAGCCACTGACCATCAGCTCTTATTCCCTGGAGATCTTCCCACAGGTCCATCTTCCCAGGCTACCTCCAGCCTGCTTCTTCCCCATTTCCCTTTTCCTTCTGGACCAGTCACAAGAGGCAACCTGCCTTCTTCATCAACTGAGCTCTCTCAACACCCAACTCTTCCCCAGCTGGGTCTGATAGCTGAACCAAGTCCCCTGATTGCCAGCCACACCAGATCAGCTGACTTGGGGCAGCTGATCCATCACAGAGTAGAAATATATCAGAGTAGAAATGATAAAGTTGAAACCAAATGTCTCTGTAAAGGTGAAACGAAACATTTCTGCTCCATGGAAGAAAACATTTCAGTAATTCCCCATAGAAAATTTCAATTAAATCAATGGAAAATTTTGCTGAAATCAAAGATTTTGTACAAAATATTTCAATTTTGTCAAGTCAGCATTTTCCAATGGAAAAACATTCTGCTAGAACAAATATCAACCGGCTCTGCTTGCAGGGAGAGATTTTGTTTTGGATTTTTCAGATGGTATTGAGTTCCTTGGTTGTTTTGGCAGGCTGGTTGCGTTCAGGGGTAGGGAGGACGAGTCTGTGTTGGGGTTTAGCGCAGTGGTTCTCAACCTATTTACCTTTGTGGGCCGCGTATGGGGCTTGCTAGGTGTTATATGGGCCTCACCCACATAATGTATCTAGTACCTGTGTAGTAGGCCCTGAGGAGGTCATATGGGCTGCAGCTGTGTGCTGATTGGGCCGTAAGTGGCCCACGGGCTGAGAACCACAGGAAAGGGATACATAGGGGTGTCAGTGTCACGAATGTCGGTCTTACAGTGGAAAGACCTTTTCGAAGAGGAAGGTTGTGTAGCATTTCATAAAACTGGTCCGACTTCAGAGCTGTCTGATCTCCTCTGGGAGCTGGTTCCACCTGTGGAGCCCCTCGACAGAGCCTTATCCCCAGCTCTCACATGCTGTCCTGAGCTCCATGATCTGCGGTGTCCCAGAGCAGCGCAGTGGTCGCGGCAGCTCATAGATTGACATTCAGTCTCTGACGTAGGACCACAGCCTTAAGTCAGCATGGGAAGCTGGATGGGAGCCAATGGTACGGCTGGAGCATGGAGATTCACAGCCCCCCTTCCTCAAGCGCTGTGAAATGGACGGATGAAGGGTCTGAGGGGGTCTGAGGAGTTCCCCCTTTGCCTGCTAGTCAGCGCTGCCCAGCATATCTCCTGCCCATAGCCTGGCGAGCAGCATTCCCGTCAGCCACCAGCCCTGCCTATGGGCCCTGCAGAAGGGGAGGTATAATTCTGGCAACTCCACAGGGGCAGAGATGTCTCCCAGGATGGGCATTATTAATGCTCCCACCCCAGCTGCAATGAAGGCATCTCTGTGCATAAACAGAATCCTTTTCCCAGCATCCCTTCCCAGCTCTCCATTACTAGGCAAGTAACAACAATTAGTCCAAAGACCCAGCACCAGGACCCCTTTGTAAACAAGAGGCAGATGGGATGGAGGAGGAACAACTGGGGAACAACGTCCTTATTAACTGACTTCACAGGAGGCTGAATTCTCACTGGACTTGCTGCATGACCCTGGGGAGAGTCACAGTCCCACTCGGTGCCTCAGTTTCCCCAGCTCTAAAATGCCATAACGGACAGGAGGTTTTGGATCCGAAGCCCAGCTGCAGCTCCCATCCCAGCCCCAGGTGGGGGTTCTCTGGGGTCACTCTACCAATTCAACAAGGCTTTAGCAGCTGGAGAAGCCAGACACGTACTGCCCTGGGTTGTCTGTCAGAGGTGGGTGTGATCCATCCCCTGGATTGGGGGTGTGATCCCAGGAGCTATTTCTGACCTGGAGAGGGGAGAAGTGGGGACAGCATAGTGCCACTCTCTCTATTCACAGGATCAAGCAAGGTTTTTCCTTCATGGCTCCCACTGGTTTGAGGAAAAAGAAAAGGAGGACTTGTGGCACCTTAGAGAACTAATTTCAGAGTAACAGCCGTGTTAGTCTGTATTCGCAAAAAGCAAAGGAGGACTTGTGGCTCCTTAGAGACTAACCAATTTATTTGAGCATGAGCTTTCGTGAGCTACAGAGGAGCGCGGGAGAGATTCCCTTGAAGTGAGCTGTAGCTCACGAAAGCTCATACTCAAATAAATTGGTTAGTCTCTAAGGAGCCACAAGTCCTCCTTTGCTTTTTGCGAATACAGACTAACACGGCTGTTACTCTGAAATTAGTTCTCTAAGGTGCCACAAGTCCTCCTTTTCTTCTTAGAGACTAACCAATTTATCTGAGCATAAGCTTTCGTGAGCTACAGCTCACTTCAAGGGAATCTCTCCCGCGCTCCTCTGGATTTGGGGCACTGGTGCAGGAAGCAGCTCTGTCTCGCATGCTGCTGTGTCACGCCGGGTGCACGTTCACGCCTCTCCGATTCACACCCTCAGACACACACCACCCTGGCTGCGTGAGGCCTTCTCTGCCAGCAGGGAGGCCGCTGGGGAAGGGAGGAGAGGAGGAAAGGCTGCAGCCTGGGGGAAGGGATCTCTGATCCCTCCCACTCAGCCTGGCCTCCGGCGCCCCCCAGAGCTTCTCCCTGCACCCCAAATACCCATTACCCATACAGGGAGCGGGAGCCTGATGAATGAAAATGCCCCTATACCCTGCAATTAACCTCCCTTGCTGATTAACCAGAGTGATAGGGTAGCTAGGGAAACCACATCCAAACACAGCAGGAAACTTTCCATAAAAGACAGAGGAGCCAGCCACTAGCAGGGACTGCTGCTCTCAGCCGCTCCCACTCGCCTCTCCCACCACAGGGGCCCTCGCTGCATCAGGCCCTGAGAAGGCAAACAAGGTCCCTCGTTCCCCTGCCCGCCATCCATTTCTGGCTCTTAGGTGGTTCACAGCCTCTTGCACACAAGCCCGTCAGTGGCAGGAAGAAGCGATGGGTTGCAAGGAAAGACAAATTCCTCTGTGCCACCCCAGCAGCGCTGCTCTGCCCTGCCACCCACATCCTCTTCCACCCCCAGGCACTGCATCATGGACAAGAGAGACATGCTGTGACAAAAGTGGGGTTTTCCTCCTCATTACGTAATATGTGAGCCTATGTGAGTTACTGGTTTGCATGAATACTGTGCGTGCCTCAGTTTCCCTGTGTATCACTCCAGTGCCTAAGTGGTGGGAATATGGGTGTGTGACTTCTGCTCAGACCCTCAGGGGCTGCCTGCCCATAAGCGATGGCCAATGCCTTTTGTAACCTGAGAACTCGGAGGGGTGTGTGACCAGGTGACACTTTGCCCAGGAAGCAGGACTAAGATGGGAGAAGGAGCAATGGGCATGTCAGAGGCCAGGCAGCAGGGTCCAGTTCAGTCTGCTGTGCGGGACTCAAGGAGGGGGGAGTCCAGGGTGTCTGGCCTGGGGTTCCCCCAAGAGGGAGTTGGTTGAAAGTCACTGATTTCTGTGCTAACAAGTTCTGTTCCACGCTGTGTTCCTGTCAACTAAATAAACCTTCTCTTTTACACACTGGCTGAGAGACACTGCTGTCTGCGGAGTTGGGGTGCAGGGGCCTCTGGCTTCCCCAGGAGCCCCTCCCAGGAGGACTCACTGCAGGAAGTGAGTGTGGAAGGGGATGCTGAATGCTCCAACGTCAGACCCAGGAAGGCCAAAGCTGTGTAAACGTCTTGCCCTGGCAAGAGTGTCAGAGAGAGGAGGCTCCCCCAGAGCCCTGACTGGCTTCATACAGAGCAGTTCCAAAGCATCGGCCTGGTCACCCCATGACACATGCACACAAGCAGGGGGTGCAGCAGAGAGAGGCTGGTGTGTGCCCTGCTGGGAATATACAGCTCCTAGCACTGGGCACAGGGACAGCTGAGTTAAATCAGGCAGAGTCCGATTCTGCCCTTGGTGATAGCAGGGGGTAAATCCCATCTACTCTGCTCAAGTCACAGGAATGGTTCCCAGGAGGCTATGCCAGAGTAAACCTGAAGAGGGTGGACGCTTCTTCCCTGCTGCCAGGGCATGGTGCGAAAACACCAGGCCTGATCCTCTTCTCACTCCCAGCCATGTAAACCTGTTCACTTCAGTGAAGCCACTCCGGAGTCACCCCAGTGTGAGAGGCCAGAATCAGACCCAGTGCTTCTGCTTTAGCTTGTGATTCGTGGCCCTCTCTAGCCTCGCCAGGGAGGGGGCAGCCCGGCACGGGTATGACCACAGCGGGGTGACTACGTTTTGGCTCCACATTGCGTCAAGTTCCCACTGACACCACCCAGGGCCTCCCTTATTTTGCTGCCAGAAGACGGGGGGCTGAACTAACGTGTGTTCCTGGCAAGCAGGGCATGAGTCACTCTCTGACCCATCCCCACCAGGCTGCTCCAGCCTGTGGGGCAGGGGAGGTAGGGACACCCTGGCAGCCCAAGGATGACACCCAACCTTGTAATGACCACACCACAGGGGTGATTTTGATCCTATTTGGTTAAACTCGGTGCCCAAAGTTGGGTATAGAACCCACCTGCCAACAGCCTGTCCCTTCCCCAACTGCCCTCCTTCCAAAAACACGTCGGGGTCGAGACACTTGAGTCTGTAATGGCCAGAAGAGCTGCACCAGTTTAACGAACAGTCTCAATTTAAGCTGACGTAGGGCTTAGGTCCTGCTTTAATGCTACCGTTACCTAACGCAGTACATTACCTAACGCGGACCCCAGCTCACCGGGTATAAAGGGCTGGCAAGGGGAGAGTTCATTCCCCTATGGGGATGTTTTTTCAGGATAAGCCAAAGCATGAATTTAAACCAACCTAGTTACACCAGTATTCGCCTCTGTGGAGCCACACTTCTTCCGGCATAACAGGGCCTTTTCTTGGGTTAGCTCCTGGCCTTTGGGAAGGGGGATTAGATAAAAAGCCACTCTCAGTCTGGAATCAATGTCCAACCCCCGGGGTTATACTGGTTGTCAGGGCTCCACCGATCTGAGCTAGGCTCCAGCTTCCGAACAGTCCCTTGGAGAAATGCTGTCCATGAGCCAGACCCCCAAGGGGGCCCACTCCTCCTTAAGGGTAAGCCGTGCTGCCTCCATGTCTTGGAGACTGAGCTTCTGGCCTCCAGCATAGCTGCCTCCCACCATGAGCTCTGCCCAGCGAGTCCAACGGAGATAGACTGGTGGTAGGGCCTTGTCCACTCTTCAGAGACCAAAGCACCCAGCACATATTGCAGTAACACCAGACAGCCTTCACAAAACAAAGCAGGGTTTGTTACTCAACTGGGGTAGCTCCTAGGATGTGTCCATTCTAGTTTTAGAAATCTCAGCTGATGGGGAGCCTACCCCCACCCTGTCAAAACCAGAGAATAGCTGGTACAATGAGAAGGGCACTTACCTTTGACTAGTATTCAATTCCCAGCTCTGCCAGGCTTCCTGTGACTTGCCCAAGTTCACACTCTTTGTGCCTCAGTTTCCCCATCCATACAATGGGGACAATAGCAGGGCTGAGGATAAACACATTTAAGATTGTGAGGTGCTCAGATATTGGGGCAGGAGGGGCCAGATAAGTATCTTGACCAGCTATTTGCCTAGGTTAAAAACCCCAAAGTGCATTTTATTCCTAAAGACAAAGTTCAGTTTAAAAACAAAGGCCAGGTTGTTTCAAGAACGACTCATGACTTTGGGGGCCCAGCCTGAGACCCTTAAAGGAGCCTGATTTTCAGGAACTGCTGAGAAATTCTCTTCCCTCCCCCAACCTCTGAATATCTGGTCCCTTTGAAGTCCCCCAGGTCAGTCTCAGGATAGATAAATAATCATACTAAGGATATCTATGATTCTGTTATTATTCAATCCCTAATGTGCTAGGAGCTGTAAAAATGCCTAGTAAGAGACAATCCCTGCCCCCAAAGAGTTTGCAGTGTAAATGATTACTCTAGATAATTCATCTGCCTGTGCCTCAGTTTCCCCATCTGTAAAATTGGGATAATAAAACCAACCTCCTTTTAAAGTACTTCAAGATCTACTGGGGGGAAGTGTTATAGACAAACTAGGGATTATTATTAGATTCTTCACCAGGCTAGAGCAAGGGTTTACATACAGCCACCTCCATAGACTACAGTACCTAGTACAAAAAGAAAAGGAGGACTAGTGGCACCTTAGAGACTAACCAATTTATTTGAGCATAAGCTTTCATGAGCTACAGCTCACTTCATTGGATGCATTCAGTGGAAAATACAGTGGGGAGATTTATATACACACAGAACATGAAAAAATGGGTGTTATCATACACACTGTAAGGAGAATGATCACTTAAGATGACTATTACCAGCAGGAGAGCGGGAGGGGAGAAAACCTTTTGTAGTGATAATCAAGGAGGGATAGCTCAGTGGTTTGAGCATTGGCCTGCTAAACCCAGGGTTGTGAGTTCAATCCTTGAGGGGGCCATTTAGGGATTTGTGGCATAAATTGGGGATTGGTCCTGCTTTGAGCAGGGGGTTGGACTAGATGACCTCCTGAGGTCCCTTCCAATCCTGATATTCTATGATTCTATGAAGGTGGGCCATTTCCAGCAGTTAACGGGAACGTCCGAGGAGCGGTGGGGGAAATAAACATGGGGAAATAGTTTTACTTGTGTAATGACACATCCACTCCCAGTCTCTATTCAAGCCTAAGTTAATTGTATCCAGTTTGCAAATTAATTCCAATTCAGCAGTCTCTCCTTGGAGTCTGTTTTTGAAGTCTTTTTGTTCTAATATTGCGACCTTTAAGTCTGAAATCGAGTGACCAGAGAGATTGAAGTGTTCTCCGATGGGTTTTTGAATGTTATAATTCTTGACGTCTGATTTGTGTCCATTTATTCTTTTACGTAGAGACTGTCCAGTTTGACCAATGTACATGGCAGAGGGGCATTGCTGGCACATGATGGCATATATCACATTGGTGGATGTGCAGGTGAACGAGCCTCTGATAGTGTGGCTGATGTGATTAGGCCCTGTGATGGTGTCCCCTGAATAGATATGTGGGCACAGTTGGCAATGGGCTTTGTTGCAAGGATAGGTTCCTGGGTTAGTGGTTCTGTTGTGTGGTGTGTGGTTGCTGGTGAGTATTTGCTTCAGGTTGGGGGGCTGTCTGTAGGCAAGGACTGGCCTGTCTCCCAAGATCTGTGAGAGTGATGGGTCATCCTTCAGGATAGGTTGTAGATCCTTGATGATGCGCTGGAGAGGTTTTAGTTGGGGGCTGAAGGTGATGGCTAGTGGCGTTCTGTTATTATCTTTGTTGGGCCTGTCCTGTAGTAGGTAACTGAAGTGAGCTGTAGCTCACGAAAGCTCATGCTCAAATAAATTGGTTAGTCTCTAAGGTGCCACAAGTACTCCTTTTCTTCTGGCTCTGTCAATTTGTTTCTTCACTTCAGCAGGTGGGTATTGTAGTTGTAAGAACGCTTACAGTTTATCATTGCACATAAAGAAATAGGGCCAGCTTCTGCAATCAGTCTCCTTTGAAGACATGCACAACGTTTCCCACCACCCAGTTGCTGCTGAGGTTATGATTAAAAAGAGTTTTACTGGATTGGCCAGGTCATAAATAATCTCACGCACACACTGCCTCTGCAAAGCATCTGAGCAAGATTGCAAAAAGACACCTTACCTGTTGCGGCTAGGCTTTTCAGCATAGCAAATAGCCTTGTAAATCAGTTGGAGTAAATCAACAGCTGGAAATTGTAATTCTGCCCCTGCTTGTAAAAGACTCTCGCATCGAAGGCAGGGTGAGTTCATTGCATTTAATACTGTATTTCAACCAGGAGCTTTTGCATTGGTAGATGATTACACTTTGAAATTTAAAGATGATGGCAGCATTTAGATCTTTAAAGCAACTAACGCCTTCCTGGAAAACCATTTGGCCTAATGGCTTTTTTTTTTGATTGAGCAGATAGTTCCTCTGGCCCCATCATTCTAATGGAGCTGAAATTAACCCACTAATTACATTTACTTCCTAGGATCAATGGATAACAACTAGGTGTGGTAAGAATGATTGTGCCTTGCATTACCAATGCAGCTGTGTCAGGGGAACTAGTTACAACCCTGTTCCAGTTTGAAACCCAGATGGTATCTTATCCATATAAGATTGGCTGCAACCAACTCCCAACTCGAATTGTTATGCATGAGTTATGGGATTTTTTTTTAAAGGTTCTACAAAAATACCCCCTTTGAAACAAGGCTTCTCAACGCAGAGCAGTGACTTGAAAGCATTTGTAAACCAGAAGCAGCTCCACAAGTTTATATATACACAATGGGGTTTTGGTCCATGACTAGGGCCCCTATGTGGGATGGTAATACAAATACATACTAATGATACAGATGGTCAAAACAGAGACAGAGAGAGTTTTGTCTAAGGCTGGGAGCCAGGGACGACATTTTCAAACGCAAGTGCCTGAAATTTCATGGATTTGAAGGCCAAAGGTGGCTCATGATGACCGTCAGGTCTGAACTCCTGTATAACTCAGGCCAGAGAATCTCACCCAGCAATCTAGACTTCGGGTTGAGTCATTCTTGATTTAAAGACTTGAAGTGATGGAGAATCCACTACCCTCCCTCCCCCTCATTACGTTGTTCCAATGGTTAACACATAAGAACAGCCATACTGGGTCAGATCAAAGGTCCATCTAGCCCAGTACCCTGTCTTCCAACAGTGGCCAGTGCCAGGTGCCCCAGAGGGAATGAACAGAACAGGTAATCATCAAGTGATCCATCCCCAGTTGCCCATTCCCAGATCCTGGCAAACAGAGACTAGAGACACCACCCTTGCCCATCCTGGCTAATAGCTATTGATGGACCTCTCCTCCATGAATTTATCTAGTTCTTTTTTGAACCCTGTTATAGTCTTGGCCTTCACAACATCCTCTGGCAAAGAGTTCCACAGACTGACTGTGTGAAATATACTTCCTTTCGCTTTAAATCTGCTACCTATTAATTCATTTGGTGACTCCTAGTTCTTGTGTTATGAGAAGGCGTAAATAACCCTTCCTTATTTACTTTCTCCACACTAGTCATGATTTTGTAGACCTCTATCATATCCCCCCTGAGTCACTGCTTTTCCAAGATGAAAAGTCCCAATCTTATTAATCTCTCCTCACATGGAAGCCATTCCATACCCCTAATAATTTTTGTTGCCCCTTTTTGAACCTTTCCAATTCCAACATATCTTTTTTGAGATGTGGCGACCACATCAGCATGTAGTATTCCAGATATGGGCGTACCATGGATTTATATAGAGGCAACATGATATTTTTTTGTCTTATTATCTAGCCCTTCCTTAATGATGCCCAAGATTCTGTTCACTTTTTTGACTGCCGCTGCACATTGAGAGGATGTTTTCAGAGATCTATCCACAAGGACTCCAAGATCTCTTTCTTGAGTGGTAACAGCTAATTTAGACCTCATCATTTTATATGGTTGGGATTATGTTTTTCAATGTGCATTACTTTGCATTTATCAACATTGAATTTCATCTGCCATTCTGTTGCCCAGTCACCCAGTTTTGAGAGATCCTTTTGTAGATCTTCGCAGTCTGCCTGGACCTTAATTATCTTGAGAAGTTTTGTATCATCTACATATTTTGCCACCTCACTTCTTATCCCTTTTTCCAGATCATTTATGAATATGTTGAATAGGACTGGACCCAGTTCGGACCCCTGGGGACACCACTGTTTATCTCTCTTCATTCTGAAAATTGACCATTTATTCCTACCCTTTGTTTCCTATATTTTAACCAGTTACCAATCCATGAAAGGACCTTCCCTCTTATCCCATGACAGGTTACTTTGCTTAAGAGACTTTGGTGAGGGACCTTGATAAAAGCTTTCTGAAAAAGTACACTGGATCCACAGGATCCCCTTGGTCCACATGCTTGTTGACCCTCTCAAAGAATTCTAGTAGATTGGTGAGGCATGATTTCCCTTCCCCAACAAATTAGGTTCATCTATGTGTCTGACAATTCTGTTCTTTACTATAGTTTCAGCCAGTTTGCCTGGTACTGAAGTGAGGCTTACTGGCTTGTAATTGCTGGGATCACCTCTGGAGTCCTTTTTAAAAATTGGTGTCACATTAGCTATCCTCCAGTCATTTGGTACAGAAGCTGATTTAAATGATGGGTTACAGACTACAGTTAGTAGTTCTGCACTTTCACATTTGAGTTCCTTCAGAACTCTTGGGTGAATACTATCTGGTCCTGGTAACTCCTTACTGTTTAATTTATCCATTTGTTCCAAAACCTCCTCTAATGACCCCTCAATTTGGGACAGTTCCTCAGATTTGTCACCTAAAAAGAATGGCTCAGGTTTAGGAACCTCCCTCACATCCTCAGCCATGAAGACCGATGGAAAGAATTCATTTAGTTTCTCCGCAATGGCCTTATCGTCCTTGAATGCTCCTTGAGCATCTCAATTGTCCAGTAGCCCCACTGGTTGTTTAGCAGGCTTTCTGCTTCTAATGTACTTAATTTTTTTGCTATTACTTTTTGAGTCTTTGGCTAGCTGCTCTCCAAATTCTTTTTTGGCCTTCCTAATTGTATTTTTACACTTCATTTGCCAGAGTTTATGCTCCTATTTTTCTCATATTTTCCTAGCATTTAACTTCCACTTTTTAAAGGACACCTTTTTGCCTCTCACTGCTTCTTTTACTTTGTTGTTTAGCCACAGTGGCACAGTTTTGATTCTCTTACTATGATTTTTAATTTGGGGTATATATTGAAGTTGAGCCTCTCTTATGGGGTCTTTAAAAAGTTTCCATGCAGCTTGCAGGAATTTCTCTTTTGGCACTGTACCCTTTAATTTCTGTTTAACTAACTTCCTCATTTTTGTGTAGTCCGCCTTTCTGAAATTAAATGCTACAGTGTCGGGCTGCTGTGGTGTTTTCCCCGCCACAGGGATGTTAAATTTAATTATACTATGGTCACTATTACCAAGCAGTCCCGCTATATTCACCTCTTGGACCAGATCCTGTGCTCTACTTAGGACTAAATCAAGAATTGCCGCTCCTCGTGTGGGTTCCAGGACTAGATGCTCCAAGAAGCAGTCATTTAAAGATGTCAAGAAACTTTATGTCTGCATCCTGTCCTGAGGTGACACGTACCCAGTCAATATGGGGAGAGTTGAAATCCCCCGTTATTATTGAGTTTTGCTTGTCCCACATTCATTTTCTTTCCTCTACACTAGTCCATTAGTTGCAGGACAGTAGTACCTTAAGGCCCACTCATACTGTGTTCAGGGCATGTATAGAGTGAGGGCCGGTCCCTACCCTGAAGAGCTTGCAATCCAGTTAGACAAGAAGGATCTGCAGCCTTATTTTCTAGTTGGGGAGCAGCAGCCTGGAGAGGTTCAAGTGATTTTATCAGGGACACGTGGGGAGCTTGTGGCAGAGACAGGCATTGAGCCCTGGTGCCTGGAGTTGCAAGTCAGCACTTTAAAACCAAGGTCCCTGCCACATCCCTCTTGCTAATGCGGAGCAGGTGAGGGGGTGAATGGCTATCAGCCAGGAGAGCCAGGGCCTGATCTGCTGTAGGTGGAGTGTGTTTGATTAAATCCCATGACTAGAGATAAACACCGAGAACAGCTCAGGGAGGGGGAAGCACCTGCCTTATGCAAATCCGCGGCTAGGCGGGAGCCTTTCCAAAGCACCCAATGTAGGGCTGCTGCTATCGGCAGTTGCACAGTCCTCTACCTCTGTCCTAGTCCTAGGTGCTGACTCCTTGGGTGCTCCGGGGCTGGAGCACCAATGGGGAAAAATTGGTGGGGTGTTCTGCTCCCACCGGCAGCTGCCTGCCCCACCCCAGCTCACCGGCGCCTCCTCCCAGCGCTTGCTGCTGTGAAACAGCTGTTTTGCAGCATAAGATGCTGTGGGAGGGAGCGGGGAGGAGCAGAACTTCGGCACACTTAGGGGAGGAGGCGGGGAAGAGGTGGGGCTGGGGCAGGATTTGGGGAAGGGATCCAATAGGGGCAGGGAGGGGGCAGAGTTGGGGTGGGGACTTTGGGGAAGGGGTTGGAATGGGGGCAGGGGCAGAGTTGGGGAGGAGCCGGGGGGGGTGTCAAGCACCCCACTGGTGCCAGGAGAAGTTGACGCCTATGGTCCTAGTTCCAGTCAATGCTGACCCTTTACTAGGAATCGAAATGTAAACGCCCAGCTAACTCCCTGCTGCTGCTCCTGGTGATGCTGCGAACAGGGATCTGATGAAGGGAGGGAGAGTGGGTTGCAGCTCAGATAGACCTGATGCGTGATGTGAATCACTGCAGCAGCTGGAAGCCCCCTCCACTGTGCTGGGTGCTACACATAAACCTAGTGAGCGACAGGCCCTGCAGAGCGTACAGTCTAAATAGACCAGCCAGACACAAGGTGGGAGGAGAAGGGATGTGCCGAGGGTCACAAGGCAAATCAGTGGCAGAGCTAGGAACATAGAATCCAGGGTTCCTGAGCCCCCATCCATTGCCCCCACGAGCTGTCAAGGAAGCTCCATTAAACCAACCCCAACAGCCAGGACGGGCAGTAGCTTTCAGAAGGCCCCTTTGAGGAAATAGACATCCACATGAAAAAAGGGTTTCCCACTGAACGCAGAGCACTGGCTATTTGGGCCTCATTTTCAGCCATCTCCATCCACCAATTCAACATTGCAGTTTGCGCTGACCACCCTGATCCTGCGTCCCACATGAGGGATGTCAAAGTTTATCCTGCAAACATTAGGCTTAACTGGACCTTAACCGTTAACCCTGGGGGCCGTGCCGTGCCGACCTCGGTTAACTTCCATCTTTTCTTTAAGCACGGAGTGTGTGGAACAGCCCATCCCCTCACGATTTTGTCCACCCATTAGGCCTAATATCCAACACACTAATTCTGGTTCATTAATTTCCAGTCCCAAGTCTTCTGTTTTTACCAAGCACGATTTCAACCGACTCATTGAAGAATATCAGCAGGGCTAGTTTTTTGCCTGCACTAATTCTCTTGCATCTGTTTATTACATTTATTATGAAAAACAACTTGACCTCTTTTCCATCGCCATCTGTTGTTAGAGGTTATTGTAACAGCTGATGAACTTTCATATACTTTTTCCAATTGATCTTACAGATAAGGTAAATTTGTAGACCCAATTATCATAACAGGGGACTTACAGCTTGACAGTTCACTTTATTCTCTGCACCATCTCCACCCAACACAACAGAGTTTGGGCATTCAGAGGATGGGTTGAGCTGTACCTTGACTGCTGGCTGCTATAAAAGGCCCTTGGCAATTTAAAAAACAACAACAAAGCACTCACACCTGTGGAAAAGTAAACAGGGTTTGTTCTGCAATTAGCAAAAAGGTCGGTAGCAGCAATGAGCCAATGGAGAAACAGCTGCAATTTCCCTCATGACATCAACCTTTGTGTTGACCCTCCCTTGCTGTCCCACTGCCTATGGGATTCAACAATCGTTTTCTCAGGAGTGGGGGATTTTTCCAAAGGGAAGAGAAATGGACATTTCTGCACACAGTGAAACGGATGGCAATATTTGCTCCAAAGAAACATGGGCGATTATCTCAGGTAAAGCACATCACCCTTTGGAATAAATGCTGGTTGATCCAACACAACCTTCCTTACCCATTTTCCACACCTTTTTCATCATGGCTGTAGGGTTAACTTTCTCTTTTATGGAGGTAGGGTGTAAGAATTAAACACTTGGCCTTTTCTTCCGTGATCCACTAGTCTTCATACAAAGTCCATTTTCTAGCTAAAGGCAGCTTCCTTTGCTAGCCAGAGGAAGGACAGACATAGGGTGAAAGCACAAGACCAGGAGTTAGAGATTCTGCCCTATGGGAGTTCTTATCTGACCCTCATCACTGCAGTTGGGTATTAAGAGAGGTCACTCACAGCTGCTATGTGCAGTTTGATCTCTCTGACTCTCCCCAGAAGAGTTTAATTTAAGTGTTACTGTGTCCAAGATCTGAGTGATCTGGTAAAACTGAAGTTCTGTAAAAAACAGGGAGTTCAAGATTTTCATAATCCAGAAAGGATGTTCCTGAATTTGGCGGCACTAACCCCACGTTTGGCTTATTGAAAGTCTTTGTCCGTGCATCGTCACAGGGCCCTGACTGGGATTCCTACATGCTACTGTAATAAACTGAAGAGAAACGCTTTGCTTCAGCTTCTGCATTTGCTCACGATACAGCTCGAATACTCCCCCAGTCCAACTCCTAGCCCCACACAAAAATCTCAAGCCCCATTTAAGTGGCACTTTAAACTTCAACTAGCCTACTTGTAGGGGGTAGGGGTTGAAGGTCCAGGGCTGTAGATGCTCAAGCTAGTAACACAGTGGTAACTCCCGCTGTAACCGGATCCCAATGACCCATCAGCTGCTAAGCCGGTCACTCTGCCTGGCTCCAGAGGTGTTTCGCAAGATGGTTGCTCTCACTGGAGTGGAGTAGCAGGAATGCACCATTGCATTGAAGACCTTGCATCAGCATCCCCGGCTGTGAAATGCGAATCATTAGATTGTGCAGAACACAGTGAGACTGGAAGGGTCTTTTCCTATGGGAGTACAGCACCTACTGGGTCCTGGTTCATCCCTGGTGTTCCTAGGTGCTATCTCAATGCAAACAGACCTTCCTCCAGTGAAAGGAGAGGGGCAGAGAACTGCTATTTTCAGGGGGGCTGTTTGGTTACTGATAGGATGTAACAGCAGGGAATTTGTTCATTATCTCTTTGCAGTTCAGATACGTTTGTTTCCCCAGTTACGGGACCAATTCAGCTCTGTAAGTGACATGCCCCTGCTGTAAGTCCCTTAAAGTGAGCACTGTTACACCAGGGATAAAGTGGCCAGGACAGGTCGGACTTGAGCTCACCACTGCATCACGGTGAACACAGCCATTCAGATCAACTAAGTTAATTAGCACTTGATAACCCTCAATAATAATGTGTGCCAGGGCTGGCCCACAACATTTTGGCACCTGAGGCGGGGAGCTCAAATGATGGCCCCATGCCCCCACCCTTGGGCCAAAACTTTGAAATGCTGTTACAATAAAATTGTTTTAAATGTTGACGCTGCAAGGTATTTGTGTCCTTGTGTGCCCTCATTTGTCCATCTCCACCTGTTGTCTCATTTGATACTTAGATTGTCAGCTCTTTGGGGAAGTGACTGTATTTTTGTTCTGTGTTTGTACAGCGCCTAGCGCCCTGCGGTCTTGTTCCATGACTGGGGCTCCTAGTACAACACAAACAAAAATAAATACGAGATGCAGGGGAAAACTGCAATGAGATTAGCTTCAGCATGTATAAACTTTTAATTTTAAAATACAAGTTGAAGGGCATATGCAAGAGGAAAACAAAGTTACATAATAATCAGATCATCTCTCTCATATGCTGCTATACAAGCAATCAGAATCCACAGGGGCATGAAAGCCACTCTGCAATAAACGCTATTAGCATGGGACTTGAATCATCCTTCCCCTCCCTTGTCTCAAATTCCTCTTACATCGGGTTTTATTTTAAAAAAGCAAGTTATCCTCGCAGGAGATCTCAGCAAGGATTCCCCCTCCCTCCCTCCCTCTGGCCCAGCCTCTGCAGAACAGCCTGTGGAGACCACCCGTAACCCAGGCTCATCCCTGCACGTTTCTTGGGGGGGACATGTAGGTGGCTTGTGTCTGATTCAACTGCCAGGAGGGCAAAGCCTGGGGCCCACAAGAAAATTGGTCCAGCTTGGCAGCGAAACATCCTCTTGGTGTATAGAGCCACAGAGCCAGCTGGAAGGCAAGGCCCAGCCTTGCTCAGTCCTCACTGACCAGGCAGAAGAGGGGGAAACGGTGCCCCAGCTGCTGCGGGATCCCCACGCACATTGCGGGGTGACAATCGGACCACACAATTCTGCAGCTCCTTGGCTCTCGCTGCGGCAGAGTATCAATGGGCCCGTTACTAGGGCAGCCCTGGGAGAAGCGTCACTGACTTCCAGGTGGTTGTTCTGCATTTACAGCAGAGGGAGGGGGGAAATTCCAGCACTAAGCTGGTCCCGGCCTAGTGTCACTCACTCCAACCAGCCACACCCACGCCTGCTGCTAGGGTCTGTAATGAACGTCCGGGAGTCCCTTAGCAGCTCTGAAGCAGGGCTGGCTCCCATCAGGCTCCTGAAGTGGGAGGTATGTTAGATCTCAAAAAAACAAAAACAAAAACAAAACAAACCCCAAAACTCTGCTGGGAGGACCATCTTCTTGCTCCATGAGCCACACAGCTCATCTATGGCTGTTTCTCGAGAGTCTCACGTCCCATTACTTTGACGGCTGGTGGGGGAAGGGAACCTTAAATTCCATCTCCTCATTCCACCCCTACAACCTCCCTTTTGAAGCTGCTGCTTCACTGAGCAGCTTGCCCGTTAACAGTGCAAGGGGTGGGTCTCTGCATCCACCAATAGAGCCCCGATGAGGCATCTGCTGTCTAGGGAGACTACCCTGGGATCCAGAGGCTGGCCAGCTCTGGAGAAATGCTCTTGGTTAGCTCCCTCTCTGCAGCCCCCTCCAGATCAGGCGGGTTTGGAGGAGGAGCAAAGCCAGGCGCAGAAGGCGGGGGCTGCCTGCAACGAAACCCACCCAGGCCCTGCAGATGGAGAGTGAAACAGGACAGCCCTCAAAAGGTGTGGATGGCAACCTGGTTAGTGAAACCTTCGCTCCAGCTCCTTTGCAATGGGCACATTCCTACAGTCACAGAGCATAACAGGTTCAGGCTGTCGTCATGATACAGCTGCACCCATCCAGGGCTTTTTAGGGGGGTAGGCTGTGTGTGTGTGTGGGGGGAAGATTCCCCCCACCCATCTGTGGGTGTTTTAACAAGGAAACTTTGTTTCAATTATTAAGTGCCCAGTGTGAAGAGTCCCAATCAAAATCCAGAGAGAAAGAGACCCAACCCACCAAGATCAGCTGAAAATCCAGCTGTTTGAAAGCTGGGGTTCGATGCTCAGCTGGTGCAGATCTGCGGTCTTCCATCCACGGCAATGGAGCTACTCCCCTTCACGCCAGCAGACGATGTAGCCTTGATTCGTAAGTCAAGCCTTGATTCACCTGCTCTTCCTCAGTGGCGGCAGCCTCTAAACAAGAAAAAACTTGGCTCCCTGAGCAGATTCCTCCCCAAAGCCTCATGGTGGAGAGCTGGAGCTGGTTGGGGTAGGTTGAGAGATTGCAAAGGTGTCTCTGAACCACTGCATCCCAGGAGAAGGTGACAGCACTGGCTTGTCGATGACCTGAGATGCATCTTGCAGAATTTATCTACTGAGTGTGTTTGTTTTCGGGGGGGAGATGTTCGCCTGGAAACGCTAGAGCCAAACACCTTTTACATCTAGATCAGCAGCTTTGGGAGGTCCCAATTAGGGGCAGCTATTTAAATGGTCCAAGCAAGCCTCAGAGTGGCTCTCTGGGCTGCGTGACCAGCACACTGCCATGGAGCAGATGAGAACTCCGAGGACTTGCTGTTCCCATGGCGTTTTGCGAACTGCCAGGCCCATAGCTGCAGACGTTCGAACCAAACATCAGGACAAAAAACAAGCATCCAAAGCACCGTCTCATCCGCGTGGCTACGGAGACCTGCTCTAGGGCAGCATGCCGAGCAAGGCAGCGCAAGCAAGCAAGGCCCCTGTTGGGAGCAGAAGGGCGTGAACACTAGTGGAAGCTGAAATCATGCAAGACAAGGCAATGGCTATATTTGGGCATTGGGGATTTTTGTTAGCTCTTGAGCTCAGACCGAGCATCACGGTGTATTTGTCACCTCCCCACCCCTGCTCCTGTCTCTTGCTGCCTCAGGCAGGGGGCATGTGCATGTTAAATCGGGTTATTTTAAAACATAGGCATGTTTAAATGTTCTACCCCCAAGTCCGCTTCCAAGCAGAAATTCACTGGACTAAGTTTCCCCCACTGGACACTCCCCATTAAGGCACAACGGTCAAGGCCTGACTTTCAAATTGCTCTGAAACCCCTGAGCTGGTGAAGTTTAAAAAGGTAACAGAGGGAGACTGAGATGTTAGCAGCTCAACCCACAACAGAAGCGGGGGGGAGGGGGGTGTCACACACTCAGTGGAAACGCTCCCTCGCCCCACATATGTTCCCAATCTATAAAGCAGCACTTTAGGAACAGGTGCAAATTCAGCTACAAAACGAGGCTCAATGGGAGCTGAAAGGCAGGTTCGTTTCAAGGATACATAGGTCTCAAGCAGGGCTGGCCCAGTATTGTTCTTTCCTCTCTGAATAGGCTGGATGCATTACAGCCCAGCCCAGCTCACACTCCACTGATTACAACTGCAGCTGGGTGAGTGAAGCAGGAGCAGCGTTTGGGGACATGGAGGAGCTTGAAGGTGAGAGAATTTGGCTGCTCAGCCCATCAAGGCCAGTACAGCCCCTGCTTTTCATTAACATCCGCAGCACACGTGCTTCCAAAGGCAGGGGTTTGCTTTCCCTGGCTGGTTTATTGCCAAAAAACAGACGCGAGAAACTGCTGGAGAGGTGCAAGATAGGAGGGGCCCCCAGCAGGCAGACCCCAGGTGTTTGTTATTAATTGCATTGGAGACAGCCCTGGAGGCTGGATGTCCCTTTATACAGGACAGCAGAATGTGGACAGGATGGCCAGGCAGCCCTGCCCTGGATGGACCCCCAGGGTCATGCCTCATTTCGTGATTGATCGCTCGGCTCAGACAAGTGGAGGCAAGCTCTCATGCTCATTAGTTTCAACAACAAAGTGCTATCATGTCAGATAAAAATCTCAGCTATTCCAAAACCTGTTTTACTTCTTCCTCCATGGGCCAGCTGCGACGGGATTAGTGTAATGTCACTGACAGCTGGGGACTGGACCGAGACCCACCACTTCCTCTCACACAGGCCATGAACCCTTGAGGTCCCAGTCAACCTGGGCGATCTCAAAACTTTTCCTGACCTACATCCCCATCCTTGGCCTCCTCCCCCAGAGCAGGGCCAACAGAAAGGGCCAAAAATGTGCCAACAGAGTCCCTTGTGAAGCACACTAGCCCCATAGAGTTTCGCAAGCCTGAGGCTCCCACTCCCCATCCTCTGTCATTACGAAGTCAGAGCCATCCTTCAGCGCAGCCACGTGCTCACAAAGAATGAAGAGAAGGGAAGAGCAGCACGTAGGCCCCACGGATTGATGGGCTGGCCAGGAATTTCTCTTTAACAGGGCGTGAGGAAATGAAAGCTGCAAAAGTCCTGGAAAAAGCAGCCGCTGGATTTTAGACCCAGGACTCCATGAGGTTGTCTGTAGACATTAAAGACACTCTCAGAGCAGAACCCAGCTTTCCCACACACCCGGACCGTCTCCTCAGACTCTGGTTGCTGACGGTAACCTACCACGCTTCCCCTTCTGGCAGAGAAAAGTGAACTCCCACGGTGCCTGAAGAGACAGGTTCACCTCTTGTTTATGAGCCACAGAATATCATCCTGCCTTATTGCACATCTGTTTCCACCCCCCACCCCCAGTATACAGACAAACATTTGGTTAAGATACGAAACATCTGGAATTTAAGCAGTGCCCTGAGAATCACAGAGAAAAACAGATTAAATAGAATTTTCTGGGGATCTTAACACCCAATTCTGCCCCACCCTCCCTCCCAATTTAAGCAGAAAACCTTCCTGCACATTGTTCTCAGTTCTTCTGCTCCTGGCTCCTCTCCAGTTAGCTGCTTTTTGGAAAGGACGCATGTGTCAGCCAACTCCAATCCAAGGATCGCTGGCCTCCAGGGTGTTGTTTTTCCTCCTAAAGGGACTGGAACGTCAGTGGATAGGGGACGCTCCCCCGTGGAATGACGCCCTGCACCTGCCTCTCAAGGAGCCCGAAGTAGTTCTGACTGTGGGGAAAAGGGCGCACCCCAGGAGCCAGTTAACGACCCACGCTAGCTGCTAGCACGAGCTGGTCTGCAGGTTCCCCTCCGTCAGCAGCGAGGCGATGGAGGATGGGCCGTAGGCGCTGTCAAACTCCTCGTCCGAGCTCAGGCGGTCGTCGTCCAGGGAGGCCTCTGCAGCTGAGCGGGTGGCCTTGCGCCTGGGTGGGAAGAGGACGAGCCAGTGAATGGCTGCGGTTACCTGACCCTGCTCTCTGTCCCCGGCTGGCTGATTCCCACTAGGGCCTAGAGCAACGGGAGATCCCTGCTCTAAATCAGGAGCTCCCATCTGCCCACAGCCCTGATTGGACACCCTGCACCCCAAACACTGTGTTAGAGGGCAGCAATGAGATGAAAAGATCAATGAAATTCCAGAAAGGAACCGTTCCAAGCCTGCTGGGCTGAGACTTCCATGGAGCTGGGGCAGGTCAGTGCCCAGCCTTCGCTTGACTCTCAGCGGGACCGGGGCAGGATTGTTTGACTATCCCTGCACACCGCGCTACGGACTTCCCTTAGCCGCAGGCTCAGTGTGAACGACCCTCGCTAGGGCACTGGAGCATGGCTTAGATTATGGGCACACTGCCGCTCTGCTTCAGGGAGGTCGCTTAGACCAGATTCCTGCTCTCCAAGAGCAGATCTTCCTCGGCGCGCCCAGCACAGAGCTATGCCTAGCTACAGGGCTGGAAGGAGGGCAGGGGACAGGCAGCCTGCGATTATTCCTCAAGGGGGAGTTTTCTATGGTCACATTTCTGCTGGAAGATGAGCTAGGGCTTCAGCCGGCCGCATAGGGAGACTGGTACGGAGAAGAGCTAAGTTGGGATGCGTATTGTTCCAGGAGCCCCTTACCTGTGGGGACCCCTAGGACACCAGGCTAAGGAGGGGATTCTGCAGCACACAGTTGGGACACACCTGACCACCCACCGCACCCACTGCCTACCAGGCCTCCTTCTCCAGGGCTTTGACGCGATTCTGCAGCTGCTCGTTGAGTTCGTGCTGCTCCTCCAGCTCCCGCTGCGCTTTCTTCCTGGCACTTTCCAGGCGCTCAATCTCCTCCTCGGCCTCGTCCATCTGGCGCTTGAGCGCCTTGACGCGTAGGCTTAGCTGCGCGGGGCAGAGCAATGGGGGCGTAAGGGGAGGGGCATGTTGGCTTGTGGCGCTGGGAGGATGCCACCTAGATCCGGACATCCAGGGCAGTGCTGGAGGGACCTCACCCCCACCTCTACCCCTCTCCTCCTGCCCCAGGACGCTCCGGGCCTCTGCTAGCAGCAAGAGCCATTCACAGCCACAGCAGTGTCCTGGTGCTGAAGGAGGCCAGAGCAAGCCGGGAACCAGCCATGCTCAGCCCCCTCTGGAGGTTGCGAGCAGGATAAGAGCCTAGACACACTAGGACTCGCAGGGGCACATCCCACAGTCCTTAGCTCTGCGGCGAGCGGAGCTGCTCTAGATTCTTTCCCAGTGAATTGTGGGAGAACTTGTCTGGCCTTCTGGGCATAGGGGGGAATGTGGGGGGAATTGTGGGAAGGCAGTGGAGGTCTGTCAGCACTATCAGGCGTACAGCCTGCATCCTCATTTCGAAGTGGAACCTGAGCCCTCACCCGCACCCAGGCCGGCATGATCACCCTGACATCTGCTGGGAGAGCAATACAGCAATGCACAGACAATCCAAGAAGTTTCTGGAGAGTGTTGGGGACAACTTCCTGGTGCAAGTGCTGGAGGAACCAACTAGGGTCCGTCTTCCTCTTGACCTGCTGCTCACAAACAGGAAAGAATTGGTAGGGGAAGTAGAAGTGGGTGGCAACCAGGGCAGCAGTGACCCCGAGATGGTAGAGTTCAGGATCCTGACAAAAGGAGAGCAGCAGAATACGGACCCTGGACTTCAGAAAAGCAGACTGGAAAAGTCATGGAGCAGGTCTTCAAGGAATCCATTTTGAAGCACTTGGAGGAGAGGAAGGTGATCAGGAACAGTCAACATGGATTCACCAAGGACAAGCCATGCCTGACTAACCTGATTGCCTTCTATGATGAGATAACTGGCTGTGTGGCTATGAGGAAAACAGCGGATGTGATATATCTTTACTTTAGCAAAGCTTTTGATACGGTCTCCCACAGTATTCTTACCATCAAGTCAAAAAAGTATGGATTGGATGAATGGACTATACAGGTCGATTGTCAGGCTCAACGAGTAGTTGATCAATGGCTCGATGTCTAGTTAGCAGCTAGACATCAAGTGGAGTGCCACAGGGGTCTGTCCTGGGGCGGGTTTTGTTCAACATCTTCATTAATTATCTGGATGATGGGATGGATTGCACCCTCAGCAAGTCTGCGAATGACACTAAGCTGGGGGGAGAGGTAGATAGTCTGAAGGGAAGGGATAGGGTCCAGAGTGACCTACACAAATTGGAGGATTGGGCTAAAAGAAATCTGATGAGGTTCAACAACAAGAAGTGCAGAGTCCTGAACTTAGGATGGAAGAATCCCAGGCACTGCTACAGGGTGGGGACCAACTGGCTAAGCAGCAGTTCCTGAGAAAAGGACCAGGGATTACGGTGGATGAGAAGCTGGATATGAGTCAGTCTTGTTGCCAAGAAGGCCAATGGCATATTGGGCTGCATTAGTAGGAGCATTGCCAGCAGATCCAGGGAAGTGATTATTCCCCTCTATTTGGCACTGGTGAGGCCACATCTGGAGCATTGCATCCAGTTTTGGGCCCCCCACTACAGAAGGGATGTGGACAAATTGGACAAAATCCAGTGGGGACAATGAAAATTATTAGGGGGCTGGGGCAGATGACTTATGAGGAGAGGCTGAGAGAACTGGGCTTATTTCAGTCTGCAGAAGAGAAGAGTGAGGGGGGATTTGATAGCAGCCTTCAACTACCTGAAAGGGGGTTCCAAAGAGGATGGAGCTCGGCTGTTCTCAGTGGTGGCAGATGACAGAACAAGGAGCAATGGTCTCAAGTTGCAGTGGGGAAGATCTAGGTTGGATATTAGGAAAGACTTTTTCACTAGGAGGGTGGTGAAGCACTGGAATGGGTTACCTAGGGTGGTGGTGGAATCTCCATCCTTAGAGGTTTTTAAGGCCTGCCTTGACAAAGCCCTGCCTGGGATGATTTAGTTGGTGTTGGTCCTGCTTTGAGCAGGGGGTTGGACTAGATGACCTCACGAGGTCTCTTCAAGCTCTAATCTTCTAGGATTCTGAAGCACCAAACTTGGGTGAGAGGGTTTTGTGGGAGGGGGACCAGGGTCCACACCTGGCTAAGAGCCCAGGTGAGCTCTGCAGGGAAGAGAGACTTCTAGAGGGTTAAGAAGCATCCAGGACAGGAAGATTTTTTTGTTTGAGTATGGAGTCAGCTCCATGGACAGAAGTGAGGTTTGTGGGAGGGAAGGGGAGAAATAAAGATGCTCAGATACTGATCAGAATTCGTACAGTCTTCTAAGTTACTGTACATGGGCAGGCTCCCTCTGCACCATGGACAGATGCTATCCTATCTCCTTACACTCCTATAGATCCATCCGCACTCCACTGTGCCACATGCATCAGCCACAGCTTGAGGAAACCAGGCGTGATTAGGACTTTCTCCACAAGGAATCCGGGTGGAGAAGATGCAAACTACTGTCCTACCAGTGTATTGTGTGTGGAAGCTTCTGGCTCTGGGAACGCCACCCAAGACATGCTGTATGCAGGCAGATCTTGGCTAGTGGCTCAGTTTAGTCAGGCAACGAGAGGGGTGTTTTTGTTCCCTCATGTTTTGTTCTCAGTGAGCCACGGAGAGGCACTGTCAGTAGAACCTAAAGGATCTGCCCCCAACACCAAGAGAGCAGCTCAAGTAGGCCAAAGGGGGGAGCAGAGAACCGAAAACGAAGAGCAGGCTTGGGAGATATGATGGCAGACCAGCTGTAATTAGGCAAGATGGAGTGGCAACAGAGACCAGGAAGCTGAAGCGGATTCTTAAAATGCTTCTACAGGACTATTCTGCATGGGGTCTTCCCCCAAAACCCTGCCCCACATGCCCTAAAAGGACATGAGACGGGGAGACACCGAAATATTAGGCTGTAATCAGGATGGGGGGCGGGAGGGGCTTGATGAGGCAGAGAGAATGGGGTGGCTGCAGCTGGAAAGGGGGATGGCTCTTGCACCAAGAGGAGAAAGATGCTGCGTGAAGGAGCAGAGAGGAGATGTGTGGGAGATGAGCCAAGATCAGATCCGTGGGTCTGACCCATGGTTTCCATTGGTACCCAGATTGGATTGGCCAGTAGGAGAGATCAGCCCTGAATTGGAGCCAAATCACTGTCTGAAAGCGCATGTACAAACAAACACACATGCGTGTACACACACACACACACACAGAGCTGATGTTCTAGAGTCTGTGCTATTCAGCAGCTGAGCTGGGATCAGCAGTGTAAAGGGTCTCACACACCCACCCACCCACCTACACCTCTCCGGCTGCACAGAGCCAACTTGGCTGAGATTTCCCCATTTGTCTGCCAAGCAGGTGCCAGAGGCTGTGGAAGCCATTTAAACAAATAAAAATTGGAAGACAAGAATGGAGGGATGAGAGTGATGCCCCAGGGCAGCTCCAAGAGTCAGAGTGTGTGGGGTGGTTGGGGGTGGGGGGAAGACAATATAATGTCATCTACACACCTGGTCCTTCTGGTCATTCACATGCTGCCTTTCGTCGTCGATCTGGATTGTCAGCTCCTTCACTTTCCTTTCCAGTTTGCGGTTTGAGGACACCAGGACATTCTTTTCCCTGAAAGCACATTGGGCACAGCTCAGCCGCTGCTCCGCTCAGACACACACAGGATCAGTTTACCTTATGGTGGCCCCCAGAAGCCCCTATTGAGACTGGAGCCCACTCTGGTGCTGGGTGCTGCACAGACAGCCCGTACCCCAGAGAGCTCACAGTCTGAACAGGGAAACTGAGACCCAGAGAGATAAAGCGCCTAGCTGCAACTCACACAAGCAGTCAGAGACAGAGCTGAGATTTGAACCCAGAACCTCTGAGTCCCAGTGCAGCACCCTAACCACTAGGCCACCCCTTCCCTCTGCCCTTTGAGGGCAGCATGACTTGTGCCCACAATGACCTGGGATGAGCTACCTTCAAAAATTAGATTTGGCTCAAGAAAAATTACAAGGGTGCACGAGGATTTAGTTCTGGTTCAGGGTGCCAGGGTGACACGCCTGGAAGCAGACACCCTGTTTATCTACAACAGGGACAGCTCCAAGGCAGATAGTGCTGGGCACGCTTCCCCCAGACGCCACCAACAAGGTTATTACGCAATGCCAAGCACTACGTCAAGTCAAGCCTATTGTGCACACAGGTCAGCGTCCAAGAGGGGTGGCTCTGACAATGCCAACCTGAGCTGGAGAAGAGTTGCCTGTGGATGGCTGAGTGTCTCAGTCCCCTTTTATACAGCAACGATCAGTGCCACACCTTCTGGATGATGTATTTTTCCACTGCATAACACTAGGCAGCAAACAACGAGCCAATTCAGCCATGTGAGTTACACCAATTAGGAATGCCTGTTTTTAAAACTCTAGTCTGAGATAGGGACACACCCTCTCTCCCCCCCCCCACCAGGCAGTCTTTAGAGACTTGTCTACGTGAGAGACATGCATTTCAGCGGTTATTTTAAACCAAATTCTGTTAAAACACTCGGATTTCAATGTATTTACATTTTAAATAAAAAACGTTCACATTGGGGAATGCTCAAACTGAAACCAGGGCATCCACATGGGGGTTGAAGCGGTTTAGCTAAAATCAGTTTAAAAATTGGTATTAACTGAGTGTGACCCACCGCATAGATGGTTTTCTTTTCACCATTTTTTTAAACCTGGCAACGGCTGCTCTTGCTGTGGAGAGCCCTGTAGCAGGGGCTGTCCGCACAGCTGGTTATTCTGCCTCGTGCCACTAGGGTAGTTCAAACCCAGCCAGAAGCACAGGTAAGTGAGGTACTGGCCCTCTCCTGCCAGCTAGGAGAAAGGCTTCTGATTCGATATGGCAGACAGCCTCCTCCACACCCACATTGATCGGGAGTCAGTTCCAGGCTGCCACGCTTGGTACCAGACTGCTGCTGAACTCGCACGTGCCAGTTAAAGGGTTAACCGCACATTCTCGCGCCACTTTGCATGGGAATGTTGTTGACGCTAGATGATCATAATGGTCCCTTCTGACCTAAACATCTATGAATCTATGACACTTACGCAACCTCTGAGCTCTCCTGAAAGTGGTTACTACGAAATTAAGCCTGGGGAGGTGCCTGGGAGGCAGATCAGGCCGAGGTCTGTTTTGAAAAGGGGCGCGAGTGAGAGAAGTGGGGCTCAGGATGGAGAGGATTCTGGGCGTGAAGTCCGATGGAGCAACACCAGTATTACCGAATGAAACCCCTTCCTGAGGCTGCAAAGCAAGATCAGGGCACAGATGGGGCGAGAACCCATGCACTCCCCTGAAACTGCAGTTCTGTGCAAAGACCCTTGAGCTTTCTGGGTAGTGCATGTCGGGGTGGGGGTGGGTAAGCATTCCTATACACCAATACCAGCTCTGCTACAGACATCGGAGGAGTCACATGCCTGTTGCATGCCTCAGTTTCCCTATCTATAAACTGGGGGTGGCGATTCCCTCCCTCTCTGTGCAGAGGGGCCGAGACACTTATACTGGTAAAACTTTCCAGTGTAAACTAAGGCTGGCTGTCAGTTCAGGGATGAATTTTTACTGATACGGTTATACTGGTGCAACCCCTAGTGCGGACACAGTTATACCAGTATAGCTTATTCTCCTTTCCACAGAGGAACAGCTATCCTGGTCGAACTGCATCCGCTCTGGGGGGTGTGAAGGGAAGGGTTGTAGCTCTCTATACTGTTAGAGCGATATAACCTGTGTTTAGACAAGGGCTTAGCATTGAGTGCTTTGTGCTCTTCTGCCAGACGGGGCCAGGTCCAATTACTGTTTCCACATCTTTTACCTCTCTTCTGCCTGCAGCTTATCCTGCAGTTCCTGGATCCGCGACTCCAGCTGAGACAAACTGGCGCTCGGTTTCTGCAAGCCTTCCAAGCTGGCCAGTCGGCTTTTCAGGTCTTTGTTCTGATGGGAGAAATTACACCTGATTAGTCACCCAAGAAACCAACAGCCAGCAGCAGAGTGAGAAAGTTGGCCTTATAAACAAACAGAGAAAGAACGGAGCGTTATGTAAACCTCGGCAGTGAGTCACGCTCTGCGAAATCCCTTTCACAAATAGGAAGCTTAATGCGTAGGGTTATATAATGGCAATCATTTTTCCTGCATTAAAAATGTTCCCAACTGAGCGTAGTTTAAAGCTGTGTGTGGAATTCAAGCGCTCAAAACAGGTGAAGACAGTTCTCCCGCTCTGCAAAGCCAATGCTGTCAGAACATGCTGGCTGGGGATCACAGGCCAGGGAATAGCTTACATCTCCATTTAGGCTGTTCCTCCCAATGCTCCATCACAATCAGCAGGAAAAACCGCACACCTCCCCCACAGAATGGAGTTTACCTGCCCACAGTCCTGTACGGATACAGGTTTAGCAGCAAGCCAAAGCTCTCCTGGCGGGGACACAATCCAGTGCAGAACTCAGATATTAATGACCAGTGTATTTAATAGCTTCCTCAGCCCAAAGAGCTAAATTTGCCAGCTTCACCTCCTTCCCTAAGAGCCATCAGAGCTCCTCTAGCCTGCTCCACACGAAGCGACAGCAGAGACAACGCCAATATTAAACACGCCTCGGTAACTGGCAACGTCCAGGAGGGAGAAATAAAGCTGAAAACTTTTGAAGAATGAGCTTGATGCACTGCAGGGAACTTTGTGACTTTTTGCACTACCTGAAGTCAGCAGCTCAAGCCGAGTGTTGTTTTGTCCCTGTTAATTACATGCAGAGAACAAGAACAGCTTGAAGGATTTGCTTTTTTGAGCCAGCACACGCTTGTGTAGCAGAGCATTTGGCAACACAAGTCCGGGCAGGTAGCTGCTGCATGTTCACAGCAGTCCAGGCTGTAGTTTACCACCACGTTTTTTAAAGAACTTTGGAATTAAGAGCCTATCTACGAATTAAGGTGCATCGCGGCAGGGAAAGCTGTCCAGGAGGCATCGGCGCGATTTCGTCTTAAGTCGCCCGGTTCCTCTAAAGCACGGGTCAATGAGTTCTGGGACTCCAAATGGATTTGAACCATGAGTCAGTTTGGGTCTGCAGATAGACCCTGAAGATGTGGGCCTTGTAGTAAGATGAAGCCCTGAAACATAAACCCTTACATCAGAGGCCCGGTATGAGGCCTGAGGCCTGAACTAAAGTAATGGTCAAGACTTTGCTAATATAAAGCAAAGTTAAGCTGTGAGCCGGAGGCAGGCCCGGCTCACAGAAGCTGGCAAGGAAAGGGCTGATGTTGCAAAAATACACAAACCTACAAGGCACTGGATGCTAGAGAGATAAACATATGCTAGGACGGTACCAGAACACTCCGATACTTGCACATTCCACACAGATAACAAGGAACAGGTTGACTCATCCTAAAGACAAGGGCAAAAGAATACTATGATGGATAGAGTTGTTTTGTTCGAACCAACATGAACAAGGTGAGAGGCGGCACCTTACTGCATAGAGGGGTTGTACCTTGCTACGTAGAAGGGTTGCACCTCAATGCGTCAGGAGTGATGTGTAACTTGTTTGTACCCGTGTATCAGAATGCACCCTTGAGGGGCTGTCTTTGTCCGGCCTAGGGGGCAGTGGAGTGTCCCACCACGGACTAGCTGGTTCATTGTCGGGGGCTCATATTCGTACTATGTCCTGTAGTGTATGTGGGGAACCATTCCTGTGCTTCATTTGACAATAAACCTGGCCGGGTGTCTTGGTACCTTATTGGAGTCCGTGGTCATTGGGGATTCTCTTGGGGTCTGCTGCGTCAGCAATCTGCAGAGCCAGGGCAGCACACAGAGGGAACACACGCACGCAGCCGACTGTTATCAACATTGAACAGAGCAGAGCACCACACCAGTGACGTCTGACGGCAGACCTCAGGTCTGTGTTTCTGCCCAGCCCCACTGCCGATTGCCCCAGCATAAGACTGGTGGAGATGCTCTGTGCCACATCCCCCCTAGCGTGTCTAAGGAAGGAAGGAGCGAGGGCAAAGAACTCTGCCCTCCGGCTAGACGATGTTGCTACATGGGGCCCTGTTGCAGCCAAGGTGCATGTTAGAGCTGCCCTGGGTGCAGCTTTAGCTCCGGTAGCCTCAGTATCCAGAAGAGAGACAAAGCCACCGGCACCTCAGCCTCCACTCCAGCTCTGTGCCTAGCCAGGTCCCAGTCTCTGAACTCAAACCCCAAGAGTTTCTTGTGGATGGCAGGTGACAAGCCTCCCACCCCAAGCCCTCCCTCTCCCTGCCTTCAGGAACGGCTCCTGGCAGCGAGGTCAGCATTCCGGGATGGCAGGAGAGAGCTGCCTCTTGGACCCCAATAGCTCAGGGCCTCCCTTCTCCTGGAAAGGCAAAGGGCATCAGCCTGCCCATAGAGGCCCCATCTCCATATCTACAAAGGAGCCAGGAGACCTGAGAATATTAACTGCACGACAACCTGCAACAAGAGCTCGCTGCACCCTTGCAACCAGGTTAAGAACAAACCCCAACAGCTTAACGCTTGAGCTCTGTTGCAGGGTTCTAGGCAGCACTAACGAGATGCCCTGGCTCACAGCTGTGGGGGAGGCAGGGGCCTTGGGAGGGTCACAGTGCTGGACAAAACACAGCAGACAGTTATTCTCAGAGTTAAGGCAGGGCAGAGAGTTACACAGCTGCTCTCCGGCAGTCCCTTGTGGCACAGGCTCGTACAACACCTCCATGGATTGCTGCAGAGTTTGCTTCCACTGAAGGCCGTTTGGGGCACTGTATTACGCTGCAGCTGGGAGCGAGTCTCCTAGCTGGGCACACAGATAGTTTAGTGCTTTGGCTGTCTCAGAGATCTGCTTTGCTATCTAGGACTCCCCACCCTCCTTTCGCCGACAGTCCCTGCATTTCACCTATAAATTCCTCTTCCCCTTTAAGTTTCAGAGTAGCAGCCGTGTTAGTCTGTATCCACAAAAAGAAAAGGAGGACTTGTGGCACCTTAGAGACTAACCAATTTATTTGAGCATAAACTTTCATGAGCTACAGCTTCCCCTTTAAGAATTAGGCCAAGCCCAAGGTTCTCAGCCTCCCAGGGCACACAGCTAGCCTCACTCCCCTGCAGGCGGGGAGAGGTTTATGGGAGTTCCAGGGGATTAGAAAATCATGTCCATTAAGAGCTCCAAGGTGCAACACGCCTGGGGCCCCCCCCAAGCTGGGTGTGTGCAATAAACTGAAAATTAAGAGTGAAGATTAGGAGAGGAGACACCCCTTATTATCCTAGCCGCCTTTGGAATGCCACAGGAGGGATCACAGAGCCGCTGGCAGGAGGCGCAACGATGCTGCCAGAAGAAATCCTGAGGATCTCCGACTCTGTCCCTGCTTGGAAAGGAGGTTAAACACTTCAGCCATTCGCAGCATTTTTCTGCTCATATTCCAGTAGCTCCCAGAGACACCAAACAGGGCCCACTGGAGCAGGGACTGTGTCGCATCTGGCATAGAGATCATAGAATCATAGACTATCAGGGTTGGAAGGGACCTCAGGAGGTCATCTAGTCCAACCCCCTGCTCAAAGCAGGACCAATCCCCAATTTTTGCCCTAGATCCCTAAATGGCCCCCTCAAGGATTGAACTCACAACCCTGGGTTTAGCAGGCCAATGCTCAAACCACTGAGCTACCCCTCCTGCCCCCAATCATACAGTCATACTTTGGGATGCAGATGAGAGAGGGGGAAGAGAGGACCGGGATACAGACTCTTCTTTGCATAGACAGGCTGGGACCACAGCGTATATTTATTGTTTCTATTATGGTAACATGGCCCCTGATCCTTGACCGGGGTTCCTTTTTGTGTTAGACGCTGGGCAGACGAGCAATACAGACAGACCATCCCTTCCGCAGAGAGCTTGAGACTGAGATATCGAGAATGACACAACAGGTCACAGATTGCAAGGCCAGAAGGGACCAGGGTGATCACTTAGTCTGACCTCCTGTATGACCCAGAGAACTGCCCCCAAATAATTCCCAGAGCAGAGCTTTTAGAAAAACATCCAGTCTTGATTCAAAAAGTTGTCAGTGATGGAGAATCCACCATGACCCTTGGTAAATTGTTCCAGTGGTTAGTTACCCACCTGTTAAAAATTTACACCTTATTTCCAGTCTGAACTTGTCTAGCTTCAACGTCCAGCCATTAGATCGTCTTAGACCTTTCTCTGCTAGACTGAAGAGCCCATTATTAAATATTTGTTCCCCATGTGGGTGTTTTAATCTAGCCACCCCTTAACCTCTTTGTTAAGTTACCTAGTTTGTGCTCTTTGAGTCTATCACTCTCAGGCAGGTTTTCTAATCCTTTAATCGTTCATGTGGCTCTTCTCTGACCCCTCTGCAATTTATCAGCATTCTCCTTGAACTGTGGGTGCCAGAACTGGACACAGGATTCCAGCAGGAGTCGCATCAGTGCTCCGTACAGAGGTAAAATAACCTCCCGACTCCCACCTGAGATTCCCCCATTTATGCCTCCCAGGACTGCATTAGCCCTTTGGCGACAGCATCACACCAGGAGTTCACACTCAGCTGGTCACCCACCACGACTCCCAGATCTTTTTCAGAGTCGCTGCTTCCCCCAGGTGGATGAAATGGACGCAACATGAGGATCAAACAACAGAACAAGCAGAGTTCAGCAGGTGTCCTGGCCTGACAGCACCAGACAGGAGGTGTCACTGCAGACGCAGGTTTTGAGGGTGCTAACGAGAGGTGACAGCTTTATGGGATGGGGGTAGGGGTGGCATGGGAGACTGTGAAATAGCGTAGAAGGGGTTGGGGGACTTTTGTTGATAAAGAAAAACAAGCGGGACCAGTAGAGTCGGTCTTGCATAGAAAAAGTATGCCGGTGATGAGCTAAGACCATCACATTGTGGGCAGTAGCAATGGGGCAGACCTATTGCTCCAGGTGACCCCACTCCCCACCTGGGGCAGCATTCTCTCCAGCCTAGTTTTAAAACTCCCAAGCAAAGGAGGCTTCCACCCCTCTCCTTTGGGGACCCTTCCACCGCCAGATAGATCTCTGGGTGAGGAAGCTTTTCCAGGATCAGAGCAAGATGATCAACCAAGTCACAAGAGCAAGCTGGTCTAAATACATTTTCTAGTGTTGTCACTTGCGGGAGGGGGCAGACTTGCAACCCCTTGACGTCTCGGCATTTGCAAGAAACCACAAGAGCAGCCATTAGCTACCCAAGCAGACAGCAGGGCTAGCTCCAGGAGAGGCAGAGCCGTGCAGCAGCACATCCCAAGCAGCACCGGCTGCCAGCATTGAAAGAGGTGTCCAAATCCCACATCCGATCACAGCCTTACCTGCCTCTCCAGGGAGATCTTGTCGCACTCCAGGTCCTGCCGGCTGGAGCGCTCCTGCAGCAGCTCTGCACGCAGCTGGTCAATCTGGAGGAAGGAAGGTAGGTTTTGTTTAGGGGTTATTTCTGGTCAGAATGGTGCGTCTTCTCTCAGCCAGTGGCAGTTCTCTCCCTGGCAGACGGCTAAGATTCCTGAGGTCATTCATGGATACAGCCAGTCAGAGGACTGGTGGGACAGTTCAGGAACTTCCGAGTTCTAATCTTGGCTATTACACACGTCCCGAGTCCCTTCCCCATGGTGTGCCTCAGTTTCCCCACTTGTAGCCTGCCTTTCCTGTGGAGGGCTGTAAGGATTAGAGGCAGCACTGCATTTCAAGGGGGGCTGTACGTTCCCAAAGCCAACAGAAGCTAGGCACAATTGGCATTTTTGGGGAAATCAAAGGCGCCAGGGCCGAATTCTCAGTTCAGCCCACGTCCCTCATGATCAATGGAGTCAAACCAGTGGCAGTCTGGAGTGGCTGGCCCATAAAACATGACAAGTAGCGGGCACTGTGGTTCCATTACATTAATGTGGGTTCCGTGGGAGCTGAAAGCGACTGTACGAAGATTCTAGTTCTCTGTAGAACAGCCAGGGGGCCTCCGCCAGTGCCAGGGCCCCTTTGTGCCAGGCGCTGTACGAAGTCCCCCCCTCAGAGTTCGGTCTGAGTAAGCAGGACAGAAGGCGTATCCCTGTTTTACAAACCGATACTAGAAGGCTGGGCTATCTAGATCAGCCACTAGGCCATGACATGGAAGACGTCAAACCCTCACCCATAGGCCCACCCTGCTTAAGCCACTGCTCCGTGCTAGGTCTTCAACTGAAACTTGCGGTCCTCAGGGGGATAAATCTTTGGTGGGTTGCAGGCCCGCATTGGCAACCGGCGGCAGGGACGGAACAAAGCATCATTAAAAAGGGAAACCATTCTCAGCTGCCATCCATTCCCCGTGGCTGGTGTGAGCACACGGCCGTGCATGCTGCTGCGACAGCTGGGTTCAGTGAGTTAGAGAAACCATGAATACCCAGGGACCTGGAAGAGATGCATGTAGAGCAGGGTGCAGCCCAGCTTGAGATCATGGCTTGGCAGAGTCCCTGATGCTGGTTAATTGCGTACGAGACACTGTGCAGAGGCTGCAGCACGTTTCATCCCTAGCGAGATTAGATCATTGTTTACTCAGCAGCCAGATCTTTTCTATTTTCTTAACGTTCGCCAAGGTCAGGCGCGAGACTTGCTGCCAGCCCCCTTCCAACAATGCCCTTCCCTTTGCCAGGCAGGGCGGAGGAGGATCAGTGTGGATAGCCGAACCAACGGGCGTTTTCGCTGACGTGAGCGGAGACCATGCGGGGATGTTCTACACTGCAGCTGGGAGGTTCGGACTCCTGTTGGCGCTCTACAAACAGCTGTGTGAACACTGCGGACTCTCTAGCCCCTGGGTCTGAGCTTGGAGGACTGGCCCGAACCTCTGCCACAACGTCCACACTGCTATTCTGAGTGCAGTGGCCATGCCCCGTTAGCACGAGTCTGTCCCAGCTGCAGTGTAGACTAAGGTTGCCAACTAGCTAATCACACAAACCCAAAATACCCTTGCCCCGCCCTTTCCTCAAGGCCACGCCCTGCACCACGCCTTCTCTGAGGCCCCACACCCCCACTTGCTTCATCCCCCCTCCCTCAGTTGCTCGCTCTCCCCCACCCTCACTCACTTTCACCGGGCTGGGGCCAAGGGGTTTGGAGTGTGGGAGGGGGCTCCGGGCGGGAGTTGGGGTGCAAGAGAGGGTTCAGGGTGCAGGCTCCAGCTGGGCGGCATTTACCTTGGGTGGCTCTTGGAAGCGATTGGCACATTTGGCTTCTAGGCTGTGGGGTGGCCAGGCAGCTCTGCACACTGCCCCTGCCTGCAGGCACCGCTCCGCAGCACCAATGGGTGGCGCTCAGGGCAGGGGCAGCACGTGGAGCCACCCATTGGCTGTTTCCGGGAGCCGCGCAGCACCAGGGCAGGTAGGGATCCTGCCTTAGCCCTGCTGTGCTGCTGACCGGACTTTGGCCTATTAAAATCTCCCAGATTGCCTTTAATAGTCACCAGGAGATTGAGGCATATTCTGGGAGACTCCCGGCCAATCCTGGAGGGTTGGCAACTCTAATGTAGACACACCCGAAAGACCTGGCAGGAGAAGTTAGGCTCTTACTGCTGTTGCACATGGATAAATTTTCTTAAGACATCAGTGGTCTGCAGGGCATTAGCAGTGCATCTCCCCTGCACCTACTGATGGATATTAGCCATGCCCTCACATGGCACAAGGTGCTGCACAGAACACAGAAGAAAAGAGTCCCTGCCCCGAAGATCTTACAATCCAGGTATTGCAACCCATTTCTGTGCCTCACTTTCCCAGTCTGAAAATGCAGAGCTCAGACTTTGACAGCACCCAGATTAGTAAATGTTAAGGCCAGTAGGGACCATTATGATCTAGTCCAGTGGTTCTCAAGATTTTGAACTGGTGACCCCTTTCACATAGCCAGCCTCTGAGTGTGACCCCCCTTACAAATTAAAAACACTTTTAAATATATTTGACACCATTATAAATGCAGGAGGCAAAGCGGTGTTTGGGGTGGAGGCTGACAGCTCGCAACCCGTCATGTAATAACCTCGTGATCCCCTGAGAGGTCCCAACCCCCAGTTTGAGAACCCCTGATCTAGTCTGATGTCGCACATGAACGCCGGCCAGAGAACTTCACCCAATGTACCAAGCTAGAGCAGACCTCTGAGAAAGGGATATCCAGTCTTAACTTAAGCTGCATGCGATGGAGAATTTAGGACCATTTAGTAACAGGTATGTAGAGTCTGAATAACTGGCTACTTGGAGAGTACACCAGGGTTGTACCTTGCTCTAAGAAGCACTGAGTCTAACAGGCAGGCAGTCCCCAAACTTTTTGCAACTTCTCCATAGACCACTAATGGCTTAGCACGACAGAATAGCTGGCTTGGGGCTGACAGCTGGCTTTCAGATTGTATGCGTCAGAAATTAGAGAACAGACAAAATAGAGACTGCAATTCAAAAATATGTTCCCTGCACAGCGCTTCCAGGTCTGGCTCTAATAAGAGTTAATAAGCCATAGATCAAAAGGAGAATTCTGTTCAGAAAATTTAAGAGCCAAGAAAACCATTCCACCTGTATGTAGCCTGTTCTCTCTGTGCCATTAAAATAATCACCTTGCAATTCAAAATGCCCTTGCAGCGTCCATAGGGTTCTGCAATTTGGATTCAGAAACCAGCAACATAGGTAGAGATGGGAGCATTCGAAGGCCACCACAGAAACGAGTTACAGCAGGAACCCATAATTCAAGCAGGATAATGGGAAGGGGACTTATGCCAGTGGCAGAGCAGTTTGCAAAATGCAGAAGAGCAGCATCTGGTGGCAGCTGGAGCTTCTCATGAGCTCTTTATTTTTAAGAGACTCCATCTCTTATGTTTTGTGCACATGTTAGAGGGTTTTGTTACTACAGGGATTCAAGCTACAAACGTGTTTTCAGAGCACTCTTAGGAGATGCTAAGATTGCTAGATGGAAAGCAATAGAGACCATGTCTGCAGGAGCTCAGAGGAGCTCCATCAACAGCCAACAGTCAGAACTAGTAGCATGTTTGTGAAGCAGGGAAGCCCTGCAAGAATGGGGAATATTTGCCTTAAGTCGTTGCTGTATTTGCCTATTTGGCAAGGATAGGAGGAGGCAGGGAAAGCAGAAAAATAAAAAAAAGCTCGCACTGAGCAAATATTTCTAGGAACAATCAAGAGGCAGTAGCTCCTAGTCAGAGGTTGCTTGAGAGGATGAAACTTAGTTTAGACATGAATCTACCCAGATTCTCCCACCACCCCCCCCCTCACCAGTTCTGCAGATGGAGAAGCTGAGGAAAAAGGCAGGGGAAGGGATTCGTTCATGATTGCACAGTGGATTCAGTCACAGAGCTAGGAAAAAGGATCCAGGACTCCTGATGCCTGGGTGTCCTAGCCACTGCATCACGGTGTCTGAACGGGACTAAAATAACAGCACCTATTGGGCATGGATAGCGCACTTGTATGTGTCCGTTGCAGTGAGGGAAGTTCTGCTTTAGTGCCCTTCGTGGAAGCAACTGACGCTACAGAGTGTCTACCTCAGTCACACGCCGACATGATGCTGGGGAACAGATTGGAGGAGAGAACCAAGAGCCAGACAGCTAAGCCCCGGTTCCTCTGGCAGGTCTGTCCACAGCAGAGAGCTTCCAGTAAGCAGTTACGGTAGCATCAGCAAGGCTAAGGGCTGCACTCTGCGCCCGGCGGGCTCCGTGCTGTGTTACAGGCTAGCTTGGAAAGGAACGCTGAACAATTATAAATGAGGATCAGCGTCATAGGGCACTGTCTAGTTGCTGGAGCACCAGGGCTCCTGGGCAAGTCCCCACCTCTGTGCCTCAGTTTCCCCATCTGCAAAGGGAGGGGTTATTTGGTCATTGTTCATATTGCAGTAGCAGCAGCGAGGAGCCCCAGGCATGGCTCAGCACTCCACTGTGCTCGGAGCTGTACCGGACACAGAACGAAGCGATGGCCCCTGCTTCAGAGAGCTTACAACGCAGGGCACTTAGAAGCCAAGAAGTGTGGGCCCTGCTAGTCTGTCAGCCAACCTTATTGCACACCCCAGGGGCTCCTTGCATCCCTCCCTCTCCCCCAAACTCCCTTTTTGGCCCCCTCTTCCCCCCATATCAGGGGCCTCAGTCTCTCCCCCATTGCAGGGACACTGTGCCCACCCTCCCCTTCCTCCCCACACCACGCCAGGTCTCCATTAACCTATTGGATGAAGCTGGGCTATGGTGTGGTTTTCAAACCCTTCCCTTTGGAGCACATTCCCCTACCTGGTCTCTGGTGCGGTTAATCCGGTCAGTCAACAGCTCCACCGTGTTCCTCTCCTCGTCCAGTTCCACCTCGAGGTGCTTGGATTTCTCCTGTGAGCAGAGCCCGGGTTATTCTAGCTTCAGATTCTGGGAAGGATGGGGGCGGGGGGGTAGTGGTGAGCTGGAGCCAGTTCGCTGGAACTGGTTGTTAAACTTAGAAGCCCTTTTAGAACCGGTTCTAAAAGGGCTTCTAAGTTTAACAACTGGCCAAAAGTGGTGCCTTAGGTGCCAACTCCGTGGGGGCTCCGGGGCTGGAGCACCCACGGGGAAAATTTGGTGGGTGCAGCTCCCCTCCCAGCTCCCCTCCGCTCCGCCTCCACCCCTGAATTACACCCCTGCCCTGCTTCCCGCAAATCAGCTGTTCACGCGGGAAGCCTGGGAGGACTGAGAAGCAAGTAGTGGTTTTGCGCTAGGCCCAGGGAGACAGAGGCAGAGCGGAGGTGAGCTGGGGCAGGGGGGGAGTGAGGAGGAAACCGGTTGTTAAGATTTTGGCAGCTTATCACTGAGGGGAGGGGGTGTTTATGGGACACTACCACTCCCCACCCCAACCTTGGACCAGACAGAGGGCCATTCACACAGAGCGTTGCGGCACTCGCAGGAGTTATGGGCGCACTAAGACATCAGTGTGCTCAGAAATGGTGAAGCTAGGCAGTTAACCCCGAGAGTGCTGGAGTAAGGATAGGAACGTGATGGGGATTCAGTGGGAGAGCTCGGTAGGACCCCCAAGACCCTATTCCTGAAACGTGAGCCACATAAGTTGGTCCCCGGGCCTGTGCAGAGCCTCACTGCCTGCCACGGGGCTCTGAGAGCCTCAGGGGCGGCCCCTACAGAACAACCTGCAGGAAGGAGATTCCGAGCACCCTTTCCAGGAAGGGCTACTGATTTCAGGTGCCCAACAGGAGGCACCGTTGGTTGAATTGCCAAAACGCTGAGCGCCCAGAACTGGAGTCAGTGGAAGGTGGACCTCACTTTTTTCAGAGGTGCTGAGCAAGGGTGCCTCAAGCCAGGCAACCAAAGATCAGTGGCTATTTTAATTTTGACGAGGCACTGACCCCAACCCATTAATTCCTGCTTCACAGAGCCACAACTTTCTAAGGACTCCTAGGGGCCAGGTTGGGGAAGAGAAAGGGGCAGAAGGGCTTCAGATTTGGAAAGCCATTTATTCTCTGAGGCCAGACAGGAGATACCTTGGCCCCCAGCACTTGCAATTGACTCTGTCTGAAGGGGGGCATTTGTCAGCCAACCTGGAGGGCAGGAGGGAGGGAGAGAGAGAGAGAGACCCCTCATGAAATCCCTTCTCCGGTGCACTGGAGATTTCAATGCAGATTGCAGCAGAGAGCCAGTTAAGCAACTTTAGGACCTGTCTGCCATGGGATTTGAACCATGCTTGGAAATAAGAGTCTGATCCCTCATTAAGTTTCACTGCCGATACGCTGGCTTCAAAACCATACAGTTTGCACGGACTACGCAGAAGGTTCAAGTGCATCTGAAGCCTTTCCTGAACTCAAACGTGGCTTGGAAAGTCATGATCTCCAGACACCATGTTCGAGGCTGCTTGGGTTCTGCTGTCTCTGCTCTGTTCCACACTGCCAAGCCATTTGATTTTTCTAAAAGATTGGTTTGGGTTGGATCTGCCTGGGAGCTTCATCTAAACATACTGGTGAACGAGGACTTGGATTTGATCCGAAAGTATTTAAAAGTTTTACCATAAGATTTGTTGCGGATCACTACAGACCTGCACAAAGAATCTCAAGTCTGCTGTTGGCATTCAGATCAAAATAGCTGCTTTATAAATCCATAAATAAAGAACCCCAGAAACAGAACAAGTCTCTGCCATGAACAATTATGCTGCAAGGCTTGAAAGAGCTGAAACAAAATCAGTTACTTGGCAATTAAAGGTTTCAGAGTAACAGCCGAGTTAGTCTGTATTCGCAAAAAGAAAAGGAGTACTTGTGGCACCTTAGAGACTAACCAATTTATCTGAGCATGAAGTGAGCTGTAGCTCACGAAAGCTTATGCTCAAATAAATTGGTTAGTCTCTAAGGTGCCACAAGTACTCCTTTTCTTTTGGCAATTCAAGAAAGTTTTAAACAAAAGGTCCACTTTCCAAGTGAATGAGAGACTCTGAAGACAACTCTGCCCTCTGCTGTTAAAGGCAGGCTTTGTAGCTAGCAGGTTTTGTGCCACAGACAGCAGCAGATGCTCTCCTGGATTGAGTGCATGCTTCCTTACTTGCTGTTAGATGTGGGCAAAACACTGGGGTAAACTCTCAGCTCTCCCTCAAAACAGAGTCCTCCTTGTCATTTCTAGCCACCCCGCTCCCAGAGTCCAGCTCCCTGCTGATTTGTCTCACCATTACACAGATGCACCAGCTGGCTACTCTTAAAAACTTACTTGGTGGCTTTTAGTCTAATGGCTACAACCATCTGGTTTTAAAATCTCAGTTACAGCAGATATTGTTTGTTAGCAATTGCCTTTAACAGCACGAAGCCCGGTGCTGTTGCAAGAAAGTTTGATTATTGTTCTTGAGTACTTATTCAGAGCCCCACAGCCTAAGACGTGGAGCTGAAAGAGTCCTTCTTAAAAACAGGTGAACATTTGGGCTCTACTAACTCTGATGGCTTCATGACCACTATGGGGAGGGGGGCAGGGTTATGTCACCAAACAAGTTAAAGAAGTATGGGCTGGATGAATGGACTATAAGGTGGATAGAAAGCTGGCTAGATTGTTGGGCTCAACGGGTAGTGATCAACGGCTCCATGTCTAGTTGGCAGCCGGTATCAAGTGGAGTGCCCCAAGGGTCAGTCCTGGAGCCCGTTTTGTTCAATATCTTCATTAACGATCCGGAGGATGGCGTGGACTGCACTCTCAGCAAGTTTGCAGATGACACTGAACTGGGAGGAGAGGTAGACACACTGGAGGGTAGGGATAGGATACAGAGGGACCTAGACAAATTAGAGGATTGGGCCAAAAGAAATCTGATGAGGTTCAACAAGGACAAGTGCAGAGTCCTGCACTTAGGACGGAAGAATCCAATGCACCGCTACAGACTAGGGACCGAATGGCTCGGCAGCAGTTCTGCAGAGAAGGACCTAGGGGTGACAGTGGACGAGAAGCTGGATATGAGTCAACAGTGTGCCCTTGTTGCCAAGAAGGCCAATGGCATTTTGGAGTGTATAAGTAGGGGCATTGCCAGCAGATCGAGGGACGTGATCGTTCCCCTCTATTCGACATTGGTGAGGCCTCATCTGGAGTACTGTGTCCAGTTTTGGGCCCCACACTACAAGAAGGATGTGGATAAATTGGAGAGAGTCCGGCGAAGGGCAACAAAAATGATTAGGGGACTGGAACACATGGCTTATGAGGAGAGGCTGAGGGAACTGGGATTGTTTAGTCTGAGGAAGAGAAGAATGAGGGGGGATTTGATAGCTGCTTTCAACTACCTGAAAGGGGATTCCAAAGAGAATGGATCTAGACTGTTCTCAGTGGTAGCAGATGACAGAAAGAGGAGTAATGGTCTCAAGTTGCAGTGGGGGAGGTTTAGGTTGGATTTTAGGAAAAACTTTTTCACTAGGAAGGTGGTGAAGCACTGGAATGCGTTACCTAGGGAGGTGGTGGAATCTCCTTCCTTTGAAATTTTTAAGGTCAGGCTTGACAAAGCCCTGGCTGGGATGATTTAGTTGGGAATTGGTCCTGCTTTGAGCAGGGGGTTGGACTAGATGATCTCCTGAGGTCCCTTCCAACCCTGAGATTCTATGATTCTATGTCACGAAAGGCCCCCCAACATGCAGTCAGTGGGAGTTTGGCCTAAGAAAAGGCTGTGGCAATCAGAACCTCAGCAGTCAGCATTAACCAACCTGCTGTTTGCACATGCTGGAGGAGAAAGCAGACCGTGTACTTACAGATGCTCTGGGGGGAGAAAAAGCATTTGACCAGCACCTGCATAGCTGTGGCACTAAAACAGGCCAATCCAGAGGCTTGGACTCCGGGGAACGCAGGCAGACCCGGAGATACAGCCCCCACCCACTGCATACTCATGGATTAGACTATAGGCCTGTGTCCCCCAGCTATGCCATTACTGGGGCTGCAAGCAGGAGAGGCAGCACTGGTATCAGGGTGCCAGGGCAGTCTAGTCACCAGATTGTTGCTGGGGGTCCCAGGCAGGGTGCGTCACACTGTTCGGTGCCATGCTAAAGGAGCTAGTTGCAGTTTCACTGTCGCGCTCATTCTGCGGCAGAACAGAGAACAATGCTACGTTCTGTGCATGGGAATTTAGTGCTGGTGAGATGTTCTGGAGGAAGATGGCACAGATAGGATTGTAGTAAGGTTGGCAGTGGAGATGGGGACTTGGTCATAAAGACTCTTCCCCTCCCAACCACTGCAGCCTTCCCAGGGGGACCCTCACCTGCCAGCACTTGAATAAGCAGGGCTTTGGAGCTGTGCTCCGGCTCCGCTTCAGCTCCGGGCTCCGCTCCGAAGCCCTGTGAATAAGAACTCCTGCATTCCCGTGAGCTCCCTGTGCCACAGGAGTTCAAAGCGGCACTAGGGTCAGGGAGAGCAAACGAACCTCCAGCGCTTTGACCTGTCGAGAGCGATCGCCCTGGGAGCGTTTCTTGGACTCCACCTCCTGCTCCAGGTTCTGTAGGCGCTGGGCCAGCACATCCTTATCCAGCACGGCGCTTTCCCGCTCAGCCTGGCTGTCCTGAAGTGCTTGCTTCAGCCGCGTGATCTGCGGGAAGAGACGGCGTCAGAGAGCTACCGCGCTACCCCGGCGTTCCCCTAGAGCCTGCAGAAAGCTGTACATGCCAGGCATCTGAAGATCTCCCCTAGTGACCACACAGGCTGGCTCACAGGTGTAGCAGCTGGACAAAGCAGAGGATCCTGGGGGAGGGGAGAAGCAAAGGCTTTAGGAGGACCAGTGTGGTGCCAACCATTGAACGACCCCCTAGTGGCCTCCAGTGATACTGTGTGGTTGATGCTTGCAGTGCTAGCGAGCCCTGCAGACAGCCATGGCCAACCTGCTTCGGCTGGAGGAGAGGGAGAGAAAAGAGAAACAGCCCCCATTTCTGCACTGTGCGGCGAGAGGAGACTCTTCCCCCGCAACCAGCAGGCTCTGGTCTAAGGACACTTCTGGGCACCCACGCATAGTACCGGTGATCTGCTCTTTGCATAGCAGAGAAGACCCAGCTCTGTCATCAGGGTGATTAACAGATGTAGGAGGGGCCAGACACCACCAAGCTACATACTTCAGGTAGCGAGTGGCCCTTTGGATAGCGGCCAGCCTGCAGGAAGGGACTGGAATGACTCTGGATTTGAAACAAAAAACCCACCCCCACACAAGCCAAGGAGGGGAATGCACCTCACACAGCACTCCAGCCTGTGCCCTACGTGTGGCCTGGAGCTGGTGATGCTGCAGCTGACCCAGAGCTTAGCCACAGCAGAGCTTCCCTCTTTGCACAGAGGGCTCTCAGCAGCTGGATTCGGAATAGCTGGGCAGAGCTCTCCAGCCCTGCGAGCGCACAACCCCACTCCACCCGCACACGCTGGGGCCCAGCACTGGGCTCATGGGTTTCACAGGAAGCACCTTAGAGGTATCTGGTCTCAGGAAGGCCGAGATGCTGCAGTTTCACTCGGAAGGCGAGAATTACTCCAGCTTCGATCTGTCCAGTCTGCGCTCCCAGTCGGAACAGAGCAGACTGAACTAGAGAGAGATTCCACTACCTGTCACTCCTCTTAGCCCTGGAGGGCCAGCCCAGCTCCAGAGTCTGTCCCCAAGTCCCCCAAGCAATGCAAGAGGGAGGCAGACTCTTTCCTGGCTCACAAACGGAATTTGCTAAGTTCCGACTGCAGGATCTTTATTGCTGGCCATGTGGGAGCCAGATGGCGCCCAGCCCGACTCTGGTCCCTGCTGGCGCTTGCTGTTACAGATGCTCACCCCTTTACTTGTCTACTGAACAGATCTGATCTGGGATCACTGGTGATACAGCCTCTGCGATGCCCTTGAGCACAGCCGACTTCAAGGACACAGCGGCCAGTCTCAGGTAGTGCAGCCTCTTCCACTGGAATTGGGGGCAAGGGAGCTCTTGTACTGTCTAGAGTTACATTGGCTGCTGCTCCTGCATTCTCCCATGTTCCAACAGGGCTACGCTCACCTTCGGATCAAGGCCTGAGCTGAGCAGGCAGTTTGCCTGAGGCAGGGAAGGTGCGTGACTTGGTTACACTGGGTAATTTGAAAGTGGACGAGGGACGTTCGCATCTTCCCAGCGCTAGTGATTTCTGGCAAACACATCGTAGACGCCGTCTCTAAAGACGGCCCCTGGCAGGTTGTGAGCAAGACGAAGCACCTGAGAACTGGCAGCCTACCTCGTCCTGCAGCCGGCCCATGGTGAACTGCATCTTCTCCACCTCCGTACCGCGGTCCTTGGCCTGCTTCTGGGAATCTGCAACCTCCTTCCGTAACTTCTCCTTGTACTCCTCCAGCTGCGACTGCAGCATGGCCAGTGAGCTGTGGGACTCCTGAGCCATCTGGTCCAGCTAGAGCACAGGGGAAGGAGTACTTAGGAACCCACAATTAGTGCCCACAACCAACCACCTCCCCTGGGCCACATGGAGATCAACGATGCCATTGGAGCCACCTGGGGGGTCCCAGTTAACGTCCATGGGAGTGGAGGGAAGAGAGCCCTAGTAGGTTTAGAACCACCATGAGGAGGAAGGGAAGTAAGTAAGAGGGTGTTCCCTGCAATACTGGTTAGTGGGCTGGACTTTCCCCTTTTTCTCCCAGACATTTGGTTTGAACAATAGAGCTGAGGCTGCTAGGAATGGTACTGATGTCCGAAGGAGACGGGCAAAGCTGAACTCAAAGCAGAGATTTTGCACAGAAATGCCTGTTAAACGCAGCTGGCTAACCTGGCTGGGGCCAGCAATATGAAGTCCTTGCAGGTCACCCAGCAGCACAGCTTAGATTTATACAGCACCTATCGCTGGGGTAATCCAGCCACCAGAGCTCATCATCCAGTGAATTTCATAAGCGAGCCTGGTGGGGCCAGAGGACTGCAAAATGAGTCACCTTGGATACCAGAGTTCGCCCTACAACTCCCAAATCTTCTAGCATCCAGGACCTGCCAGGATGCTGCATCCCTTGGGGTCTCTAGTGAGCTGAGAAGTCGTAGTGGGTTTTATGGAGACTAATGAGACATTTTAAGAGGGCAAGAAAAGCTAGTCTGTACTAATATCCTCCCCAGCTGGTGGCTCAGCACCTTCCAGATGGCTCCATATTTCAGCTGGTTTCACAAGGCATCTCCAGTTACTCTACTGGGCGAGCTCCCAATGCCACCCCTTGGCGAGCCAAGCCACGGCAGCACGAGCCACATGCACTCCAGCTAGCAGGCCAGCCCGCCGCCTCTGCAGAATCCCAGCCAAATGCCAAGCAACAGCTCTGTAAGCCTGGGCGACAAACGGAGTTGGCAGCCACGTGACACTGTGTAATGATCTGGCCGTTCCCTTACGTCAGGCCTCCCCTGCAGCGCTGGAGAGGCGTCACCCACTTTAATGCTCGCTTCCCGCAATGGCCAGTTATTGCTCCTCACTGCTTTATCTGTAACCTAGACTGGAAACTCCTAAAAATGGGGAGGCAGCGTGGCCTAGTGGACAGCGCACTGGACTGGGACTCAGGAGACCGGGATTCTATTCCTAGCTCTGCGGCTGGCTGACCTTGGCCCAGTTACTTCCCTGCTCTGTGCCTCAGCTTCTCCATCTGCAAAATGGGGACAATGGTACAGGCCTTCTTTGGAATTTACTCATCAAGAGCACTAGATGAGAGCCGGGGATTATTAAAAGCGCCCTGCAGTCGCTGGGTTTGTGGTGCCTAGCGCAGTGGGGGCCACCTCGTACAAGCTGATGAAATACTAGCTCACAAGAGGTTAAGAGAGCCTCTTCTAAACAAACAGAAGTGTCAGAGCTTGTAGGACAGCTGCATGGCAACTCCTAGTCACGTACCAGCTGCTCACAAGCTAGAACGATACACCCGAGAACCACCTCGTCCTGTGGCTAAGGATACCAGCTTGGAGGCAGGAACTTGTTCTCCCGCAAAAGGTTTCATGGGCTTCTGCTAGCACCTGAGATTAAAAGACTAAATCCTGTTCTAGCCAGAGGGAGAGGAAGCAGAAAGACTGTCCCGTGTGTGCTCTATTAAAGGGCTCCCAGACAGATCTCCGAGCACGAGCAAAATACAGTCACAGGCGGTGCTTAATGCTGGCTGTGCCAAACGTGTTAGCTGGCGGGTGGGCAGGCCGGTCGCCTGACAGGGAGAAGAGAGGCTTCCCCTAGACCACCTCCCTACCTTGTGCGCTGGTACAGCCCAGCTCGGGTGCAGCCACCTGATCTGTTGGCAACACCAGTTGATGTCCAGAGTATTAAGCCCAAGGTCTCTGAAAGCTCCCGCCCAGCCAAAAGGATACTATGCTTGGGTGGAATGGAACAGTTTATGAACCTGATGCATCTTAGCGTTAATGTTTCAACGCAGCCAAGACCTGTTTGCAAGCAGGTTGCTGGCAGGGTGACCAGATGTCCCAATTTTATAGGCACAGTCCCAATATTCAGGATTGTGTCTTATATAGGCACTTATTACCCCTCCGCCAGCTCCCGTCCGGATTTTTTACAGTTGCTATCTGGTCACCCTAGCTGCTGGACATATCAGAATCCCAGCCCTTTTCAAATAGAGGCCTCTCCCCTTATTGGTAGCAAATGCCACCAGTGTAAGATTTGGGGGGTGGCGGGAGGTTTAAACTCTGGGCCCTTGTGCAAGCTTCTCAGGACTAAGATGGCCACATCCTACAGAGACTACATGTCCCAGCATGCAGTGCAATAACTTGATCCAAGCAGCCCTGGGAGAGCATGGGCAACACCTGGCCCCTCCCCCAGGCTTTAAGCCGGTGACATCAGCTGAGGAGTCTCACAAACCTCTCTGGTCAGCTTCTCTGTGGTCTTATCCAGCAGCCTCTTCTGCTCCTCCAGCTCATTCTTGGTCCTCCTCAGCTGTTCCTTCTGCTTCATCTCCTCCTGGTGCGAGGCGTTCAGCACTTGGTGCTCCTGAGATAGCCGGCTGAGACTCCTCTGGGCCTCTTCCAGGCGGCTCTCCAGAGACCTCTTGGCCATCAGCAGCTCCTGCTCCTGCTCCGCAGCCTCCTCCAAGGATACCTCCATCTGTCTGCGATCAGCCTGGAAGGGGAGGAGCTCTCAGAGAAACAGCCCAGCCCCTAACATCCCTGGGAGCTTTGTATTTGAATATCTCAGTCTGGACGGGGCAGCATGGTCCAATGGATAATGCTCAGGAGATGTGTGACCTGCGGGTGACCCTGGGCAAGGCCCTTCCCTTCTGTGTGGGCAGTAAGCTCATTGAGGCCTGGTCTACATGGCAGCAGGAGGTTGACAGAAGGCAGTTTACATCAATCTAATTATGTCAGAGTACACACTACAGCCTTGCTCCCGCCGATGGAAGTGCCCTGTTACACCAACAGAATAACTCCACCTCCACAAGAGGCATAGGGCTTATGTCGGTGTAGTTAAGGCGACGCAGTGTCCTGTAGACACTGTATTACTTACATCTATTGGCTGTCATTCTTGTCAACTTCACAGCTCTGCTGGAGCCGTGAGATTGACAAGCCAGCTCCCCAGCAGGGCTGCTGCATGGTCTCCACTCCTGGCTCAGGATCCCCCCCTGGGCTTCTCAGCTCCCTGCTAGAAATGGGGCAGCTGACTGGACACCAGGCGCACCCCTTGGGCACTCTGCTCCCTGTCGGGAGCACAGCAGCTGACGGGACTCAGCCCCCCCGCCACTGCCCCTCTAAAGTTGGTGAAAGTGCTCCTGGTGAGGACGTACACCACTGACGGAAAAAGGGCAGCGTGGACACGAATCACAGGGCAGTGATTACTACAGTGGCTGTAACTCTATAGGCCGACTTGACTTTATAGTGTAGACATGCCCTGAAGCACTGACTTTCTTCAGGTCTGTGCAGCACCCAGCACCATGGGGCCTTCAAGGCATTCCCCTGGGAAGGAAGCTGGGGAAGGAGGTGGGTCTGTGCGTACGGCAGTGCTGCTGCCCTCCTGTACCTCCAGCTTGGTGATCTTCTCCCTGAGCCTGGCCTCCGAGCCCTCCCAGTTCTCGGAGAAGTGCCTGTACTCCTTGACCTGCATCTCCAGGCCCAGGATCTTCCTCCTCAAGTCGTCATTCTCCTCCTGCGTCTCCCGCAGCGCGGACTCCATGGCCTTCCTCATCTGCTCCATGGCCTCCTTCTCGCTCTCCACGGCCACCTTCACCTGCACGCCGGGCAAGAAAACATGCACAGGTGAGTCCAGGGCCAGATCCGGACACCATCCGCTGGCACGTGGGAAGCCGGCACTCACAGGAGCTGGTCTCCAAAGGCTTCTGTCCAGCGGAGGGCAAATGGGCTCTCAGGTGCAGATCTTTGGACAGAGGGTGCCCGTTCCACTGTGGCCCCACACACAGTGAGCAGGCGCCTCTGCAAGAGGTGACACCTCTCGCTTGCTGGGTCAACGGGGTGGGAAATGGAGCCTCTGACGGAACTCCAAGGATATGGAGGCGGCAAGCAGCCAGACACGCGCAAGGGGCATTGTGGGCTCAGAGGTTTGCTGCTGTCACAGCGATAAAGGGCAGGTCTCGGGGCAGGGTGCAGGAAAGCAAGCTGTGCAGAAGGTGCCCCAGATCTGTGTCCTGGGTACAGTCCTGTGCCCCACACCCCTGAGCTGCAATAATCACTGCCCACCGGTGCCAGTTACCCAGGCTTGCAGCCTTCAGCATGCCTGGCTTGAGATCAGGCAGGGATAGGCATTCCCAGGGGTCCTCTGCTATAGGGGGTCCGAGCTGGGAGACCCGGGGCTCTTGCCTTGGCAGCTTCGTCGTAGTCCTTCCTGAGCTGCTGCAAGTTCTTCTGGAACTGCTGCTTTAGCTGTTCTACCTCCATGTCATGGCTGGCCACCTCTTCCTGGAGTGCCCCCTTCAGGGCAGCCAGCTCCTGCTCCCTCTGGTGGACCAGCTCGTCCTGGGCCTGCTTCTCTGAAGCCAGCTCCCTCAGCTCCTCTTGGGCTTGACGCAGCTTCTGCAGGAGGAGGAGGAGGAGAGTTGCTGACAGGCTTTAAAGAGCATTGAATACACGCGCCAAGCTCTGGGAGTCCCGGCAGTGCTCATGAGGTAGCCGGAGGTCTAACAGAGAGGGAACTGGGCTCCCAGAGAGCCTGCTACCCTCAGCTTAGCGGTGGTCCCAGTTAAGACCACTGCGTTGTGGTAGCTAGGCCTGGGCAGGAAGTGGTTTTTCCTGTCCCCATTTGGGGGGAGTGGGAGGGGGACAAGGAGGGAAAGAAAAACTGTCAGAAGATTCCCAACCTGCTCTAGCCATAACCCCCTGGGCTCTGGGCAGCAGAGAGTAGTGGGGCAAGCTCTGACCACTTCCTTACCCTGCCCTCTATGCCAACAGCTACACCAGTGGTACAGTGGCCCCATGTGCCATGGCGATCTCAGGGAGCTCATTTTAAGGCACCTTTCTTCTACCAGAGTGGCCTGAAGAGGCCTTGGCATCCGTGAGAACCGGGCCCCAACCTTCAGGTAGTTCACACAGCTGCTTCATGAGCCAAGAGCCACCTTCCTTCTGACCACGCTCTGCCCATCATACCTTCTTCAGGGCTTCTACTTGGCCAGCATCCACGGTGCTGTTCCTGACCTGGTCCACCTCCACCCGCATGGCCGAGAACCGCTCCCGCAGCTCCCGCAGCTCCTCCTCGAACTCCTCCCGCTCCTGTTTCACCTGCATGAGCCTGCGTGCGGGAAGCGAAGTAGTGCCAGGTGGGCTCCCCATTGCCCCATGGAAGAACCATGGGGAGTCTGACCCTATGGGAAGCTGGGCTGAGTGGGAAGAAAGCCTACGAAGGTCACCAGGAGGGGTGCACTGAGACTTAGGTGGCTGGCCGCATGCCCTGTGCACACCAGCCAAGCCTGAGCTACACGACCCCCTATCCTCCCTTGGGTAACGTTGTGACAGGATCAGAGAGAGGCACCGTGCAGCTCCTTGCTGGGCTCCGCATCAGCAATGCCAGTGCCTGTAAGCCTGTCCACCGACCGCATCACGGCTTCTGCCAGTGAGCCCAGGCCAAGAATCCTGCCTTGATTCTCCCTGGAATGACACCCTAGAGCCAGGTTGGGAGACATCCCCCAGTTATCTTTCCTGGATTTACAGGAAAGGCGTTTGAGGGGAAGGGATAGCTCAGTGGTTTGAGCACTGACCTGCTAAACCCAGGGTTGTGAGTTCAATCTTTGAGGGGGCCATTTAGGGATCTGGCGCAAAAATTGGGGATTGGTCCTGCTTTGAGTAGGGGGTTGGACTATATGATCTCCTGAGGTCCCTTCCAACCCTGATATTCTATGATTCTATGACTGGATAAGATGGAGCAGCCGAACCCTTTAGGGCCACTCTAGCCTGTGGGCAGATCAGCCCTAGCTAACCATGCCCAGTCACAGCTGCGATCCTGGGATGCACACGGCGCATCAGTGAGAGCTCACTCCTGCTTGGTGCTGCGCAGCTCCTCCTTGTTCTTCTGGAACATCTCCCTCCAGTGGCCAGTCTCCTCGTTGCTCTCCTCCAGCTCCTTCTGGAGCTTCCTCACTATCGAGTTGATTTTCTGCCTCTCGATCTCTAGACTGGCTTGGTCCTAGGAACAGGAAGGAAGCTGTCAAACATTTGCTGTTGGGTTGGGTGCATTTACTGCAAGTAGGTTGGGAAAGTTGTGCCTTGGTAGAAACCTCTGCAAAACTTACACAGGGTTCCTTACAGCTTTCCGTGTACTTAGTGGAGGCTTCCAACGCACACCCAGCCTAGATCCTGTCCTTTGTTACATCAGGGTCATCTGCAGTAGCTTCTCTAAAATCTAGGGAGCTCCTCCAACTGGATACTAGTGTAACACACCAGAATTCAGCACCACAGAGAGACATATTCGAGCCATCGCTTAAGCAAGTGAGTTGAGCACCCACAGGTAGCACTCGGTCAATGGATTCAGAAGTTCAGTGCTGGGGGAGGAGGAGCGCTAAGTAACGTGCCCCTTTTCTCTGGCGGTTCACAGTGCTTTGCACACACCAACCAAGGCATCGGCTGAGCCGTTGCACCAGTTTAAGTTGAGCTGGGACCTCTTTTAAACCAGCTTTCATTAAATCAGTGCAGAAGGCTGCATGGACGCTGATTTTGGTCAGCTGTGTGGAGCAGAAATAAATCAGGTTCTGACCAAAATGAGCATCCACTGAGATGTCTGAACCAGCTAGAAAGCGGTTTAAGAGAGATCACACCGTAAGTTAAAACTGGTGCAACTTTCTGGTATAGCCCAGAGCCTCCCCGTCACTGAGCAGGGACATGCAGCGCCCATGGCCACACCACCCCTCGAGGATACTTTAGGACAGGAAGCAAAGGTCGTAGCCAACTGAAAAGCTAGGGGGGAGGGCATTTAAGGGAAGCGGGCCACAGCTATAATTTTCTCTGTCTTCTAAATCCAGTCCGTAAAATGAGCAAGCCTTAATCTCCTAGCAGACGCCAACAGTTCCCCCAGCGTGTTCGCTTTACGCTTCCATTTCACGCGTCTGTGGCTTTACCTGAGACACGTCCTCCATGTTTCGCCTCAGCTGGTCCATGTCGTGCTGGTACTGCTGTGTCACCCGGTCCAGCTCCTTGTCGTGATTCGCCACCTCCTCCTTCAGGGCTCCTTTCAGTGCTGTCAGCTCCCGCTCCCGCAGGCGCAGATGTTCTTCTTGCTTCTGTTTGGCATTGAGGACCTCCTCCAACTCCTCTCTGGTTTCCAGAAGCTCCTGAGGGCAGGGGAGGGACAGAGATGCTTTCCCCACCTGGAGCTATGCTATACACGTCTAGCAGTGCTGTAGAGAGGCAGTCTTGGCCAGTGGAACACACTGGACTGGGACTCTGGCAATCTGAGTTCCCTTCCCAGCTCTGCCCCCAGCCTGCAGGGTGACCTTGGGCAAGTTACTGTGCCTCGGTGCCTCAGTTTCCCCATCTGCTCAGTGGGGATAATGAGACTGACCTCCTGTATCCAGTGCGGAGGGCGCTAGGGATTACTGGTGGAATGCTGATTCAGGGAGAGGCCCTGCTCCCCCAGTGCTGTAATTCAGCGCAGCACCGTCGGCTTCAACGGCCGCATCTATTTACCCCTGCTGAGAAGCGCAGTCAGGATCCAAGACGCATGATGAGGTGGGGAGAGTCATGTACCTTCATGAGCTCGTCTCGGTCTGCAGAGTCCACCGAGGTTTTCCGCAGCCTGTCCAGCTCCTCGTGCATCCCCATTAGCTGCTCTTCTGCGTCTCCCAGTTTGTCCTCTGCCTGCTCTCTGGCAGCTTTCACTTCTGTCAGCCTAGAGGAGACCCGGTGAGCCTGTTTAGAGCCAGCCAGGGAGGAGCCTGGTCTCAGCACAGTACAGCCACAGCCCCACATACAATTCTGGCCCAGACACCAGGGGTCCTAGTGGGTAGGGCTCTGGGCTGGGAGTTAGGAGACCTGAGTTCAATTCCCAGCCTTGGCCACAGACTTCCTGTGGGACTTTGGGCAAGTCATTCCATCTACCCTGTGCCTCAGTTCTCCAGCTGTACAATGGGGATAATACCTCAAGCAGGGGCTGAGAGGACAAAGCCATTAATGGCCTTGAGGCAGTTAGGATCAGCTAGATAAGGCAAGTCACTTCTTCCTCAGTTTCTCCATCTATAAAACAGGGATGCCCACAACCTAACTCAGGTGGGAAGGGCTTATTAATGATGGAGAGCATAGTATCCATAGCGAAGAGCGTTAGCGCTCTGCCAGGACCTGCGTAGCCCACCCCAGACACAAGAAGTGGCTCCTACTCTTGCAAGCGGCTTTTCAGCTCCTGCATCGTCTTCTCCAAGTCTTCCTTGAGGAGCCTGCCCTTGTCCTGCGCCTCCGCCAGCCGGCTCTCCAGGTTCCGAGCAGCACTGCTCCTGGCATGCTCCCTGGCCTGCTCCGCTTTCTGGCGGAGCTGGGAGAGGGGAGAATAGAGCATTAGCGGCCACGGAAGAGGGAGAGGCTAGGATTTAACGGATGCTGCCACCAGCTAACTTCAGAGAACGTTTCTCGTGGCATCCCACAAATGGATCCTCAGCTGGCGTAAGTCAGTCCACTGACTTCATCGGAACTGGGCCAGCCGAGGATCTGGTTCTAAGGGGATTAGGCACCTCACTCCTAATTTGCGGGGAGGGAAGGAGGTAAAAAAGGGATGGGTTTGTGCAGGGAACTGGTTAGGGGTAGGCAGAGATAGAACCCACCCCACAACCCGCAGGCAGCCCTACAGCTGATATTCCAGTCCAAGAGTAAAGGGTACACAGTACTTACAGCCACTGGACCAATGTAATTACAGAGTCACTAGCCAAGTCTCCCCCCAAACCTCCCCACTCCATGCTGGGGTGTATGGTGACAGCACAGAGTTCACCCCCCCTCCCCACCCAAAGCAGTGGAAGGGTGGCAGCTCCATAGGGCCGGCAGCCTTCCACCACCCTCCTAGCAATGCAGGAGTTGACTGTCCAGTGCATCTAACCGACCAGGTACTGGTGTCACCTTTGTCTCTTCATCTAGTTTCTCCTGCAGCTCCTCCACCTTCCTCTTCAGCTCACTGTTCTGGGAAATGGATGCTCTCGCGTCCTCAGGAGGCACCACCTGTTAAACAAAGAGGGGGCTCTGTCTAACACAAGCACCCTGGAGATGCTGCCTGAAGTCAATTACTGGAGAGGAAGGACAGTCTTGTGGTTAAGACACTGACTGGAATGGCACTCTGGAGCCCTGGGTTCAAGTCCCAGCTCCACCAGAATTCCTCTGTGACCCTTGGCAAATCACTTGGCCTCCCTGTGCCTCAGTTCCCCACCTGTACAATGGGGACAACAGCCTAGCTCCACCTTCTGGGTCTTGGGAGGATGAATTGATTGATGAATGTGTGGTGCTCTGATATTGTGGTGATGGGGGCCAGGTAAGTACCCAAGACAGGCCTGTAAAACGGGGGTGGGGATCTTCCTTTCTCTTTCCTATGTACACGACAAGCACTTCACTTCGAGGACCACGTGTCTGTACAGCACCTAGCAAAACAGGGCCTTGATCTCAGTCTCTTCTGATGGTGGTAACACTGATACAGGGTACCTTTAGTTATATCTAGGTACTTTTACAGCCCTCCATCATGACAGACTTTGGGCACCTCACAGTCTTCGTGTATTGATCCTCACAAACCCCGCTGTGAGACAGGGCAGAGCGAGTATCCCCAGGGTGCATACGGGGAAACTGAGGCATGGAGAGGCGCAAGGACTTGCCCAAGGTCACACCCGCAGCCTGTGGTGGGGCCAGGACTAGGACCCAGATCTCCAGAGTGCCAATCCAGTGGTCTCCGGTTTTTCCCCCCTCAGTGCTCAAGTAGTTCAGGCCACCAATTTTAAACTTCCTTTAAGTTAAGAGTTAAAAATGACAGTATCATTCTCAGCAGCAGTTTTTTGTTTTTGTTTTTAAACCTGACACGAGATATCGATCCACGTCCTGCCAGAGGTATGTTGGGCCTCAAGTCCGAGGCTCTGAAATGCCAGGTTTAATCAAGATCGCAGCCATTTCAGGCAAGCTCCAAGCACAGCAGGAAGGAGCCAGCACCAAATGAGCTGTGAGAATGGTGGAGTTGGCAAAATGGGTTCAGATCCCTTTTAACATGGAATATGAAACGGGAACTGCGCTCCCTGTTAAGTTAACATCTCCAGCAGCATCAGAGCTGATGCCTGAAAGGAAGCCATGTTGCTTTCATACACAGATAATTTTCAGAATGAAAGAGTCATTTCTGTCTGCTTCCCTGGAGAAGATGACAAACAAAACAAAAAACCAAGTCCAGGGCCACAGCAGCGTCCACAGGAAAAACTGATCTCTTTCAGCGAATGGGATAATGTAAACAAACACACACCCCCCAGAATCCCAGCCCCAAAACTTTCATTCTTGCTTCAAACTGCTCAAGGTTGCAGTTCAGAAAGGATAAAAATATTGAGCCCTAGAGAGCAAAGCATTTGTCAGATCACTGACTTGTCAAGCCTGGAATCCAACCCCCAGCTGGGGCCAATTGTCAATGGCTTAACGAAAGGTGAAAAGCCCACAATGCATCTGACCACGCTGTGTATTGGGGGGTTCCCGTGAGGGGTGGAGGGGGAGGGAGCTCAGCCCCTTGGTGCGGGTCAGGAGAAGAGGGTAGTGTCTACAGTGCAGCTGTAAGTTTCCAGCTTGGGGCAGCATGCCTGGGCTAGCTTTGACTGAGTGAGTGCACTAAAAATGGCAGCGTTGCCACAGCAACCAACGCAAGCTGCCCGGAGAACAATCCCATGTGAAACAATAGCTAAGTAGGAGGGTTGTTAGCCTCTCCCGCGGCCCACACCACCCTGGCATGCTGCTATTTTTATTGCACTAACTTGACTGGAGCTAGCAGGTGTATGTCTCTACACTTCCAGCTGCAGTGCAGATGTACACTAAGAGGCGGCAGTCATCCTGCCCAATCAGTACCACCCTGGTTTGATAATACGGGGGTGAAAAATTTACCCTTCTGCTGAGAGCCGGGTGCCCCATAAGTCTTATAGGGCTTTTGCACTGGACTCTGTCCAGGGGTGAATGTCATTCTTTGCAAAATAAGGGGAGACTGATATGGAGACTTACAGTGAGCGCTTGGATCTTCTCAAACATCAGGTTGGTTTTTCTCTTCAGTGAGCTTTCTCTTTCTTTACTCCTAAAAAAGAAACAAGCAAATACCAACGAAGAAAATCATTCAGGTTAAAAGGGACACAGCCACAAGAGTCGGGGGGAGGAAAAGCAAAGCAGCGTTTAAGGCACTCGCCTATGACTCTGGAGACTTAGATTTGAATCTCTGCTCTGCCACAGGACCTATGTGATCGTGGGCAAGTCACTTAACCCCTCCATGCCTCAGTTTCCCCATCTGAGCAAGGGAGATAATTGCTCTTCACTGCCTCATAGGGGCATTGAGAGGATGAAATACATTAAAGGTTGTGAAGTGCTCAGATACTTGGCCCCTGTTACCAAAGTAAGTATTTAAGAGACATACACACTTCTGTCCAGATTTTTTAACTTAATGTTGTTGCAGGTAACACTTATGATGAGAACCTCTGGGGCAAGTTAGAGGAAAGTTTGATTCACCACTCCCCACAGTTTATGAGGCCCATAATATATGAATTGAAGGTAAAGGGGTAAGTCCCTCTTTACAAGAAGCCATGGGAGTGAAAATCTGAAAGTGAGTGTTTCAGTCAAGTATCCACAAGGCAGGGAAGGGGAAGGAGAGAGGTCATCTTTAAACCCTTGCTTTCCCATAGAGAATCCTTTTAGTGATTAAGTTCAGCAGATCAGCTGCCTCATTTGCCCTGTACTCCCACCCACCTGGGGACTTCCCAGAGAACAGACACTATCCACCTCCACAGCATTATTTAAAACAGAAGGCGACGCCACTAGGAATTAATTCCCTTTGTCGGCTCCAAGGTTGCCATGTGCACAATTTGCACCCTTCTAGAGTTGCTACCGTTTAGCCAAGAGGCTTACAGTTGTTAGTGTGTGGGTTCAAGAGTTCTTAAGCATACACTCCCGCAAGATGCCCAGGGCACTAGACTCCTATCCCAGGGCTGGATTTAAAGGAACAGAGTTTTGTTTTATTTAAAGGACCAATTTTCCTACACATCTGGGGCCAGATTTTCTACACTCAGATTCTAAGGCCAGAAGGGCCCATTGTGATCAGCTAGTCTGAGCTCCTGTGTAACAGACTTGGTAGAAAGGCTCCTGTTTAGGATAGATTTGCCTAGCGAGAGCTATGGGGCAGAGTTCACTTGAGAAACCCCACCCCCTTGAGAGAAATGTGGGGCCCTGATGCATCACGTTTGCTGGGGCCCCACCTCCTCCCATTTCACTTTATTTATACAGATGTTTAGGGGGGAGCCCTGAGCTCAGGGCCCCAGTACAATTGTGCCCCCTTTTTTCCCCCCGCCTCTGGTCAGCCCTGATCCCACCCCCAAGATGATGCAGCAAGTCTTTGTATTGTTTCAGAAACCTTTTTCACTAGAGTGAGTTTATGCAGCATTGTTGGAGTCGTATTGGTCCCAGGATATGAGAGAAACACGGGGGCGGGAGGGAATATCTTATTGGACCAACTTCTGTGAGAGAGCTGTAAGCATGAAAGCGTGTGCCTCTCACCAACAGAAGTTGGTCCAATAAAAGATATTCCCTCCCTCACCTTGTCACCCATAGTTTATGGCAGTGAAGCACTCAATGCCTCCAGTCCCCCATGCTCCAACGGAGCCAGCTGCACATCAGATGCGGATATCCTGTCTAACACTGGACCCACAAGCGCTCGGCCCAACACTCACCCATCCTTCAGAATACTGTAAATCAGTTCCTTGGTGTACTCGCTGCTCCCAGGCGGAGAGACTTCCTGCTGGTCTTTCAGAAGATCTGGAGTGGACTTAAGCTGCTAACGAGACAGGACAAGCATCACCAGATGCTCATTGCACAGCAGTAGGACCTGCCAGACGGGATCAGACCAACGGGCCCATCTAGCCTGGTATCCCGTCTGATGCGAGCCAGCACCAGCTGATTCAGAGCAATGCGCAAGCCAACCCCACCACTCCCTTTATGGAATAACCTACCCACAAAGTAAGTTGTTTCTTAAGCCCAGACAATGAGTGCTTGGTTTATACCCTGAAGCAGGAAGATCTGCATCCACCTATGACGTTGTCACTCTGCTCCCTATATTAGGAGAGGACAACAGCAGCAGTTTTGCAAGCAAACGTGGCTGGGATCTGATATAACTAGGTGTAGGTGGCAGTTAGGTTGTGGCCCTTAAGGGCCTAGTGAATTTCCGAGTCAAATGCACCTCAGGACCTACGCTCCCAGCATTGAACTCTAGTGCATAAAGCACTTGGAAATAGGCCAGCTGGGAACAGCATTCCTTAAGGAGGAGGAGCAGCAGCTTCCTCATTGGGCTAGGACGAGCCCGAAGATGGAGCATGCCGATTTCAGGTTGAATAACCACACTGCTGCAGCCACCACCAGCGTCTAGCATCGCAGGGCACGTCTACACTGCGACTGCAGCGCAAAGCTAGTGGGAACCGCAGCAGCAAAGTCTCAGCAAGACGAGCGGGTGGCCTGACTCTGTCCCCAGGGTGCCAGGCGAAGCTGGCCTGTGCAGCAGTTACTGCCATCACACCTCCCGACTGCAGTGCAGGCATATCCTGAGATCAGGGACCAATGGCATCACCCAGGCAGTGAACTTGAGGCCCAGAGAGCTAATTAAAGCTCCATCCTGAGCATTGACAGCATGTGGTTTGCTGGGCTGTCAAGAAGTCAAGCGCATCGCTACTCCCATTGGCTACTCCTGTGCTTAGAGTGAAATAGGTGCTGAAGCACGGCCAGCGTGCCGAGCAGGACTGAGCCCCAAACGAAGAGTTACCTGCACTTCGGATTGCACTTGACTTTGCTGCTGCTCAACCACAGGCTCCTCCAAGCTTTTATGGGTCCAGTCTCGCATCAGCTGGACCTTGACTGAGTTTTCCTTCAGATCTTCCGGGAGCGCTCGGTTCAGGCTGCCGGTGCGAGAGGCATTGGCCGCACCAGGCGGTTTGGCAGCCAGGCCCTTCGGCCCTTCCGTGAGGCGATCCTGGAGCTGGGCGGAGCTCAGCTCTCTGGAATCGGCCGTGTCGTAGTAGGACACCCTGCCTTCAAGACTCTGTGACCGCTTCCTCTCCTCCAGGGAGATCCGGCTTCTCCTGGCAGCTCGGCCCCTCTGCTGAACCTTCCCGTCGAACTTCGTGATCAGGGAATCCACTGAGGACAGGGGCTTCGTGTCAATGTCACTTTGGTCAGCTGGCTGCCGAGGACCAGACCTGGACTCTGGGTCTGGTGATCGCTGCTTGCCTACAAACCTTCGTCCAGAAGCTGGATGGGATTCCCGGCTGGGGCCAGTCCTTTTCCTGCCTGCAATGTCCAGCGTGCTGTTGCTCTTGGTACTGGCTGGAGACTGGGATCGGTAGGTGCCCCTGGGCTGCATGCTGAGGGGGCTTGGGCCATAGGCCTCCTCTGAACTGGGGCTTAAGAGAGAGCTGTGAGATTGAGTCCTCCTCAGCTCCTCCCCAAAAGGCCTCTGGGGTGGCAGCTGTTTGGAGCCGCCCTGAGGGGACGAGGAGCCATCCTGGCGGTAGGAATGAGCTGCCTCAGCGCTGACAGGCCTCGTCTCCCTCGGGTAGCGCTGGGAGCTCAGCTCCTCGTCAGAGGTGCTGTACTGGGAATGTCTGGCCACGTACCGGCTTTCCGGCAAATCAGAATCAGAACTGATGGAGCCCGGGCCTTCCCTGAGAGAGTTAGGGGGCAGCTGCTCAGGCCACTGGCTGTGAGCGGGGTTCCCGTATTTACTCTCGCTTTTGATCTGCACCCCGAAGGAGTCTTCTCCTTTCGCCCCACTGTTCAGGACCACAAAGGGCTGCCCATCAATGCCCTGGACCCTCACCGCAACCCCGTAGGAGCCTGGCTTGGAATGCTTAGGCCTGATGTTTTGGGGCTTCTTCATTTCCTTCAGGTCATCTATGAATCGGATCTGAACTCCGTAGTCCATGGGGTTTGGCTTCTCGGCCATAGCTCCATTCAAATGCTGCTCCATCCCCGGGGGTTAAAAGCACTCCAGCCTCCTGCAAGGGAAAGAGGAGAACACTCTTATGCCACTGCATAAACAGCTGGGTTTAAGTAGGGAACCAGGAGCAGCTGCTGGCAAGGCTGCGCTTGAGGAAACTGGGCTTATAGATTCCAAGGCCAAAAGGGACCATTGTGATCATCCACTCAGCCCTCCTGAATCACAGAGGCCAGATCTTTTAGAGGAATATCCAATCTGGATTTAAAAATTGCCCACAATGAAGAATCCACCATGACCCTTAGTAAATTATTCCAGTGGTTACTCTCACTGTTAAAAACCACACACACACACCCCTTATTTCCTGGCTGAATTTGTCTAGCTTCAGCTTCCAGCTATTGCCTCATGTTCAACCTCTCTCTGCTAGATTGAAGAGCCCACTATTAAATGTTTGTTCCCCACGAAGGTACTTGTAGGCTATGATGGGGCACCTGCCCCACACTGGGCTCTAAGGGGTTAACAGAGCCCATGGGAGGCTGCGCAGAAGGCAGCCAAACAGAGAAGGGCTGAGGGGAGCAGCCAAGCAGGCCCATATAAAAAGGGAGCTGCAGGGCAGAGGAGGGCAGTTCTCTGCTGGGACCCCAGAGAGGAAGGATGGTGTCTCTGGAGGGCTGAGACAACTGCCAGCATCATGGACAGAGCAGTGCTGCTAGCAGGGACCAGGGGAAGTGAGAGACACTGGCTGGCTGCGGCCCTGAGGCAAGGGCAAAGAGGATGCTGGCGCCACGGGGAAGTAGCCAAACAATTTGCTGCAGTAGCCACTAAGGGAAGTGGCTGAACAGCAGACTGCAGGTCCCCCGGAAGGGGGGAGCACAGCGTGTGGCATAGCCGAGGTCTGTGTTGCTGAAGAGGACGCTGCGGTCCTTGGAAAGATGTGGGTCCTAGAGCAGGAGTGATGGTGGCAAGACATCACCTGAAGAGGTCACTGAGCTAATTCCCAAGACAGCCAGCAGGAGGCACCACAGTGGTGAGTGAACCCCATTACATAGGCTAATCAAGTCCACCCCTAAACTTCCTCTTTGTTAAGCTAAAGAGCTCAACCACCACAAAGGCATGTGATTAACTTCGTGAAAGCAGAGCATAACCCACCAGAGCAGGCAGGCACTCTCTCTCTCTCAATGCTATTCAAATGTGGAATGCTTTGTCGATAGAGTTTATTTACACTGGAGATAAGGAGCAGTGTTCAAGAGATTAAAGTTCGGCACTCCTAATATGTGTCTCCTTTTATTACTGAAAAACATGTACAAGCAGAAGGTGCACTGGGCAGGACCCTTTAAAAGCAGAACCAGAAATGCAAGGTGCTCAAAGCAGAGAGTGATCCAACGCCAGATCAGGGCCTAAGCAAAGCTGTGAAGGAAGCAGAGCTCCACAAATCAGTCTTCAACCACACTGATGCCCTTTGAGGATCAGGGCCTATGTGACTTGCCCAAGGACACAGCAAGTCAGCAACAGAGCCATGAACAGAACCCAGGAGTCCCAACTCCCTTTCCCTCTCTATCCAACAGACGCCCCTTAAATAAATAAATTAACACACGCTTCTCAAGTGCAAGATTTTGTTGTTTCCAATATCGGGGGGGGGGGGGGGCGTATTTTACTGCAGAACCTTAGACAACACTGAAAATTCCTTTTTACTTGTCACACTAGCAATGCATCTCATGCAAGGATTAGCCGTGCTGGAGATTAATAGCTTTCTGAAGTTTGTAAGCACAGCATTTTTCTTTCAAAAATCTCCCCCACTCCCCAAAAGCAGACAAACACGCAATTGTTAAAATCTTATGAGACACTAAACCAAAAAAGCATACAACAGGCAAGAAGCCTCAGCCTCAAGTCTGAACCGAGCTGCATTTTTAGGACAGAGCAGTTTCACACACAACGAAAGACTGTTATCCTGACACTGAGTTCATGCCATCTTTCTGGTCACCAGCATTCCAGATGCAACCCATCCTGTTCTCCTTCTACGATCAAAATCCCAATCAGCCGCACAGCTCAAGTGCCTACAGTCTTGGGTTCCTGTTAAAAAATATGCAGCGTCAGCAAATACACCCTGCACATGCTCACTTGGGAAAGTAGAGGAGAAAAGCAGGATACGATCTTAGAGAAATCGTGTGTGTGTGTTGCAAACTCTGAAGACCAGACTACCCACCTCTTCTGGCTTGCTTGCCTAAGAAGCACTAGCAGAGTGCTGCATACCCGCTGCAACTGAAGGTTAGCACCTCTGTTGGGTCCAAAAGCAGATGCCCGACATCCACAAGAGACCTGAATAAGAACACCACTGCACCCAGTCACCGGCATTCGATCTAAGCTAGCGTCCCCAGCACTTCGGTAGCCGTAAGACTCCCATTTGGTGGGAACAGATATTAGCAGTGACATATTGAGCACAAAAGTGATGTAACACTCATCAGTCCCAGGGGCAGCCTGCATGGAGAGAGTCTTTTGCTCCCCATTGGATGCAGTGAGCCTCACTGCATCAATTTCCTTCGCAATATGTTAGATGATCAATTACCATAAGCTACACAGACTGCTTCACCGTAGGCATGGGCAGGCGGCCGGCAGCACGTAATGGGAATGACAGCCTGCCTGAATTCCCTCCAGCATGTAACTGACCGGCAGTCAGGGCATCTGTAGGCATGTTTGATTTGCCTCCGCTCCAGCTGTCTGACAGCCAAGCAGGTTACCTGTTTGAGCTCCCAGGGCTCCTTCTATCCTTGATCGGCAGAGCAGCTTGGAGACTGCCCTTCCAGCTGGACGAAAAGCGTGATTCTGCTCTAGCGTACCTCGATACCAAGTTGTTGCCCCAATGGAAGAGGAGAGGGGAGATATAGGCGCCTACCTCACTGCCTTTGAGAAGTCTTGCAGTTTGACCCTGGCTGATGCTGTGGACCGGCCCCGCTGTTTCACCCGGTATTCGTCCCAAAGCCATAGAGGCGTACAGCCAGATGGATAGAGTTGATACTGGGGACTGTGAACAGTTCACAAAAGCTTACGTTTGAATTGACATCTGAGGCTTATAGGAAAAGGCTTCGAGGTGTGTAAGAGACCCCAGGTGTGACCCTATATGGAAGCCACCACTCTGATGGGAGAATCTGTCCATGTCCTCAAGAAGCAGTAGCTAAGTCGATGGAAGAATTCTTCTATTGACCTAGCGCCATCTACGCAGGGACTTAGGTCAGCATAGCTAGATTTTTCACACCCCTGAGTGACACAGCTGAGTTGATGTAAATTTTCTAGCCTAGTGTCAACCAGCCCTAAGTCATCAGAGTGACCAGTGATTTCAGGCAGGTGCTCTGTACTTTAACAATCTGGGCCCCTTTAAGATGTTTCCAATTGGGATCCTCACCTGCCCCCCCAAAACCTCCCCAAAAATTGTTAAAAGCAACCAAGACAAGTTGTATTAGCTGTTGTGGTGGAACATAGGGAGTGTGGGAGGGGGAATCTCAGGCAGTGAGGCCCTAAAGCCACCTTACCCCTCTGTATACAGGTTTTCACAGGATCACTTCACAAGCAGCGTCGCTTATACATTTCGTACAAGGGTAGAGAGATTGCACGAGTCTGGAAGACACCGTAGTCATCAGGATGTGCCCCAGACACGGACAAGCAAGCACATACACAGAGGGTGCAAGCAGTGGAGATATCCCATACAAATACGTGTTTTGGGAGGCAGTGTAGCCTCATGGAAGAGCATTGGAACAGGATTGCTGAGACCTGGGTTGTACCCCCAGCTCGACCCCGGAACTTCTGGGTGACCTTCAACAAGTCATGTCCCCGTTCTGTGCCTCAGTTTCCCCAATCTGTAAAATACGGGTACGGACACTGGCCTCCTGTAAAGCGCTTGAAAGCTAGGGATGAAGAGAGCTGGGGATTATTAGAATTATGAGAAAAGCAAAATGCCAAACACTGCTCCTTTTCATCTAGCGCTGTTCACATCTTTGTCTTTCAGTATCACCCAGGTCACATCAGGCCCCACTGTGCTGGATCCAAGTGCTTTATGAAGATGGGCACTATTTCTTGTACCTCTCGTCACTTATTGTACAAGTGGAGAAGCCAACACAGAGGGACAGATTCTTCCCCTCTGAGGTGTGAGCAGTTCCCAGTGAGATTGTCTGTAACTGTGCACATACATTGAAGAGGCAAACTTTGCTTCACGTAAGGTGACACAGCAAGTCGGGGACAGAACCCAGGAGTCCCTGCACTAACCACTACACCATGGTTCCCAGTCCACATCTGGACTGGAAGTGGAGGGTAGTATCCCTTTAAATGGTTTGAGAGCCCTCCGGTAGTGCTCACTGTGTGCTATATTTAAGAAGCTGCAGGAAGCCAGTCTGAGCAGGAGCATACGAGTAGCTAGGTCGGGCATATTTGTGTATATTCAGTAAGCACAATTAGTCATACCCATATGTGTTCTTCAGCTTCTAATAATACGTTCACAGCTATTTTAAAAGGACACACACTACAGGAGCCCAGCAGTCCCAATTCACAGCCTCCACAATCTAACGGTTAGGACTGGACTCTTTCCCGAAGGCTTTTTGTTTGTGTGGGTGTGGGTGAAGACTTGCAGAAATCTTTCTGCCAATTACAGTACCAGTCTCAGTGTTTGGTTCATCCTCTTTGCGGAAATTCAGAATTAAGGTTTACAACTCACTCTTAAATTGGTCCATATCATGCCGGGGGGGAGGAGACAGGAAATAATCTCCAGTCTATATGCTCATAAATGTGATAACTCCATAGTTACACCTGTTTCACACAGAGTGCTAAATCTAGCCTGAGGTCTTCAGCATGACACGTACCAGACATTGACCATCACTAGACCACTCGCCCTCTGCAACATACAGAGAGTGTCAAGATACCGGGTCCCCCTACACTCCGTGTCCTGAGCTTGTGATCCACACAGACTGTAGGAGCATTGAAATAACGAGATTGATTTTATCCAGGGGAGTTTATCCCTAGCATCTGTAAATATACCCAGATCACAAGCAGATAGCAAATACCCTTAATCAATCCTATTATTTTCATATTTCCAGGCTAGACGATGCAGAGCATCAACAAGATGCAGCAGTATCTTACCAGTTGGTCTTAGATCTTCCTCTCTGAATGCATGGGAGGAAAGACCCTGTAAAGCAGAGGGATACTAAACACCTAGTGAGAGACACCTCTGTGATGGGATGGTGCAGGGGGACAGACCATATCAAGGATTCAGAACAGCTGTTTCAAGACTCTCCAGCCACCTAGTGACTAGAAGAAGGAACAAGATCTGGCAAAAGCAACTGATATAAGAGAGGAGCAACAGGAGCCTGGCTGATCACAGCAAGTAGGAAGCGGTGGGTGGCTTTTGTAACAGGAAAAGAACAGATGCTGCAGCACATCAAGGCAGAATGGACACAGTGCAGTCAGGTTGGAGATAGCCCTGCTTGTAGGTGCCAATCCTAGCCTCAAGATTCAGCCAGATGGAGCATGATGTGCCACTGCACGAAGGAAAGAGCAACCGGTACGGGAGGCATCAGCTGTGCTGACCTATAACAGCCTCTATAAAAAGTACACATGGTAAGTCTGACAGAGGCAGGGGGAGAAGAGAGAATGAATAACGTAAGAGACACTACCCAGGAAGCAGAAAGGCAATAAAGTTGGAGGATACCAGATTCCAGGAACTAGTGCCTGGGGGAAGCAGAGGTAACATCACTATTACAGTGTGCAAAAAAAACACTAATCAAGCAAAACACATGGCTGGAATGTTAACACTGCCTCTAGCTCACAAACCCAGATCTCCCTAGCTTGCACCTTGTAACTCCCGTATGTTTCTTGCGTACAACCACGTTTAGTCAGAGGCAGGGACTAGAGACTTACATAGGTTGTAAGCTTTTGGGGGCAGGGGCTTTCTTTATACAGCGCCTAGCACAGTGGAGTCCTGATCCATGATGGGGGCTCTTAGGTGCCACCTGAATAGAGTTAGTATAAGAGTATGCTGCATCTGAATCACACCCTGTCCTACGTGGAGGTGGGTGAGTCATGGTAAATGTTTAATCTGTCAGGAATTCTTACAGTCCAGCTCAGCTGATAAAGGGGCTCGAGAAACAGCATATCTGGACTCCGCTCCCACCCGAAAAAGGGGAAGAGCAGTCCTGAGAGAAACCCAGCCCAAACGCTGTCCCAAAGGAGGGATTTTAGTGTGTACAAGATAGTACACATCAAAACGGAGGGGGGAGGAGTAGAGTGTTGTACGCAGTTACATTAAACTGAGCACTGTGCTCACCCAGCTATGGCCAAGCTAGAGCTTTATGACACAATTGCATCTTAACTCTACCCTGCAATAGCCTCTCCAGTGCTTGCTGGGTTAGCACCAGTGTTGAGTAATTCTGCAAGGAGGCTAGAACTTGGGACTCGGATCTCTCAGGGTACATCTCTGCAGCAGCTGGGAGGGGCTATTCCCAGCTCGGGCAGACATACACGCACAAGCTCTGCTTGGTTTAGCACACTATGGCGGCAGCAGCATGGGTGGTGGCTCTGACTAGCTGCCAGAGTGCTGTCCCGCCCGCCCGGCCCCCTGGGTATGTATTCAGGCGGCTAGCCCGAGCCAGTGGCCCGAGCCAGTGGCCACACAGCTATGTCTAGTGAGAAGAGCTAGCACATGTACACTCACCTGAGCTGGGGAATCACACCTGTCAGCTGCTGTATAGACATACTTCCAGCTGGAAGCCCTTGAAGGACTAAAGCCTAAACTGGATTTCATGCAAGCCATTTCAGTGTTATACTGCAGGGATTAATTTGGCCCATAGAGTTAAGATAAGGAAGTAAAGACAACACTGGAAGGGCAACTGGAGGCTGCTAATGGGTCTTCACACACACACACACACACCACCCCCCCAACCTGGAGCTGTTGAATCACTGTTTTACTGATGGAAAGAGGCCAACTTCTGCTCATGGAGATAGCAACACAATAGTACCTTTGGTAACAGGTTAACCCAAAAGGGTATTTTGCAACTGGCAGAAAGAGAATGGAAAACATTTTAAAAAAAGGGGGGGGGGGCTACATAAATCCTCTTAATTCAAAAAGGAAATCTAGAGGCTGAACTTCTGCAAGATGTGGGAAAATGCATCTAGATGATCACACAGCTCAGTGTTTGTAATTTAGACCTTACGGCTATTGAAGAAACAGCTGTCTCTCACACAGTTAGGGCCCTACCAAATCACGGATTGTGAAATCTGGTCTCCTCTGTGAAAGCTGGCTATTGTAGAGGGCTTGTGGTACTGCTGCCCTTACTTCTGCACTGCCTTCAGAGCTGGGTGGCCAGAGAGCGGGGTCTGCTGGCCAGGCACCCAGCCCAAAAGGCAGAGCCACCGCCAGCAGTCACACAGAAGGAAGGGTGGCATGGTATGATATTGCCACCCTTACTTCTCTGCTGCTGCTGGCCTAGCCTATTCCTATTATTCCTAGCCAGCAGCTGCCACTCTCTGGCCACCCAGCTCTGAAGGCAGCACAGAAGTAACGGTGGCTATACTGTGATTGAAACCCCCCCTCCAGAATAGGCTTGCAACACCCCACCCTCTCTACACCCTGTGACCCTCTTTTGAATCAAGACCCCCCATGATTACACCACCAAGAAATTTAAGATTTAAATATCTAAAACTCTGAAATTCAAGTTTTTGAAAATGCTAGGACTGTGAAATTTACCAAAACAGACCATGAATTTGTCAGGGCCCTACATATGGGAAGTGTTGTTTAAGATAAGTCTCAAGTCTTGGAATAGTCTAAGGAATTGGCCAGATAGATCACACCCAGAGTGACATCACTGAGATATACCCTCCTATTTTAACTAGCACAATGGAAAGAAATGGTTACTATTTCCTCCTGTTACCTTCCACAAAGTTTTAAGCCACTTCCAGTGTGGGCCCACAAGAATTGCAATCCATCTGAAATTTGCTGTCACATGTTTAGATACAGTTGTCTACACATATCACATGAGACCTGGCCCTATTCTACACAGCCTTTTCCCAGCATATACCTGCACAGACAGAGCGTGGTGTCAGAAAAGTAGCCACCCTTCATTCCAAAGGTATGAGTGATCTTAGGGCCACACAAAAAAACTGCATCACATACCACATTTAAAATGTGCAAGGTGGAAAACACTGTAGAATCGGTGACTAGAACTTGTGGCCATTCCTTGAAGTGTGTGCTAGCCAAGAGGTCAGAACCATGAGAGAGTTTAACAAAAAAAACCCCAAAAAAGTACTCGAAATGAGTCAGCACCATGCAGCGTTCCAACGTCACACAGGATTTGCCTGCAGGTGCTGCAGACAGAATGGAATCTCAGGTATACAACCCACTTCGCAGCCATTGCACAACTTTCGGCAGTGAAAGGTAAATAATGATTAAAAGGCAAGACACGTACTCCACAGGAAGACAAATATGTCCGTTTTCCTTCTTGACAATAGAGAAGGTTTTCCTTATTAACCAATGCTTATTAAATGTATCGTTTTAGAGGCACTCTCTCTTCTCTTTGTTAAGAAAGAAACTATAGCCTGTTTGGGAGAAACTAGGGCTACAGTGCCTTGTTATTTCACATTCAATGGCTATAGAGGGGACAAGAGAAATTCTACGTAGCAGTTTCCCCCTGCTGCACCCCCTAGTTGTCACAAGATTAGAAGACGCATTGCATTGGCAGGCCTGGAAGTCAGGATTCTTGGGTTCTATCCCCATCAACTTGCTGGGTGGCCTTGGGCAAGTCTCTTCCTCTCTTAATGACAGGTTTCAGAGTAGCAGCCATGTTAGTCTGTATCCGGAAAAAGAAAAGGAGGACTTGTGGCACCTTAGAGACTAACAGATTTATCTGAGCATAAGCTTTTGTGAGCGACAGCTCACTTTCCACTGTATGCATCCGATGAAGTGAGCTGTCGCTCACGAAAGCTTATGCTAAATAAATCTGTTAGTCTCTAAGGTGCCACAGGTACTCCTTTTCTCTTCCTCTCTGCATCTCAGGGTAGGTTTATTCGGCAATAAAACACCTGCGCCTGGCCCATATCAGCTGACTTGGGCTGGCTGTAGGGTTATAAAATTGCAGTGTAGGCCTTGGGGCTTGGACTGAAACCCAAGTGTCAACACTGTCGTTATATAGCCCCACAGCCCAGGCCAGACCAGAGTCAGCTGATATGGGCCTGGCACAGGTGCTTCATTGCAGTGTAAACACACCCTCAGTTCACCCCCACCCCCAATCTGAGAATGAGGATAACACTAACATTATAAAAATGCATTTGAGATCTGCAGGTGAGACTAGATGCAAAGGAATCTCAAAACGTGCATACGCATCTAACAACGCAGCTCTTTCATCCCACAAGCAAGGAAGAAAAAAAAAAAAAAGAGTCCATAGTTAATGATCAACCACCAAGATAATGGAAAAGTTTCCCCTAACCTCTAGTTTCACTTCATATTCCCTACACACTGTCCCACAAGCCAACTAAACACATTTTAATGCTTCTGATTTATTAATTGACAGTAAAAGTATCTTTGATGCCACATTCATAGATATTTAGGTCAGAAGAGACCATTATGATCATCTAGTCTGACCTCCTGCACAACGCAGGCCACAGAATTTCACCCACCACTCCTGCAAAAAACCTATTACCTATGCCTGAGCTATTGAAGTCCTCAAATCGTGGTTTAAAGACTTCAAGGAGCAGAAAGAAAAGGAGTACTTGTGGCACCTTAGAGACCAACCAATTTATTTGAGCATAAGCTTTCGTGAGCTACAGCTCACTTCATCGGATGCATACTGTGGAAACTGCAGAAGACATTATATACACAGAGACCATGAAACAATACCTCCTCCCATCCCACTCTCCTGCTGGTAATAGCTTATCTAAAGTGATCACTCTCCTTACAATGTGCATGATAATCAAGGTGGGCCATTTCCAGCACAAATCCAGGTTTTCTCAACCCCCCCTTCCAAAAACCACACATACTAACTCACTCTCCTGCTGGTAATAGCTTATCCAAAGTGACCACTCTCCCTACAATAAGAAAAGGAATACCTTGTTTTTTCCTACCCTCCCCCCCCCCCCCCCCCCCCGACGTTCTGGTTAAACTTGGATTTGTGCTGGAAATGGCCCACCTTGATTATCATGCACATTGTAGGGAGATTTCGGAGTAACAGCCCTGTCAGTCTGTATTCGCAAAAAGAAAGAGTACTTGTGGCACCTTAGAGACCAACCAATTTATTTGAGCATAAGCTTTCGTGGGCTACAGCTACTTCTGCTCAAATAAATTGGTTAGTCTCTAAGGTGCCACAAGTACTCTTTCTTTTTGCGAATACAGACTGACAGGGCTGTTACTCCGAAATCTCCCTACAATGTGCATGATAATCAAGGTGGGCCATTTCCAGCACAAATCCAAGTTTAACCAGAACGTTGGGGGGGAGGGGTGGGGAGGGTAGGAAAAAACAAGGGAAAATAGGCTACCTTGCATAATGACTTAGCCACTCCAAGTCTCTATTTAAGCCTAAATTAATAGTATCCAATTTGCAAATGAATTCCAATTCAGCAGTTTCTCGCTGGAGTCAGGATTTGAAGTTTTTTTGGTTGTAAGATAGCGACCTTCACGTCTGTGATTCCGTGACCAGAGAGACTGAAGTGTTCTCCGACTGGTTTATGAATGTTATAATTCTTGACATCTGATTTGTGTCCATTTATTCTTTTACGTAGAGACTGTCCAGTTTGACCAATGTACATGGCAGAGGGGCATTGCTGGCATATGATGGCATATATCACATTGGTGGATGTGCAGGTGAACGAGCCTCTGATAGTGTGGCTGATGTGATTAGGCCCTGTGATGGTGTCCCCTGAATAGATATGTGGGCACAGTTGGCAACGGGCTTTGTTACAAGGATAGGTTCCTGGGTTAGTGGTTCTGTTGTGTGGTATTTGCTTCAGGTTGGGGGGCTGTCTGTAGGCAAGGACTGGCCTGTCTCGTAGATCCTTAATAATGCGTTGGAGGGGTTTTAGTTGGGGGCTGAAGGTGACGGCTAGTGGCGTTCTGTTATTTTCTTTGTTAGGCCTGTCCTGTAGTAGGTGACTTCTGGGAACTCTTCTGGCTCTGTCAATCTGTTTCTTCACTTCCGCAGGTGGGTATTGTAGTTGTAAGAATGCTTGATAGAGATCTTGTAGGTGTTTGTCTGAGGGGTTGGAGCAAATGCGGTTGTATCGCAGACTTTGGCTTATGCTCATATAAATTGGTTAGTCTCTAAGGTGCCACAAGTACTCCTTTTCTTTTTGCGAATACAGACTAACACGGCTGTTACTCTGAAACCTTTCAAGGAGCAGAGAATCCTCCAGCAAGTGACCCATGCCCCATGCTACAGAGGAAGGCTAAAAACCTCCAGGGCCTCTGCCAAACTGGCCTGTAGGAAAATTCCTTCCTGACCCCAAAGATTTCAATCAGCTGAACCCTGAGCATATGGGCAAGATTCACCAGCCAGACACCCAGGACCAATTCCTACCTTTCCAGCGAATGCAGGAGGAGATGTCTAAGCAGCTATGCAACATTTTTCGCCGTCCAGAAAACATGCTTCTACAGCTGCAGTCCCCCTCCTATACAGGAGGCAAGCTACGATGATTTTGCTGCAAACTGTTTTATTTATGCCTATGCATAACTTATTAAGCAGGTGGAAAAAAGCCTCCGTTATTATGTTAAAGAAAAAAAAATGGTTAAGAAGCTTATTGAAATGCTAACCCTTACAAGAGGGGGCAGGGACATAAAAACTCTACCAGAGGAAGCCATAATAGATACATTCTTTACACCGAAAAAGTTTCCAATGAAGCATCGGCCATAGGTATGCTGGTATTTTGGAGTGACTTTTGAAAAGGCTTATGTGACTGTGGCCTGGTATACATGGCGGCGGGGCGGAAGGAAGGGAATCGATCTAAGTTTTGCAACTTCAGCTACGTGAATAACGTAGCCGAAGTCAACGTACTTAGATCTACTCACCGCAGTGTCTTCACTGGGGTGAGTCGACTGCTGCCACTCCCCCATCGATTCCGCCTGCGCCTCTCGCAGCGCTGGAGTACAGGAGTCGATGGGAGAGCGCTCGGGAGTCGATTTATCACGTCTAGACTAGATGCGATAAATTGACCCCAGCTGAATCAATTGCTGCCCGCCAATCCAGCGGGTAGTATAGACATACCCTTTGAGAAGTCAGTGGGACGTGTGCTGTTTCATTTAGGGCTTGTCTACACAGGGAAGTTTTACCAGTAGAATCCACCATGTGAACACACTTATTCCAGAAGAGTGGCTTTCCCCACCACCAGTTTAGGTTCAAATCCCTTCCCAAATGACATAAACTGAAAGGATACCCTCTTATTCCAGAATAAGAGTTATACCAGTATAATTTATTAAGCAATCCTTAATAGGAATTGGAAAAGTCCCTCCCCCCACAAAAGAAAATAGTGACTAAGACACTGGCAAATTACAAATCAATTGTAAAAAGGAGGTGCTAAGAAGCTACCACCATTTTAGATTATGGGTTAAATTTTCAAAAGGACCCAGGTGATTAGGAGCCCACGGGTATGTCTACATTACAGCTGTTACAGTGGCAGCTATGCCACCGTAGCGTAGACACTTGCTACACCATTGGAAGGTGTTTTTCCTGTCAGCTCAGTTAATCCTCCTCTCTAAAAGGCGCAAGCTAGGTCAATGGAAGAATTCTTCTGTTGACCTTGATGCGTCTACACCAGTTGTTAGGTTGATCTTACTACAGCGCTCAGGTCACAAAATTTTTCACAGCCCTGAGTGATGTAACTAGGTCGATCTAACTTTTAAGTATAGACCAGGCCTAAGCCCCACTGACTTTCAGTGACACTTCAGAGCCCCAAGACCTTCCTACCATTTTGAAAGGGGGTAGATTTGCTACAGAATTAAGTGACCGTGCTACTGCAGTGTAGACGTATCCTGAAGTCACTTTTAAAAATGGGACTCTGGTTCTTTTGAAAATTTTACCCTACGACAGGGTAGGCTGGGAGATTTTTTTTTTTAACTTTATTTAAATTATAAGTTTTTTATTTTTAAAAATAAACCTGTTTAAAATGAAAACTGAATTTAATACAAAATATATTACGGTCTAATCTTGTTATAATCTCTTAAAATATTTAAGTTAAAAAGATAAATATGGTGTTTTGTCTCTTTAAATTACCGTTACCATCCTAACGCAGCTTGACCCACATCACGAGCAAAAGTTAATTTAGTAAATATATCATTCACTATTTTCTAACACATTAACACGTACAAGAATCTGAAAATATTAAGCTATATTATTGCTTATATAAATGTATCTATTTATAGCATACTCTCCTAGAGAGCAAAAAATTGTACCAAATCTAGTGCAAAGATACTATTTAGTAGTAAATCAACATTATTTTAATGGTTATATCAACCAATATTCTTTAGAAAATAACTGAAGTACAAATAGAAAAGCTGATTAAAATTTATGAGTTAAATCAAGGTTTTCCTTGAAATCAATCCACACTGCCTTATACTAGCTGGATTTTAAGAAGCCAAATTTAGTAGTCCCCGTTTGTTCTTTTTACCCATTTTCTGCATTTCATTCAACCTGGATAGTGAAGATTGATCCCAAAATATGGAAATAGATTGGTCACTTGCCTGATGCTGGAATATCTGAATTGCAAGACAGAGAAAATGCAGGGTTTTTTAAACCCAAACATGATTTCCTTATTGATTTAGAACCTGATCCTACAGAGACTTGTGCATAAAGATAACCACATACATGAGAAGAAAAGGAGGACTTGTGGCACCTTAGAGACTAACCAATTTATTAGAGCATAAGCTTTCGTGAGCTACAGCTCACAGCTGTAGCTCACGAAAGCTTATGCTCTAATAAATTGGTTAGTCTCTAAGGTGCCACAAGTCCTCCTTTTCTTTTTGCGAATACAGACTAACACGGCTGCTACTCTGAAACACATACATGAGAGCAGTCCTGGTTTGGGCCCCTGTTCAGCAAAAGCTTTGAAGTTGGTAGGAGTCCAATGTCTTTAAAAGCTTTGCTCAAACAGGGCCTGGAGCCATAAGTAGTTAATACTCCAAATAGTCGCTCTTCAGATACTTCCTGCCTAGGTATGCACAGTTAGAAAGACTAATTCCAACATCCTAGATACGTGTGAGATGCCAGATTTAAGAAATAAATATTTAACTTAATAGTAAAATAAAACAAACTGTTACATGAATTGCATCATGTCAAAATTCCCACAGATTTCTGTTCCTGTTAATCTTCCATTTGTCAATTTCAAAACAAATCGTGCTTTTGAAAACAGTTATTCAGATTCACACAGACCCACCAGTAAATATTTAATGGCGGACATAAATACTGGAGTAAAGAACTGCTCCTCAGAACATGTAATGAATCTGCACCTGGCTGTTTTTCCAGTACAGTGCCAAGGTATTTTAGAATACTAATGTGCATGTCGCTGGTTTGGTGTTCGGGGATTTGGCCTTTCTGAAAGTTAACCCCTTCGTTTTAAAACAAATGCAAAAGAGTGAGGGAAAGTAGTCAGACCTAGAATAATCTTTAAAATTATATCAGGAAATTCAATCCCCTCCTCCCCCCCAAAAAATGATGTTCCATAATACACTTCTTTTTATTATTTCAACCACTTTTGTTTGGAGTTAGAAAGTCGCCTGAAGAGCCTGCAACCCAAAACGAACATGACAGCATTTGTGCTAATGCAAAAAGAAAAGGAGTACTTGTGGCACCTTAGAGACTAACCAATTTATTTGAGCATAAGCTTTCGTGAGCTACAGCTCACTTCGTCAGATGCATACTGTGGAAAGTATAGAAGATCTTTTTATACACACAAAGCATGAAAAAATGGTGTTTACCACTACAAAAGGTTTTCTCTCCCCCCCACCCCACTCTCCTGCTGGTAATAGCTTATCTAAAGTGATCACTCTCCTTACAATGTGTATGATAATCAAGTTGGGCCATTTCCAGCATAAGATAAGCTATTACCAGCAGGAGAGTGGGGTGGGGGGAGAGAAAACCTTTTGTAGTGGTAAACACCCATTTTTTCATGCTTTGAGTGTATAAAAAGATCTTCTATACTTTCCACAGTATGCATCCGACGAAGTGAGCTGTAGCTCACGAAAGCTTATGCTCAAATAAATTGGTTCGTCTCTAAGGTGTCACAAGTACTCCTTTTCTTTTTTGCGAATACAGACTAACACGGCTGTTACTCTGAAACCTGTGCTAATGCAGTGGTTTTCAACCTGTAGTCCACAGACTACATCTCCCTTTGAAAATGTTTAGGGGTCCACAAACGAAAAAAAGGTTAAAAACCATTGTGTTAGTGCATGAGTATCAGAGACTGAAACTAACACCTGTCCTGGATCATTACTGTTCAGACTAAAACATGATGAAAAGCAAAACCAAATCAGCTGTTTTTCTCATAACGCTTTATTCTTCCAGTTAGTAGTCTAAGGACTTTTAAAAAATCACACATGGTATGTGTGGGGGATTTTTCCATTTTTTAAAAAACATGTAGGAATATCTAAGAAAGACAGATCGTTCCTAAATCTGAAAATTGTACCCATGATCTAAGAGCCCCATTGACTTTCAGCAACATTAGGGGCCCAAGTCACTTAAGTGGTTCTGAAAATTTCAACCTATACCAGCAACATGACACATACCTTGACAGCATTTTGAATGTTTTACTTGTATATTGTTTGCCTGTTTGCATATTGAGGGTCACGGTGAGCAGCACTGTAATCCATGAAAAGCCCTACAGATGTCAATGGGCTACTCAACCCACGAGAATGGCCTTACTGGGTCAGACCAATGGGTCCTTCTAGCCCAGCATCCTCTCTTCCAACAGTGGCCAATGCCACGTGCTTCAGAGGAAATGGACAGAACAGAGCAATTATAAAGTGATCCATCCCTTGGCGCCCTGGTCCCAGCATCTGGCCATCAGAGGCTTAGGGATACCAAGAGCATGGGGTTGCATCCCTGACCAACTTGGCTAATAGCCATCGATGGACCCATCCTCAATTAATTTAGCTAATGCTTTTTTAAACCCATTTATACTTTTGGCCTTCACAACGCCCCCTGGCAACAAGTTCTACAGGTTGACCATGTGCTGGGTGAAGAAATACTTCCTTTTGTTTGTTATGCAGCCTATTAATTTCATTGTGTGACCCCCGGTTCTTGAGTTATGTAAAGGGATAACTAACACTTCCTTATTCACTTTCTCCACATTATTCATGATTTTAATAAACCTGTATTATATCTTTCCCCAATTCTAATATATCTTTTTTGAGATGGGGAGACCAGAACCACACACAATATTCAAGGTGTGGGCATACCATGGCATTATGATGATATTTTCTGTCTTATTATCCATCCCTTTCCTAATGGTTCCTAACATTCTGTTAGCCTTTTTGACTGCTGTCACACATTGAACAGATGTTTTCAGAGAACTATCCACAATGACTCCCAAGATCTTTCTTGAGTGGCAACAGCTAATGTATAGCTGAGATTATGTTTTCCAGTGTGCATTACTTTGCAATTATCAAGCAAACATTTCAGCACCAGGTCATTGGATTATAAGCCCTTTGGCACAATGACTCAGAATCCTATTCTCCAATGCCCTACACTTTTTAATCAGTCACACCACAGCAAAATACACATATAAATACTACCCTTTATAGCATTTGTAATTCACTTGGCAATGTGCAGGGCAGTAGAGAATTAATTTCTCTCTCTTCTTATGTTTGTACAGCTCCTAGCACCCAAGATGTGCTACCACAATAGGAAGCAACTACACTGCAGTATATTAAGATTAAGGGGAAAGTAACCAATACACAGACCAGTTAGTTTTTTCAATCGATCAATCAAGGCCTTGAGGCCCAAGAGAGATCCTGCAAGTAACTCTTAGCCCCATAATTATCATGTGTTCTCCTAAGTGACAAAGAATTGTCAACAGGAATAGCCACACGAACAGCACTTTAATCTACTAGAACTCTTTAAACAGAAACAGAGCCTATTCAAAACCAGACCAACTGGTTGGAGGGGAGGGGGTGAAATGAAGAAAAAGAAATCTCCACAACCAACCTGTTAATGTATTCTAAAACGAAGGTTGCTAAATTAGCCTAAAGATAAAGAGTTATTATTGAACACAGATGCCGAGGGCCAATTTAAAAGCATTATGTAAAAAGGGAAGAAGCGAAGGGAGATGCCCGCTTTGAAATAAGAAAAGGAGTACTTGTGGCACCTTAGAGACTAACCAATTTATTTGAGCATAAGCTTTCGTGAGCTACAGCTCACTTCATCGGATGCATACCGTGGAAACTGCAGCAGACTTTATATATACACAGAGAATATGAAACAATATCTCCTCCCACCCCACTGTCCTGCTGGTAATAGCTTATCTAAAGTGATCATCAGGTGGGCCATTTCCAGCACAAATCCAGGTTTTCTCACCCTCCACCCCCCCACACAAATTTGAAATAGCTGCCCAAGCAGGAAGCACAGTCTAACCAACTTTCAACACTGCACATTACTCCGGATCAGTCGGTTTGATGTCTGACTTCAGTAGCCAAACAAGAATGACAACAACCAGCAGCACATTCTCCTTCCTTGGAGCTGGAGGCAGGAGTGGAAGGGATATCTGAACTGTGGAAACAAACCCGGCAAGTGACTAGGGAATGAAGGACACAGCAGGATTCCATCTCTGGGGCAGCGGGGGAAGAAAACCAAGTGCACTGTCCACAGAGAGAATGGACTGAATTAAAATAAAAAAATACACCATTGGCTTGGGTAAGAGTTAAAGGCACTTAGCATCTTGCAGGATTGGATCCCAGTCCTCTCTCTTTCTGTCTCTCTGCCTCCCGGGTCAGGAAATAATATTGTGGTATTGGATTATGACAATTCCTAGCTCTTATATAGCTCTTGTTGTCAGTAGATCTCAAAAGTGCTTTACAAAGGAGATCAGCAACATTATCTCCACTTTACGGAAAGGAGTATCGAGGCACAGGAAGTGACTTGCCCAAGGTCACCCAGCAAACCAGTGGCAGAGCCAAGAATTGAAACGCCATCTCCTGAGTGACAGTGCAATGAACTACCCACTAAGCCACACTGCCTTCCATGATGCATCACATAATCCCACTCTCAGCCTCTAGATACCAGCAAATGTGATAGGAGACTAGGGAGTAGTTTTTCTTTTAAAGAGAAACACATTTTAAATATGTTAGTATTATTGTTTTATGATGGTAAACCTTCAAAGTCCCAACAGAGATCAGAACCCCCCTGTGCTAAGTGTGATGTAGCTCTATAATTAGAGACACTCCCCTCCCCCAAGAAGTTCACAATCAAGACAGAGGAAGGGTTATTATCCCTAGGAGGTCCTATGCACAAGACTAAGCAACTTGCCCAGCATCACATAGGAAGTCAGTGGCACAGCACGAACTAAACCCAAATGTCTCGAGTCCTACCCACTACCTTCATCACTAAGCCATCCATCCCCTCTCCTCTTAGAGGTGAAAAATTCCCCAACAACTCACGCCATCAACTGGGGTTTGTGGCAGTAATAAAACCCTTGACAGGAGCACTGTTTTATTACATAAGCAAGAGCCCTATATTCCTAATTATTGTGTATAAACAAACAGATCCCATGCTGAAGGGTGCAGTCTAATTAGACAGAACAGGACTACATGATGGAATATGTCATCCTTCAGCACAGTTTCTTAACTGAAGGTCCTTGACAGAAATGGAACACAATAAATTAAAAGAGTACAAGATTTTAAGCCCGAGCAATCTGTAAATCATGGTTTGGAAACACACACTTGGGAGCAGACAGCCATTCCACAGAAACAATCATTCTGCAAAGACACCTATCTCTTTTGGTTTGTGAATGGATTGTATTTTTAAAGTGCCCTGTCAGGACATCTTTTTACACAGCTACAAAATAAATGCCACAAGATGTAGTATGAGAACAATACAGGCATGGCACTGATAGCTGAACCTAATGTATTAACACAATGGGAAGGAATTGTCTTTTAAAAAGCCTCAAGCCTATAAAGATTAAAAGAATTCCAGCATAGTATTCACGTTGTAATCAGCTGCTGAGTGTAAATAAATAAATAAATAATCTAGGGCTCAGATTTTTCTTCTGATTGAAGAACAAAAAACAAACTTACTGGTAAAAATACCATCCTTCAGAATGAATGTTAAAGAAGGGCAGGGTAGAGCAGTGTAAGAAACTGCACATTAAATTTTAAAGATGCTGCATTACACAAATTCTGCAACCAGAGGTGAAACCCAAATTATAGCGCTTTAAGATAGTAAGGCAAACTGAATCAAAATTCACAAAATTTGCTGGGTCCAAGACACTTTTTCAAATCAAGGCTTCCCCTGAAGACATTTATCCCCTCCTTCCCTGCAATTTGAGACCTCACCAGGAGTCTTCGCATAAAACAAGACAATGACTCATGTCAAGTTAGGATTATCTCAGCACTTAGTACAGTCAAGAGTTTGGTTTTGGTTTTGGTTTTGGGGGGGTGGGGGGGGAAGAAAAGATAAGCAGAAAGATTAAACTGGACAACTCCAACCATTCACTTGTCATGCAGTTACACACAGCTTCTATGTTTAGGCCAGTGGCACTTAGCTCTTAGAGGGAAACTCACTTTGTGAGAACTGAGCTACTAAACACTTAAACATTTACAATACAATTACTAGTGCAAAAAGTTCATTGCCAACTCCTAATTAATTACAATCACCCTCCATTAGAGCAGCTAAAACAGAAGTTCTCATTTGCTTTACATGGCAACTGCCATAAATACAGAATTCTTCTGTCCAGTGAGGTATAACAGGCTGAGACATTAAGGGTTTGTTTACACAACAGTTTTCACAAAGCCTAATCTTGTTCCTTCATCTTCAGTGAAAAGTTTGTTTGGATGTGAAGTATTTCCATCACACACACCATAAGAGACTGGTGAGGGGCGCTCAGAAATAGCAGCATTGTTCTGAATGCATGGGAACCAGAGAGTGAAACTGAGTAATGAGTTTCAATGTTTGCTGGAGTTTCGATCAGCTTGGGGAGGGGAGAGGAGGGATGCAGCCTGAACACTAGCAAACTGCACGTGCAATTTTAAGGACCCTTTGGATTTTAATCATTTCAGGTATTGTCAGCGACACAGGGAAAGGATTCTTGTGCGTTCTTACTGTGTCCCTCTACAGAGGGAACGCAACAGTGTCCAGGTCAGCATCAAAAGAGATTATATTCAATTCAGCATGAGAAGATACACACAGGTCTACAAGTAGGGGGCCACAGACCATTTGCTCACCACCGCTTGGAGAACGGTACTACCCACAATTAAGTTGGGATTTTAACTCAGCTACTAGTAACTGGTTAGATTACATTTTTCTACTGGGCATGGGGCTATTTGTTTGCTTTAGGTCATGGTGATTTAATGCTGCTCATATCTTTCATCCTGACAAACCCGGAGTCCGAAGTCCCCGTTTAGCCAGCGATCAGGGCCAAGCTGTGTGGAAGTAGCCGGGGCTTCAGCCAGAATCCCTGCCAACGGGCCTCACCAGCAGACAGACCCTCGTGCGGGCCCTCAAGTTCAGTCTCCATGTCTCATGCAGCCTCTCTGCTGAGGCTACTAACACAGCAGCCTGTTGTGGCCATCCAGGATGGCAACTTTGCTAAGTACCTGGCCGCTAGGAACTGGACGGAAAGCCCGTAACACAAGGGCCACTGAATGGCCATGGCTTCTAGTCACTTCCAGCCTGGGCTGGATTTGAGCAGGTGTCCTGGGGGTGAAGGGCTCCAGATACCTCCCACTCCCTCAAGCCAGTCAATTCCTCCCCCCCCCCACCAATCTCCAGCTGCTGTCACAAGCCTTGTAACACATCTGTGGTGTTATACACACACTCTCCAGCGGGACTTTATCTGGGTGGGAAAACCTCAGTGGATGATGATGCTTCTCGGGGAATAATGGGGAGAAGCTGGGGCTTGGGAAGGGTGAAGCGGGTGTCTCTTCCTAGGGAGAGTAACTAGAACAGGGACACAACAAGAGGGAGCCCTATACGAGGAGGGAGGACACACCAGGGGAGGGGGGGGTGTCTTATGGGGCAGGGGAAGGTGCGTGTGTTGGGGGAGGGAGGTAAGCACATGCACATCACGGAGAATTATGGGTTTCCCACCAAAGGATGAAGGGCTGTTCTAGGGGCACATGCTATAGGAGGGAGCTCCTAATAGGAGAAGTCACTATAGAGGGAGTATGGGTCCCCAGGGGAAGAGTCCTTATACAGGCAGCCACCACAGAGGGAGCTCCCTATAGGGGCAGTCATGATGGGGGCGGGTGCTATATGGGGAGAGCGGGTCCCGAAGAGAAGAGAATCCCTGTACAGGGAAGCCCTGTGGGACACGGGGTCACTATAGGGAACCAGCAGGTCCCCAGGAGGCAGGGAGGCCCCTTGGGCAGGCAAGCGCCTATAGGAGCAGCAGCTATAGGGGAAGGCAGCCCCCTCTAGGGGCAGGGCGGGTCCCAGGGGGCAGAGCCCCTATAGAAACCGTAGCTGCGGAGGAAGGCAACGCCCCACAGGGGCAGGGGGCCCCGCACTCACCGTGCCCAGGCCGCTCCCCGCCGCGAGCGCTCCTCACCTCCGCGCCCCACCGCAACCTGTTACCTTCGCCCAGGCCCCGCCCCCGGCCCCTGCCATTGGCCCGGGCTCCGGCCAGACCCGCCCCCCTCCCCTCCGCGGTGAGACAGCCACGCCCCTACTGCGCGCCACCCCGCCCCCGTTGGCCCGCGGCCAGCTCGCGGGGGCCCGGGGGGCAGGAGAGGTCATGTGACTCCCCCAGGAGAGAGGGGGCGCGCCGCCATCTTGGCGAGGGTGAGGTTCGAAGGACGCGTTAGCAACAAGCCCCGCCCCGCGCAGACCCCCCCCCGCCTCACGAGGCTCCTCCCGAGCTAGCGCCCCTCTGGCTTGAGCAGCCTCCCCCACGACCTGGGTAGCCCCCCTCAGTGTCCCCCCCACCCTGATCAGCCTCCCCACCCATTGCACGTCCCCCAGTGCCCCCCTCAAGCCTGGGCAACCCCCCCCGCTCCCTCAGTGTCCCCCCCACCCTGATCAGCCCCCCCAGGCCTGGGCAACCCCCCCCCGCTCCCTCAGTGTCCCCCCCCACCCTGATCAGCCCCCCCAGGCCTGGGCAACCCCCTCCCCACTCCCTCAGTGTTGTCCCCCCAACCCTGATCAGCCTCCCCAGCCCCTGCACGTCCCCCACTGCCCCCCCAGGCGTGGGCAACCCACTCCCTCAGTGTCCCCCCACCCTGATCAGCCTCCCTACCCACTGCACATCCCCCAGTGCCCCCCTCAAGCCTGGGCAGCCCCCCCCCACCCTGATCAGCCTCCCCAGCGCCTGCACGTCCCCCACTGCCCCCCCAGGCCTGGGCAACCCTCTCCCTCAGTGTCCCCCCACCCTGATCAGCCTCCCCACCATCTGCATGTCCCCCAGTGCCTCCCTCAGGCTTAAGCAGCTGCCCCTACCCCCTGTGTTCCCCCCTGGCCTGGGTAGCCCCCCTGCCTCTACACTCCCCCCAATATCCCCTGGCCTGGGCAGTTCCCCTTACTCTGTTCTTCCCCCAGTGCCCCCCTCAGGCTAGTGCTCCCTTCAGTTTGGGTGGCTTTCCCATCCCCCCTCTTCTCCCTCCCCACTGCCCCCCGGTTTGGGCAGCCCCCTCTTATGCTCCTGTTCTTACCCAATGCCCCTCCTAGCCTGGACAGCTCCCCCACCCCTCTCTACTCCTGAATGCCCCCTCCCAGTTCTAGGACTGGATCCACCCCCTAGAGCCCTCCACCAGATAGGCCTAGGCAGAGCAGCTCCCCACCCTGCCCCATGTCTTCCTCCACTTCAGATCTGTGCCTAGGCACTTCCCTGCATCCCTCTCTCTGATGTTCCCTATAGAGGCTTGGGCAATTTCCCCCTGTATCTCTTCTATTCCTGGAGATGGGAAGGTTCCTCCCATCTCCCTGAACCAGTCTCCCCAGTGTCCCCCAGACAGGCCTGGGGAAGAGCAGCTATCCTAATGCCCCCTCCTCAGTGTCCTTCCCCCCAACTCCACCCCCAACATTCCTAACACAGGCCCTGGGCATCCCTGCATCTATTCCCATGACTCTGCCTCTTGCCTCCTCTCACTTTCCCTTTCTGTCTCTCTTCTGCTGCCCGTCTCCCTCCACAGTTCGATGGGAGCAATTTGTGGGCTTCTTCATCTCCAGGGTAGTGAAGTAATGGTCTCAAATTGCAGTGGGGGAGGTTTAGGTTGGATATTAGGAAAAACTTTTTCACTAGGAGGGTGGTGAAATACTGGAATGTGTTACCTAGGGAGGTGGTGGAATCTCCTTCCTTTGACAGGTTTCAGAACAACAGCCATGTTAGTCCGTATCCACAAAAAGAACAGGAGTGCGGGCACCGAAAGGTCAGGCTTGACAAAGCCCTGGCTGGGATAATTTAGTTGGGGATTGGTCCTGCTTTGAGCAGGAGGTTGGACTAGATGACCTCCTGAGGTCCCTTCCAACCCTGATATTCTAGGTTTCTAAGGTGCCCAAGGCACAGTTTAAAAAAAAGGCATACTAGTGGCACCTTAGAGACTAACCAATTTATTGGAGCATAAGCTTTCGTGAGCTACAGTTCACTTCAAGGCACTGTTGGTGCTGTGCAAAATATAATGCTCCTTTCTCACTGTGACATAAGGAAGCTGGACTAAGTCAATCTCTCTCCTCTGATTTCTTAGCTTGCTGTACTGCCTTTCAGCTCCATGAGCTTCATGACTTTATCTGCACAGTACCCCTGAAATGCAGATTCCCCCCATCCCAGGAAATGGGTACAGTGCTCCACATAACAATGAGGCAAGGGGAAGTTTTTATCGTGGGTCACTTCTGTACTCTTATAGCACTTCTTTCCTTCATTCCCTCCCCCTTGTTTCTTTTTTTTCTCTGCCAGGACTCATGGGGTATAAGTATGTCAGATATAAGTACTGAAGATCAGGGATAACTGGGTGAAATCTCCTGGCCCGTGTTATACAGGAGGTCAGATGAGATAGAATGGGCCTTTCTGGCCTTAGAATCTATTGGGGGGGGGTCTACATTACAAATTTATATCAGTGCAACTGCAGCACAGCTGGTGAAAATGCTTTGAACCAGTGGTTCTTAACCTTTACTGCAGCCTGCACCGCTTTGGTTCTCAAAATATGTTCTTGCACCTCTTATCAAAAATCGTTGAAGTAGGTCAGTTCTTTAAACCTAGATATATTTGTTTATATATTAACGATTACTGTAATATACAATGTTAATAAATACTAAATATATAATGTTAAATAAATACTATTAATAAATATGTTAATAAATAGATTTGATGAAACAAAGTAGTTGTACTTACGTGCTGGGGCTTCATTTGTATTTTCGATGATTTACCTTCTAAAAAAAATCTGGCATGTCTCACACCCCCAGAAAGGGCATCTCGCACCCCCAGTTAAGAACCACTGCTTTAAACCAACAGGAGAGAGCGCTCCTGTTGGCTTAATAACCCCACCTCCACGAGAGGCGGTTGCTAAGTTGGCGGGAGAAGCTGTCCCGCCAACATAGCGCTGTCTACACTGGGGGTTAAGGTCAGTATAACTACGTCGCTTAGGGGTGTGGGTTTTTCATACTCCTGCGCAACATAGTTATATGGAAGTATGTAGTGTAGACCAAGCCTAATGAATCTAAGGCCACGCCTACGCTTACAACCTTACAGCGGCATAGACACACCTGTGCCGCTGTAAGATCACTCCTGTAGTCGCGTTACGTGGGTGGGAGAGAGCTCTCCCTTCGACATAGTTAAACCAGCTCGATGAGCTGTGCACACCTGCGCTTATGCTGGCAAAATTTATGTTGCTCAGGGGCGCGGGTTTTGTGCTAGTGTAGACATGGCCTAAGATAAATCCAACACCTTCTCACCACCACCGTGGTGACCCGAAGGGTTGCTTTTTAAGTTTGGGTTTGTACCTGCATGCAGTATTTTTAACTCTTGTGATTTTTATGACAAGTCGCACTGTATTTGGAGTGTTTCTTAAAGCCCCAGTTCCTGGCAACCTGCAATTAGGTGAGGCTCTCCACCCTTTTTTTTTTTTAATTAAACACACACATCAAAGGCTAATTTCTAACCCTCAAGATTACACGTAAAAGCTTGGAAACATGACCTGAGTGTGACTCTAAATGCTCCAAAAACAGAAGGTAACTTGTAAAAAAAAAAACTATTTTAAAAAAATCTCCTGATTTTTAAGCAAATGTTGTGATTTTTGTTTTGTTTTTATAGCCTGATTCATGATTTGTAAAATTCTCCCACCAAAGGGCTGAGGCTCCCACCCCGCCCTATTTAAGGTAAGAAATAATGCCGTTGATCTCAAGATCTCAAAGTGCTTTGCACACATTCATTTACAGTATTGCTAATTCAGTAATGATAATCCCTAGCTTTTATATAGCGCTTTTGGTCAGTAGATCTCAAAGCGTTTTAGTCAGCGCTTATACAAAAGGTGAGTCATTTACCCTCACACTAAGTTAGAAGAAGGAAACAGGTGCAGAGAGATAAAATGACTTGCCCTAGGTCTTGCTGTGAGTCCACGGATAGAATCCAGGTTTCCTGACTTCAATTTTTCTAATCTGACTTCTAAACCAAATACTTTGTAGACTGGTAAATAATGTGCCTTTGCCACTTAAAACACACAAACTCTTTGTAAGCTGTCAGTCAAAAAATTATGTCAAGCAATAGTGCATATCCCCTGCGGGATCTCTAAGTTTCCTAATTATGCAAAAGGTGTGTCTATCAAAAGAGGGTAAAGTCAAGTATCACAGAGACAGGGGTTAGTCATGTTGCTGGAGGTGCTACTACCATGATGTGCATGTTGTAAGAACAATATAGAATAGATCAGTTCCTGATATAAAGGATTAAGAGTAGCTCTGTAACGTTCATCAGGAGGAAAAATTACCCCCGACAAGTCACAGTGATTGAAAACTTCAGCCTAATGCAAACTGAAACAAACCCTGAGGGTAGGGCTAGGAGTGCCCCCAGTTCCCAGATAAGATGCGTGCTCAGCACCCTCACAGCATCGGGCCTAAGAGTACTTTGCCTATCTTGTGAATTCCTTCTAAGTGAGGTTTCTTGAGTATTACTGATGGGGGAGTGAGGCTCAGAGAAGTGAAGTGACTTGCTTAAGATCAATCAGCCAGTTTGAGGCCCCCGTCCTCTCTAACTACAAGACCAAACTCCTCCTCTGAGTTGGAGATAAAAGCAGGAGTCTTCTGCTTAACTTCTAGCCTGCATAATGGATGTGGCACAAAGTTCACAAATTATAGAACGAGACTGTTATACAATGGACTTCTTTTATCCTTCTCAGACTGTGGGCACTGAGTCCACTATTGCATCAGCAGATCCTGCTAGACAGTTTGATTTAAAACAAAAAAAATCTAAATTGTGTTTACTAAGGCCGGGTATGTCTACACTTAAAACACTAACGTGGCACAGCTGCAGCTGTGCTTGTGTACCGCTTCAGTGTAGACCCTCAATACAGGGATGGGAGGGGTTTCCCCAAGCCCTGTAGTTAATCCACCTCCCTGAGAGGCAGTAGCTAAATCGATGGAAGAATTCTTCTGTCGGCCTAGCGCTGTCTATACCAGGGGCTGTGTTCTACAAAAGCGTATAGCAATCAATTCACTCTCGGGAACAGGCTGCTAAAGCATTGTGTTGTACAATTTTGGGGCCCAAGATCCGAACATGGATGCAACAGGGAAGCAACTCCCAAGCAGACGTGTTACTGCCCCTCATTGTCAAAGTGGTTCCTCAAAGCCTCTCTGATGTTAATAGCAGCCCTCTTGGCACGTCTGACAACCCTAGCATCTGGCTGTTCAAACTGTGCAGCCAAGCACTCTGCCTCAGTGCTCAACACATGAGCAAACATTTCACCCTTAGATGCACACAGATTATGCTAAGTGCAGCGCACGGCTATGACCATGGAAATATTATCCTCAATAAGGTCTAAACTGCAATTTCCAGTGAGCTTTCAAACGGCCAAAGGCACATTCAACTACCATGCGGCACCTTCTCAGCCTGTTAAAACGCTCCTTGCTGCTGTCCAGGTGCCCTGTGTAAAGTTTCATGAGCCAGGGCTGTAAGGGGTAAGCCAGGTCTCCCAGGATTACTATGGGCATTTCCACATCCCCCACTGTGAACTCGTGGTCTGGAAAGAAAGTCCCCACCTGCAGCTTTCTGTATAGGCCACTGTTCTGAAGATGCGTGCGTCATGCACTGTTCCAGACCAGCCTGCATTGATGTCCGTGAAACGCCCCTGGTGATCCACAAGCACCTGCAACACCCTGGAGAAGTATCCCTTCCTATTGATGTATTCAGAGGCAAGGTAATCTGGTGCTAAAATTGGGATGTGTGTGCCATCAATCGCCCCACCAGTTAGAGAAACCCATCTGTGCAAAGCTATCCGCTTTGTCATGCACATTTCCCAGAGTCACAGTCCTATGCAGCAGGATGCGCTTTATTGCCCTGCACACTTGGAGTGATACAGCCCCCATCAGTGGACTTTCCTACTCCAAACCAATTTGCAACTGACTGGTAGCAGTTTGGATTTGCCAGCTTCCACACAGCGATTGGAACATGCTTCTCTACCGGAAGGGCAGCTCTCGATTTGGTGTCCTTGCGCCACAGGTCGGGGGACCGCTCAGCACATAGCTCCATGAAGGTTGCGTTACGCATCCTAAAGTTCTGTACCCACTGGTCCTCTTCCCACACCTGCATGACAATGCAATCCCACCAATCAGTGCTTGTTTCCCTAGCCCAAAAGCGCTCTGTGAATCCACAAAGCACTTATACGTTGCTGCTGTCCATATCACACTCGGGTGCCTGCAATTCATCCTCTGCTAACTTAGTGAATAACTCTGCAAGTAGCTGTGCTGCCATGCACGATGTCCTCATGACAGCTAACAGCACATAGGAGAGAAGTGCGGGATCCCTCCTCTCTCACTGCAGATGCTGGCATGCATGACAACAGAATGACAGTTGGAAAAACAGCGCGAAAGGAAGCCAGAGACCTTTGGAGGGGTGGGACATAAAGCAGTGCATGACGGTACATTTTTGCACATCCCAGAATGCGCCACGCTCCATTTCCGCATTCCCACAACACCTAGCGACGGATGGTGTTGCCAGGCACTGTGGGATACATACCCACAAGCCATTGCTCTCGCTGTCAACAAAGGTGCCCCAAATGTGGACACGATCTGTCGACAGAGGGAGCAAATGTAGACACACTTTAGCGACTTTGCTTTTGTTGATTTTTCCTTGGCGACATTAGTTTCATCAAAAAAAAGTGTAGACAAGCCCCAAGAGAGAGATCTGGAAGCAGAAGGGTGAGTTTTTAATTGAATGTTTGGCTACAGTATCCCATGTAATCTGCAGACAAAAGGTGGATAAACAAATGCAAATAGCTACGGAAGGTGTGTCAGATAGAAAGCATCTGCCACTTTAGATGACTGATGGGCCACACCTGCCCCTAAAAAATACAGGTTCTGGTTCTAAAGGTCGTCTCTCACCAACACAAGTTGGTCCAATCAAAGATATTAGCTCACACACATTGTCTCTCTAATATCCTGGGACTAACATGGCTACAGCTACGCTGCATACAGGTTCATTCAGGCAAACAGTAGGTAGTACTGTGTTGTATCACCATGCACATCCTGCATAATTAAATTAACTCTTTGCTGGTTTGCTGCAGATTTTCTTTGTAAAGATTTTTTAAACTATGGTGTTTAAAAAAATCAAAAGCAAGATTCGAAATCCCACGTGGGGGGGAATCGATCGTGCTAACAAAGTGATTGGTGCCTACAAAGGAGTTATTGCTTTATGGGAATCCCAGTTAGGCCTGGGCAACACTAGAAAATTAAATCAGCTTACCTACCTTGCTCAGGGGTGTTAAAAATCCACACCATGAGCGGCACAGTTAAACTGACCTAAATCCCATTGTAGACAGTGTTCCTAGCTACCATGTGCCAGAGAGGTGGATTACCTCTGCCAACAAACTCCTCCTGTAGATGTAGGTATTGTCTATGTCAGGGGGTCTCAAACTGGGGGTCGGGACCCCTCAGGGGGTTGTGAGGTTATTACCTGGGGGGTCATAGAATATCAGGGTTGGAAGGGACCTCAGGAGGTCATCTAGTCCAACCCCCTGCTCAAAGCAGGACCGATCCCTGACTAAATCATCCCAGCCAGGGCTTTGTCAAGCCTGACCTTAAAAACTTCTAGGGAAGGAGATTCCATCACCTCCCTAGGTAATGCATTCCAGTGTTTCACCACCCTCATAGTGAAAAAGTTTTTCCTAATATCCAACCTAAATCTCCCCCACTGCAACTTGAGACCATTACTCCTTGTTCTGTCATCTGCTGCCACTGAGAACAGTCTAGAGCCATCCTCTTTGGAACCCCCTTTCAGGTAGTTGAAAGCAGCTATCAAATCCCCCCTCATTCTTCTCTTCTGAAGACTAAACATTCCCAGTTCCCTCAGCCTCTCCTCATAAGTCATGTGTTCCAGTCCCCTAATCATTTTTGTTGCCATCCGCTGGACTCTTTCCAACTTTTCCACATCCTTCTTGTAGTGTGGGGCCCAAAACTGGACACAGTACTCCAGATGAGGCCTCACCAATGTCGAATAGAGGGGAACGATCACGTCCCTCCATCTGCTGGCAATGCCCCTACTTATACATCCCAAAATGCCGTTGGCCTTCTTGGCAACAAGGGCACACTGTTGACTCATATCCAGCTTCTCGTCCACTGTAACCCCTAGGTCCTTTTCTGCAGAACTGCTGCCAAGCCATTCGGTCCCTAGTCTGTAGTGGTACATTGGATTCTTCCGTCCTAAGTGCAGGACTCTGCACTTGTCCTTGTTGAACCTCATCAGATTTCTTTTGGCCCAATCCTCCAATTTGTCTAGGTCCCTCTGTATCCTATCCCTACCCTCCAGCGTATCTACCACTCCTCCCAGTTTAGTATCATCTGGGAACTTGCTGAGGGTGCAATCCACACCATCCTCCAGATCATTTATGAAGATATTGAACAAAACCGGCCCCAGGACTGACCATCAAGTACCATGACTTGATACCGGCTGCCAACTAGATAGGGAGTGATTGGTCACTACCCGTTGAGCCCGACAATCTAGCCAGCTTTCTATCCACCTTATCATCCATTCATCCAGCCCATACGTCTTTAACTTACTGCCAAGAATACTGTGGGAGACCGCGTCAAAAGCTTTGCTAAAGTCAAGGAACAACACATCCACTGCTTTCCCGTCGTCCACAGAGCCATTTATCTCGTCATAGAAGGCAATTAGATTAGTCAGTTAGCACCTTTTGTTGCCCTTGGTGAATCCATGCTGACTGTTCCTGATCACTTTCCTCTCCTCTAAGTGCTTCAGAATTGATTCCTTGAGGACCTGCTCCATGATTTTTCCAGGGACTAAGGTGAGGCTGACTGGCCTGTTGTTCCCAGGATCCTCCTTCTTCCCTTTTTTAAAGATGGGCACTACATTAGCCTTTTTCCAGTTGTCCGGGACTTCCCCCGATCGCCATGAGTTTTCAAAGATAATGGCCAATGGCTCTGCAATCACATCCGCCATCTCCTTTAGCACTCTCGGATGTAGCGCATCCAGCCCCATGGACTTGTGCTCATCCAGCTTTTCTAAATAGTCCTGAACCACTTCTTTCTCCACAGAGGGCTGGTCATGAGCTGTCAGCCTCCACCCCGAACCCCACTTTGTCTCCAGCATTTATAATGGTGTTAAATATATATTAAAAAAATATTAAAAAGTGTTTTTAATTTATTATGGGGGTCACACTCAGAGGCTTGCTATGTGAAAGGGGTCACCAGTACAAAAGTTTGAGAACCACTGGTCTACATGAAGTGCTATCATGGCACAACTGTGCCATTGTAACTGTTCAATGGTAGACAAGCCCTTCGTGAAAGTACCTGTTTAAGTGACTTTCACTCCCCAGGGAATTTTTGGACTTTCATCTGGACCCTTGCCATGGCTCAAAGACTGCTGATGATAAACTGAGTCAATATTTTGCTGTTATTGCCACATGGTCTATGAACCTTTTGAAATATTTCTTTAGTAATACAGTGCTCAATTTCTTTTATGAGCCCAAGCAAATGTGTGCAGGGATTTTGACATGAATTTGAATTGATAAAAAAATTAACTGTTCCACTCATGTAAAATGTAGGTCCTTTGCTATCATGGTAACATGGCAATATCATACAGAAGTACCATATTTACCACCACATCCATTCACCCCAAGAAAAAAAACAAACAATAGTCTCCAAAAGAGCTTTTATTTTGCTACTCAATCAATTACAAAGAGAGTTTTACCATTTGTTACTATTTTGGGAAGAAAAAACATTGTAAATAATCCATAGGTTTTGCAAGTACCATAATGCAGCACATGATGGCCTCTTGGAAATCCAATGAGGGGGCAAGTAAAGAACTCAGATCTACTACTCCTGAAACATAGCCCTAGCCACTTGAGCTAGAATAATAATACCTAGCTCTTATAATCAGTAGATCTCTGTAAAGGAGTAGACTCACCCCTGCGGCGCCTCCTGTCATCAGGAATTAGCTCATCCAGCCACCGGAGCACTATCTGCAGGCCGGTGATCCGCCACAGCTCTGCTCCCCCATGTCCCTCACAGACCCCAGTGCCCCTTTCTCTGGGGTTCTGCCCCCTGGCAGTACCCCCAGACTCTGCCTCTAGGTCTCCCCTTCCTGAGGGACCCCCCCAACCCACTATCCACACCTTGCCTCAGTCTGCACTACTGCCAGTCATCAGCAAGCCCCTGCTCCCTGAGGCAGACTGCAATGTAAAGGCCACTCATCATAGGCAAGGGGGTTCAGACCTGTTGCTTTCCTCTGCCTCCCAGTACCTCTATGGGCCTTGGACCAGGCCTTACAGCCTGGGGAGTTGCCAGCCTGGAGCACCCCCGCTCAGCCTACTCCTTCCCCAGCACTGTACCACCCTCAGTACCCAGGCAGGCCCTGTTATCTCCTAGCCTGAAGAGAAACTCCTTGGGTCTCTGGCTCACAGCCTTTTTATACAGGCCAGCTGGGGCCTGATTGGGGCGTGGCCCAGCTGCGGCTGCTTCCCCAGTCAACAATCCCCAGCCACAGCCCTCTCCAAGGCTGCTTTTAACCCCTTCTATTTTAGGAGTGGGATAGCCACCCAGCTACAATCTCAAACTGCTTTACAAACAAGTAGCAGTATCCTCATTTTGCATATGGAGAAACTGAGGCACAGGGAGGGGAAGTGCCACTTCAGTTTGCCATAGGTCACCCAGAAGGCTAGTGGCAGAGCCAGGTATTAGAACCCAGGTCTCCTGAATCCCAGTCCATTGCTCTATCCACTATTCATGGTATGCAGTATAGGAGTTATGACACACAGTTGAGCAGTTCTGATTCCTTCCAGTAGAGGGCACATTAGCTGATTCATTGAAATATACTGACTAACAGATATGTCACCTTTCATCCCTCTGGGATTTCTCACAGCTACTTTATTGTATTCTGCCAATTTACAGTAGAAATTCTGGGAGATTCTTAACTATGGAAGATACTAGGGGATTTCTACTGCCATAGATTCAGTCTATATTTAAACTGTTCCAGCGGTACAGCTGCAACACTTCAGTGTAGACATGACAGCGACAGGAGGGATTCTTCTGTTGGTGTAGGTAATCCACCTCCCCAAGAGGTGGTAGCTAGGTCAGTGGAAGAATTCTTCCATCAAGCTAGTGCCGTCTACACCAGGAGGTTAGGCTGGCATAGGTATATCTCTCCACATTTCTGAGAGATGTAGCTATGATCACAGGTGCCGACTTTCCAATGTGCCGGGGGTGCTTATGTCGCTCTGCCCAGGCCCCACCCTCACTCTGTCCCTTCCCCAAGGTCCCATCCCTTCTCCACCTCTTCCTGCCCCCACCCCTTCTCCCAAGCCCCTGCCCCCACCCCACCTCTTCCTTCACCGCCTCTTTCTGCCCCATTCCGCCTCCCGAGCGTGCGGCACCCTCGCTCCTTCCCCCTCCAGAGCCTCCTGCCCACTGTGAAACAGCTGATCACGGCGGGCAGGAGGTGCGGGGATAGAGGGGGAAGTGCTGATCAGTGGGGCCTGCCAGCAGGCAAGAGGCGCTGGGGGAAAAAGGGGAGCTGATAGGAGGGTTGCCAGTGGGTGCTCAGCACCCATCACTTTTCCCCTGTGGGTGCTCCAGCCCCGGAGCACCCACGGAGTCTGCGCCTATGGCTATGATGATGTAAGTTCCCACAGTAGACCAGCTGTAAGTAACACAATGGATGCCCGAAATAGGTTTGTTGGGAATCCCCAATATTATAGGTTCTACCAAAGGAGAAGGAAGAGAATCACTTCTTTCTAGTGCACCCTGGTGGCACTGCCAGAGACAAAATGGACACACATTTCCATCTGACTCCCTTGACAAGTAAAGGGCTGAGAGGGCAAAGGGATGGAAGGTGGGAGATTAAAGACCTTGGATGAAGCTCATTTTGCGTTCATGCGGCTCAGCCATACAAAATAATATTAATAACCTTTGATGGAACCTATTCCTGTGATTCCCACTAACACACAATATAAGTAACAGTAATGGTTACTTTGAATCTTTACAAATATTAATTTAGTTTCACAGCCACAGCCCAGCCTGGAAGGTAGCTGAGAATTATCTACATGTTACAAATGAGGAAACTGAGACAGAGGGAGATCTATTGCCCTAGCACTGCATATCCTCAACCTGCATTGACCTGGTAACACTCAGGCCATATCTATGCGGCCATTTATGTCAGCAAAACTTATGTCGCTCAGGGGTGTTAAAAAACGCCCCCCTGAGCGGCATACATTTCCCCAGCATAAGTTGTAATGTGCACAGCTCTATTTCGGTGGGAAAACTTCTCCCGCCCACACAGCTACCGCCGCTCGTGGAAGTGGTTTTATTATGCTGGGGGGAGAGCATTCTCCTGTTGGCATAGAGCGGCTACATGAGCCATTTTCCAGAGGCACCGCTGCATCAGTCCAGCTGTGCCACTGTAAGCTCTCTAGTGTAGACATGGCCTAAGACTAGTCAATAGGGATGTTGACCCAGGTGTTTAGGCATCTGGGAGTAAGGATCTGAGGGGTCCTACAACTCCCACTCTTTAACCCTCAGCACGGATTCCTGCTAAAGTCAGTGGAAGTGGGATTGGGCCCAGAGTGGGTACATGGAACATCTGTGGCAGAACCCAGGTCTCAAGACGTCTAGGCTTGATCCACAAATCTGCCCTTCCTCCTGACAGCTCCTTCCTAGAACACACATCACTGTGTGCGCAAGTGCGTAGTTTGCCTTGCATTTCTTTCATCCACCATTGTGTTTGCTGTGGGAACTCATAATGAACAGAAATGATGTGTAACTTGGCTCTAAAATGTCTTTCAAAGAAGCTGGCTCTTATTATCAGCCCGGGAAATTATTTTCACTGAGTGATTCAGGCAGACATGTGGTTCATGAAACACACTGTCTCCAAAATTGTTTGCTGGCTGGGTAATCAGCAGCTCGTTAGCTTTAATCAGATCACTCCGCTGTCACTTCCTTTTCTGTGTGTGTAGATGGCAGAACAAAGCATCGCAGTGAGGAGTGAATGGAGCACAAGGGAAGGGGGATGTCATTCTACATTGCTGGCTTTTTGTAAATTGCAGTGACTAACCCTTGATTGGATGCTGAGCAGTTTAAACAAGAGATCCCAAAAGGGGAGGCGGAAAGACAGCTGGGTTGTATTTGCATTGTCAAAAGTCAAGTGAAGGGGGTGGTGCTGTGTGCTGGAGCTCAGATTAATTGGGACTAAGGCCTTGAACGCATATGGGATTTCAGGTTTCAGAGTAACAGCCGTGTTAGTCTGTAGTCGCAAAAAGAAAAGGAGTACTTGTGGCACTTTAGAGACTAAGCAATTTATTTGAGCATGAGCTTTCGTGAGCTACAGCTCACTTCATCGGATGCATACCGTGGCATAAAGTCTGCTGCAGTTTCCACAGTATGCATCCGATGAAGTGAGCTGTAGCTCACGAAAGCTCATGCTCAAATAAATTGGTTAGTCTCTAAGGTGCCACAAGTCCTCCTTTTCTTTATGGGATTTCAGTCATCATGGCCATTCAACAGTGTAACTTTCCCAGTGCAAATATCTAGTATACATAAGTGCAAAACCAATACAGGGGCCCCAATGCAGCTTATTCATGCTAACAAACTGGGTAAATTGCACCAGTGCAAATAGCAGCTATACCTGCCTACATTACATTTAGACTGATGCAACTATAGCAAAAAGAAAAGGAGTACTTGTGGCACCTTAGAGACTAACCAATTTAGTTGAGCATAAGCTTTCGTGAGCTAGTCTCTAAGGTGCCACAAGTACTCCTTTTCTTTTTGGGGATACAGACTAACACGCCTTCTACTCTGAAACCTGCACCTATAATAGTGGCTGCAACTGGGACAAACCCCAACATACAGGAGGGCTAAGTGTTGGGGAATTGCATTCACGCCAAGGTTTGGATTTAGCTCTCAATTCATTTGTCTGGTCTAAGTTTTTTAATAGAATTAGATTGGCCAGGGTATTGCACTGAGATGTTGTGACGTGATGGATGGCACTGGGTTTTCACTCCATGCTGTGACACCAGTATGCACTCATTTGCAGAAAACGTCATGATGTTCTGACTGGTAGAGGCACGCCTTGCGATGCATCACGTTGGGATTCTGCTGGGAATGTTTTGTTCTGCAACACACAAAAAGAGCAACCCTGAATGTGCGGTAAGGTGTCATCCTTAGGTCAGTCATAACTACAATGGCTAATTATCCAAATAACACAGTTACATGATTATTATATTTACATATGGCTCATATTCAAATATAGGGGATAGCTTTGGGCAGGGAAGTTCTGGTATCCCAACTACCCTCAAGCCCCACACCCAGTCCAGGGTAGTGCAATATTCCTGCTGAAATGACTAGTAGTGGAATAGTGAATAGCATTTTCCATGCAAAGTGCCATCAGTAGGTTTCAGAGTTAACACACCGTAGCGCTGAATGAGAGCAGGTCACAGCTCCAAGAGTCGCTATTTCAGGGCGGTTATTGCTATCAGGGCTTCGCTCAAGGTGGTTGCACCCATAGGCCCTCGGAGGAGGAGCTGGGAGCCAGTCCCCACCCACGCCGCACCCAAGATGGCGCCCAATGGGACTCGCCTGTTTTCTGTAGGGGCCACGCTCAAGATGGCGGCGTACGGCGCGCGGGAGCGGATAGTGGCTGCTGCGCCTGCGCGTTGCACAGACTCAGTCCGCGCCGGAGTGACTAAGATGGAAGCTGGGGGGATGCGGCTGCCGCTGCCGTTCTGGGCCGGGGGCCCGGCCCCGGGGGAGCTGTACAGCCTGCCCTGCCCCAGCGCGGCCGGCCCGGGCCTGGAGCTCCTGGCCGGGGCCGGGGGCCCCCTCACGCGGACCCAGTGAGTGACCGGGAGCCGCTTTCGGTTCGGGCCGCGGCCTCATGCGGGGCGGGGGGAGCGGAGCCTCGGGGAAGCGGGGCTGAGAGAGGTGGGGAGGGGGCCTGGCTGGGGGGAGGGGAGGAGGGGGCCTGGGGGGAGGCAGGGGAGGGCCTGGGGAAGGGGACGGCGGCTGGGCTAACCCCACCCACGTGGCCCTGTGGGGAAGGGAGAGATGTGGGGGAGATGGCTGAAAGCCTGGCAGACCCAGGTGAATTGCTTTCTTTTGCTAAGGAGGGGACAACGTTGGGGTCTTCTGGGAAAGGGGTGAACAGGGTTGCCCCCCCCGCCCCCAGGGTCCCTGGAGGCTGGTGTTTCCACAGCCCCTATTGTACGTGCCTGTGCTGCCCTGCCATCGTGCTCTGTGACCCATTGGTCCCCATGTAATCAGCAGCCCCTGGCCCAACCCCCATTGGGGAGGGGAAGGTGTGGCTGTAGGGTTCATTTGGAGCAGAATTACAGTCTGCATCCGCGAGTCAGGCTCGGGAGAGGAGTAAGGGCCGTTAGAAGAGTAATGCTGCTGTTGGCTGTCCAGTGCGGGGAGTGCTGATGGTTTTGTTTGTCTCCCCAGGAATCCCATGGTGACAGGCACCTCGGTGCTGGGAGTGAAGTTTGACGGTGGTGTGATCATCGCTGCAGACATGCTGGGCTCCTACGGCTCTCTGGCCCGGTTTCGTAACATTTCCAGGATCATGAAAGTGAATGATAACACTGTGCTGGGCGCATCTGGGGACTACGCTGATTTCCAGTACCTCAAGCAGGTTATTGACCAGATGGTGTAAGTATTTCTCCTCTGCTGACCCATGGAAACAGGCCTTCTCTCTCTGCATTAGAGGGAGCCCCATTTCCCAGGCAGAGCAAGCTTGCACTGTTCTGCCTATGCTGTGGATACCTAGACTTGGCTCCACTGGACTTTACTGTAGTAAATAACAGAATGATCAGATACATAGATGAACACAATATGTTGGGGAAGATTTAATCAACACACCTTTTGTAAAGGGAAATCATGCCTCGCCAATCCATTAGCATTCTTGCACCCCCATATTCCCACCCCCACCTCTCGCACCACATGGGAGCTCCTGCACCCCTCCCCCATTCCCACCTGCACCTCTCGCACCAAATGGGAGTTGCCCAGGTAAGCACTCCACACCCAAACCTCCTGCCCCAACCCTGAGCCCCCTCCCTCATTCTAGCTCCTGGCCAGACCCTACACCCCAACCCCTAGCCTGCTCCTTCACCCCCAGCCCTGTGCTCAGTGCACTCCCACCCTCAGATCAGTGCAGAGAGAGAGGAAGAGAATGGGCTGTAACCAGGGAGAAGGTAGGTACCCACTCTATGTGGGCAGGGCTGGGATCCCAGACTGGCAGTGGACTGAGCGGGGCTGGCAGCCAGGACCCTGGCTGGCAGGAGCCGGTGGACGGAATCCCAGACTGGGAGTGGGCTGAGCCGCTCAGCCCACTGCTGGTCTGGGGTTCTGGCTGCCGGCCCCTTCTCAGCCGGGGTCCCGGCCGCAGGCCCAGCTCAGCCTGCGACTGGCCTACGTGAACGGAACCCCAGGCCGGCAGCGGGCTGAGTGGGCCGGTGGCGCAAGATCAGCATTTTAATTTAATTTTAAATGAAGCGTCTTAAACATTTTGAAAACTTTGTTTACTTTACATACGACAGTAGTTTAGTTATATAATATATAGACTTAGAGAGAGACCTTCTAAAAAGCGTTAAAATGTATTACTGGCACATGAAACCTTAATGTGAATAAATGAAGACTCGGCGCACCACTTCTGAAAGGTCGCCGACCCCTAGGATAGATAAGACAGAAAATATCATAATTCCAATATATAAATCGTGGTACGCCCACATCTTGAATACTGTGTGCAGTTCTGGTTGCTCCATCTCAAAAAAGATATGAGATTTGGAAAAAGTACAGAAAGGGCAACAAAAATAATTAGGAGCAGGGAACTGCTTCCTTAGGAGGAGAGATTAAAAAGACTGGGGCTGTTCACCATGGGAAAGAGATGACTGAGGGGGAATATGCTAGAGTTCTGTCAAATCATAAATGGTGTGAAGAAAATGAATAGGGAAGTGTTATTTACCCCTTCACATAAAACAAGAACTAGGGGTCTTCCAATGAAAATAATAGGCTGTAGGCTTAAAAGTAAAAGGAAGAACTTCTTCACACAACGCACAGTAAACTTGCGGATCTTGTCAGGGATTGTTGTGAAGACTAAAAGTACAACTAGAATCAAAGCAGAATTAGATAAGTTCCTGGAGGATAGGTCCATTGATGGCTATTAACCAAGGTGGTCAGGGATGCAACCCTATGCTCTGGGTGTACCTAAAACTTTTGACAGCCAGAAGCTGGGATGGTCGATGGGTCACTCAATAACTGCCCTGTTCTGTTCATGCCATCTGAAGCATCTGGCACTGACCTCTGTTGCAAGACAGGATACTGGGCTAGATGGAGCATTGGTCTGACCCAGTATGCCCATTCTTATGCTCTCTAGGGTTTGCCAGTCTAGCATCTTTCATTAACACTAAAACAAAATATTTTAAATGAAAGTAACACAAATACCCCAAATTAGTGTTTACAAAATGAATTAGCTCCAGAGATGCTAAAACCCGGTGTGTCATTTTAAGTGTGAGCTCTTTGTTCATCTGTCCCTAAGAGTGCAAACTTGTCTCCATCCCATAAGGTCCCACCACTACCACTCCTACTTAGCTGGCTTTGAGCATGCAGACTAGCTGGAGGTTAATACAGGGCTATTGATTCTTGATCTGCAGTCTCCTTCACCCCAAGAAGGAAATCGCAAATTCTGTACTACAAATCACTCCTCACAGGCCCTTTGTTGGAGATTCACTGGACCTATCAACAGGTCTCTCCAGTTACCCTTCATTTACTTTAGATCTATGGCTGATGAGCTGTAAGAATGCAGAGATGTGTTTTTGCTTTAACAGCCTGTGAGGATTTAGTATATAGGCTATATTGTCTTATTGCTAGCCTGGCTGGCAGGGGTGGGGGCTGTGGTTAAATCTAAATAATGTCAAATGGTTGGTAGGTTTTTCTAAGTTGTCTAAAACTCTTCTCTAAACTAGAATTGATGAGGAGCTGTTGGGAGATGGTCACAGTTACAGTCCAAAGGCCATTCATTCCTGGCTGACCCGAGCCATGTACAGCCGGAGATCCAAGATGAATCCACTCTGGAATACTGTTGTTATTGGAGGCTTTTACAATGGGGAGAGGTGAGTCCTGCACAAACCATGTGAGATGTGTAGCGTTACTTCTCTGCTACATGCCCACTTCAGGGACTTGATCCACTCACCGCACGATAGAAATTGGTGTCATTTATAGTCCCTGGTAGAATAAAGCTCAGGGCTTGATTTAAGCAAGGACAAACAGTAAATCTGAAAGATCTAAAAATGTTTGTAAAGCATAGGAAAGGGCTTTCAATGTGGTCTTAGCTGATCAAACTTTTGTTACTAGCTAATCTGAGGTCTTGGGGCATTAATTTTCTGCCTCTTTCAGGTCAGACTATATCTTGTATCATGGTACATAGATCTATTTTTCCTTTCCATTGCAGATTTTCAGTACCGGGGCACACGACTGCCTATATAATGTGCATATGCAGTTGTTGCAACTGACTGTGTAATTGCTTCCCCTGTGTGTGTGTGCAGGTGAGGCCTGCCTTTTGATACACAGCTGCATGCTCCTGCCGTTGTGGCCCTTGGTGTCCCATAGATCAAATGCACTTCCCCTCCTTGGGCAGTCATTTTACAGCCTTCTCCTTGCTTCTTGTCAGGGACAGCCTGTCTAGGAGAGAGAGCTCCCATTCCATACTTACTGATGGCTTTTTTTCTAAACCACTTCACAGAGGAGCTGACCCTCAGTCTAGCAGCACACATCCCACTCTAATGCGGTCTGCTACAGAGGGCAGTACTAGAGGGTATTTTAAAAAGAGTAAGCCGTGTACCTGAAGGCTAGAAAATACCCTGATCCCAAGCTGTTCTTTTGAGTAGTAGACTGGAAGTTTGTTCGATGCTTGCCCTCGAAAGAACTATCTGTTAAAACAGGAGCCCCTGAACTTTCCTTCCTTTTGGTTGCCTGTGTGCCTAGAGTATCAGCTGGACTTCACCTTTTTCTTGGCTAGCCTGAGGAGTGTTTGCTTTGTCAACTTGTGCTGGAGTTTCCTTTGTAAGCTGGTTACACCACCAGGAATTGTCCCAGATGCTGATGTTTCTTCTGTGCCCCCAGGAATGATTCTGTGTTCAGTTTTCTAGGGTACGTTGACATGTTGGGTGTTGCCTATGAAGACCCTACACTCGCTACTGGCTATGGAGCTTACCTAGCTCAGGTAAGTGCTGGTAGAACATAGACTGGGAACTGTAGAGAGAAGCAGCACAGGTTAGTGGCAAGAGCAGGGACGTGTGAGTCAGAGGCTTGAGTTCTCTGCTAATGACGTGCTGTGACTAGTGCATGCTGCTCTCTTGCTTTAACTGCAAATTCAGCCTCGTGGAACTGAGTTGTTATGGAAGATGCTTTGTTTGTTTATTTATTTATTTATTTTTTAAATGCAGCCATTAATGAGAGAAGTCTTAGAGAAGAAACCCGTCCTGACGAAGGACGAGGCCCGGGACCTGATTGAGCGCTGCATGAAAATCCTGTACTACAGAGATGCCAGATCATTTAACAGAGTAAGTATCCTACCTTGGTGTTTCCTGGTCATCCTGCAGGAACTACAGTACCTGTTGTGCTGGCTCAACTGACATGCAGAGTGTAGCCTCTAAGTTTGTGTGATTCATCTTCAGTCATGATACTCTGCTGTCTTATAACAACTTCCTTCCCCTGACTTCAGAGTGGTTTAGAGCTGCTAAGCCTCACAGCATCTTTGTGAGGTAGTGAAATGGGGAGTATATTTGTTTGAGATGTGACTTGCCCACGTCACGGGTTGTTAGCAAAGGTGGGAAGAGAGCTCAGTCCTTGTTCCCTGCTCTAATCTTGGAAATCCAGCTTTTCAAGACTTGCAGTGGCTCCTCCATCCCTAGCAACAGCAAAATGCAGTTTGCCAACTACCAGAACTGGCAAAGAAACTCTTAGTCTCAAGTTTCTGTAAGGATATTTAAGTAGGCAAAATACACCAAATTAGCTGATGTTTCTCTGAACATTTGGGATCTGGGAATTGACGTTGCTGCTTAGAGTGGGTAGCTCCTGCTAACTGACTTCAGATAAGGAGTGTCAGGGCTCAGACTTTTAGTTATAATCCAGTCCTTCAGTTAGCTGTGCGTGACTTCTGCTTTTGCTGGGCGAAAGGTAAAGCACTAGGTGAAGGTAATTGAATGTGACACTAACTGAGTATTTATACTAAAGCAAATTTCTTCAGTGAAAGGTGAACTTCAGATATTCATTTTTTGGTCACAAACTATCATTTACCCAATGTCAAAGCACTTGCAATCTCAGATTTCATTTGCATTAGTTAGGGCTTACTGGAAATTCTAATTGTTGATCTCCTCCTCCTTAGTACGAACTTGCCATAGTGACCGAGAAAGGAGTTGAAGTGGAAGGACCTCTGTCCGTAGAAACCAACTGGGACATAGCACATCTGATCCGGTAACTTGCCAAAAGTTGTACACGTCACTCAAACTGACAAATGTATTGTAACTGAAGGCCATCTTCTGCCCTCAAGCTTCTAACTGCCATGGGAGTTGAGCCTCCTTCTGGCCCCTGTTTGGGGGGGTAGGGGGGGTTTGTAGATTTTTTTTTTTTTAAAGTTGTGTTGCTCTGCTATTGGAACAATATTTCTGCTTGATGTCATAGCTTGGAAGAAACTGGGGGCATGAATGCATAGTTCTGGCAAAAAGGGGGAAAGCATTTATTCTAGAAAACTCTTTTCTGCACCAAGGGACAGCTTCTAAGGTATTTGAGGTTGGCTAAATCTTGGACCTGGTTGCTTTGTTTCGGTGGCCAGGGTATGAAGCCATTACTAGACAAAGGTTCCTAGGGAAGAGATCTGCTGCTGACTTACCTGTTCACCAGTTTTCCACTTGTCTTGGGCAACTGCCTTTTATCAAGCACTGTAACACCTAAAACACCCAAATCTGTCTTTCACGCTTATTGATGTTGACTCTAGTTTGTGTGTGCTTCTTGTGTAACTGACTTGTCTTCAAACAACCTGACCTTTTAAAATCTCTTTACAGTGGCTTTGAATGAAATCTGAAGAATTGCTTGAGCCTGGTGCATCCATATAGTCTTTCATATGCACGGTGTAAATCAGTTATTTCTACCAGAGCGTAGCGCTCTGAGCAACCCTGAGTTATACAAGTTTTGTAAATGAAATAAACATGTTGAAACAAGTTTACGTATTTTAAGCTTGAAAACGTACTCTGCGTGGGACATCTAAAACTGGTGGTGTACTAGAAGAAAATCTCTCATTTTTAGCTTTACTGAACAAGCAAAGGGTCAGAGTATTTGAGGTTCACAGGGAGTCAGATGTTCCTCTGAGAAATTAACTATTTTTAATGGTTGGTGCAGATGTATATGAGCCTCTTCTGGAAGAGGCCAGGATTTAATGGAGCATCCGCTTTGTGCTGGTAAACTTACCTTTCACAATTGTCAGGGGCCTGGCCATGACTTCAGCATCATTGATAGAAGGCTGTACCTGTTCTATCCTATAAGCATAGCACATTTATAAGACATTCCCTTAGTCATAGCTGCAGCGTAGGCGCTATATAGACCCTCTAATGCAGAAACAGATGAGGGATGGACAACAGTGGGGTCTCCTACTCTACACACACCTTACTGGCCTTTAAGTCTAGCAGTTGGACATCTTGTCTTGCACTCGTCCTGCTTCTGTCAGTACAAGCCCCATACTACTCCCTCTGTGCTTAGAAAGCACTTTTATCTAGTGATCCAGCTGTACATACAGATTAACTTAAAATAGTACAAACACTTCTGGAAATAGGTCATGGAATGTACCCAGCTCCCAGAGAGACTGTTCAGGGATGTTACCTAAAACGTCTTAAATTGTGGGCATGTTTACCATGCTCACATCAGGGAACACTGTAAGCAGGCAACTATATTCTGCATCCATTTAAGTTCCTTGTAGAGGGCATTGCACTAATCCAAGGACAGAAATCTTTCCAAGCCATCACATTTGGAATATCCAGGAGCAGTGGAAGACTGGAGTTGCAAACTTGAATCGAGGTAGGCAGACCTGCTGCTGCCCTTTCAGTGACTGACAGCGTGGTTCAGGGTGGGTGACCGAAGTTTGCTTTATAGGGTCCTGTACTGGCTGAGCAGGATGCTTTTAATTGTAGAGGGTCTGTGCTTAGATGGAGACATGCTGAAGGCAAAGGCTTCAGGTTATTGTAATGCATGTGAAAATACTACTTACCTGCCAAGTTCATCTGCCCTTGCAACAGGAACCCCCTTCATTTCAGATAGATGAGTTAACAGTTGCCTCATCTGTTTTGCTCTGGAGCTGCTGATCTCCAGCGTTTCCTGCTTATTTACTATGGAACTAGGTTTGATGATATCCTATTCCAGTATCTGGCAATTCAGTTACATGATTTAACACCATGAGGTGATACAGAGCAAAACCTCACTGTTACATTACTTATTCCCAAGCCTGGTCATTCTAACCGAAAAGTGCAGCGTTCTCCCTTTCCTGCCCACCATTCTCCACAAGAGTTTAGCAGCTGTAACGAGATCTTATTACTAGGCCAGCATTGCACTTACACAACTTGTTACATGCTAACAGCTGAAGTATTAATAAAAACTGACACTTGGGAAAATAAAACTGTTTTGAGATGCAGTCTCTTTGCTTACCATGTGATCAGTTTTGCAACTTATTACATAAGCACTCTGCAAAGCGTTAGTGTAGCATCAGTTTGGAATGACTTGGCATGACTGTAAGCTTGGCAAAATTAAGAGCTACATGGTTGTAGGCATGAACAGCCTTTCAATTTATCTTGAAGCTGAACTGCAATGCATTTCAGAAAAATATCAACATTTAGTCATTTAATAGAGGTGCACGCTTAGAGTTGTGACAACTACTCAAACAACATGGGCAGCCCCAACAGCCTGGAATACCAACAACTGATGGAGAAAACGGGCCATGCATTTGTATCATGATAGGTAAGAACTTTTAGCTCACCTTTTAATCCAATCCCAGGTGCAATGAAAACACAATTTTTAATAACACCATATAGATTCATAGATACTAAGGTCAGAAGGGACCATTATGATCATCTAGTCGGACCTCCTGCACAATGCAGGCCACAAAATCTCACCCACTCCTCCGAAAAACCTCTCACCTATGTCTGAGCTACTGAAGTCCTCAAATCGTGGTTTAAAGACTTCAAGGAGCAGACAATCCTCCAGCAAGTGACCCATGCCCCATGCTACAGAAGAAGGCGAAAAACCTCCAGGGCCTCTTCCAATCTGCCCTGGAGGAAAATGGAGCAAGTGCTAAATGACATCAGCTAAGTAATAACACAGGGCTCCAACCTTTCCTCACAAGTAATTCCAGAAGGGTAAAACATCCATGGGACCATCAGTTTCATTGCTGACTACTGTGCCTATTGCCCCCCTATTTAAGCACTACCCAGGAAAATTAGACTTGCAAAGACTACTCACAAGTGAGTGTTTTATGAGCAGGCTTGTACTTAAAGCATATTAAGTAATCCAATGTCCTTGTCCTGAGAGGCAGATACTTCATATCTTCTCCATGGTGCAGATTGGAAAAACTTGATACCAAGAGGTTACGGATTTCAAGTTTTCAAACAGTTGCTTTAAGTTGAACAGGGATTTGGATGCCTAACTTTAGACTCCTGTGACTTGGCCAGGGCTACATAATATCAACGCGGAGCCAGGATTAGAACTTGAGTTGCTAGCTCCCAAGCTTGCGCTCTGGTCACGGGCCTAATGCTTTACTGACCATTTGTAAACAGTAAAAACAAACTACCTTTGCTATTTAGCTTATAGCTGTCTTAAGAAACAAAAAGGTATTACCTCCAAAGAGTTAAAATACCAGTTCATTCAGTTAAATAGATGGTCTGACACATTTATACTTTCACAAATGATTATGTATATGGCTGGTCTTCGACAGTCTTACAGCTCTTACCATTCACTGGTTTAACCAGAGGTCCTGCTTACATCAAATTCTAAAAGGACTTGGATGAAGCCCTTGAAAGAGAACCTCACCTCAACAGTGATTACAGTGAAGGAACTAAAACCATTTGAAATTAGGAGTTTTAAAGAGTTCTGTAATCAAATGGCCTCATCATAATAGTAGGTGACAGTAGGATACAACTTGGTATGAACATCATACAAAAAACTGCCCATAGCACACATGCTCTTAAGACAATCGTACAAGCACTTAGAGATAAGATGCCTCCACTTTTTTGGAATCGCAGGTTGTGTGTCTAGCCAGCTAATACATTAGGAGGATAGTAAAGAATGCAGCTACATGTAGCTAAAATACTGAATAGTCTGCTTAAACCGGGCTCTCTCTTTGCAACTGATTTAGCCTTGAAATTATAATATATGACTGCTGCTTAAGTTTCATTTGAAAAGGGTGCATTTATCAGCATCTATGAGGTAAAAACTTAACTTTAAGCTGTAGTTTAAGAATGCAGAGGTTGCCAAATAAAGATGAAATGCAATATATTTATACAGTACAATATAAATATGTATTTATGCTTTTCAGACTTTTTTTTAAAACCCCTTGAAGTCACGACAACAGGCTGTCCCACTTAACCTACTGTAGTTAATATATGGCAGTTAGGGGCCAAACTCTGCTAAAGTCACATTGATTTTATGGAGGGTTGCACAGGTACAAGTGAGGGCAGAATCAGGCTCTAAGTGTTAACTACATGTAAAGCCATTTCATTACTATCCCATCTCTGGCTTTTTTCCAGACACACTGAGCTACTGAGTCCCTTCCCAAGCAGAGGATTTGTGTACAAACGGAATCAAATCAGGAATTGGTCATGTCAAAGAAAAAACTTCATCAGCTTCACATTTTTTGCAGAGTTCAGAGGAGCAAGAGAATTAATATAGGATAATATGTACTTTTCTATCAAAGTCACAAGAGTTAAATAGTTCTCCATAATAAAAACACATATTTATAAATCCATTTCCCTGGTTTTATTAAATGTTCCACTTATGTACACTTTAAAGATGAACCATTTACAGGTTTGCACATGCTGCCTCCTGCTTTCCTTGGGTAATAGGGAAGGTTCTCAAAAACCTCTACGGAAACAGAAAGGTGCAGGTGCTTCTGATTTTTGTATGTCAAAATGCTTTCAGTTTATACCATAATACATACAATTAAAAAACCCTCAAACATGCAAATTGTAGAAAAATTTAAGCTGGCAGTGAAAAATAAAAACAAACGTCTTCCTTTTGTGCACATCACAGTTTGTTTCATTAAATCAGATTTTCTAATTCTAAGGAACGTAGTGTCTGATGCCACTGGTTAAAGCAGGTTTATCAACTACTAGTAGTTTAAAAAGGTCGTTTAATGGTCCATATAGTTTTAGCTCCCATCTATTGTACAGGAAGATCAAGACAGGCTTGTCTTGTCTCTTCCGTCATGTACCCTCTGTCAGTAATTCTTTGGAGCAAGGTGGGTGGGTGTCAGATGGTTTCCTGGGTGGCGGAATGAAACCATCACACACAGTGTCCTCCAGTTGTCATGAAGTCTACTCAAAAACGAGAGGCTGGCTTTAACAATGTACCTAACTCCCTAAATGTAGATCTCAGTTCAACCCCAGTTCAAATACTAATGGCTCCTAAGAACCGTTGCTGGCATTGAACAGGCAAAATTCTATCGCTTGTGTTTTACCCTGTGTCAAGATTCACAAGCAAAGTCATTGCTCTTCTTTTCTTTTTTAAAAAAGAAACAAAAACCCAAATCTTAATGGCCAATAATAGAAGGTTTCACACATTAAAGCAATAATTCATATCTAAAGTTACTACAGAAACCTAAATCTCTGGGTCAAGTGTTTAAAAAAAAAAAAAAAAAAAAATCTGTGTTAAGACAACCAAAAGATTTATATACTGGTTCATTAGCTACATTTTTTTTTCCTTTCTTTAGAAATGGTCACATTGACGATGTAGTATAATTCAAAACATTTTTGCACAATAAAACAGAAAACTATAATACAGTGAGGTAAAGAAAACGCAAAAATATTCACCCACAATATAGCTTCAGAAAATACCAACACAGTGATTTCTTTTTTTTCTTTTTTAAAAAAAAGCACAAAACTTATAAATGAACAGCATAAATGGCTATTAATCTGAGTGATCACCTACAAATTTCCTAATCCCACAAATCCACAGGGAAGTGTAATGGTCTCATCCAACATTTATTTAAAAAATAACCCTTTCTGGATCATGATTCTCAGATTAGTGCTCAGATTTCCATCAGATCCAAATCAGCATCTTCAAAGCCATAGAAGGATTCAGTCTCGCTTTCCCCTTCAAAGAGCTGGTGGAGGATTTCTGGGTCTGTAGATTCTTCGGCACGGGTCCTATCCTGGAATCCAACTTCTTCGTCCTGCAGCTCATCGCTCAGCTTCAGTTGCTCCTCCAGAGAGGCAATCAGCTCCTCCTGCATGTCGGCATTGCGTGTGGGAGAGTTGGCCGTGCCATCGGGGCCCGGCAGCACGCTAGCCACCAGGAAGGACTGCTGCACGAGTTCAGGACAGTCGCCAATGACCTCCAGAACCTCCGCCAGCCAGCATAAAACCAGCTGGAGAAGAATGTCCGAGTCGCATGTGGAGTCCGCCATTTCCTTGGCTTGCTCTTTCCACTTTTTATGCAAGAAGTTTTTCACAGTCCTTTTTATGCACACATCTAGGGGTTGGATTTTGGAGCTGCAGCCAGCAGGGACTACGGCTGGCAGAGTGCTGGATGCATTCAGTAAGGAAAGTACCTCTTCAGACAGATGTGTTCGGTGGCAATCCAGCACCAGCATGCCCTTGCTGTTCTGGCACTCTGTGTGCTTCTGCCACACTCTAGAAGACCACAGCTCCATGATTTCGTCATCGCTGTACCCATTCTCCTTTGCTTCCAATATAATAGACTCCGGCACGTTGGCAGGCTGCTCTACATGACCCCTGTAGAATACCAGAGTTGGCAAAATGCTGCCATCAGCTAAGATAGCGAGGACAACGTCGCACCAGGGCTCCCCGGTCCCCACTGTCTGCAATGCATTCTCTTTCCTGTCGTCGCTGCTCAGTACCTCCACATCAAGGAAAAGAGAGATCTCGTCAATGGCTGCGATCATGGAGAGTGGCAGGTCCTGGGTGTGGATCTGCCGTTGCACAAACTCAATGAAGCAGCTGGCATTTTCGTCTACGTCTTTGGGGAGAGGGTGAGCCACTGCTCTGCGGGTGTGCATGCTGAGGTTGTGCCTGAGCATGAACCTCACCGCCCATTCGTAGGAGATCTTGAAGCCTCCCTCAAGGGACCGGCCAATCTTGGTTGCCTTCTGAAAGAGAGTCTCCTCGTTCACAGGCAGCTGCTGCTCTCTTTGTGTGAGGACCCACTCTGCTAGCTTCTCTTCAGCCTCTAAGCTGAGGTACTTGCCCTCTGACAAAGATGCTAAGTTGTCTTCTTGGAAAGCTTGAAACCTTCGCAGCCAGCGCCTGATACGCCTCTGAGGATTCCTGAAGTGCTCTGCTGCCTGTTCAGTGTTGCAGCACAAGGCAAACAGTACGACACGAAGCTTTTTCACGGACAGTTGTTCCTTTTTGCTTACAGGTTCGGGCTCTTTTGCTGGCTGTTCTTCTTCTTGATCATCAATATTTAAGCACTCTTCCTCCTGACTAACCGCAGGTCTCTTATATGCCTCTAGCACCGCTTCAGGCTCCATCTCATCCTTCTCAGCTAACAAAGGCTTTGTTTTCACAGTAGCAGCTTTACTTGGGGGATAGGTGGAGTATATATTCTTCATGCTTCCGTCATGGGGCTGGCTGTGCCTTGAAGGGAGAGAACACAGAGAACCAGCTTAAAACAAGAAAAACAAAAACAGGGAACAAAAACTAGAAGAGTATTTGGCAGATGAGAGATGTCAGACAGTTTACCTTGAATGTGAAATCCAAGTGGGCCCTGAAAAAGGAAATATTTGGAGGTTAGTTTGCAAACAGAAAGTGAATCAACAAGACAGACAACAACAACAAAAATCATTTTTCTAAGATGATGATCTTGTACCTCTACAGCGTCAGTCATCCTGAAGGATCTCAACACAATTTGCAAACACTTTATATGTGTAATTTCACACCCATAGAGTAATCATTGTATCCAACACTGAAATGCAGCCACCTCTGGGTTGATGCACAGCAGCTAACAATGCACAGTAACACTAGACAATGACCATTAAAACCAGCAGAGAAATACTGTATTCATTTGAATCCACAGGAGGAATACAGTTAGGCCGGATATAGGCCAGTAAACTGGAATTTGCCCAGTCCACTGGAGGTAACTCCTTCCTTTAGCAAAATGTAATAGGGATATTTAATGTTAAGCGTCTAGGATGCAAGTTTTAAGACCCATCCAAACTTGTAATTTCAGCAGCAGCACAATGCCTCTTAGCCTCTCACTGGTTCAATAGTGTCTCAGAGGAAGAGTAACTTACTAACAGCATTCATGCAGCCCCTGGATGAGTCCCACAGCCATATAGCTGTAACTATATGCAAAAAAGGAAAGGAGATATTAAACCAACCCCTCAAACCTCCAGAATAGACAGACTCTCTCATTCTGTTATGAAGGGTCCACAACACTACACATCTACCTACAAGTCCTATGGCCTGGGTTATACAGCAGGTCAGACTAGCTGATCACAGTGGTTGCTTCTGACCTTCTAATCTATGAATCTACTCTATGTTTTACATCTAAATAGCATGGAAAGCTAGAGGAATTATAGGCCAAATTCATCCCAAATAGATACACCAGGGAAGCATCTGGCCCATAGTCTATAAATAATGCATTATGCCGAACATTACTATTATGCTACAGTATAATGTGACATTTCTGCTTCATCTCAAAATCTTACCTCGGAAAATGATGTTACTGAACTCATGTGATGGGTTGAAGACCAGATGCTTGGCCATTGCATCACCTTCAGATGTTGCAAAAAGACAGGAGGCACAGGCCAACTTTACCCCACTAGGAGGGGGAAGAGAAAAGAAGTATATAATAACACAGCATCACAACAAACATATGCATTTCATATAAAGCAGCAACCATTAATAAAGAGATCTGGAAAGTTCTCATGGAGACTAAAGAGGCTATAAAAACAGAAAACTTAGTTGAAATCCCCCATTCATATTACCTCCTTATTGACTGGGTACATGTCACCTCGGGATGGGATTCAGAGATAAAATTTCTAGACACCATTACTGACTGCTTCTTGGAGCAGCTAGTCCTGGAACCCACAAGGGGAGAAGCAATTCTTGATTTAGTTCTAAGTGGAAGACTGGATCTGGTCCAAGAGGCAAATATAGCTGAACCACTTGGCAATATCGACCACAATGTGTAATTAAATTTACATCCTTGTAGGGAAGAAAATACCTAAGAAATCCACCACAGTAGCACTTAACCTCAAAAAGGGGAAATACACAAAAATGAGGCGGCTAGTTAAATGGAAATTAAAAGAAACAGTCACAAAAGTGAAATGTGTGCAAGCTGCATGGAAATTTTTTTAAAAAACACCATAATAGAGGCTCAAACTAAATGTATCCCTGCTCCCAAAAAACAGTAAGAGGACCAGAAAAAAAACCACCATGGCTAAACAACAGAGTAAAAGAGGCGGTTAAAGACAAAAAGACATCTTTTAAAAACTGAAAGTCAACTCCTAGTGAAGAAAACAGAAAGGAACATACATCCTTGCAAGTCAAGCATAATTAGGCAGGTCAAAAAAGAATTTGAAGAACAACTAGCAAAAGACAAGAACTAAAAGTAAAAAAAATTTTTAAAGTACATCAGAAGCAGGAAGCTAGCCAAACAATCAGCAGGGCCACTGGACAACTGAGGTGCTAAAGATGCACTCAAGAAAGACAAGGTCACTGATGAGAAGCTAAATGAATTCTCTGCATCGGTCTTCACTGGAGAGGATGTAAGGGAGATACCCACACCTGAGCCATTTGTTTTAGATGACAAATCTGAGGAACTGTCCCAGATTGAGGTGTCAGTAGAGGAGGTTTTGGAACAAATACTTTAAAAAGAAATAAGTCACCAGGACCAGATTTCTGAGGGAGCTCAAATATGAAATTGCAGAACTACTAATTATGATATGTAACCTATCATTTAAATCAACCTCTGTGCCAGATGAGTGGTGGAGAGCTAATGTGATGCCAATTTTTAAAAAAGACGCCAGAGCCAATTCTGGCAATTACAGTCTGGAAAGCCTAACTTCAGTACCAGCAAAATAGTTTAAACTACAGTAAAGAACAGAATTATCAGACACATAGATGAACATGATACGTTGGGGAAGAGCCAATACAGCTTTTGTAAAGGGAAATCATGCCTCACCAATCTATCAGACTTCTTTGGGGACGGGGTCAACAAACATATGGACAAGGGTGATCTAGTGTACATAGTGTACTTTGCCTTTCAGAAAGCCTTTGACAAGGTCCCTCATCAAAGGCTCTTAAGCAAAGTAAGCAGTCATGGGAAAAAGAGGCAAGTTCCTCTCCTGGATCAGTGACTGGTTAAAAGATAGAAAACAAAGAGTAGAACTAAATTATCAGTTTTCACAGTGGAGAAAGGTAAACAGCAAGGTCCCCCAAAGATCCATACTGGGACTAGTGCTGTTTAACAGTCACAAATTATTAGGAAAAAAAGGTAAAACAGCGAGTTGGCAAAATTTTCAGATGATACAAAATTACTCCAGACAGTTAGGTCCAAAGCAGACTGCAAAGAGTTACAAAGTGACCTCACAAAACTGGGTGACTGGGCAATAAAATGGCAGATGATATTCAATGTTGATAAATGCAAAGTAATGCACACTGGAAGACATAATTCCAAGTATACATACAAAATGATGGTGTCTAAATTAGCTGTTACCACACAAGAAATCAATCTTGGGAGTTATCGTGGATAGTTCTCTGAAAACATCTCTTCAATGTGCGCCAGTCAAAAAACCTAACAGAATGCTGGGAACCATCAGAAAACGGGTAGATAGTAAGACAAAAAATATCATAATACCACCATATATAAAAACATGGTATGCCCATACTTTGAATACTGCGTGCAGTTATGGTCATCCCATCTCATAAAAGATAGATTAGAATTGGAAAAAGTACACAGAAGGGAAACGAAAATTATTAGGGGGATGGTACAGCTTTCATGTGAGGAGAGATTAAAAAGACAGGACTGTTCAGCCTGGAAAAGAGACAACTGAGGGGAGATATGATAGAGGTTTAGAAAATCATGAATGGTGTGGAGAAAGCGAGTAAGGATGTGTTATTCACCCCTCCACATAACACAAGAACCAGGGGTCAGTAATAGGCAGCAGGTTTAAAACAAGCATAAGGAAGTACTTCTTCACATACCACGCAGTCAACCTGGGGAAGTCACTGCCAGGGGATGTGGTAAAGGCCAAAAGTATAACTGAATTAAAAAAAGAATTAGATAAAGTTCCTGGAGGATAGATCCATCGATGGCTATTAACTAAGAGGGTCAGGGATGCAATCTCATGCTTTGGGTGTCTTAAAAGAAGCTGGGACTGGATGACAGGGTGTGGATCACTCATAAAGTGCCTTGTTCTGTTCACTCCTTCTGAAGCTTCTGGCACTGGCCACTATTGGAAGACAGGATACTGGTCTGGGACAGATAATTGATCTGACCTAGTATGGCCATTCTTATGACCAAATTCTGCCTTCAACTGCATAAGTGCATTTCCCATTATGTGCCACATGAAATTAGCTCACACTAAGGCTATGTCTACACTACTGCGGTAAGTCAGCCTATGCTATGCAACTCCAGCTACGTGAATAATGTAGCTGGAGTTGACATAACTTAGGTCAAGTTACCGCGGGGTCTACACTGCAGGGGGTCGACGGGAGAAACTCTCGCATCGACTTACCTTACTCTTCTCGTTGAGGGTAGAGTACAGGGGTCGACTGGAGAGCAATCTGCTGTCGATTTGGCGGGTCTTCACTAGACCCACTAAATTGACTGCCAGAGGATCGATCTCAGAGCCTCGATCCAGGCTGTAGTGTAGACCTGCCCTAAGAAGTCATTAGGAGTTGCAGGTTATCCAGGGTAAAGTAAGACCCAGGATCTTGTGCTCTGTTTAAACACCTTTTTGCTATTACAGAAAAAATATATTGGATCTTCTTGAGAAAGTGGATAATTACAGAAGATGGCAGAGTTAGAAGATCAGAAAATAAATCACTTTAGATGGTTAGAAAATTAAAATAAGATGTAATCAAGTTTGGCATTACCAGGCAGTATAGTTTTTAAACAAAGCCAAGTATTTTGGACTCTTCCGAGGAACGTGGTTGCTGTAAGATAAAAAAACAAACATATTTACTAGAGGCTCAGGATTATTCTGCATATTTAGGCCAGACAAAAAATCATGCACACTTATTCAGAGAAACCTGATCCTATTATAGAACCATTCTGTTGTAAGTTTCCCTATCTTTCAATTAAGGTTTCAGGGGAATGGGATTCCTATCCCTGATTAAACTGCTTGACCCTGGCTCTGGGGGCAACTGTGCTGCATCCATCCATTGTTTTCCAGGATCTGTAGGCTTGTGCGATTAACTACATCTTTCAATGAACTATATACTTGAACCTGTTTTAGGAGCAAGACAGCAATATCCCTGCTCTGAAACCCACACCTCTCAGCTATTTTCACCAGGTGGCAGTTAATGACAGTTCTCACCTAGTAATGTTATTTGTCACAGTCACTGATGCTCAAGAACTTGGAGAGGTTTTTAGGCCCAATGGTCTAGAGCAGGATCACCAAATCCTGATTCTGAATGGGGAGAGCAGCTGCAAAAGTTAGACGGGGTATTTCTAAGTGGCTGACAAATTAAAAGGAGTCGGGGTACGTGTGTCTGTGCATGTCCCTTATGTGAACTGAAATCCACTGAGATTAATCCTCATCCAGCATTTGCCCTCAACTGTTTGCTCAAATCATTTAGGTATATAAAGAAACCCATTACCAACCATTGTACCATCGATACAAATGACATGCCCTATAACCCACTTCTAGTGAACTGGAACTTACTGATGCCCCAGTAAAGGAGAATGTCAATCTAAGGGGGAGGGAGTTCCAGTGTATTAGAGGTTTGCTTTTCTAGAGAGCCCTTTTACACCTACTTGATCATATGGTTGGCATAAGCTCTGGAGCAGCAAGTGCTATAACGACACAGCGAACAGTGGACGTAGGTAGGAAAGTGGTTTGGGAAATCTGGGATTTCGAAGCTGCACTCCAAGCACGTCTGCCTCCCCAGAACACTCCTGCAGATGAAAGGGGACACTCATCAGTGGCTGTACAGGTACCTTGTGGAGTTACAATTTCTGTTACTACAAACCCTGTCAGGCTGGCAGACACAAAAGACAAAGCTAACCAGCAAACAGTGAAGACTATCATTGACAGAGGCAAACTTCCAGAAAAAATTGCAGTCAAAATAATCTCTCCTCTGACCTATACTTTCAGCCCTAGCTACATAGATTGTCTTAGCGTTAGGCTTTAGTTTCACCATTTGTGACACCTCGTTAAGGAATCACTCTCTTATGCCATGTACTCAAATACAGTGGACTGCCCTAACAAGAAAAATTAAGGCTGCAGTGTGGGACCTCTAAGGGAGACAGGCTGAGAGGGGGAAGAGAAAGAGGGAGGCTCCTCTGGGCTCTCTACAGGGAAAACCCCACAAAAGAGAAAATTTAAAAAAAAAAAAATTGTTTAAATCATTTGACTTAATCCTGGTCTTGTGGAAAGCTGGCTTCTCCTGGCATGATAGTTCTTCCTGGCAGTGGACAAGCCGAAACTGCACAGTGCCGAGGAGCAGACTGCCATCAATGGTGGCATAACATAGCTGACTGCATTTTCTTTAACAACCTTTTAGTTTGAAACTTAACAAGAAGTTCTGACATTTTCTTGACTGCTCTCTTCTGGATGTTCCTCTGGACAGGTGGGTACAGGAAGATGGGCTGGGGGTCCGTAGAAGTCGTCAGTGGAGTGGCTTCCTGCAAGGTGCCCTGTGGCGCATCAGACGAAGATACTGGCACTGTCCGCGGCTGTCCTCTAGATGCTCTAATTGTAACCTGCAGCAAATGATAGATACCTCAGCTTTGCATATCTTAAGACACGTGCTGCCCCACTCCTGATCTCTGCTCCTCAGTTTTGCAATGGTCTGCTCAACTTAACATGGAATGGCAGGTGGAATCAATCTGTTCCAACAGGTGGAGATCTGAAGTGATGCACATTCTGCAAACACCTGTTTTATGGCATCTACTAAAAACTGGTAGAAAAATGCTGCTGGAATTTTTAGGAGGTACATATTGATACTGTTGATATACTTCTGAGAAAATGTAGGAGGAGGAGCAAGGGCTGCTGTTTAGCTTGGATCCCTTACCTTGGTTCCAGGTTTCAGTCCTTCTAGCTGCTTCGGCTTTCGGAAAGTTTTGTGGTGCTGCAGCTTGTGTTCAATTTTATCCTTGGCGAATAGGAATTGCAGCCGACACTTGTTACAGTGATAAACACTCTTCTTCTAAAGCAAAATAAAAAAGGAATTTTTAATTTTGGAGAGTGGAGGCAAAAAGGGAAGGTTCTTGGGTGGTTTATTTTATTTATTTAAAGAAACCAAAACAATGGCTTCTCTTTCTTTTATTCCCTTGACCTCAAGTCCAGCCAAGTTTAGGTGCCATTTAAAAATGCTGTACTAAAAATAGCTACTGGTGGTGTTTGTTCCATTTCCAGTGGGTAACGTGTCCACATCATAAAATCACCTTCACCCCAGCAATTGGTCCCTGTATCAGCAGAGGCACCAAGAACTGCAGGGTCAAGAAAAATGAACTCTTCTCTTTCTCCTAGAGGGGGTTTTCTCCAAGTCACGGCTGAGGCACACTGGCAGAGTAGCACATGGAAGCTGCTTGCCTTTCCAATGCCTACCCTATACCTGTTCTGTGGGTAAACTAAGGGCTTCCAGGGTTGTCAATCTGCTACCTGCCAAAAGCACTAACTTTATATAATTTATAAGTACGCTTAGAACTACTCACACTTAAAAGAGGTCACCATTCTAGGCAACAGATATGGAAACAGAGCTTCCCAACAGCTGTACAAAACGTGGTCTGTGGGATGGAATTTATTTTCTGGAATCTGAACTTTTCACCCAGAAGGATAAAGGGCTGATATCACCCACCAACAATCTTTGTTAATTACGAAGTGGAAACAAATACCAACACGGAAAACACAGGATATTTGTGCTAATCATAGCTGAGGTAAGAGGCATGGGGTGGGTGGGTGGGTGGGTGGGGGTGTGTGTGTGTGAGTGTGAGTGTGTGTGGGTGAGTGTGAGAGAGAGAGAGAGAGAGAGAGAGATGAAGTGGGCACATCGCCTGTTTCAGGCCCCGATTCAGCTTTAAGCATGTGCTCCATTCCCAACGAAGTCTCTGTGAAAAGGAGTACTTGTGGCACCTTAGAGACTAACCAATTTATTTGAGCATGAGCTTTCGTGAGCTACAGCTCACTTCATCGGATGCATACTGTGGAAACTGCAGAAGACATTATATACACAGAGACCATGAAACAATACCTCCTCCCACCCCACTCTCCTGCTGGTAATAGATAAGCTATTACCAGCAGGAGAGTGAGTTTGTGTGTGTGTGCAACATGATTATCATACACATTGTAAGGAGAGTGATCACTTTAGACAAGCTATTACCAGCAGGAGAGTGGGGTGGGAGGAGGTATTGTTTCATGGTCTCTGTGTATATAATGTCTTCTGCAGTTTCCACAGTATGCATCCGATGAAGTGAGCTGTAGCTCACGAAAGCTCATGCTCAAATAAATTGGTTAGTCTCTAAGGTGCCACAAGTACTCCTTTTCTTTTTGCGAATACAGACTAACACGGCTGTTACTCTGAAATCTGTGAGAAGTGAAACATTTTAACCAAAGCGTTGCGAAGAATATAAACCTAACTCCGTACTTGGGTTACCTGGTGCCTCATGAAATGCTGCTGGAAGGCATTGCCATTCTTAAAGACTTTCAGGCAATAAGGACAGAGCAGGTGCCGTGTGTCCTCGTGGATCATTCGGAAATGGCTATCCACTTCAGAGTAAAGCGACGAACGATACTGACAGACCTGGGGAAAGACAAATGCAAACAATTAACATGGAAGTAATCTAGGAATTTATATCACATCTATCACTGTAGTATATGGTTACTTTCACTGAAGCATCTAAGCAGCTGCTAACCTACACCCCCTTTAAGTTACTGAATGAACTTATCTGAAGTAAGCAGAAAGGGAGATCTAACAGGAAGTGAGACCTAACAGTGAGTGATCTCTATCAGGTAAAAATGGGGCTGGTCAATCTAGGTAGATTCTTATATGGCAACCATAATCATGGTTCCTGAGCACCTGAGGAGTAATGAGCTCTGAAAGGAAGTAAATCTTATGCAGTCTTCATCACTCAGAATAGAGGGCTACAAGAAGAGAGAGATATCTTGGGGCGTCGGGGGGAACATCAGGGTTTACTGGGGGATACCCATAAAGAATAAAAATAAGCTACTTAGATTTTTTTGAAGAGACTACATACTCTTAAAATTAATAGTTCTGAGAACAGATCTCTCCTGAGAATTCTGTTCTTTCAGATGGTTATAAAATTAGCAGTTAATGACACTATCCATCCAATCTAAAAAGAAGAAAGGGAGTAACAGTGCAAACAGGAATAATAGGTAGTTACTGAAAAGCAAGTCACAGTATGTCAGATAGAACAATTCACTCAGGCCCTATGTCACACTGAAAGAAGTTGCATTTTAGAAGTTTCTTATTCTTCTCCTTTTCTCATTGGATAGGCAGCAGTGGGGCCAATTTATGAAGGGTAGCATCTTGAGAGTGGATGCAAGCACTGATCTCAGGGTTAGACAGCAACTAGGGATGTAGTGAGTGAGTGACAGAGCCTTATCTCCTCCTCTAGAGTGACAGTTTCTCTTTCCTGAAAAGGCACCCATCTCCAGGCCCTCAATGCAAACTACTAGTGTCTGCTCCCTCAGCACTGACTCCAGTGGGACTAATCACCTACTTAAATGCTTTGCTGGAAAGTTCCAGACCTCCTCCTGGACTTCACAGAAACAGTCTAAAGCACAGAGTTTAAAATGTGTGTAATACCTGACAAACGTAGGGCATTTCTCCAGGCTTGTGGGTATCCTTCATATGCTGCAAGAACATTGGTTCACTCTCAAATGCCCATTCACAAATCTTGCACTTCGCTGTAACAGGAAGGAAAAGCAAAGTAACAGTTAAAACCCACACAGCACAAAGGTTGCAGTGAAGGTCTTTGAAATCAGATAATATAATCCCTTTGAAGGAAGCAAAATATTACTTGTTCTCACCTCTTGGATCTGGGGCATGTGATTTAAATATATCTATCTATATCTACTCTCAGCATCTTCTGGAAGGCATCACCAAAACCAACTGAGCAAGGAGTAAAACTGAGTCATCAAAGAACATGGAAAAGCTCCATTTCCTTTGGCCCAGGCCAATGCTGCACTGTTTCCAAAAGTACATTTTTGATCAGATTAGTTTATCATTATCTGAAGTCTATTTGGTAACCCCTATGTGAAATGAATTTGGAAGGTCACAACTAAGCTTGGAATAACAGAGACTTGGTGGGGTAACTCACATGACTGGAGCACTGTCATGGATGGGTATAAACTGTTTAGGAAGGACTGGTGGGAGAGAATAGGTGGAGGAGTTGCACTGTATGTAAGGGAGCAGTATGATTGCTCAGAGCTTCCAATAGGAAACTGGAGAAAAGTCTGTTGAGAGTCTTTGGGTTAAGTTTAGAAGCAACAGCAACAAGGGTGATGTCATGGTGGTCGTCTGCTATAGACCAGGAGAATGAGGTAGAGGAGGCTTTCTTCAGACAACTAACAGTAGTTTCCAGATCACAGGCCCTGGTTTCTCATGGGGGACTTCAATCTCCCTAACATCTGCTGGGAGAGCAATAGAGCAGCGCACAGTTTTTAGAGAGTGCTGGGGACTTCCTGGTGCAAGTGCTGGAGGAACCAACTAGGGGCCGTGCTCCTCTTGACCTGCTGCTTGCAAATAGGGAAGAATTGGTAAGGGAAGTAGAATTGGGTGGCAATCTGGGCAGCCCTGACCATGAGATGGTCGAGTTCAGGATCCTGACAAAAGGAAGAAAGGAGAGTAGCATAATACATACTTTGGACTTCAGAAAAGCATACTTTGACTCCCTCAGGGATCCCCTGGAAGGTTAATATGAGGGAAAAGGAGTCCAGGAGAGCTGGCTGTATTTTAAAGAAGCCTTACTGAGGGCGCAGAAACAAGCCATCCTGATGTGCAGAAAGAATAGCAAATATGGCAGACGACCAGCTTGGCTTAACAGAGAAATCTTCATTGAGCTTAAAAACAAAAAGGAAGCTTACAAGAAGTGGAAATTTGGACAGATGACTAGGGAGGAGTATAAAAATATTGCTCAAGCATGCAGTTGGAGTGGCAGCTAGCAAGGGATATCAAGGGTAACAAGAAAGGTTTCTACAGGAATGTTAGCAACAAGAAGGAGTCAGGGAAAGTGTGGGACCCTTACTGAATGGGGGAGGCAATCTAGTGGCAGATGATGTGGAAAAGGCTGAAGTATTCAATGCTTTTTTTGCCTCGGTCTTCACAGACAAGGTCAGCTCCCAGACGGCTGCATTGAGCAGCACAGTATGGGGAGGAGGTGAGCAGCCCTCAGTGGTGAAAGAACAGGTTAAGGACTATTTAGAAAAGCTGGACATGCACAAGTCCATGGAACTGGATGCAATCCATCCAAGGGTGCTGAGGGAGTTGGCTGATGTGACTGCAGAGCCATTGGCCATTATCTCTGAAAACTCGTGGCGACTGGGGGAGGTCCTGGATGACTGGAAAAAGGCAAATATAGTGCCCATCTTTAAAAAAAAGGAAGAAGGAGAATCTGGGGAACTACAGATCAGTCAGCCTCACCTCAGTCCCTGGAAAAATCATGGAGCAAGTCCACAAGGAATCCATTTTGAACCACTTGGAGGAGAGGAAGGTGATCAGGAATAGTCAACATGGATTCACCAAAGGAAAGTCATGCCTGACCAACCCGATTGCCTTCTATGATGAGATAACTGGCTTTGTGGCTATGAGGAAAGCGGTGGATGTGATATATCTTCACTTTAGCAAAGCTTTTGATACAGTCTCCCACAGTATTCTTGCCAGCAAGTTAAAAAGTATGGATTGGATGAATGGACTATAAGGTGAATAGAAAGCTGGCTAGATCATCGGGCTCAACAGGTAGAGATCAATGGCTCAATGTCTAGTTGGCAGCCGGTATCAAGCGGCGTGTCCCAGAGGTCTGTCCTGGGGCAGGTTTTGTTCAATATCTTCATTAATGATCTGGATGATGGGATAGATCGCACCCTCAGCTAGTTTGCGGATGACACTAAGCTGCGGGGAGATGTACATAAGCTGAAGGGTAGGGATAGGGTCCAGAGTGACCTACATAAATTGGAGGATTGGGCTATAAGAAATCTGATGAGGTTCAACAAGAAAAAGTGCAGAGTCCTGCACTTAGGACGGAAGAATCCCAGGTACTGCTATAGACTGGGGACTGATTGGCTAAGCGGCAGTTCTGCAAAAAAGGACCTGGGGATTACAGTGGACGAAAAGCTGGATATGAGTCAACAGTTTGCCTTGTTGCCAAGAAGGCTAGCGGCACATTGGGCTGCATTAGTAGAAGCATTGCCAGCAGGTCGAGGGAAGTGATTATTCCCCTCTTTTCGGCACAGGTAAGGCCACATCCGGAGTACTGTGCCCAGTTTTGATTCCCCCACTACAGAAAGAATGTGAACAAATTGGAGGGTCCAGCAGAGGGCAATGAAAATGATTATGGGGCTGGGGCACATGATTTATGAGGAGAGGCTAAAGGAACTGGGCTTATTTAGTCTGCAGAACAGAAGAGTGAGGGGGGATTTTATAGCAGCCTTCAACTACCAGAAGGGGGTTCCAAAGAGGATGGAGCTAGGCTGTTCTATGTGGTGGCAGATGACAGAACAAGGAGCAATGGTTTCAAGTTGCAGTGGGGGAGGTCTAGGTTGCATATTAGGAAAAACTCTTTCTCTAGGAGGGTGGTGAAGCACTGGACTGGGTTACCTAGGGCAGTGGTAGAATCTCCATCCAGAGAGATTTTTAATGGCTGGCTTGACAAAGCCCTGGCTGGGATGATTTAGTTGGTGTTGGTCCTGCTTTGAGCAGGGTTTTGGACTAGGTGACCTCCTGAGGTCTCTTCCAACCCTAATCTTCTATGATTCTAAGCTTCTAATGGACAAGTGTCCATTTTCTTTTTGCGGATACAGACTAACATGGTTGCTACTCTGAAAAGTGTCCTGTTGACATTTAGAACAGGCCAAAGAAAGAACCTAAGACTTGTGTGGAAACAACAGTCCCATCATGCTTTGCAGATAAAATAAAGCTAACTTTAAGGAGTGGAATTTTACTAAGCATAACATTTGGCAGTTTTGAAATTGCTGTGACAGATATTTTAGCAATATACTAACTGCAAAATGCATGCAAGATGTAGAATGACTACCACTGTCCAAAGAAAGGTATAAACAATGACTAGTCATCACGTTTTAAGACAGTTGAAAAGTTACAAGAGATTGAGTAAGGCATAGTACCTGAACTTTCTCATCCCACAAGGTGGCACTGGTGGGCATGGTGTGGGGAAACACATCTTATGTGTATAAACTGAGGACTTCAGTCTGCTTTCACCTGCACTAGATTAATTTTATTGTTTAAAAGAATAAACAACAAGCCCCAATAAAAGCTCCATGGAGTTACCTTAGCTCAGAATTTCATTCCTTTAGGAGGTTCATATCAGAACCTAAACATTATCTGATTATGATTGGTTTGGATCTTTAAAATATCCTTGACAATGAAATCACTTTGGACTAATACTACAGTTTGGTTTGAACTTTTGCAGGCATGCAAGAAAATGTAATTCCATGTAACCCCACATCACACCCTGCATCATGATGGCATGGTCCCAGGATGGATAGACCTCTTTCTCCAGAGACTTACACTGAAATCCTGAAATAAACAAACAACCCCCCTGCTACCACCACTTACTGGTTGATTCATAGGGACTGTGAACATTCTCTAGGTGGCACTGCAGCTGGAAGGGGGTGGAGAACTGCCTGTAACAGTGCTGGCAGATAGTATGGACATCTACCTCCCCATTCTGCTGATCTAGTTCAACATGGTGTTTCATATGATTCATAAACCTGAAGGAGAGCAGAGTGTATGTGAACATAAATACAAAAACATTCGCATCCATATCAACCCTGGAAATGGTGTGAACCAGACACTTTTACATTGGTTATTTTGGCATTGCTTTCACTAGTAGCAAAAACATTTATTTTCAAATAGCTAATAAAGTAACTGCATTTTTGGCATAGCATTAAGATACTCTCTTCTCACTAACCCTACTAAAACCAGGCCTGACATGACGGCAACTCTCCTCCATCAAAGAGATGGACATGACGTTCCTCACTCTGTGGCCCAGAGATGCTTCAACAGCAGCTTATTCAGCCCCTGGATAGCAGGATACATCTGACTCTGCTCTCTAACTGCCCACTGAAGGAGCAGCATCAAGAGGATAACAACTAAAATTCTCCATCTGCCATGATAAAGCATATTAGCTCAAAGTCAAATTTTAATACTGACTATTGTAGCAATAAGATACTAGAGAGGATTCTTATGCATTGTACAATCTGTTCCACAAACAGGAAATTACCTCTTCTCTTCAGCTCTCATGTTCAAACTCAACTGGATAAAGCAGTGGAGAATACTCTATCATGGGTTCTAGGGACTGGACTAGCGGTTAGTTAATCAGAAATTACAGGTGTTAAAAGTTCTATTAGGACTCAGGATTCCATTATTCTAGCCCAGAGGTTCCCAAACTGTGGGCCGTGGCCCACCAGACAGTCCTGGGTGGTCTACTGGCCACCATACAGTCCTGGGTGCTCTACAGGCACAGCCATGGGTGGAGTTTGGAGAGGACACTGGAGTTTGTGAAGCAGACAGTGACGAAGTGGCAGCTAGTGATGGCCCCTGCTCAGTGCCGGAGGAGCTCAGCACCCACAGAGGGCGATGTGGAGCCGCTGTGCGACAGGAGAGAAGGGGCTGGCCCTGAGAGGTGGCAGCTCCCAGGGTGGCTGGTGGGTTCGTGGCTGTTCCTGCTCCAAGCCACTGCACCCCCACAATCCATGGCTATCTGGCCTCCTGGAGTATCAGCTCCACGGCTCCCCCAATAACCAGAGCACAGCAGTGCTGCTCTGTTTCCTCCTGGACAATGACCATCACAGATAATGGCCGGGCCCAACCCGAGTGCCTGCCTTTGCCCAGCATTGGGGGCCCCCGAACCTCTCTCTTGTTCCCGGACAGGGGCTGCCTGTGAAGCACACAAGGGTGCTGGGCGGGTGACTGGGGCAAGGCTGCCACGTGACAAGCTCAAGGCACTCAGTGGTCTGCAGAGGTGGAGGGTGTCAGTGGGGGCTAGCTGTGGCACCTGCCTGGCCCCTTCACTCTTTTGCTGGCCCTGCTCCCTGCTGAGGCAAGGGGCTGCGCACGCTCCATGGTGCCCTCTCCCTGACAGACGTGTGGCAGCCATGCTACATGCTAAACAGCCCCTTGCCTGATTTCCCATTTGATCACCTTGAGGGGAGGGAGCACTATCAAACTGTATACACTGATAGCGGGGAGGGCATAATTTAAAGGTTCAGCTGCCCCTGAACAGCTCAAGTCATACCTCCAACCCCAGGTGCCACCTCCTGGAAAGCAGCAAGAAGTGCTAATAGTCGGCTGCAGTGCCTATTGCAGCTGCAGGAGGGCCTCAAGGAAAAAAGTTTGGGAACCCTGTTCTAGCCAAAAGAATTCTGGGTTCAGTTCCCAGCTCTGCCACTGACTCATTGTGTGATCATGGGCAAATCACTTCACCTCTCCATGCCTCTGTTTGTGACTTACCTACCCTATAAGGGGGGCTTTGGAACTTAATTGATTGACATAGTAACTCACTTTGAGACATGCAGATTCAAGAACTGCGAGGTATTGTTATAGGGGCATGTGGCATTCCTCTTACCGTATGTTGTTCTTTAGCCTCTTGGTGCAGTGTGGACACCGGAAGGATGTTGGAACCTTGGGGAAGTTCAAAAGCTGAGTCACTTTGCCGCCATCCCTGCCATAGTAGAAATCATCTACCAACATGATGAGTTTGCTCTGGGATGAATCACCTGCATTTTCACTTTGCTCTGGAGCTTTAGCGGGTGGAGACAATGCAGGGATAGGTGTGGAGGAGGGTGGTGAAGCAACAGTTGCAGTTTTTTCTGGAGATGGAGGCTTTGTAGGCTGAATATTTGGTTCAGGTTCCAGAGATTTTCCTTTCTTGAGGAATTCAACCATTTCAGGGCAGCAGTACTTCAGGAAAAAGAAAAGCCACACTAATGATTAGATTGTACATAACAGTAACTATATCACTACACATACAGTGTGGGCTGTGACCTCATTGGCTCGCACACGCTAAGCAGGCGGGGTCTCATGAGAGCTGGGAGCCCACCACAGCAACCTTCAGGAAGCAGTGAGGTGGATGCTCTTCCCTCCAAGTCGGTACAGCTGAGTGAGACCATTGATAGGAAGGGGCAGTGCTACTGGAGGAATAGTCCTTTTTAACAAGATATAAAACTAGGTCCTGCCTGCTTGGAGTTATTAAAGATCCTGCGGTAGATTTTCCATTCCCCCATCAGATTGTCCTACCCAAGTATATTGCCGTATACAATCAACAGTACTGACTAATGAATTCTTCATCTCAGCATGGTTACTTACACACATATGTCCTCTTAAAGCCTCAGTCACTCGAAATTGGGCATTGCATCTTGGGCAGACTTTCCGGCCACCATCTTGTAAATCAAATGTGGGGACAGGAGAAGAGCTGACTGTAATAACAATAACAATAATAACAACAATAATAAAAAACTGGATAAACCAGATCTGGAATCTGATACTACCCCTACATTTCAATAAAAACTTGGATCTAAGTTCTGGCCCTATTGAAAGTGATTCATTTCAAGAGTAATAACGTTAATTGCTAACAGGACTTGAGAGGAGAGGTATGAAAATGTGCAGATTTATGACCACTCATATGAGATACACTGCACACTCATCACTCCTCAGAACACAGTCACTGATGTCCTAAGAATTTTCTGATAAACATCTTGCAGCTAAAATCATCTTCTCCCACTACTCCAATCACACTCCACTCTCCTTGTATCCTTTCACTGACTTCCTGCCCCCATCCACATCAAGTTCAAACTCCTTGTTCTCACCTCCAAACATGGGCAGAAGTCCAGAATCTGGATGGCACAAAAGTTGGCTTAAAGCCATCTTTTGCCTCACTCCCACTGAGATGTGCCTTCTGTGCAGGAGAAGTAGCACAGAAGCTACCCTCTTACATGTCTGTAAAGAGCTCTGTATGCCCATGGTGATGTGTAAATAGTAATTCTAACAATGGTAGCATGGGCATCCATAACACTGAATACACAGTAATAAATACAAGGAGTAGTCAGGAACTCACATGATAAATATAGGACACTCACTAGGAAAAACTTTAGAGCAATGAAGACATGAAATTCAACTGTATAGCTGTTTAACAGGTCTGTTTCCCCTTTTATATGCAATCTAGATAACATGCTTAGTTACCGTTTTCTGCTTCAGAAATTGAGTGTTAGGAACATCTTTAGAAGTCTGTGCTTTCAGCAGAATCTAGGCTACCACAGACCGTACCTTTCAGCGATGACGACGACGACTCTGAAACACTGGATCGCTGGGAACCATGTGCAGGGCTGCTATTAGAAACCACAAGTGGACCAGGGCTCTGGCCTAATGAAGGAATGGTATTCAGTGTGTTCACCAGCTTAGCAACCTCATTGCTGTTCTCTCCAGTTACTCCAGGTCTCTTCACAGTCACAAAGCTTGCAATACTCACTGCCAACAGAAGGGACAATGGAGAAAAAAATTTAGGAACACAGGATTTGATATACCAGGCAAGACCTCTCATCTCTCATGTCCTACATCCTGATATATCCGATCAGACCATGGGTCGAACATGTCCCCCATCATTTACTGTACCACATAAGACCATCAGTTCTGGTATCCTGACTCTGACCGTGATCAATACCTGATTCATCAGAGTTGTACAGGAAGGGTTAGGGGAGGACAACACTCTTCTGACCCCCTCCAGCTATCAGCTTACACCATGAAACATGAGATTTGTCCTGTGAATAACTATACATGTTATTGATTGTCAAAAATTATCCACACCCCTTTTCTGAATCTTGCTGTAGTATTTGACTCTGACCTCCTAAATGTAATTACATTGTCCGGACCACTTGCTGAATGAAGCAGTACTTTTATTTGTTCTAAAAGTTGTTTACCATTATTTTTGAACAATGCATCATTATTGTAATATTGGACATCATATAAAAGGAATGACTAATTTCCACTGTGCCCTTCTTAATCTTAAGAACAGCTTCATATATAATCTTTCAAAACACACAAATAAGCATTTCTTAGGGTCTTTCATCTGAGTATCTCAAAACATTTTATAAACACGAATTAGTTAATTCTCATACCCATCTGGGATATATGGAAGGATTATCCCCATTTTACAGATGGGTAAACTGAGGCACAGAGCAGTTAAGTGACTTGCCCATAATTACACAATGTGTCAGTGACAGAGTCAGGAATAGAACCCAGGACTCCCTCTCCCATACTCTAGCCACTAGGCCACAGATCTGAAGATCAAATTATAAACACTTGAATCCCACTGCTTTCCCATGGGAGGTCTTACCTAATTTAGGGTTAGTAGCTTGACTGGATTGCCCTGGCTGCTGCACAGTTAACTGTCCAAGTGTTGTTGGCTGCGTTGAAGTAGGAGTTGTGGAGGTGCTGGGAGTGGACTTACTTTGCTGTTGTGACTGGGACTGTGGTACAGTGCTCCTGATGGTAAGCGTGGCCGGAATGACCGTAGTGAAAGTGTTGGTAGTGGGTCGCACCGGCATGGTTGTACCTGGTCTCACCTGGGCCATTTGAGAGAAAACCTGAGGAACTCCAACGGTTGGTTTAACAAACTGGGTACCTGGGGCTTCAAAAAGAACAGAAAACCTGGTTAGATCCGATGCTCCCACTTGATGTGTCAGATATCTAACTGCTTGTTTCCCAGCAGCATTGAGCCCTCTCAACTCCCACTAACTTCGCTGGAGGTTATGAATGCTCAGCACCTTTGAAAATAGTTTCACTTTCCAAGATGAGTGAAATGCAAAAGGAAACAGACAGTGAAAATTACATGTTCAAATTCTTCCCTTTTTAATAATTTTGGGTAGGATTTTCCAAAGTACCACAGTTTTCAGTGGGACTCATACTCCTAGTCATACAGACCCCAATCCTGAAAACTCTTACATATGTGCTTAGCTTTACTGCTGCGAGTGAGACTACTCAGAGTAGGAAAGTGTTTGAAGGACGAGGGGTTTAGGTCCCTAAGAAAAATCCCACTCTTCAAGGGCTACTGGCAACACAGATAAGGAAACAAATTTCAAGATATAATATTTTTAGTTTATGTTCCTTTAGTTGGATAAACGCTAAACAACAGATTTCTACCACATGCCCATTTAGTCTGTTTCAGTGGATACACTGCTTACCTGGGACTAGGGTAATGGGTCTAACTGTTTGGCCTTGCTGTACGTTCAGAACAATTCCAACCTGATTCATTGTGTTTTGTACAGGCCGGACATTCCTTACTGGAAATCCCTGCATTTAAGAGGCAAAATTATCTTTAACATATTTATTCCAACAAACCAAAAACAGAGATAATCCGTGTGCAGTTTACCAATCACAATGTGCAGTTAGTGCCTGAATGGTCTTCCCAAATTACTTCTTTGAGGTTTGCTAGGTATGTTTAGGAGTGGAAGAGACAAATTCAGCAATCACAGCAGAACCAGTATTTGGTCAGTATGAGTCTGCATCGATTTCAGTTGGCATTAGATTGGACCCTATTTCTGCAAAGTAATAAATCCAATTTCTCTTCCAGTAGAAATCTGCTCAAAAAGATCCTCTAACCCCAACCCCCTCCCACCCACCTCAAAAAAGTAAAGGTAAATGAAGAATTTTCATATTGACAGCACTAGTCAGAGTAAGTCATATGAAGTGATCAGAGTGACAAACTGATAAGTATTAGCCAAGGCAGGTTAGTCTTCCAAGCATTTTTATTCTCTGTTTTCCACAGGTATTTGTTTGTTACTAAAATAAAACTAACAAACAGAACTGACGATCCAAGAGCCCAGGCTCCTCTGTACCAGTCAAAGGACCAGCACCATCCCCTTGTGTTGCCATAAGTACTGATAAAAAGGACTTTAATATAAGTGACAAGTATATCATTACAGAAGTACTTAGAAGTACAAATATATTGTGGAAATAATACTTATGCATTTATAGGTAAAAAATACAAGTGCAAGTACTTTCATGCCTGTATTTCCTGGCCAATAGATGAACTACCACCTAAATAACATAAGCACATAGTAGAAGAGAAAGAAAAAGAGCAACGATTAAATTTTATTTATATATACAAAAGAGATGGAACAACAATGAAAAAAATCACTTAAAACGTAAATAAATTTCCTTTCCATTATATCATTTATATGTTATTTACAAACAGCAGCTCATTCGATTAAATGGGCATTTTCTTCAACAACAGTAGAATCTTGAATGTATCATCCTGAAGACAGTTCCTTCTTGGCAAAAGGATTTGTCCAGCGCTACTGAATAATCTTTCCACTGGAACATGATTGGCAGGGTAGTATTAAATTTGATAAAAAGTTTAACAACTACTGGATGTTTTTTCAGTTGATCAAATTCATGAGATGGATCACTGTGGAGTTGTATACCAACAATTCTTAAGTGGGAGTCAGATGCCCCCTGATCATCAAAGCAGTAGAAATTAGTGGCATCTTTGGATGTTATTGCTTGATCTGTAGGCTTTGGTAGGCTGTCACAACAAACCAGATTATGTAAAAAGAACTTCCTCTGCAATTTTTCTCTCAATCTGAATCACAGCCAATGCAACTTTAAAATAAAATCGGCGTGGCACTGGAACAGCAACAAATGACTTTGCACTTTTGTTACTCACAGCTGCATCAAACGTCAAAATACATCCAAAGCTTTTCTATGGCCTTCCTTCACATTATCTACCAAGTCCAGTGGCAACCGTGGACATCACCTCCAGCAACTCACTTAGATATTCCAGCTGTGTTGGAGAATTTTGACAGTGGGATATGCTCCATCACAATATTAACTCTATCAGGCATGTTGTAAATACGGTGAAAGCTACTAAACTCTGAATTCCATTGCTTAGAGGTAGGTTTGCGGATTGTTTTTCCAAGTGTGTCATTCACACTCTCAGAACTCTGGTATGCAGTGTTGCTTAAGATAGAGCACTTAGCCACTACACTTCTGAAGAGACGCTTGTATTGAGAGTTCTTGGCAAGAGCCCTAGAAGCATCAGTAGTTGCTACCAAGTTCAGAGTGTACGAAAAACAGTCATATGTAGTGGCAAAATATGTGGTGGTAAAATATACATGAACAGTCAGCAGTATCGCTTGTCAAAACTTCATCAATACTCACATGGCTACATCTATCAGAACGTGGGGTGTCCACTTGTTTACTAGCATCCTCCTCCACTTCTTTATCAGCATCATCCTCCAACACTCCAGGTCCTGAAAACAGCTTGAAGGCTTTAACAAAATTGCTAACACTATCTTTGTCAAGTGTTATTTTTATTGAATCCAGATCAAACTGTGAGTGGATCTGAGCCAACAGAGAAGTGATCTTATTGTCTTGTGTTCCAAAAAAGTGATGGAAGCCTAAGACTGCGGACTCTTGTTGGATTAGTAGTCAATCCAGTGACAGGTAATACCCACGTAGCTTCTTGCCTGATGTGTCCACACATCTCCAGTCGTGCAAACATAACGTAGAGATGCCAATTTGTTTTTTATGCTTTCAAGAACCAAGCTGTATTGTCCCAGTAGTTTAATCTTTATTTTTTCAGTTCACTTGACAGCAGCCTTGGGAATAATTCCAATAAATAAAGTGTGAAAGCCACACCCTTCAACAGTTGACAGAGTCAGCATATCACTAATAAAACTGAGAATTAGTTTGTCTATATTTTCTTTGGACACTGCTCCATCACAGAGTAATTGCTGCAGAAAAGTATCAAAACTGGGGGTCTTTCACTTTGGGGTTTCCCCAGATGCTGTGAACAAGTCATCAATAGTTTGCTTACATCCAAAGTCCTTTTCTCCATGACTTCTCTAAAAAACAAATAAGAATTATTTTATTTTATTCAGAGCAACTATATATATAAAAATGTTTAATTATTATTCTGCTCAAATACAAAAGGAAAAACAAATGCTAAGTGATGTATAAAACATACCATAAATACTGCTTGGGGTCTGTGTTTTACAACAAACTGAATTAGAGTAAATATGGTATTTCTGGCCTTTTCTGGCCTAGTAAATCACAATTTCAGGAAACATACGAAAACAGCAATTCAAGAAATAATAAATATGTCCAACTAAGGAGAAAATATAGTGAGCAAAAAATGGAATGAACCATATTTAATTAATAATAATTATTTACCTGCATGTTTGGTGAAATCTGAGGGTGCCTTATCTTGTCTGTGAATTGTCTTTCTTTTTGGTTTGCACAAACTACAAACTGCTTCAATAAAGTTCTCATCATCTTCAGCAACATCTGAGAAGTAAGTTCTCACTACAATCGGCAACACTTTATTTTCACACGCCATTAGTGACTGAAGAGATATTTCCAGATTAAAGAAGACTAAGAATATTTACAATTCAAAAGGAAATGAATCAGGAAGTATAATCAATGATACAATGACTGGTAGTGGTGGCACTAAGCAGAAGTTGACAAAACAATTCCTTAGGCCTCAATTTCCCAATAGCCCCTTCAGCACTGGAGCATGCCCAGTGCCTGGCAGGCATTTCTTATCCCACCCTGCAGGATAAGCAGCTACTGGGCTTGTTTTCTCAATGCAGGACACTGAGAAGTATGTGTCTGCCTGCTCTGCCCCCTCCCCCATACTGACTCACCCCCCCCAATAGGCTGGACCTGTCACAGTGACCAATCAGAAATGAAGAGGGCAGGGCCACCACCCTCCCTGGCTGATGGAACAGCAGGAACAGAAAAAAGCCCAGTGCAGCTGGAACTGAGCGCCTAAAGTGCCCAACCCAGGACAGTGGTTTCTGGGGATGAACCAGAATCCAGGACAGTCTGAAAAAGTACTTGCGGTTTTTTAATTTTTTTTTTTAAGTTACTTATGATTTAGGTACCTTCAGTAGTACTTAAATACAAGCACTAAGTACAGAATACGTAAAAGTACTTAAGTACAGTTACGTAGAGTGCTTCAAAATATTTAAGAATACTTAAGTACATGGGAACAGAAAACTCACCTGTGTTGTTATAAAGATAGGTTGGCTGCTCACTGGTGAATTAGTAACATGGTTGGCATTCTGCATCACCTGAACAGGTCGTAACACTGGCTGTGTTACCATTGTGCCTAGCCCCGATGTTGGGTTCTGGGTAAGGATTAGTGGCTGTCCACCTTGCTGAACAAGAGGGTTGGCAGCTGGAAGAAAAACAAGATCTACTTATTTTACACACCTTAAATTTTTCATACTGATTCCTCAGTGACTAGTTTTGGCCTCCACAATTTGAATTAGTTACACTGAACACATTTTAAAATACATTATCCAAAAGACGCACCCCTCCACGCCTCCCATGTATCATTTTACTAGTCTGCACATCTGAGATTTTCAAAGCTTTGCAGAGAACTGGGCATCCAAAACCCACAGGTAGTTTTGAAATATCTCAAAGATGGATTTCTCCTGCTCCCCAGCATAGCTGTTGAACACTGCTCCGGCAGCATAATGAGACGAGAAAAGGTAACCTATTTCCCCTTGATTTTTCCTACCCCCCACCACCCCCACCCCACTGTTCCTCAGACGTTCTTGTTAAACGCTGGATTTGTGCTGGAAATGGCCCACCTTGATTATCATACACATTGTAAGGAGAGTGATCACTTTAGATAAGCTATTACCAGCAGGAGAGTGGGGTGGGGGGAGAGAAAACCTTTTGAAGTGATAAACACCCATTTTTTCATGGTCTGTGTGTATAAAACATCCTCACTGCATTTTCCACTTTATGCATCCGATGAAGTGAGCTGTAGCTCACGAAAGCTTATGCTCAAATAAATTGTTTAGTCTCTAAGGTGCCACGAGTCCTCCTTTTCTTTTAGCTGACAAGAAAAGAATTCGACTGGCACGCAGGCACTGCTTCAGGGTGAGGTAAGCAAACTGACACAGGACCTCTTGCAAGCCCCAGTGTAAGTGGTCTTCCAGCAGAAGAAACACAGTGCACAGCATCATAGAAATTCTGGGCAGCACTGCCAACCATAGGCAGTCAGAGATGGCAGCCACAATCATGCTGAGCGCTGCACTGCCCCCTAGAACAACCCAGTACCGGGAGGGAGGGAGGGCACAAAGGTGACCTTAAAGCCACCTTAGCCCCTCTTCCTGCTCCTGGACAGTGCTTGCATGTGCTGCACATCCAAGAGACACAGTACACAATCTCACTTTCAGCCTTAATATACAGAAAAATTATTGAGCACATTTGGATCACACTAGAGTCATGAGAATACCCTAAAATACTTTAAGGCCTTTGCCCCTTCAGTTCAGCAACTCTTTTTTTTTAAATTAAAGAATGGTAACTCTTTTTTGCCTAGTCTACATGTCTGTGAAAAAGACAGTGTCTTGTGTCCTTTGAATTCAATATCCTGATGTTACATGGTATGGTGAAATATTCCATCACAATCCCTTTGGTCTCAAAGAGTTATTATGCACCTAATAGGTCTCTTTGCGGGAATACCATTGCCTGTTACTGTTATACGCAGTGCTGGTTTTGCTACTATTGTTATAGTTGCCTAATGCTTTCCCTTATAAAATGCCATTTTCAGTTGCAGTTAATTTTGCAAGATTTTGACTGTCCAGGCTAAATTTTCCCATGACAGGTGTCTGCCTCAGGCTGAATTTTCTTAGGAAAGTTTCAGCATAAAACGGTTCACCGTTTCAGAGAGTGAGACTCAGGGAAAATATGTTGTTCTACTCATGTTAGACAAATTCTACAGTGTTTTGTTGAGAAATTCTAGCACCTCTAAGCTATGCAGCAGGAACTTTATATTTGCCAGAGAGATGCCCTGGTGTTGAGGATGTGTCTTTTGCTATCCCCATGAAAAAACACCCAAATTTGACTATCAGCATCTGAAAAATTTCATTTGCACATGCTCAGTAGAGGTTTGTTAGACAATGACTCCATTATTCTCCAAAGATTCTGTCACTACAGCGCCTTTATGTCAACCACAGTGACCGTGCACCATCCCCAGAGTGCAACTAAGCATGCTCAGTCTTAGGGCTGCAGGGAACATAGGGGCTTAGCAGGACTGTCCCTGCAACTGTCCCTCCTGGCACCCAGAGAGCTGCTGTGGCACCAGAACTGAGAACAGAGGGATTGTTTCTCCTGCGCGCTCAATGCTTCTTCAGTTGGCACCCAGGCAGCACGAAGGATCGAGAAGGAATAGGAGCAAACAACCTGACTGCACAAAAGGAAGGGAGTGGGGAGGAGCAAGAGAAGGGAGGGGAAGACACGGGCAGGTTGGGGGTGCAGGCTAAGGGGACAGGTGCCAAGGGGAACTGGAACAGAATGGGAGAAGGACATACTAGGAAAGGGGAAAATAGGGCAAAAAGGTCTTTAACCACTGAAACATACTCCACTACAGAACCGGCAATAGAACTCAGGATTCTTGAGTTCTATCATACCTCTGTTACCACTGTATAGCAGTGAAACTCACTGTCAAAATGTGCATCTCATTATCCTCTATGTGAGCTAGCCACCTGGGGGAAATAAGTCCTGTTAACTGAAGTCTGTGCTGTGGGCCTAAATGTGCCAGTCTTCCTGATGACCCATGTGGGGGTCAATAGAATTCCATGTGATGAAATTTCTGTTTTTCAGTTTACTTGTTTTGTTTTGAGCTTAGGAAGTTACATTGAAGGGAAAAAAAAAAAAGTTATGTCAAAAGAACATTGTGGTTGAAAAGTCCAGCATGTAAAAGTTAGATAATGCCCAATTAAGGTTGCATAGGCAACTTTAATTCACTCCCCTTGTGCATATACATTATGATACAGACTTTAATTACATGGTCACATAATATATTTTTCCATAGAATCTCTGCCTCATTCAGCGCACAGACGAAAAGGTGCTCTGGGAATGAATCAAGGTTGTGTAACAAATGAGGCCGTGTCATCTGTATGAACCAGCCTCATTTGTTGCAGAAGTTGGAAGGTGTGTAGTGAATGAACTAAGGGACTGGAAGAGGAGAAAGGGGTTTTTGTGCTTATGGCAGTTGAATGTAACCCTAGAGAATGGGAGTCTATCCCTGCCTCTCCCACTTAGTTTCTGTCTGATAAGGGGTAAGTCACTTAACCCAAAAACTTTTCACAAGTGCCCGCTGGATCTTCCCCATTTTTCTGGGTTTCCCACTGAAACCTTATCTGAAGAAGTGCTAAGAGCTCACAACTGCAACTGAAGTCAATGGAGCTGTGCTCTGAACATACACAGTGCTACAAAAACACTAAGTACTCTGAATAAAAATCAAGCCTGTGGCATCTCAGGTTGGGCTCCCAAAATGAGTGGGGCATTTGACGATTTTGGCTTCAATCTGTCTCACAGCCTCACCTGTAAAATGGGGGATAATACCATCTTACCTGACAGGGATATTGCAAAGATGAAATTCATTCACTAATATTTATGAACCACTCAGATACCACACTGACGCATGTCAAAGAAAAGCCATGAGGAAATTTATAATACTGTATTCAGGATTTAAATTTGTGTGCAATAAAAAAGGCATGGGGTCAGACATTAAATGATGAGGATAAAAAGAAGTATTGCATAGCTACCCATTCGGTCAGCAGCATTGTTCCTGTGCACTGATTGAGGCAGGGGTCCTGCAGAAAAAACAGTGTGATCATGTAATTAGAGAGTATATCAAAATGCCAAAATAAGACAGTACAGGTAAGAACTCTTCAACAATAGGCCATGACTACAACCCTGAAAGAAAGGAATTTTGCTCGGATCTCCTTTTAATGAGTATTTCATATAGTATCGTCGGCAATTCAATAAGTAGCATTATTCTTCAAATCAGTACTGAACTAATATTAGCAGGTCTGTGCTCGAGGACATGTTATCTTTCAGAAGAGTCATAAAACCAAGGTTCTGAACACTCATGGTCATTAAAGATCCCATAGCAACATTTGTACAACAAGAAGAGTTAACAGTAGTATCTTGGCCAAAATCCAACTAGAACAGAATGTTACATACCCTGCAGTAACCGTGGTTCTTTGAGAAGCTTTGTCCACAAAGATTTTGCTTTTAATGGGCAAACCCCCTCCATGCAAGATAGGATTACTTTGGTCAGCAGTGTTAGTTGGGGCTATGCCTGTGCCCTAGTTGCCCTTGCACCCCCCACACTCCCAAGTGAATAAAGGGAAGAGTGAACCCAATCATCCCTCAGTTCTTTCACCAACAGAGAATCCCACAGAAGTAGGAATTAGTAAAAGTGGGCAAGGAGGGTAGGTCATGTAATCTGTGTGGACAACACATCTCGAAGATCCCAGTTAATACAGGGGAAATAATCATTCTTTCTTCAGCTGATTGCCCTGACAGATTTTATTCTTGGTGACTAAAAAGCAGTGTAGTTGTCCCATTGCTTGGAGGTACATATTAGAGGAGTTCTACTTAAATAAATGACTGCAGAACAGCCCTACTAAATCACCATCTGATCTGGAAGCTTCTACTAAGGAACAGTGTCTTGTAAGTATGTGGATGGAACACCGTGTAGCTGCCCTACAAATTTCAGATATAGAGGCATTCCTCAAACAGGCAGCAGAGGTTGCCTGAGCTCAAATGCTCTCACCTTGCTAACTCTATATAGTATATCCTCGCTATAATGCCCTTCATAATAACGAACCTTCGGCTATAAAGAACCCGGTCACCAAATCCCACTTCGAGCCCCACAGCTGCAGTGGAGGCCGACAACTTCTCCAGCCCTGCCACAGCCACGAGGCCGGAGGAGCTGTCAGCCCCTGCCACAGCCATGAGGCTGGAGAAGCTGTCAGCGGCCTCCTCTCCTCTCCCCCTCCCTCCCGCCCAGGGCAGTCGGCCTCTTTCACTATAATGAACCCCTGGCTATAACAAACAAATGGCTTGAATCCCAACGGGTTCGTTACAGCGAGGGTGTATTGTACTGAAGTCCCAGGAGCATGAGGTGCCCAAACTAGAGGAAAAGCCATGTATAAGGCCCTTTGGAAATCTTGCCACTGAGGGTGGAAAAATACACTGTGACCCCTAGATAGGAAGATGATGTTCAGATATTACTACTAGATGGAGCCTTATGGAGTGGATGGAAAGCACAGATTGTTTCAGGGTTAGCAAATAGTCCAGTATTGGTGCTTTTAAGGGAGAAAGCTAGTGGTGATGCCCAAATAGAAAACCTCTTTCATTTACCTTTGCAATTAAAACTAGCTAAATATTTCCTGCTTTGTAGCAGAATGTTCTGAACCTCAGCTGAACAGCTTCTTTTGGTGGATGTCACCTAGCCAGCATCCAGGCTGTCAGATATAAGGAAACTGTGTCCAGGTATGGGATCTGAATGGTGATGTCCCAGACCATGTCAGGCAGAATGCAGGTGAAGTCTAGCATGCTGTACAATGTAAGTACATGAGGCTGTGTGTTCTGGAAGTCTGAGATGTTCTCACCCATGTTCCTTCAGTAGTTTCACCTAAATTTTGTTTGGAATCTCACTTGAAGAAGGTAAACTCTTGCTGATCTGGAGCCTAACAGTGCTCCTATAAATTCTATGCTCCAAATCAGTGTGGATTTTTGTCTGTTGTCTGCCACTCAGATATAGTTTTGTAGATATGATCATTTCTCATGTTCTTGCTGAAGATGAATGTCTTGCTCGCCTCGCACCAGAGGTTAACCAGAATCTGGCCATGTTCCTCTGCCCAGCTAGCAGTGGGCTTGTTGAAGTAAGGCTAAACTGTGTTTCCCTGTCTCCTTACATAAGCTGTCACAACCTTGGTGAATGCCCTTGAACACAGAGAGAGCATCAGGCTAGACTATCCGTTCTCAGCAGTGGGCATAAAACCTGCTGCCTTGTGGAAACCCCAGACTGTTGGGCAGCAGAGGACCATTTGCAATAGTATCTGTCTCCTCTTCAGTGGCTCCGAGGTCCTCCGTGGCCAACTGTAATATTGGATAGAGGAGTGCTGTGTGAAGGATGGCTCCTGGAGTGACTTCTTCCTCCTTGGGGTCGGGATATAGATGCTTGAAGAGTGCAGTCACCCATGAATCCTTCAAGGAGTAGAGGGCCTCATCCATTCCAGTGTTGAAAAGTTTGTTACCCTCAAAGGGGAGATCCTCAATTGTTGCTTGGACCTCAGTGGGAATCCCCAAAGACTGACAGTATTACCTCCTCATGGCTACTGCAGCAGCCTTGTGAATGCTATAGTGTTAAACATGTACAGCGCAACCTTTAGGGAAGTTTGGGCAGTCAGCTGTCCCTCTGCCATGACAGATTTCATGTTCTCCTGGTGTTCCTTGAGAAGCCTGTTTATAAACTAAGACAACTTATCTCAGTTTAAAAAAAAACAACATATTTCGAGATGAGGGCCTGATAGTCACCCTCCTCTGGAGGTTAGCTGACAAATATGCCATGCCGTTGAAGAAGGCCCCATTTCTTATCCTTTTTTCCTCAGTGTGGACTTAGAAAGTCCCTGCTGTTTTGATCTCTCCTGAACTGCTATTACTACAAGAAAACCCAATGCTGGATAAAAATAAAAATACCTGAATCCCTGATCAGGAACATGGTAGTCCCGGTCAGCTCTTCTGAATGTAACCAGAATGGATATTTTTTGCACGGTCCAGTAGCCCTTCATTAATGGACATGGCAAGCCTGACTAGCATAGAGGGATGTAGAATATCCATGAGTTTGTGTTGCTTCTCTCAGATCACTTCCAGGGCTACATCTAAAGTTTCTGCCATATATTTCATCAGGTCCTAGAATACTTTAGACTCATCAACTGAGGCCAACATGGGTGAACTGCCTCATCCAAGGAATAGCGAGCATCAAGAGTGCCATCATAAACAGGCATCAAAGCATGACACAAGGAACAAGTCTTAAATCCCAGTGACTTAGATTCTGCAATAATGCTAGTACCCCAGCACAAGGGGAGGGATGTAGGCTAACTTATCTAATTATACAGAAATAAAACCAATGGGTGCAAAAATGAGAAAACTACACCAATCAGATATTATACACAAGGCTAAGAAAAAATGACAGTGTGCAGAGTAAGCAGACATTGCAGGGTTCCATGGGCAGTAAGAATGAAGTAAGGGCCAGTTGGGCCTGCTCTGCTTTTTATTCAGTAAGGTGGGGAGGCGTGAGGGCACCAAGGGCCTCCAGTGGACTCTGCTGACCAAAAGAATCAGTCGTGTGTGTGTGTAGCACAGCAAGAGTCCAATGTGTGTCGACAGTCATTCGAATGAAATTATAATCTGCCTGCCTAAACTCCCCTAGTAGTTGTAACTGGACATAGTATTCTCTCTTACTTCTTGTCCTAAACTATTGTATAGTATTGCTGTATCCGGTCAGGTTGTTGTTGTCGTATATTAGAGATGTGTAAAATATTCCCTTCTACTGTTTCAATATTTTAAAGTGTGTAAAGCACTTTGCTTCTTGGGGTGAAAAGTGCTACAGGAATGTAAATTATATTTTTATTTGACAGTGAAATTATTGAATCAAAACTGTCACACTAATGTGGAAGATGGACACCTACCACATTTTCATATCAGCATTGCTTCTTCTTTTTTTAAACAAGGGAACGCTGTCAAAACTGGCAGACAAATATTGGACCTGCTAGCTATATATGTAAATGCCAAGAATTACTTAGGGTGGGGCACAGAGGTAGAAGTAGGAATAATTGAAGGAAATAACAACAGGACCATGTAGACTGAATGCCAATTTAAAAGACTTGCTGAAAGTGAGATGTATTTATGAAAATCTCCCCAAGAAAAGTGGTGGAAGCTTAATCACTTCAGACAGTTAAAACTGAACAGTAGGGAACAATACTGCTCCAGCAGGGAAATGGACTAGATAAACCAACAGATATTGTCCATCTTTAACTTCTGCAACTCTGTTTTTTGATTCACGGACACACAAAGGTACCGCCGTCCACTCCACTATGTCCTTCTATTCACCTTCTGAAAGAGTTAGGCCATGTCTACACTAGTGAGCTTACAGCAGGACAGCTGTACCAATGTAGCTGTGCCACTGTAAGATAGCTAGTGTAGCTGCTCTAGGCCGACAGAAGAGAGCTCCCCCGCTGACATAACACTGTGCAGTTTGTCACTTATGCCAGCGAAACTTATGTCGCTCAGGGGTGTGTTTTTTTTCCACCCACCTGAGCGACATGAGATTTGCCGATAAAAGTGGTAGCGTAGACATGGCATTAGAGTCTTGTACATTTTAATACTGAAAATGTACAATGCCCATAAGGGAATCCCTGCACCAGGTTTGTTACTGTAGGGTCACAGGCACAGAAACTGGCTTTTTATCAACATGGTGGATCTTGTTTAAGAGAAGTTAAATATTAGGTCTGCTACCCTGCATGCAGCATTGCATAAGAAACAATAGGAGAAGATGGATGAGATTTAATGGACTTTTGCCACTCTAATTTGGAATTCTTTTTAATGAGTGTAAAGCAAAATGCAACAAGACAACCTAGGAATGTAAAAAATTAATTGCTGAAAGCTGGGATGGCTCCAGACATGGCTCGTTTCTTGAGCCTGCAATGTAGTCTGAAGTTTAAAACAGGATTTGACCCTCACAGTTACTGGGCCAGTAGATATTGCAGGGATTGTAGAGGTGACAGATGTCCCTCTGGCACTTTGCCACTTCGGTCCCTGCTGGCAGCAAGCCTAAAGGGATTCCCCTGTGAGCCAAAATCAAAATAGTAAGAGATGGCATCAGCTCAAATAACACCACTGCTCCAGAAAGAAAAGTCCACATTCACAGCCAAAGAATTTTATTCTTATTGGATTTAAAAGTTAATTGGCCGAGTTTTTCTCTGTTGTACCAGTAATCCAACTGATATTAATGGAGAAGTATGACCGCAACCAAAAGGAGAATGTAGCCTAATGTACGTAAACTAATGGGCTCTAGAGAGATACAGAAAATAGTCATGTTTCTACAGCTCCATTCATCTCAAGGGATTGCAAAGCATTTCACAAAACTTAAACTGACGTTAGCAACAATTTAAAAAAAAAAAAAAAAAGACCCTTAGGCTTTGGACACACCACCACCACAAAACTAAGTTTAGTAACAGTTAAGGTTGATGGACACATTCCATCCATTTAAAATCTTAAAAGAATGGAAACAAGAAGTTATCACTTGTGCATTCGTTTCCACTTTCATATTGCCTACAGGGCTCGATAATGCACTCCAACAGACTTCCACTTCCATCTTCAACAGATACCAGATAGCAATATATATCCCAACTTCATCAAACTTGCACTCCAGCACAAAACCTTGACAATGGTCTCAGATACTTTTATATCAGCACATCTGACAGTCACACATTCCATGCATTTGGGAAGTTATTCTGCCCCAATACCATGTGGTCATTGTTAAGATTCCCCCTCTGCTTCTCCAGAGTATTTTCCCCTTACACACACCTCTTCAGTTAAAAGACTTTGCATCAGAATTCTGTAGTGGCCATAGTGATTCTTGGCCAACATCTGGCCTAAAAAGTAACTGTATGAGCCCTCAGACTCACTCCTCTTTAGAGCATCCTGTGGCGACCACAGGTGCCAACATGCAGTATTCCACCATGATCCAAGTACGCAAAATATTTAGATGAAGCTCCTACGCTCCTGAGAGTTCCCAGTGCCATCCAGAATTGAACAGAGTTTTGGCAACACCTGCAATGCTGCACACTATAACTCTTCATTCATTTCTATGTCAGGTAGCCTGAGACTGAAAGACAGTCTACAACACACACACACACAAAAGAAAAATAACCGTGGAGAATGATAGGACCCCCATTTGGCTTAGCTCAGTCTATGTGACTGAAGATTTTAATCTCTTCCTTAAGGATTAAAAGAAACATAAGGCAGTGACATTTGCACAGTGCCAACTGCTAATGCATTTCTGTAAGCCAGACCAAAAAAAAAAAGAAAGAAAAAGAAAAGAAAAGAAAGAAAAGAGGCTTAGTTAACTGAGACCACACCTCTTCCTTTTAATATAACTGTTGGAGAGATAGATGTGTAGAAATGTAATACTAGCTGTTCATGGCCAGGGCATTAACAGTACTGCATCTAATTCATTAGGAAGACAATTTTATATACTTCTGTGATTTACAGAACACATACTGAAATTTTCTAACTAGACTGAAGCATTATGTTAGTAATCTTGCTAAGCCTCCAATGTTCTAGATGCCCAAAGGGTTTGCTTGACACATTCAGACTCTATGCAGCAAGGACTGAGAAAGGAATAGAGAACAATCAGGTTTCGTTTTCAGATGAGATGTTGGAGCTTTGAATTAAGAGTATCATGGCAGGAGTTTTCCAAGACTCTTATTTTTAAACAGCCAAAAAAAAAGTGGACAAAATAAGAGGGTTTGTCAGACTTGGCAGGACTATCACAGAATCACCGTAATTTCAGATGTGACAAAAAACTATTCTAATTCAATTTCTGTGACTCTAACCTGTTAGAAGATATTTGGAATCACTTGCATAGTGACCACCCCCTAAGCTAAAAGTACAAATTTTGAATACTGTTCTAGCAAGCTCAGATTTACTGATTAATGCGTATTTCTAACAGACTTTTAAAATATTGAATATTATCTATCAGTAACCCTTAAGCTTTAGTTTATTAGTGTTAATCTAATCAGCATGCCAATACCACAAGGATTTGTATTTATTTTTTGTGATTGATTTAAAGTATCTCCCTAATCAACCCTTATCATTAAAACTATTAAATATTTATCACAATTATGATATGCAGTGATTCTTAAATATATATGGTATTTTTTCAAAAAATGAATTACTACTCCAAGTAAGGTAAAGCACCTGTCCTATTACCTGCAGATGTGATCAATTTTTCTATTAAAAATTGGTATCTGATTATTTTTAATTAGATTTATTGAACACTGAATGATAATCTTACATTTATACAGCCCCTTTAATCCCAAAGGATCCTAACACTCTTTATTAACGTTATACATTGAAATACAAACTATACAGAGAAATTGCTTTAGCCACCTCTGAAATTAAACATGGCAGCTACTTAACAGCACACTGAATGACAATTTCAGGATAGGAAGTGAAGAAGAATACCATTATCCAATTCAAACAGCAGGAAAAGTTCAAGGAAATAATATTCAAATTTAAAGTTGGCCAACGCACCAGTTTAATATCTCTACTCTTCCAAAATGCAACACTGGTTCTTTAGTGACCACAAGTCGTCAAAACCTTTGTTTTATACCACATCTGAAAGACTATACAACTGGCAACAGCAGTTTCCCCTAACATGCTGGGGCACTGGATTCAGTATTGAATTAGAGAAAAGAGAAGCATCTATTCCACTTCCAGCAGAAGAGGTTACTCACCTTGTGCAGTAACTGAGATTCTTCGAGATGTGTGTCCCTGTGGGTGCTCCACTTCGGGTGTTGGTGCGTCCTGGCGCTGGAGATTTTCGGTAGCAGTGCCCAGTTGGGATGCGCATGCACAGTAGTTCACAGTAGTTGTCTCGCAGTACCACTGGCACTTCATCTAGCGCTCCCGTGGCCCGATCCCCTTGGTTCCTTCTCTACCACAGAGTCCTTTCTGCGAACTCTAAAGTAGAGGGGAGGAGGGCAGGTACTAGATCACCCACAGGGAATACATCTTGAAGAACCTCAGTTACTGCACAAGGCGAGTAACCGTCTCTTCTTCTTCAAGTGCTGTCCCTGTGGGTGCTCCGCTTCAGGTGACTGTAGAGCAGTACCCCATTATAGAAGGATGCTGTACAGTTGAGGCTAGTACCGTAAGGCCAAGTATTGTATTGGCCTCTAAACTCTGAGTTATTATGTAGTAGTTTGTGAACATGTGTATGGAAGCCCATGAGTAGCTTGGAATGTGGTCCAGGCAGAAATTGATCTAGTTGAATGGGCTCTGATCCCTGTCGGGGGTTCTATATTTTGTTGTTGGTAACATAAATGGCTGCAATTCTAAATCCATTTCAATAGTCTTTGTTTCAAAATGGCTGCACCCTTCGATTGTTCTTAGAACGAAATCTTTCCGTAGGTCACCATCTCGGTAAAATGCTAGTGCTCTTCTAACATCTAGTGTGAAGAATAGATTCCTGTGTAGGCCCATCTGGCTTAGGGTAAAACGCAGGTGGATGGATAGGTTGATTGAGATAGAATGATGAAGGTACCTTCGGTATGAATTTAGGGTGTGGTCCCATAGTCACTTTGTTTTTAAAGAATATGGTATAAGGAGGAGGGGCCATGAGGGCCCCAATTTCACCCACTCTACGTGTTGAGGTGATCGCGACCAGGAACGCTACCCTCGTTGATAAATGTAGTAGAGAACAGGTAGCAAGTGGTTCAAAAGGGGCTCTGGTAAGGCCTGTGAGGACTAGGTTTAGGTCCCATGCTGATGTAGGGTGGCGGACTTCAGGGTACCTGTTCTAAATACCTGCAAGGAAGCGTTTCGTAATCGGATATACGAAGGCTGAAAAAAAACATCTATCTTGTGGTGGAAAGCAGCTATGGCTGCGAGGTGTATTCTAAGTGAACTAATAGATAACCCTGAATGTTTCAAATGCAACATGTGCTCCAAAATGGAATGTATCGGCGCTGTAAGTACTGATATGTGGCTGTTGTGACATCACGAGGAGAATCTCTTGCATTTATGGAGGTAAGTGGTATGCATGGTAAGTTTCCGGCTGTTTAGCAACAACTTTTTAACCTCTCCCAAACAGGTTAGTTTGTCATGATGGAACCATAGGGGAGCCATGCCTTCAGGTGGAGTTTTCCTAGATTCGGGTGAAGAACTTGACCCTCACCCTGAGGGAGAAGATCCTGACGGAGAGGAAAGGTGTACGGGGTACAAAGTGCCATGCGGTTCAAGTACGGAAACCATGTCTGTCTGGCACATGTCGGAGCTATCAGTACGATCCTGGCTCTGTCGGTCTGTATCTGTGTACCACTCTGGATAATAACAGTACCAGTGGGAATGTGTACAGGAGGGGTATGTTCCATCGGATGACAAAGGCATCTCCTAGGGATTGTGATCCTAGTCCTGCTCATGAGCAAAACCTTGGACATTTGTGATTTTGTGATGTTGTGAACAGACTGATGTGTGGTGACTCCCACATGCAGAATATGTGTTGTGTTGTCATTGTTCGGTTCCCATTCGTGTTCTTGGGAAAACTGTCTGCTCAGTGTGTCTGCCATCATGTTCTGTTGGCCCAGGAGGTACGACACTGTAATGGTAATATTGTGGATAATGCACCAGTTCTATAATTGTATGGCTTCTGTGCACAGGGAATGAGATAGAGTTCCTCCCTGCTTGTTTATGTAGAACATACAGGCTACGTTGTCTGTCATCATTCCTAGTGATTTGTTTTTTATCATTGGTAGGAAATGTTGGCATGGGTTTCAAACAGCTTGTAGTTCGAGTAGATTGATGTGTAATAATGACTCCACGGGAGACCATTTCCCTTGGATTGTGTGTTGGTTCAAGTTTACACCCCATCCGATTAGTGAGGCATCTATAGTGATCAGGATGGATGCTGGGTCTTGGTGAAACGGGACACCTGCGCACACATTTCATGGGTTTATCCACCATTGTAGCGATTGTATGACTTTTGGTGGTAATGACAGGAGTCTGTTTAGACTGTGCTTGCATGGTATGTTGAGTGTGCTCCGTCATCCCTGGAGACCGCGCATGTGTAGTTGTTTGTTCTTGATCACAAAAGTAGAGGCCACCATGTGTCCTAATAGTTGTAAGCAGGTGCATGCAGAGACCCTTTGGATTGTTTGTGACTATGGATATGAGAGTGGTCATTGTGGAGAATCTGGTCAATGGTAACGAAGCTTTGACTTCTATTGAGTCTAGATAAGCGCCAATTAATTCTAGTTGTTGAACCAGAACTAAAGTAGATTTCTTATCATTTATTTGTAACCTTAGGGTATGGAAAAGTGTCAGTCTTCTGTGTGAAGCGTATTGCTTCTGCTTGAATGTGACCCTTCAATACACAATCATCCAAGTATGGGAATATCATAATTCCCTGTCTGCATCAGTGTGCTATTACTATGGCAACAGTATTGGCAAAGACTCTCGGAGCCCCTGAGAGTCTGAATGGTAACACCCTGTATTGGAAGTGGTCTCTGCCTACTGTGAGCCGTAGGAATTGTCCGTGTGCGGGGTCTATAGTGATATGAAAATACGCATATTGTAGGTCAAGGGCTGAAAACCAGTCCCCTTCTCCCAATGCCGGAATTATTGACATCAGCGTAACCATTCTGAATTTGTGGGTACATACAAATTTGTTGAGTCTTCTGAGATCTAAAATGGGTCTGTACAAGATGGTTTACTTCTTGTCATAGAAGATGCTCATGAGAAGAGTCCCAGAAGAGGGATGGGTAGGTGGGATGGCATAACCAAATCGTACTATCTCCAGTATCCAGTGATCTGTGGTGATGGATGCCCACGCTCAGAAAAATGGCCTTAGTTGGTGGCCAAACATCTGGATAGGTTGTGTAATATGTGCTGGTTGTCAATCAGACCCTTGACCAAATCATCAAATTGCATCTTGGCCGGTGGTGCCTGTGACGCAGGTTCACCGCATCCACCACCAGGGAGTTTGGTTGAGGATGAGAGAATAGGAAATACATGCCTTTATTGGGCATGTAAACATAGAATATCAGGGTTGGAAGGGACTTCAGGAGGTCATCTAGTCCAACCCCCTGCTCAAAGCAGGACCAATCCCTAACTAAATCTGCCCCTTTGCTCGTGGGGGGTTATGGTAGCCGGAGTTTGCCATACTGATTCTGCCAGTTCCAGCAGGGCACTATTAATTGGTAGTGCTATCTTTGTTGAGGACGCTGGGTGTAGTATTTTTTAAGAGCTGATGTTGATTTTCAGTCACCTCTTCCAGAGTGATGTTCTGACTTTGTGCAACCCGTTTGAATAAGCCCTGGAATTGTTTTGAGTCATCTGCGACGGTAGGCGGAGTTGGCATTACCGCCTCATCCAAAGATGAAGATGAGTTATGGGCAGGTGAGCAGCCTTGAGTATTGGAATCCTCCAAGTCCTCAGAATCCTCATGCGCCTCCAAGGGGTCAGTGGCTGTCACTGTAGAAAGGCAAATCTGTTGCCTCTGTGGAGTGTGAGGCCTTTGGGTCTGAAATCTTTAGACCTCCATGAGTCCCAATGTGCCCAGTGCACTGGGAATGGCACGGGTGGGCACATTCATGGATTAGCCGGCCATAAGGTATGTCCCTGTGTAACTGGTCACTGGCACTTGTGTGAGATTGTGGAGGCTTGGTGCCTGATGGACAGGAGTGCTCTGAATAGAAGACTGCCTCTTCTAGGTCATCTTCCTCATCACTTGAAAATTGCTGGGCATTAGGTGAGTACGTCTGTACCAATGCAATCAGCACCGGAGAACCGTTGGTGTCAAGTATAGCTCACCCAGACTTGGGTGCTATCTCAGTGTCAGTTGATTGAGCAAGGAAGTGTGGTGCAATGAGCATCGGTGCCGTGCTCTTATGTGTAGAGGCCTGTGAGGTCGGCCCTGTCAGTACCGCAGGCTTTTGCGTAGCCTTGATTGGTGCCGACTTAGTGCATTCAGGCTTCAGCTCCGCAGCATGCGGCACCGATAGAGGTGGCATGGTAATCAGAGGTGCTATCGGCACTGTGTCCTTCCTCGGTGTATTCGATGCCGTGGAGGAGGAGGCTGATTTGTGCCAACTACTTGACTCCTTATCTCTGCCGGCAGAGGTCCCAATACGGACGGTGGCGGAGGTGCCTGGAGCATCAAATGTGGTCACCCCACTGGCCATCGGCACCGAGGGTAGTGATCATGCTACAGAACATTTCCTCTTCAGTGGATCTCCATGGGTTGGAGATGCCTCCCTCTTCCTCAATTTTCTGGAGAAAAGGGAACTCGCTCTGTCCAGCGAGGAGGCACCCGAAGAATCCACGATAGGGTTTTTCCAAGGTAGATGGTGGTGTTAGGGATTTCTCCATAAGGATCCTTTTAAGTCTGAGCTCCCTATGCCTCCTCACTCTGGCTGTAAAGTTGCTCCAATGGTTGCATTTTTGAGGGATGTGCATCTCCCTCAGGCAACAGACATACTGTGAGTGTCTATCGGAGACAGGCATAGCGTCCTTACGTGAAGTGCAGTGTTTAAAACCCAAAAAGCCAGGCATTTTCGTTGTCCAATTTTGTCATGGTACAAAGAGACAGAAACGAAGAGGAAGGCTTTCCAAGATTTTTTTTTTTTTTTAAATGGGGAAAGTCTAAGTAATTAAACAGAAACCTAAGACTAACTAACTACTGGAAATTAAACTTAACAATAAGATTAGAAACAGTTTTCTAGGTAAATTTCTGACACGGCCATTGGAGCTCTATCTGCAGCCAAGGATGGTTGAGAAGAAACTGAGGGGGTTGGCGTCGCATGAGCACTAGATGAAGTGCCAACGCTACAGTGAGACAGCTACTGCCCACACGTGTCCCGACCAGGCACTGCCACCAAAAATCTCCGATCAGCGGCACCACGATGCACCAACATCTGAAGTGGAGCACCCACAGGGACAGCACTCAAAGAACCTAGAGTTTTTAAAAGAGTTCTCCCATCCAAGTACTAACTTGACCCATTCCTACTTAGCTTGTGAAATCTCACCGGATCACAAGCACAAGAGCACATAGCTACCATTGTGGCCTAACATCTCCCCCTGAACACCCACACCCATAAAATATTGAAAGCATTTCTGCTTACCATTGTTGTTTGCAAACAGCGTCACTAGTGTCTTCTTAGCACTGTCACTGTTTTGAGCCCCACTGCTACTGACCGATGTAGCTGTAGAGAGATTACCTCCTATGGATGCATGGGCAACAATCGGCAGAGGGGCAGAAACAGGCTGCAGACTCACTGAAACTGCCAGGAAGGAATTTCACAGTCACATTTAAAAAAATAACACAGAGACACTACAATGTTTGCAGAGATGCCATAACAGCAAGCTGTTTGAGCATACTGCTGTTGTATTACACTAAGCAAAACCTGTAGTTTCAGGTATCCTGTTTTCTTAGCTCAGTATTTCCTACCAAGCAACACAAGCAAAAAAAGGCATTTGGCCAGTTCAAGGCCATTGTTACTGATTTGCTAAAACAGATTATTCCCCATCCCCTACTGAATCATTTTCTCCTTGCTGATGCCACTCTGTCTGCCACAGAAATCTCCCTCTTGCTCTGCTCCGGCCAGAAGAGCATGAAGAAGCAGATGGCACCAAAAAGCAGCAGAACTATACCCTCCCTTAGGAGGCACTGTCTTATCCTACTCACCTACCAATATACCCAGCATCTACTAGCTTGTGGTTTCTTGTTAAAGCCCTGGTGTTGAATCCTTCCCCAAATATCCCATGTTAACAACAAGATGCAAAAAGCAGCTAGTCCAAAGAAATTAAAGAAGAATTAGCTGCCAGGAACACTTCCAGAGCATCGCGTAACAGGATTAGAATTTAGGCTCACAGTAGTTAAAGATGCAATAGGCCAACTACCCCTGAACTAAAGCACAAGACAGTCCCTAGAAGTACCAGATTTAATAATTTTATTAAGATTATGTTAAAATAAAAAGAAAACGCTACAGAGTTTAAGCATAGAAGTTTCTGGTTATCAGGGAATAAGGTACAGATTATCAAGGGGTGCGAAGTTTGGTTTAGGATTGGATGGCATACTATTAAACTGATGCTATTCTTGATCTTAGCCAAAAGGCCAAACAAAAGACTAATTTATTAAATATGCCAGTCTGTTCCACCCACAAGCACAGCTAGGAAAGGACTTAAAAAAAACAACAACCCACACCAGACTCAAGAATTTGGGATGAACCAGAAGGATACTGAGTAAATATTTTTTGATTTTATTCATGTTACATCTACTCTTGAATTTTAAATCAATTATCATCTCGTGATAATTACCCAATTTCAATATTTATCACTTTATATCCAGCCCCCTTCAACATGTTCATAACAGTTCAAGTCAATATTTATGATGCATCACTCTTATACAAATACCTAGATTGGGTAATTATAACTGGAACTATTAAATCAAAACTGAAAAATGAGAAGAGGTGTATCTATCTATTAAGTCCCTTTAAATTAGTCTTAACATTTCTCTCTTAAAGAAAAACAACAATATAATAAAAAGATATTCTAATCATCAAATTTAATTAAATACAGTAAGGACTCGAGATCCTTCAAGCATGCATGTTTTGAAATCAACAGAACTACTTAGGTGTTTAAAGTTAAGCATACATGTACTTGCAAGGCCAAAAAATCAGTTAAAATAGGGAAATAAAGTGATTTTAAAAAGTAATTAACAGTCAAACAGGTTGCCATCTTGACAGTCTGACAATATAGGTTAGGATAGGGGTTCTCAAACTGGGGGTCGGGACCCCTCAGGGGGTCACATGAGGGGTCGCGAGTTGTCAGCCTCCACCCCAAACCCCACTTTGCCTCCAGCATTTATAACGGTGTTAAATATATAAAAATTGTGTTTTTAATTTATAAGGAGGGGTCACACTCAGAGGCTTTCTATGTGAAAGGGGTCACAAGTACAAAAGTTTGAGAACCACTGGGTTAGGATATAGGAAATGCAGTCTGCTGTTGAAATTAGCGGGAGTCAGACTTTCAAAGCTGTTGGAATGAGCATACTACTTAGCAGTAACATTTGCAAAAGTACTTTGTAAAATGTAAAGCACTATATATAGACACACACATAGTGTTATTTAATCTATTATTCTTACATAAATTATAAACTGAGTACTTTTTAAAACAATCACTTTGATTGATTTAACAATAGACAAACAACTGTTAACCAAAGTTTCCTCCTCCCAAAAAACAAATCATACCTTCAAATAACTTTGAAAATCTCTAATTCCACATTAATTCCATTGTTAAACTGCATTTCCTGCCTCTTAATAAGAGGAGGTCCAGTCTGCTGAAGTATCACCAGAACATCAGCTCCCGCAGAGCCATATAACTGTGAACAGAGCTTTCATATATCAGGAATTTCTAACTGTTCAGAAAATGTGTGTTTTAATATATTTATTATTTGATAGCTAAATATTTACTGAACACCACATACAGGGAAACTACAGTGATTAGTTAAGTATAAATACTGTGCTATACAACATCCATATCTTGCATAACTCTATATTAAAATAGAGTATTACCCGTAGCAGTTTTATCAACTGAATTATAATCTTCAACAACAGAATCTTCAATCACATCACTGATTTTCTGCCATGGCTCCAGCTCCTCCTCCTCACATTCCATAAAAAGGTCTGTGTCTGCCATCCTGTAAAGGGAAGAGAGGAAAAACCCTTTATTGGGTGTTGAAAAAACTAGATTTCGTCAGACAGCAAAAGTCTCATTACACAAAGAATCCTAATTCCAGATCCACTAGTAATGTCCATTATTTCTTCACTGGGGTGGGGGAAAATGTGAAACTTGGAACCGCAAATTACATTTTTCTTTCTTGTGTTTTAGAATTTAATCCACATGCTACTTGAAATGGATCTGTTTGTTCCCACTTTACAACGAAAACTGTTTTTACCTTAAAACATCAGGCTTTCAAATCTTTACGTTTCTGTTTCAGTACTGCCAAACATAGGTGTCAAATTCCTCAGTTCCCAGGGGGTGCCTGCCCCTATTCTGCCCCAGGCCCCGCCCCCCAAGCCTCCACTCCCGCCCCGCCTCTTCCTGCCCCTGCTCCTCCCCCCAGTGCCTATGCTGCCACCCTGAAGGTTCAAAAATCTTAACCCAGAATCCCCAAATTCATCAAATTTATTTTTTAAAAATCAGGAGATTTAAAAAATAATAATGATTTTTGGTCTATATTCTGGTTTTTGAGCACTCCCTGACCACCCTCAGTATGTGTGTGACAATTGCAGGCTGAAAACTTCAATTTTAAATGCATACAAGATGTGAACACACAAAAATGCAGGCCTCTGCTCCCCATCCCCGCCCTGAACCCTCCTCAGCTCCCCACTAGCAGACTTTCACAGCCACTAATTCCCCAGCAGGCTCCTATAGCCATCTCTGTCCACACTATGCTTCCTTGTGGCAAAGAGTTCCACATGTCGATTATAAGCTAGTTTTAAAAAGAGTGGATTTCCTGTTATCAGTCTTATAATTATTTCCTTTCCAATTCACTGATTTTATATTAGAAGAATTGTAAATTGGAATGTCTAACTCACCTTCTCTACACCACTCATTTTCTATACCTCTATCATGTCCCCCCTTACCTATATTTTGTCTAAAGTAAACAATTCCAACCATTTTAATGTCTCCTCATGTGGAACTCTCTCCTTTCTGATAATCATTTTTGTCACTTCTCTGAGCTCCAATTTCTTCTTCATCTTTTTGAGATACGGGGACCAGAACTGAACACAGCACTACAACTGAAGGTGTACCATGGATTTATACAGTGGTATTATATTTTTCAGTATTATCTACTCCATTCTTTATACATCCTAACATTTTGTTTGCTTTTTTGACCACCACTGCACACCAGAGAGAAGTTCTCAGTGAGCTGTCTACAACAATGGCCACGTCTTTTTCCGGTGTGGTTATACTTAATTTAGACCTCAGTGACATTTAGGAGTGCAATACTAACACTTATAGATTGTACATCTTTAAGTTGTTAAGTAAACATCCAGACTATCAAGCCAGAATTAAAACAAGATGTAAACTGCTTTACAGTTTTTGATATTAGCCTCTAGAATCACAAAGAATGTCTCTTCTCAGATGGTAAGACAAGTGTCAATATCAGGCCTCCAAAAAGCTGGTTCTCATTAGGGTGGATTTGATTTAAATCAAATTGTTTAAAATCACTCATCAGGAAGACTCGATTTAATCTGGGATTTCTACATAAAAGTGCATTCTTGTTGGTTGTTATAACCTTAATACATATTCTTCACAACTCAGAGATAGATGTAGGTTTCATTTTTAGAAGGTACACAACATACATTTTTAAAAGGATTTATTTTGAAAATGTTTCAGATTAGTTTTACAGCTATATCAGAAAATGAATGATTGGTTGGTTGGTTATTTTATTTACCAAAAGGTAATTGAAGCAGATATTTATGAAGTCACTGGGAGGTGAACTATCTCCAATTCAACAGGTTAATAATTAATGTTTGGAGGAATTTCTTGCCATGCTGTATTAGGAGGAGAACATCACCAGACAGACATTTGAATTGTTTTATTTAACTATTTCTCACCTCTATATATTATGTATTCATTTATTTAAAAACATTTTTGCTGTTAACAAGCATGTTATCTCTGGAGACACAAATCCACAATTTGAGAACTGCAAAACTAAGCATCTCTGATGGTATTTTCTAGGCGGACCACTTAGTCCCATTGGGTAGACAGAAAGATTAACCTAAATAATCTATACAGAAGCCCCTGGAATCCCATAAAATTGGGTCCCTAATCCATGAACAATTGGAACTCATTTATAATTTTTTTCTTAAACATTACATGAATATATTGTCTTATACTATAGAATTAGCATTTATAATCCCTATTCCATGATGAGATACCTTTGAGCTATAATGTACCTTAATTAAAACTATCTTTAGACAGCTTTTTTCCCTCAAAAAGCATTATAAAAAAATCCGATTTAAATAAAAAAAATCGATTTTTTTTAAATCATTGATTTTTATCCACCCTGGTTTTTATTATTACTGTTCAATTCTACATATAGGTCTCTAATAGGGCTTTACACCTTGATATCTCTTGGGCCAAGCAAAATGGAAGCATCTTTCTCATAGAACTAGCTCTGCGTTGTTTCATTTAGCAGGAATTAGCAGTCTCTGAACTCGACATATGATTCGCCAAAAAAAATTCAATTCAATTCAATGGCACATTTACGGCCATGTCTACACTAGCAAACTTACAGAGGCACAGCTGTGCTTATACAGCTGCGCCGCTGTAAGATCATTTGTGAAGCTGCTCTATGCCGATGGGAGAGAGCTCCCCTGTCGACATAATAAAACCACCTCAATGAGCGGGGGTAGCTATGTCAATGGGAGAAGCTCTCCCACTGACACAGCACTGTGCATATCACCACTTAAGCTGGTGAAATTTATGTCCCTTGGGGGCGGGGGAGGGTTTCACACAGGGATAGTGTAGACATGGCCTTAATGGGCTGAAAGCAGAACAAGTGGCAGTTCTGTAGCATAGCTAAATGAGGCTTCACACTTGCAGAAAGGATTTTTCTCCTCTTGATTGTATTTTGGTGGAAGAGGAGACTGTTGTGATTGCATTTTGTCATCTCTACCACCATTTGACAGCCACTAAATCTGATGAGAAACATTCTAAGACAGATTGGCCAAAGTAAACAGCTGACAATAGAAGACAAGCAAGAAAGTAATCCAGCTCATTTACAGACAATCTGTGTTATCAATAGCCACAGAAACAGAGCTGACCAGAATGCTTAAATACAGACCAAGGTTTTCATTAGCTTACTGTTGTAAGGCAATTTTAATTTTATGTAGTCTACCACAGATTAAGTAATCATAGTGGGACTGTAAATGTAAGTCAGATCATTGAGCTACAGTCATTTTACTCCTTATAAAATCAAAGTTCTAGCCAAACAAAAGTTGTATCTCTCTCAAACTTCAGGACATAACTCAAATCGAATGCAATTGTCTAAAGGAGAATGGTTTTTAATGCATCCAAATACTCAGTCATGATTGCTTAGGAGTATCTGTCTGCTGGGTGGTGTTGATGGATCACAGACCTGGGTGGGGTCAATGGGTGTACTAAACACCTTCCATTCAGGCTAAATGTGGAAACCATTAAATGATTCTTTGTTTACTGATAATTGAAACAATGGAAACCACCACCTGTGAACTGAAGAGCAAGGCAAGCCAGGAAAGTGACTGGACCATGCTGCCTAAGGGGTCTTCCTGAAGGCTGATAGCAAATACAGGGACTGAGCATTCTGGTAGGTACTGAGGGGAAATGTGAGAGTCAGAGAGATACGCAGAAGCACCAGAACAGACAGACTCTGAAGTGGCGAAGAATACATCCAGAACCGGCACAGCCCTGAGAGAAGCCTTGGAAGACAGCTTTTGGGTTAAGTGGTGCTGACTGGAAAGGGGCTTGGAACTGTGAACAAAAGAAACCATTTCCCGTTGTTTGGTTCCTCCTGCATTCAGGGAAGCAGAATGTTGTACATTCTTTGTAAATAAACAGGATTGCACCAAAGACACCAGACTATCATCAATTTCTCCGAAAAGAAACAACCCCTCAGAATCCTGAAATTTGGCTACCACTTCAGTCAAAAAAGTAGTAACAATACTGACTTGAATGGGACTTCCCCCCCCTCCCCAACCCAAAGATTGGATAGTAAGCACATGAACCAACTCCACAAAGGTCACGTGAGTAAAGTTATACCACAATTGTTTGCAGGACTGAAGCCTAAATAAGACTATACACAAGGAAACAATGAGTTACGGGATACAATAAATATTCTGTAATTACATTAAAAAACAGAGGAACTCAAGAGGGTTAGGTTGTTAGGACAACACAGCGGTATGTGGTTAAGCATGAAAATCAACTTGGGGAAAGTACTGAACGATTTTATCTTTTAATATTAGTTCACAGACCTGATTAGAAGCTTAACTAGGTCACATACAGTTTTATTCAGAGTAATAGCAGTAGCCCCTGCTTTTCCCCACTTTCATATCTGTACGACAGCAGGGTATTGAAGTAAAAAACAAGCTGTTGCACATGACCAGAGATATGGGCTTCCTCTAAATATCTTTTTTTTAAATCATTCTTAAAACATATGTTTACATGTATTTAAAAATATAACCTGAAGTGACAAAACTTTGCAAAATTAATAGATTGATATAAAATAGGCATTAAATCTGAAACAAATATCTATTAGTAGGAAAACAGATTGTCATTACATATTGTGAGAAGTTTACATGGCATATATCTGAGATCCTTTTATTTAAAAAAGAAGTGCAAAATGTGGCACTTGGTGTAAAATGTAGTGTTCATATTCCATTGGGGATAGGGAAGCTTAAAGAACTGGATACATGGTTTCAAAATGGTAATTTTTCATTAGCAAGCACTCAGCAGCCAAGTTTTGTGCAGCTCCATGCGTGACACTTTATTTTAATTATTTAAGTAGATAAATTTGCACGTCAGTACACATCCATTTTGAAAACCCTGTGGATTTAGTGCTTGTGAAAAGTGCTGGATTGATACAAGGTTTCCCAAGGAGAGAAGCAGGTGTGGGGAGCCATGTGGCTCCTCGGCAGGAGGGGAGGTGTGGTGGTTGCTATAACCGGCCATGTCTGAGCAAGGATCATTCACATAACTAAGGGTTTTCAGGACTGGGCCTTTACTCATCACATCTATCTATAATATTTTGAGTTTCTTTGTTCTTCACTTCTTTCTCTGTTAATCAAAGACTGTTTATAGGATACCAGAAACTCTAGACAAGTATGTTAAATTACATGACAAAGACAGGTCACAACTCCACTGGGAGGTAAGTAAAAGAAAGAGAACAGAATGAGGATTTGAAATTGTACACATTCATCAACAAAATGGCTACTACTGCATTTCTTGCATATCTAGCAAATAACAAGCAAGTGCATTTATGTAGTTGTTGCTATAAGAATCCATACTAAGAAAAATGATCAATTTACCTTACTAGTTTACTCTTTTTTCTCCTGACAGAATAATTAACAAAAAGTTTATGAAATTTAACATACTATTTCAGCCAAGTTATTCCAATTTAGAACCAATCTCCTTTACATCTGTTTAAGCACGTGTCCATTCAGTAACTCCATTATTCCATATGTCCACTGAACTCATACAAATATTTGCTTAAAAGAAGCTTGTTCAGTGAATAAAAAACCTGGTAACCAACAGGAAAATACAACAAATGAACAGCTGATTGGTTAAAAATAACAAGGTAATCTTAATTGTCAAATAAAATATTAGAAAAAAAATCCATAACTCATCATCATGCACTTGGCTAACTGTACATTAGAGTTGCTACGTTAGGCTTCTATATTCCTTTAAAATGAATTAAACAAGTGTTTTTCATAAAAACTTAAGTGACGATCTCTCACAATATGGAACCAGCTCCAGTATCACTTTCAAGGGAAAACTATTTTTCTTAAGTAAATTATTCTGTTGAATTATATCACCTCTGCTATTTCTATTATTTAAGTATCACCACCATAGTATCTGAGCATTTCAGAAACATTACTAATGTATTTATCTTAATAACCCCAGAAGGTAGGGAAACATTGTCCTCATTTTAAAGATGCTAAGACTCAAAGTGACATGCCCAATATTCCACAGGAAGTCTTTGGCACAATCAGAAATAGAATCCAGGTCTCCAAAGTCCTACTGCAGTGCATTAACTGCAAGACGAAACTCCCCCTCATTCAAAATAAGAATCATTTCTGGATGACAAAAGAGAAGGAAACACACCCTGACAAATAAAACAAAAGAAGGCTCTGCAGCATCAATCTACCTTTAAGCTCTGCATAGCAGTGAGAAATAAGACTCCATATGTCCTAAATACCATTTTTTCTCTCATTTGACACAAATTTATAATAATTACATTTGAACTGATTTTAAAAAATCCAAAAACGTGAGATAGATCTATGCATGTTTTTAGTAGGTCACTGTCTCAATTAACCAATGCCTGCATATTTGTGATTTTAAATATTCATCCTCTTAGAAACATCTAGAAAAGAATTCCATGCAATACTTATTGGATAAAGCTCCTCTGAGATAATAAAGGAATGCTGACACTTAAAACAGTAACCATTTGTATGGAGTCGTATTACTCCGTACTAAATGAGCAACAGTGCCTAGACATTATATTGATGGGCACTTTATAAATATTTAAGACAGACAGTCAGATCTCAGAGTAACACCCGTGGTAGTCTGTATCCGCAAAAAGAACAGGAGTACTTGTGGCACCTTAGAGACTAACAAATTTAGTTGAGCATAAGCTTTCGTGGGCTACATACAGCCCACTTCATAGAATCACAGAATATCAGGGTTGGAAGGGACCTCAGGGGGTCATCTAGTCCAAGCCCCTGCTCAAAGCAGGACCAAACCCCAACTAAATCATCCCAGCCAGATTCATCATTCATCAGATGCATGCAGTGGAAAATACAGGAGGACGATTTTATATACAGAAAACATGAAACAATGGGTGTTACCATGCACACTATAACAAGAGTGATCAGGTAAGGTGAGCTATTACCAGCAGGAGAGAAAAAAAACTTTTTGTAGTGATAATCAAGATGGGCCATTTCCAGCAGCTAACAAGAACGCCTGAGGAACTGTAGGGGGGGAAAATAAACATGGGGAAATTGTTTTACTTTGTGTAATGACACATCCACTCCCAGTCTTTATTCAAGCCTAATTTAATGGTGTCCGGTTTGCAAATTAATTCCAAATTCAGCAGCCTCTCACTGGAGTCTGTTTTTGAAGTCTTTTTGTTCTAATATTGCGACCTTTAAGTCTGAAATCGAGTGACCAGAGAGATTGAAGTGTTCTCCGACGGGTTCTTGAATGTTATAATTCTTGACGTCTGATTTGTGTCCAATTATTCTTTTACGTAGAGACTGTCCGGTTTGGCCAATGTACATGGCAGAGGGGCATTGCTGGCACACGATGGCATATATCACATTGGTAGATGTGCAGGTGAACGAGCCTCTGATAGCGTGGCTGATGTGATTAGGTCCTATGACGATGTCCACTGAATAGATATGTGGACACAGTTGGCAATGGGCTTTGTTGCAAGGACAGGTTCCTGGATTAGTGGTTCTGTTGTGTGGTTGCTGGTGAGTATTTGCTTCAGTTTGGGGGGCTGTCTGTAAGCATGCATGGTATGTCTATCCACTAAGGCAAAAGCTATGAAGTTTAAAATTACATTAAGGAAATCTTTCCACGCATGATTAAGAATACATAATTCAACACCTCATAATTATTCAAAAGACGCTAAAGTAAAACATTAAAGAGACTGTAGCTACAAGCTTCCTTTGACACTAACTTGCATTAAGTGTATGGTATTTCATCTGTTCATATCAACTCAACTAAGAAAATGTCTTCTCTCGTCTACAATGTAGCAGCTTTGTTTTTCATAGCTTTGATCTTGAATATTTTTGTAAGTAAGAAGCCCTTGCTCAATAAAATGATTAATCCCAGTGATAAATACTCTACATTTAGCTCTTCAGCTCATAACAGGAAGATTGCTTGCTTGCAAATATGGATGCCAAAAAAAACCCAACAATCACTAAATGTGCTAAATATACTACAAGAAATAAACCATTTTAGATGCATTACCTCCCCGCTGTCAGTTGAAACGTGAAAAAGACCTTTATGGTGTTGAAAGCCAGTGTACATTAATTATACATAATTAATTGGCACTATTACAAAATATGGCCCCTTTGGCTTATGTGGAGCAACATGGCTCATATTCATCTTTACCACAAGGAAAAAAAAATCATTAAGCCAATGATCATTATGTTCTTGTATTAAAAAGATTAGCATTTGATTATACATTCTGCTAAACCAGCTACCTTCACTGGTGGAGACCCAGCAATAAAAATTTGAATTTGCATCCAAGTAGACAGATTACCCTAAATTTGAGAAAGGTCTTTTTCCTTCTCGCCTAGCAGCAAAAAGCTGCTTGTCTCTTTTCTAATTTCAGCTGAAATTTGGCATCTGCTCTAGGCTCCAATTTGTATTTATTAAAATTAATAAACTGCCATCCTGTACAATTAGATAGATATAACATATAACAATTATGAACTGCGATTTTTCTCCAGAAAGCTTGACAAAACAACTAGAAAGAAGAAGAGTTTTTCTTTGTTAGTTTAGTGCTTTTTTTAAACCTTTAGAAAGCATCTCACCAAACAAAATTCAGTTAATTCAAATCCTACCACCAAAAAAAGGCCACAAAGGACCTGATTCTCAACTAATATAAGTTTTATCCTGGTGTAGCTCCATTAACTTCAATGTAGTTATTTATACAGATGTAAGTAAGTGAAGAGAATCAGGTCCCAAATGTGGTTCACTATCAGAAGCACCTGTGGGTACTGAATTCTACATGACAGCTGTAAAATAAGGCAGCTGTAGCTCACTGAAGTGATATCTAGGTCATGAGCTTATATATTTACTATTTCTTTCTCAAGTCTACATTACTTGACACAAAATGAGTTACACCTCCAGGCCTCTCCATACAAAAACTTTTTTAAGGACTGCAAATTCAAGATTCTCTCTACAGTATTCTTGAAAACTTGCATGATAGGACGTGCTATTGGTGTAAAAGCTTTAAATAAAGTTTTTAATTTAAAACAAAAAATCTATATAAATCAGCACTTGTTAGGCCACTGCTGGTCTGCTAAATAGTGACATCATCTCCAACACAAGCAGTCTTGGGGACAGAATACTGGATCACAAGTGAATTTCCATCATACCTTATGGGTTGTTAAAAAGCAACTTTGTTTTAAGATTAAATAACATTTTCTATTTCTATAGCATCATTTATTCCAGAAATTCAAAGCTTTTTACAAACATTAATTAATCCTCACATCATCCACATGAAGTAGAGAAGTATTTTTATAACCATTTTATAGATGGGGGAAACTGAGGCAAGGAGCTGTGAATTGACTTGCCCAAGATCAAATATAGCAACTTATATAAGAGCATTAAAAAGACTCAAGGAGCTTTAACTTCTGGTCCCTGCTGCAACCACTAGTTAATACTGTCTCACTCAACATAAAGCTCTCCTCATTATTAAAACCAGAATCAAAGCAAAATGGAAAAAGATTTCCAGTCTCTAACCTTTCAGCTCCCCCAAATTAATGAATTGCAAATGATGTCATTTTAAACAACATTCACCACCACCGATGCTCACAAATGTGGATTTTAATTTAAAAAATTTTATTCACAAATACAACAAACATGGTGAGAGAAGTACTTGACTTCATGTGAATTTACACATATAAAATGAAGGCAGTGATCTTTTAAAACAAGGGAACTTGCAGGGATGATAAATCTAAGTATTGGACCATATCATGTTGTTAATTAATTTTTTAGACAAAACTCTGCATTATTCCAACAGGGATCTTACACTCATGGCCCACTGTTTGCAATTTAAGACTGAATGCTCATCATGGAAATAACACTAAAACAGGAATGTAATTTAATCTGAACACAACATAGCAAACCTATGAACCCTGATTTAAAAGTCTGGATTTATTTCTCTGCAAAGAATATGCCAGAACAATTTTAGTTTGAACACAAAGAGCTCAAATCCTGCAAGTCTTAGGCAAAATATCCACTGAAGGCAATAGGCCCTGGTTCATCATTGCCCTGCAACCCCCCTTATGCCAACTAAGGTAAACTGGTGGAAAGGACCCATACTACAGGTGAAAGGCTCTCCAGGAGATCTTTGCAACTGCTCTCAGGCTCTCAACCAGGGGGCATTCTGGGATGGGGATAGGAGAGGAGGTGTGTCAGGGGCAAGAGGCATGCCCCGCACACACCTGTGCCCCGATGATTCTGTGCCTACAAAAATGTCCACAGAAGCTACTGAAGCAGATGCACGATTTGGGCTGTCCTAGCTGAGAACAGGATTGAATTAGTAGATGCACAAACTGCCTTTTCTCTGTCCCTTCACTAGTGTAGAATCTAATCCAATGAGTTTTGACTAAGAATTGCAGGATTAGACCCAAGATTATTACCTGTATCCCAGAAGATTAATTTTAACACTAAATTATATAAGCTTTGTGCACATTCCTTGCCAAACAAGTTCATCACCTTTTTTTTACACCAGTCTGGATTTTCTCCCAAAGATTTTATTCAAGAGCACTTATTATATATCCCAGCTAATATTTCAGTCCTCTTCTGCAACTCTGTTGTTTTTCTCAGTATGAAAAAATATCACCTGCATTAATATTTAATTGCCATTTATATTTTCTTTCCCATTTACTAAATAACAAGACCAGGATAGGCCTGAAAACAAAATGAAGTAAAAAAAAGAATGGAACCCCCTCACTTGAAAAACAAAACTAAAACCCTAACGATGCTTCATTTGGTTCTTTATCAAGGACAACATTAGACATAAACAGAATGTATAAATGCATCGAGTCAACCCCTCTCCCTCCTCTAAGCCCATCTCTTCTCTCCATCCCACCTCCCTTCTTGCCTCCACACACACCCCTCACCTAAACTGTCATCTTGGCTCTTGTCTTCTGTATGTTGTCCCCCTATTTGGATTGCAAGCATTCAGGGGCAAGGAATATGTTTTATCTTTATGAGAGCTATGATAATTGATGGCACTGGTATGTTTCTTAACATATAATAAATTAATCCCATGATTAGGGCAGGATATATTCCTCTGCTATTGAGACAAATCCTGCAATCCTTACGCTGGCAAAACGCCCATTGACTTTAAGGAGTATTTTGCCAAGACAGGATATTGGATATAAAACTGATACCAGACTGGATATTAGTTGAAAAGCAAAGAATCAATAATGGGTTTTATGACGTTTTGATTGTTTTTGATATGACTATTTTGATGCTTTTTACAGCACCTCAGGTGAAGTTCGTGGGGGGGAGAGAGTTGTATGATATGTCAGAGTCTAACAGTTACCTCCTCTATGGTAAGGCAAATTTACTTTTCATCAGTTGATGTGGTTCATTTTAGTTCACTGGCTACCAGGATTACTTTAAAGAGCATATTAAAATGTGTACAAATGTTTTCACTTTGGTTTGTTACATGTTTTATTAAAGGCTTTCAAGTGCAATTAGCTATTAATTAAGAATGTATTATTATTGTACATTAAATTATCATCTGCTCTTACATTTTGAACTGCAAAAGAAAAAAATATATTTAACTTGCTTTCTGATATACTTGTGCATCTAGTCTCACCTTATAATTTTGGGGTCATATAAGAGATCCAGGCTATGGGAGAGACTTGCTGGGAGACTGGGCCTGCCCATGAACTTTGCAAGTCTGTTCAGTCTAGGTTCTTATAAAATGCTCATCACCTTTGGCACTGATCTGGCAAATGGCTCTGTGCAGGACCCAAAAAGAACCCCACTGACTTCCACAGGGCTCTTTGTTAGTAGTTATGAGCATCACTAATATGCAAAAAGAAAAGGAGTACTTGTGGCACCTTCGAGTCTAACAAGTTTATTTGAGCATAAGCTTTCGTGAGCTACAGCTCCCTTCATCGGATGCATTCAGTGGAAAATACAGTGTATATAAATCTCCCCACTGTATTTTCCACTGAATGCATCCGACGAAGTGAGCTGTAGCTCACGAAAGCTTATGCTCAAGTAAGTCTCTAAGTTTGTCTCTAAGGTGCCACAAGTACTCCTTTTCTCTTTGTGAATACAGACTAACACGGCTGCTAGTCTGAAACCTGTCACTAATACTCAGACACTAATTATTCCCCTTCTCTTTCAACTGGGTTCATGTGTCCAGATCCCTGAATCCACAATGTATCCATATATACACATAAGCGCGGGGGGGCGGGCAACCATAACATTTGCAGAACCCCAACCAAGACTGGGGCTCCAAGCAGATATGGGCTGGAGGCCATCTGGAATGATGTGGTGGGTAGATGAGCCATGTAGTGTCTTATGTAATTCACACTGATGTGTGATACAGAAATGTGCAGAGATACATGTTGTGAGGCAGATTGTTAATTTCTGTGACCTCCAAACTGCTGGACAGTGGGTAGCGGGATATCGAAAGGAGCAGGGCTATTAGTCTCAAATGCCTGCAGGATGTCCCCCAAAAGGAATGGCAGCCCTGCAAGAATAAGTCACTTGTGCCCTGCTTGATGTGTCTTGGTGACAGCAATTGCTGCCAAGTTCATAAAGCAGAGAGCTTGTTGTTGGTGCATGTGGGATGTTGATGTCTGTACCCCATCCCCATGTATTCTTCACGCCACGTCCTGGCGAAATGGGGTAAGCAGAGGGCAAGTTAAAAGATTCCCTAATGTCAGGTGTTCAAGGTTTCTCAGACATCCACCCATATCAGACCATCTGAAGGGAGAAAAGCAGCAGAGAAGCTAAATGGTTCTACATCACGCTGGGAGGAGTGACAAGCATGTTATGGGGACCCCCACGTTCATTGAGGCAGCCAGGCTGAGGGGAGCCACCCTCACTCCCTGGGAGGGAAGTGGCTTGCACGCTAAGGAGACCCGACCCCCTCCGCTCTGTGGAGCACAAGGATGCCCAGAGCAACCCCTCATTGAGGCAGTTGGGCCAAGGGGTATCCTCTGAGAGTGACAGCCAGGCTAAGGGGACCCCATCGTTGAGGTGAGTAGGCAAAGGAGGGCTCACTCCGAGTGTCAGGGGGAGCAGCAGGAAGGCCAACCCATCCCCCACTATCACAAAGGCAACTTGGTGGACTCCCCCAGTTCATTTTCATTAAAAAGGATGGGGATGGCACCTTCCCCCCAGAAATAAAAACAGACTAGCTTCCATTTATTGTGGCTGCTTGGGAAGAAAAGGTAAAGAAAATAATCCCTGTGCCCAACATGGCCGCCCACCCAGCAGCAGCCCTAGGAAGGGGGTGGGAGGCACGGAGACAAGGGAGTCTGCAATCCTTCTCCCCGCAGCGACGGGAACCAGCATGAGGGGAGCGTGGGAGGCACTTTAGGACGGCGCATGGGTTGCTCTGTGCAGTGTTTAACCCGTTATGTTCGTCTCCAGCGAGCCGAGAGGGAGGGGACGTGGGGGGGCTGACGCGGAGGGAGCAGCCGGGGCCGCATCACTCCCCTCCCTTCAGAGGGAGGAGGGGGTATGCGGATCACTCCGCCTCTCCAGTCAGCGAAGACGAGAAAGCGAGCAAGTAGATATTCCGCCGCCCAGCGGGAGCAGCTCCTCCCCCCTCCCCTCAGGAACCCCGATCCCTCCCTCACCGGGGCTCGCGCTCCCTCCCCGCTAAGCGCGTCTGGCGGCCGCTTTGTGTACGGCGCGCGCTGCCCACCCCCCCCACCCGCTCACAGACCCGGGCGGTTCGAACCGGTTCCAACGGTCACCGCCACCCGCATTCTTGTCGTGCGCGCGCGCCGCCAACCTCTCCCCCCCGTAACCCCCCCCCGAGTCTGATTGATTCTGCAGCGTCCGCCCCCCCCCCCCCAACATAACGGACTCGCGCCAACTCACCTTTCTCTCCGTCTCCCGCCGCTGCCGCCGCCTCCTCAGCCGAGCTTGGCTCGCTCGCACACGCTCTTAAAGTGACACGCACCCCACACAACCTCTTACAGGGCGAAGTGGCCGGGCGGGGAGCGCAGGTTGCATGAGCTCCCCCCAAATATTTTTGCCCCCCTTTCCGAAAAAAAGAAGCTGCGGGTTGATACACACAGAAAGGACCAACAGACACACACACACACACACAAAAAGGGGACCGAACCGGCGGAGGGATACGGTGACGTCATTTCCTCCTCGACTCCAATGCCTTCTTCTGATTGGCTGACTGAGGTGACATCACTGGGACCAAGGCGCATCCTAACTTGGCATGGGGAAGTTTGTCTGAGGCACAAATTTTGGGGGGTTTCTCTGGCAGGGAGGTTGATTATAGAAGGGGACTTTTTTTTTTAGGTTGATCCCACTGGCATGTCCAGGAATGACTGGGAAGATGGAGATTTGGGGGCAGGGAACTTAGAAGTGGCCAGTGCTGCCTTTTAAGGGCCTTGTGGCGAGCCGGTCTGCCTGGGTTGTGCTGCCTGATGAAGGCCAAATAGTTAATGGTCCAAACTGGTATTCAATGTATCCTAACTTTTCCTACAGCCAGCAAAGGGAGTTTGGAGGCAGGACTTGAACCCACCACCTGCAGCGGGTATTGCCTTTGGCACGGCTAGCGACATGGCAACGTCTCAAACCCCTCGCCTGCACCACTTATTGGCTTTGGCATGATTAATGAAATGGCTGAGTCTCAAGCCCACCATCTGCAGCAGGTATTGGCTTTGACATGGTTAACGGTGTGACTCTCAAGCTCACCAGCTGCAGCAGGTATTGATTTTGGCCTCATTAGTAACATGGCAAGGTGCCAAATACACCACCTGCAGAGGAGGTTTTTGGGTGGTTGGCAACATGGCTAAATCTGGAACTGAGCCCAACACCTGCAGTAGTTAATGGCTTTGGGTGGTTTGCAATATGGCTGGCACTAGAACTCCCCACCTGCAAGATACAATGTTATTTGGTGGTGTAGTAACATGGTTGGGTTTCAAACCTGTCACTGGCAGCCTTCCTCCCCCTCCTACCCTTATTGGTGTAGCCACAGGATTCAAACCATTCACCCAAAACAAGTAACATTTCTTTGATAGCTAGTGATGTGGTTGGGATTAGAATCTGCAGCCTGGAGCGTATAGGCGTTTTTTGTGGTTAGCCATGTGTCTGCAACTTCAAGCTACACTTGTAGCAGGTAACTACTTTTGGTGATTAGTGACATGGCCAGAATCTGAATCACTTTTTAGTCAGTCAAGACCAAAAGTCATTACCAACAGACATTTTGGGGCCTCCGTGATAGGAGTTGGAATTAAAAAACAGTTTCATGTCCTCTCCAGAAAACCCATAATTCCATCAGTATTTGGCACTAATTTCTTCCCTCACTGGCAGCTTGAGCAAAGAGACCAAGGAATAAATGGACCCTGGACATTGAACATCTCTGCTGTCCTCCAGGGGGATTGTTGCAGGACAGGACTCGGGCACACTGACATGGAGATCAGAGAGTGTATAGCAAAACTGTAGGCACTGCCCAAGTGGCTATAAAAGTCCTGTTCAGCAGGATGCTTAAACACATGCCTAACTTTAAGTATGTGATTAATCCCAGTGTAGTCATTGAGACTACTCAGAGCTTAAAGTTAGGCACTTTTGCTGGATCAGCACCATAGACTTTTGATTTCCAGCACATTACATCAATGGCTAAAATTCTCACACAGACATGAAATGTTTTAAATCCTTAATAATAGTAATCACATTTATAATTAATACATACATTTAATAATAATCAGTAATACATTTTATAGTAACCACATACAATTACAAAATGAACAATGACAGTATGCTTAACTGATAATACACATAACAGTAATCAAATCAAACATTGTTATTACGAATATATATTTAACAATAATAAATGTATCATTAATATTTTACATTTATCAATACTGAACAATAATATTAAAATTAATTATTTTGTGTAATAGTAAATAGTTCACTTATATATTTGTTAATCACTATTAATAAATAGCTATTTACATCTTCAGTGCACATTAAAAACATTAACTTATGTTTTCTCACAACACTCCTATGAAGTTGGTCTGCCCAAATGGACCAACTTAATGAGGCATGCACCTGATGCTAGCATGTTATTTATTATCCTGGAATTTATTAAACATGCATATTAGTCTTCTTCTGATGGACCACTATGAAGTACCAATCATTGTTCCCAGCTCACACTATGCATCAGGTTACTCAGCCACTTACTGGTGGGAAGTGTTTGCATGTAACTATCTGTGTATCACTTCTCTACCATTTAAAGTTCCAAATCGCTGCTAGGGTATTTCCACTGAAGTCAACAATAGTAGTAATAATGTGTATTTATTTGTTTATTTGCACTGCAATCATACCTAGCAACCCCAATCATGATCCTGCACCCCACTGTGTTAGGTGCTGTACAAAGGAATCATTTAATGAAATACCAGCAATTTTTGCTTGCTTTTTCCATGAACATTTTCTGGAGCTAGTTGCACAAAGAGTGAAATATTTATGAAACGAAAATTAAGAACAGTTCCTTGAAGTTAATTATTTTCATCGCTGGTCTACACTTCGAAATGGAAATGTTAATAAAATGTGTCTACAAGGAATTGAGATATCATTAAAATAATGGAACTAAAAATGGGAATGTTTTATAACAATAACAGATCAATAACTATTGTGGTAAACACTTAAAAATCAACATTTACCACACCACAAGATTTGATTTCTCTATTGTATTTACAATATTTCTTAGTGAATCCTGCTGTTTTCTATTCTATGATCTCTGTCTTCATCCAATGTATACAATTAAGATATCAAGTTCAAGATGAGCCTAATAAGCAAGACAAAAAGAAGTAGAGGATTTAACTGTATGCAGTCACCTCAGTACTGGCAAGTTGTTTTTAACTGTGTGGTGGGTACATATGAAACAAAAGGGAAGACAATGCCACTTTAGGCCATGTATCAAGCCTAGGATTTCCTGGTTGCCACTGTGCTGCTCACTAGGCTGCTCAGAAATTCACAGTGATAGTAGAGTTAGGATTCAGATACTCATGCTCCAAAAAGCTCAGACAGATGTCTGAGAATAAGGGAGAATCTTCCTTAACTGATGGCAGTGTAGTGTTTATGACACACAACTGATCACTCCTGATTCTACCCAGCAAAGAACATTAGCACACAAACACTGGCAAGTTAGTTAGGCATAATATAGATTTTTGGATTTAGGACCTACTACTAAATAGAATGAAAAGGCCCAGTAGGCTTACTATTAAATTTATCAGTCTCTAAAGAAAAATTAACTATTTATTTGAGAGCTAGTCTTCATGGAGAAACGGGTGGAGGTGAGGTCCAGGTGTGTCAACTAACCTTGATCTACCTATGTCATTATTCCTAGCATGGATGCATTGTAATGCCTTTTAACACAATTGAACAGGTTGAGATACATACCACAACCTAACCTCGACACATTTGTCTAGTGCAGACTAGCCCTTAAATTACCGTTTAGCAAAAGTATGAGTGACACAGCAAAGATTAATTGATACATCAAACTAGCTGTTCCAAAGATAGTAAATTGGAGCATTGTGTTTAGCTTCTGCAGTCTGCCAGTTTTCTTGGAAGCCTGCCATGTAGGGTTTTTGCCATGAGTCTAAAATTGGAACCACCTGCAGCTTGGTTGGTGTCAAGGCAAGAACTCAAAAGGTTTCAACATGTGGTTTCCTAACCACTGAGAAAGTCATTGTAAGGGTGTACTATAGCTTGGAAATGGAACAACAGAAAGCTTTGTTATATCATTTCACAAGCAGTTTTTCACACCATATAGTCTGGGGCTGACTGGAAGAATCAGTAAAGAGGTCTACAAAGCAGAAGTTGCCGCTTGGGATTATGATTTTATTGTTATTTGGGTGAAACAAATTTATTGAACACATCAGGATTTGGTGGTTTGGAACTTTAAAGAGGCACGAGCAATTATACTTCTGACTAAAATGTTTTTCCTACTAATAGTCTCAGTTCAGCAAGGTACTTAAGTATGTGCCCAACTTTAAGCATGAGAGTCCCACTGGCAATCTAAAATGCCCAGCATTACTATAATTGACAGATTAGGGGCAAATTTTCCCCTCTTATTTTTTCAATTTATTTTATACATTTGTCAGCACTTTGAATATAGTCAGATTTGCTATTTCCTTTTTATTCTTGAGATGCTGTTCTCTCTCTACTCATGCAGTTGAATTCACATGTGGGATCTAGAATGATTTTATTTGTGATAAATTAATATATATTTGAGATTTCTTGAGATCTGAAAGTTTCAGACTTCTGCATGTTTTAGTATTGCACTTAATTTAAAAGCTTTAAACATAAGAACAGCCATGCTTGGTCAGACCAAAGGTCCATCTAGTCCAATATCTTGTCTTTTGACAGTGACCAGTGCCTGGTGCCCTAGAGAGAATGAACAGAACAGGTAATCACCAAGTGATCCATCCCCTGTCACCCATTCCAGCTTCTGGCAAACAAAGGCTAAGGACACCATTGATGGACCTTTCCTCTGTGAATTTAAGTTTAAAAACTTTGCCTTTCTTTCCTCCCAAATAAACATTGAAATAAATGCCTCCATCTTTCTAAAATAAGCCTCCCTAATCTCCATGAGAAGCATCTGAGAGAGAGCATTCATCTGTTGAGGAGAAATCAACAGCATTACTTTACCCCACAAGATTTGTATTTCCACCTGCCAGAATCTACCTTAATATTTTGCATAATCAGATCCTAATAATACCTAGCCATATTAATTTGTTTAACTTAATCCCTAAATAAATCAAGTTATTTGTTACTCATTTAAATTCACAAGGTATAAAAATGGCTGAATTGCTAATTCTTGGTAAGAATAAAATTTTGATTAAGAATTGTTTAGTTTATATCTATAGATTCCCCCCATCCCCTCCCAACCTGACCCCGCCCCCCCCCCACACTCCCCCAAACCAAACCTCCATGATTTTTAAATTTTCAGGAATAATATTCCTTGGATCACTCACTTACTGATTAAGTATTAGTTACTATTATTTAGTATGTCTGCATAACAACAGAATTAAATCAGAATAACATTTAAAAATGCAGTCTGCTGCCCATTCTAGCACCAGAGTTCCTTTCTGTAATGGATAATGACTTCTGAGGGTTCCAAAGCAGTGGCAATCAGAGGTAGAACTACCTTGTGTACCTGTGAAGTAAGAAAGGAGATCTTAAACCATATATCTATAATAGGATTGTGAATAAATGTAATCAAACATCTGAACTTTGACACAGTGTTCCTAAGGTCACAATCTAGACACAATCATTCAGCTGTCAAAGGCCTAATGTCTAATGATATCATTGCCAGTTGATTTCAATTATCTTTAGACTCCAGTACTCCAGCCAATAGTTTTCTGAGATTATCTGATGCTTGCTTCTGTGGAATAACCCCCTCCTGACCTCTTTCCCTATAATTTTATTTAAACTATTACCCACGATTTTAGTAGGTACTTTGTAGTCCATGTTTCACCACAAGGCTATTTTGTAATTAATACATGGCTTTTGGTCTTTTTAAAGTTTATAAATGAAGAAGACCACAGCTTCAGTCTTGGTATCTGATAAAAGTATTCTTTCATTAAATATACTCACAAGATATTGAGTCCAAAAAGTCCTCCATCTGGTGTACAAAATTCCTCTAGTAAGCTATCTTCTCCTGCAAAGTTATACATTTTCAACCTCTTGATATAACTTAATGTAGCAAATAGCCAAGAAAATGAGCACATGAAAAATTGGGAATTTAATTTTAAAGCTATCTGGAAATTATATAATCCAATGAAGAGAGTTGGTAGTTTATTTTCAGCACAGCAATCAACATTTACTACAGAATATATTTATTGTCATGTGTTTTTTATTAAATGGTTCTGAATTGCAACTAAGCACTTGATTGTCACTAGCCCTGTGTGCTGGTTTGCTCCCTTGTGCCGACTTTCCCTACTGCTGCTCACAGTACTTGAAGGGAAACAGACTCCAACACCACTTTCTACAAGCCATTACCCTCTGATCCCACTGAGGGTTACCAAAGGAAACTACATCATTTGCTCAAGAAACTCCCTGAAAAAGCACAAGAACAAATCCACACAGACACACCCCTGGAGCCCCAACCAGGGGTATTCTATCTGCTACCCAAGATCCATAAACCTGGAAATCCTGGACACCCCATCATCTCAGGCATTGGCACCCTGACAGCAGGATTGTCTGGCTATGTAGACTCCCTCCTCAGGCCCTACACTACCAGCACTCCCAGCTATCTTCGAGACACCACTGAATTCCTGAGGAAACTACAATCTATCGTGATCTTCCTGAAAACACCATCCTGGCCACTGTGGATGTAGAAGCCCTCTACACCAACATTCCACACAAAGATGGACTACAAGCCGTCAAGAACACTATCCCCAATAATGTCACGGCAAACCTGGTGGCTGAACTTTGTGACTTTGTCCTCACCCATAACTATTTCACATTTGGGGACAACGTATACCTTCAAATCAACGGCACTGCTATGGGTACCCGCATGGCCCCACAGTATGCCAACATTTTTTTGGCTGACTTAGAACAACGTTTCCTCAGCTCTCATCCCCTAATGCCCCTACTCTACTTGCGCTACATTGATGACATCTTCATCATCAGGACCCATGGAAAAGAAGCCCTTGAGGAATTCCACCATGATTTCAACAATTTCCATCCCACCATCAACCTCAGCCTGGTCCAGTCCACACAAGAGATCCACTTCCTGGACACTACGGTGCTAATAAACGATGGTCACATAAACACGACCCTATACCGGAAACCTACTGACCACTATTCCTACCTACATGCCTCCAGCTTTCATCCAGACCACTCCACACGATCCATTGTCTACAGCCAAGCTCTATGATACAACCGCATTTGCTCCAACCCCTCAGACAGAGACAAACACCTACAGGATCTCTATCAAGCATTGTTACAACTACGATACCCACCTGCTGAAGTGAAGAAACAGATTGACAGAGCCAGAAGAGTACCCAGAAGTCACCTACTCCAGGACAGGCCCAACAAAGAAAATAACAGAACGCCACTAACCATCACCTTCAGCACCCAACTAAAACCTCTCCAACGCATCATCAAGGATCTATAACCTATCCTGAAGGATGACCCATCACTCTCACAGAGCTTGGTAGACAGGCCAGTCCTTGCTTACAGACAGCCCTCCAACCTGAAGCAAATACTCACCAGCAACCACACACCACACAACAGAACCACTAACCCAGGAACCTGTCCTTGCAACAAAGCCCGTTGCCAACTGTGTCCACATATCTGTTCAGGGGACACCATCATAGGGCCTAATCACATCAGCCACACTATCAGAGGCTCGTTCACCTGCACATCCACCAATGTGATATATGCCATCATGTGCCAGCAATGCCGCTCTGCCATGTACATTGGCCAAACTGGACAGTCTCTACGTAAAAGAATAAATGGACGCAAATCAGACATCAAGAATTATAACATTCAAAAACCAGTCGGAGAACACTTTAATCTCTTTGGTCACTCGATTACAGACCGAAAAGTGGCAATACTTCAACAAAAAAACTTCAAAAACAGACTACAAGGAGAGACTGCTGAATTGGAATTAATTTGCAAACTGGATACTGGATTTAGGCTTGAATAGAGACTGGGAGTGGATGTGTCATTACACAAAGTAAAACTATTTCCCCATGTTTATTCTCCCCCCCCCCCGCCCCCCACTGCTTCTCGGACGTTCTTGTTAACTGCTGGAAATGGCCCACCTTAATTATCAGTACAAAAGGTTCTTTTTGCCCCGCTCTCCTACTGGTAATAGCTCACCTTACCTGATCACTCTCATTACAGTGTGCATGTTAACACCCATTGTTTCATGTTCTCTGTATATATAAATCTCCCCACTGTATTTTCCGCTGAATGCATCCGATGAAGTGAGCTGTAGCTCACCAAAGCTTATGCTCAACTAAATTTGTTAGTCTCTAAGGTGGCACAAGTACTCCTTTTCTTTCTGCAGACTCTGCAGAGCTGCTCTGTTCCCATCTGTTGGAATTTTTTTCTGAGACCTTTTCCAATCGGTTCACAAGAAATTAGCTGAGATCTGGACTTGCCACTGAGGTGTTGTTTTTTTTTAATTGGTATACAGCAACACTACACTAAGGTGATTAAACTCAAATGCAGGAGGAAGGGTGTAGGCGTTTACCACAGCGCCAAACGCTCATAATAAAAAAATCAAATTATATACGTACACTAATGCATACATATTCCATTTTGCATTGTATCACACATAATAATTGGTTTAATAATTTTTTTTAACCAATCCTTGTACAAGTCCAGAAATGTCCACAAGCTACAAAATATGCTATTAAACAAAGCTGCAGCTGCAAGCTTATCACAGATTATTCTTCTTACTATTTCTTTGTCTTTTAAGAACATGTTATTTACAAGGCCATTTGTAAATTCATGCTTTGTCCATTGTTAACCTCTATTTCCTTACTTCCGTTTTCTTTCATTGTTTATGCAAGGCCTATGTTGCCTTGCTTAAAAGCGTAGAGAGGTTTCATCCCCAAGATGGCCAACATAGGTACACTGCCCAACGTGTTGGTGTATGGGGTGCCAAGTATAGATCTGGTGCAGTTTACTAACTCCCTAGAGCAGCCAGGAAACTGGGAGAGAGATTGTGATTTCCTCCTGGGCTGTTCCAGAATCAGTTCTGCGCCTACCTACCCACCCATTACTCTGGGCAAATTGCTCTGTCACAATCTAGGCTGAAAGAAATATAGAGACAGAATGTGACACCCACTGGATAGTACTTACATCACAAGAGGTCTTGCTGAAATCAATGGGATTTTTTGTGGCGTAAGATACAACCAGTCAGGGATCAGTCAGTGTGAATGAGGGTATCACAGTCTGTCCCACAATAATTAGGAATTATGTTTCAGTGGAAATATTGCTTGACCTTTGTGTTTAGACTCCAGCGATTCCTTGTTGATGGCTTAACACCTCTTTGTTAAAGGAGCAACACAGTGCCTATGATTTTATCATGAGTCTTGCAATATTTGATGTTTTCCTTAAGACCCCAGCTGCTGGAATCAAGAGACTGTTGTTTTTGTTAAGTTTCAGAGTAGCAGCCATGTTAGTCTGTATTCGCAAAAAGAAAAGGAGTACTTGTGGCACCTTAGAGACTAACCAATTTATTTGAGCATAAGCTTTCGTGAGCTCACGAAAGCTTATGCTCAAATAAATTGGTTAGTCTCTAAGGTGCCACAAGTACTCCTTTTCTTTTTGTTTTTGTTAAGTAAGACTTTAGCCTTCATGGTTAGAGAGAAAAGTTTGAAAACATGAAAGGAGTGTGTCCTAAAGGCTCAGAAACCAGAAGGCAATTAAAAAGAATGCAAAGTTGGGGTTTGTTTATGTTGCTTAATAATCATGAGATTTTAAAACAAACAATCTAATGATTTTGGGGGCCTGACTCCTGACTTTTGAGTGCTTGGGATTGGCAATATTGAAACAGCAATTTGCAAAGGAAATAAAGCAAGAACTTGAATATCACTTGTAAAAGGGGAAAAATGGTCTTAGCCCCTGGTTTGCATCTTTTTGATATATGGAAAGATCCCCCCCACTTTTTCCTTAACATAGGACATCCAGGTCTTGTCTGCCTTGTTTTTCTTGGATGGCTAAAGAAGGGGCAGGTCTAGTACATCCTGGATACCAAGAAAATTGAACCTGATTAATTGCCACGGGAAGTGATTTCCTTTTGACTGTTTCTTTGTTTTTATTAACACCTATTTAACCCAAACAGTTGGAAGTCTTTTGTTAAAGACTTCAGACTCTTAACATTTAAAAAACAAAAAGGAGTACGTGTGGCACCTTAGAGACTAACAAATTTATTTGAGCATAAGCTTTCGTGAGCTCACGAAAGCTTATGCTCAAATAAATTTGTTAGTCTCTAAGGTGCCACAAGTACTCCTTTTTCTTTTTGTGCATACAGACTAACACTGCTGCTACTCTGAAACCTTAAAATTTAAAGATTCAAAAGCCTTCAGTTTGCTCTCAGTCCACATCTCTGTGTCTTTCAAGGGAACACAACAGCAAAGATGAAGTGAGCTGTAGCTCACGAAAGCTCATGCTCAAATAAATTGGTTAGTCTCTAAGGTGCCACAAGTACTCCTTTTCTTTCTTCTAACAGCAAAATTTGACATTCATGATATTTCAAGAACTTTTCATGTGTTTTTTATGCAAATAAGGATGCAAGTTTTATTTTATTTCCTCTTTGAGGCATTTAAAAGGTTTATTTGTTTGGGTTATTTTTATTAGTTAAATGAGGTATTTCAGTATGAAGTCCTATGGGACTTTATCTGAGACAGCTGGAGGTATGCATCAGAAGTTACATAATAAAAATATTCCCTTTTAAGCATAAACCAGTCTATGGACAAGTTATAACCATAGAGTTCTCACTGAAATTTTTGGGTGCATTTGCCAAGATATTACTTGAGAATTTAATCTTGTATGGTTTAATAGGGTAAACAATTATTTAAATAAATTATTGGCCAATAAAGCTGAATATATATACATTGTGCAGATTAAACCTAAAGAATTATGATTCTTTTAAGAAGACGATAAGCATTTGACCTAGCAAATATGGAAACTAGAGACCATCAGGGCTCAGATCTTCAGCTGGTATAGGTCTCTTCTTATTATTCTGGAGAAAGCCCTATTGGATCTCAGAGATATAAATAAAGAGCTTGACTGCTTTTCTAGAAAGCTCCTAACACATGCTGATTAATCTTTTCTTAACTGTTTTTAATTCTGGTCTTGGACAACTGATAATATTATGAGCCAAAATGTGAGCTTGTTACTTGGGCAAACTCCCTGAGGAAAGACAGTAAAAAATTAGTAAAAAGTAGGTTAAGGACCTCAGAATTTATATCCTAATGATCCAAAGGACCGTAGGATTGGGCCCTGAACCAGGATATTTCTCTGGAGGAAGCTGTTGTGGCTATAAAAGTGGTTTTTTTAAATCATCAGTTTTGTTTGTCTCATCAACTCCCAGCTGGGATTTCCTCTTGCAGTTTCTGTAAACATCCATTTGTTATAATTTCAGCATTACAAACCGCAAGCATTTAAAAATCATGAATCAGCCCCTCAAAAATCATGAGATTTAATTTGGGGTCCTTTTTATTGGTTCTGTTTTGACTCACACTTTGGCCATCTTTTTAAGTGGATAGGAGCAGAGCAGGATAAAACTTTAAATTTCTCATGCTGGGTGTCTGCCTTAGGATGAATCTTTTTGGAAAGTTTTAGGTAAAACAGTTCAGGAATTTCCAAGAATGAGTTTAGGGAAAAAGATGTTAAAATTTTTTTTACAACAGTTTCATTGAGAAGCTTTAGTGCCTTCATGGTTTCGAGCACTAGAGATTTGAAATTTGGTAGGGGGTTTCCCTGGTGTCAGTGATGTGCCTTTTGCTGTACCTGTAAAAATTTGCTCAAATATGGGGAAGTTATGAGCCTCTGAAAATCACAGTTTGCACATGCTCAGCAGAGACTTTAGGGTATGGCAGCTAAGAAGTCCAAAGTGTAAGCAGTAAGCATACGCCATCCCTCACAGCTCCTACATGCCACCAGTCTGGGCATCTGCCATCCTCATAGATCGACTGGGACTGCTCCCTCCATGAGCAGCAGGAGCTGAGATTGCTCCTTCTGGCTGCTGGAGCTGTTGTGGCACCAGGCACAGGAACTGAGAGTAGGCAGAATCTCTCTCGTGCTCTCAATGCTCCTCCATGCAGCCAGCATGGAGAAGGAGGAGGCTGCCTGATCCAAATGCAGAGAAATGATGATGGTGAGGACTAAAGGCAGAAGAAGTTGCAAGAGCCAGAGGCTGCGGAGGAACAGGGAGGGAGAAAGGCAGAAGCTAAGCATTGGCGGGAGAGAATAGGAGCAAAGCAGGAAGGAGACAACCTAGGCGCACAAGGGCAGATGGGTCCCCTACAGAGCCTGGAATTTAACACAGGAGCCCTCAGTCTTTGTTCCTTTGTTGTCAGCAAATAACTGTGAAACCCACTTGCAAAGGGTATGATTCATCTAATCTCCAAAGACTGGTCCATGTAGAGGATAACAGCCTACTATTGCTACCAGTTACTCCATTAACTGGTACATTAACTCCATTACATCAAGAATTGTAACATTCAAAAACCAGTAAGAGAGCACTTCAGTCTCCCTGGACACTCAATAGCAGACTTAAAAGTGGCAATTCTTCTTCAAAAACAGACTTCAACGAGAAACTACAGAACTGGAATTAATTTGCAAACTGGACACCATCAAATTAGGCCTGAATAAAGACTGGGAGTGGATGGGTCACTACAAAAAGTACTTTTTCCCTCTCTTGATATTCACCCCTTCTTGTCAAATGTTGAGAATAGGCCACTTCCACCTTAATTGAATTGGCCTCTTTAGCACTGACCCCCAACTTGGTAAGGCAACTCCCATCTTTTCATGTGCTGTAATATTTATACTGCTTACTGTATTTTTCACTCCATGCATCTGGTGAAGTGGGGTTTAGCCCATGAAAGCTTATGCCCAAATACATTTGTTAGTCTCTAGGGTGCCACAAAGACTCCTCATTGTTTTTCCATTAACTGAAGTGATAGAGGTCTGTGTGTGGATCTGAAGGCCTGAATCCTGCTGTTGACCAAATTTTGGGGTCAGTATGGTTCCACATGATGGATTTTTTTTCCCCTTTATTTTTTAATAAACTAGGGAATTACATTCCAAAAAACTATATTAAAAGAACATTAAGGTTGCAAAATCAAGCACCGACAATTTAGGAAAAGCCACTCTTTAATTACACAATCACATACTATTTTTAACACAGGACCCCCGTCTCATTCAATGCAGAGAATGTATGGTACTTTGAGGATGAATCACAGTTGTGTAGTGAATGAGTGTTGTCTGTAGGACCTCTGCCTCATTTGTTGCAGAAGCTGAAAGGTGTGGGGGGTTTGGTTTTGTTTGTTTCTATTGTAATAGGGATGCTGCTTTTTATGACAGTTGGGACTGCAACATGTGCTGCTGGGATGGGTTGGGAAAGCCAAGCAGCATACGGCGGCAGTGACAGGAGGTGAATCTTAGGCAGCTCTGGGTCTCTGTTGGGAACAGGAGATCTTGGAATAGGAGACAGGCTGTGACCTGTCTGTCTAAGTACTTATCTGGACCCCCTAAAAGGTGTGTTGTGAATGAGAGATTGCAAAAAGAGAAAGGATGGTCTTCTGGTTAAAGAAGTAGAATACTACCTTGAAGAATTGAGGTAAAAAAACCTGCAGTTGTGAGTCTCAGGGCCCCAGTCAGCTGGCTCGGACTCGTGGGGTTCAGGTTATACCATGAACACAAATCAGCTGAGCCAGGCCAATCCTGGCTGTGCCACGGGTCTTTTATCGCAGTGTAGACATACCCTTGCACAGGCTCCAACTCCGTGGGTGCTCCAGGGCTGGAGCACCCACGGGGAAAAATTGGTGGCTGCTCTGCACCCACTGGCAGTCAAGCTCCCCACTCCACCCCGCCCCCACCCCCTCTCCTGGGCGCTCCGCGTCCCTGCTTCTCCTCCTAGTGTTTGCTGCCGCAAAACAGCTGTTTCATGGCAACAAGCTCTGGGAGGGAAGGGAGAGGAGCAGGAACATGGTGCACTCAGGGGAAGAGGCGGGGCCAGGCATTTGGAGAAGGGGTTGGAATGGGGGCAGGGCACGGGCGGAGTTGGGGTGGGGCTGGAGGCAAAGGGGGGTGGGGTCGAGCATCCACCAGCACCAGCAGAAGTCAGCACCTGTGTATCCTTGGAGTCTATCCCTGCCTCTGCCACAGGGTTCCTATGTGATGCTGGGCTAGTTGCTTAAAACAAAATTTTCACAGCTGGCAACTACTTGGGTGTTCCTCATTTTGTGTCTGCTCAAAGTGAGACATCTGGGGCCAGATTTGCACAAGTGCTGAGTGCTCCCAACCAGGGTGGATTTGATTTAAATAAAATTGATTTAAATCACTAGTCAGGAAGACTTGATTTAATCATGGATTTCTACATAAAAGTGCATTCTTGTTGATTGTTATAACCTTAATACATATTCTTCACAACTCAGAGATAGCTGTAGGTTTCATTTTTAGAAGGTACACACTATACATTTTTAAACAGTGATTTATTTTGAAAACTTTTCAGATTAGTTTTACAGCTATATCAGAAAATGAATGATTGTTTGGTTATTTCATTTACCAAAGGTAATTGAAGCAGATATTTATGAAGTCATTGGGAGGTGAACTCTCATTAATATTTGGAGGATTTTCTTGCCATGTAGTATTAGGAGGAGAACATCACCAGACAGACATTTAAATTGTTTTATTTAACTAAAACAATGTTAAATATTCTGCATATTTTTCTTCAACAGTAAATAAAAAGCATATGTCTCTCACTTCTCATGTTTATCTCCAGACTCCTTCTCCAGATCTATTCTGTCCCCAACAATCTTCTATTCATTGAACTTTTTGAAACTTTGCACTTTTAAAGAGAGGTAAGGGATTGACTCTGTGTACACAAATTTGCACAACAGGGACAACAGGGTTGAGGTCTATTATTTCTCAGCTCTATAATTTATTTAAAAACATTTTTGCTGTTAACAAGCATGTTATCTCTGGAGACACAAATCCACAGTTTGAGAACTGCAAAACTAAGCATCTCTGATGGTATCTTCTAGACTGAGCACTGAGTCCCACTAGGTAGATAGAAAGATTAACCTAAATAATCTATACAGAAGCCCCTGGAACCCCATAAAATTGGGTCCCTAATCCATGAAGTATTGGAACTCGTTTACAAAACTTTTCTTAAACATTACATGAATATATTGTCTTATACTATAGAATTATATTTTATAATCCCTATTTCATGATGAGATACATTGTAGCTCAAAGGTAAAAATCTGATTTAAATTAAAAAAAAAATGGATTTTTATCCACCCTGCTCACAACTGCAACTGAAGTCAATTGGAGCTATGCTTTGATCACTATGCAAAATGCTAAGTGCTCTGAAAAAAATCAGACCATAGGCATCTCAAATTGAGCACCCAAAGTTAGTGGACATTTTTGGCCTTAATCTCTCTGTGCCTCAGTTCCCAAGCTATAAAATGGGGTAATAATGCCACCTCCTCTCACAGGGATGATATGAAGATAAATTGGTTAATGTATTTGAAGCACTCAGATGGAAAGTTACATCTTTGAGGAAATTAATAACTATATATTCAGTTCAGGGTGGCGGGTTTTACATAAGATCTGGGGCCGCACATTGAATGTGGATGGTAAAAAGAACTATTAAATAACTACTGATTCATGGAGCCAGGGGTTCTGTGGAAAATATACCAGGGTGATCTTGTAATTCAAGACAGTATCATAAAGCATATACACATTATCCTTATTGTGTATGATATTCTTAATTCTAGCATTTCCTAGCTTTTGAATGTTAAGATTGAAAAATCAGTCTTTTCATGTTGTTTTTCTGGATGTAATTCTGTATCAGTTCTTAACCCACCCGCATCTCTGAAGGACTGAATTTCTTCGTCCTACGTTGAGCCACTTGACTAACATCTGTCACATATAGTTCCTTCTCCGCTCTCTCTCTCTCTCTCTCTCTGATCCTCTCTACGGTAAGAGAATTCCATGTGCAGTATAATGTTTTGTTTTGGTAAGGGTTTTATTTTTGGTCCTTTATTTTGATACTTATTTCACAATCAGAAGAGGGAAAAAATAACGTTATTCGGCCAAATCCTTCAGTCCTTACTCAGTCAAAACTCTCAATGCCACTTTTCCTAAAGGTTGCATAATTTACTCTCTTATTTTGTAGACATCCATTTAAACATACACTGTGCTTTACAGACACTGAAAGGACAAGATCCCAATCCCAAGCTGCCTGTAAAGACAAATATGAGAAGAGTATTATTTACAATTGGATGATGATATTTATTTTCCTAGTATGTTTACCCTGACTTTGTTGGCCAACATATTTTGTTTTTGGATTAATGACAACCTTAAAAGCTGAGGAGAATGAAGGTCAGATCCATGCTTCATGAGGAAGGTTTGCAGCTGGTGTGATGATGGGATAAGTGATACAAACAAAGTGTTGCATAATTTTTGGTTTCTTAATGTGTTAAAGTATTGGGTGTGGGGAGAGGTCAGTGAGGGAATATATAGATTGAAACTGACCATCCATCCATCTATCTTGTCCGGGGAAGCTTTGAGCAAAAGTAATTGCCAGCTCAGATTGTAATTGTTGACTTGCAGCATGTGAAATATGTTTGATATGTCTCAGCCCAGTTCCTAGTGTAACAATTATTATTATTATTTTTATCATGGTAACATCTAAGGACCCCACTGTACTAGGCTGTCTGCAAACAAACAACAGACAGTTGTTGCCTTGGAGAGCTCACAATCTAGTATCCACAACACACCCTTAATTGGTACAATTGTTGGTGGTCATAGCACTGAAACCAAAAATTGAAAGAACCTGGGACAACTCAATGTACATGCTGTCTGCATTTGAAGAATTATAGATCAGAACATGATGACGTGCAGATCATCTTGTGGGGTTTGAGAATGGTCTGTATAGACTCTCACAAAGAGCTATAAATAAAAAATTAAAGGAGTACTTGTGGCACCTTAGAGACTAACCAATTTATTTGAGCATAAGCTTTCGTGAAGTGAGCTGTAGCTCACGAAAGCTTATGCTCAAATAAATTGGTTAGTCTCTAAGGTGCCACAAGTGCTCCTTTTCTTTTTGCGAATACAGTCTAACATGGCTGTTACTCTGAAATAAAAAATTATGGCATTTGAAGTTATTTGCTTAATACATACCTTCATTTCACATTCTGTACAGTGCAATCAGGCTGTCATCTGTTATTGCAAAAGTGGGGAGGGTGGCAGATATTGTTAAATCTCATGATTCAGGGCGTAAGATGATTGCTTCAGGTATGAAGAAAAACTCAATCATTCATCACATACAGCATTGCACAACTGGCCATGGAGGAGAAAAAATTTGCCTCCCTGTGATTACTGGGGATGTGGGACACCAGAACAGATGGACCAAATGTCTGATTTTCTATAACCAGTTCAGGGTTCTCAGACATCAGGTGCGGCTCAGACATCAATTAAAAATCTGTGGGCTAAATTCAAAGGACATACAATTTTTGTATTGCTAGAAGTATACTGAATTAGAAACTGATATAGTTATTCTAGTACAAACGCCTCCTGTGGATGTAGGTATGTTATAAAGGTACTTTATAACAGTATAGCTTATAAACCCCTAGTTGTATCATTTTAGCTATATGGGTTTCTAAACCAACATAATTATAACAGTACAAAAACTGTGTTTAGATCAGCCCAAAGCAATGTATAAATGGGTCTAAGAGAATGGAAGTTGGTCATCAACGCTTCGATGTCATGGTAATAAGTGCTATACAGAAACCTTAGACAGATGGAGAGGTAGAACTTACACTCTGAAGGACCAAACGAAGTTGTACGTTACTCATGGTGGTTGTTGTTTTTTTCCCTTCTCTCTTAAACAGAGTTTGTCCTGCTCTGAGTGTTATAGTTTTGACTGGGTGAATGTACTGAACCTGACTTCATCTTGCACCCTGTGCACTGGGCCTGCCAGCTCCACTCTCCTGGCTCCACAGCTCAAGGCTAAGTTGCAGTTCTCCTCCAAGGTCTATATGTACGCAACATAATCAAGGCCCGACTCCAATTCTGTGCTCATGATAGACGCCTTCCAAGGTGAATACTAAGTCTCACTTCTTCCATGCCAACCACTAGACTTAAGTCAAAGATACTTAGTGTTATATTTGTTGTTTTTTTAGTTAACTGAGCCAACGTGAAGCACAGATGGCTAACCTGAGTAACAGCCTGATCATATTGCTGTAACTCATATCCTTGCTCTGGACACATGCTCCCTGCTGTTTGGCACTCTCACTCATTGAGTGGGATTTTCACAAGCCAGCAGTAGTCTAACTCTGCTCTCCATACCTTCAATGGGTAAAACTCCCCATGATTCCAGTGGGAAGAGAGAGAGGCCAATGAGGAGCACTTGTGAAAATCCCACTTGGTGTCTAAAATTTAGGCCCTAGATCCCGCAATTGGGGTCACGTGAATGGACCCTCGGAGCTGTTTGGAGCCCCATTGGCTTCAGAGGGATGCTGCAGAAGCACATGGGTCTTCCTGGAGGAGATCTGATTGCAAGATCAGAGACTTAAAATCCAAACTCTGAGACAGCTCTTCAGTATATGTTCTGGGGGTTGTTTAATACAATAAGCATGTCTTTGGGTACTCTAAAAAAAATAGTAAGGTGGACTAGGGTGATATATTTCAGAGTAGCAGCTGTGTTAGTCTGTATCCACAAAAAGAAAAGGGGGACTTGTGGCACCTTAGAGACTAACAAATTTAGTTGAGCATAAGCTTTCGTGAGCTACAGCTCACTTCATCGGATGCATTCAGTGGAAAATACAGTGGGGAGATTTATATACACAGAACATGAAACAATGGATGTTACCATACACACTGTAACGAGAGTGATCAGGTACGGTGCGCTATTACCAGCAGGAGAGCGGGGGCTGGGGCGGGGGAACCTTTTGTAGTGATAATCAAGGTGAGCCATTTCCAGCAGTTGACAAGAACGTCTGAGGAACAGTGGGTGGGGGCAGGATAAACATGGGAAAATAGTTTTAGTTTGTGTAATGACCCTTCCACTCCCAGTCTCTATTCAAGCCTCAGTTAATTGTATCCAGTTTGCAAATTAATTCCAATTCAGCAGTCTCTCCTTGGAGTCTGTTTTTGAAGTTTTTTTGTTGAAGAATTGCCACTTTTAGGTCTGTAATTGAGTGACCAAAGAGATTGAAGTGTTCTCCGACTGGATTTTGAATGTTATCATTCTTGACGTCTGATTTGTGTCCATTTATTCTTTTACGTAGAGACTGTCCAGTTTGGCCAATGTACGTGGCAGAGGGGCATTGCTGGCACATGATGGTGTATATCACATCCGATGAAGTGAGCTGAAGCTCACGAAAGCTTATGCTCAAATCAATTTGTTAGTCTCTAAGGTGCCACAAGTCCTCCTTTTCTTTTTAGGGTGATATAGTTACTTTTTTAAAATGGTAGCTTGAAAAACACTGAAGTAGGCAACTATTTTTAGCTAAAATTACATGTTAAAAACAAATCATTAAGGAGGGAACAGGGTGTGGGGTAGGCAGTGGTGGGTCTTCTTGTATTAATTTTGATTAAATAAATGAGCCAAAGATATTAACATAACCACAGTGTTAAACAAGGTCTGGTGTTTGGTATATAGAAACTTCAGCCTGCTTAATACCATGGCAAAACACTATTAAAAGTCCTTTGAACTTTTTATTAAAGATACAGAACAGAAGGGAAAGCATTTGAAATGTAAAGTATTAAGTAAGGCTTTCATTTTAACAACATCCCTTGTTCCCTTTCCCTGCAGAGATTTAGAAGGAAAAACCTCATTTGACAGTCTTGTAGATGTTGTTAAAGACAGTAAAAACTGTTCTTCTGGGGAAAAGAGAAGATGTTAGTTGAAATGAGCTGGAACTGTTGCCAAAGTTCAAACCAGTTTCATCTCAGGTAGTGTTGGGATTCACGATGTCTCCAGAGTCCCTCTCTGGCCCGAGTTGGTCAGAATATGTCTCAGGATTAGGACCAAAAGGGTCTGGAGTCCTAGAAGATGCAGACGGGGGGGGGGGGGGGGGTTCGGGGGCAGCCATGATGTGAAGCTCACTCCAGTAGCCTCCATCTGTTCTTCCTCTGATTTTTTTTTCTGTTCTTCTCCACACAAATTCCCTTTTTCTTTCTTTAAGGACCCCCAAAAAGAATGGTGGGTGGTATAGCCCAACACCTCATTATTTAGTCTACCAATTATGCCTAATATCCAACATGCCAATTTTGGTTTGTTAATTTCCGGTTTCACATATTGTTTTTACCAACCATGATTTTGAATCAGTCCTTGAATCATATCGTGGTCTTTTTGTTCAGACTAATTCAGTTTTTCTGTCTCCATTTTGTTCCTTTTCCCATCAACTTTTCTTGTTATAGGTTATTGTATCATCTACTTTTTACAACTGAGCTTGCAATTAAAGTACATTTGTCAGCCCAATTATCACAACGGCCCCCAGAAATTAAACTGTGTAGAATTTGACAAGGTACAAAAATAACTATTAGCAGAAACAGCCCAAGGACAGGTAGGAGTTATAACCTCATATTTCTCTTGAGTGATTCTTTCTGTCTGATTAAAGGAGTGGCTTTGCTCAGAGCCAGAGGGAGCAGTGTCTGCCTAATGTGCCTGGAGACCAGGGTGAACAGTGAGAAAAATAATACATATCCCTTATATAATGCTTTCCATCTGTAGCTAACATGGCAGTATCCCCATTATGAGAGATGAAGAAACAGAGGAACAAAGACAGATTCACAGATTCCAATGCCAGAAGGGATCATTGTGATCATCTAGCCTGACCTCCTATATAACACGGGCCAGGAACTTCCCCAAAATAATCCCTAGAGCAGATCTTTTAGATAAATTTACAATCTTGATTTAAAAATTGGCAGGGATGGAGACTAGAGTCCACCACAACTCCCAGCAAATTGTTCCAATGAGTAATTACTCTGTTAAATATTTACACCTTCTGTCCAAAAGACTAGCCAAACACCCAGCAGGTCAGTGGCTGAGCTGGGAATACAACCCATACTGGCAAATATTAAATGAATTCTCAATAGAGCAGCGATTCCCAAACTTGTTCCGCCGCTTGTGCAGGGAAAGCCCCTGGCAGGCTAGGCCGGTTTGTTTACCTGCTGCATCCTCAGGTTCAGCTGATCGCGGGTCCCAGTGGCCACGGTTTGCTGCTGCAGGCCAATGGGAGCTGCTGGAAGTGGCGTGGGCCGAGGGACGTACTGGCTGCTGCTTCCAGCAGCTCCCATTGGCCTGGAGCAGAGAACCGCGGCCAATGGGAGCCGCGATCGGCTGAACCTGCGGACGTGGCAGGTAAACAAACCAGCCAGCTTTTCCCTACACAAGCAGCGGAAGAAGTTTGGGAACCACTGCAATAGAGCATTGCTAAATTTTCTTGCATCCTTTTTATGCACTATAGTTGAAGCTTTGTTCATTCAAGAATTTGCAGAAGACAAACTTCAGGCCCATTGTCAACATTAACTTAATCACAAAACAGAATACATTTTGCTACAAAATGAAATGCCTTTTCATTGGAAGCAATTGATAGAGGGCAGAGTATCCAAACAGGAAAGAGAAACAATGCCATGTGACATAGACGACCCATCTCACAGCTGGAATATTGAATTGTAACTATCAAGTACTTGGAGGAATTCACAGCATATAATTTTTGAGCACAAAACTTTTGGCAAGTGGTTTGGGAATGGCAAAAAAATTAGTTTAAAAAATGCAAACTGCTCATGTACAATTTGCATACAGGAAAAAGGGCTAAACTCACCAAATAAATTGTTAGCTGCAGTTTGTTCATTTGATTCTACCTACCAGTCCCTTGGCTCTAGTATTGTCAAGGGGGTTCTCAATGGTGGGTTTTGAGAAGAGGTTAGGGTTTCAGTTGAATAATTTGTGGATTGTGGGGGTGAGGGAAGGGATAGGCCTGCAGTTGTACAATGGTACATCCTCCCCTGAGAACATTTTTGGAAATGGTGGGGCAAAAAAATATTGCTCTTTAGAAAGCCAGGGGGAAAAATATTATATTTGTTCCTGATCAGGGACAGTTTAGCAGTATCCAAAGTGGAAGATGATCTTTCCTAGGAGCAGAGAAATCCTTCCCTTCAAATCATCTATTGAGTAGGGCGGGGGGAGGGGGGAAGAGGTGTTGGTTGATTGTGGAAGATGGCTCCCCTCAAAAAAAAATTAAGCTCCGAAGTTTTCATGGGAGAAATGGATCTAACTAACTAGCAGGAAGAGCTTTTGCAGCTGTCTTGCTTAGAGGATTGAAAAAACATGTAAATGAAAAAAACCACCGGCCTGCCAAGCAAGAGACAATTGGGAGCTGTAACTAGGTCATGCATTCACTGCTTGCTGGAGAACTTGAAATATTGCCTAGAAGCAAGAGTTTTATGAACAGAATTGTTTCCTCTCCCTTTCACTGTTAAAAGCCTGTTTTTCCTCTGTGTAAGAAAGCTAGCTATGGTGTGCCGCAAACATACACACATCCCTAGTATATGGGTAGAAGCAGGTGGGAGCTCCACCAGAACCAGCTGCATTACCCAACCTTTGGGGAAGGGAGCAGTAGAGTCCTTCAGAGCCTTAATAGCGTCCCTGTATTATTAGCAGGGAGAGAAGGAGGTGGTGTGCTATTCTGGAACCTCCTACATGCTTTCCACCATTAGACCTCCCCTTTGCAGCTACCTTCCAAACCCTCCTGCCCGCCCACTGAACTGCTATATATGATCCTTCAATACCAGCCTTTGCTCTGTGGAATCTTCTCCTGTCACACTGCAAACGCTGCTTATTCCAAGTCATAAGCAGCTGAGAATCTAACCAGAAGGCACTCAACATGGGTAAGAAACTGTCCCCAGTCTGCAACTAGCATTAGGCATGAAGACCCACAGTTTTGGCTGGTGGTTCCAACCTGTTATCTTGCCGCTGTTGGTATTTGCAGGCTGCAGCATTTATCCTTTGAAACTTCTTACTTTTTCCCTAAACAGGGACTTGCAGATTTGCTACTGAATAACCAGTGCAGAGTACATGTAAGGAGCACTGTGGGCTAAAGTTTTGTTCCACTGATAAAAAGTTTTTCTTTAAGCTACTTAAACTAAAAATAGCACTAAGTTTTAAAATCTTTAACTGCATCTCTTGGTATGTGAGCAACAGCTACATTTGTTTGTTTCAGAATTTGGAAGCTGCATGAAATGAGTAATAACGGTAATCTTGCTGAGTGACTAATTCTGAATCTCCCCTCTTTTAAGGGAGACTGTCAGGTAGCTAAGGACCAACATATAACACTGTATTTACTTGCTTTCTACAAATCCTACTACTAATATAAAGTCCTTTTGGAAACATTTTTTGGGGAAACAATGAACACAAATAGAGGATTTTTTTCTTTAGATATAAATATTCCCCTATATTATTTACAGCCTAAATAGTATATTGTTCTTGTCATGTTACATGAAAAGGTCCTTGAAGACCATGGTAAAAAACCCTTATAGAGGCAGAATGCTAAACTGACTAGACTGACTAGACTGACCAACCTGAATATTTCCTTTCTGCAGTTCTGACCGTATAAATGGTGAAAAGTAAACTAGAGTTTGTTTATTAGGAGGATTTGATTAGTAACACAGATAAGGCTCCTGTCATAATGACTGCAGTGTACATGCCTAAAGAGTGATCCGAATACCACACATATAGAGAAAACTATGTTTCTGTGCCAACACAGAATTGAGATGCTTTATGGATTTCTGATTAACCCTAAATCAATCTCTGATGTGGGAGGAGGAAGCCCTCTTGTGCAGATTTTTAGAGTCGAGACAGAATCCTCGATCTCCATGATCATGAGTGATCAGTTGTTTAGGTGGGGTCTTGTTTCGCTTTTTCACACAAGTGTTATTTTTGGCCCTTTCATACTGTTAATGCTTAGTTTGTGACTGTTGAACAATGGCATAATTACTGCTATTGTCCTCCAGGTCTGCTGTATATGCTTATCAGTTTAATGTGGGCAAAGTTATGTCATAAAACTAACTTGTTTGACTACCTCCTTTTTAATGTGTTACTGGATAAGTTAAACAATCTTGTAGCTGGATAAGAGAACTGCCTGTTTGTTCAAACTAGATGATGTGCAAAAGATATTCCACTGCACCAATCTAATGCTTCCAGTATGAAGAGGAAAACTAAAGACTTACTCCCATTTGATTTGCTGTAAATGGGTTTCCCCCATCTCAAAAAGAGTATAGCACAGACATGCTTTAATGTAAGCTAACTTACAAAGCATACAGTAGTAGTGGTGGGCTGTGTTGATCAATGTGAAAGGTCTGTTAGGCTCATTATACAAATTTGTTTTATGGGAGGCAGTTATAACTTGGCTATAAGAATTTAATGTTGCTGAGTCATGGTACACAGTGTCAAACTCAAATTGTGCAATCATATACATAAAAGTGTAGTTGTTTAGTGGTGCAGTTAAACATGCTGTAATCTTTCATACTCCTTTAACCTCAAACATACTGCTTTAAACTAAATTATGTAGAAAGGTATCCCTTGATTGTGCAAATGGCTGTTACATTGAACTAACTGGCATGCAATACTCTATCCAGAGGCTGAAACAGTTTTTGTGATCATATTGCATGTTGTAAGTTTATAAAATCTATAGTCTCTTTAGGCAGACTTCCAACAACTCCTGTTTGATCTGAACAGTCTGCAGATTTACTGTAGCTGCCTCAATAGGCTTTATAGCTCAGCCATAATAATGTAACAGCCAGGTTGCATAAGCATAAAGGAAATGACCTTTTTATTTTTAAAATACTGTTCTTCTCAGAAATTATTCTTAAAATAGGCTCCCACATCCCATTTTTATCGCTTGCATGGTACCTAGTGTCTTTGGGCTTCTTTTTGTATTCCCATGGCACCTTTGCCCGATAAATCTGAAAGCATTTTACTGCTATTTATTAAAAGTCTACAGCCCCCTGGGATTAACATGATCCAATAGCTGGAAGTTGAAGCTAGACAAATTCAGACTAGAAATAAGGTATATACTTTTAACAGTGAAAATAATTAACCATCGAAACAATTTACCAAGGGTCATGGTGGATTCTCCATCACTGACAATTTTAAAATCAAGACTGGATATTTTTCTAAAATATCTGCTCTAGGAATTACTTTGGGGAAGTTCTATGGTCTGTGTTATACAGAAGGTCAGACTGGATGATCGCAATGGTCCCTTCTGGCATTAGAATCTATGAAAGTATTATTATTCCCAAACAGGCACAGAGAAATGAAGTGACTTGCCCTAGGATCACACAGTGAGTCAGCAATAGCTACAACTAGAACCTAGGTATCTTGAGGTTAGTCCCCTGTTCTAACCACTAGACTAGAGCAGGAGTTCTCATCCTTTTTCTTTCTGAGGTCCCCCCAACATGCTATAAAATTCCACAGCCCACCTGCACCCCACAACTGTTTTTCTGCATATCCACTAGATTAAATCCAAGGCTGGCGTTAGGGGTAGCAAGCAGGGCAATTACCCAGGGCCCCATGAAGCTAAGTTACTTGGGCTTCAACTTCAGCCCTGGGCGGCAGGATGGTGGCGGGGCTCAGGCTTCAACTTTCTGCCCTGGGCCCCACCGAGTCTTAACAACAGCCCTGCTCTCTGGTTTATTTTGGCAGACCCGCTGAAACCTGCTTGCAGCCCTCCAGGGGAGCCCAGACCTCTGGTTGAAAGCCCCTGGACTAGAGGATACAGTCTTCACTTTCTGACTTTGTACAGCAGGTTCTCTCATTTAGCAGAGCTTGGTGTGGTTAAAACACTAGGGTGGGGATGAACTGTAATTCTCAGGGATGACCTTTGGTTGTATAAAGAAAAGGAGTACTTGTGGTACCTTAGAGACTAACCAATTTATTTGAGCATAAGCTTTCATGAGCTACAGCTCACTTCATTGGATGCATACTGTGGAAAGTTTAGAAGATCTTTTTATATACACACAAAGCATGAAAAAAATACCTCCCCCCACCCCACTCTCCTGCTGGTAATAGCTTATCTAAAGTGATCACTCTCCTTACAATGTGTATGATAATGAAGTTGGGCCATTTCCAGCACAAATCCAGGTTCTCTCCCCCTTCCCCTCCCCACACAAACCCACTCTCCTCCTCTTTTCCAGCTTACAGAGCACCCTCTGCAGGCCAGTGTCTCGCCTGCCACAGGTCCCCATGTCCCTCCCGAACCCCGGTGCCTGTTTACCCTGGAGTTCTGCTCTAGTAGTACCCCACTCTCTGGGTCTCCGCTCCCAGGGGAACCCCCCTCCTCTAAACTCAGGTTGCCTCAGTGGCTACTGCCAGTCATAATCTATCCCCCGCTCACTGGGACAGACTGCAGTCTGTAATGGCCACTCATCACTGGCAAGGGGTGAGAACCTGCTGCCTTTGCCTATCCTCAGGCTGTCCCTCTGCAGCCCAGTACCTTTTGTCCTTAAACAAGGCCTGCAGCCTGGCAGTTTACCAGGCTGGAGCTCCTTTTGCCTTTCCCCAGCACTGCTCTGCTTAAGGTACCTTCCTCTCAGGCAGCTAGCCCTTCTCACTCCAGGGCTTGAGCGAGACTCCTTTGCTTCTGGCCCAAAGCCCCCTTATAAGGACCAGGTGTGGCCAGCTACTCCAATCAGCCTATCTTGGCTGTTTTAACTCCTTTTCTCCAGCTGCAGCCCTCTCCAGGGCTGCTTTAACCCCTCCAGGGCCAGAGCGGGGTGACCACCCCGCTACAGATGGAGGTTGGTCCTGGCAGAAACCACCAGAGTCGGAGACCTCCTGGACTACGACAGGGGGATTGGGTGGAGCCCCGCGCGCTCGGACAACGCATGGGGCTTTCCACCCTTCCGACCCCTAGGAGTGTACTCCAGGAGGTGAAGGCTGCCTTGTCACCCGATTCTCTCGTTTTCCTGCAGCGAGCCCTGCAAGAGGGTATTCCCTGCCCACCCCTCACCCCTAGCCCTCTGGATATTTTTCTTGGGTCCCTGTTCTGCAAGCCCCCCCAGCCTCCCCGCTCCCACACTCCAAGGGTATGCAGCCGGTCCGGTTTCGAACCACGCCCAGAAACCATCTGTACACGCTCGTGCTCTATACATTGCATTTCCTCACCTTCGTGTCCCGCCCCGATACCAAATGGCAGGACTATCTTCCACCTAAAAAGGGTGAGGAGCCCTGGTGGGCTAGCCTTTATTCCACCTTGGTCCCACGGCCCGCCGGGGACATTAGTTGATGGCTCCTTCATGAAGCCGTGAGCATGGGCGTGCACCTGGCACGGTTCACCCCTACACCTGAGGCCTGCCCCTTTTGCGGCGTGAGGGAGAACCTGGCACACGCCTATCTCGAATACGCCAGGTTGCAGCCCCTATTCTGGCTCCTCCAGGTTGCCTCTTGTTGAGGTTCTGGCTGCACTTCTCCCCACTTGTTCCTCTTTGCACACCCTATCCATGGCCCCATGAAGTCGCGAGACCTCCTTGTCAACCTCCTCCTGGCTCTGGCCAAAGTCTCCATCTATAATACCAGGAGGAGGATGTTGGACGAGGGGGTGCTCTGCAACTGCGGGATCTATTTCCGTTCCTCCCTAGTTTCACGCATCTGGGCAGAGTTCCACTGGGCAGCATCAGCGTTTTGAACCTCTGACCTTCACTCCGATCCCTGTTTTTCATTAGTTGTCCCCCGCAATCAGTTGGTCCCTGGGTCCAGTGGTCCCTCCCGTTAGGCTGGGGGAGGGGCCTTTAGCAGTGGGTGTGCTTGCGCCTTCCCACCTCCCAGGTTTTTCCAATACGACCCCGCTACAGAGACAAAATAAAGAGCAAAAGGAGACAGTGGGACACTCTACTTTCCTGCACCTAGCGCTGGTGTAAATGAGTGCAGAAAGAGGATGTAAAATGCTACAAACATCAGAATGGCAGTGTCTTACCCTCACTTTGCACAGGGGCAAATGACTGCACAAGATACAGGGAAACAAAGAATCAAGCCTAGTGTGTCATCTTGGTGAAAAAGGACAAAGCGCTGCACTAAAAATATCGCTTCCACGTGAGCAATTGCTGTAATTGCCACAAGTCTGTTATCTTTATGGTGACTGGGAGGGGAGGTGGATTGCATGGCAGAGGAGCTTTGTCAATAAAGATATCCTCCACATTTTGGGGAGGAAAAAACCTCAAGTATTCCTGATCTAGCAGTAAACTGGACTAGCTACTTATCCCAGTCACATTGTGATAAATGACAGTAGTTTGCAAAAGCATGTTGGCCTTTTGCTAGATTTCTATTACAAATACAGTCCAACTTCAAGGTATTCTAAACATTCAGTCAGACGCCAAGATAGCTGGGAAGCTGCATTTAATGACGACTATTAGTATGTGTAATGACACGTTAATATCTCTAATGTAAACATTTTTAGCAACATCTTGCTACAGATAGCAGATTCATGACTTGTGTGTTCATGAAGAGCCTGACACAAAATACAGTGAAAGCTATATGTCAACTTCAAACAGATCCTCAACAGTTTATTACAACAGAATATTTGAACAAGTAGGGAAGGAACGGAGAGAAAGTGGGAAGGAAGGAAGAGGAGTAAGATGGGGGAGGGGAAGAAGAAAGGCGGGGAATGTCACCATCTTGCCCTAGGTTATCTCTAGCAAACATTCTAGGTTTTAGTGGTCTCTTAATTTATTAATCTGCAAAAGAACAACGTATTTGTGCAATACTAGTCTAGTACTGGTCTAATCCATGTTTTGTCTCTGCTAATGTAGGTGACTAGGAAAAATAGGACAGAGTTTAGTTATATGTATCCATTTTTAATAAAGTTTAAATTGTGCCTTACAGAGCTTAGACATGCAACGGTATGGAATACATCAGATTGTCTGTCCTTTTGCCTATTTTCAGACAGTCTTCTTAGACAGCCTATTTAGTACTAAAACACCCTCGCTTTTTGAGGAAATCATGTTTTAAAGTAACAAACCTCAGAAGGTAGTGAGTGGATTCTACAAAGTAACTTGTCATCTTTGTTTACTAAAGAATAGAAACCTGATTTAATGGGGAAATACAGCTGTCACATCCTATTGAGTTGAAGGTATCGGATTCTGTAGAGTTTGTTTTGAAGAACTTGTTTGTCACAATATAAGATTATAACACAGTGGTGAAAATGAACAAAATGTCAAGTCATTTATCAGACACATGCTTGAAGCACTGCAGTCAACTGCAAAGCGGGCATCACGTTCTTTGGTCCTGCTCAAAATTATCTCAATTTATCACACTGCTGCTGGCTGCTCATTATTTGTATAAGATGGGGGTGGGGAGGGGCAGCTCGACTCTACCTCCAGGTTGGAATGGGTTCAGCAGGACTGGAGCATGGTGACTATAGCAGTGCAGAATTGTATAGTCTGATAAGGTGTATAAACTTGCCGCGTGGTGTTAATATATTTTTAAATAGCGTATCAGGATAATATTTTCTTGATCCTAGATGTTATTTGTTAATGTAAACCTTAAACACGAATCCTGTGACTGTCTGGAATACTGACTGTTACAGTAGCAACTGCTATACAGTAGTCTAACCACAAGAGTGCCATGTCAATGAATTGACATATATGATAATAAGTTGAGATCTTTAATATGCTAATCTATAGGAGAAGGGCACCCCAACATTAGTAGGGTGAGGAAATACAAATAAGGAATGGGGAGAAAACCCTGCTGAAAATGCATTAGATATAGTGGCATCAGCATACCATATTATAAAAGTTGTATCCCAGCCTGTGGCAGGAGGAGCAAGAGAGGTAGCCCTTGGGAGGTGCCAGAATGATGACCACTAGTGATGAGGAGGAAGGTGATGGTGATGAGGAAGACAATGGCTAACATTTCAGGTTGTTCTGCAAGGGATGGTGTGAGTATGTACATGTTCAGATGTACGTTCTGTAGTCTCTCTGTCTTTCTGGGTTAAAGTGTTTGTGACTATGCTAAATGTATTGATAAACTATTGTAAATACAAAAGGGTTCCTAAAGTGTGAGTACCACAACTGTGAACATCGGGGTTCCCAACTGAACTAATTTTAATAATACTGGGCCTGATTTTGGGACAAAAACCTGTCAAATCTCAAAGTGATAACTGAGAATTCTTAAGTATTCAGTATAGTTAATGATTCATAGATTGGGCTACACATGAAATGCACCTTGAATCCATTAAATTCCTGCTTGAACCCTTAAAGCACAGAGGAACACTTGCTTTTAGTTCCTCTAGTGTTTTAATGTACTTTGATCTCCCCTAATAAAGGAACAAGCCCTAAGTCTCCAGCCAGATTTGAACTTCCTCAGCTGCTTGCCAGATTCCTCCACTGCCACTCATCGGGTTCCCTCCCAGTCTCTGGGAACATGGACTCACAGCTGAGCTGCCCCCCCCCCACACACTTCTGCTGGTTGAGACTAGTTGAGGAGTTCAGCTAGAGATCAATGAAGGTTTCAGTTAGCAGGAAGGTAGGATGGAGTGCTGAGGAGCAGAAGCTGGGGAACTGAGTTTCTAGCAGTGAGAAGGTGGTACAGGTGAGGATTCCCCACTAAGCAAAACACTCTGCACTATTGGCTCCTAACCAGTTTCTAAATTCCTAGAAACAGCCACTCCAAGGGGTAATACACAGAAGAGGCCTGCACAGTTTTCCTATAATAATAAAATGGGTTGGTCAGATTGAGCAGTCTGTCTAACTGAGCTCTTGACAGTGCTTCCCTACTAATCCCTAACACCTTTCACAAATCAAGCCTTTCTAAATCCCAGATGTTTATCTGACTGCTTATGATTCAGTCATTTCCTCCATTTTTGGATCTTCAACTTGACATGGTGGGCCTCATTTTCAGAGGTCTGGAGTGCTCTCAGCTTTTATTGGTCCATGGGATTTGTGGGTGGCACTTCTGAAAACTGGGTCTAAGATCTCTTAAGCTGAGCACCCAAAGTCCGCGACCTCTTTAGAAAATGTGCAGGTAAATAACTTGGAGATATCTAACCTTTTTTTTCCCCCCCTTCTTTCATCAGCAAAATGTGGAGCATGTGGTCCTGGGTACAAGACTCCTTTAGATGCCATGAAAGGCAAGTCCTGTCAACTGTGTTCTGAAATTTAGATTACCAAAACAAGAGCTTTATTGAACTACCCTCAGATTCAGTGAAGATTAATGAGGTGCCTTTTGGGTGTAGCATTAGCTAACTCTGTTCTGCAGCTGGCATAATGGAAGGGGTGATAAGCCCTTGTAAGGGGTAGGGAGATTCCCTGGGAATTCCTTTTTAAGGATAATTTTTTGAAAGTGTGTGCACTTTACATTCAAAGGGCCCTTCAGAAATATCTCTGATCCAAGGATAAGTCTTCCTTGAGCAAAGATGGGCTAATAGAACCCCAAACTGCAAATGGGCCATGCCACAGGCAGGGAAATCCCCTTCAGACTGACCCCTGCCTAGTATGCTTCCCTGCATAATGAAGACTCTGATAATATCTACCCCACCCCACCCCTGAGGAAGACTAAGGAGAAAGGTTCCCAACCTCCAGTTCAGGGGGGCTGGAACAATCTTTAAAGTGGGGGTTCTGAGAGCATTGAACCAAACTGTAAAGTCTGTATATAATGGAAACCACTTCAAGTTGGGAGTGCAGCAGCATCCCCAGCACACCCCTAGTTCCAGCACCTATGCTTCAGTTAGGCAAATCCAACCCAGTGAGAGATTCCTCCAAGACTTGCTTTGGGGATAGTGTGAAGCTGATTTCTGTTGACCTAAACAAGTTCTCTGCCTTGCAAGGTCCCAGAGAGGAGATTGTATACCTGCCCTGTATCTACAGAAACACTGGGATAGAGAAACCTGACTATGTGGCCACAGTGGACATTGACCCCAAATCTCCACACTACTGCCAGGTACACCCCTGTCAAGATTTTGGCTCTAATCCTTTGTACTTAGCCTGGGCTGACCCCAAGCATCTTTAGTGCCGTTTAGTAACACTCTAGCTGCAGCTCCTTGAACCCCTTCTCCAAACGGAAAATTTTTCTGTGCTTGCCAGTGGTGGCTAAATGGGGACCTGATGCACGAAAATTTGGAGGACCCTGAACAATCTCTCTCTCTCTCTCTCTCACATATCTATCTATCCGATGGAGTCTTGTCTTGTGTCCACTCCTAAGCCATTAATTTTCCTGCCAAATGTGGGAGGTCAGCTTTATGTTGCCATGTCTCCTTCTGCTCCACTTCTTGCTAACCTATCTGGGACCTGCTGAAATTAAGAAGGTTAGATCCCGAGGGTCCTGCATTAATCTTTCTTTGTCTGCTGTCTTCTTGGTATTTGACTCTGGTAGATCTTTCTCCATCACCACTTTCAAATAGATGTCTCAGTATTGACTATCAATCTAACTTCATGCTACATTTCTTAGAGATGTGCAGCCAGTTCCCAATGAAATCCCAAACCATGGGTAACTCAACTTGTTTCCTATTTCATTAGACACTCTAAACTCAACCCTCCTCCAAAAGGTTCCTCTTCGATTTGCCCAGTTTATGATTTCACATAAATCATATGTGAAACTTGGTGGCTTAGTGGTGTGTTTGCTTTGAGTTTTCAGCCTTTTTCTAAACTTGGTCTTGGGAATCTTCCAGGGATTGCTGAAGGTTAATATTTACCTGTTGTTCCAGGTCTCTTTCAAAGCCTTTCTGTGCTTAGTAGGCATAACCCCATTGTCAGTAGGTATTGAGCAAGATTACTAATCACTGCAGGATCAAATTTGTTGGGGACATCCAACAGGTTTGACAGTTACTCGTTGTTTAAGCTGAGTAGGGTGATCCTGCTTTAGGAACTCTATAAAACTAATCTGTTCTGTCATAAAATGGGAAAGCACAATCTACCTGGCCAAGGCTACAGCTTTCAGTTAGCTGGTAAAACTGTATTTTAGAACCAATCAGTACATGGTTAAAAAAAGTGTAATCTTTCTACCTTTCAAATATTAGATACATTTAATAGCACACCCATTAAAAAACAAATGTTAGGATGTCATGATGTCCAAATTCAAGTGTGATTTTTGTCACAGGGCTCTCTACTCACTGCTAAAGCTCCTCTTTCTAGCTACATCTAGGGATTATCTCTGCCAAACCAACACTCCTTCCTGCAGTTGCACTCTCTCACTCTGTCTTGCTCTCTCAGGACTCAGCTGCTCTCACTTCATTTTTCAGCCCTCCAGCCAGGTCATTGTGGTTTTCCCCTTCTGGGGAAATCACGTGTCTCAGGAATCACTGTCCCTGTCATTCTTCTCTTTCACTGCCGCTTAATGGTGCCACTTCCCTAGTGGCTTGTAGGGGATCCCAAGCCCATGGGAAACCAAGGCCTACCCTCTACACTGGGTTCCAGCCCAAAGACCTTACAACAAGCTGTCAAGGTCTGCATAGTCCTATCCCTTACTGCTTTATCTCTGGGTGACCTCACCTTCTCTCACCCTAACAGTGCATGCATGGCTGCCTACCACTCTCAGCCACAGGCCCCTCCTGTTCCTCTCCAGCTGAGCTTCATCTCTAATTAGTCCTACTTGTTCCCTGGCTCCTCCTCCAGGTGCAGCCTAAGTGTTTAATTGGCCCACCTGGCCACCTTAACCTCTTCAAGCCTTATGTGGGATGGACACCCCGTCACAGATGCACAGAGAGTGATTTGCCTAATATCACACATGATGGTGGTAGAGAGCCAGGAATAGGACTCAGGAGTCCTGTCTCCTGTGCTAATGGCCCAGAATGGGATTTTCTTTAAAACCACCTAATGGATTGAGCATCAAGGGATTCTTAAACTACTCTGAAAATCTCGACCTAGAACTACTGCCTGGATAACAGCAACAATTGCCCTTGTGTTTCCTATGCTGTGTCTGTATTTCTAAAGAACTGTTTTTCTTAGGACTGCCTGTCTTACAGACTGAATCTGAACCATGCCTTTGATTTCATAGGTGATCCACCGCCTGCCCATGCCCAACCTCCGAGACGAGCTCCATCACTCTGGGTGGAACACCTGCAGCAGCAGCTTTGGGGATGTCACAAAAAAACGGAACCGGCTGATTTTTCCCAGTCTGATTTCTTCCCGCATTTATGTGGTGGATGTGGGCACAGACATGCGGGCTCCCAGAATACATAAAGTATGTCTGAGGTGACTCCAAGAGATGTATCTCACCCAGGAGATGGGAACTAAAATTTCCCACTTATGAATGTGGATGAGGAAATCCAGAACAGGTTTTTAGGGCTTTTGGGGAACCTTAAGAACTGGTCAGTTTCAAAGTCTTTAGAATTTTAAAGAAAATTATTCTTTTTCCACAGCCAAAGAAGATTAAGTTCTTAAATCCTTGAGCTCTATATGTAGAGCAACATCCCCCTCCCTCAACCTGATGTAAATTGGTGCCCTCAACGTACAACTTGTAGTTTAGGGTAACTTTGGTTCTTTGGGTAACAAGTGTGACTAAACCCTACTCTAGAGCAATGATGGCTGCTTTGAACTAGCTCACTTGATATGCTAAAATTATCTCCTTTTTCTAAGTACCAAATTAAGCTGGCACCTGAAAATCAGGCAGTGTTCTCTTTGCCTTTAATAGAATCCCCAGTAATAAAGGTGCTGGAGTCATAATTTAGCTGACCGGTACCTTGCTGATTCAGACAGACTAGACTCCATCTAGTTCTCGTCTAGATGTATTGAGGGAACAGACAGCTCCAGTGTGTCACAGACAGCTCTGACTTTCAGATGTACTGAGTAACTCTCGGCCACCGGTTTCACATAACTTGTCTTTCGACTAGAGACATGCTTTCAATGTAGCAGCAGGGTACACGTTCTTCAGGAGAACCACTTAGTGACAGTGGAATTGATTAAAATATATACAAACTCGTACCTTTGAACTTCAGGCACTGGGATTTTGTTTAGTCTCGCTTCATAGTTCAAGCTGGGCAAATAAAAGACTTTTCAGTTCACTTGCAATTAAAAAGGAAATTAGTTTTGGGCTGAACAAAACATTTTGTTTAACCCAAAATAATATGTTTTGTTTACATTTCAAGCATATGTTTTAACTTTTTTTTTTAATTTTGAAACAAAAATTCATCAAATGGGAAAAATGTAAATATTTAATTTTTTTTTCCTGAATAGTTTCAATGTTTCTCCTCCTCCCACCCAACCAAAACAGTTTGGTGAAATTGACATGAATTCATGAAATGTTTCGATGTCACCAAATCTCTATTTTTTGCTGAAAAAATGTTTCGGTTGAAAAATTTTGCCCAGCTTTATTCATAATTTCCTTCTCTCTGTCTGGCCAAGCCCAGAACACAGGGGCTGAGTTTTCAAGTGGAAAAAAATCCAACAGCCTAGAACTTTGAAGAGTTTTAAGACGTCAGGAAACCCTCCTGGATGGGGATAGGGATTGACACTCTGATTTTGACTGGGGGTGGCCTGACCAAGGAGGGATTGACTATGTGCATATAAACTCTCCTTAGATGATTGAGCCAGTGAATGTATTCTGGAAGTGCGGCTTAGCCAATCCCCACACAACTCACTGCTTGGGCAATGGTGAGATCATGATCAGCAGCATGGGAGACCCATCCGGCAATGGCAAAGGTATTTATCCCCTGTAGTCATTCAAGAGAAGGAATCCTTGCTACAAAAATCCAAGCTACAAAACTGGAAGCCTTGTTGAGAACTTGCAATCCTTTTGAGCTGCTGGCCAGTTTAGCAGCCCTGGAGTCAGAAGTTCTCTACTTTACCACAGAATAGGTACATAGAATCATAGACTATCAGGGTTGGAAGGGACCTCAGGAGGTCATCTAGTCCAACCCCCTGCTCAAAGCAGGACCAATCCCCAATTTTTGCCCCAGATCCCAAATGGCCCCCTCAAGGATTGAACTCACAACCCTGGGTTTAGCAGGCCAATGCTCAAACCACTGAGCTATCCCTCCCCCCGATCAGGAGGCATGGCAGGGCAAATTTCACAAACACAGTCCCCTGTCAATGTGATTCAATCCTGACTTGGAGTACCCACCTCCGGTGTTAAAGGTTAGTTCAGTATCTAGGGCACATCCAGTCCTTGAGAGCTTTGAGCCTAAGAAGGGGACAATTGTGAATATTTGTAGTTTGGACACTTGCCAACAGGTGTACTAGGCTGAGACTAATAGGGCTTTCTTATTGCATAGTTGCTGTCAGTTGTTAACTAGGATAGGGCTGATCCCCCAGATGTGCTGGAATTGCTTTTCAGAACAAAGGGAACTGAAACATTTTGGTTTAGAAGAGAATGCTACATGTCAGGTGCTCTGTGGCCCTTCCTCCCCCTCTACTAGGGGCTCCATGCATGCCATCCAGATTCCTGCTTCCCTCATCACCACTGCTCTCCCCCAGTCCTCCTCAGGCCCTGCTTCTCCATTGCACTCCTACAAACCCTCCTTGCAAGGCTCTGATTTCTGTTAGCTCAGTCTACAGACAACTTCCTCATTAGGCAGGTTTAGCAGTTGCCACTGATGCATGTTGGTGGCAGCAGAGAAATTCCTCTGCCTGCAGCACCAGGCAGTCTGGGGCCCCTGATTTTCCTCTGAATCAGGCTTTTACCATTTTCTGATTTGCACCCAAATCAATATCTTGTTCCCATCGATGCCTAGATCATTCCCTGAAATTTTGGAATTGATCAGATGCTGTGTTCCAAAGTTATCGCATACAGGCCAACAGAAATGCTATTGAGTTGTATCATAGAATATCAGGCTTGGAAGGGACCTCAGGAGGTCATCTAGTCCAACCCCGTGCTCAAAGCAGGACCATGCTGGGCCTTACTTTGCTTGGCCAGTTGGCATACATGTCTGGTTAGGAGGACACTTATGTTAAGATACTTCATTGTTGAATCTTTGGGAGGAAATTCTCTTTGAGTTAATTTGCTTACTGGTAGAAATATTAATGAAAGCCCTTGCAATGGAAAGCACAGAAAAAACATCTCCGTTCAGAAAGCTTTCTCCACCCTCCCTCAAGTACATGTAACATGCTATTGCCTGTTAGAAGAAGAGTTCAATATTGCATTGTGTCTTATCCTGCTTAAGTTCTTAAACTGGGTGATTAAAATCAAACAATTTGTTTTGTTTTTGGCATCAGGTGGCTTTATCTTGCTGGATGGAGAGACTTTTGAGGTGAAAGGGAACTGGGAGAAAGGATCCAACATCCCTAAACTTGGCTATGATTTCTGGTACCAGCCACGGCATAATGTCTTGATGAGCACGGAATGGGGAATGCCAAAAGTCTTGGCAAATGGGTTAGACCCAGCAGACCTAAAGACTGGTGAGAGTGTGTTTGTTTAAAATTTGATGACATTCTGGTCCAGTGTTCAATAAAGCGAGGACTGCATCCAGGGACTCTCCTATCACCAGTGAAGGCTGGTGATTTCAGAGTACATAGGCAAAATTGTCATATAAAGATGTCTGCAGAGTTAGTTTACACCAGTCATTAAAGATCACAATGTATACGGCCCCAAACAAGGCAGGCAAAACCTACTCTGAGTGTTCTTTAATAGTTCTAGCTGGTGACATCAGAAGTTCAGCAAAACCTTGGGAACATATGAACTTGAATGGCCACAAGGGCTATAGAGCTGTACTCAGTGTCAGAATTCAGCTGTGAGGAGGAAGGGGCATCTCAGTTTAGTGTGACCTCCCCTCAGAAGGTCATCTTGTTCTTCCCTATCAGCTCCACGGGAGACAGTCACATAGCCAAAATGTTGGAGGCCACTCATACTGCTTTTGAAAAGACCCGTATGTAGCTAACCTGGGGTGTTCAGACCTGAAGGATCAATGGATTGAGACCCTCTGGTCTCCCATTGAACTCGGTCTTTCTCTGTTTTCTACTGCACACAGGCCAAGGTGTTGTAGTGTCAAGAATCCCACAGTCTGATGCCTGACCCCTCACCTGTGATGATTTTTAAATGGGTGAAGATTTTTGGCATGATTATATAGTTAAGAGCAAAGGTCCATTCTCTGTGCTATTAAAACCCTTGAAACCTTTCATAGAATCGTATGACTGGAAGGGACCGTGAGAGGTTTTCTAGTCCAGTCCCCTGCACTCAAGGCAGGACTAAGTATTATCTAGAGTAGACCATCCTTGACAGGTGTTTGTCTAACCTGCTCTTAAAAATCTCCAGTGATGGAGATTCCACAGCCTCCCAAGGCAATTTATTCCAGTGCTTAACCACCCTGACAGTTAGGAAGTTTTTCCTAATGTCCAACCTAAACCGCCCTTACTTCAATTTAAGCCCATTGCTTCTTGTCCTATCCTCAGAGGTTAACAAGAACAATTTGTCTCCCTTCTCATTGTAACAACCTTTTATGTACTTGAAAACTGCTATCATATCCCCACTCAGTCTTCTCTTTTCCAGACTAAACAAACCCAATTTTTTAAATCTTCCCTCACAGATCTTGCTTTCTAGACCTTTAATCATTTTTATTGCTTTTCTCTGAACTTTGTCCACATCTTTCCTGAAATGTGGCGCCCAGAATGGACACAGTAATTCAGTTGAAGCTTTATCAGCGCAGAGCAGAGCAGAGCAAAAGAATTACTTTTATCGTGTCTTGCTTACAACAGTCCTGCTAATACATCCCAGAATGATGTTTGCTTTTTTTTTACAATACAATATTTAGCTTGTGATCCACTATGACCCCCAGATCCCTTTCCACAGTACTCCTTCTTAGGCAGTCATTTCCCATTTTGTATGTGTGCAATTGATTGTTCCTCCCTAAGTGGAGTACTTTGCATTTGTCCGTATTGAATTTCATTCTATTTACTTCAGACCATTTCTCCAATTTGTCCAGATCATTTTGAATTTTAATCCTAACCTCCAAAGCATTTGCAACCTGTCCCAGCTTGGTATCGTTCTCAAACTTTATAAGTGTACTTTCAATGCCATTATCTAAATCATTGATGAAGATATTGAACAGAACCAGACCCAGAACCCATCTCTGCAGGACCCCACTTGATATCCCTTCCAGCTTGACTGTGAACCACTGATAACTCCTCTCTGGGAACGGTTTTCCAATCAGTTATGTACCCACCTTATAGTAGCTTCATCTAAGTTGTATTTCCCTAGTTTGTTTATGAGACGTTCGTGCAAGACCGTATCAAAAGCCTTACTAAAATCAAGATATAGCACATCTACTACTTCCCCCCTATTCACAAGGCTTGTTACCCTTTCACAGAAAGCTTTTAGGTTGGTTTGACATGATTTGTTCTTGACAAATCCATGCTGCTGTTATTTATCACCTTATTTTCTTCTAGATATTTGCAAATTGATTGCTTAATTATTTGCTTCATTATCTTTCGGGTACTTAAGTTAAGCTGACTCCCAGGGTTTTCCTTATTCCCCTTTTTATAGATGGGCACTATATTTGCCTTTTTCCAATCCTCAGGAATCTCTTCTGTCTTTCATGACTTTTAGAAGATAATTGCTAATGCCTCATTTATCTCCTCAGTCAGCTCCTTGAGTATTCTAGGATGTATTTCATCAGGCCTTGGTGACTTGAAGACATCTAACTTGTCTAAGTAATTTTAAATTTGTTCTTTCTCTATTTTACCCTCTGATGTTACCTCATTTTCACTAGCATTCAGTATGTTAGATGTCCAGTCGCTACTAAACTTTTTGGTAAAAACTGAAGCAAAAATGTAATTTAGCACTTCTCCCATTTCTACACTTTGTTATTGTTTTTTCCCCCCTCATTGAGTAATGAGCCTATCCTGCCCTGGGTCTTCCTCTTGCTTCTAATGTATTCTTCTAGTATAGGCTGCAGCTGCAATAACTCTCCTTGCCAGAGGCATTTAATTGTTTAGCTGTCTGTCTGCGCTCTTGGAATTGGTTGTTCTCCAAGGCTAAAATCACCTCTCCTGACTTTATTTTTGTTTGACTTGATCTCTCAGGGAGCTATGGCCGTTACATTAATGTGTGGGACTGGACCACTCATGTCTTCACTCAGTCAATTGACTTGGGGGAAGACTCCATCCCTCTGGAAATCAGATTCCTCCACAACCCTGATGCAGCAGAGGGATATGTTGGTTGTGCTCTGAGTAGTGCAATCCATCGCTTCTACAAGACAGGGGTAAGCACTCTAGCAGCTGCCATGTGACAGAAGGCAAGGTTAAACATGAGCATGTTTCAGAAATCCACTGGGTCACTTAGACAATGGAATTCAGTTAGGATAGATTTGGGCAGCATCTGTTTTTTGTGTTGCATCCAGGTTGACCAAGCTGTATGGCTCTATGAAACCTCCCAGAAACGTCATGGATAGGCACCAAATCTTTGCTCTAGAAGGTCCAAGAAAATACTACTTGTTCTCAAAGGAAGTCAATTGGCTCATGTCAACTTATATTGGGAGCTCCCACAAGCTCCTAACGTTCTTTGTCTTTGGCTGAGTTTCACTTGCATTGTAGAAATTCTGTGTCCAGTGTGCCCTGCCAGTGCCTTTACAAGCCAGTGGGCATTTGGAAATGAAGAGATAGTTAATAAATACCAAAACTTGCTATATTGGGAACCCAACAAAAGCCAATATCCCCATGTGAAATAATGTGCCCTCAGCCTCTAGCCACTTTAAAATGAACTCTTTGGCTCTTGACAACTGGGTGGCTTGGAGAGGTCTTGCCAAACAACCTGTTCTTACAATAATATTCCTGTTCGTGGAGTTCATTTGAGATAACAAGCTGAGTGAGGTAATATCCTGTATTGGAACAACTTCTGTTGGTGGGAGAGACAAGCTTACCCAGAACTCTTCTTCAGGCCTGGGGAAAGTACTGTGTCACAGCTAAATACAAGGTGGAGTTCATATAAGGGACATTCATTTTACATCTCACAATGGATCTAGAGAACAGCTTAAATGGAATTAAACTGATTTTCCTATATGCACGTATAATTATCTAGACTCTTTGTAGTGAACTAACTGGCCCAATGGCTACTGTATTTTCCCTGCCATGTTCTTTATGGCCTGTGCTAAAGGTTTCTGCAAGGTAGTTATGTTGGCGAGATATAGCCTCAGTTCCATAGACTGCACAAAGCCTCCTAACCCATCATGTATATATCCCCCTGTCCCTGGCCTATACCTAACAGTTAGGTTGACTTAGCTACATCGCATAGGATGTGAAACATTCATACCTCTGAGAGACTTAAGTCGACCTAAGCCCTGGTGTAGACACTGCTAGGTCAACTGATTCTTCCATCAGTCTAGCTACTGCCTCTCAGAGGGGTGAATTGATTAACTACAGTGATAGAAAAACCCCTTCTGTTGCTGTAGCAAGTGTCTACACTGCAGCAGCACAGTTGCAGTGCCGTAGCTGTACCACCGTAGCATCTGTAGTGTAGACATAACTCCATGGCTGTGCTCCGAAACCATGTCATAGCAGATGACAGAACGAGGAGTAATGGTCTCAAGTTGCAGTGGGGGAGGTTTAGATTGGATATTAGGAAAAACTTTTTCACTAAGAGGGTGGTGAAACACTGGAATGCGTTACCTAGGGAGGTGGTAGAATCTCCTTCCTTAGAGGTTTTTAAGGTCAGGCTTGACAAAGCCCTGGCTGGGATGATTTAACTGGGAATTGGTCCTGCTTTGAGCAGGGGGTTGGACTAGATGACCTTCTGGGGTCCCTTCCAACCCTGATATTCTATGATTCTATGATTCTATGCTAGGCTATTGTTGAGGTCCAATGAGCAATGCTTCTATTTTTAGTATTGACAGATATATAATCATTAACTCTGTGTTTCTAGCTAGTCACCTATTTGCTATTCACATCAATTGTTAACATTTATTTGCAGTACCTTTGTATATGCTAGGTACATACTATCACATGCTTATTCTGCATCTCCCATGTATACTTGGGTTCTTGCTGACTTATTGCAAGGGAATATTATGTTTATTCTTGTACAGAATGGAAATTGGGCAGTAGAGAAGGTGGTTCAAGTCCCCAGCAAGAAAGTGAATGGTTGGCTTTTTCCTGACATGCCAGGTTAGTGTAAGCACATTTCAAAATTTTCCTTCCCATGCTTTGCAGCTGGGCTGAGCATCTTGTCATTGAATGACAAACACTTTTTGCATGAAGCATATGGAGGAGCTTATCAGTTATACAAGGACTTTGGCATACCTTCAAAGACATGCATGTGTCCCTCCAAAGAGGGAATGGCTTAGAATTGCCAATTGCATACCTATTTGTGTTAAGATCTCCCAATGTGTATTATGAGTGGGAATCTGGCTCATCTTGACTGATGCTATAAGGAAGTGGCCCGTGTCTCTTCCTATGAGAGATTCTTTTACAGTGCCCTTTGGAGCACCCATGGGGAGAACATGGTGGGTGCTGAGCACCCACCAGCAGTCCCCCTATCAGCACCCCCCAGCACCTCCCACCCAGTGGGCCCCACAGATCAGCACCTCCGTCTCCCTCCCCATGCCTCCACAGCATGCAGGAGGCTGTGGGGGTAGGGAGAGGAGAAAAGACACATTGTGCTCGGGGGAGGTGGTGGGAAGAGGTGGGGCTGAAGAGCTGGGGCAGGACCTTGAGGGAAGGGGTGGAGTGGGGGTGGGACCTGGTGCAGAGCCGGGGGTCGAGCACCCCCTGGTACTTTGGAAAGTCAGCACCTGTGACACCATGTATCTGCCTGTTATCACCATCACACAATAGTTGTCACATTCTCTCTCAGGTAGCTGGTTCCCCTGGAGCAGATTTCTGGGATGGTGAATGCCAACTAGTCCTGTATTTGGGAGACCCCTTTCTGTATCCAAAGGGACTTGAGGGCCTCTCAATTGAGATCCCAGTCATTGGTTGGTCAGGGGAGAGCTCATTTCCAGTTGGACCCTTTCCTTTAAATCCATGCCTCTGGTTCCCCCACCTCTCCAATTTAATGACCATAACATCTCCTCTTGCAATTTTCTCCCCCTGTTCCTGCCTCCAATAGCGGAAATTGTGGCTGTAAAGCAGTAGCTGGAAGCTATATGCTGCCGGCATGTCTCCCCAGCCCATGAAGGACTCACTGCCACATTGAGTCTTTTCCAAGCACAATTTTATTCTCCTTACATAAAACTTAAGTAATACCTCAAAACAAGGCCATCCTCAGCCCATCCTGGGCTACAGCTCCCAGGGGCTTTCCCCCTTTTTCTCTCTCTCCCTCCTGCTTCAGGACTGGAGGCCATCTCCCTCTTGTCCTTCTTTAGCCCTCCTCCAGGCCATTTTTCTGGAAGTTACCTTTCTCCAGCACCTCCCAGAGCAGCTAAGTACCCTTCTGCAGCTTCTCTCACTACCAGAGCTCTTACCCTTTTTAGGCATCCCAGGACCCCCTCCCAGCTGGGCATAATAATTAAATAGCCACATGATCTCTAGCTGACCAGGATCAGATGGAAAGGGAGCCAATGAGTCACAGATGGGGCTGGGGCTGACTCTCACAGACGGCTGGCCAGCCTGTGACAAACTGGTTGCATTGTTTTTGTCTCAACCTGAAGGTTTGATTCAGAGCAGCACAGGGCTTCCTATTCCTTCCCAAAGCAGCTTAAACACATTGATCCTGGAACAGGGTTGGGTTTGGATTCTCCAGCATAGTACCTCTGGTCTGGGCCCATATGCAGCTTACTATATTCTGTCACCAGCTGCTGATTGGGAATGTTCTAGTTTGAAGAGTGGCTTCTGCTCAGCCCTGCTTGTGAACTACCATGTAGGTGACAGGGTTTGGCTCCTCCTCCCAGGTTGGCTGCTTGAAGCTTGACAGACAGTGGTCTCTAGAAAGAATGTGGGAGTCCCTGTGTCTTTCAACAGGAACTCACAATAGTTGTGTTCTCCAAGGAGTGGGTTGATCCTGGCCGGAATCCTGGTAATTAATGAGGGCTGAAAAGAGACCTGGAGAGGAAACCGAATAAATACAATGATATGGCTGAGACCACCTTTTGCATTGGGCTTGGGTTTCATATCTGAACTAGGTTTGTTTGATCTGGGTCTGTGCTGATGCTCTGTGACTGGGGTTCTAACAAAGACAGATCTATGGCCATATGATCCTTGTCATTGTCTGCTGATCTCTGTGTGTTTCCTGACTCCACCTTTGACTGCTCTCTCCAAGGTCTCATTACTGACATCCTGATCTCACTGGATGACAGGTTCCTGTATTTCAGCAACTGGCTCCATGGAGACATTCGTCAGTATGATATCTCTGACACTCGGAAGCCCAGACTGGTGGGACAGGTAAGCCAGAATCATAAAAGCGGCAAAGAGTCCTGTGGCACCTTATAGACTAACAGATGTATTGGAGCATAAGCTTTCGTGAGTGAATACCCACTTCTTCAGATGCATGAAGAATCATAAAGGCTTCTATTACTAGGTTGTGAAGCTGGGGAACCCCATCTCTTTAGGGGAGAAAAGGACAGTTTTCTATTGCATAGGGGTTAGATGGTCAATTCTGTACCCTCATGGCCATGTTCCTTTCATACATGTGTGATGGGTTGCGTCACAGAAACCCCTTTGGGATTGCCACCTGATGTGCTGGGACTACCTCTGAGTCCGTTTTCCCTGCCAGCTTGGGACTTCAGTACCTTGCTTTGTTTGAGCCAGACATGCTTGCCTGCTGCAAACACAGATCCAAGTCTGAAACATGTCCCCAGCAAGCTGCAGGTGTAACTGAAAACAGCTTAAGAAGTGCTTCTGTCTCTAGCACTCAGATACCCAGCTCCCAATGTGGTCCAAACCCCAAATAAATCCATTTTACCCTGTATAAAGCTTATATGGGTAAACTCATAAATTGTTCGCCCTCTATAACACTGATAGAGAGATATGCAGAGCTGTTTCCCCCCCACCCCAGGTATTAATACATACTCTGGGTTAATTAATAAGTAAAAAATGATTTTATTAAATACAAAAAGTAGGATTTAAGTGGTTCCAAGTAATAACAGACAGAACAAAAGTAAATTACCAAACAAAATAAAATAAAAAACACAAGTCTAAGCTTAATACGGTAGGAAACTAAATGCAGACAAATCTCACCCTCAGAGATGTTCCAGTAAGCTTCTTTGACAGACTAGCCTCTTTCTAGTCTGGGCCCAATCCTTTCCCCTGGTACAGTCCTTGTTCCAGCTCAGGTGGTAGCTAGGGGATTTCTCATGACTGCAGCCCCCTTTGTTCTGTTCCACCCCCTTATATATCTTTTGCACAAGGCGGGAATCCTTTGTCCCTCTCTGGGTTCCCACCCCTCTTTCTAAATGGAAAAGCACCAGGTTAAAGATGGATTCCAGTTCAGGTGACATGATCACATGTCCCTGTAAGACTTCATTACCCACTTGCCAGCACACAGGTATACAGGAAGACTTACAAATAAACAGGGCCATTTTCAACCAATTGTCCTGGTTAATGGGAGCCATCAAGATTCCAAGCCACCATTAATGGAACATACTTTGCATAATTACAATAGAACCTCAGAGTTATATTTCATATTTCTAGTTTCAGATACAAGAATGATACATTTATACAAATAGGATGAACACACTCAGTTGATTATAAGCTTTGTAATGATACCTTAGAAGAGACCTTTTGCATGAAGCATATTCCAGTTACATTATATTCACACTCATTAGCATATTTTCATAAAATCATATGGATTGCACTGTCACAACACGGACACCCTGAAATCTTTGTGGCACATCCTCTGGCTTACAGGTGTTCCTGGGAGGCAAGATTCCAAGAGGTGGGCCAGTTGTTGTGGTGGAAGACCAAGAGCTGAACTCTCAGCCAGAGCCTTTTGTGATCAAGGTGAGCAATGCAGGCTGTTTTCCCCACTGCTCCATTAATACTTCTCTACTGGCAGCTGTCTCTTGGTGCATGCCAGCTCCTATATGAGTGCCAGCTTCCTATATGAGTGCCAGATTCTGCACATCTTACTGAGGCAAAACTCCCATCCAAGTACAATAAGACTTGCCTGAGTAGATGCTGTGGAATCAGGCCCTTTCTGGCATAACCCAGTCTGTGTATGCACAGGTTAGCCAGGAGCCTGTATCAGGCAAGCGGTCAGTCTCGGTTAGAACTGCTCCTTGCCCAAATGCAGGGGTTCACCACCCCATGCATTCAGGAATGCTGGTTGTCAGATGTTCTGCCAGGAGCAGAACCTGCCATGCTGCTGTACTCCCTCCTGTTGCATTCTTCTTCCCTTGTGATGCCACTAGTAGCTTATAAACCCAGGTCTTGTTTTCCTGTAACACCAGGGGAAGAGGGTGCAAGGTGGACCGCAGATGATCCAGCTGAGCTTGGATGGCAAGAGACTGTATGTCTCCACTTCTCTCTACAGTGCATGGGACAAGCAATTTTACCCAGACCTTGTCAAGTAAGAAACCTTTCTTGGATGGGAAATCCCAGGGCCAGCCATAGGCAGTGGGTGATGTTTGCACCACCTCCAAGGGCACATGGATGTGTGCAGGAGGACTGGCTTTATTAGCTCGTTTCACACACTAGTAAGAATCAGCCCACACTTAATAGGCACAACAGCCTCTGAGCATCTGCAAAATTTAACAATGTCTGATATTGAAATCATTCCTCTAGTGGTGGGGGTGTGGAAGAATTCATTAGATACTAGTATTCTGAAGATGACCTAGCCTACAGGAAACCTGTATTGCTTCAAAGCACCGGCAAATACATGGTTTTTATTACATAAAGCAGATGATTTTCCACATGACCACATGAGGGCATGGTGCGGCTTGCCTATCACCTGCAGTTAATGTATAACTGCACATCTAGTTATAGTCACTTCCCATTCACTGGCAGCTCTCTGTCAAGGTTTTCAATGGAGCAGTGTAACTCTCCATAGGACGCTTCTGAGTGTGACCCCCAGGCCTTTGTTGGGCAGTTCAGTGTACCTGAAGCCTTTGCCTGTCACAATGGGCACTACAGTCTGAGTCCCAGACCGAAACCCCAGTGTTCCAAACACACCTGAATACTGGTGTGCCCAAAGGTTAAAGCTGGGGGCTCATCTCCACTCTGTCTAAAAGACCTTTTGGTTAACTAGAAAATCTGGAAGAGAAGAAGAAAGTGTAGGAATCTCTTAAACCAGGACACAGCCTCTTTTTCTCCCTCCCCGCAATGTCTGCTTTCTTGTCCCTTGTTCAGGGAAGGCTCTGTCATGCTGCAGATTGATGTGGACACTGAGAAAGGTGGACTGAAGGTGAATAAAAACTTCCTAGTGGATTTTGGGAAAGAACCTGATGGACCCGTCCTTGCTCATGAGATCCGCTACCCTGGTGGAGACTGCAGCTCTGATATCTGGGTCTAATTCTTGTGTGTGGGTGCCTCTCTCTCTCTCTCTCTCTCTCTCTCTCTCTTCCTAACTATACGTGTGAAAAAGGCATAGGTAGGTCTGATCTCCTGGGGTTCTATCCACTACAGATGTCTAGATTTCCATGGGTGCTAAGCCAGAGAAGCCATGCACCTGCTTGCATACTCCTGGCTGAGCCAGCCAAGTGAGTGTGTCTAGCCATGAAACATGATGTCTTACTTCTCTGCCCTCTCCTGTGGCCTGTCTATTCACTGATGGTCATAAACTTCAAGGTGTACAACTCCCTGTGTTGTGGGAGTCCTGATAATCATTTGTAAAAAGGGATTCTGGCAGCTGCCTTCATGCCAATGTCTCCTAACAATGCTACAGACCTTAACATCTGCTAGATTTCCTAAATTGGCAGAGTTAGTGGAGGGTGCAAAGCTACAATTTTGAGCGTATACAATTAGGCTTAGAATTAAATTCTTCTCCACCCCAGTCTCTGGGTCTAATAATAAGGAACCTGTGATCTGCGTGCCCAGAGCTGTAGTCAAGACTAAATACAACAAGCCCCTGAGCCATCACAAGGATCCAACAGCTCTTTGAGATGACTAGAGTTACCCATTTTAATCCCATACAAGAGAGTGGTGGGAACATTGTTTTTTCTCTTTACTGTAAACTTTAATCATTCAAGCTTTAGGGCTTGTCTGTGCTCAAACATTAAATGGATTAAGGTGGGGTGCAAATTTAAAGCACAATAACTGAATAACTGCATGTAGGGACATCCTTATTCCAGAACAGAGAACTTGTTTCTGTTTAGCTTAAATCACTTAGTCAATGCCCTATTGCACAGCACTATATAAACAGGATTTGATTGTAGACTGCATATTGGTGTCTGTTTCCTGAAGCTGGATTGTATTTCAGTTCTTGTGCAGTAATGCAGCACTTAAACTGCTTTAACAAACAAATAATAAAATTGTTCTTTGCACAAGCACGTCATAATTTTTAACTCTTCCGCATCTTTCAGGGAGCAGAAAAATGTAAGATGGTGATTGTGAATCATGTGTCTGAAAATCAAGAAGACCTGTGTGCCTAAAATCTCTTATGGGGGAGACTTTCCAAAATCACTTTAAAAAAAAAATCCGGAAACCAGCTGGTACAAGGTCTTCCTGTTCCCAAAAAACAAAGTATATTTGTGTTACTGCAGTCAAAGTCACGGAAACATAGCATTTGTCTAGTAACTATATTCTCTGTTCCTGATCAGTAAAATGCGGATAATGGCACTTTGCCATACCACTGTGAGAGTAAGGGACTGGGGCATAGGCAGTCTTGCCTAGCAGTCACGGCTGGGCTGAAGTCTGCCCACTGGGCACAGGAGTTGCCAGGCTGGAGTTGGAGGAATCGCAAGGCCACGTCCCATAAACAAGAGTCAGGGTTGGTAGCTGGGGTCCAAGACCGGAGATCAGAGGTAGTACCAGGTTAGAACTGAGAGGCAGGAATCAGGGTAAAAGTCAGGCTGGAGTCAAGACCAGAGGATGAGGCGAAATCTGGCATTTCAGCAGGCCAAGATCTGTGTGGCTGCCCAGCAACTTCCTGGGGCAACCCCTGTGGTTAAGTAGCGGTAGCTGGCCAACCAGAGGGCCACAGTGTACTGTCACTCTGGGTCTCATGGGCAGTACTTCCTGCAGCGCCTACTCTCCACAGCTCCCTGGCTGTACCTCTGCATGGCCTCCTAGTGGCACTGTGGGATTATCAGCCGCCCCCGGGTCCTTACACCAGGGCTGGGAGGATCAACACACTAATGATTGTGAAGTGCTCAGATAGTACAGTATTGGGGGCCATATCGGTCCCACAGACAGAGGATCTAGCACAATCTAGTTGTAACTGTTATCTGCATGATCCCTTCAGTTCTCACAGGGTTGATCTTGACTAGGATAAAAGGTGTGTATAGAAATCGCTGTGTCGCTCTAGCGTGGCCTTTAACACTGGTTAGCTGGTCAAGTTTATGTTAAAAGGACATTTGGACTTCACCTTGATCAACTAGTGCATCAGTCTAGCATGGATAGGGCAATGTAGTGTTAGAATGGGGTAACTGAAACCTTCTAAATACACCTTTTAAATCTTGGTCAACATGATCCCGGTCCCAATAAGATATTTAATATGCTCTCTACAGTTGCTCTGGTTTACACTGGTATAAATTTAGATTAAACCCTCCATCTAAACAGGATCTAGTTTCTACTCTTCCAGCCCTTTGCCATGGGCTTCCTAGACAGTGATACTGAGCTCCCCACAACCTCTTCCACATTCCCATCCTAGCACCCACAGGTGGAGTCATGTGCACGCTTTGCAGCAAATGCTCTCTGTGTATCTTGGACTCCGCTAGCTTTGGTTCCACTTGTTCCAAGCCTCTTGATGGGATGATGACTTCCGGATGATTTTTTTAGTTAGAGGGTTTTTTGTTTCTGCAGTAAGATCAACTTTGAATTAAAACCTAGAGACAAACGCCAGCTCTTGACAGCCTTCTTCTGTGGGCTCCTGGATGTGATCTGCCTCCCTGGGCTGTGATTGAGCTAGTGACAGAAGGAAAACACTTCAAAGAACAAAAGATCTAAAGCATACTTCTTGTTTAGCAAGCTGCCAAGGTGAAACCTACAACTGAAGTAAATACGAAGTCCAGTGTTCTATTGTGGAGAATGTTCAGGAATTTTGGGGTGGGCAGGGAACAAAGTCTTTCACATTGATCTTAACTAGGGGCAAATAACTTACCGGCCATTTAATATGTCAGCATTTGCCACTTATTTCCACAGAGGTCTGCCCTAATGGTAGAGCGCAGTGTCTCAGCGCACCAGTGGTAACTATTGCCGGACACAGAGTATTCTTTTTAAACGGCAACCTATGTCCACATGTCACCTGCTGCGATCAGCTGCTTCCTAACATTGCTCTTCAGCATCCTCTGCCAGGCTAGGACAAGTCAGTGAGGGCTGGGAAGATGCTGCAGCAGCCAGCAAGGGGGAAGAACCCCTTTGGAGTTGGAGGCGTTCCTCTGCAGAGAACGAACCTTCAGAAAGCTGGCACGCCCAAGCCTGTTGACCCTGTTTTTGTTACAGAGACGTGGTGGCTGCACTCCATCACCGCTTTCAGTTCCCCAAATCATCGTCACCTTAACCTTCTTGCTGGAGCTCTGCCAGCTGCTTCTTTCTTGTCAATTACGCTGGTGGCACACACTGAAATCTCCACTCCCCCTGGAAGCCTGGCATGAGTCTCGCCCCCCACCCCACTATCAAGAGGGAACCACTTCCCTTCTGCCTGTGGGTGATACGTAGGGGGCAGGGAGGCAGTTAGTTATGAGCTGTGTTCTGACGGTGCTCAGGGAGCCTAGTCACGGAGCACGGCCCTACGGTGCTGAGTGCTGTGCAGACATGTAACCGTGATGGTCTCTGCCCCCCACACCTTACAGTCGAAGTATAAGATGATACAGCGGGTGCACAGAATGGACAGGGAGCGCATGACAGCCAGCGCACACAGCACACCATTACCAAGCTTTCTGTAAGCATCATGAGAGAGGAGAGATTTGAAGGAGGCCCACGAGATGGCCTCATAGATTTTCTTTGCAGGGGGAACTCCTCCCATGCGTGAGGGGCAGCGTGGGTGAAAGCGGGACAGCGCTTGTTCCAGAATTTAGCAAGTAGGTAATGAATGCCACCATCCCTGGCAGAGCTGTTGACCCGTCAGTAATAAAAGAGAAGAGAGGTAGGTGGGGCTAGGCCGTGAAAGGGAAGACAAGTCATTTGTGTTTGATGCGTGGAGAAGGGGAGCCGGTGCAGGGCTGCAGAGAGAGGGGTGATGCAGTCAAAGGGGGCGGGGGCACCAGAAAAGCCATCTTCGCTGCAGCATTTTGAATGGACATGCGCAGGGAGCAGGATGGGATTCATCTAGACCAGAGAAGAGGAGGGTGCAGTGGCTGATGCGGACCTGCACGGGAGCTCCAGTAGGGCGGATGACGAGGAAAGGCCAAATCTTAAAGTTGTGATGCTGGAAGAACTGGCAAGATTTAGATGCATCCTGAATGTAAGGATGTAGAGAGAGGGCCGAGTTGAAGGTAGGGTGCCCAGGTTATGGGTCTGAGTTAGGGTTGCCAACTTTCTAATCACATAAAACCAAACACCCCTGCCCCACCCTGCCCTTTCTCCTAGGCCCTGTCCATGCCCTGTCCCTTCTTCACCAGCCTCTGGGAATGCAAGCACTGCCTCCCAGGCGTACTCCCACCCCCAGCTTCTTCGCTCTTTCAGTACAGGTCAACAATAGGCCCACACCAGCCCCCACGTCCTCTGGAGCACCCAGCCTGTTCCACTGAACACTCACAGATCTCTTAGCATCTCCCCTCCCAAAGGAACAGCACACACCCACTGACTTGAATCACGCTGCATAACACACAGCACTCACATGTATTTATAATGAAAACAAGAATAAGTTTATTAACAAAGAACAGATTCAAGTGACAGAAAGTAAAACTTTTGGAAACAAACCATAACACGCTTTTTAAAGCCTACATTTAACTCCCAAGGCATTCCCCTGTCCCTACAGGATAGCATACCCCAAGACCTGGTGTTTCCCAGTGTTTTCAACCAGTTTGGGTGAGCTCCCTTCTCATAAAGATCAAGCCTGCTGGCAGCTTGGTCTCCCAGATGGAAGGAATACCTGAGGGCTCACGTGCACAGCAGTTATAGTTTCAAAAGTTCATTCTTACTCCTAACCAGGATCACCCGTTTGCTTTTTCCTGCAGCCCCCCACAATCTATTGATTAACATTTTGCTCAGAATGTAAATGTGGGGCGCTTGTGAACCATTCAATACTTACTCAATTTGTACGTGACCAGCCAGAGTGAGATAAGCCCCTCTTCCCCACTGCCTCAGAGGAGTGTGTGGATCACCTTTGGGTGACCTGCCTTAATTCAGAGACCCGTAGAGAATAATTTTTAGCATATAGACATTGCTAAGGCCCTACTTAATTTGCAATACTGCTGAAGTTGCAGATCCCGCAATATTAGGCTTCCATCGCAATTTTGATTTTAATTAGCTTACTTTGCACAGTCCACAATTTTGCACACATTTTGAGGTTTGCACACACACTTTTCCCCCCATTAGTACAGTAGAACGCCATTTACGTGAGCTGACAGCAGCTGGGACTCTGGCTGTCAGCCCCACCCATTAATGACTGTAATATAGCTACAGCAAAATGTCTGATATCGAAAAGATTAGCAGGCATAACATAACAGTTGAGAGTTTATATTATTCCAGCAAATTTTTCTTAAACAAATAGGGCTTCTCTGGCTTTGTCCAAATTACCGTGATTAATACAGTCCATTATTACTTTTCTACGATTTTCCATGTCTTGTCCACAACTCAGCTGCAATTATTTGAAAATCTTCCTGCAATTCAAGTAGGGCCTTAGGTATTACTCTTCACAGCTGTTCCATACATACATCTCACAATGATTCTGCTGACCAGTGCATAGGCACGGACTCTGTGGGTGCTCTGGGGCTGGAGCACCCACAGAAAAGAAATAGTGGGGTGCTCTGCACCCACCAGCCACAGTTGTTTGGCAGCACCCCCAATCAGCTGTTTGGCGGCGCACCCCATTAGGTGATTGGAGGCGCCAACAAACAGCTGTTTGGCAGCAGAGGGAGAGGCTTGGGGGAGGGTGAAGAACAGCAAGCGGAGGTGGTCTTGGGGAGGGGGCAGAGCGGGGGCGGGAAGAGGTGGTGTGAGGATGGGGTCTTGGGGGAGAGGGTGAAGTAGGGGCAGTGCCTCAGGCAGAGTGGGGGTGGAGCACCCCTGGGTAAAAGAGAAACGCAGCACCTATGGACCAGTGAGACACATGCTTTCATCAGAGACTTTATATTACATTATTTGGTAGACTAGTATGTAAATATCAGACACAGAGGATCCCTGTAACCCTTATGTTCCCCTCTGCCCTCTGCCAGTTGGCATTAAGGGGTCCTTGGGTCACAACGAGATCAGCCCAGAGTGGGTAGGCAGATCTGTGGGTCATCAGCCTCAGAGGGTAAATTAAGTTCTGCTTGCAAATGAGATCACCCAGTGACAAGGTGTAGAGCAGTGGCTCTCGACGTTTGCAGATTACTGTATCCCTTTCAAGAGTCTGATTTGTCTTGCATACCCCCAAGTTTCACCTTACTTAAAAACATACAAAATCAGACATAAAAATACAAAAGTGTCTCAGTACTGATCAGTTGCTTCCTTTCTCCTTACCACCATAAAATAAATCAATTGGAATATAAATATTGTACTTACATTTCAGTGTATAATATAGAGAGCAGTATAAACAAGTCATTGTCCTTGAAATTTTGGTTTGTTCTGACTTCACTCGTGCTTTTTAGGTAGCCTGTCAAACTAGGCAAATATCTAGATGAGTTGATGTTCCTTCGGGAATACCTCTGAGTACCCCCAGGGGTACAGGGACCCCTGGCTGAGAACCATTGGTGTAGAGGAAGAAGAGAAGGGGGCCAAAGACAGAGCCCTGAGGAACCCCCATAGGAAACTGGAGGGATGATGAAGAGGCTCCTCTGAATTAACCAACGCTGAAGTAATGCTATTGTATTTTCCCTTCTAGCAATGAGCACAGGCCTGGCACACAGGAAAGTTACAATGACGTGAGGTAGAAAGGAGATTAGAACAGAACAAATATGTTTGCAGCTTGCTGGAGGGAGAAATGACCTTAAGGCTTATGCTCTTGCTGTAAAAAAAAAAGAGAGAGCCTGGAAAATTCAAGGCCTGAGGCCTGAACCAAAGTCAGCACTAGCTAGGCTATAAGTAAGTCAGGCCCTGTCATAAAGCAAATGCCTGTTTACACGTTCACTGTCCGGTACATGAACTTGGCAAACACATGCCTGGCATTGCTAAAAACACAGGCACTCGTAAGAACTCCAAGGCACTAGGTATTCACATAAACACGTTCCACAAGACACCCAACATAAAGTTGTGGTGTGGACACATTCCTGGAAAATGGTACAGAAACATACCAACCCCAAAGACAAGGATGGGAGGACAGAAGTATGAATGGGGATGTTTTATTTGAGCCAGCAGGTACAAGGTGTACGGTTGGTAAGTAACCGTCTCAGAGGTGTCATATGTCACTTGTTTGTATCGACGTATAAAAGGAGGGACGCCTTTGTCCGGCCTAGGGGGCAGCAAAAAGTCCAGCTGCTTACTGAGCTGGTCTATTGTGACGGGTGTAATGTGTGAGCGTACCTGTAACCATTGAGCCGGGGTGCTACAACCGCGCTTCGTTAACACCTTTCTGATCCCACACACCATGTAAAATCTCTACTCCTAGTCTGGATTCATCAGCAAAATGCAGAGCTAAGTGCATTGCAGCCAGGAGCCAGTCACTTGAGCATAAGCCAAGGAGACAGGAGCTCTAGTTCTGGCAAAGCGCCGTCTCCAGCTTTATGTTTGTTTGTTTTTTAAATCCTGAGCAGTCAGCAGCTTTCAGAACAAGTGCCAGCTAGTGATGGAGTGACCTCCAGGATGTCTGGCACTCAGATAGACACCTTGGTAGTTGGATGAAGATCCCTCACCTCTGCAAAATAAGATGCCCATTTTTAACAGCGAGGGTGATTAGCCTTTGGAGCAACTTACCCAGGGACATGGTAAATTCTCCGTCACTTAGTCTTTAAATCGAGACTGGATGTCTTCCCAAAAGGTATGCTACAGCTCAACTAGAAGTTATGGGCTTGATGCAGAAATTGGATGAGGTTCTTTGGCTTATGTTTTGCAGGAGTTCAGGCTAGATGATGGTAATGATCTGGCCTGAAAGTCTGTCTAAATGGGGCTTTGGAGGGCAAAACTAGGACCTCTGTTTCAGGGGGTTTCTGATGCTCATGCTGGAATGAAAGAAAACCTGCAGGACAGTTCAAACATTTTTCAAACAAGGTTGAGCAAGAGAGTTGGGAAGATTCTGATTTTATCCAGATTGTGTTCACCCTAGTGCCATGAGACTATGAACTTACTATGGGGAATTGGTCAGCTTTAAGGTTGGTATCCATGTCAAAGATTCTGGAACCCATGTTACTTATTCAAATAAATTATCAATAATTGTCAATTGTCAACTTTCCTTCAAATCGAGCAGTGTTCCTGTCTGGCCACAAGTTATGGGAGGACTACAGAAAGGTTGTGAGGACCACCAGGTGGGTCATGCAGTTGTCTTTTTGATCTGACCCAGGCCCAGCGGCCTGATGTCTGGGGAAGACAGAGCCAAACCACCCAGGTTTCCAATTTTATACATTTTATTAATTAAACGAAAGCATAAAATAAAGTCCATTTAAACAAATCCAATTAAAAGAAAGTGAATAAAATCAAATTAATCTAGTTTGCAGGTTGTGGGAAGAAACAGTTCCTTGTAAGATTTGTGTAATAATTTAGCAAGGGGTAGTTTTCTTTAGTCATCAGCCTCAAAAGCAATAAGGTATTCTCACTCTCAATGCCACTTGATAGATTTATATTTCAGCCAAATAGCAGATACAGGGAGGGTCAAATTGCTCCCAACTTGAAGGCAATATGGAGACTGGCAAATCAGAATGAAGCACTCCCCATTTGAAATCATGGGCATCACCCAGAGGGGTTTGATGACATAAACCTCCTTGTTCCAATAAATTTGGGCCCGAAAAGTCCACATATCTATAAGTATATCTAGTCAGTCAGTCGGTCTATAGGTAATCTGAGCCATGTGAGGTCACGTGTCAACCCACGGACGTCATCTCTACCATCTTACAAAAGCCCTGACTCAAAAATGATCTAAAAACTGCAAAGTTAGCAAAAAATTGGAACTGAAATTGTAGAAAAAACACTATCATACATTCCTTCCACCCGTGCACTGAGAGAGAGTTCCTGTTTCAGAAAGATGCTTATAACTTCCTCTTGCATCTTTCAGCATGCAGTAGCTCAACTTTGAACAGCATTTTTGGCACATGCAATGTGCGTGAAAAGTCAGACTTTTGCTTGGTCAGAGCCAGAAGACTTTAAAATCAAAATATTGGGGTTTGATTTTTTTTTTTAATATATTTTTGCTATACAAGGCCAGTCTGCCTCACAGCCAACACTAACCCTGGCCTTCTCAAATGTCCCAAGAATCAGCACTCTTGAGTTGGATTTGGTGTCCCTTCACCGTCACTTTGATGGTTAAAGGATCCACAGCATTTTGAATTTCCAGCATGAGTCGCTTATTTTGGGACTTTGTCACACCTCCATCCTGGATTAGGGCCCAGGCAGGCCTCGGCTCCTTAGACTGCCTGACCTTAGCTGAACATACGCGTTCATGTCTAGCACATGAAAAGTGCCTACGTTTTAGTCTTATAAACCTCTGGTGTTTGCACTGGTGTAATGTCCCTAGCTGGGTTCTGGACACAGAGGCAGCTGATAGAAAGAGATGACCTAGGAGTTCTAAATTCAGAGCCTGATTCGGGTTCTGGGGATCTGATCCTGACCTTCTCACCTGGGCGCTGGGCCAAAGCGCCTTCCACTCCCTGTGTGAGGTGCTCTACTTCGGCCTGCCTTCTCTAACGCAGACCTGGAGCCATGTGGACATTTCAGAACAAATAATAACAAAACCCTAACAAAACAAACCACTCCAATGCACAACCGGGAGAGGATGAGCGAGAGGGAGCCGTGCACGACAGGGTTAGTCATATTGCTTAGCTGGAAGGTGCTTATATACGACAGCAGTGAAGGTGGGGTAAGAACAGAATAGACTGTTGTGATGGAGATGCCGGGACTTTCCCCGCTGTGCGCAGGAGGCCTAATGGGTGCCGCACCCAGCGGGGTAGGGGAACCCAGGTCCTCTCACTCCGCCAGGTTCTGACCCGGGGAGGCTGGTTTCTCTTTGTTCACCCTGGTGGTGCCTTGCGCCAACCTCAAGTCAGCTTCCCTGGATCACGGCTTCCCTCCCGCTGCATCCCAGCCAGCCACCATCCATCCCTGGAGAGCGTTTTCGGACTTCCAGCCCTGGTCCCATTCTCCGGGTACTGCAGCTCCCCCTTTCAGCCTTTTAAATGCCACCTCCAACCCCAGCATGCTCGGTATGGGCGGAAGGGTGCGGCCTCCTTAGCCAAGAGTTGCTCCTTATCCCCCTCCTGTCCAGTGCAGGGTTTATATACCCCATCACACACCCCACAGATGTAGGTGCCAGGTTATTTCCCTGCCCCCCTAGATCTTGCTGGTAGAGGAAGGGGGAAATGAGGTCAGCCTGAGGAGCCACTGATGCAGAGGGCTGTGAGCAAATAGCTTCCTCCCGGTCCAGTACCCTCTGCATAGGATCTGGAGCTGGTTTAGATGCTGGCTGCCCTCCTGCTCCACTCTGCTGATAGAAGGGGGCAGAGATGAGGGGCAGGGCCGCACCCAGCTGCTTGCTGGGGTATATTGAAAACGGTGTAAAAAATTACAAGCTATCACCTTAAATCCTAAAGGGTTTTCCTGGTCCTGCTTGCCAGCCAGGGGGCTCTGTAGGGAAGCATGTGATCAGAGTCAGTTCTGCAGACAGACAGTCTACAATAAAGTGGGGTGAGGTGTTTTTAGGGAGCAGCCTGCTTTGTCTCTTTCTGTTTTTTATTCTTGTCTGTCAGGGTTCTGAATACCAAGAAATAAAGTCGTGTTACAGTGCAACCTTCCAGCAAAGATATATGTATGTTTTTATCTCTGTTTGTAGTCCATGATCATACAACTGACCTTGCTTGGGCCTGCTGCCCTGCTACCACACCCCTTTGGGGAGCCATTCACACCAGCAGAGGCGCCGTCTTCCTGAGTTCGCAGGAGATGCTTGACCCCGCACTCCACCCCACCCCTTCCCCCCAGCACCAGCTGCATGCCGCTGAACAGCTGACCATGGTGGACAGGAGGTGCAGGGAGGGAAGGGGAGAAGCTGATTGGCAGGGCTGCCGGTGGATGCTGAGCACCCACTTTTTTTCCTATGGGTGCTCCAGCCCCGAAGCACCCAAGGAGTCAGCACCCGTGCACAGCAGCACAAGGTGGGTGTAAAGCGCTGGTCCTTGCAGCCTGGCGGTGTTGCCAGTTTGTGATCTGTGGTCTTTCTCCTGAAGCACCAGCTCCCAGAGCCACATGACTGTGTGGGGACTGGCACTTCCACTGTTGAAACAAAGCATGGCCCTTGTATTTTTAGAGAAACCCTTGATCTCTAAAGGCCAGAAACAGACAGACACAACCCCACAAGGCAAACACAACCCCACCCATGCTTTATCTTAAAAATCATGATTAAAAATACTCTCATCATTTTGGGAGCAGGGTTCTGATGTGTTTTTTTGTACCACCCCGCATCCCAAGCCTTCAAAAATCCTGAGTCGGGCCTCCAAAAAGAATGAGATTGGCGTAAAAACAATGAGTTTGTTTTTTAAAATAATAAATTTGGGCCTTGCATTATTCATCTGCTGCTTTCTGAGCTTTTCACGTGCACTGGGGACACGTTTGCATGCCTTCCTCTGCAACCAGGAGAGCTGGAGACGGAACGAAAGCTGAGCGGCTCCTCTAATCACATGCCTCCGGGAGCTGGGGCTTTAAAAACAACTCCAGATAAGGCTGGTTTTGGATGCATGGTGCTGTCCATGGCGGGTCAGAGGGACCGGCTTTATGGTGAGGGATGGGGTGGTGTGTCAGTACCTGGCTTTGCAGACAGGCTCAGGCTCTGCCAGGGGGCAGGGAGCAGCCCTGGCTGCTGTGACCCCCGCCCCGCAGCAGCCCTGTCAGCAAAACCTTCCCCCAGGCCTGCATTTGCAACTCCCCCCCCTCCCCCCCAGCTTCCTCCTCCAGCCGCCCCGCCCTTTGCCCAGCCGCAGCTTGTTACTAGGCAGAGTTGACATCCAGCCGGCCAATCAAGAGACCAATCGGATTTGTATCCGGGTAGAAAAGCCAGCCGCAGCCAATCAGATTAATGAACGGCCAAAGTCTCCGGGCAGATCAAAGGTGCGTGAGCCAATCAGAAAAACAGAGCGGCAATCAGGGCAGGTTGGGGGGGGGTTATTCCCCCCCCCCGCAAGACGAGTTGGTGCTGAGCTACTTTCTTTTTCTGTTTTGCCCTTGGGGCGGCACGTGCCCGTCCTGTGCGCCGGGGGGGGCAGCGACCCAGAGGGGCCGGCAAGCCAAGCAAAGAAGCCGGGGCTCGGGCCATGCTGCCGGGGACGCCTCGCCAGCCGGGGGAGCGAACGGGGAGGCTGGCCGCGGACTGAGCGGCTGGGGCGCGCGCCTCCTTCTCCCTTCCTGCAAACGCACCTTTGGCCACTTGGCTCGCTCTCGAGGGGGCTTGTGGCGACCCTGGGAGTAGGTGAGTTTCCTTTGTTTTGTTCCCAGTCTCTTTCTTGCTTTGCAACGTAGCCAAGCCTTGGGGGTGAGGATGGGGCGGGCTTGCAAAGTGCGGGTCGCTCCCAGAGAGAGAGGAAATCCGTCTTGCAAAACCGTAATAAAGGGACGCACAAGGATCGGCTCGTCTTTGCAAACCGAAAATCGTCGCCTTGGTCGGGCCAAGCTGGCTCTGGGGCATGGCTCTCTGGACCTTGCGGCTGCTGTCAGACCTGGATGTGCGACGTTTCAGCGCCCCCCCCCCCCACCTCGAAAATAAATGATGAGATCTGGAAACGCATGTTGCAAAATAAAACCCGAGATGCTTTTACAGCCAGGAGGAGGAAGATTTCCCCCAGCCTGGGGACAGCGCGATTTGGCAAGTCTGAAGCTGCGGCTCCCAGTTCAACTGCAGATATTTAAATCTCCCTCTTCGTGGGATTCCCCCCCCCACTTCCCCCTGGGGCATTCCAGCCATTAATTGATTTCCTCTCAGTGGTAGCACCTCGCCCTGAAGAAGGAACTATAGATACAGGATCTATAACTAAACAGGCTACTCCGGAGCTGAGGTTTGCAGAATTGTAGCATTTCATGCAAATTTCTTGTACAAACTAATAATTAAATTAGCTCCAGTCTTCTGTTGAATGCAGGGTTATTAATGGAGCCTCCTTGAGCTCTGCTGAATCCTCACTTTTGCAATTAAACAGGGAAAAACTCAGCAAAAACTTTATGGTCTTGCTAATTTAATTTGACTTAAAAATTTTATTTTTTGGGGGGGGGGAGGAAAATAGGACAAGAAGAAGAAGAAGAACGCTGTCTGGTGGAGGTAGTCAGAGCTGAGGCTGAGTGTCAGGACTCCTGGGTTCAGCTCCAGGCCCTAGGAGGAAGTTTGATCTAGTGGTCAGAACCGGGGACCAGGCAGTGGGACTGTAGTGTTCTGTTCCCAGCTCTGACACCCACCAACTTGCTGAAAATCACTTGACATAAGACAGCGTTATTTCTTCAGTGCGCTCAGCTTGAGTTCTATATCCGTATTCTTGACATTGATTTTTTTACTTCTTGATTATTTTAATACTATGATAGTGTCCAGTGGCTTCAGTCAGCATTTGTGTTAGGTGCTGTACAAACTCATGGGAATGGTTTACAATCCAAGGCCCTGGTCCTGCAATGAGCTCTAAGCCCACAGACCCCATTGCAGGGTCAGGGTCTACCAGGAAAAGTGTGTGGGTGGGAGGGGGAGATCCTGACTGCTTGGGGTCTTTAATGACCACATGTCACTTTTTGCAAGAATCTGGGCCCCGGTGTCAAATTCCAGCAGGGGTTATTACATTCAACCTCATGAAGGCTAGGGAACGCTTTCATGTCTGTCTGTGCTACTCTCCTTTCAGAACTAGGTCCCAGAATTCCCTTTCATGCTTTCAATGGGATTCTCCTCCCATCACGCTTCCTCTCCTCGGCCCCGATCCCGCACTGCGACCCGCTAACTGCTCTGTTTAAGTTGATGGGCGTTGAGGGTGCTGAACACCTTATTTGGGTGCCTAAATGCAGAGTTGGGGGCCTTTGAATTAGGCCCCCAAGTTAGAAGGCATCAGCCTTTGCTCCCAGCTCTCCTAACCAGCCTTACAAGCGTGAATTGTATTTTCACGCATTTTTATTTCTTTGTAGAATAACTACCTGTATTGTGACAGCATCCACAAGCCCCAGTCGCAGACAAGGTACGAGGTGCTGCACAAACGCAGGACACTGCCACTCTGCTTTTGGACCTCTGCCTCGTCAGCGACACCTGACTCCCTCTAAGCTGTCAGGTTTCTCCCCAAGCAGCAGGGAAAGGGGCCGAGCGCTCGGTTGTAATAACAAATGGCACTTCTGCACCGGTTGGGTGGCTGTCTGCCGTGGGGCAATCTGTTCTGGGCTGCTTTTTCACGGCTCTTGTCTTTTAGGCAGCTGCCGAATGTCATGGCTGACGACAAAGCTGGTCCCAAGGTCTCTAAAAAGGGAAGCTCGCAGCCTGGGAACTCCAGAGGGGATGCCACAGAGCCCAGCACCCTGCTGCAGAAACTGAAGAGCACCATCTCGTAAGGGCAACATCTCCCTCTCGCTTTTGTATGGCTGGCTTCTTAGATGTTTTCTTAGTGGTAGTGAAAGGCGCTGGCTGCCCAGCCCCGGAGACGTTGCGTTGCTCTGCACCTTGGGTATTCTTATCTCTTTGAATTGTGGTGGTGTGAGGATCTTGTGGTGCTAGGGGCTATGTGCGATTGATTAGTACAGGCCAACTCCAGCACCCGCACACTAAACCCTACAACTGAAACGAGACCAAAGTATCATAGCCCACAGGAGACTAGACTGCCATGGGCGGCAGGCAGAGATGAGGAGGGACCGAGGAATACCAGTGTGTGAGGCGCCCTGGGAATGATGAAGTGAGATATAGCCAGATAATCCCGGCAAGTGACCTGTACCCACATACTGCAGAGGAAGGCGAAACACCCCCCACCCCCGGTCCCTGCCAATCTGGCCTGGGAGAAAATTCCTTCCTGATCCCACATCTGGTTGTCATTTACATCTAACTGATGCTCAAAGTCTTTAAATATTAACAGGCAAAATGTTTTGCTGTGAAGCAATCAGGGTTGCTACCCATATGCAACATACCTGCCTGAAACCCACATGAGCAAGGAAATGAAAAAATTAAGCCACATGGCCCTACATACCGGTCTGCATCACTCACAGACACGCTGCTTTCCCTGACCGCTACCCCAGCCCACACATGGTAACCTTAACTCTGCCCTGACATAGCCTCCTCTGCTTCATGCTGGCCTCCTTTGTAAAGTGCTTGGACATCTATGGATGAAAAGCGCTATATAAAAGCTAGTGAATGTTATTTGCTAGGTGAAAGTCCCCATTGTCATATGGAAGTAATTCATGAAGATAAAAACAAACAAACCTGAAAGTGGCTGAGAACTTAAAACTAGGAAGGTAACAGGCCGTGAAACCCGGCGATGATTCAGCCTGGTGATATGCTGAACAAAAAGAGCTGTCAGCCATGCTTGTAGCTGTGTCCGTCGCTTCACACCGACTCAGTGGTCCTCAGTAGACCCCGAGCGTGTGATGATTTGGTGACGCTGACTTAGCCAACGTTCTAGGCTTCAGAGTGATACACAGACAGATGCATAGACCCTGAACTCTGATTACCAAATTTTCCCCTCCTGACACTATTCGTCATGAGTGTTTGGTGCAGAGGTGTGACAAATTGGGTAGTTTCTATAATATTTGTATAAATCCTAGGCATGCCTCAGTTTCCCTCTTGCTACCCAGTGGGTGCAAAAGGTTTAACCCTGCTCCTGGAACAGGGCAGGAGGGGTGTGCGGGTCACCTCACTGTCTGGAGGGGAATGGGTAGAGTCACTAAAGAAGTGGCTCAAACCAGCCCGAATCAACAGAGGGTCTCCAGCAAGACCGAGAGATGCCCTCAGGATTGAACACCTAACAGCAGGAACCCCTCTGCCCCGCAGGCTGGACCGGGGACTGAGCTAGAGAACAGGGTGTCAGGTGACTAGAGGAAGGGTGACCCCTTTGGAGGGACTCGGGAGCCTGGAGCTGGGCAGATAAAGGGGGAACACGGGACGAGAGCCAGAGGTGGAGTCCATCACAGCTTGGCTGGCTCATCAGGGCACTGGTTTAACCAGAGTGGACTATGGCATAACTTCTGCCTCTCTGTGCTACACCAAGGACGTTCGGATTCTGTAGCCAGGTGACTCATCAATGGCCCCCTTGTTCTGAAAAAGGCTGCCTGTGTCACTGTAAATACTCCCGGAGAGCACGGTGCGGGCCCGGTACAAGCCTCCCCCTGGAGTTTGGCTTGGCCGGTTTCGCTCCAGGGAGCCATGGACAGAGACAGGGAATGCTGGGGCCAGAGGCCTGCCCCTGTGGATCTGTGTGGGTCCTTGGGGCCCAGCATAGTAAAGGGGTCACTCCCAGGAGGCTACATACAGGCTGGGACATAGCTCAGACCCTGTGACTCAGTGAGAGGTGGTGTGTTGGGGGAGGGTAGTTTGGTAAAGGGGGTGACAGAAGGCTCACCCCCCGAGTGGGCAGGGCCTTCTTAATGACTTCAGAGGCCCCTGGGCACAGCGTATTGGGTGGGGAGACAGCGGAGCCCTGCCACGTTACAGTAGAAAATAAATAGTAATTCTTGCCTGTAAAATGTTATTGGGAACTAAAACACAACGTAGCGGTAACAGAAAAAGTGTTAAATGTATTCTGCTGATTTAAAAACCTCTGCAGGCAGCGAAGTGACAACTGACCTCTGAAAATCCAATTTCCTGAATCACTCCAGACTCAATATTCATCGTCGACTCGATTAACATTTTTTTGTCGATTAACATTTTTTTGTCACACATCACTGCTGGGGCCACCTTTCCGTTGGCACATGCCCAGTTTGCCCATGCCTTAAGCTGTCCCTGCTGGTGCGAGCAGGGCAGAGTTAAGGTGTGTGGGTTATAGGGGATGGTAATTTGCCTGTGGGTGGAGGAATAGAGGGGATGTACTATTCGGTGGCTCAACATTTCATTGCTCCTGTGGGTTTGAGTCAGGCAAGCTGTGTGTGTGTGAAGCAAGCCTAAATGTTTCCCAGCAAAGTTTTTTGCCTGTTTAATTTCCTGGTTTTTTAATCCTTAAGCGAATGCGTCTTTGTTGGGGAAGTGGATCTGTGGGCTGGATGTAAAAGCAGCTGCTGACTGAGTAGACGTTCTGTTACAGCAGCTGCTGCATATGAAAGCTTTCTCTGTTACGCACAGAAGCTGGGCTTTGACTCCAACGTACTGGAGGCAGCAGTGAGGTTTGGCTGGGAACCCATGAGGTGTTTTCCGTCCCTGTGGTTCTGCTTTGTGCAGGGAGTGCTGTACAGTCCACGCTCTGTGGCTTGATGACGGATGCTTTATTTTTTCTCCTGTTTTAAACAGCAAATCCGTGCAGAACAAAGTGGACAGCATTCTGGTGAGTGTCTTGAGCAGCTCTTCGGCTGCTTAAAAACCCTGTAGCGTAGAGACCAGCACAAGTGAGTGTCAGCCCTGGATCTTCTCTCAATGGCAACATCCCATGCTGCTCTGCCTCTTACCATACTGGCTCAGTCCCTCAATTCTACCTAATCCAGTAATCCTGCCATAAGGGATCCGTTCAGTGGTTCAGTCAGTCCAGGATCCAATCTCTAAGAGGAGCAGTGAGCAATGCATGATCTTTCAGAGCAAATCAGACCATCTGCCCTTGACCAATTATGTATTGCTAAATAGAGTGGGTGGGAGAAGGCGTGCTTCCTTCCTGACCCCTTTATTGGTCAAGTCATGCCCTGATGCATAAGATTTTATTTACTTTGCCTTGCACAGCAGCAAACATAATTATTGGTCATAGAATGATCTCTGCTAAGAAGTCTCTTTAGTCATTGCAATTAGCAAAGTAATTTGACTTCTAGCTGTTTTGCTGCCTCTGTTGAATCTCTAACCATTTTGTCCCTGCTAACAATAGCAAGATGTGCAGAAATTTTCAGACAACGATAAACTCTACCTGTACCTACAGCTGCCATCCGGTCCGAGTTCTGGGGAAAAAAGGTAGGGAACAGACTAAGATACCATTGTGCCTTGTCTTTCACTACAGCGCGGTTCAGTGGTTAGCGCAGGAGGAGATTGGGGATCAGGATTCCTGGGGACTGTTGCCAGTTCTGGGAAGGGGGTGCAGGAGTTCTGGGCAGTTGGACCCTGGGGTTCTCTTGCCAGTTCTTGGAGGGATCGTGGCCCAGTAATTTAAGCAGCATGACTGGGTTCTCTTCAAGCTGATGCCAGTGTTTCCCTGTAACTCAGTTTTCCCGTGTATTACCCCCCCACCCATTTTATATTACTTCCGAGCCTCAGGGGTATGGGAGGGAGGGAGTCTCCAAATAATGCCTATGATCCTCTGAAAGTTGCTACAGAGAGGAATGTAACCCTGGCCTGGCAACCTCTCTGTCTCCCCCCATAACCCCTCACTGATGCAATCTCTGTGCTAATTAATGTTGTCTCTAATTTGATCATGTCTGCTTACCATGACCTGCCTCCCTGCGAGCAGCAGCCTGGACCTGAGCTCCTTGAGCACTGCTGAGCACATGCATGCGTGCAACTGGATCCGGAATCACCTGGAGGAACACACGGACACCTGCCTGCCCAAGCAGGATGTCTACGACACATACAAGTGAGCATGTGCACAGGGCCCAGCGTGAGTCAGTGCAGCCAGTGGCCTTGCATTGCGAGCGCTCTGGATCTTGCAGGCTAAGCAGGGACTGGCTGCATCAGGGCTTGACTGGGAGGCCTCCAAGGAAGGCCTTAGATTTCCAGCCTCCGTTCATTCATAGTCCGTTTGTACCCATAACATCCTGGATTACCAGCTCCCTGGGGCAGGGGCTGTCTCTTTATTCTGCGAATGTACAGTGTCTAGTGCTGGTCCGTGACTAGGGTTCATAAGTGCTACTGTAATATACCTCATACTTTACAGCGCCTGGCGCAATGGGGTCCTTCTGTTCCGTGACTGGGATGCCTACCCGCTACCGTAATACGCCTAATAAATAATCCTGAGCAAATGCCAACTGTGCTAGCGATGCTCAGCGTTACTAAGTTCCCTGTGGTGTTCCAGATACTCTCCCAGAGATCATCCTCCTCTGGGACCACACGCTGCTGCTCTTGCATGGGCAAAAAATCCATTGCCTGAGTCAGAACTGTAGCACTGGGCTGTAATGTGTTGGGCAGCTGTTGAAATGCCGTTTCACCCAGAGGTGGCCGCATTTCAGTGGCGGAGAGTGATTTTTCCCCCTGTGCAGGGAGTAGATCAGGTTGAGTTTGCGGAGGCTGAGTTTGCAAAGACCCTCTGTGATAAATGTAATATGACTTAACTAGAAGAGACGCTGGTGCCCAGCGTTCAGTACTGCTGGTGATAATCCACGGGGAAGCAATCGAATGCACGGCCAAGGCAGTAGTATCAAGTGCAGGACCTTGGCTTTGGGATGAAACTCTCTCTCCTCTGATCCTCTGAACCCGGCAGGCGATACTGTGATAACCTCTGTTGTCACCCTCTGAGTGCCGCTAACTTTGGGAAGATCATCCGGGAGATCTTCCCGAACATCAAAGCCAGAAGACTGGGAGGACGAGGACAATCGAAATATCCTTGTACGCTAAATAACCTCTGTCTACACCTCCAAGAACTAGCCCAAGCAAAGGGATGATGTCAGCTTAGTTTTGTGTGGACAGGGTTGGCGTCTTTTAAAGAACAAGAATGAATGGAAATGATTTGTTTTTAATTGATTAGTCATTACATTTTGCAGCTCCACAGGGGAATGGAGCAGTTGGAGCAGGGAAGTGGGAGCAGGGCTCCTGGATTGTATTCCCAGCTCTGGCAGAGAAGTGGTGTCTAGTGGTTAGAGCAGGAGGCTGGGAGTCAGGAATCTGGGAGGGGGTGGTATTGAGTGACTGAAATAAGAAACTGCATGTCAGGACTCCTGGGTTCTGTTCCTAGCTCTTATTAACAAAGTGCTGTGGGATCCTCTAGCACAGAGGTTCTTAAACTTAATTGCACCGCGACCCACATCTGACAAGAGAAATTACTTCATGACCACAGGAGGGAGGACCGATGCCTGAGCCCGCCTGAGCCCCACTGCCCTGGGTGAGGGGTCCAAAGCCCGAGCCTCACCGCTCTGGGCAGGGGGGCCAAAACTGAAGCCCAAGGGCTTCAGCCCCAGGTAGGGGGCCTGCAACCTGAGCCCCACCGTCCAGGCTTCAGCACCAGGCAGTGGGGCTCAGGCTTCAGCGCTGGGCCCCAGTAAGTCTAAGCCAGCCCTGGCGACCCCATTCAAAGGGGGTCATGACCCACTTTGGGGTCCCAACCCACAGTTTGAGAACAGCTGCTGTAGCAAAACAAAAACAATGAGGAGTCTGATGGCACCTTAAAGACTAACCGATTTATTTGGGCATAAGCTTTTGTAGGTAAAAACCCCACTTCTTCAGATGCATGGAGTGAAAATTACAGATACAGGCATAAATATACTGGCACATGAAGAGAAGGGAGAGCCAGTGTCGACAAGGCCAATCAGTCAGGGTGGATGTGGTCCACTCCCAACAATTGTTGAGGAGGTGTCAGTACCAAGAGAGGGAAAATTGCTTTCGTAGTGAGCCAGCCAGTCCCTATTCAAGCCCAAATTAATGGTGTTAAATTTGTAAATGAATTGTAGCTCTGCAGTTTCTCTCTGAAGTCTGTTTTTTGTTGTTGTTGAAGGACGGCTACTTTTAAATCTGTTACTGAGTGTCCAGGGAGATTGAAGTGCTCTCCTACAGGCTTTTTTGTATGTTAACATTCCTGATGTCTGATTTGTGTCCATTGGATACAGACTAACAGGGCTACCCCTCTGATATCTAGCAAAACAGGGTTGCCAACTCTCATGGTATTTGGGAATTTCCTTAAAGCCCCGGCTCTTAGAATCATGTGATTCCATGAGAACCCATGATCTGGGGCAAAAATTGGGGATTGGTCCTGCTTTGAGCAGGAGGTTGGACTAGATGACTTCCTGAGGTCCCTTCCAACGCTGATATTCTATGATTCTAAGTTTCTAGCTGTCATGGTTGCAAAGAAAATTTTGTAAATGCAAACCCTGAAGGCTCAAAAACCAGAAGGCAAATAAAAAAGAGCCCAAGTTTATTATTTTTTAAAATCTAGGATTTTTGGGGGGTGTCTAACTCATAATGGTTGAACATGTGGGATTGGCACTACGGTTACTCTGGAACACACTTTAGGATCCTCTAATGAAAGCTGATACAAAAGGAAATGTATTATCTTTAAATCCTTGATAGATTTTAAGTAGGGCTGTTGATTAATCGCAGTTAACTCATGTGATTAACTCAAAAAAATTAATTGCGATTAAAAAAAATTAGTCACCGTTTTAATTGCACTGTTAAACAATAGAATACCGGTTGAAATGTATTAAATATTTTGGATGTTTTTCTACTTATTCAAATAGTTGAAATTTACAACGCAGAATACAAAGTGCACAGGGCTCACTTTATGTTGTTATTTTTATTACAAATATTTGCACTGTAAAAATGATAAACAAAAGAAATAGTATTTTTCAATTCACCTCCTGCAATACTGTAGTGCAATCTCTATTGTGAAAGTGCAACTTACATATGTAGATTTTTTTTTTTGTTACATAACTGCACTCAAAAACAAAACAATGTAAAACTTTAGAGCCTACAATTCCACTCAGTCCTACTTCTTGTGCAGCCAATCGCTAAGACAAACAAGTTTGTTTACATTTATGGGAGATAATGCTGCCCTCTTCTTATTTACAATGTCACCTGAAAGTGAGAACAGCTGTTTGCATAGCACTGTTGTAGCCGGCGTTGTTAGGTATTTATGTGCCAGATATGCTAAACATTCGTATGTGCTTTCATGCTTTGGCCACCATTCCAGAGGACATGCTTCCGTGCCAATGACGCTCGTTTAAAAAAAACTGCATTAATTAAATATGTGACTGAACTCCTTGCAGAAAGAAGTGTATATCTCCTGCTGTTTTACCTGCGTTCTGTCATATATTTCGTGTTATGGCAGTCTCAGATGACGACCCAGCATGTGTTCGATTTAAGAATACTTTCACTGCAGATTTCACAAATGCAAAGAAGGTACCAATGTGAGATTTCTACAGCCCTTGACCAAGGCTTACAAATCTGAAGTGCCTTCCAAAATCTGAGAGGGATGAGGTGTGGAGCATGTTTTCAGAAGTCTTAAAAGAGCAACACTCCAATGTGGAAACTACAGAACCTGAACCACCAAAAAAGAAAATCAACCTTTTGTTGGTGGCATCTGACTCAGATGATGAAAATGAACATGCATCGGTCCGCACTGCTTTGGATTGTTATTGAGCAGAACCCGCCATCTGCATGGAAGCACATATTCTGGAATGGTGGGTGAACCATGAAGGGACATAGGAATCTTTACTGCATCTGGGACGTAAATATCTTGCGACGCTGGCTACAACAGTGCCATGAGAACACCTGTTCTCACTTTCAGGTGACATTGTAAATAAGAAGGGGGCAGCATTATCTCCTGCAAATATAAACAAACTTGTTTGTCTGGGCGATTGGCTGCACAAGGGGTAGGACTGAGTGGACTTTGTTTTGTTTTTGAGTGGGGTTTTTTGTACAATATTCTACATTTGTAAATTCAGCTTTCATGATAAAGAGATTGCACTACAGTACTTGTATTAGATGAATTGAAAAATACTGTTTCTTATGTTTGGTTTTTTACAGTGCAAATATCTGTAATCAACAATAAATATAAAGTCAGCACTGTACACTTTGTATTCTGTGTTGTAATTGAAATCAATATATTTGAAAATGTAGAAAACGTCCAAAATATTTAAATGAATGGTGTTCCATTGTTTAACAGAGCGATTAATCACGATTATTTTTTAATCATGTGATTAATCACGATTAATTTTTTTAATTGCTTGACAGCCCAAATTTTAAGCCCAGAAAGTAGTGTTGTGATCATCCACTCTGACCTCCATATATAACTCAAGCCCTAGAACTTCCCCAAATAATTCCTGTTTGAACAAGAGCAGATCTTTTACCAGAACATCCAATCTTAAATTGAAAATTCCCAGTGATGGAGAATCCATCTGGCCCTTGATAAATTGTCCCAATGGCTAATTACCCTGACTGTTAAACATTGATACCCCATTTGCATTGTTGACCTGCTAATTGTTGACCTGCTAATCTAGCTTTGGACAGAAGTAGCCTCTTCTGTAAGTCCAGAGAGAATAAATACTTCTTTTCAGCTTATTCAACTAGTTAAGTTCAGTCAAAGTTGAGACTGGGAGTTGAAAAAGCAGGAAAGTTTATTTTCCTCTTCCACTCATGGTGGGGGTCGAGCAGATCTGGGCTAGCTCATCGGAACTGAGAAGTGGACCGAACTAGTGTGGAGCACAGTGAAGTATAAACTGTATCGGCAGTGAAAAGCAAGAGGATTTGTGATTCCCAGATCTCTAATTGGATGTGGAAGGAGTCACACTAAGGACTTAAACAGCCTCCTTTCAAGCTTTAACGTCTCACTTTTGCAGCTTTATTTAGTTCCTTCCAACTTCCCACTGAAATTCCTTAACCTTGCCAAACGTATTGCTACAGCGGGATCAGGAGGAAGACCGTGGTCAGCATGCCACCCCTGCCCAGCCTGGACCTCAAAGTTACCGATACCGTAAGTTCCCCAGAAGCACGGCCTCCTAGTGTGAAGGCTGCTTGAGCTTTAGTGGGCCATCCTGGTGCTTGTGGGCTCTAAAGCCCTCCATGGTTAGGGGGTGTTTCAGTAGATTTCTGCGATGTCACTGCCCCAGCCTTAGCTACCTAACACACCTGCTCTGAATTTTAGATTTAGTGTTGAGTCTGTTTTGCCTTCATGCCATTGACCATGGGAAGGTCCTAGCTCAGCCCCATCGGCTATAGGAAGTGTTGTGGGGAGGTTGTATATTCCCCCTACCGTGGGCACTGGGCCCCCTACCATGTCTGGGGCTGGCAGGGGTGTAGAGGGGTTTGTACATAGAGCTGGGAAAAACTCTTCACCCAAAACATTTTTTGTTGTTGTAAAAAAATGCAGATTTGGCAACACGGAACCATTGTGTGAATTCATCTCAGTTCCTCCAAATTGTTACAACTGGGGGGAAAAAAAAAGGTTAAGGAAAAAGTTAAACGTTTGACCTTTCGGTGTTTTGGTTCAAAACGATGTCTCAAAATATCGTGTCCTGAACCTTTTAAAAATGGTCAAAAATCAAACCTTTTGTTCGACCCAAAATGGATTGATTTTGACTTTTTGGAAATGCCAGACATCCATTGCTGGGAAAATTGGCTCTCCCTCCCACCCCCCCAGCTCTTGTATGTTGGCATATAACGTGACCCGTCCTTGGGAACTGTCCTCACCATGACCTCCTGTGAGTTCAGGCAGGAGCGCTGGGTGTCTATCGGGAGCACCCCCGGGAGTTTTGGGCACTCGATTACTGAGCACTGGGCATACACCAGGAGCGCCCTGGGAATTTTGCGTGCTCACTGACTGTGCCCGGAGAGGGGAGCAGAAGCGCTCCAAGGCCTGGTTCTGGTCGCTGACCTCCCTCCCCTCCCCTGACACAGTCGGAGCTGACAGACCTGGTGCAGTCATACCACGACGAGCTGGTGGACGCGGCCTGCGCTTTGACCTGCCACTGGGCTGAGAAGATCCTCAAGCGCTCCTTCAACAACATCGTGGAGGTGGCTCAGTTCCTCATCCAGCAGCACCTCATCAGCTCGCGCTCCGACCGCGCTGACCTGGTCATGGCCATGGTGGTCTCAGGTGGGTCGGGTGCTCAGAAAGGGGATTCCTCCCACAGGACCTGCTCCTGCGCTTGTGTGTGGGGGGGTAGGTGGGAGCCCCATTGCCAAGCGTGGGGCTCGGTGGAGTACTGGGACCTCCCACTGCAGTGCTCGTTGCAGGGTTGGGGTTATTGAGAGTGCCGCAGGCCTCTCTACCCAGGCTGGCTTCAGCCTAGGTGCTGCCTCCCCAGTAATGGACACAGGGCTCCATGTGTTGAGTGACACCCCTTTGTGGGGCTGGGTTTATTCACATTCACAAGGAAATTCAAGAACTCCCCAGCCTCCCTGCTGGCTCCCACCTCTCAATGCAGGGCTCTCAGGCATAGAGATCATCGAGCCTGACCACCTGTATATTGCAGGCCACCAACCCCACCCAGCACCCGCACCCCAAAGGCAACCAGACTTGAGACTAAAGTATCCCAGCTGGTGGGAGACTAGACTGTTTTGTGCCGCAGGCAGAGAAGGGGAAGGACCCCGGTGCACTAACGCCCGAGGCCTCTCCAATGGCAGAGCATTAAGTGAGAGATTCCCGGTCATGCTGCAAAGGGAAGGAAAAACTCCTAGGGTCCTTGCCATGCTGACCTAGGGGAAATTTCTGCCTGACCCCACATATGGCAGCGATTGGTTAGACCCTGAGCAGGTGAGCCAGCCAGCCGAGCAGCTGAGGGGGAGAATGCTCGGAGCACGGCCCTCCCCGACCAGTGTCCCAGCTCCAGCTGTCCTGTCCCCGCTCTGTCAGCAGCAGACTTGCTCTCCGGTCTCCCTCGCAGGCTCCTGCAGGCTGCACCCCTGGGCTCTCTGGCTGGGAACTGAGGGGGGTCACTCTGTGCAGAGCAGCTCATGCAGCCCCCTTCATCCTTTGAGTCACCCTTCTCCTTCCTCTGAGTCTTCACAGGCTTTCTGCCAAAGCTCTGTCTACACTTAAACCACTGCAGCTGCACTGCTGATGCTCCGCAGCATAGACCCTCGTGTCAGCGACGGGAGGGGTTCTCTTGTCACTGACGTTAATCCACCGCCACAAGAGGAAGAACTCTTCCACCGACCTACCGCTGTCTTTGCCGGGGGCTAGGTCTGCTTCACGGTGTCAATCGGCAGTGTGGATTTTTCACATCCCAAAGCGACGTAGCTGGCTCGACAGAACATTGTAGGGTACCCCTGGCCTGTGACGGCCAAGCACTGGACACCAGAAAAAATTCAAGTCTTCCCCCTTCCCCAGTGTTCTTTAAGAATTGCAGTATTGCTTTTAATAGGTCTCCATTTTCCTGATGCTCTTACTAGGTGTTGCAGTGAAAATTTGGATATTTAAAGGTTTGGATACTTAAAGATACTTAAGTTTCCCATATATCCCCTTTCAATGGTACACTCTGCACTCCCAAAGAAGCTGATCAGCTCTTTCCTGGACCTTGCCTGTTCTGTCTTCATGTTTGTTTATTAGAAACAAATTACTGTTTCAGCCACAATGACCAGTTAAAATTCTAAATAGAGCCACTTCACTCCTTCTCTCAGGGCCTTGGAGTATATGAGTATTTTTGACTCTTGGGCACGTTTCATAGAATCATAGGATTGGAGAGGACCTCGAGAGGTCATCTAGTCAAGTCCCCTGCACTCATGGCAGGACTAAGTATTATGTAGATCATCCGTGGCAGGGGTTTGTCCAACCTGCTCTTAAAAGTCTCCAATGACAGAGATTCCACAACCTCCCTAGGCAATTTATTCCAGTGCTTAACCACCCCGACGGGAAGCTTTTTCGAATGTCCAACTTAAACCGCCCTTGCTGCAATTTAAGCCCGTTGCTTCTTGTCCTGTCCTCAGAGGTGAAGAAGAACAATTTTTCTCCCTCCTTCTTATAACAGCCTTTTCACAGCATCTTTCCCTCTTCATTTCTTTGGGCCCATATTTCCTGCTGTTAACTCATTTTTAATCAGGTTTTTAAACTCTAGTTTACTTACAGGGGTGTCTAAATCAACTTGCTCGTGTTTAACAGCAATTTTTGCCACTTTGTCGTTGCCCACCACCTCTCTGTGTGCTAGGATCTCTGCTATCACTGCGATTACACCCAGCTTCATCAGTTCTGTTGTTAACCGTAACGTTTCATTACATGGAGCATTTCCGCTATCCGAAGAGTGGTTTCTGATCGCCCGGAGTCCTGATAAGGAATCAGGAGGACCACAGTGGCTGGGCAAACATCTATGACCCAATTTAACCCCAGCATTTTCACAGCCAGTTCAGTCGTTGAAACGGCCCCAAAGTTTGATAGCTGTACAGCTTTCTTGATCCCGCATGTAGGAACGCAGAATGCTGCTCCCAATCTTCCTGTTGGCCGATCTTTGGCGGGGATATTATACAGACTTATCACAGACGTGTTGATTTGCGATATCTTGTACGCTTAACATGCCTTTTCCTCTTTCGGTTTCACTATACAATTCTGTATCTACCTCCGAAGGTATAATTTTCCAATGTTAATGCATTTTCCCAAAGCTATAGATTTTATCCTCTTCTGGGTCTTTCTCTACACTAAGATCCTTTGTCCATGCTTCAGCCCTCCTTACATGAGGCATTTTGAGTTTTTGCCCTACACATCGTCCATTTAAAAGTGTATCTATTCACTGTTTCCAATGATGTTAGCCCCAAAGGTTACATCTAAAAGCTTCATTCTTAAGATCATGGGCATTTTACCCACTGCTATCGGCCCTTCACAGCGGCGTTGTGATGAAGGCACCATGTACAGTATGCTACAGTCTGCTGAGCTTGGATTGAGTCAAGCGTTCTCAAGTTGGTTTTTGATGCCGAACTGAAATCCTGGCACCATAATCAATAACTGGCCTTATTAGCGTTCTGTGCAGCGTTTCTGCTGTTTTCTGCTCTGCACCCTAGGATGTTCCAGAAACACTTTTTGAAGTAGGGTGTTCTGCCTTGTGGCTAATATTTTCAATATGTTCATTCCGTGTGAGCTTGCTGCTAAATATCGCATCTAAAAATGTGAAGCTTTTAACTACGCTTATTTGCGGCCCTTATAAATACAATTTATAATCTCGTTCAATTTTCCTTTTAGTGACTGTTGTTCCCTTAGTTTTGTCAGTTGAGAAAGTAACCGTTCTGCCCCCTTGCCTCATCTCTACCCTGGAAGCCTGATTTAGCCACATGACCTGCCTGTCACGTGACTTTCTCATTCTCCCCACCTATGGAGGTGAGCTATTTATGTGACAGGTGGGGCTGGACGCAGCTCCCTTAAAGGGGCCAGCCGCCCTGTGACAGAGGACTGGGTCCTGCTGCTCCTGGGGAAATCGCAGGCAAAGTTCCCTCTGCTCTTAGCAGGCCCCCCTCTCCCGGCCATCACCTGAGATTAACCCTTTCAGCTGTAAGAAGAAAAGGAGGACTTGTGGCACCTTAGAGACTAACCAATTTATTTGAGCATAAGCTTTTGTGAGCTACAGCTCACTTCATCGGATGCATACTGTGGAAAGTGTAGAAGATCTTTTTATATACACACAAAGCATGAAAAAATACCTCCTCCCACCCCACTCTCCTGCTAGTAATAGCTTATCTAAAGTGATCACTCTCCTTACAATGTGTATGATAATCAAGTTGGGCCATTTCCAGCACAAATCCAGTTTCTCTCACCCCCCCCACCCCACACACACACACAAACCCACTCTCCTGCTGGTAATGGTTTGTGGGAGGGGGTGAGAAAACCTGGATTTGTGCTGGAAATGGCCCAACTTGATTATCATACACATTGTAAGGAGAGTGATCACTTTAGATAAGCTATTACCAGCAGGAGAGTGGGGTGGGAGGAGGTATTTTTTCATGCTTTGTGTGTATATAAAAAGATCTTCTACACTTTCCACTGAATGCATCCGATGAAGTGAGCTGTAGCTCACAAAAGCTCATGCTCAAATAAATGGGTTCGTCTCTAAGGTGCCCCAAGTCCTCCTGTTCTTTTTGCGAACACAGACTAACCCGGCTGCTCCTCTGAAACCTTTCAGCTGTGTCTCTCTGTAGAGCTCCATGGGACATTCCCTTAGTGAGAGAATTTGAAGTCAGTTGCCCAGTTTCCATTAGTACCTCTGCGGACTGTCTGCACCATGGGGAGGAGCTGCACTGTTCCAGCTGTGCATGGCTAAGATGGCACGGCTGTTGCGTGTAGACAAAGCCCACCTCGATTAGGCTAACCCATAGCGGTAGCGCTCTAATCCTACTGGCCGAGTTAAAGCAATGCAAAGCCCTAATGTTGACATGGTAATAGTGGTGCGTCCCTGTTTGTTATGTCTAGTGTATGATCTGCATTTAGACTATAAGGTCTCTGAGACAGGCACCGTCTAGGATAATTTATTAGGGGTATTACAGTAGTCCCTGAGAACCCCAGTAATGGACCAGGGCCCTATTATGCTGGGTGTGGTAGGTACACAGAATGCCCCAGCTCATTTTGAGTTGTGATGGCAACTCCCTCCCTGGAACCCTGGGTGGGCAGAGCGGGGCCGGATGTGGGGTGTAGAGGGCGGAACAGGGCTGGACGTGGGGTGGAGTTCCAGTTTTGTGGTGCCTGCACCAAACCTGCAACTTTAATAATAAACTGGGCCCGCAACCTTCTGCCATAGCCTTGTACGCAGCCTCTTGGTGCTTTAATGTCCGTTTAAAGACCAGTCTAAGTTATACTGGTGGAACGTTCGCATGGGGACAAGCCCTCAGGAACTGGTTTAAGCGGAACCAGAATAAACCCACTCTGAAACTGAAGTAGGGGATTGCACCAGTCTTACTAAGGCCACATCTACACTGAAAACGCTGCAGCTGCTCCGCTTTACCACTTCAGTGTGTAGACACTACCATGATGAGAGGGGTTCTCCCTTCGCTGTAGTTCATCCACCCCCCCCCGAGAAGCAGTACCTACGTTGATGGAAGAATTTTTCCGTTGACTTAGCTACTGCCTCTTGGGGAGGTGGATTGCTTACCACGGTGGGAGAACCCCTCTGTTGATGTAGGTAGTGTTTACTCTGAAGAACTGCTGCTGTAGTGTTTCAAGTGTAGACAAACCCTGAATTAAACCAGTGTAGCTCTCTTGTATAGACCTGTCAAGCAGACCAGAGTTGGGGATTTCCTGGCTTGTGACTATAATAAATAACATCCAGGATAGAAAGTAAATGCATTTTTCCCAAATAAATAATAATCCCAGTGCCTTTCAAAGCACTAATAATTTAAGGGAAGGGACTTTTTCCATTTAAAAAAAAAACTTTTCTAGTGAGGGTGATCTTTTAAGAACAGTCAAGTCCATGTATTTTTTTTTTTTGGTTGGTTGGTTGGTTGGTTGGTTTCTAGAAAGTTCAGAAAATATCCACCGAGACACTCGACCACCACAGACTGCCAAGAAGAATGGGTTGGAAACATCGGACAGCACTGTCAAAACCCAGCCGCAGGTGAGAAAGGGTTGGGTGCTGGGGAGAAACCTTCCCACCATGACTAGGGCCCTCCTCCCCTAAGAGCTGAAAGGCTGGTATGGTCAGCCCCTGCTTGGAATTCGGCTTACTGTTAATCTAAGGAAGAGTGGGGTCTAGTAGTTAGAGCAGGGGGGCACTGGGAGCCAGGACTCCTGGGTTCTAGCCCCAGCTCTGGGTAGAGAGTGGGGTCTAGGGTTAGATCAGAGGGAGCTGGGAGCCAGGCCCCCTGGGTTCCACCCTCAGCTCTGGGAAGAGAGGTGGGGTCTAGTAGTTAGAGCAGGGGGGCTGGGAGCCAGAACTCCTCAGTTCTTCTCACACCTCTGCCACTGAATTCATGCCGTTAGCAAGTCAGTTCTCTGTGCCTCAGTCTCTCCTATCAAATGGGGGTGGCAGTAGCCTCAGGAGTGGGGTTGTGGGCCCTCATCGCTGAACCCTAGTTGGGTGTAGGTGTTTGGCGGAGGCTCTGGAGATGGGCGCAGCATGGGTGTGTGGTGATGCCCCTTCTGCCAAAGTCCATCTGTCTGTCTTTTCCTGTCAGAACAAAAAGGAGAATAACTCGAAACCCTCCGTCCCACCCCGAGCCGAGAGGAAGAAAACCCCAGAGACCCCCAAGCCGGTGAGCAGCCCCCAAGTCAACGCCCTGGTGGCTCGCCTGCCTTTCCTCCTGCCTCGCATCCAGGCCAGCGAGAGACTGATGCTGCCGGGTGCCCAGGCTGTGCGCTCCTCCCCTCCTATCCTGGCGCCCAAGATCACGGCCACGCCCATCGGGGGCACGGTCAAGATGGCCGCCCTGCCACTGCCGGTGGGCACTGCTTCCTCCCTGCCCATCAACCTGGCACCGGGCGTGAATGGGGCGGCGGGTCTGGTCAGCCAGCAGGCGGCGGTGCCGGTGATCAACATGATCCTGCCCAATGTGCCGACCGGCATGGGCATCCCCGTGGCCGAAATCCCAACTAACCCCAAGAGTGCAGCTGGCGGCGGCAGCGAAGGGCACAGCCCCGCCAAGAGCAGCGAGGGGCCAACCGGCAGCCGGCAGGAGGCACAGGGAGCCAAAGGGGCCAAACGCCCCCTGGAATCGCCTGGCGAGGCTTCCAGCATCAAGAGGAAGCGCGGTCGGCCCCGGAAGAGGCCGGAGGAGGCGGAGGCCTGTTCGCTGGATAAATGCAGCAGCACAGAGGAGGCGGGTGCCCCTGAGACCGGAGGAGGGGGTGATGCTGGCCAAGAGGGTAGCACATCACGGGGCTCATTCGTCTCGGGTGGGAACCGAGGGTCACCCAGCCCGTGTCCCGGAGAGCCAGGAGGGCTCTGTGTGGGAGGCCCAGACAGCCGGGCTAAAGGAGCGTCGCTAGGTGCTGACCGAGCCATGGGCACCTCCCAGGTGAGTGTCATCCAGGATGGCCGGTTCAGTGATCAGAGCCAGGTGAAAGCTGGCACCCAGGAGCTGGAGGACAATTCGCAGGTGCCGATGAATGTAGGTGAGGCTGGGCCAGCGGTGGCAGGGGGGGTCTTGGCTTCTGTACCACGATCCCAAGGCTCCCAGGAAGGGAGACCTCACTCCTGCTCTCCCTTGGGAGACACCAAACCGGAGAGCCCGGAAAAAAGCCTGGCCTTGCCGCCGCTATCAGCGATTTCTGCCCCCGGCGACCTTGCTCGGCCGTCCGACTCTGGGAGCTCTCCCGATTTGCTTTGCGACGCGTCTGGCTCGGAGGAGTCGTCCCCGGTGACGTCGGGTTTGTGCCCTGCCGGCGCTGAAGAGGACAAAGCCCCTATGCGCCAGCGTGGCCCTGCTTCCCAAAGGCTCCCCAGCCCCCAGTCCGCAGCGGATCGCCCCTGAGCACGCCCTGTGCAGCACCCCCGCCACAGCAAGCTGAACTCATTGTCCGCCCATGTCCAGGTTCGCAGCCAGGAGTTGGCGCTCTGCCACAACCGGACGCCCCGCAGGAAAGATTTAAAAATGATATTCATTTGCTAACTGCCTCCGACCCTTCCCAGGGCTGCAGAGTAAAACCCCTCCCCCCCCCGATGCCATGCTATTAAATAAAGCCAATCCTTGCCATGCACAGTTTGTTTGTGATCGGCAGCCATCACCTTTTCTCTGGCCCAGCTATTTGGTTTTGCTGCATTGGGAGGGCAGGCCAATGCACCGTCACTCCTGCCCCCTCTGGGAGGAAAGGGCTGCTGCTCCCAGGGGTGGAAAAGATCTGGCTGGAGAGTAGGAAGCCCTCAAGTGAAGAAATGACTTGGGTGACATCTTGCCACCTCAGCCACCAAGGGCATCTACACTGTTCACTGCACCCAGGCTCTGACTCGGGTTTGAGCCCCAGCCCCCTTCCGTCCACACCAAACCAGTGACTTGGGTCAGCGGGCACTCTGACCCACCCCCCAGCAGGATCCTGAGTCTAAGTCCTGCTGCGAGTTGGGTCCAAGCCCTGTCATTTTGCAGTGGGGATGCAGCTTGAGCTGCAGACCCACGTCAGAAGGTCAGTGCAGTGCAGTACAGACACATTAGCAGGGCTGAGAGCTGGGTCCAACCATTGTAAACCCCAGGTTTGCAGTGCAGTGGGGCAGCTCAAGTGCATCCCAAGTCCACAAGCCCAGGTCCCACAGACCCGGGTTAAGCATGCAGTGCAGAGGTCACCCAAGAGATCATGTTCACGGTGCCCTCTACAGACCGCGCTCCTCTTGGATACTGGACAGCACGGCTGGTTTCAGGCCACTGGTATAACTGCCCCAAAGCAAACTGCTGGCGTTAATGCCATTCGCCCTGACGCAGCATCACTTGGCTGCTGCGGTTACACCAGGGCTGAAATCAGAGGCCTTTGGGGTGCACTGCCAGTTTTGCATCTAGAGGGAGTTTTTGCTGCTGCTCCTCTCCTATGTAGGGCTGCTTGCCCTAGCTCAAAGGCGCAAAGCACCCCGCAGGATGGACACTGGTGTTCTCGCTGATCCCAGGTTTTATTTTAAAGCTGAAGCTTGTGGTGACGTTGTTGTTGTTGTGATGTGTGTCTCCTTTAATTTGTCCCTTTGGTCTGTGTTTTGATCTGCCCACGAGCATCACTAACCAAACCGCTGAGCTGGATGCATGAGGTTTTTCTGGCCTGCGCCCCTTCTTGCCCTGGAATCTGTGAATCTAAGCCACCCTGGGACTAGGGATTAAAGTTCTCTGCTTGAAAGGGCTCAGAGAGAGGTGGCCTTTCTAAAACTGGGTTCTCGTGCTGCTATTGGGGTATAATGGATTCCAAAGAGAGGTCAGTGTGACCATCTAGGTTGACCTCCTGGATAACACAGGCCCCAAAATAATTCCCAGAGCAGGTCTGCTCGACAAACAGCCAATCTTGATTTAAAAGGAGTCAGCGATGGAGAATCCGCCACAACCCTTAGTTGTGCAGAACAAGAGCGTAGAGAAAGCATCTCTTGTTTTTCAATCCTGGAAACAATCAGGAATGTCAAATCCAGTCTGCCCGGGTTTTGCTGGGTGCCTCCGAGGAGTGAAAGACCTGGGATGTTGGTTCTTTAACAAAGATGTCCTGTATCCAAACTGTTAGTTAGTCATTGGAGTTAAATAAGCCTCACCCCTAAAAAAAACTGATTACACCCTCGTCCCCTCTCACTAGCTCAGTGTTCGCTCTCCTGATATCCCTGTTTCACTGACTTTTGTGCTCACCCCGGCCCTGTCTACATTAGCGTTTTGTTGATCTCCTAGTGTTGCCCTCGCACTGATGCAGCTTGCCCAGCTGCATAGAACGGGAAGCGCTAGTACAGATGAACAGCTGTCATTTCCACCACCAGCCGGCTCGGCCTGCGCTCACAGCTAACCGGGGGGACTAAGGAGGAACCTCTTGGATTCTCTTTGTCTGATATACCCTCCCCAGGTGTCCCATTGCTCCACAGGAGATTTAAGTCATGGGCTGGCTGAGCAATCGCTCTCCAAATGCATTAGACAGCCTCTAGCATCGCCATGCAGAGGGGTGCTTGGTATATGGTGCCCCTGGATTTGCCGCAAGCCCCAGTATGGGGGCTACACCAAACCAGTGGCAGGGACATTTTGTCTGCATCATGAATAAAGTCCTCCATACTGTCCTGTGTGGGGGGGGACTGGAAACTGTTCTTCCAGCGTTTGCCCGGGCAGGAGAGCGGAGTAGCAGTGAGTAGGCTCCCCCTGTGGATCTGAGAACCAATGCTTATGGACAGCAGGGAGCCCAGAATCGGTTCTCAAGGGATCCAGCAGGTGGAGTGACTTTCTTCCTCTTGTATGGAGCTTTTCCCTCTGTCTCACCACTCATCTCTGGGTAGAGTCTCAGACTATTGATCGGAACAGAGGCTTCCTTACTAACTTCCTCTGGACGCTAGCAAGCTAAAGAATCCAGTTAGTTATCACAGGGAGTAACCAGCACAACCTGCTGTTGTCTCAGAGTCTGGCTACACATGAAAGTTAATTAGGATTAAAGTAGAGTGTGACTTTAAAACAGATTAACTATTCCTGATTAATGTTCTGTGTGGACACTCTTATTCCAGAATAACTCCCCATGTAGACAAGCCTTCAGAAGTCAGTACTGCACTTTGCTTCCATTCTCCCTTCCTGCCAGCAAATGATAAAAGTCACAGCTGTAGTATAATTTATTAGGTGAATTATGGGAGCACCTGGGCTCCCCAGTCACCCATGGTGCTAGGTGCTGTACAAATACAGGCGAAAAAGACAGCCCCAAAGAGTTTACAAGCTTTTGCCCTTTAAGGGTTTATAATCTGCTTTCTCTGAGATGGACTTATAGGTGAACTGGAAAATTTCCCCCACATATGCCAGACCCTGGCTCAGTATGTTTGGTTTTATTTGCAATTTAAAAAAAAAAATTAAAACACTGTATCTTAGAAGCTCATTTTCTGTTGTGGGGCCAGGTGGGTCAGAGGCTTGGGAATCCAGCCTGCATGGTGTGTTTATGTGGCCCACATGGCCACATTTGCAGCATCTCCGCTTTGATTTTAAGGAGAAAAGGTGAGAGTGCACCCCTCGCGGAGTGTGTCAATAACAATCCAGACTTGAAGGGAGTGTAGCTGATTCCCCCCCCCCCCGCCCCGTGGCTGCCTGAAGCTGCAGCCAGCCTGAGCTCAGAGAGGTGTGAACTTCCCCACCTGCTGTGAATCCCCCTGCGGCTGTTGATACTAAAGCCGAGGGACCCTTTAAATGTCAGCATTAACTATTCCATTGTCGCAGTGCGACAAGGACGGGACTGGTTTCAGAGTAACAGCCGTGTTAGTCTGTATTTGCAAAAAGAAAAGGAGTACTTGTGGCACCTTAGAGACTAACCAGTTTATTTGAGCATGAGCTTTCGTGAGCTACAGCTCACTTCATCGGATGTGAATCCCACAGGGAGGGAAAGATGATGGTGGGGCTTCAAGAGGAGCACGTTTTCCGACTGATGCCGACTTCATTGTAACAGCTCAAAGTTCTGGTCCTACGTGACCGACAGGTTCCAACCTCGATCCTAGGGCCCAGTGGTCAGCTGTGGGGTGAGGAGAGCATGTGTTCCTAAATTTATACCCCCCTGGCCCACGGACTTTAATTAACAGTGCAGTCCCTCTCTGGGCAGAATGAGCTTTGCAAGGGAGCTGAAGCACAGGGCTCAATACTGCCCGTCCCCAGCAGAGGGCCCCTGCATCTGCCAGGCTGGGGGACTCAGGAGCCACCCAGGCCCCTGAAGGACTGGAGAGGCCACTCAGTAGCTGCTCTGGGGTGGTGGGAGGGCGGGGAGCAAACTGACTCTTCCTCCTGGGGTGAAAACCATAAGCCGTGTGAGCACCTGGTCTCTGGCTGAGTGCAGTGGGGGAGGGGTGATTTCAGGGGGCTGATAGCCCAGGTTAGAGCAATGTGTGGGGTGGGTAAGAGCAATGTGTGGGGTGGGTGGGTGCTGTGCGAGCTCCCCCTCCCCTCCCAAAAAAACCCTCGTGCACAGCTCGGTTAATGCAGCTTGGTCCTGATCTCCAAATCCCCTGCACTTCCAGGCCAGTTCTCCCCACACGGCTTTGCTGGTGCCGCTCAATCCCAGCCTGCAGCCCCCTGTTACCCCAGCCTTGGGCTCTACACCACACTCACACTCACACACTCTCTCTCCCTCCTGTGTCTGTTGATGCCCCTCAGTCCTGACCCACAGCCTTTCCCCACCTTTCCAGCCCTTGATTCCCTGCCCCCAATCAACAGCCCTGGCAATGCCCCTCACTCCCAAACCCAAACCCCTACTATTCCAGTCCTGAGCTACCCGCACACAGCCCTACCGATGCCTCTCAGGCCTGACCCACAGCTCCCCTTCCCACAGGGAATGAGTAGGTCTAGTGGTTAGAGCTGGTGTCTGGGAGTCAGGATTTTTGGGCCCTGGTCCCAGGTCTAACACTGACCTGCTGGGTGACCTTGGCACCAGTCACTCAGCCTCCTCGTGCCTCAGTTTCCTCAAAGGCCCAACATGGATGATCTTCCCCTGGACTTTGCAAACACTAATTACTCACGAGGAGGGTCAGGAGCCTTGTCGCTGAGCCAGGCAAAGGGAGGCCCAGAGCTGTATTGGTCAAAGCCAGCCCACACCCAGGTGGGCCAGGCCCATGGCCAAAGCCAGCCCAGGTAGGCCAAGTGACTTGAAGAAGAACCTGCCTGACTTTGCCATGTCCACACACACAGCTCGATCTCCTGCTCTTCTGGTTCTTCCAGTCAGGAGTTGGATTGTGCCAAAGGAATTTGCTTGGCTCAGGTGCAGGGAGAGCTCTTGGGTTAAGGAGGGGAATGTTGGTCATTGACCAGAAAAGCCCCCGAACCAGCTCTGGGGTGGATCCATCACTGCAGCCAGGCCCCATGCTCCCCCTGGTGTTAGAACAGCAGATCTGAACAGGTGACTGGTTACGGTACAGCAGGCTCCTATGACCCTCCTGCACACACACATATACATATACACACGTGTGTGCACACATGCCTGCACATATGCACATGCACACGTTTCCTTATCAGGGTCTCACCCTTCACTCACAGACTCTCTGTAGCTCACACTTTTGCGCTCAGGCCTATTCACCCACAGAGATGCGTTACGCCCGCCCAGCCCCACACACCCACACCAACACACAAGGTTTCGAATTCTGAGCAGAGGAAATGGGCTCTGCCGGAGGCTGCGCTGCTTCCAGTCCCCAGACTGCTCTCGAGTGGGACGTCAGGAAGACGCCAGGGAAGCGCCAGCCACCGAATGAGAGACAGCCCTGGCCTTGGCGAGCTCACAGTCTGTATAGAGACAGGATGGGAGGGGAAACTGAGGCACAGAGTGGGGAAAGGACTTGCCCAAGGTCACCCAGCAGGTCCATAGCAGAGCCAGGAATAGAACCCAGGTGTCCTGAGTCCAGTCCAAGGCCCATTCCATTCTATGTAGGGTCTTACCCTGCCCTCATCACCGTCCTGTCTGGGTACTGTCCCGTCATGTATTAAGTCAGGTGACAAAGAGCAGTCAGGTGTGATCCATTCTTTTCGCTCATCCTGTCATAAGAACATAAGAACGGCCACAGTGGGTCAGACCAAAGGTCCATCTAGCCCAGTATCCTATCTTCTGACAGTGGCCAGTGCCAGGTGCCCCAGAGGGAATGAACAAAACAGGCAATCCTCAAGTGATCCATCCCGTTGCCCATTCCCAGCTCCTGGCAAACACTATCCCTGCCCATCCTGGCTATGAACTTATCTAGTTCTTTTTTCAATCCTCTCCCAACTCCCCTGACCTCGCTGCATCTCCCATCAGCTGATTTATCCTGCTGGGTCACTGAGATCCATCCTACCCATTCCCCCTTGCTCCCTTTAACCTGGGCCACCCCCAAATAACCGCCCCCTCCTTGGTTTTCTCCCCTCTCCATCCTGATCCCTTTCTGCAGTCAGGGCTGCCCAGGAGTGTGTGTGTGTGTGGGGGAAGGGGTGGGGGGCAACATGGGCAGTTTGCCCCAGCCCCCCACCGTTTGAGAGGGCCCCAAACCTGCAGAAATTGAGTGAGTGACGCACAGTGAGCTGGTGCATAGTGTCACAGCGCTGCTCAGGTTTGGTCCGGCTGCCCCTGTCCGGGGAGCTGGGCCCAGCACTGTGGGACAGGAGTCCTCGTTGCAGGGTGCGGAGTGCCTCAGTTTCAGGTCTTTGCCCTGGGCCCCTAAAAATCTCTGTGTGCCCTGCCTGCAACTTAGCCCTGCGGCTTTCCCAAATGCCCCGGGGAGGGGCACAGATCCAGGCAAGAAGATGCTTCCCCAAAGCAGCTGGGTGTGTGTGGGGGGAAGGTTGATTTGCGTCCCTGGTGTTATTTACAGGCAGATTGGTGCGTAAAGGGGATGGGAGCGAAGGGGCCGCTGTGGGGCATGGGAGGTTGGTAATTGTAGGTGCTTTACTCTCCTGCCCCGCCCTGCGGGGTGATCCACCGTGGGAGGTGAATCATTGTTTCCCCAATGAGTCAGGTAGATTAGCAAAGTCCTTGGAGAGACCCGCCTTATCTGAAGGAACTCTCCTGGGAAGGTGGCTCCCCCACACTGGAAACCCCTCCTAAGGGCAGCCTGGGAGGACTTGCTCTGGCTCAGAGGCGATCAGCTGCATCAGGCCAGGGATGTGGAGGGAGCCTGAGGGCCTGGAGTGAGATACTGCTCCTGGGCTCCCAATTCTGTGGTGAATGGCACACATTAACCACTGCTCTGCTGCTGGACAGTCCAGGTAGAACCACCTGTCGTGCTGCTGGATGGTCCGGTATGTCCAGGTAGAACCCACCTGTCGTGCTGCTGGATGGTCTGGTATGTCCAGGTAGAACCCACCTGTCGTGCTGCTGGATGGTCCGGTATGTCCAGGTAGAACCCACCTGTCGTGCTGCTGGATGGTCCAGTACGTCCAGGTAGAACCCACCTGTCGTGCTGCTGGATGGTCCGGTACGTCCAGGTAGAACCCACCTGTCGTGCTGCTGGATGGTCAGGCAACAGTGCTTAATTTGTAATAAAAGAGGTGCCGGGCCCCAAGCAATTTTTTTACTTTCATAACTGATGTGGCAAGCCCAGAGGTGCCGGGGCTCTGATCTGCCAGGCCCGGAGGCGTCGAGGCTCTGACCTGCCAGGCCCGGAGGCGCTGGGGCTCTGAACTGCCCAGACCAGAGGCGCCGGGGCTCTGAACTCCCAGGCCCGGAGGCGCCGGGGCTCTGACCTGCCAGGCCCGGAGGCACCTGGGCTCAGCCCTGGCAAGCTCTGGCACAAATTAAGCACTGCCTGCCACCATGGTCCCTAATCTCAGTTGGGGCACCTGGGTGCTACTGTAATACACTTAATAACATTGCAAATGATTATTAACCGTAGCACTGGGCCAGTCTGAGCACAGCTCACTATTGCCTGTGAAGTCCAATCTGCAGGGAGTCATAGACGAGGAGCCAGAGAGCCGGTTAGGAGCAGCTCCCTCAGATATTCACTCCAAAGAGACCCAGCCCTTCTTCTTGGGGGTTGCTGCGCTTCTGTGGGAAACCCTGGGACATTCCAGTGAAACGCCTAGTGCTCTTGAGTGGCATGGGATTCCCCTCTGCTCTCCGATCCCTGCACGAGAACCAGCAGAACGAGTTTTGAATGTAGGTCAGACCTGACCTCTCGAGTGGGAGGATGGGTTTGTGGCTTAAAGCACAGGCTAGGACAGGGTGCCAGGAGTCCTGGGTTCTGTTCCAATTCTGGGAGGTGAGTGGGGTCTAGTGGTTAGAGCAGCGGCTAGGAGTCAGGATATCTGGGTTTTGGGAAAGGAGTGGGGAGCTAGTGGTTAGAATATGGGAGCTGGGAGTCAGGACTGGTGGGTTCTGTTCCCCGCTCTGTGAGGGAAGAAGAGTCTAGTGGTTAGAGCAGGGGCTTGGGCAGCTGGATGCCTGGGTTCTGCCCCCACCTCTAGAAGGGAGCATGGCATAATGGCCAGAGCAAGGGATGAGGCACCAGGATCCATGGGTTCTAATTTCAGCTCTGCCACTGATGTGCAGTGTGACCCTAGACCAGTCCCTTCCCACCTCTATGCCCTTCTGTTAAGCAGGGACCCTGCTACCACCTCACACAGGCTTTTTCCACAAGCCACGGGGCCTTTACCAATGCCGTGTGACGAGACGGCAGCCTCGGACCAAATTAAGAACGGCTCCCAAGTGACTCTGAATAGAATCACTGCAGCCATTCATGAACATTAGCTAATGAGTCCCTGAGGCTCGGTGCGCACTCCGGGGCAACGCCAGCTGCTGGCATTCTGCTGGGGGTAGGAGACTCGGGAGGGTAACTAAGGTAGCGTGGCCATTACTGGAAAGCATTGCGATGTCTGGCAGCTGCCTCTGCTGTTTGTGCGGCTGCCGCTGCCCAACCTATGGGGTCAGGCCCTGTTCATTCATTTAACTTACCATGGAAAAGTTGCTCTGGAAGCCAGAAATAGCTGGGCTGGTTTTAACCCCCCAGCTGCCGGGCAGGTTTAGGCCAGGCGTCTTTGGGTTTTTTTGCACTCATGTCGGCTGAGCAAAGGGCCTGGTGAGGTAGGGGTGGGAAGGTCCCATTTGCTGGAATCTCGGATCTCCTTTCCAAGCTCCCACCATCAAGGTCAGATTTCCCAGAGCTCAGCTCACCCAGGCAAGGGCCAGGTTTTCAGGCAGCAGCTCCCAGCATGGCTGGATGGTCCCGATGTTCTGAGCTCATTTCAGAGTCTGGCCCAGCTGGCTGATTGCTGAGCTAGGAGGTGCCACTGTACAGCACCAGTGCAGGCAATGGGAGCGCCAGTTTCCCCCCCTTCCCAGCTCATCCAGGAGTAACTCCTTGGGCGGAGAGGGAAGTTTGGCCTCCCACGTAATCCTTGGGACTCCCTGCAGAGCCCCCAGACAACAGGAACCGCTCTTCACTATGAACTGGGCTAAGACTCACAGAACTCATCTCGCCCACAGGCCAAATGGACACAGATTCGAGTCCTGCCCGGGTTGGTAGCAATCGGCATCCGGATCACCAGCACTAAGGTCACTAACTGCTCCCCCACTCGCTGTCCACTTTAGCAAAGGGGCCGAGGACAGACTGAGCTCCTGTCTCCCCACTAGAGGGGATCAAGGATGGGAATCTTCTCCCAGAGAAAGAAACAGACTCCCACATTTGTGCACTCCGTGGCAAGGGAGACATGGTTCAGTCTCGCCTAGCAGCTAGAATACTGGACTGGGACTCAGGAGTCCTAGGGTCTAATGACCTTGGGCAAGTCACTGCTCTGTGCCTCAGTTTCCCCATATGTAACAAAGGGATGGAGATAATGACAGTGACCTCCTTTAAAGCACTGTGAGATCTACTGATGTCAAGTACTTAGATGGAAGCTAAGTATTATTAGGAAACTTTATTGTTATTATCAGGCTCTTGAGTGTGACTGAATGATTCATGCTTCAGAGGGTTCACAGACAGCTGAGAGTGAGTTAGACTTCCTGCTGGTTGTCCTTGCACCTTTGATAAGGGCAGAAGATGTGTGGTTTGTGCTCTTGGACAAGTGTGTGGTTTGTGCTCTTCCCTCCTCCCCATGTCAAGTAGTCATGTTTTCACCTACCCCAGAGGTGCTGTATTTCCATGGCTATGGGATTTTTCAGAGGCTGCCATCCTAACAACATACACACAAGGGTCAGCTTCACACAGTGAGAGATGTTACAAAGCAACTGTGGTTTGGTGTGTTCCTAGGCTACAAGATAGGAGACCGAATCACCATGGCCCCATGTGACCTAAACACACATTTAAATCTATTCCTATTCAGCAAAGCATTTAAACATGTGCTTTAGTCCCATTGGGACTAGACTCGGCCCATGAAGTTAACTCTGTGCTTAAGTCTTTGCACAATCGAGGCCTTAGCTCAGTATTCTTCAGCATCCAGCATTTAACAACACATAAATTGAAATACCATATAATAAAGCAACTCAAAGACCTAGGAGACCCACCACTAGCCAAGCATCTTTATATTTGGCTACACATCTCCCTATTCAAAAATAAACCCTGAGTCTGAGAAGGAGCAGTAGAACAATTCATCTCATCTGTGTCTCAGTCTCTACTTTCGGTGTGCCCATCAACCTGGTATATGAACTCAATTATTACTGCAGATCTGCTGCCACGTACCGCCTTGCACAGGAACAAGAGGGGGAATATATATTCTCATTTGCCTCTGCTGTCTTGTCTTTTAGATCGTAGACTCTTTGGGGTGTGGGCTATCATTTAATATTAATACAACCCCTCCGCCCAGTGGGGTCCAACCTTGTGGATCTTTAGGCACTACCTACCGCTAAGTAGATGTGAAATCACAATATTCTGGCACTTGCACATTTCCAATTCACCTTGCCAAACTCTGACAAGTACGAGCTCCCAATGAAAACCGCAGCAACAAAAATTAGATGTGGGGACAACCCAGCCTTCAACATTGTGGGAACAAATTCCTGTTAAAGGTGAAATTTTCAAAAGCATCTAAGTCACTTACTGCCACTTCATGCATACAGCTCTAGGTGTCATTTTCAAAAGAGACAGACTCCTGAGGTGCCAATCCTCAAGGGTATTTAGGCACATAAGACCTCTGGGCCTCAGGCAGCTAAGTGTAATTGAAAGTCAATGGCACATAGGTGCCTAAATCACTTAGGCATTTTGAAAATTTCACCCTGAGCTGAGACAGAACTTGGGACTTAGGAAATGCCAATTTAGCAGCAATCCAAAATTGCAAAACTGTAGAAAGTAAAATACTGTGATCCAAAATACAAATGAAAATGCACACCAGAGCCTGCAATATTCATACCAACCTTCACCATTCAAATAATTAATAACACCAAAGTTGATGAATAATAATAATAGAATAATGAAATTACAAATAATAATGACCGGCCAAACATTGCTGCAACTGCAAGTCAAACCAGCAACTTAGGTTCTGATCCTACAAACATTTACACACATGCTTTAACTCTACTCCTATCTGCAGCTTCACTGAGTTCAATAGAGCTAATCATCCAGTGGTTAATTTGTGCCAGGGCTAAGCCCCGGCACTTCTAGGCTTAGCAGTTCATAGCCCTGGCATCTCTGTGCTTGCTGCATCAGTTATGAATGTAAAAAAATTGCCTGAGCCCCAATACCTTTTTCATTACAAATTAAGCATTACACTCATCATAGTAAAGTTAAGCATGTATGTATTTGGAGGATCTGGGCTCTGCTAGCATGCTTAACTTTACACACTGTGGGTTGTCCTATTGAGTATTACAGCAACAAGCAGTGTGGTCTAGTGGCTAGAGTGCTGAACTAGGTTGGGAAATGTGGATTTTATTCTGGGGTGTGCCAGGTGACCTGGGGCAAATCACTTCCCCTCATAGATTCATAGATTCATAGATATTTAGGTCAGAAGGGACCATTATGATCATCTAGTCTGACCTCCTGCACAATGCAGGCCACAGAATTTCACCCACCACTCCTAAAAAAGACCTCACACCTATATCTGTGCTATTGAAGTCCTCAAATTGTAGTTTGAAGACCTCAAGGAGCAGAGAATCCTCCAGCAAGTGACCCGTGCCCCATGCTACAGAGGAAGGCGAAAAACCTCCAGGGCCTTCCAATCTGCCCTGGAGGAAAATTCCTTCCCGACCCCAAACATGGCGATCAGCTAAACCCTGAGCATATGGGCAAGATTCATCAGCCAGATACTACAGAAAATTCTTTCCCGGGTAACTTGGATCTTACCCCATCTAAAAACCCATCACAGGCCATTGGGCCTATTTACCATGAATATTTAATTACCAAAACCATGTTATCCCATCATACCATCTCCTCCATAAACTTATCGAGTTTAATCTTAAAGCAAGATAGATCTTTTGCCCCCACTACTTCCCTCGGAAGGCTATTCCAAAACTTCACTCCTCTGATGGTTAGAAACCTTCGTCTAATTTCTAATCTAAATTTCCTAGTGGCCAGTTTATATCCATTTGTTCTTGTGTCCACATTGGTATTGAGTTTAAATAATTCCTCTCCCTCTCTGGTATTTATCCCTCTGATATATTTATAGAGAGCAATCATATCTCCCCTCAACCTTCTTTTAGTTAGGCTAAACAAGCCAAGCTCCCTGAGTCTCCTTTCATAAGACAAGTTTTCCATTCCTCGGATCATCCTAGTAGCCCTTCTCTGTACCTGTTCCAGTTTGAATTCATCCTTCTTAAACATGGGAGACCAGAACTGCACACAGTATTCCAGGTGAGGTCTCACCAGTGCCTTATATAACGGTACTAAAACCTCCTTATCCCTACTGGAAATACCTCTCCTGATGCATCCCAAGACGACATTAGCTTTTTTCACAGCCATATCACATTGGCAGCTCATAGTCAACCTATGATCAACCAATACTCCAAGGTCCTTTTCCTCCTCCGTTACTTCTAGTTGATGCGTCCCTAGCTTATAACTAAAATTCTTGTTATCTTATTACCCTCCTTTCCCTGCTCTATAAAGTGGGGGAAATGATACAGCTCTCATCTGTACAACACCTTTAGGTCTACTGATGAATAGTACTAGATAACAACTAAAGTATTATTAAAAAGAAAAGGAGGACTTGTGGCACCTTAGAGACTAACCAATTTATTAGAGCATAAGCTTTCGTGAGCTACAGCTCACTTCCTCAGATGCATATCGTGGAAACTGCAGCAGGCTTTATATATACACAGAGAATATGAAACAATACCTATTCCCACCCCACTGTCCTGCTGGTAATAGCTTATCTAAAGTGATTTCCAGCACAAATCCAGGTTTTCTCACCCTCCACCCCCCCACACAAATTCACTCTCCTGCTGGTGATAGCCCATCCAAAGTGACAACTCGGTGCCACAAGTCCTCCTTTTCTTTTTGCGAATACAGACTAACACGGCTGTTACTCTGAAACCTGTCGTAAAGTATTATTATTACCCACAATGCCTATAGCAAAGTAACAGGTTTCAGAGTAACAGCTGTGTTAGTCTGTGGGCAGTTTCCACAGTACGCATCCGATGAAGTGAGCTGTAGCTCACGAAAGCTTATGCTCAAATAAATTGGTTAGTCTCTAAGGTGCCACAAGTCCTCCTTTTCTTATAGCAAAGTACTGCGCAAGTCTCTGCAGGATCAAGGCTTTAGCTACCAAAAATACATCCCAACAAAAAGCCGGCAAAATGGATGGTTCATGAAAACCCAAAATTATGCCCCCTTGAAAAAAAATGACAAACACTAAAACCGGTAGAGTTTCTAATCCCACAGCCACCCTCAATTACAAAACTGGAGCAAACAACAACAAAAATACAAGGGGTGGGAGAGGAACCCGTTCCACGTACCGTGACCAAACCCCTCTGAAAAACTGTGGGTAACCCCCTCCCCCAAACTAACATTGCAAAGTTTATGGCTGCTGAAGAAAGGGATTTTTTTTAGTGCAATATTGAAACGTGCCCAAACTTGCACAATTTTCTTTCTTTCTTTCTTTGGCCACAACTCCCCTCTGAGTCCCTGCAAAGCCCAGGGAGGCGGGGACGCATCTTTGCTGCGTTTATGTCACATGCAAGTTTGTTTCCCTTGTGCAACGCCCCCAGCTCCCCCCCTGGCTGCCCCAGCTGCAGCCTGCCCGAGCCATGGACTCGCCTGGGCCCCTTTCTGATCAGGCAATGAAGTAGCCACCCCTGCAGAGCGCATAGGTTTCTATAGGTGTCCGGGGTCCTTGCGTCCTAGCACTCCCCCCCGCGAGGAGGAGGGTAGGGCCCCCCCCCCGTGAGCGCGCGGCAAGGGGACTCTGGGGCTTGGGGGCGCGGTAATTTTTGGGGCGCCTTTCCCCGTCCCTGTGGTGGGGGTGAAGGCCCCTCAGGCGGCGCGGCGGGCAGCCCCGGAGCTGGGGCCTGCTGCTGTGCGGAGGCTGCGGCGGCTGCTGCCGGCGGGTCCCGGCTGGGGAGGGAGCCGCGTCCCCCGCCGGCAGGTGAGCGACAGGGCGGGCTCCGCGGCGGGGGGGGAGGGGAGTTCCTCCCGCAGGGCTCCCCCCACCCCCACCCCCACCGGGGACCCCTCGCGCCCCCCCACTTCCCCCCCCGCTGTGTCCCCGGCCCCCCTCAGTCATTCCTCTGCCCCCCCCGGGCCCCCCGCCCCGCACTTCCCCCACCACGAGCCCCCTCCTCACAGTAACCCCCCCCGCTGGGTCCCCGGCCCCCCACTTCCTCCCCTCGGGCCCCCTCCTCACACTAACCCCCCCCGCTGGGTCCCCGGCCCCCCACTTCCTCCCCTCGGGCCCCCTCCTCACAGCATTCCCCACCCCGCTGGGTCCCCGGCCCCCCACTTCCTCCTCTCGGGCCCCCTCCTCACACTAACCCCCCCCCGCTGGGTCCCCGGCCCCCCACTTCCTCCCCTCGGGCCCCCTCCTCACAGCATTCCCCACCCCGCTGGGTCCCCGGCCCCCCGCTTCCTCCCCTCGGGCCCCCTCCTCACAGCATTCCCCCCCCCGCTGGGTCCCCGGCCCCCCGCTTCCTCCCCTCGGGCCCCCTCCTCACAGTAACCCCCCCCGCTGGGTCCCCGGCCCCCCACTTCCTCCCCTCGTGCCCCCTCCTCACAGTAACCCCCCCCGCTGGGTCCCCGGCCCCCCACTTCCTCCCCTCGGGCCCCCTCCTCACAGCATTCCCCACCCCGCTGGGTCCCCGGCCCCCCGCTTCCTCCCCTCGGGCCCCCTCCTCACAGTAACCCCCCCCGCTGGGTCCCCGGCCCCCCACTTCCTCCCCTCGGGCCCCCTCCTCACAGTAACCCCCCCCGCTGGGTCCCCGGCCCCCCACTTCCTCCCCTCGGGCCCCCTCCTCACAGTAACCCCCCCCCCGCTGGGTCTCCGGCCCCCCACTTCCTCCCCTCGGGCCCCCTCCTCACAGCATTCCCCCCCGCTGGGTCCCCGGCCCCCCACTTCCTCCCCTCGGGCCCCCTCCTCACAGCATTCCCCCCCCGCTGGGTCCCCGGCCCCCCACTTCCTCCCCTCGGGCCCCCTCCTCACAGTAACCCCCCCCGCTGGGTCCCCGGCCCCCCACTTCCTCCCCTCGGGCCCCCTCCTCACAGCATTCCCCACCCCGCTGGGTCCCCGGCCCCCCACTTCCTCCCCTCGGGCCCCCTCCTCACAGTAACCCCCCCCGCTGGGTCCCCGGCCCCCCACTTCCTCCCCTCGGGCCCCCTCCTCACAGTAACCCCCCCCGCTGGGTCCCCGGCCCCCCACTTCCTCCCCTCGGGCCCCCTCCTCACAGTAACCCCCCCCCGCTGGGTCCCCGGCCCCCCACTTCCTCCCCTCGGGCCCCCTCCTCACAGCATTCCCCCCCGCTGGGTCCCCGGCCCCCCACTTCCTCCCCTCGGGCCCCCTCCTCACAGCATTCCCCCCCGCTGGGTCCCCGGCCCCCCACTTCCTCCCCTCGGGCCCCCTCCTCACAGTAACCCCCCCCGCTGGGTCCCCGGCCCCCCACTTCCTCCCCTCGGGCCCCCTCCTCACAGCATTCCCCACCCCGCTGGGTCCCCGGCCCCCCGCTCGGTCTCCGCATGGACCCCCTCCTCACAGTAACCCCCCCCCGCTGGGTCCCCGGCCCCCCACTTCCTCCCCTCGGGCCCCCTCCTCACAGTATTCCCCCCCCGCTGGGTCCCTTGCCCCCCTCTTTCCCCCCAACCCCCTGCTGGATCCCTGGCCCCCCACTTTACCTTCACCCCCCAGTTGGGTCCCTGGCTCCCCGCTTCCCCCAACCCCCTCCCTGGGTCCCCTGCCACCCTCAGCACATCCTGAGGGCCCCCCGGGCTCCCCACTCCTCACAGCATTCCCCTCCCCCCGCTGGATCCCCTGCCCCCCCACTTTCCCCACCTCCCTCTCTGGGTCCCCTCCCCCTTCTCCCTCCAGTTCCCCCTTATCTCCTTTTTAAATTCTTCTCGCCTCCCCCTGTCCTCACCCGCCAGGGTCCCCCTTCATTCCCCAGCTTCTCCTCACCTCCTCCAGCCTGCTCACTCCCCTCACTCGGTGTCCCCTTCCCCCACTCTGTCCCCCCTCCAGTTCACCCTACAGCCCCCTCTTCAGCCTTCCCCACAACCATCCCCCTCCATCCCCCTTAGAGCCCCTCATCATCCCCTGATTTCCTCTTTTTGAGTCCCCCTTATAGGTCCTCCATCTTCCCCCTGCCCAGTGGGACCCATTCCATTGGGGTCACTAAAACGTCCTCCTTCTCCTCTCCCCCACCTCCCCCATGTCTGTGTCTTCCTGTGGACCCCTCATGCGACCTTCACTCCAAGGTTGCTGCCACTCTTGAAATCTCTGTGCTGCCCCACCTCCAGCTGTCCCCCTCCCCAACTAGGACATCCTGAAGCCTTTCCCCCAGGTTGCTCCTAAGAGAGCCCCCCTGCCTCCTCCTCCCATAGTGAAATCTCTCCTATTCTCCCCATTGCAGGGGCTGCCATCCAGGCCCCTCATGCTTAGCTGTCCCTTGTTGGGATTTTCTCATAACTAACCCCTCCTGTCCCCCCCACCCCATTTACTCCCCTTCCTGGGGTATTCTCCAGTTCCTGCACTGTCTCCTGTGGAGTTATAGTTTCCTCCCTCTATCTAGGCAGCCTCTCTGGGATTCTTCTTCCAGTGATTGAATTTCTCTGCCCTTGTGTAACCACCTCCGTTTTCCAGGGATTTTATCCTTCTCTTTTCTGGGGTGGTCCCCACTTCATGTGGTTACCCCCCTTCTTCCCACTCAGTGAACGGGCTTGTAATTCCTTATGGTGGCATAGCTGGTGCTAAGTCTTTTCTGTCTCTCCCCCAGTAAATGCCACTAACAGTAACAGCCCAGGGCAAAAAGAAATTCCCCAAAGCTGGGACTGGAGACAGGAATTGTTCTGGTGTCTTTTTAATTTCCTTCCAGTTGCTGGGATGGAGAGGCAGTGGTGATTCTTGTGTTGGCATTTCTAGCTATTGCTTTGAATAAATTCTGCCCCCTCGCCCCCAGACCTATGAACTCCAGAAGAGTTTGTTCTCTGTGATGTGGTTAGCCCTGTCTTTTTCTGATGTGATTTGTAACCAGTCTCTTACTGCAGCAGCCAAATTTCACCTTCTTTTGAAAAAGAGAAAACTTAAAGGGTTGGATGGAGCCTTAATTGTCTTGTAAAGCTGGGGAGGAGGGATTCTGCCCTGGGTGTACTGGGGGATGGACAAAGCTGGTTTTCCAGGGTCCATGGTTTCAACTGGGTTGCAGACTTACACGTGTTTGGTATTTATTATTCAAACAGCTATGGATTGTTGTTGAATGCAGCCAAGCAGCAACCAGGGCTTGTTTGGTCTATTTCAGTTACAAGGGAATCTTTTTATGCCTGAGTAGCATCGTTTTTTCTCCCCTCCTTCAAACAGCTGATTAGAATCATCTCTGGGAATCCACTTGAGTCCGCATTGTCAAAGATGAATAGCTCGATCATATTGGTGTGCATGCATTCAAGGAGGGAGAAGCTGCTGTGTTGGATACGATTGCACCAGGTATGCAACAGACTGATGGATTGTCGTTTCGTAATTCGTTATCCCCAAGCAATCAGACCTTCTGTTTTAAATGCTTCATAATCTCTGAGAAATATATAGTGAGTGAGTGTGTGTGTGTGTGTGTGTGTGAGAGAGAGAGAGAGAGAGAGAAACAGATGGTGGTGCTGGTGAAAGATGCTGGATTGATTTGGTGCCCAGAGACCAAAGTCCTGTGAATATCCCTTTAACAGGTACAGAATGGACAGTGGCAATACAAGCATCTCCTATGCTTTGCTTTAATCCTGATCTCAACATTAACCATTATAATGACTTGTCAGTCCTGACAGGCCTGTATTCTTGTCAGTCATTGACTGATCTGCTGCAAATCCTTGTAGTGCTGCATTTTCTGATATGATAATAGATTTTTAGGAACTGGACTCAGACCTCTCCCCCCCCCCCCGCCCCAGCTCATTCTGTCGGCCCTCAGGTAACATCTTTCAGTTGTTAATGACCAGGGCTGAATCTGAACAGCTTAGATGTGGAGGGTTTTGTAGTCCATAACCAATCCATTGAGCCATCTTGTCCTTCCTGTGCTTTGTAAAAATGCCTGAAAGAACTACTTAAGGATTTTAAAAATTATTTGATATGCTAGGCAAGTGGCCTTCCCAGAGGCAGTTTTTATTAACATTAGATTTTCATGGTAGACAGTATATCAGCAGCACTGATATCACCTGATTACCTCTGTTCATTCCCTCTGGGGCACCTGACATTGGTCACTGTCAGAAGACTGGATACTGGGTTAGATGGACCTTTGGTCTGACCCAGTATGGCTGTTCTTATGTTCTTCTGACCTGTTCCTGCAGAAGATGCTCCAAGTTGATAGTTCTGTAGGCGTTACAATCAAATGGTCAATATGTATTGCCCTGTCCATTCATTCACCTTCTGGTATCTAGACACAGGTAATACTTTGCACTCTCATGGCAGCTTCGGTCTGAGGACCTCAAAGCATTCTACACATGGTAAAACTTGAGGAACAGCTGTGTGAAATAATTTGCCCAAAGTCACAGAGCAAGTCAATTGCAGAACTGGGAACGGGACCAGGGGATCCTTACTCCCAGCCCCTTCTCAGGTCATTCTGCTCTCTTGTCTTAATGGTTTTGTTAATGTTTAGGAAAGCTGAGAGATTTCACCTACTCTGGCTTTATGAGCTGGGCAATGTGCTATATTTATATTGCCCTCTGTGCTAACTGTGGTCCACATCTAGTAATGATAATTGAAGTCCGTGGTTCACGTGGGTGCAGGGGATCTGCCTGTGTGGATCCAGCTGCAGGGTCAGGGCCTAAGACTGCAGCTTCCACTTGGTGGAAATAGAAAACTCCAGTAATAAGACTGACTTCTCTTCTGGAAATCCGAATGTGACTTTAGTAGAAACTCCAGTCTTGTGGTCCTTAGATTGCTGCTAAATTTAGGTCTCCATGTTTGGAACAACTAAAGATGAGCCATTCCTGTCAGAGGCATTATAACAGTCAGAGCAGGGGACTGGGAGTTTGATCCACTGGGTTCTCTTCCCAGCTCTTGGACTAACTCTGTGCAAGTCACTTCACCTCTTAATTCAAATATTGATAACTCAGGATATTCTTGTTAAAATAATAAATATATATATACACGCAAGAGCTTTGGAAGGGTTATAAACTTCAAGCTTCAGGGCATAAACAATCTTCTAACTATTGGGGGGCTAAGAGGAAACTCCCTTGGGGCAGGCTGAATGTGCAGAATGAATTTTGTTATGTGCACCAATATGGAAGTGATGTGTGACACATCACCTTCATATTGGTGCACATAGCAAAATTCATGTGGTGGGGGTGGGGCTGAGGGGTTTGGAGTGTGGGAGGGGGCTCAGGGCTGGGGCAGAGGGTTGGAGTGCAGAGGTGTGAGGGCTCTGGCTGGGGGTGCGGGCTCGGGTGGGGCCGGGGATGAAGGGGTTGGGGTGCAGGAGGGTGCTCGGAGCTATGGTGGGGAGAGAGGACTCCCCGCAGCAGCACCTGGGCTAGGGGGGAGAGATGCCTCTCCCCACCGCAGCAGCTCCGGGGCTGGGGTCACAGGATAGGTGCCCCTCCCCTGGCAGATCTGGGCTGTGTCTATGTTTGGGCCAGGGGAGGGGCGTGGTGGCAGGGCTGGGTCAGGGCGCCCCAGTTGTGGCTGAGTTGGGGCCGGGCGCACTCCGGCCATGGCAAGTCCCTGGGCGGGTTCCCTGAGCGCCTGTGTGGTGCTAAGAAGGATGCCATGCAGCTGCACAGCTTACAGGAAACTTAGCCCATAACTACCTGCTGCAGGGTTTCTACCTCTGAAACGCTTGGTACTGATCATTGTTGGAGACAGGCTGCTGCTCTAGATAGGAATTGCCAGACCAGATTACACCACTGTACCATAGGGCTTGTCTACACTTGAAAAGCTACAGCAGCACAGCTGCAGCGTAGACACTATCTATGCTGACAGGAAGGGTTCTCCCGTCAGCGTAGGTAATCCACCTCCTCGAGAGGTGGTATTCTTCCATTGACGTAGCACAGTGTACCCTAGAGTTATTAGTGACGGTTGCTGAGGGCTGTGGATTTTTCATACCCCATAGCAGCATAGCTGGGTCAGCCTAACTTTGTGTAGACCAGGCTTTGATTTATCTCTGTTAAAAAGAGGTTGGTGATTAATGTTTGCAAAGTACTTGGAGATGAAGGAGCTAGAGAAGAGCAAATTATTGTTGAAGTGTTTTTGAGAGTAGCAAGTTGATAGAATTGCTGCTGCAGTTAAATATGTTTATGGTGGGTCTCAAACTCTGCCTTGTGAGATGATCTGACTTGTTCATAATTTTGCTTAGTCTGGACATTAAGGTCCCATTTCCAAAGGAGTTTGAGCCCTTGCAGCTCTCGTTGAGCACTGAGAGAGCTGGGGTAGTGCAGTACCTCTGAAAATCAGACCACAACATTTTTTTATTATGGAAAAATTAATTTTAAAAATAAGTCACTGGATTTAATTATTTTTCATCACAAGTTATAACTCGTGGAGAGGGAATGAAGGAAGTATGGTTTTATGGTACAGATCTGCAAGTCACGAGATGTGGCTTCCTTTGTGATCTTGGTCAGGTTGCCTTCGTTTCTCCACTCCAGCATGGGATCTTTTCTTCAGAGTGGGGTAGGGAAGCTAAATGAATAAAGGGCCTCAGTCCTCTGAAAAGTGCTACAGAAGGACAAAGTATTAGTAGTTTGCTATTAACAGAGATTTTGGGTGCAGAGGTCTTTGTGCAAGGAGTTTACTGCTAGCCTGTATCCCTCATGTGACTGTGGAGCAGCAATTTCTTAGTCATTTCTATAATGTCTTTGAGATCATTTGTCATTATTCCTTGTGGCATACCCTGCAGAGTAGATCCGTTTTAATCCAAATTTAGGAGTAATGCCTCGTCCTGGTCACATGAGCCCCAGACTTGTTACTATTTAAGTAATGCAGAGTTGGCTGAATCAAATCCAGCATAAAATGAAACCTTGCAGAACCGTGACGAGATGTCAAATGCTTCTAACCCGAGCATTTTTATGAGGTCAGACTGTAGCAGAAACTTCAGCCCACTTGTCAAACTATTTGGAGCTCTGTCCTGATTTGTGGTCCACGTAGTGCATTATTAGTGCCGACTTGCAAAACCAGCCACTGTGCTTGTGCTGAAATGAGGTACTTGGTGCTGAGTAGCTAAGTGGGATCAAGCCATTGGTGAGCAGTCTCTTTAGCTGATACTCTTTCTGGCTCCTACAATAGAGCATAAAACCCCCGCGCAATTATTGATTGAGAAAAGCAGCTACTGGGCAGGTGCATTAGAGTTTTGGTGTACTGCTTTGATGCATGTATGTGGTGACCCTATTGATTCAGTGGGAAAATAGCTGGATTAATTTTACATGGTGTCCACAGATCTATCAACTACAGGTTTCCTTTGACCTTGCTGTGGCACACCACAAAGGCTCAGAAGGACACATCGACTACGATTCCTATATTAAGGCGTCCCTGAGTACTCATTGACAGTCCATCCTTTACTGTTCCTGTCCTATGTTTTTACATCGTACTTCCTGGAGTGCAGGCTAGTAGTTAGAGCAGGAGACTGGGACGGAGGACTCCTGGGTGCCATTACTGGCTCTACCTCTCTCTCGTGGGCACATCCCGTGGTTCTTAGCACCACAGCAAACTGTGCTGCATTGGGTATTGTGGGAGAGTCTGTCCTTCTTTTCTGCGGATTTATAGAGGTAAGGAATAAACTTGGGAATTCACACAATGCAGCCAGTTCCAGGTAGCCATGGTCCTAATTTCAGCATCTAGCCTGGACCTTATAGGTGTCATAACATGGGTCACACTCTGGGTAGGACCCCATATTGTAACACCAGTTGGGATGTAGGTCAGATACAGAAACGAGGAGGTGGCTGCCTGGAACCTAGTGGCCAAAGAGTTTGATAAATTAAGCCTGTACTTAAGTGCTTTGCTGGATCAGGGCCAGAGGCAGGATCAAGACTCTTAATACTAGCCTCCTCTGCCCATTCACACTACCACCGTTGGTGTGCAAAGTCTTTCCTCTGTGTGTCTCCTGGCCCCCAGAATAGCCTCTCTTCATCTCTCCGCCTCACTGACTTCCCATCTTGCACAAAATCTCAACTGAAAAACATCTCCTCTCCTCCTTGTGCCTCTTAATCTTGCTCTCCCTCTGCTATTTATTATTTAAATTTATTCTTAGGCTTGGAAGGGTTAGATTTTTATTGGAACATGTTGATTTAATCGTACGCACCAAAACTGATGGAAAAAATATTTCCATCGATGATGATAGAGATTGACAGCTAGACAGAGTAGGTAAAATGCTGCTTGAGAGCTTTGAGAGTTTGATTTAAGGCTCTTTACTTTGTATTATTTGATGTGTGATGTCATTTTGTGTTTTAACAATTATAAAGCTGTGACTTTTTGAATCTCAGCATCTACTGTTGTTAAGTAATTGTCTGACCACCCATAATTTCCCACAAATTGTGAACATTTAAATAAATGAAAATTGGGGAAAAAAATGTTTAAAACTCAGTTTTGTGAAAATTTTAAATTGATAAAAGTAAGAAAAAAAAATGCTTAAAAGTAAAGATCAGTGTTACCCTTTGAAATTATGAAAGGATAAAAATCAAATTCTGCCAAGCTACATTTTTTGTGAGTACAGTTTGTGGGGGAAAAAAAAAAAGCACAGAAAATGTTTTGTTGTAGAATAGGGTGCAGCCTTCAGGGCACAATTTGTCCCTTGAGCATGTCTGGCTTTTGAATGGATGAGATATGTATGTCGTGTTCAGGTTTAATCCAGTTCAGCCAGGTGTGAAAATGGCTGGCAATCCATCTGTGCTGATGCCGAGAGAAGAATTTTTCTCCTACTAAAGGAATTTCATACTAGGCGGAGGAAGATACATTCTCCGATAAGAAGAATTTATCATGGTCTTTGTTTAAATGCTGCTTATAGCATTCTGTTACAGCCTCCCTATGTGATCTTGGTCTAGTCACTTTCCTTCTGTGCCTCGGTTTCCCACTTTTAAAAGTAAGAATAGCCTCTTCAGGGGGAAAGTTGCAAGGGTTAATATTTGTAAAGCACTTTGTGATCCACTGAAAAGTGCAGTGGCAATGCAGAGAGTCTATATAGTGGAGGCAGAGTTGAAAATGAAGTCTTGATTCAGTGCATATTGAAATTGCTTTATTCCCCCCCTCCCCAGCCTGATTAGTGTGTTCTGAAAAATATCTGGAGCTGGAATGAGATGCAGTAAATCATGAATGCTGAGGAAAACGAAAAGCAACATAGTATAATAGAGACCAGATGTCTTATTGACTCTCCATCCAGTATTCCTGTTTGCTTGCCAGTCCTAATGCTACAGTGCTAACAGTCTTTATTCAAGGCAGGCAGGACTGGGACATTTTTTAAAATGCAATCACTCTGTTCCATTAGGTCTCCCTAAGCGCTTACAAGGAGTCACAAAAAACAATGCACTTCAAGAGCTTTAACTCTTCACAGCTTCATGTATGAAATTCTATATTCATTGGGCACTTTCCTTTCTTTTGTGTTAAATCGCTGACATCTGTGGAGTTCCACCAGGTCGAAATTGTGGGTGAAGTAGGAACCACAAGAATTCAGCTCTGGCTGCTTTCTAGATTATATTGCTTCTTTGTGTATAGCTGGTGGGCTTGTTATCCTAATGAGCACAGTGATTTAGAATGGAGGAGCTAAACTGAGGTCTGAAAGCTGCAAACAGAAGTAAATAGCACATTGTAATATGTTTAACCAACTGTTGAGATCCACAGAAAAATATAGAGGAGGATGAAGGCAGAGAATGCATTCCCTGATTGGGATGTTATGGAGCTTTTAGAGAGGGAGATGTTTCTTTGGCTTTCTCCAAACTGACCCAGACAAATCACTGAATAAACCAGGTGTGGGGACCTAGTGTGTGATCTAGATTGTGTCAGGGAGATACAGAAAGAGGTTAGACAATCCTGGCTTTAAACCATAGTTCTAAGAACTAAAGAAATGCCCTGCACTGGTTCCAGTGCTAGAACTGCCATGGGGAGCGGACCCAGTAGGCCTGTGTGTTGCATTTGGTTCTGATGACTCTCTAATCCCAGCTGAACCCACTGAGCGGTTGCAAGTCTCTCGCCATCTTTCTCCTTTTGTTGCTGATTTAGCACCACTTATAAGCAGCACCTCTTGTTGCGTTGTTCCTGAGCAAGCATTGCTTCCCAAAGGGAAGGCTTTTGGGGTGTGTGGGGGTGATAAAGGATTTGGGGAATTCTTCTGGGCTTTGCAGCTGCTGCATTTTGAGATTTACACAGTGGTGGAAGCCCCCATGTGCCTTGATGGGAATCTAGACTGCATGTATAAAGCTGTTCTAGATGACACTGGGGGTGCAGTAGCCCAAGTCATGGAAGCTTTAAGGGGGTTTTATAGCTTAGCATTTCAGTGTGATTGTTTTATTGTCTCTAATGATTCTGGAACATGACACAGGTGTTCTGGGCAGTTTGAATAAATTGAAGAGAAAATCTTAAACATTTCTATTTCTAATAGGGTCCACTGAGCATGCACACCTCCCACTTTTATGACCCTTTAACCAGGGACTATCTTATGGTTTGGGGAAGGAGGCGCTGCTGAAAGGGTGTAGAAATCAGACCATGGAGTTGCTTCCTTATCTGAACCTGTTGCTAGATGGTGTATTTTACTCTAATAGACAAGATAGCTTTTTGGGCATTAGGGGGAGGGAGATGGAGGGGGACTGAAACACAGGGAGATGAAGTGATTTGCTCAGGGTCACACACAGCTGGGAACTAAACTCAGATCTTCAGTCTCCATCCATAGACTTAACCCCATGGCCATGCTTCCTTCTTAGCATTCGTATACTTAAGTTTAAAATAAGCGAGTGGGAAAACAGTAGTTTAATTGGATCACTATAATATTTTCCATCTGCAACCTAACAAGAAACTTGTCAAAAGCATTTTTCTGCATCAAACCCCCCCTCCCCCCGCTCCCTCGAGAGTCTGGGACTATAAAAGCCCTCTGTGATTGTATGTTAGATTGTTATATTAGTCAGGGATGACTGGTTAGCATGGTATAAAAGGTACTTTTGCGCTTGGCGTGTGACTGATGATCTAGGGTTGGGCTTTAACAAATGCCACAGTTGATTTTTTTTATTAGTTGGTGTTTGTCATTCCAGTTGGCTTGATGTTAACATTTTAAGGATTCCAGCTTGTAGAGATCCCATGGAATGGCTTCCCCCAGTTGTAGGCAAACTGCAATATCCTGTACCTGCTTTTGTACTACAGTCATAGACCTTTGTTGAAATATAGAGGAAGAACTCACATGGACAAGGGAATTGGTAGTGTTGAGTTTTTATGGGGCAAAGCAGAGCTAATTAAGGAGGGATAATAACTTTCTTGTGTTTTCCGGGTGGTTAGGATCTAATTACCACAAATGTTCAAAGCATGTGGGGTAGGCACCAAAGGAAATGGGACACACAAAGGAAAAGTAACTTACAAATGCTGTGTATGTTATTTCTGTGCAGAAGGGTGAAAGCTGTAGTTACATCGCTTCAAATGCCTAGAAAGATTGATAGGACCTTGCTGAGATTTGGTCAGACTTCATTTACCCAGAAGTTAGAACTAAAGCAGTTCTTCTAGTTAGAACTAAAGCAGGTTAGAAGAGAAAATCTTCATTTTACAGAAATAGAGAAGTTAATGGCTAAGCATTGCTATATTACTCGTATTCAATTCCAGTATTTGAAAAGAAACTCTTGGATATTTTTGCTGATTAATTCATTCCTCCTCTCTCATCATGGCAAGCTGAGGACAACAAGATAGGAATGTAAATGAGAAGAGGATGGTCCAGTTGTTAGGGTACCAGCCTAGGACTTGAAGACCTGCATTCAAGTCCCTGCTCTGCCCCAGACTGTGACTTTAAGTGTCTCTTAGCTTCTCTGTACCTCAGTTCCCTGTCTGTAAAATGAGGAGACAAGTTCTTCTCTACCTTGCGGGTGTTGAGGATAAATGCAGACTGTGAGACTGAACTCAGATACAAGGGGACCTAATAAGTACCTTAGATAGAAAATCTTCCCAATAGCCATGGGATGTGAGTAGATATTCCCATTACACAGATGGGGAAATGGAGGTACAGAAAGTTCCCCCGATGCTAATGGCGCAGCACAGGATCTCTCTTTCATCCCTTAGACTTGGGAAAATCCAGACTGCTATATCCTTTTGAACAGATCCCCAAAATCTTTTTATTTACGTACTATTATCATTATAGTTTTTTTTATTATTATTTTCTCTGGAGTCTGGACCTTGACTATATCTTGACCAAGAAATTTGGGCCTTGACAAAAAATAGACTACCTCTGCCTTAGATGTTGAGCTTTGGTTGGACAGTTACAGTAAAGAATCTGCCTTATGAAAATTAACTTAAGGCGCTCTCATTAATTTGTTTCAGGATTATTTTCTGACTCTACAAATAGCAATGGCTTTTTTCTTAAATGTGGGTGGGGAAGAAGAATAGATCTTCTGGCAGCATGTGGAAGTAACCATGTGATTGGTTGCCCGCACTGGTTTATGTCATGGATTAGCAGATAAACGTGGTATTCACTCTTAGAAATAAATACATAAACCAAGTAATTAAATTAGCAGGGAAGTCTCTTGTCCTAGGCCATGTGCCATGCCAGTAAGGATTTTGTAGGCTGTAAATATGGAGTTGGGGTCAGATTGGAAATGGATAGGCTGAAAACTGTTCAGTGATCTCTTTCCACAGCAAATAATTCTACTGGGTTTGGAAGTGACTGGGAGAGAGCGGGAAATAGGAATCCTACTGAAATACTTATGCATTTGAAAAAGGTGGTGGTGTTGTATGGTGATTGTGAGCTATCTTCCTGTACAGAAAAGCAAGGAAAGAAAAGTGGTCAGAACTGCAATAACAAACTTTTATTGAGAGGAATGTCAGTTTAAAAAAAGGTTTCAGAGTAACAGCCGTGTTAGTCTGTATTCGCAAAAAGAAAAGGAGTACTTGTGGCACCTTAGAGACTAACCAATTTATTGGAGCATGAGCTTTCGTGAGCTACAGCTCACTTCATCGGATGCATGCCGTGGAAACTGCAGCAGACTTTAGTTTCCACGGTATGCATCCGATGAAGTGAGCTGTAGCTCACGAAAGCTCATGCTCCAATAAATTGGTTAGTCTCTAAGGTGCCACAAGTCCTCCTTTTCAGTTTAAAAAAAGATATTTCCACGTGGCACTGGGTTTCCTTATTTCTGGCTGACCATAGTAGGATATGTTGTTGCAGTTATGATTGAGATGACAAAAGTAGGAAGTGTTTCCAGCTTTAGTTTTAGCTTTATTTAAAAAAAAAAAAAAAAGTAATATTAAAAATGAGTGTGAATTGTAGGGGGCGGGGCATAGCCCAGATATCTGAGTATGAGGCTTGGAGCAGGAATTCTTGTTCTAACTAGTTCTGGCACGTCGCGTAGTCTCCCTTTCTCAATGTAATAAAGGGATAACACTTGCCTACCTCCCAGGAGTGTCAGGCGACTTAACTTTCAAAGTGCTAGGTAAGCGCTACATAGTAATCTGTCACAAGGGGAAATTAAAATGATAAAAGCGGAGCCGGGAGGGATTTATTACATTCTAGTTATGAACAAAGCGCATTGGATACACCCAGCTTGGCGTATAAAGCCATAATCCCATTAATGGCTACATAACCTTGCAAAATTCCTTGAGTGTGAGGTATAAAGAGTTTCCTGGTTATTTTCTTTTGCTTTTTGCAAATCAAGGCTGGGTAGAAAGGGCCTTGAGAAGGAGTCTAAAGGCCAAATGTGATCTATTTCAAGATAAGCCTCATTGCTGTAAATTGTGCATATACTGGAGGTTTTCCCTATCGTTGTTGCACCAATGTGCATGCCATTCCTATGCAGACAAGACCCTAGTCAAAAAATGTTCACACCAGATTGTCTCAACTTCAAATATCTTCTGAGGCACATCCCAAAAAGAGTGCACCTAGTAGGCTCTGCAGCAGGTTAATAGGCAGATGATCTCTCTCCCCTTCCCAAAATGACTACCTTTCACATTGCTTTCCTTTCAGCTTTGAAGCGTGAAGACCTGCCACTGCTATGGGTGACGCTATTGTAGATGCAGCCCCTGGGACAGCGTTGGATCAGTCATCCGGCCCAGTGCTGCAGGGAAATGGAGGGACTCCTCTCAGCGTCATCAGAGAAGGCGTTGGGGAGTTGGCGGTTATCGACCCTGAGGTGGCGAAGAAAGCCTGTGAAGAGGTCCTGGAGAAGGTCAAGCTGATGCATGGGGTCTCCTCAGACAGCGTGGCTAAATCGGATGACTGCAACGAAATGGAGAGTGCTCCACGGACCAACCTGGAACTAGCCAATGGAGACGTCGGAGATGGCTGTGAAATCAAATGCTTGGACGACCCAGCTGGCGCGCCTTCCAGGATCCAGGAGGAGGACGAGACCATGGCCAACACAGTGAAAAGCGCCCGGAGGCGGCAAAAGAACAACTCAGCTAAGCAGTCCTGGCTGCTCCGGCTCTTTGAATCCAAACTCTTTGATATCTCCATGGCCATTTCATACTTGTACAATTCAAAGGAGCCAGGGGTACAAGCTTATATTGGAAATAGGTTGTTTTGCTTTAGGAACGAGGATGTGGACTTCTACCTGCCACAGCTTCTAAACATGTACATCCATATGGATGAAGATGTTGGCGATGCTATCAAACCCTACATTGTGCACCGCTGTCGGCAAAGCATCAACTTTTCCCTCCAGTGTGCTCTGCTGCTGGGCGCCTACTCCTCGGACATGCACATCTCAACTCAGCGACACTCCCGTGGGACCAAGCTGCGGAAGCTCATCCTCTCTGATGAGTTGAAGCCAGCTCACAAAAAGAGGGAGCTGCCGTCTCTGAGCCCGGCGCCCGACATGGGGTTGTCACCTTCCAAAAGGACTCACCAGCGGTCCAAGTCGGACGCCACAGCTAGCATCAGCCTGAGCAGCAATCTGAAACGGACCGCCAGCAATCCCAAAGTCGAGAGCGAGGATGAGGTAATGTTGGAGTCTCTTTTGTCTGTGAAGCGTGTGTCCACAACAGGATATGTGCCTTTGGGCCTCATCTCATAACTGTTTCTCTGCTAGAGATTTTTATGTTAACCAGTGCAAATGATGTAAATTTCATTTATTTTTTTCCCCCAAGAAAAGTGGCATTATGTGCTGTAGCCATGGCTGGAAAACGTAGAGCCCATTCGTGCAGGAACTCTCTATTGTAATAAAAAAAAAATACTTTGCACTTCTTCTCTAATGCCTTTTCTCTAAGGGTCCTACAGGTGCCTTTACAAAGATAGGTGAGTATTTTTCCCCCACTTTACTGATGGGGAAGCTAGGAAAGGAAGGATGACCTTATGGTTATGGTAGTGGACTGGGATTCAGGAGCTCTGGGTTCAGTTTCTAAGCCACAGATTTCCTGTATCACAATTTAATCTTCATTGCCATTTTGCTGTCTGTACAAAGGGAGACAACTGTTTCCTACCTTAAAAGATTCTGGGAAAGATAAACTCCTTATTGTTTGAAATGTTCCAATTCAACAAGAATGGGCACATCTAAGTAGGTAGCTAAGTTACATGGTGATTTAGTGCTAGAGTTAAGAATAGAACCCAGGCTCCTATTTCCCAGCTCTGAGCCTGAGCTAGGCTTGCTCCTGTAAAGGAAGGAAGTGCCCTGTACATTTAGCAGATATATACAGAAATGCTTTGCACCCATTAGTTATAGCTACTGTAGGTGGTCTCATGACCATTGTTCATAGGAATGAGTCTCTCAATGATCAGTCTTTTCGCTAATAAATTGGTTAATAAATATGATCAGCACATCTGTAAAATACAGCTGGAGTTTTTGTTTTGAATTGGTGCATTAGGGCTTGCTATTGGTTACCCTGGGAGCTCATCCTGGGAGGGACATTGGTGTGAAATTGCAGCCTTGATGCAAAGCACAGAATGAATATTTCAAGCCTCTGCTGAACTTTCATTCCCCGTCTCTGTCATTTGCATCAAGGAAGGAGTTGCAGAGAGATTCAGAACAGAGGGTTGTTAATATCCAAGATTGGTGGGAATTCACCTGTAGCTGAATGCATCAGGCAGGGGAAGGGAAGGCCCCCGATTTCAGCACACAGTGGCTGCCCCTCATAGTCACCTCTGAGGAGGATTCCATCGAGGTATTAAAAAATAATCCTGTGCAAAACAAAACAGCCTCTGTGCAGATAAGCCCAGACAACTCCACCAGGTCTAGTCCCCATTCACTGTCCAAAATGAATGTCTGATGCAAATGCCCTTGCTTTTGAGTAGAGAGCCAGGGCATTTTTATATTGGCTGACTTTCTTGTTCCACAAATTGCCTGTTGTAATGAGACCTCCTTTTAATCGGTCCTCCTTTTCCTCCCAGCCATAAAGCAGAGGGAACCCAAACTGTGTTATGCTGGAAGGGTTGGGCTGTGTGTGAGGCAATGTCAATTTGCAGTGTCTAGTGTTAATGCAGTTTAATGCTAAGCAGCGTTAAATAAGGACTAAATCAAACTTGCATGCACATGTACATTTTCCCATGTCATACTTCTTCCAGACCTGAATGGCGCTCTCAGGCCTTGTGACTAGCTGGATGACACTGGTTATTTTTAAGTGTAGAAAAGTTATGCATTTAGACATGGATTTTGTATAGCCTTTGCAATCATATTGTTGCCTCTACAGAGTGCTTTATCTGTTTGCCAGATACTGTGTTTATTTCTGATGCTTGAGCTGCATTTCTTACAAAAGGAATCTAGACTCCCCTACATCCATTTCACAGGTCTGGCAGATAGTCTTTCAGAACAAAAGGATAAAGCTGTACCCTTGGTTTTTGAGGGAGGGAAGGGAAAGGAAAGGAAAAATCTGGTAATCTGAGCTTTATTACATTGCTTTCAAATGACCTTGATGTTTTCTCCACATGTTCTTTTGGAAACCAAGGTAATGAGTAGTGCAGGTCTTATTTCCAGTACTACAGTGTTAGAGGGTGAGAGGACAGGGAATTGAGGTGTTAAGAGTGCAGATCTGTGAGCTGTGCTCAACAAATTGGAGAGAAGCAATGCATCACTTCCTCTGTCTTAACTCAAGCAGTTGAAATACTCTCTTGGGGTAGCGAATCATCTAACCAAAAGGGATGGTTTAGCTGGCAGAGAATTAGGCTTGTTACACCTATACATTACTCCACAGATTCAAATCACTTCAGGGCTGACTCAGCCCTTGGTCTTTCCAAGACAGATAAATTTAATTCTGTGCAACTTTCTCTGGGTGTATGCCTGTTTTTCAAGGTCTCCTCTGAATAATAGACAACCAAGTTGTTCTCTGCTCTGTCTAGACACTAAAGATCTTGTGGTTGTTTCTGTAACAGCAGGGAGTTTCGCTGACATCCTTTGCTAATGATCCCCATCCCCTCTGTTGTGCAGTGCCAGAGGGGGCTGTGTAATTCTTGTATGTATAGAACTTGAGAAAGAGGCTCTACAGAAACATGAAGTATTAATTATGTCAGCTGAACACAGCCTGGCCGATTAGTAGTTAAAAATGTCCTGTTTTCCCAACCCTGCGAATTCGCATGTCATGAGCCAAGGGGAAGGCACCATGTGGGTAGGGTAAGTGAATGTTTCATGTCCCTGACAGTTCAATGTTTGGTAGAAAACAGCTGGCTGACAGAAAGCAGGACACGTGGAGGTCTCCTTAGCTCATACTGGCTGCAGCTGCTCATATAATGGAAACTGAAGCTTTCATCTATAATTTATGTAAAGCTGCCCTGAGAAGAGTTTCTCTTGGCAATGTTTAAAACATATTTCGGTCCAGAGGCCACGCAAGCCTTTTGAATGGTGTATGGCAGTGGAGGAGGCCTCAGCTATCCAGGCTCTTTAAAAACTTTCCCAGCTTCAGAGCGTTCAAGAAGCTGGTTAAGATCATCCGTTTGCTGTTTAAATTCCTAGAAACATTGTCTTATGTTAAAACAGCTAAACTCCTGTGAAAACACACTCTTCTGCAGACTGTCAGATAGTCTTAAGAGGCAGCTATTTAATGCTAAGTAATTCTCAGTCACTCCACCTTTGTACTAGGAACAGTGTCTGCGTGTGGGGGCTAAGGTGTCTCTAAACCTTTTTTAACACCCCCCCCCCCCATATTCTGGGGCCATGCAGAGCCCTGCCCTGTGGGTGCAAATATGCTCTAACTTAATGCTGTGCTTTCCATGGCTCCTGGGAAGCTGAGAATAGCCGTAGTGCAGTGCACTCCAACTAGATTCTCAACGTACGCTAGGTGCAGGGTCCCTTTAGAGCCCTGTGCAGAGGGATCTCGGGGTTGTTTCCAGCCTCTTTGTGCCACTAGAACAGCATAGGGCATTAGCATCAATGAGTATTGGGCCCAGAGGCTCTAACTGCCCCAGTGAATTGCTGCTATTCTTAAGGTTCGATTAGGATAATTTGATCAGTACTAAGTGCCTCCAGGCACTGGACCAGGTGGATGAGCAGCAGAGGCAGCAAAGTCTCCACCAATAACGTGTCAGTCTCCACTTCAGCCCTTGCTGGCCTCATTTAACTTGGTTATGAACCATAAGTAATATACTTTAATCATGCCCCAGGAGAAAGTTTGTCTACCTTTTTCTGACTCCTCAAAATTCTTTCTTTTTAGAGATTGCGGAATTTGATTATAAATTGAAAACTTGTTTTGGGATTAAGATTAAGTAAGTGGGTTACTGGCAAGAATCATGACTAAGCTTTCCTTCAACTCTGATTTTATTGACGATGCCCTCATCCATACATCTGGTCTTACACTGGCATCATCCTGCCAGGGACATTCATTAAATATTCAGATTTGTCTCGTTTTTAAACCTGTAAAAACCTCAGATGTGACCAGGCCAGGGATAAAGTATTGAACTTTCACCAGTTGGCCTATACTATTATCAGAACACTTCTGTAGCGCTATAAACTTACACTTGGCTTTGCAAGCATGTCAGATATATTTGTATTTAAGTAAGACAAATTCAGGATCGCAGTTCAGGAGAGGCTGGGTATGGGGGATGGAGTGGAGCGCCAGATTTTTGAGAAAAGTAAATCATTCCGTTAGCTCTAATCTGTTCTAGGAGAATATTTAAACTAAAAACAATGGGAATTGACTAACTTCAGCACTAGCAAAAAGCCTGTCGGAATCAGGAAGAACTGAAACACTGGGCTAATTAATGTTATCTTGTGGTTTGAATAAGGATGAATCTATAATTTTAAGATTATTATTGCCCCGCCATCCTTGTTTATGGACCCTTAAATGAGACATACGTTCATACTGCTTCTGGTTCACTCAAGCCTTTGTCAGTACCTTCAGTTCCGGATGAAGCTAGTCTGGTTTAAAGCGGGCATTAATACTTTTTTATTTTAAATGCATTCCTTTTAGAACATAATCGGGAGGGATGTTAGTACAATCCGATCAGTTGCCAAGCAATCTGGTGCCAGCATGCATCTGGTCTGGCTAGTGCGGGTTGAATGAGAGATTGGGGTAGAGAGCACTTCTGGAGCTCAGAGACATGGTGCTACAACCCAATTGGTAAACAAGGATGTAGGAGTTAGCACAGTAACACTAGAGATAAGGGTTACCTGGATTTTTATGGTGAGACAATTGGGTTTCTTTACAGCGCTGTAATAAATCACCATTTCTGTCTGTCTTGGGGTACTAAAGCACTTCCTGTTTCTCATCTTAAGTGCAAGTCTCTGCCCCCTAATGTTCCGAATAGATGAATGCCATGGTATCTTGTGAGCATGTCAGATAGGGCTAGGGGGCCATGATGGAAAGCAGATGGGTCCTTTTGCTCCCTGGAATATAAACCACATACCCTGTTAATCAAGTGTCATAGTATCAAGAAATCCTGTAACTAGATCTTTGTTCCCTCTGTCTTCCCCTGCACTCCATCCACCCAAAAAAGATTTTAGGAGGTTTGGTTCTTTAAAATATTTGATTTTATTAAAATGTTCTTTCCACTGAAGTTGAACAGTCATGCAAATGGTTTTGAGGTGCCTTCTAAACTAGAAGGTTGGGAATTTTCCAGCACTGTGACTTCCTCGTGCCTCTTTGCTGTTTAACCAGAACTGTCTCTTCCTTGTGGGAAAGACGTGCTTTCAAGTGTTCATTTATAGATACATGATTGTTTCACTTTGGGCCAGTTTGAGCTTTGGTGTAGTACGTACAGCTCCTGTTGAAGGCAGTGGAATTACACCAGGGATGAATTTGGCCTTTCATGTGCTGCTATCTGAGACTGTAGCATTTTATTACCGCATACAACTCTTTCAGTTAAGATCTTCTTGTTCCAGTTGTCACGTCATGCTGCATAACCTCAGTAATAACCATACATGAGGTGCATTATTTCAAGTGCTCTTGCTTGTGTTTCTTTTTAATTCTTGCCAGGGTGTGCGGTCGAAACTGAACCTCATGAAAAGTTTTAACGGTATATGTTTTATCCTGTATTAGTTTCCCTTCAACGAGTGCATGGGCTTTTGTAGCAAAAAGCTGCAAGGGTGAAATGGATAGCATTGCACTTTGAATCCTTCTGACTCAGGGAACAGACTGAGTTGCTGTCATCTTCTCCATTACTGGAATCTTTTCCTCAGCTTTCCCTATCAAGGTATTTCTGATGCTTTCACCACCACGGGGACTCTAGGTTTGCCTGCTCACCAGCTCCAATACTGTCTGTATGAGGACACTGGTTACAGTTACTTAGCGACCTTAATTTTCCACCTGAAGAACTTGAGACCTGGACACACGATAACTTGCTGTAACTTGATTCAGAAGCAGAAACAGAAGACAGTGGAATACTGTCCAGTGCTCCATTCATAGAAAATAGTCTGAAATGCCATTGCTGGGCACATGCAACCTACGAGATGTCTGAGAACATCCTGTAACATGAAGGATTCCTACAATCTTCCCAGCGAAGAAGCCATACGATACAGATGCCCTACAATTTCAGAGGTGTTGCTGTTATCTATCTCTTCACAATGTATGTCTCTGTTGGAGTTTTCCATTGGGTACTGGCTACAAAAATTCTCTCAAACATCGTTCCATGCACCAGAGATGGATTCTCTGCTCCTTTTGCTTGAGGGGATTCTTCTTTCCCCACTCCTTTCCTTTGTCATGGTCATCACCGTCCTTCCTGTCACTTGAGTTTGCAGCTGTGATGTCTCTCTTTCTTCCTTTACGTCATGTCCAGAATTCCTCCCTTCCCCTTTATCCCTGCTGGAAATGGAGGTGCCAAGGCGGGGCCAAGAAGCAATGTGATGCACCCTCTACAAACTCTGAATTTACTAACCAGTTCTCGGTGCCAAATGATGATTTACTGATGGGCAAATTGTCCAGGGTCTACAGCACCTATAAATCAGCCTTGTATAATTCTACTTGCTGAGGATGAGTAACTGTCTTTGACAGAAAAATTATATATTGTCATAAAGAGTTGGCAAGTAAATTTTGTGCCTGGGCTGGAAAATGATCCTGGCAGTTTTGTTAGCACCAGAGTGCATTGTTGATAGTGGAAAGAAATCTGTTTCTTTTGCATCACCCTATTTGCTGACAAGATCATTTCAGTCTATATTGAACACCATTTGGAAACCATGCTTGCTTATTCAGCCATGGCAATGGTTCTTGGAAACTCCAAGTCACAATTTAGGTCTAATTTTTTTTAAGGACCCCCCTCTTTTTCTCAGTTGAAACTTAAGGGATAAGTGTCTTGCAGTCTTTTCTGGCTCTGCAACCTATGTACAGGGAGATCTGCTTGCGCCATATCTGGGAGAAGAGTTGTTGTGGTGACAACTATTGGAATGATGTCACCATTCTGGGGCAGGGTAAAGAGAGGCTGTTGCTTGCTGACTCAGTGAATGTGTCAAGTTAACTGGGGGAGTAAGATCATGTTACCAAACAGTTTCCCCTGAATAGCAACAAGGTGGACTTGGGCAATTCTGTTGGTAAAACTGGTCTGCACAAAAGGTTCTGGACAGAGCTGACTGGAGTGAAGGTTATGACTCTGTTTCTTAGGAATTTGTAGCCTTTTGTACAAGGGTTTAGTGTTGTGTTGCAGACAGCAATTACTGTTTGCAAGTGGAATCCAGCACGTCTCATGTCAGTTGATTAAATTTCAATAAGAGACAAGCCCCCAATGAGCCACAAGACAGGCAGCTAACCTGTCTTATGGCTCATTCAGGGCTTGTCTCTTATTGACCCCAGTTAAGGCTTTATATTTTTTTGGGAGGTGGGAAGTTTAAATTTAAAGTGAAGGAAGTCGTCTCATCTGCTGATAGGTTTCAGAGTAACAGCCGTGTTAGTCTGTGTTCGCAAAAAGAAAAGGAGTGCTTGTGGCACCTTAGAGACTAACCAATTTATTTGAGCATGAGCTTTAAGCTCATGCTCAAATAAATTGGTTAGTCTCTAAGGTGCCACAAGCACTCCTTTTCATCTGCTGATGAGTTTCATTTCTTGGCTTTGTTTAAACAAAGAAAACAAGTTTTGTTTTCTCAAATCCCCACCATAAGTCTAATAGGATTTACTGTAAGGATGCAGAACATTCTCTTGAGTGCCCTTAGAATGGGGTTTGTTGCAAAGTAAAAAATGCTTCCCTGACAGTATGTGAACATATCTGCATCAGTTTCCTCGTGAACTTCCGTGTCGCTAGAGCTGGCGAATACTTTGTGAATAGTATCAATGGTAGTGCTACATTAACCAGTTCCATAGCTGATGTCCTGCAGGTCCATCCTGCTACTCTACAATATTTTGGTATAGGAGGCAATGGTAGGGCTCAACTTTTGGTGATCTGCACACTGTGCTCGAAGAGAGGGGGCTGACAATGCTGTGCAGACAGTCCTCATTTTCAGCACCTCCTGATATTTCTGCTTATTTATATATCATCTTTGTACTTCGAAAACACTGTACATACATTAATCCATACAGCTCCCCTCTGAATAGGTAAGTAAATGGACTCCATCTCTCAACAACTGTGCCAGTTCTCTTGATTTTGCCAGTCCAGGCTCCCAACACAGCTCAGCCAATGCTCTGCTGTTTTGAGTTTGCAGCATCCACTGGGATCAAAGTTCTGATCTTCCACATTAGCTCTTCTGGTGTCCCACAATCGTGACCCTCTGCAACCCTCTTCCATTCCAGTCTGCTCTCTAAACTCCCAGCCCTTCCAGTGCACCTCACTCCTGATTTCCGCTAAGCTCTTTGAGAGAAGGACATTCTTTTTGTTCTGAGTTTGTACAGTGGCTAGTACGATGGGATCCTATGAATCCTGGGCCCCATTGTAATACAAGTAATAAATAATCCGTCTATATCGCACCACTGAATTGTGAAACTTCAAACTGAGCAGTGATTTTTTTTTTTTTTTTTTTTTGAGGGGAGAGATGTGGACATAAATCACTAAGAACATAGCTACTTCTTTCAGAGATGAGTTCATACAGGGTCTTTTTTTGGAACGACAGTATGTTTTAATAAAATAACTTGGGCCTTGTCTAAAGTTACTAAGCAGTATTTTGTCTACAGTATCATGTGACATAATGAGAGAGCTCTTGTGATGAAGGACAGTGCTGCACTTTGTTAGGCTGTGCAAAAAAGAGATCCAACTGAAATTCCTCCTAGAATCTTTGTCATGGAGAATAGCAGCAAAGTAATCTTTTTGTATGGCTCATTCACTCTGTCGCGCCTGTCCCCCCTCCTCCTCCTGCCACCCCCAAGATTTTAAAAACCAGAGAGCAAAAGGATTCTGATTTTTCATTCTAATTCAGTAAATTAAAACCATCTAATCTAAATGGAAATTTTTTTGTTAACTACAGACCTGCCCAAGCTCTTATTATGAACTGGGAGTTGATGGTTCTTGGGTCCTCACAGACTCTGCTCCTAATTTAGTTTGCTGCACATAAACAGAATGATTATGCTGGTTCAACTAGTAAGGTAAACATTTTAAGTAGAAGACTGCTAATTGAATAATAGTTAAGAATCTAGGCTGGCTGCCAAGACTAAGTATTGAAAACTAGAGCTTTTAAATGCCCGTTTCTCTGCAACTGGTTAGAAACATTTCACCTTGGTATGGCAAAGTAGCTCAGAGCTTTGGAGTAATACAAGTTTGAAACTAAATATGTAGGCATTTATATCGGTATCTTAAGCAGCATTAGCAATATTTTAAGAAGTGGTGCTAGAGGGTTGTGTAAAATACAAATCTCTCTGCACTTTGTATAAAAACTGATCCTCTGTAACAGTGGTTCTTAACCTTTACTTCAGCCTGCATCCCTTTGGTTCTCAAAATATGTTCTCGCACCCCTTATCAAAAATCATTGAAGTAGGTCAGTTCTTTAAACCTAGATATATTTTTTTGTTTGTATATTACAGTAATCGTTAAATTTATAATGTTAATAAATACATAGGTTTGATGAAACAAAGTAGTTGTACTTACATGCCTGTGCTTAATTTGTGTTCGATGATTTGCCTTCTAAAAAAATCTGGCATGTCTCGTACTCCCAGAAAGGACATCTCGCACCCCTGGGGGGTGCATACACCCCAGGTTAAGAACTACTGCTCTAGAAGTATTCTGAATCTAAAACCTGCTTTTTATCCGTTGTAAACAGTCTCTCCCTTTTCCCCCACCTTGCTGTCCTAGCATCCAGGATCTGGTTCCCCGTCCCCTTTAAAAACAAAAGTATATTCGTTTTGCAATGCACCATAAACGTAACATGGACCTAATACAACAATAAAGGTTATGTGAACAGGAAGGAAAGGGAGGAAGTGTGCCTTGGTGTTATGGTCCAGGAGACCGGCATGGGCAGGAGAACTCTGTTCTGTTCTGCTAGTGTCCATGTGACCCTGGGCAGGTCATTCAGCTGCTCTGTGCCTCAGTTCCCCATCTGTAAATTGGGGGATGCACTTGGGGCCATGCCATGCACTTGGCTGGAGCGTCTAGGCCACTACTATACTACAAATAATAATGGTCATATGGCCACTTCCCTGAAGAGAAGAGTCTAATTGGGAAGAAGGTGTTAGAAGTACCTCTAGGGGTATCAAGTAAGATGACTTGGATACCTCGATTAGGTAGTGCACAGTTATAAATGTTGAGAGAGCCTTGCAGGAAGGATTCCTGAGAAGTGAAAGTGTCTTTTAAATGAAACCAGGCATGTCTAGCTTTGTATGTTTTACAAAGGTCACTTAAATTGTTTTTCACGATCATGATGAGCTGTGTTCATTGGGTAGAAAACTTGTGCTGAGCATTATTCTTAAATTTTGTAAAGCTCTCCCAAGTGTGAGCCTGATGCTATAAAACCATAAGAAGTTCATTAAAAATAAACCTAGAATTTGATTTTGAGTCTCTCCTTGGTGCAGAGAGAAATATGTGGTGAAAATAAACAGGCAAAAGGCACTTTTAATGAATGGTCAAAGGCTGCAAGTGTCCATGAATGTGCTATGAACTTCAGATTTTTATGAGACAGTCTAGAGAATTTAAGGTTCATGGCTTCTTGTTGCCCTGGTGACAAATGTGGACATTTACTAATGGTTCACATGTGTCAAATCTATATCTCTGGGTTGCTAGGGCGAGGAGTTGGCTTTTGGCCTGCTTTGAACACATTCATTTTCCCACTGTTTTGTTTTCTAAAATAATTTCCTGGCAGGCTCCCTGAAGGTAGGCTGGCAGCACATTAGCACAAACAAAGTGAAACTGTCCGATATCCAACTGAAGCACCGAGTAATAACTCTTTCACTGGTGGCTGAGCTGGCAATTTGTGAAGGGCAGAGAATTTCCCCTGCCTTTCTAAAAACGAGGAGTCCTTGTGGCACCTTAGAGACTAACAAATTTATTTGGGCATAAGCTTTCATGGGCTGTAACGCACTTCATCAGATGCATGGAGTGGAAAATACAGTAGGCAGGTATAAATACACAGCACATGAAAAGATGGAGTTGCCTTACTGAGTGGGGGATCAGTGCTAATGAGGCCAATTCAATTAGGGTGGATGTGGCTCATTTCCAACAGTTGACAAGAAGGGGTAAATATCAACAGAGGGAAGATTACTTTTTGTAGTGCTAATGAGGCCAATTCAGCCATGGTGGATGTGGCCCTGCCTTTCTCTGATGCCCCAAATGTGCCTGCCCTGCTAGAACCCACCATTGAGGAATGAACACACAGCTGGGATGTCAGATACAACTGTCAGTTCTGGTTTGCAAAAAGAAAAGGAGTACTTGTGGCACCTTAGAGACTAACCAATTTATTTGAGCATGAGCTTTCGTGAGCTACAGCTCACTTCATCGGATGCATACCGTGGAATACAGACTAACACGGCTGTTACTCTGAGTTCTGGTTTGGGTGCTTGCAATCTCAGTGCTCCTTTGTGTCCAGCGGATGCACGCAGGGAGAGATGAGAATGTTGTGAGTATGGGATATTTTCCTGCTAAGGTGCTTCTGAGCTGCAGGTGCCTCTTGTGAGCTTGTTTCACCTGTGCAATTAACCAGCGAGGTGAGAGTGAAATCACTGAGACACATTATTGAAGGTTGTTCCTGGATTCCTCCTCTCATCTCCCAAGGTCCCCAGTGACTGTGGTAGAGGAAGTGCTGCTGATTTCCTCCAGGCATGTTGATTTGGTTTGTTTGCGTTCAGGCTTTGTGGCAATGTTCACACCGTTTTGTTGTTGGGTTTGGGTTACTAAGAGGGTTTAGGCCTGTACCCCACTTTTACTTCCTTCCATCTCATGTTCAGCAGCCCTCTAGAACTGGAGAAGCAAATGGTACCATTTCCTCCCTGTTAAACACAGCTGAGAACATTAAAATTGAATGAGGGTAGGTGCTAAGACATTCTGAGCTTCTCAGGGTCACGCGTAAAGTTTGTAAGGTTAGCAAAAAGGTATACATTGAATTACACAGCAGTTTTAGTTATCTGCCATTCCTGTCCAAATGCACTAGATCCCCTGTACCTGTTGTGGTGTTTTGACTAAGGTCACAGCTTTGTGTCTCATTTCTAATGACACAAGCTAAGCCTTCCATGATCTTTAGTCAGCCAAATGACCCATCAGCCATGCCCTGCTATGCCCTTTGTTCATCAGTCTAGTCACTTGGTCCTTTACTTTCCATTTAATTGTTACACATTAACTTCATGATAAATTTTTGCCATGTGTGACACCATCAACTGATACTTGTCCGTCTCCATAGATAATTAGTGCTACAGGAATCCCATACTGCTTTCATTTCCATGGCTACCATTACACTGTGTCTTGGGGTTTTCAGCCTTCACGCTAGTTTGGGGAGCAGAACCAGATCTTACTGGTGGCCTTGTAAACATGTTTTCTAACCCCTTCTCTGGAGGGGAAGAAAAATCTATTGGTTTGTGCATTTACATATTTGACGCAGGCCGTCCTGTGGTTTATGTCGTCTGCTTGTCATACCAACATGAGCTGCAGAGATGTTCAGTGAAGGGCAATGGCTTAATTAAAAATAAAATGGAAACTGAACCTTTGAGGAAGTTGACTTGCACTGTGCAGTAGCTGTTCCTTCCCTGAACTAGCATTGGCTCATGTTTCTGTAAGATGTTGCAAACATCTGTTGCATCAGTAAATAAGTCAAATTACGGGACAGTGCAGGAGTGCTCAGACTGACTTTCTGCTCCATTCTGTACTGTGCTCAGGACTCCTTGCTTTAAGGTTCTGCAACATGGCATGGCTTTGTAAGAGCAGCGATTGAAGTCAATGGATTGTATGACCTTTGTAATCCTGACTTGCGTCAAACAACCGTGGCAAGAAATAAGGTTCAGTTGTATCTTACCCTCACTCCCTTTTTATTACCCCACCCAAGTGTTGACTCTTACTAACTTCCCACTCATGGACTATGCTCTGCCAACTCTGCCTTACCAAACCTGTCCCCTCCCACTGGTGACTGTACCTTCTTCTTTTGTCATGCTGCTCCCCAAAGTTGGGCAGAGAGCTCATTCTAGTATTCCAAGCGAGACTTGTTCTTCTCCTTCAAGCCTCTCCTAAATCTTCATCTCTTCTGGTAACCTTTCTATAGCTAACAGTTCAACCCTGCTCAGACTTCATATCATTTATCCATTCATTAAGCTCTCATTACACTTTCAAATATTTTTTAAAAATCTTGCAGCTAACAGAGCACAAGCCAAGCAAGGTGTGGCCACTCTGCTTGTATGTAGTATCCATTCCCTTTCTGCTTTGTTTTGGCTATGTCGACTAGAAGCTCTTCAAAGCAGGAAATTTACTCTGTTATTTGTAAAAACCATGAGGCCTATACTAGGGGAACATATAAATAAGATTTTAAAAAGACTCCATGACCCACAGGTCTATATTAACAGAGCTCACATTGATTTGAGTTCCTTTTGGTCTGTATATGCGTGTATGTTTAATAGAAGCTGGAAATTGGCTGATAGATAATCTACACACTGTGCTGACAGTACACATGGTAAATTGGCTTTGCCATAAAACCAAAGGGTGAAACGTCCATCTAGTTTGCTTTTTAGAAGCACCTATTTGCCTGGATAGTTTAAAGACGGCAGCAGGTAGTAACTGACTTATTGAATTCTGCCAGTGTGAGGTGATATTTTTATTACTATCATAGTTCAGTCTAAGCTAATAGAACCTGCTGATTTGTAGAGCTCAGGAATTTGCTCATTTCTTCAAGTGAATCGACTCTTAATTGCTTTCCTAGATAAGCATTAAATGGAATTGCCCTTTATTTCTATCCAATTCTTTCACCCTCTCCAAAGTTAATTAAATTAAATTAGTTGGATCAGATCCTCTGTGAATGTGCCTGTTAGAATAAGGTGCTTAGTTTAGTGTGTCCTGGAATCCTGGATGAGTCCCCAGGTTTCTAATCCTGAATACCAAGAGAATTGAGTTCCCTTCCTCCTTATGCAATCTTGGGCATCCCGTTTTTTAGTCAGACTGGTTGAGTTTCCCTTCAGAGTTAGGAGATGTCTACATGGGAAAGTTATACTTGTATAAATGAAGGTGTCAATTTAAACAGATAGTTATACTGTTATAACCGCCCATATTCTTAATCCAGAATGAGAGTGCGTTTTTGTTTATTTTATGCCTCTTTGGAAGGGGTTTAACATAAACCAAAACAAGCGACTCTTATTCTAGAATAAGAGCTATAGCAGTGTATAATTAAACTGGTATAACTGGTAAAACGTTCCTGTGTAGATGAGCGCTACATTATGTCTGTCCATCAGAAGGAAGCTACCGGGATTTGTTAGAATAGCTCTTAATGCTAGGTAGTTACTAAATAAGAGTGTATGTGTATCCGATGAAGTGAGCTGTAGCTCACGAAAGCTCATGCTCAAATAAATTTGTTAGTCTCTAAGGTGCCACAAGTCCTCCTTTTCTTTTTGTGTATATAAACTAATTGTTCAAAGAGAACCAAAGGGACCAGTATCTCCTTTCAGCCCACTGGACTGGGAGTTGATATAGTAGAGAGCCTGACTTGGGGCTGTGAGAATTCAGATGTGGTTCGTAATTGTCCAGTTAAAGTACAATTTGTATAAAAACACCTGTTAATTTATATTAAACATTTTTGGTCAAAGTATAGATTTTGTTTGAGCTTTAAAAATCCAGCTATGGGATTTACCCACACAATGCCCATTTGAAATTAGTGGGAGTTGTGTGTTTAAATCCTACTCAAAGGTTGAGGTTTCCAAAGCTGTCTTTAAAACAGCTTTGAAAAGCACTCATTTTAAATGGTTTCCAATGAGATCTAAATGTCTGGTCCTAGAATGTTGTGTGAGACTGTCAAGAGGAGGACTCCTGTTGGCTTTTTATTACATTTCAGTGTACTTTAAAAACAATGGGACTGATGCTCATATAACCTAAAGCTCCTTGATGCTGCCACGGTGGCGTTAAAAGGGCTTTAGGATGGATGGGGAATCGGGCTCATTGTTTTTAATGACTTAAGGTAACATTTTCAAAAGCATCTAACTGACTTAGCAGCCTAAGTCCCATTTTCCAAAGTGAAGTGAGACTTGCTCTTTGTAAACAGGTGTAGTTTCTAACAGCTTGTAGATTACACTGTAGTTTTCATTCTTTGAGTGAGGAAATGGGGTAGCTTGTAAACAGTGTAATGCAATCCCAGCTGCTGCTGGCATGGGACAGAAGAGGCTGGATGGGAATTGAGTTTGGATCTCTGGAGTGCTGGCCTGCTTTTCTTTCCTTTGTCTTTTACCCAGAAGTTTCTGAAACTCCACCATTCACCCTCTGAGTATGTCCGTAGTTGGCATATTTGCTTCAGTTTATATTTGGTTTAAAAAAAAAATCACTTATTTAATTTTGGCCTGGATTAAGCAAGTATCGCTTTTAACAAGAAAAATTCCAAGCATCCCATCCGCTGACTCAATCATATTATAATTTTCATTCTCTTTGTTGACTCATTCAGACTCTGTCTGTGTGTCTCAACCTGGGTCACAGTTGCTGGAGTTGGCCCATTGTGTGATAGAAGGAGTCCAGTGTTAAACTCTGCAACAAAGGTTATCACTGTAATGTAGAAGAAATGCACTTTATGGCCACAGCCCATGAACAGTCAGCTATTCATACTCCAGCCTGCTTAGGACAGCAGAAATATCTAATTAATAAATAATCAGTCATTGTGCAGTTCAGTCACTACTGGTTTTCAAATTGGTAATGTATTTAAGTTGTGGATAACAAACGTTCGGGCTGCTTTACTGCAAAGAAACTATGGACCTAATCCTATGAGGTATGGGTGCATCTCAATGCCATTTGGTCCTAATAGGGATCGAAGGATGTTCAGCGCCTTGCAGAATTGGGCAAAGCACGTTGCGGCTTTGCTTTAGAGGTGGGGATCCCGTTTTTCTGCTCAAAAGAAGGAGCATGACAGAATGGCATTTGACAGCCAAGTGTAGTGTACTCCCCCCCCAACCCCCTTTTCTCTTGCATACACAGACTAGCAGTTCCTGGTTTTCTGCTTATAAATGGTTACTTGGAGACATTTTTCAGAAGGAGGCAAGGTATCTTGCTTTGTAATCCCGAATGCGTTCAGTCTAAAGCACTTCTGTTTCCACATAAAACACTATTTAAACTCCTTTTCTTTGCAGTGGGATTTTCTCTTTAACATGAGAGCCTATTAATTTACATACTGGTAATTCCAGTATGATTTTCTAAATCTTAATTTAAGTTTCAATTGCTTTACTTTTGAAAATGCTTTTAAAAATAGATAAATAAAGCACACGCATAACATCGTTTCAGTGAAATCTCTCGATCCTGTATTACAGATCTCTAAAGGTGAAATTAGACCCCTCTGCAGAAAGCCAGTGCACAGGCTAGAACAATACTCTTGTCCTGCTCAGGACCTCTGCCTGGCCCTAATTCCATCCTGACTACTTGTAAGAGAGTATATTTATTCTTACTGGACAAAGGTTTTATTTAACTCTAAAAGATCAAAAACGATTTGACTCTGTGTAGCGCAGGTTGCTAGTTTGCAGTAGCTTGGTGGTACTTGTGCTAAGAGCTGCTTTAAGCAAGTCATCACCAGGCTAGTTCTTACATAGGCATATCCTGCTGTGCTTGTTTTGATTTCAAACACCGTGGTTAGTCAAGCTAGCAGCTCACAGTGGTGTCAGGCACCAGGGTGCCTTTTATAAAAGTGGTAATCTGTGGTATTAGGAAGGAATCTACCCATTACAGTATTTAGCTGGTAAGGTAAAGAGATGCTGGCATCTCTGACATCAAATTTCTGAAATAATGAATGTTTCCTGCACCTGGTATCTGAACAGTTATAGGAACGAAGCCCAACTTAATTTACTAGATGGACTGTAGCTTCTAGATCTTGTGGCACAACAGAGCATTCATAGGGGAGAAAGTTATGTTTTGGCAATAGGATTTCTCCTGTTTTGGGAGGTGCAGGACAAGAATCCTTTCTTTAACTTCTCTTAGCCCAGACAGCCCCCTCCCCACAAGTACTACTTGCACTGAGTTAGTAGGGTTGTCAGCTTTCTAATTGCTGAAAACTGGACCCCGCCCCCAACTTGCTCCTCCCCTTCCCCATCACTTGCTGCTGTCCCACGCTCTCATGCCTGGTCACTGGTTCCTCTCCATCTCCTCCCACTGACCCCCAGCTGGCGTCCCTCTGCTCTGGGGCTGGGAGGGGAGCTGCAGCCGGATGCGGAGCCTGCTGTCTGCCTACCTGCCCTCAAGATGCAGGCAGGAGGTAGCCCCAGCTAGCAGGGGCTGGCACGGGTTGATGACCTGGCACATTTCCCCCCCCCAGTAACCAGGCTTTTGGTGTCCAGGCACCTGGCAACCCTATGAGTTGAGCAATAGTCCATTTGAGAAAATCTCAAACTCCTTGTTCATTAATCGGAAAAGACAGCACACAAGTGCCAGGGTAGAGTTGGAGACCAAGGACATATTCCAGTTGAAGGCCTTATTGTGCAGGAATTAGCTGTGTCAAGAGTGTCATCGAAGCTAGTGAGACTACTTGCGTACAGAGAGAATGTGTGATAAGGCCTCTATAGCATGTTTTCCAAAGTCTCCAGTGACACACAGCAGCGATTAGGTCAGCCCAGTATCTCAAGGCGGGTCGACACACTCTGTTGCTGTAGTTAACTAGGTCTGACTTTATGCTGATTTTAGTTAAATTGGTGCAACTTTGTGTGATGCTTTTGAATTGATTTAGACCTGGCTTATATCAGTTTTAGCTTGTCAGTAAATTTACCAGTGCATGATAAATAGAGATGATAACTTTCCACAGATATGAGTGTGTCCATTCTGGTTCAACTAAATAGATTTTTAAACTGGTTTGTTTAAACGAGAGCAGTTTTTGATGTGCTGACAAGCTCAAACCTTCCTTGGTAACTATCCCAAGGTCTGTATCAAGAAACAGAATGATACCTCATACTTTTATTATTTTCTCTACTTCTTTATGCAATTAGGAAATCAGTGGTAGAAGTATTGAGGCAAAAAAAATTGTGGCAATATGCAAAACTGTTGTAAAACCTGCCTGGAATTGCAAATAAAGCACAAGAAAGAGAGAGGTGTACGGAAGGATTTTCTTTGCTGGGTTTTCTTACGGGGGGCTGTGGGGTTGAGGAATGTTTCATTTCAAACAAATGCAATTCACCTGGTTTAATAGTTTCTCTTGCCAGCTTTTTATATTTTGCATTTGTGACTTCAGGGCTCATGTAAGGTCTTGTGTTGACAGCCCTGGAGATTGAAATCTAATTACAGAGCAGGTACAGCATGGAAGTGTCAACTTCTTTCCTAGGACAGGAGGGGAGGGAGTTTGAGAGGGGAGGGAGTTCATTCTGCATGGTCCATTTGGTCCTTGATCTCTCTGGGTATGTCTTCACGGCAGACTTAACCAGGGCTATAGCTCGGGTGTTGCCTCTAGCCCTCATTCCACCCACACAGAAACACCTCTCACATGGACTCCAGGATGCTTTTTGGTGCTAGCAGGCACAGCTGAGGGGAGGTTTCCTTTAACCACAGGCTGATATTCCACCTGCTTTGCTCTGAGAACGCTCAGGTGCTGTTAGTCCTCCAGTCTATCCTACAGTTCCACCTGGGCTGCATTTTCTTATCTAAGTCCTCTCTTCTTCTGCACTGCACTTCAGCCCCACATTTGCCGTCTTCATTTCTGCTGCGCTTCTACAGCATTTGAACAGAGATGTTACTCAAGAAATCCTTCTCCTGTGCTGCTGGTTGGCCAGAAGTTGGCCCCAGCCTTCTGGTAAAGCTGTGGTGAGCTATCAGTAAGACCCATAAGAGCATTCCTGCACAGGAGCCAAGGAAGGACAGACAAGTTTTCGTACAGTACGCTGTGAATAACTTAATAGAGTATGATGCACCAGTATAATGCACTGCTAAGAACCACGAAATATCCTAGAAATCTATCCCAGCACATGGGCTACTACAGCACTGTTGTGGATGCAGCCACACAGGTGTGGCACAAGTAGTGCTTTGTAGTAGGGATGTTCCCAAGCCTGAGCTAATCTTGCAGTGAAGACATAGCCTTTGAGACTAAGAGGGCCAGTGAGTGCCACTTCTGGATTTTTTTAATGTGGACATTCAACTCTTGGGAACTGGACAGAGACACATGGCACCAGAAACAGCCTCAGATGGTAACAACTTTTAGTCTGCACTTGAATTTGTGAGGTAGAGGTGAAACATACCATTGAAACATTCCATCACCAATTCTTCCTTTTCAGTTGTCTACTGCAAAACAGTAATCTGCTTAAATGATCTTTACCTCCCAACTCACCTGTTCATTTAACTTCATCCTGCAGTGAAGTTGTCATGCTGAATGCAGGTCTGCAAAATTAATTAACAAGCCACAAACTCAGGGCTCCGACTCCTCTGTGGAATCCAGGGCAGGGAAAACTGCGTGATGAAAGGAAAGGCTCTTCTTCAAATACAGAACTTCAATAATCAGCAAGTGCAAACCACAGTCTTATGAAGTTGATTGAGCTCGGCTGGTGTGCATGTTTATCTGTGTGAAAATCCCTTGTTAATAATTATATTTGGATTGTTTACCTATTTTGCCCTTTGTTTCCTGAGGTTGAAAGCAAATAGTTGCTTCCTGATGAGTCTTCCAAGGCTGTTGCTTAAAATACATGAGCACGCGCCCACCCACCATTGTGGCCTAAGAATTGGGAGGGTTTTTTTTTAATGTGCTCATGAGGAAGTTATTAATTTAAATGCGATTATTTCTCGAGTAAGATTAAGCCTTGTGGAATTAGCATGTCCCTGTAATTAACATGCTAAAAACAGGTCTGTTTGTTTCTCTTTGGGAAATGAATTAAATCAATTACACACCAGTCTCAAGGGTGTGAGGCTTCAATATTATCTTTCTTTTTGTATGAAAATAACAGATTGAAGGATTTTAAATGAGGCACTACAGAAATACTGGTTTTGTTTTAACCCTATTTTATTCAAGGAATCAGAATATTGCTGCCTTTGAGCCAGAAGAAAACCAAAGGGGGAGAGTTTTGCTGAAATATAAACATTTATTATTATTTATTCAGATTTATACCATAAATCTTAGCCAAAACTCTCGGCACGTCTGCCACAAATTACAAACATAAAATTAAATGACTGCTGTCGGACCCGAATCCCTAACAAACACAGAATTCTCCTTCCCCACACAAATCTCCACCCCATCCTCTGCAGCAGTCCGTGCAAATTACTACTTGTAGTGTGCACTGAAGGTAAACAGACCCAGGTTTGTTTCCAGGGCAGGTGGTATGGAGCTCATCTCATGAACCCTTCATGGAAAGTGCTCTTCAGGTTCCTTCCTCTACCGCCTTTTTATTAAATCAAGGGGGAGCCAGCTTTGCCCTGGCGACTTTGGCAGTGTGGCATGAGGAAAGAGGTTATGTCTCAATTAGAAAGATCTCAGGCCGTTTGTGGACTTATAGGTCAAAGCAAACACCTTAAACTCAGTCTGGAAACCATTAGGCAGCCAGTGCAGACCGCAAAGCAGTGGTGTCACACAGTGCTGCCGAGAAGCACTGCTTTTAAATAGGTCACCATGTTCTACACCATCTTACATTTCTGGATTGGGTTATGGTGTCAGCACATCTTGGTGTAAATCGCTTCTGTTCTACAGGAATCGGAGTAGAGGAGAGGTTGCCCTGGGTTTGGCCTCATGAGGCCCATGTTGGTAGCATTCCAGGAGACCATGGGCTGCACTGAATTTTTATGAAATGGTGCCAATTGCAGCTGCTTCCATTTCAAGTGTAGACACGTGGTCTGGACACTGCATAGCTTAGCCAGGTTTTTAACAAGCTCCTATTGCAGCTGTCAGACATGGTTTGGAAGCTGTCTGAATTTCTGTCAAGCATGGGGAAGTCTCTCCAGTGAATGGGGTAAATTCTGGAGTGCCATGACCATCTGCTGGGTTGGGTTCCAAACATGAAATTGTGTTGGAATTTCTTCCTGCGGTGTGAAGTGGAGAGAGAAATGACTAGGAGTTCTGTTCAATTACCAGAATTGCTTGGTGATCTGTCGCTACCAGTGCCCCTGTTGCCTTGAGCACCCTTGCTCTGCAAGAATGTGTAATCTAGGCTGTATTTGCACTTAGCTCTGTGGGTAGAATAGTTATTGTTCATTTATATTAACAGTTCTCTTCTGTACGCCTGCTGCTGCCTCTTGTTTTTCACTTTTGGATATTGGAAAATTATGGGGACCATAAAATGAGTAGGGACCATGGAAATGTAAACTACAAGATTATGCGCAGACTGTGTTATGAATCTAAGGAATCAAGCAAGCGACATTAAATTGAGGTCATCTATCTACTCAGGAATGATTTGTGATGGAACCTAAAATAACCATTACAGCAGGTACACAAAATTCATCTTTCTCTGCTTGCAAAGAAGTCTGATTAATAGTTTGTGTTTGCGGCCCTGCTGATACAAAGAAGGTTTGCTGATAGTATGGTGAATCTACTTCTTCAGTATACTTGTCTCCTGATTAGAGTTCCGCCTCGCAAACTTCATTGAACAAATGGCTTAATTGTTGGGTTTTTTAGTCTGGTTCTAGGATAAATTACCATGAGGATAATTTTCTAGTGAAAAAGCCGTTCAAATTAATGTACTCAATGGAAAATTATAGATGGATGCAGTGGTGGAGGAAAACTTTTGTAGTTTCGATTGTGAATTGTTTGGGGCATGCTTGTTTTGCATGCAGCATCTAGCACAGGAGGACCATGATCCTTGATTTGGGCCTCTAGGCACTACTGCATTTTAAATAATACAAACTGATTTGGACGCTACAACAGATATTTGATAGCACTAATATGTTTTGGAGAATCTGGAGTACTTTTGACCTTCATTTTTGTGTGATGAAGTATTTTGGAAAGATTTTGACCAATGAAAATAAAGTCATTTGACACTGTTTACAAGATTTCAACAATAACGGACCTAATCTAATCAGATCTAACTTAGATTGTAATATTTTTGGAGCAGGGAACCCTGTCTGTGTTTGAAAAGCTTCATGGACATATATGGCATCATACTAGTAATAAATCAAGATTCATAAAGTTATTGCCAGATCCATTAACCCCTGATCACTCTAGTATTATCCAATGACCATCGTAAAATAAGATTCTCTATCAGATTTTGCAATTTCTTATTAAAGGTTAGCAAGCCTGATTTTTTTTAAATAAATGAAAAATGGTCTTATAAAATTGGAGCTAAACTATTGCCTTTTCTCCCCCTTCTTTCTTTCTTTATTTTTCTTAAAAAAAAAAAAATAATAAAAAAAAATCCTTTCATCCTTTTCCCAGGAATTCTCATCGAGTACGGAAAGTGTTGATAAATCATTCTGTTCCGTAAGTTTGGCCAGTTTTGTTCTAGTGGCTGGGTTGCCTCGCTTCCTTATTTTACAGCAGCATTTCCTCTGTGTCCTGAAATACTAATCTCTGGTCACCTGGCAGTGGCCCTTAAACAGCTCTGATGTTAAGCCACTCCATGTAGAACACTGCATTGCAAGAGCATTTCTATGCCAGCATTTTATGCCCAGTGCATGCATTCTATTGGCTGAGTCCCCTTGAGCTGTAGCAAAGTTCTGCTATCCTGTCTTATGCAGAGGCAAAACAGAGAAGTTGATAACATTTTGATCTGAACACAAGGATAACATTTGTCCAGTTTATGCTTTTCAATAGCCTGCAGTGAAATACAAGTTAAACAGAGCTTTGGGAAATTTTGTTTGTACAATTTTGACTAAAGCAAACAAGAAGTCATGAGGGGGCCTGCAAGTTAGATATTGTATCTTGTCAATAAATACCCATCTATGGAGATATAAAAAATTGCATTTAAAAAGAAATTACAAGCTTTAACGCAGGTGAATAACCCTGGCTGATAATACGAATTCTGAATACTCATTCAAACCCGTCTGTGTGTGTTCTCCCCTCTAGTTAGAGGAAATGCTGTTTCCTTAAATTTTCTTACAAGTTGTCTGCCAGATGGGATTTAATTTGCTTTTTCCACAAAAATCAGTTTTCTGTCTGATGAAATTACTTTAGATCAAAACTGATGTTCCCTAATAACTCTTCTCTTGTTATGAAACATTTTTCATTTTTAATCAAGGGCATCTCTCTTCAATTTGTACCATTTTCCTAACAGTGCACATTCTCACTTTGGGATTCCTAATTGGCTTCCCATGTATTGAATATGTAGTCCATGATCAAAAATCACTTATTGAGAGCTGTGGGGTTTGTCTTTTTAATATAATTATTTACAGTGTCTTACATACCATTTTGTTAGTCAAATAAGTTGAATTCCTCCTGTGTAAATGAGCTCTTGCAAATGTGTACCTGACTCTGTCTTGCTCCTCTAATGAGTAGATTTGAAGTCTTATCGTGTTCTAGGATTATTTCCACAGATTATTTCACTATGTGAAACAGTAAGAAAAGGATGGTAAATGAAACCTTACAGTGGGCTCATAAAGTGACTCAATGCTGTTCTCGTACAACCAGTTTAGAAGCAACACACTGAAGAGGGTTGGCATTTATTGATATAGTCAGCCAACCTTAAAATATTTGCCAAGGGTGATAGGGTGTTCTCAAAGAGGCAATGCATGCTAGTGGTTAGAGAAGAGGTGGCTGGGAGCCAGGACTCCTGGGTTCGGTTCCTAGATCTGCCACTGTATTGCTGCATGACCTTGGGTCGCTACATTTTTCTATTCCTTATTTTTTCATAAAAAGAGGATAATACTGTGACAGGTTCAGTGACAGAGATCCCTTTGGGACTGTGACCTGATGTGCTGAAATTACCTCTGAGCCCATTTTCCCTGCCAGCTTGGGACTCCAGAACCCTGCTTTGTTGAGCCAGACACTCTAGCCTGCTGCAACACAGGCCCAGGGTCCGGGACACACCCCCAACGCTGCAGACCTTAACTAAAAACAGCTCACCAGGTTACCTGTCTCCAGCACCCAGACACCCAGCTCCCAATGGGATCCAAACCCCAAATAAATCTGTTTTACTCTGTATAAAGCTTATACAGGGTAAATTTGTAAATTGTTCGCCCTCTATATCACTGATAGAGAGAGATGCACAGCTGTTTGCACCCCCAGGTATTAATCACTTACGCTGGGTTTATTAAGTATAAAAAGCGGGATTTAAGTGGTTTCAAGTAATAACAGCCAGAACAAAGTAAGTCACAAAGCAAAATAAAACAAAACACGCAAGTCTAAGCCTAATACTTGAAGAAACTGATTACAGGTAATATCTCACTCTCAGAGATATTCCAATAAGCTTCTTTCACAGACTAGACTCCTTCCTAGTCTGGGCCCAATCCTTTCCCCGGTACAGTCTTTGTTAGATCCAGCAGACATCTCAAGTGGTAAGCAGGGGATTTATCATGACTGGCTGCCACCTTTGTCCTTCTCCACCCCCTTTTATAGCTTTGGCGTAAGGCGGGAATCTTTTGTCTCTCTGGGTCCCCACCCCTCCTTCTAAATGGAAAAGTACCAGATTTAAGATGGATTTCATTTACAGGTGACATGGTCACATGTCACTGTAAGACCCCTAGTCTCCATTCCCCATGGGCTGGCCCAACTGTACACAGGAAGTCTTTCAAGTAATTAGGGCCATTTACAACTGATTGTTTCTGGAGCACCCTTAATGGCCTCCACTTAATACGTTTACATCAGTGACCCAAGTTTATATCTTATTCTCCTAACTCTAGATATAGAAATAGTACATGCAAACAAATGGGATGAACACACTTAGTAGATTACAAGTTTTTTAATAAAAAGAAGAGGAGGACTTGTGGCACCTTAGAGACTAACAAATTTATTTGAGCATAAACTTTCGTGAGCTACAGCTCACTTCATCGGATGCATTCAGTGGAAAATACAGTGAAGTTTTTTCATGACACCATACAAGGGTTATTTAGCTTAAAGCATATTCCAGTTATGTCATATTCATAGCATACTTCCTTAAAGCATATGGAGTGCAACGTCACAAATACTTAAATACCTCCAGAGGGTTGTTGGGAAGGTTTAATGTTTGTAAAATGCCTTCAGACCCTTGGATAGAAGGGGCAGTAGAAGAGCAAAAAAAAATCTATATTTTATAGCGATAGTTGTTACCTTCATATCAGTGATTTCAGTTTTATAGTTCTCACATCAATGTTGCCTAAAGCGTGTGAGATCCACTTACAATTTAAATGCCTGTTCTGTAACCTGAAGGGACTCTGTGTGGTGTTGGCTTCTGCCTTTTTCCCTCAGGAGAGAAATCTATTCTTCAGGCTTCACTAACCATGGTTATTCATGTCATGCTTGAACATGGCAGACTTTTATTGTAGCCAATCAGACTCTGCAAACATTTATGTCCTATTTATAAACCAGCTGCAGACACCTGTGCCTAGCTAAATTGCTTAGGTTTTTATACACATGCACATGTATGAGATATGTGGTATTCCTCATAATTAACACTTTTAATCTTGAAACCCAGTGGCAGCGTACAGTTAGCTGGAAGAGTCTAGATGCCCTGTAGAACATCTGTTCTAGTCTATGCATCATTGCTCTGTTTCTGTAAAGACCTACAGCCTGCTTCTTGTGCTACACACCGTCTTTAACTATTGTCTAGCTTTCAGTGCATCAGGTAAGAGTCTCTACCAGTTTAGTAGTGGAAGTGAAAGAACATGTAAGAGATGCTGAGAAACCGGATATAAATGAGATTCTGCTGTGTATTGCTCCGAGACAGCACCTGTGGTGTTGCTAATTTCTGGCACCAGAAAGATATAAACTGAAGGGAGCTCAGAAAAAAGCAAAGAAATGTGGTGAGGGAGACAGGAGGGGGATTGAATTGAGGAAAGACTAAGCGTGAAGTCCGTGTAGCCTGGCTAAGTGGGAGCATAGCAATCTACAAATGTTTTAATACACATGCCAAGCAGCGCGAGAGAGGAATTGCTTACAGTGGACAGGATGGGGATGATATTGGAGACAAGGAAAATATAGATTGAACGTCAGGAGATGCTTTTTGACAATAAGATCTCTTAGATTGTGGAACATAAGAAAGGCCATACTGGGTCAGACCAAAGGTCCATCTAGCCCAGTATCCTGTCTTCTAACAGTGGCCAGTGCCAGGTGCCCCAAAGGGAAGTGGGGAGACCCTCACTGCTTGGGACACGAAAACTAAACTGGGCAAAAGCCCTGGGGAACGGTCAGCCTTCTGTGCCGGCTGAGAGGCTGGAGTAGATAATACTTATGTGAAATTAAAGATGAAAATGACCTACGATTCCATAGGAAAGGCACATGCTTATGAGAGGACAGTTGCTGGAGAAGGTGACCCAAGCACTGCTCCCCAAACCACTCATCCTAACTCCTGAGCAGACCACAGGGCTTGCTCCAGATCAAACCAAAATCACGCTCCCACCCTCACACACACACCACCTGAGCATAGCAAATGCCTTGTTCTGATCCCTGCAAGATAGTGTACTGAGTGACCTTAGGATGCCAGTTATCTGGGCTGTGTTCATAATCGGAGTAAGTTATTCAGCAGCATCCAGACCTAAAATGTCATGGTTTAACTTAGTTGTTTTTTTTTAGGGGACGGAGTGATTTTAAAACATCACCAGTTAAATGTGGTGCTGTAGTATCAAGTAAGTGTTTATATTGGCCCAGAGAGTGCTAGAGTGATACTTAACTATGCTGAGAACCTGAATGAAGGAATAAGGTTTCACTTCCACCTCTCTCTGCTTGGCCTCAGAAGTTAGTTTAATGTCATGATCCCATGTAAGGTAAGCTTACTGTTAATTTTCTAATGCTGAAATGCAGGTCTGCATTGGCTTAATTCAATCTGTCGGACCTTTCTGGGGTTCAGTGTCTGTTATATAGAGACATAGCTTAAGGTTGCTGGTACCATTCAAGGTCAGTGACTGTGGATCCAACTGGGTGTTTACATTTTCCAAAATGGCCTCTGTAACAGGACTCAAGGTGGAGATTAATTTTCCGTACTGTGTTGGCACCTCAGCAGAAGAACAAAGTATATCTCAATGAGCTGCTTGGCACGCAGGAACTTAGCAACAATAAACAATAGGGAGGCCATTTTCTGGCAGTTCACGACTGACTGGAGGAGTAGAGGGCCTGAGGTGTCTCCAGAGGTACATAATCCAGACAAACTTCCAGGAAATGTCTATGCAGTGTTGTGTTGGACTCAGGACATTAGAGAGACAAGGTTGGGGAGGTAATATCTTTTATTGGACCTACTTCTGTTGGCAAGAGAGACAAGCTTTCAGGCTTATGTGGAGCTCTTCTAGTGAGAGCCTAGAACTTCTGAGTTCTACTCCTGTCTGACAGTATCTTTGTGCAAGTCACTTCCCTTCTCTCACTCTGCTTCCCTCTTCCTAAAACAGGGATGATGATATGTAACTTTGTAAATGCTTTGAGCTATAGATAAAAAGTGATTTAAGTGCCAAGCATTAGCTCACTTGAGGGGCTGGGGAGCTTAATTGGTTAATGTTTACGAAGCATGTTGTCAAGGAGAAACGTATGAATGAGAAGTATTAAACCATTAAACAGTTAAAAACCAAGAGAATATAGGATGTTGAAGTGATGAGCTGAATTGTGCGTTGCCCTAGATGTATGTACCAGTGCTCTCTTCCTAGCAGATCAAGATTTGGACAGTCCCCTTGAGGAAAGCAGGGTTTCACTCTTGGCTTGCTGTTATGTTTATGCCTCTGAGTTCCATTCATTAATTATCCTATTGGACACAATCATAAATCACTATTGCAGTAACTAGGCTTTATTGAATATCTCAGTAGCGTGTGCAATGCATGAAAGTTTCAATATCCATAAATTATGCTGCTTGATTTTTGTATGTGAAATTATCAGATGCACACACACCAAAGATGAAAATTGACTTGAGCCATGAGGCACAACAAACTTTAAAACAGGAGCAATAATCATAATAAGCAATTGCAGCATTTTGGGGTTTTGGTTGAAAGAGCCCAGAAGATTCTGTGGGAAAAGTGGATGGGTTCAGTGTCATGGATACTTCTGGAGGGTCAGAATATTTGTTTTTAACCAGTTTGCAGCTAGCCCTGCAGTGAGTATGTTAACATCAGTGTGGTGGTCAGGAACAAGAAGGAACTGAGTTATCAGAAGTGTGGAGAGGTAGTTTCTGTATAGTGGACAATGAAATCAGGATGCCAGTCTGAAAGGTAACATACAGACAGGGCGGTTCTACTGTGGATGGGGATTGTTAAAATAGAAGATGGGAGCTACATGATGTAGTTCAGATGTGTGTATGCTAAAGGACCGAACATCGGATGGCGCAGGGTTTTTAAACATTCATTCTATGGCTGGTGGTTGCAATTGATCATGCTGCCGTGGATGCTATGCAAACATTTCCTCCTATCGCAAGGACACCTACGCTTTCTTAGCCAGCGTAGCTTAGTGAGGGAAAGCTGCTGTCTTCAGGAGGGTGACTATTGACTGCTTTATAGAGTCAGGTGCTACACTTACATTGAAGCATGGAAGCTTTTTGATGTGGACTACAGACAAAAACTAAACCCCTCTGCTCTTACAGAGGATGGAAAAGGACATTAATGTTAACTAGATGGCTACTTTTCTTTTTTACCAACTTCACTTAGTCTTTCATAGGTGTTCTGTTATAAATAATTTTTCCTTTGCTCTCTTTGCCCATGCTACATAGCTTTTGCATGTGCATTTCTAGCATGATCGGTGATGGGGGCACTTCACAGCTTTTAATTCTTTGTCTTTAATGGCAAAATTCAACTATAAACTTCTGCCATTTCAAGTTACAGTTCTGCTGCTCAAAATGAGTAGAACAGTGTTTAACCTGTAAAATACAGCAGCCACATTCACAAATATGTTAATGGTTAAAAGGTTTAAGCTGCACTTTAAGCTTGAGGTTTAATCCCACCATAAAATGGTCAGAATTCTGAGAAATATTCCCCAGATTTTGACTTAAAAAAACAACCCAACCTTGACAAAGTAACTGTGTGAGGCTGGTAGAATTAGAGAAAAAGATCTGGGCTCCCTCTAATGGCTCTCTAGGAGTAGAGACTTTACACTGTTGCCAGACGTGTGGTGTTGCACAGATAGATGAGTGAGTGAACAAAAATAACCATGTTAAGTCAGCACCACAATGGGATTGTGGTGTGAAGATTTTTATCCCAGTGGAAATGGCCAGTTTCAAGGTGAGTGAAATGCTCTAGGGAGGTTTTTGTGTTCAGTATACATACTTTTTTGGTGTCCTGTTTTACAGATGATCACCTACTCCTTATATTCACAAGAGCATCAGACAGGTAGTAGAAGCTTCTCTTCCATGTGCAGTTTATCCCAACAATTTCAGACTGACTCCTAATTGTAGAACTGTGGGTTCTTACGCACACAACTGTTGCCTTGTAACTCTCTTCTCCCACTTCCTTAAAACATTTTAGCCTGTCAGACTTGCCCCAGAGAGAGAATTCATCAAATCCCTGATGGCCATTGGAAAGAGACTAGCCATTTTGCCCACCAAAGAGCAGAAGACTCAGCGTCTTATCTCGGAGCTGTCTTTACTTAACCATAAGCTTCCGGCACGCATCTGGCTTCCCACAGCTGGCTTTGACCATCATGTGGTGCGGGTGCCCCACACGCAGGCGGTGGTGCTCAACTCCAAGGACAAGGTAAGAGTGGCCGAGCAAGGAAGATTAGTTCTCTTGAAGCATTGTAAGATTAGCACTTCCCTTAAAAGCTGATTTCAGAGAACCCAACATTAAGAACGTAGCTCACTGCATCTTCTGGATATTAAGCTAAATAAATAATAATTCACCTTCTCTTAACCAGTCATAAATAAGATTCACCTGGCAGGGTCTGTCGTCACCATATGGTACAGAGATGTAGCAGGTAGAGCTGCACATAGCAGGCTTCCCTGCTGTCGTTCTCTGGGCTGCATCACTTGAGAAGGTCAAGGACTCAAGAGACATAGGAAGAGGAGTCCATGCAAGGGTAGCTGGGAGGGGAGAGTCCAGAGAAGGCTTGAGCGAGAGGAAGTTTCCCCCAAAGCTTTCTAATGTTGGGTTTGAAATGTTCCTGGATTCATGTCCCTCTTGGCCACTTTCAAACCCTAGCAACAGCCCTTCAGAAAAAGGGCCAAGTTTAATGGTGGCGTGTGGTTTCAGTGCTGTGTGATAAGGACTGGATTTCAAAGGTGCTGAGCAGCATAACTCCTGTGGAAATAAATGGGACCTGCAGGCATTCAGCATCTGAAAATCCAGCCCAATAATGTCAGAAAAATCGACCAAAAATATTAGGGTAACATTCTTACCTGGGTTATATGTGAGCTACTGGCATCTGGGGCAGAATACAAGGCTACTCTTTTAACGGGTTGTTTCTGCATGGCTTTGAGCTCTCTGGCCCTGATCTTAAGCACACAAGTGCTCCCATTAACTCCAGTGACACTACTCACATGCTTCAAGTTAAGCGTGTACCGATGTGCTTTGCGAGATCAGTGCCAAAATGCTCAGTACCTTGCAGGATTGAGCCCTCCAAGCTCAACGTTTTTTCTTCTGGTGATTGTAAGTTAGTTTTGCATTGATGTGAATGTTACTGATGTCTCTTAAACATCAGAGTAAAATATGCACTTTGGTGCTACTCAGGGTAATTAGCATTTGACCCTAAGCCGGCCTTGTTCCATTTACCTTACTCTGAGCACATGTCCTTGTGCATTAAACAAGCTGAGATACTTCTGGCTTTAAGATATTGCGATATTATTTTATTAGATCCTCTGATTTTCAGTATCAATACAAATGACTATAAACCCCTTCCTTCATTCCTTCTTCATCTGGAATGTAAATTAAAGGTATATTTATTAGTTACATACTTTAATCACCTACCAGTCATGGTACCCCTGAAAATTTTGGAGAGAGCAGCAGGATCTAGGACTCAGAGTCAGGAACTCCCAAATGTGGCACTAACTTGGTCTGTGACACACAAACCTCTGTTTTCCCATTTGTAAAAAGATTTAGCTGATCCCCAGTGTATTTGGAAGACAGCGATTATTATTAGTCACAGGATTATGGTAGCAAGTATGAGCCTTAGTCCTGGACCAAGACTGAGGAACAGGGACCAATCTAAGGATCAGATGAGAGAGCAGGTAGATTGATTAATGTTCAGGGTGGTTTGATGATGGAACGGCTAGATACTGGCCAGTGTTAAAAGTGAACTGCAAAGCAAGAGAGAAATGAAGGACTCAAACCCTGGCCAGTGTAAGTTGTGTAGCCCTGTGTCAGTGACATTTGTTTCCGCTTCCCTCAGGCTCCCTATTTAATCTACGTTGAAGTACTTGAATGTGAAAATTTTGACACCACTAATGTGCCAGCCCGGATCCCAGAGAACCGCATCCGGACCACGAGGTCTGTGGAGAACCTGCCAGAATGTGGGATCACTCATGAGCAGAGGGCCAGCAGCTTCACAACTGTTCCCAACTATGACAACGATGATGAAGCCTGGTCTGTGGATGATATTGGGGAACTGCAGGTGGAGGTGAGGCGGCCAAACTCCCCGTCACTAAGACTAGAAACCCAATGGGGAAAATGAGTCCCAGCCATAGAACTGTGTTCCCTGTTGTAAGGAAGAGGGGACATATGGTGCAGTCTGTTCTCAGAGGGACCTCCCCATCTCAGCCGGCTCCTGTTTTGGTGACTCCTTGCAGCCAAGGAGGCCTGGATGCTGTTCTCTGTGGAATATGCTACCAACACTGAGAGCAGCCAGAGCGGAGTCGCTTGAGTGGAATGCACAAGGGTTTGCCTCTTTGCCATGCTCAGCATGATGCCTCTACAGCTTTGTCTGTAATGTCTTACTCCTTCCCTTTTGGCATGTCCCGCAGTGAGAGAGCACTGAGCTAGCTGCAGCTCGGCAGCATTCTAGAGATAGTTGGTGAACAAGGGGCTTCCCAACCGTGATCGTGGTAGGAGTAGCTGCCTGGCTTGTAAAGGAAAGATGTGTGCAAGAGAATTTCTCTTGTGAGCAGCCTCTTGGGCACTGAAAGCGTTCGTACAATGCAGCACATCCCAGGCACTGAGTGTAAACTGCAATGTGAAATCTGCATCCTAACACATTAAAATGCCGTGGCTTGGAGATCAAAATAGCAAGCCTGCCTGGAGCCCCGGATTGAAATCTTGGCAGGAGAGACTCAGTCATTCATCCCACCAAGGTAGATAATCGAGTGCTGTGCAGTTCACTCTGTGCCTGTTCTTCTCTTTTGGATGAGACCTTAAAAATTGGGCCTGTCTGCTCTGCATGGCTAGTAGGTCCAATGGGACGCTTCTCATAGCCAGGGTTCGCCCTGCTGTTGGACAGTGTGTAAGCTCACCTCCTTCATCCTAGAAGTGGCTGCATTTCAGTGGCTCTGAACATGATTAATGGATCCTTTGGACTGAAAGGTTTATAAATATAACATTTTATCATTTTGCACTAAGGAGAACACTGAGACTTTCTAGTCTGTAACTCAGTCTTGTGTCTCTTTCCAGCTTCCAGAGATGCACACCAACAGCTGTGACAATATTTCCCAGTTCTCCGTGGACAGCATCACCAGCCAAGAGAGCAAAGAGCCTGTGTTCATAGCAGCTGGTGATATTAGGTAACAGTGAGCTTACATTGTGGGTGGGAGATTTCCCTTACTGTAAAGACCGCAGAGCTGGAGATGGGTTTCACTGTCTTTATTTTAAAACAAGCCTTTGTGTTGGGTGGGGAAGAGTAACACCAGGTATCTCCATTAAAATCTCTGGTGAAAAAGCCCATTAGTCAGTACTCATCTTTCTCACTAGGCCTGAGCATCAGGTGCCCTGTATGTTCCTGGACTGGAGGCAGGTGTGGGCTGAGTAGTGGCTGGGTGTAATGGGATGTGCAGTATGAATTAATTCCAAAGCCTCTTCTAAAGAGATGCACTTATTAGCTGAGTAGTGGGTTCTCTTTCACTTAAGCAAAGCTCAGTGTCAGGTCTGAGTATCTTTGAAAACTAGGAGCAAGACCAAAGTCAAAAGGTCAATTCTTCATCAGGTGAGTCAACTGACCAGTTAGTAGCCATTTGGTGATATACGTGTGGCGTGAGCATGCATGTTACAACAGATCTGAGATCTCGGAAGCTAAATAGGCTTAGGCAAGGTCAGTACTTGAATGCACAATCTCCAAGGGAAACATGAAGTACTACAAGAGCTGGAATTGATGGAGTTCTTCTTTTGAGAGAGCAGCCTCTTCGCTCGCTTTAGGGGTTGCAGCGTTGCTGAAAATTGACTCACTTGAATGAGACTGAAGACTGCGGTTCTGCCCATGTGTGGTCCCAAAGACTTAGTGGTGTAAGCGCTATTTTCCTAATTTGAAGGAGTAAATTCAGCCCATGGAAAATCAACCTCTGCTGTTTCCGTTAGATACAGCATTTTTCTTCATCCCCTACCTTAAGCTGTTTAACAGTGCAACAACCCTACACAGCTGTTATGTTCCACTCCAAAATGGGGTTTGCAGGTCAGTGATGGGTGACGTGATCCCTGACCATACAAACTTTGTAAGTGCTTTGGGCTAACGTGTGTATGATGGCATTGGATTGTCACTGAAACCTCTCTTTTGGGGAAAGCAGACTTGCGTTTTTAATGAGTTTACTTTCTAGACGGCGCCTCTCGGAGCAGCTTGCACACACCCCGACAGCTTTCAGGAGAGACCCTGAGGATCCATCTGCTGTTGCCCTGAAGGAGCCCTGGCAGGAGAAAGTCAGGTATGAGTGAAGGAGGTGGGGTACAATGGAAAGCTGAATTGCCCCCATTCCTGTAATAGGTCCGTGTTGAAATCCCAGCTTCGTCTCTGTGGAATAGCTTCCCTTGTGGCTGCCTGTGCTGATTTGCTCTGTAAGTAAATGTGGAGCCTCGGCTTTGGGCACCGATTGCCTTTAGGGAGCAAATATTGACTCAGATTCAATATTTCCAAAACAAAAGGTCTCCATACACAGCAGTGATTGATTTAGGCTCTGTGTTCCAGGGTGCTCTGAGTCCCGCAAGTTTGGTGCTTGGCTTATTCTTTTGGAGGGGGTACGATTGTGGATGGGAGGGGAAGTGATAGAAAAGGGCCTTATTTCCTTCCAGTGCTGCTTAATTCCTCCTGCTGTACAGTTTGGCATCTTCTCTGCTTGTTTAACACTTATCTATGGCACTTTTGTCAATGCTGTATAAACATAATAAACGACTGTCCCGGCTCCAAGAACTGACAGTCCTAAAGCCCCGAGTCAACAAAATACTGAAGACTATCCCTGTTTAGCAAAGCATTTAAGCACATGCTAGCAGTGAAAGAGAAACATCCTGAGTCTAGAAATTCTTGAATCAAAATCCATCTCTTGGTACTGCCTTATAGCTGCTGTCTTGTTACTATGCTGTTGTGCTAGGCTCTTTCCAGAGATGCCCTGAAGGAGGCAGAGGCTCTCCTCTCTCTTTAACTCTTTGTGATTTCCCCACAGGCGGATCAGGGAAGGCTCCCCTTATGGCCATCTTCCAAACTGGCGCCTCCTCTCGGTGATTGTCAAATGCGGAGATGACCTCAGGCAAGAGTTGCTAGCATTCCAGGTCCTTAAACAACTGCAGGTAGGAAAGAGCAAGACCCCTCCCACTAGTGCTGTGGGTCCGTAAACGCAGCCCATTGGTGCGTTTGACTCACAAATCTCTTTCTCTTTCAGTCTATTTGGGAGCAGGAACGCGTGCCCTTGTGGATCAAGCCATACAAAATCCTCGTCATCTCTGCAGACAGCGGCATGATCGAGCCAGTCGTCAACGCAGTGTCCATCCACCAAGTCAAGAAACAATCCCAGCTCTCGCTGCTGGACTACTTCCTCCAGGAGCATGGCAACTACACGACCGAAGCATTTCTGACGGCCCAGAGGAATTTTGTGCAGAGCTGTGCTGGATACTGCCTGGTGTGCTATCTGCTACAGGTCAAAGACAGGTGGGCCCTGTGTGTTGGAGTGAAGAGGCTGTAGTCTGAGCACACAGAATTTCCTTGCCCACCGGGCCTTGGGACCAACCACTGGGGGGCGGCAATCAGGGAATTGCTGTCTTGAGTCTTGCCCCTTAGAGAAGTGTATTAAACCCCCCAAAGGGGGTAGTAAGGTTTCCAAAATTGCATCCATTACTCAAGATGCCACTTACCTCATTCCGTGTCTTCCCCACCAGCAGGGAATCCCTGAGAGCAGAGGCATCCTCTCATGGTGCTTGCTTGGGAATCAGAACAGTGGGAAGTGGCTGGTATATGACCATAGGGGAACCTGAAATTTGAGTAGTGGGAGTTCGTTTGTGTTGAAGCCATGCTGCTTGGAGCATTTGCTGTGTAATTGCAGGGCTGTTTTGTAAGCAATAAACCCTCATATGTGTACCTAGTTAAAATGTTATTTTTTGGTAGTGTTGTACAAGAGGCAGAGAAAAGAGGCAAGCAGAGAAAATTTGCAGCCCCGTGTGCACTTGGCATTAACAGGAGATGCTGCTGGCTTAAACTGAAGCCAGTACCTATTTGCTTTGTCAGTGCTCAAGCAGTTGCTCCTCCGCATTTGGTGAGGACTTCATAGCTCTTTACTCTGTGGGTGCATGGTTCTCCGGCTCCAAGTGACTGGGAGGGAGATGGCGTCTGAAATATGAGCTTGTTGACAGTTTTCTCTCTCGTTCTCTTTCCCCTTCAAGGCACAATGGCAATATATTGCTGGATGCAGATGGACACATCATCCATATAGATTTTGGGTTCATTCTCTCCAGTTCCCCCAGGAACCTTGGCTTCGAGACGTCTGCCTTCAAGCTCACGTCGGAGTTCGTTGATGTAAGTGAGCTATAGCTAAATTCTGCCAGGAAGGGAAAGGGTCTTGTGGTTTGGGGCACAAGATCAGGAGCCAGGAAACCTGAGCTCTGTTCCCAGATTTGGAAGGGAGTGTGGTCTAGTGATTAGAGCAGGGGACTGGCACACCAGACTCTTGGGTTCTCTTCCATACACACTTTCTCTGTGATCTTGGACAAATCCCTTCTTCTCTGTGTATCAGTTTCCCCATTTGTACAAGAGGGATGATCCCTATTTCTTGGTGAAGAGTAGTTATGAGAATTGTAATTGATTTCTGCAAAGTATTCAAACGAGGGGCATTATAGAAGAGTTAATTCTTATTCCTAAAGAACTCTCAGATCCTAGGAAGAAAGTTGATATAGAAGAGCAAAGTCTTACCATAAAATTAGATCCTTCAAATAAATGTGCCTTTTAAATAATTCCTGGTGTGCTTTTCCAGCTGTCTTTGCTGGCAGGGCTGCTGTTGGAATTTCCACTCTACGGAACGCTTTTGGCATGTCACTAGAACCCGTGCTCACTGTCTGATCTGCTTTCCAGGTCATGGGCGGTCTGGATGGTGATATGTTTAACTACTACAAGATGCTGATGCTGCAAGGCCTCATCGCTGCCCGAAAGCACATGGATAAAGTCGTCCAGATTGTGGAGATAATGCAGCAAGGTATGGCACTGCTTTCCAGCCTCATGGCTCCAACCTGCTCTTACACTTGACAGGATACATATGGGCATTTCACACACCTGTGCTGGGAAAGGGGAGACAGCTATGACTAGATGCACAATTTTGCTCCCTGTCTCTGCCCTCCAGATGGTCTTTCTTTTCATTGCGCAGCATTGGGCAAGTGTTCCCAAACAGAAGACGGACATGAAACACCACATGAAAATCTGGCAGTTCTGACGATATTAGTCTCTGGGATCTTCGTGCAAGATCCACATCGGCTGCATGATGCATCCGCATAAGACCATTTGAATTGTAGCGATTTGAATATAAAAGATGGATGGAGGAGGTTTTGTGTAATGGTGAGAGCAGGGGATTGCGACTCAGGTCACCTGGATTCTGTTCTCCGCTCTCCCACTCACTCTGCGTGACTTTGAAAGAGTCATTTAGGGGCCTGATTTTCAGAAGTGCTGAGCAGCACCTGTGAGTCCAGCTTAGGTCAATGGGAGCAGCAAGTGCTGTGACTTAAATTTTCCCTTAAGTGGGATCCCTGCCTCTCTGAAGGCGTTGTGGGGATTAGAGTATAGAAAGCTCTTTCAACTCCTGTGAGGAAAAGAACTAGAGGAGAATTATCATGACACTCCTGAAAGCATTGCATAGAACTAAGCATTCAGTCAAATTGCTAATGCTGGGAAACTGTAGCATGCTTTGATCCTATCTCATTCTGTGTATGTCGTCTAACTCCTATTTAACTACTGTGTGTGTGTGTGGGTTCTATGGAAAGATAAATAGGTTTGGCAGGACCGAGCTTCTGAAGAGCAGGCATCTAGCTTGCTGATCTTGACTCCTTTATTTAAAATGTAATTTGCAACGTTGCCTGCCATGGGGAAAATTGTTTGCCAATCATAATGCTCCTGCGGACACTTGAAGTGTGGAGAGAAGCAAGCCAATAACTGAGTGTGTGTCAGTTTGTCCTCTAGATTGCCAGAGATGTTACGGAGAAAGTCAGCAGAGCCAGGTCCATACGGTAGCGCAGGTCATCTGTGAGTGTCAGGAAGCAGAATAGAACATTCACAGATAAGTTTTCTATTGTATGAGATCTTAAAGGGGCTAGCAGCCCAGTGCTCCCCAACTAGTACCGTATGTACGGGGACTGGCACTCCGAGCTCCCCCCACCCAATCCTCATGAGGGGAACCTCTGTGCAAGGACGGGGGTGGCACTGCTGCCTGCCCTCCATCTAGCTGTGCATGTTCAAACCTGCCATGGGGCTTTGCTTTTTCTTGCATGCACCAGGCAAGGTCCGAGCACAGTGGCAGGTTAGAGCAGCCCCAGTTGTGTGGGATGGGATAGGCGTTGGCTGGGACAGCTGAGATCTTAGTCTGATAAATGTTCCACTTTATCAACCTCACTGCAGCAGAATTATATTCACTACATTCCCCTTACAGGGCCAGGGAAACTGTCCCTAACGCAAGCATTCAGGGGTTGCATCACCAAACTACAGCTTTGCAGCTGGGATCCTATGGTCAGGTCGTCTAATGGTTAGAGCAGAGAGTATTGGGAATCTGGGTTCTGTTGCCAGCCTGGTCATAAGAGCAGAGGGAAAAGGAAATCAAAAATGTTGTAGATATTGTAACTTTATTTCCCTACTATACTATAACACACTTAGCTACCTAAGTTAGAGGAGTGGAAATAACCATCCAATTTTATACCATGGCACAGTGTAAGGTTGCACCTAGCTGTAAGTGAATTGGGTCTGTTCCCCTTTAAAATTACACAGAGGGCAATAACCAGTGTTAATCTATTTACCGTATATACTCATTCATTAGCCCATTCGTTTATAAGCCGACACCCCAAGATGGATAGGTAAAAATAGTAAAAACTGAATGACCTTTTCATAAGCCGACCCTATATTTCAGGGGGTGGCAAACTTCGGCTCCTGGCCCATCAGGGTAAGCCGCTGGCGGGTTGGGACGTTTTGTTTACCTGGAGTGTTCACAGGCACGGAGTCCCTCAGCTCCCTGTGGCCGCGGTTTGCCATTCCCAGCCAATGAGAGCTGCGAACGCACATCCCGCAACTCCCAATGGCTGGGAACGGCGAACCGCGGCCACAGGGAACTGAGGGGCTCCGTGCCTGCAGATGCTCCAGGTAAACAAAACGACCATGTATTAGATATTCGATTCAATGATTTCATAGAGTTTAAAATCATCACATTTGGTGTAGACCCGTTTATAAGCCGATCCCCACTCTTTGATGCGTCACTTTTTTTACCAAAAATATTCAGCTTATGAACGAGTATATACGGTAATTGTTTTCCTCGATATTAATGTCAGTGTTTTGATGATGTCTACACAGTGCCCTCTCTCTGCATTGTGTTGCAGTCTCTTACTCCTAGTTAGTTCGCAGCTCTCCCTGCGGCATGTAACCAGGCTTGAAGCAGTTCATAGATTCATAAAGGTTAAGGCCAGAAAGGATCATTATGACCACGTAGTCTGGCCCCCTGGAGTCCTCAAACATAGTTACCACCCCAGTACATTAAAAACACCGTTTACCTCCACACACGCCCAGTTACGGGGAGAGTTAAACCTCATTCATCAGCTCTTGCACGTGGACCTCTGCACGCCTGTCTGGCCGCTCAGGCTAGAGCACAGGTAGCAGCAGCCTTGTTGGACCATTTCCAAATGATTTGTTGCTAGTGTGGTTCAACACTTCCTTTGCAGTCCAATAGCCCAGACTGTAAAATCCTCCAGCACCAAGCAAGGATGCTGCACACATACAGAATACCTAGCTGGTAACCCTCGCACTGAATCAGCAGCTCTTCCTCCCTCCCTCCCCTCTCCCGCTGCATTTGGCTGAAGTTGCACGGCAGGGTGAGTTGGGAAGAGCCTGTGTAAGGGTATTGCAGTTCAAAGTCTGTGTGGTGCAGTGGGGGAAGGAAGTGGGGAATAACTCACATTCCTCCACTGGGCACCGGTTTCAAGCATCCACCGAGGTATTCCTCACCTGGCAGAGACTGGCTTTCAACTACAGATCAAGCAGTATTGTGTTGGGATCCAAGGGGGACTTTAAAGTGGTCGCTTAAGAAACAGGGGTGGTTCCTTCATTTGGGCTTTGCCTACTTTCCTGTATTAGAAGCTCTTTAACTAAACTACCTTAAGCACCACTCAGCACACAACCATAACATTGTGTCAGCCGGTTTGTTAACCCTAGCCTGGACGAGTTAGCCACCCCCAGATGATGGGTGAAAGGTGTGTCCTTGCTTATACTGAGGGCCAGCTCTCTAGCTGCTGTGAATGGCTGCAGTGCCGTTGGAACTAGTGGGGCCAGATTCCCAGCAGGCATATGTCTGTGCAACTCCATTGGAGTTGATGGTGCGACTCCATTTTACACCAGCTGACAATGGGGCCCAATGCTGTGGTTGTGAACGCATGTTCCTGTCACTTCCCAGAACAGACAAGACCTTAAAGGGACCCTCTGTGCAGGTTTACTTGTCATTACTAGACGGCAGTTGCAAAACGTGCCTCCCAAACCAGGCTGCTCTGACTCTCAACTATTCTGTGTAAGTTCTTCCCACTGCTCCAGAATTCGCTGTTAACTCTGCTCCTTGTCTCCTCCTATGTCCCCATCCCCATCCCCACCCCGACGTGTTAGGTTCTCAGCTGCCCTGTTTCCATGGCTCCAGTACCATCCGCAACCTGAAGGAGCGTTTCCACATGAACATGACGGAGGAGCAGCTGCAGATGCTCATTGAACAGATGGTGGACGGCAGCATGCGGTCAATCACCACCAAGCTCTATGATGGCTTCCAGTACCTCACCAACGGCATCATGTGACAGCTGCGCCCTTGCCACCGACTCAAGGATGGCTTTTGCCGCAGCCACAGTGCCCAGCTGGAGACCTGCCACCTGGCCGAGGGAAAAGGTCTTGCCCCGTGTGGTGAAGGGAGCTGAGCAGTAGCACCTCCCGGGTGCCAGGTTTAACAGACTCGCAAGCCACCACCAACAAAAAACAGTGTTCAGAGAAACAAAATCCACGTGTGAAATTGACTAAAAACAAAAAGGATCATGTGACAACCATTGCGATCACGTTTAATGTGACCGCAGGGTCCAGGCGTTGGTGAGACAAAGCCATCAGCGCTCTGTGGACAACAGAGCATCTGCTAGACACCAGAACCATGTGTACATCAGTTCCTCCCACCTTTATTTCAGTATTATGCCTGTTGATGTCCTGTGAACTCTTCCACAATCTCATAATCGTTTAGGGCCTGGGGTGGAGGGGGCCAAAACCATCCTTCTCCCTGAGTCTGGAATTTGCTGATATTTTGAGCCTTCTGCTAGCTCCACTTGAATGCAGTTGAGGTGAATCCCCATCAGCCCCCAACCCTGCATGTTCCTGTACAGCGTTCTCAGCATTATTTGACTCTCCTGATGTTGGTTTGGCTTTTTTCACCCTTTGCACATTTTAATGTAAGTTTAAGTTGCAAGTTAGACAACAAACGTGTCTTGAGATCATAGGTCACTAGACACAACCCATGTAGCACAGTCTTAACCTTCTGGAGCATAGGGTTATTAGGACTTGGATCTTTTTGTTTCGTTTCATCCACGTCTCTCATAGTCTGGCCATGCAACGGCATGCCCGTCTGTCTGTCTTTGGGCACCTTTTTGACTTTGTTCCACAAATCTGGGGCTGTGAAGCTTTCCCCTGCAATAATATCAGACTTCATACTTCATGGGTTTGTGCCACACTGAATGTCTTGTCCTTGGCTGATGATCCTGGTGATGCAGTAGCCTGGCCCTGAACTCGCACCGCCTTGAACTCAGCAGCGGGGCTGCAAGTTGCTTTGTGTGTGGTATCCGCACAAGGGTTACATTTCCGTGGATGATGAGTTTTTACATCTATCTGGATCGGACCTCTATATGCAGAATGTTCCCCTGGAGGTTATAACCTGTCCCATCCCTCCTCGGTGGTGTACTTTGGCCTGAGCCAAGTTTCATGGCTCCCAGGGAGTGAGGCAAAATGTGGACTGATTTTGCTAGTTTTCTTCCTAGAGTAACTGAAGGCTAGTCTAAACTTATCCATCTTACCTTGCTTATACACCTAGCTAGAGTTCAGGAGATGGGTTGATTTTTAGTTTTGCAGCAAGCAGGGCATAGCTAGTGCCTTTTTTCAGTTTTAAGTAAAGAAGTGATCGTGCTAATTTTTCATCCCCAGAAACAGGTCAAAAGCAGATGCTGACAAGCACAAAGTTATTGCAAAGAACCAGTAGAACACAGCTGTGAAGTTGTAAGGCCAAACTGTTTGGCTTATAGATCCAGGGCATGGAAATCACTCTAGGCTGGGCTGATTTCATTTTTAAAACTCCCTTTCTGCTACTGTCCAGCTGAAAACATCTGTACTTTATAAAGAGCAACAAGGTTTGATTTGTTGAAGCTTCTCCATTTCTGTGTATTAGTATAACTCTATTCAGACATAAGTCCCTTCCCTTGTCCTCTCTCCCCTCAGTGTATTCAGACTTCTTGCAGCTGCTGATCAGATGGTGGAATCCCCTACTACCTGAGTGTGTGTGATTTGTTACCTCAGTCCTGGTTCTCCCCCATTGACTCCTGTATGTGGACTCTCATGTTAATAGGTGTTTGTTTAGTGCTACTTTGCCATGTTGATTATTTAGCCTTTTTTTTAACTGTATTTTAACATTATGGGATAGAGGTTTCTGGCAGGAAGAGGCAATATTTCCAAGTTTTGCAACCAGAAGTTCAAACCACTGCATATGCTCCTGCAGCCCAACAGATGAGCAGCAACCTAGGCTTCACTGTCTCCCAATTGCAGTTAAAACATACAGGTCGTGGGGAGGCATAATCTTCTGTCACTTCCTGTTCTCAAAACCAGTTATTCTTGTTACCAGTTTGGAAATGGATTGGCAAAATGTAAGTTATGGCTTTTTACTGTCCACTGAAAGAATTATGAAAGGTCTGAAACATTGACTTTGCAAGGAGTGGAGAACGCTTGGGTAGCAATATGCTGATCCTTGCAGGTGGGAATAGAAAAGGACCTAGTGCTAGTTTCATTACCAAAAAAAACACTAACCTAGTTGCTTTTGTCTGTTCGTTCCATTTTTTAATTTTTCCCTTTAAGTTCCTCCTTGTAACTGCTCTTGTGACCCAGCTGTTCCCGGAACAGCCAGCAGGGGCTCGGAAAAGGGGCTGTAGATTTTAGGGAACAATCTGAATTTCTGTGGGAAAGACCCAGCCTTGCAGTGCCAGAGGGGTGGAGCTAGAAATGATAGAATTGTTTGGATGATCAGTGTGTGGGGCGGGGTGGTATCGCTCTAATATAAGGACAAAAAGTAACTATGAATGTTGGAAAAATGAGTGATACTTGTCACATGTTGTAGCTTACAAGCAGATTTGCAGGCTGCTGTGTTGAATGGGGTTACACTTCTGTAATCCACTTGGCAGTGGTAATTTTAACCTCCTTCTATAATCCACTTGGCAGTGAGGGTAGCAATTATTTGTAGGAGCAGCCCATGACATGTTGGTCATTTTGGCTACTACTGAGTTTCAGAGCAGAGAAAGGATCATTTTAAAACTTTGCAATTGCCTTGTTTTTTTGGTGGGGATCACTGGGATTTAACTTTTGGGTCAAATTTAGGCTTAGTTTATTCATTTGTATGTCACTTAGCAGCCTGTTGAATTGTCGGAAAACTGCTTTAGTGGCTAACTTCATGTTTCGGCTCCTGCCGCGACTCAAGCTTGCTTGGCCATAAAAAGCCGTGAACAGACACTTCAAATGACTCCATCTTGCTTTGTAGCTTCCCCCTCTGCATTTATCCTGACCTGGAAGTGAACTGCAACCAAGTTCCCCTTTCATGTAGCAAATGGCATACGGATGCCCAGTGATCAGATGTACTGAGCCCATAGTAGCAGCATTGCTGCAAGTGGCAAATTAGCAAGTGAAATAATGTCCCTGTATACAAATTACCCAACCAGTTGGGTGACTTCTGCAGATTGTTGCTACTTAATCTGGATGGGATCCTTTGGAATGTAGTTTTCATTTTAAATCTTCATGGAGAGTACATTTTAACAGCTAAAAGGGGATGGGCTGCATGACGGCAAGAGGAGAGGGACAAAAATAAGATCCTAATAGGCCATACTAATGGCCTCTCCTTGAGCTGAAGCGAACACCCTTTCTGACAGCTGCTGCTGGCTACACGGGCTGTGTGTGAACCTTTCCATGTGTGGGGACTTTTTATTTTCCTATTCAGTAAGGATGGGCCAAACTCAGAAATAAAATATACAACCAGAACTTGATTTCTAATAAAATGTCCTTTTTTAAAAAAACAGAAAAGCTGGTGCAGAAATTGTTGATTGCGTCTCGTTAAGCCGTCAGCAATTAAGAAAAAGCTTAAAGGGGAAAGCTCTGGTGGGAAAGATTGCTTTGTGTTTCCTACGTATTCCAAGCCTGCCTCTTTCTGTCACACCCCTAGGCTTGCATAAAACAGATTAAATGCATGTAGGTAGAGTTTGACCCCGAAGGATCACTGGGGGCAGATCTTGAACTTAACCGTGGGTTTCAGGACAGATCTAGTTTTTTAAACCTCCTTTGAATACTAATCCTCATTAGAGGATTTCCAAGCACTACACACAGGTGAATGAGCATTATCCTCATTTTACATGTGGGGAAACTGAGGCACCCTGATATGACTTGATGAAGGTCATGCAGTGAGTCAGTGGCAGAGCAGAAGGATGGTCTTGTGCTTAAGGTGCTGGAATTAGACTCGGGGAATGGAAATGTCTAAATATGTCCCAACCTTACCTGGTAGATTTTCTCCTGGTGGGTATTGGAGTCAGATCAGCTAGTGATGGGAATGAGATTTTACTTGAGTTAGCAGCCCTACCAAGCTAGCTCAGCTATGGCGGAGTGAGAGTTGGGTTCTGTTCCCCCTCATGCATCATTAACAGAATGGTTGACTGAGGTTGAATCGCTAACGCCTGTGCCACACCACTGGCAGTCACAGGGTGAGACAGGTCTCACTGAAGGAGCTTCTAACAGTCATGAGGATGCACGGGTGTCCCTGAGCTCTGCCTGCAGAACTATCGTTACCGGGGATGATGCAGGTGAAAGAATGAGCCCCGCTTCCCATTTGGATCTCAAGGTGGATTGTTGAGCATGTAGGTGATGGAGTTGGAGGCATTGAGCCGGGAGCCCAGCGAGGCCTTTCGGAGAAGAACCCCACCTCAACGTTCTGAGACCGGTTTGTCAGTCGCTGCAGGGCAGTTCCAGTAAGGGTGTAGACAAGGAGGCCGCGTTGTGCCAGCATGTGTCCACGGAGCTCCCAAACACCTGTCTGATGGGACTGATGAAGTCACAAATAACCTCTGCCAGCTGGAGCTCTCTGCTTTCCATAAGAGCACCCTCATTCCTACCTCCTTGAGGAAGAGACAGAGGCTCCAGGAGAGGAGACTTCCTCAGTCAGGCGTGTCAGTAGCAGAGTTTGGGATCTTGACTCCCATCCTCTGACTCCCCATCCTGGGCTGCATTTGACCCTGCATTTGAAAGGCTCTGTATCCCATTCCCATGTGCCTGGCCCCCAGGCTGGGAGCTGTGAAACTGGAGGGTTTGATTAGTAGTGTGTGGGGCTGCTGCCCAGGTTCCTTCTACCAGGTACCTTCTACCTGGCAGCGGCATACTCTGCAGTTTTTAAACTGGCGTGAAGCTCAGTTCTCCAGTGGCCGAGCGGCTTCGGCTTGGTCTGCACAGAATTGGATGTGGGGAGTGGAGAATCGTAAGAAAGGGGAAGTGTTCTGGAAAGCCGCTGTGCTGGACAAGCACACCAGAGTCTGAGATAGAGGCCGGAAGGGACTTGTAATAGTATGGACACTCACCCCGGGAGCTCTCCCTGTTGCCCTGCACACCCCCTGGTGGCCTGGTGCTGAGTCTCTGTCCCCCCCAATGGACTTTCAGTAAGTTCAGTGAAGTTCTTATGTAGCGAACGGAGCCCCTTCGGGGGTCTGGTTTATTTAAACAAAGGCCAATCAGCTGTGCAGCAAGTCTTCACCCCCGGTGTCCGGGGTGTGGGGAGGGAACCAATCTTAGTCTGTCGGCCCCACCCAAGTCCCTCATGGCCAGGAAGGCCCCATTTGATCATCTATTAATATGGAAATTCTAATATAAATGTAATATTAGTGCAATGTAATAATGCAGTTATAAATTAGAGTATATACAATATATTGTATGTACTAGAATGATAATAAATGATGATCATGCCTATATATAAACATAATCATAGTCCATTTGCAATTCATGTAGTTATAAATCAATACAATTATCATTAATATTCAAATTATGATTGCAGAATGCAAGATTCAGCTACCTACAGATCTTTGATCATAATCATTAACTTTCAGGTAAAATGGACAGCAGACACACCAGGTGAAACATTTTAAAATATTTCTTCTTTGAAAAATGTCATTTATTAACAGAGGAATTTCCCCCCATCTCTGGCTGTGGTGAGGGAGAAACTGATGAGTGTGGATATTTACCACTGAAAATTGAAAACTTCCAAGTTTAACTTGGCCGTCAATTTAACTTTGCCAGTGGCTCAACCAGTGATTTCCACCGACTAGCAAAGCAAAATAAGAATACCTAACTCTTAGGTATTGTTCATAAGTACATCTCAAAACACTTCAGTCTTTGAATGTACTCATCCTCGTGACACCCCTGTGAGGCAGGGCAGTGCTATTATCCGCATTGTACAGATGGGGAACTGAGGCACCGAGAGGCTAAGTGATTTACCCAAGGTCACCTGGGATGTCTGTGGCAAAGCAGGGATGTCTCCTAAGCCCTAGGTGTAAAACTGCCTTAAAGGTTCCCCAGTTGGCAGGGAGATTTCTTCAGCGTTCAGTGCTGCGCTAAAAGCCGCAACTTTAAATGCACATGCCTGCAAGAGGAGGGAATGCTCGCTGACTTTAGATGTTTGTTTAATTTAGATGTTGAAAAATCTAGACTGGAAAAGAAGACACTCCCCCCTTCTCCCCTCCCCAAGGCTGCAGAAGTTCTGAACTAGCTGATCCTGCAGCATCAGACTCTTGAACACCAGCGCACGCAAGGGGGGAAAAAAGGCCCCTTGCAGCACTGAACTAAGGGTAAGTCTACACTGCAGTGTAAGCCCAGAGTTTGCTCTCAGGCTCCAGCCTAACCCTCCTTTCTGTCTACACACAAATCACACTAAGCCAGGCCTCAGACACAAGGTCTCAGGACCCCATGGGGGTGAAGGGTCCCAGCCTGAGTCAAGCGTTATTGTTTTGCAGTGGCGATGCAGCCCCACTGAACTCATGCTCTGGGAGGCTGCCAAAAGTATCCCACGGGCTGACTTCCTTTGTCCTCGGGAGTCAGGTTTTCCTGCGGTGCACCACGAACAATGCACTAGAGTGGCCACATTTTGGGAAGGAGCTAGGAGGTCTGGGATATGGGGGTTGGACTCAGGCCCCCATCACACAGCGTAGATGATAGAGCCCTCTCTTGGGGCCCCAAGGTTCAACGGATCCGAACCTGGGGTTACAAACGAGTGTAGACCCTCAATTAACAAACCCAGGGTCTGCTACCTCGAGTTCTACGAACCCTGGGCTGCATTGCAGAGGGGTTGAGACCTTCGCAAGGGTCCCAGCCCAAGCCCCAACATATACTCTGCTGTTTTATAGCCCTGCAGCCCGTGACCCTGAGTCAGCTGACATGAGTCAGCTGGGGGTGTTTTATTGCAGCATCGCCATACCCTAAGGGATGAAGTCTTGAACCCTGGGTCCCGGATTGACTCCGGCTCGGACCTCCCACCTCGTGGGGGGTCAGGGTGAAAATGGAAGGGGAGTTAGGCTCAAGCCTGAGTTGGCAGCTCGGGCTCGCGTTGCTGTGTAGACAGCCTCCCACCCACCTCTGGTCTATTTCCCAAGTCCGCTGTTTCCAAACCCTGCAGTTCCCCTTTCTCCCAGCAGGGGCCAGGAGCGACGAGGAGGGAGCCCTCCGCTGCGCGCAGCTGCCTTTCCGCTCCAGCAGGGGGCGCCTGTGCGCGCTCCTCCCTGCCCCTCCCCCCCCCGCCTTGCCCTGCCCGGGAGCGCTCCGTGCAGCCAGCCAGACTCCCGGCGTTCACCTGCCTGTACCTGCCCCCGCCCCCGCCTTCCATCTCTGCCCAGCCCGGCTCCTCTCCTGCTGCCTTCCCCCGGGAGAGGCTCTGCTCTGGGGCGCCCGCCGCCCCCGGGGACGTGCCGAGCTGCTGCAGGACAGGACGAGCCGCCCCAGAGCCGGCGCCAGCCATGGGTCCCTGCTGAGCCACCCAGGGCGGAGGTAGGACGTGGGGAAGAGTCACCGCGATCCAGCCATGGTGAGTTTCCTGCTCCCCCTGGAGACGCTTCAGTCCCTTTAAGATCCAACCCCCCCCGCTGCAAATCCCATAAAGGTCCCGTCCCCGGCGTTCCCCAGTTTAATTATTAGCTAATGGGACGTTTGGAGGGAGGGTGGGGTGTTTTTTTTTGCATCTTAAATCCCCATTCCCCCCCGCCCCCCGCCGCCCCTGTGAGCAGCAGCTGCCATGAATCACCTTGCAAATGGGATAGAAAGAAGCTGGGCCAGAAGTAGCCTCTGGGGCTGCGAAGGATCCTCCTTGGCCTGATTGGGATTCCCAAGAAACCTTCGATGAAGGGAGCTGTAGCCCACGAAAGCTTTTGCTCAAATAAGTTAGTCTCCAAGGTGCTACAAGTCCTCCTTTTCTTTTTGCGGATACAGACTAAGACGGCTGCTCCTCTGAAACTTTCCTTCTCGCCTCACTCTCTCTTTCCTCCGACTTCTCTTCTCTGCCGGAACCTCTGCACCTTCTGGGAGGGTTGGTTTTGCTTTTCCGAGCTAGACTTCTTAAAAGGGCCAAATCCTTGTTGCATCGCTATAGAGCGCAGGGAGAATATTGCCAGACCCCAGCCAGCTGCCTGTGTAGTCCCCACACTTTCTCTGTCTAATCGGGGTGCTTACGGCCCTGTCTGAGTTCTGCCCTGAATATTTACGCCTTTCCCTTTGTGAAGGTTTGGGCCCTTGATCCTGCTCTTGGATCTCTGCACTGGGTGACCCCTGAGCGCCCCCCCCCCCACCCCAGCCTGTCCAGATCCTTTTGCAGGATCGGGGCCTTACAATGGACATTTAAGCTGATGCTAGGTGTCCCGGAGGAGTTTAGACAGGAGATGGTGATGTTTTTAAGGGGTGTGTGTATGTTAAGGGGCTTGGAAGATGGGGGTGTTATTCCTGGCCAGGTTGCCCCGGGAGCCCCTGAAAGGCACCTGTTTCCCCTGATGGTGTAGCTGGAATTTCTGCCAGAGCGCAGGCTGGAAGGAGGGGCTCTGAGTGTCACTGACTTTACTGGAGCTCATAAAAAACACCTGGGAGCTTTTGTGTGGCACTTAGGTGAGAGGCACTTTAGAAATGTTAGTACAGCACCTGGCGCGGTGAGTCCCAGGGCCCCTGAGCTCCTGGGAAGGAGGATGGTGTTCAGATCCCAGCTCAGGGTTCCCATAACAGGACTGTGCTAGGAGAAGGGGTTGTTTTGAACCTGATGCTTAAATGGCTTAGCCATTCCCTCCCCCTGGCATGGGCTGGGCTTTGTTTTAATGGCTGCTTTGGTTTCTGAGGGCAGTGGTGAGAGAGTGCATTACAGATGGGTTTGCAAAGGGATTTGGGGGAGCTCTTTGTGTCGAATTGGGCTGGGGTTCCCGTTGCACCGGGCATCGACCTGAATTGCAGGCCCGGGGCTGCACTGTCGGTGTTGAATAGATTTATTTTGTTTTTAAAACACCAAAAGGTGCCGTTCTGATCATCTGATCTGGCCTCCTGCGTAAAACAAGCCAGGGACTCTCCCTTCGTCCTTGTCTCCATGAGGAAATTGATGGGTGTAGCAATTCCACAAGAGCTTACATGTGAATGCTCTATTCCAGAATAATTACTCACAAAGTGGAGTAATTATTTCTGAGTACAATCACTTTTATTCTGAAATAGTTTGTCTACATGGGGGAGTTACTCTGGAATAGCTATGCCAGTCAAGTTCCCCCATGTAGACAAAAATACCTAAAGATCCCTGCATTCAGCCCATATCTGGTGGTTGACCTACAGTCCATCTTTTGGAAAGAAATGTCCAGTCTCAATATCAGTGACTCTAAGTGCTGGAGAATCCACCCTGTCCCTTGGGAATCTGTTGAACAGATTAATTAGCCTACCTGTTCAATGATGTTTTACTGGGTTCTTGCCTGGGTAATTTTGTAGCAAACAGGAGGAGCTAGTTCTGCTCCTCATCAACCACATGTGCACGAAAATCTGGAGTAAAACAAACCGACTGACCACATATGGGTGGTGGTGGTTATAAAGTTTTTGAGGTTTTAGGGTTACACTCAGGCTGGGTTTTTAAGCTTTTCTCCATGACCATGAGGGTGGGAAACATGTTCTTTCCTTCTAATTTTGAGCAGAGTCTCTCCTGTATTCATGTGACTCCAGCAGCTGGAGCTTGGCTAAGAGTACCAGCTAGTGAGAGGTGGCAACACTGCCGTTTCCCAGCTTGGATCCAGGAGTGTCCTGTTCCTTCAGGACACTGTCATGACAGGCCCTGGCTGCACTCCTGTGTAAGGAGGTTTCGGTCAAGCAAGCCCATCCCCGGCCCGGCCTGCTGCTCGTGGCCCTGGCTCCAGGAGCCAGACCCCTCAGAGCTGCACAGTTTTCAAACCTTTCCTTAAGGTGCTTGGACTTATTGCAGAGCCTGCGTAGACGGCGGCTCTCGTGTGTGGCAGAGGTTTGAATTTTTGGTGGTGCTTAAAACGTTCTGTAGAGAGCATCTCTGCTGCCCGGGGGGTGTGGCTGTCCAGCCTGGGGGGAGGGGTACAGCCGCTTCTCACCCCTGGGGCAGGGGGTGGGGTGGGGTTCGGTGGACCTGCTGAGGCACTGAGGGAGGGGCATCGTGGGCACAATGCCCAGACCAGCATGGCCGGCCTCCTCTGTGATGGGGTTTTAGATCCTGGCAGTTCCTCTCTGCTGCCCCCACTTCCCATCCCCCAAATGCTGACGGGGCTGCAGTCTCTGTGCTGGTAACTTCCCTCCCTGCCCCCCCACCCCAAAGAGACTCCCCGCTCGGCAGGGGGAAGCTGCGGGTTGATGGGGTGCCCGGCACTGGTTCTAGCCAGCAGCATGGGATTGGGGCAGCCCCACCCCACCTTTCAGGGCCAGCAAGCGCTGGTCGGGTGCGGGGGTCACTGACTGGGGTTGGCACGGGGTCTCCATCTGCAGGCTGTGACTGGGGGGAGCACAACCACTCTGCTCTTCCCAGGTGGTGGGGGGTCCCAGCAGGATGCTGGCTACCAGGGCCTGTGGTCATGGCTGAGACCCACTGGGGTGGATGGTGAGCATGGACCCTGCTGGCTTCAATCCTGTGTGTGGAACAGGCTTCCCCTCCAAGCCGTCCGTGGTGCGGCTCTGCTCTGATAGGCGGCTGCGCCCAGCAGGTCACTGGGAATCTATTAATAGAGTGTGATTAATGCGTGTGTGCGACAGTCATCTCTGCTGATTAGAGCCCGGAGTGGGGATGGGAGGGGAATGGGGATAGAGCAGGGGGCTGGGAGCCAGGACTCCTGGGTTTTTTTTCCCCAATCTGTCACTGTGACCTGAGGGGTGGGCAGTCCCTGGGCCTCGGTTTCTCTACCTGGCGTGGTGAGGCAATTTGAGAGCCTCAGACCAAGCCAGGCCCGTCAGTGATGTTGCTGGTCCCTAGCTCCTCACAGAGGAGCCTGTCTCCCTGGGGTGCTTTGGAGAAGGGGGCGGTGTGGGGAAGGGGGTCACGGGTGGCATGGGGAGGGGGTAGGTGCTGTGTGGGGCGGCGTGGGGAGGGGGTTGCGGGGTGCTGTGGTGTAAGGGGGTGGTGTGGCAGTGTGGGGAGGGGGTTGTGGGGCGCTGTGGGGGAGGGGCATCTCTGCTAAGATCAGGGAGGGGCGTGTTTCACAGCGCCACAGGATCAGGCTCCTTGCCTCCAGCCTGACCATCAATTCCTGCCCCCGCCCCCCAGCTGCACCAGGCTGGTTCATCCTTCATCCTGCTCCCTTCCCCGGTCTTTGTGCAGCCGGGGGAGCCCTGTAGGCCCCACCAGGCCGGGGCCCCTGGGGCAGGATCAGGCCTGTGGAGCCACATGCCAGCAGCCTCCCACACCGAAATGTCTGGCCCGGGGCCGTGATTCAGCCCAGTTCCTCCTGCCGGGGCTATGCTTAGCTGCAGCCTCCCGGGCCTGATGGAGGGATCCCCCCTTCCTCCCGGCTGGGCCCTTTGGGGGCAGCCCTGGCCCCCTGTTAGCTGGGGGGCGGGTGTGGCAGAGCCGGCTGGGTCTGGTGCTGTGTTTGTGGGGACGCCGCGCCATGTGCTGGAGGAGCTGGGGGGGGGCAGGGGGGGCGGGCGTGTGTGGGCATGACCGTGCATTGGAAGGGGCAGGAGCATGTGTCTGCTAGGGGGGGCACTGGGGTCATGCCTGCTGGGAGTGGGGGTGTGCATGTATAATGGGAGGATGGGAATGTGGGTGGGTGCCCTGAGGGGGCACTCAGGGGGCCAGATCTTGCCCTAAACCCCTCCACCCCCACGCACAGCGAACTGATGGGTCTGGGTGGGGCCATTATTACATACATGAGCTGGGGCAAACCTTGGCCTGGTAGCAGAGGCCTGGCTTTCAGCCCCCCCCGGCCGAGATGACGTGCTGTACCCCAGAGCTGCCAAGATCCTGGCTCGGGCAGTGCCCGGCCATGCGGGGATAACGCTGCCCATAGCGAGCCCAGTGCCTCAAACAATGGATGCGTTTGTCCCGGCCCCCGGTTCCTCGCTCTCACGCTGCCCTTGCTGGCTAGCGGGGGCAGCTCCGTCTCCGTGAGCCGGGCGTGAATTGCCGTGGCTAGTCCTGTGCCAGCGAAATCCCGCTGCTCTTCCAAAGCCTGCCTGGTTCCCCCTCCGACAGCCCTGCCACCGGGGCACCCTTTGCATGTCCCTGCCTGCAGCGGGGTGAGCGCGTCCCGTGACGTCGAGCGTGTCAGGTTCGGAAAGGGAGCGGCACGTGACTGTCACAAACGGCCACGTGGCTTGTGACATGGATTATGGTAGCATGTGAATGTCCGGATTGAGATTGGGGGACTCCTCATTGGGCCGGGCCCTGCGCAGACCCTAAGTGAGATCGGGCCTCCACCCTGTCGCGCCGGGCCCTGCGCAGACCCTAAGTGAGATCGGGCCCCCCCCCGTCGCGCCGGGCCCTGTGCAGACCCTAAGTGAGATCGGGCCCCCCCTGTCGGGCCGGGCCCTGCGCAGACCCTAAGTGAGATCGGGCCCCCCCATCGGACCGGGCCCTGCGCAGACCCTAACTGAAATCAGGGGCCCCCCTCCACGTCAGTCGGGCCGGGCCCTGTGTGGACCCCAACTGAGATCGGGGGGCCCCTGTCAGGCCAGGGTCTGCACAGCCTTCCCTCCCCCAGCCAAGATCAGGGCCCTCATTATGTGGGACCCTGCAGAGACCCCCTCCCCCCAACTGAGATTGGGGCCCCTTGATGCTCATGCACAAACCCCAACCAAAATTCGGTCATACCCTCCCTGCCCCCCATCGTGCCAGGTGCTGCACACCCCACTCCCAACTGAGATCGCACAGATGTGTTTAGGTTCTAAACCCTTTGGGACAGGGAAAGTCTGTACAGTCCCTGGCACCATGGCTTCTAGGCGCTACAGCAGCAAGATGACAAATAGTTCCAGACAGACACAGGGTGGAAGGGGAAACAGAGGCACAGAGCACAGGTGGGACTTGCCCAAAATCACCCAGCAGGCCAGAGTCAGGAACAGAACCCAGGTGTCCTGAGGCCCAGCCCTGCACTCTACTCACTGGACCATGCTGCCTTTCGTTAATCCTTGTAGTGGGATTGGCCCTGTTGTAGGACCTCCCCAAGGTGTGGGGTTTTGCTGGGGTTAGTAACCCGCAGAGGCTGAAGCGAGGTGCTATTGCGGCTGAGCCCTTCTCGGCGTTGCGTCCCCGGGTTGGCAGGCTTGCATTCGCGGCTGTGTGGACGTGAGGCGTGGAGCCGCTCTGGATTTCAGGGACGCTGTGGGACGTTCAGGGTAGCACGTGATGCATTCCTTGGAGTGCAGTGAAGTTCTCCTGGGAGTTTTCCTGAGCCGATCTGGGATCTTGCCCACACGCCCAGCTCGGGTTAATGAATAACGCCACTGGAGAAGGCAGTTTCACAACCATATGATACGGGGCTGGCTCTGGGCTGAGGGTGTGGAGACGCTGAAAAGGGTGAGGCAGTAGGAATGCAGCGTGGTTTAGTGGTTAGAGCAGGGAGGGACAGGGAGGCAGGACTCCTTGAAGTCTAGTCCCTGCTTTGAGGGTGAGGGGTCTGGTGGTGGAGGCTGGGGGTCTGGAAATCAGGACTCCTGGGTTCATTTCCTGCCTGTGGGTAGGAAGTGTGGTTGAGTGGTTAGAACGCTGAGCTGAGAATAAGGGCCCGTAGTTCTTTTCCTGGCTCTGCCACTGACTCGCATTAGAACCTCGTGCAAGTGAGTCACTTCCTTCCTGCATGCCTCAGTTTCCCCCTTGGCAGCCTGGCAATAGCACTTCCCTTCTCACAGGCCTGCTCAGACTTAACATGGCCAGAGCTCCAGATTGCCCAAGGGGGTGGGCCCGGCCTGAGACACCCTCCTCACTTGGGGAGGCTGGTATGCTGTCACCTAAGCGTCCTACCCACCGGTGGCCAGGCCACGGGCTCGTTATGCGGCAAAGGGGTGGTAGGGCTGACATCACTAGGTACAGTCGCTAGCCCTGGGGTCTCACCAGCTACCTGCCCCACTCCGTGGGCACGAAGGCCCTTCCACCAGCCCTGCCCACATGCCAGGCATATGCTGCCGCTCGGGGAAGCTGGGGTGCTCTGGATTGAGGAGCAAAATCCGTCCTGGGGCAGCAAGTGTTCTGAGCAGCTCTCTGAGCTCAGACCACCCTGGGAGGGCCCTGCCTGCCCTGGCCCCATCCGGGCTGGGATCGGAACGGGGCTGCTCCCTGCCCCAACGAGCTGACCCCTTAAATTTAGGACAAGAGCAGAGCAAACCCAGGCACTGTTGGCCCACAGCTCCACCCAGCCCAGTCTCCCCCCCTCTGGTGGCGACTGGCACCAGCTGGCTCAGAGGAACCCCGCAGTGCCGGGCTAGCCCACCCCGGGGCGACTTTTCCAACCCCCCCTTTAATTAGGGCAGGGGTCCCCCAACTTTGGACTGCTGCACGCTGTCCTCCCCGTGGGAGAGCGAAGCTAATCGCGTCCGCTCCCAGCCCTGCCCTGCGTTCAAGTCTTATCCGCCTTAGACGCTTTCTGTGCCCCGGCCCAGCTTGGCCTTGAGACCCATCCCGGCCTTTGGGGCAGAGCGGAACTAGTGCTTGGCCAGTGCCCCCAAGGGTTTATATCCCCTCCCCCTGACGAGCTCTCGGTTTGTGGTATCTGCGGCAGGGCCTCTCTGTCTGCTCCCCCTTTGGCTGGCACCGAGCGCCCATGGGCCCTGCCACCATCCAAATAGGTCATATTTGTTCCCCCTATTTACTCCGCATGCTCTAGACCTGGGACAGCACATGGGGAGAACGAGGCAGGGGTCACTCCCAAGGGATCATGCACCAGGGGTCGCTCCCCGCAAATCACCAGATTGGCTGTAAAGGTTCTGCAGATTTAAAAAAATAAAAATAAAAATAAACGTTGGGTTTCTTTTTATTTGCCGCCAGCTGCTTGAGCCTTCAGGCCTCGTGCCAAGCTTTCCACAGGGAGGTGGGAGGGCTCCGTGGTTCGGCTGCCAGCCTCGGCCTCAGGAGTCCTGGGTTCAATGCCTTGCTCTGTCACTGACTAACCGTGAATCAGTCACTTTGTGCCACAGTCTTCCCCTCTGTACAATGGGGATAAGCGCGCTGCCCTGCCTCCTGGGGGGCTGGGAGGGTAGACACACTGAAGAGTGTGAGGTGTTTAGATGCTATGGAGATGGGGGACAAATAAGAAACTTGGGTTTTCTTAAAGGAAACAGAATCTCACGTGACTCGGGGAGCTGGGGATTGAATTAACCCCCGTCCCCCCCCCGCAATACTGCGGGAGGGCCGGCAGCACCACAGCTATGATCAGAGTAGCAAGCAGCGATCATGCCCGGCTGTCTGACCCTGCTCCATGCAGGCCGGGGTGGCCCGGTCAAGCACCCGCAAGGAGAGCATCGTCCTAGCCTTGACCAGAGCCTCTGCAGCGTTCCCCCCGCGCTGCCCCTCCTCTCGCTGCCATCCCTTCCCTCCGCGAGTGCCACCGGCATCGGTCGCATAGCAACTGGCCGCTCGCATTGTCTGAGTGGGCCGGGGGACGGAGCGCTTGGCAACAGCCAGGAGCCTGTCTGAAGTTTCCTCGCTGGCTCAGAGCGGGGATGGGGGGTTTGATCACAGTCACCCGGCCTGGGGAGGGGGCAGGGCAGAGCCACCCATCTTCTGTGCTGATGCAGCGAGGAAGTGTGGGGGGGAGAAGTGGATTGTGGGTTGTCTGTTTTTGTGGGGGGCAGTCGTGTGCGCACACATAGCCCAAACAACACACACACACACACGCTCACTCTCTCTTCCCCCCTCCCTCGCATCTCATCCTGGGGTACTCCGGCTCCTCCCAGCTGTTAACCCAGGGGGGCAAGAATTGCGGTTCCCTTTGCCACTACCCTACATCCCAGCCTTCCCCGCCCACTGGGCAAAACCACTAGGTTGTGAGCAGTTTGCACTGCCAGGAGGATTCTGTTTCCATCCGTCTTGGTCAGTTTCTCTCCCAGCTGAAATCAAGGGCAAAGCGTCTCTGTCGATTAATAATGGAGATTGGCAGAGAGGGGAAAGTCAAACCCTCATGCTGCACTCGGGTTGTTAACAACACCTGGCAGGGCTGCAGCAGCCTCTGCAAAGGAGGGTCAGTAGCACCTTTGCTATGGTATAGGTGGGGAAACTGAGGCACACCCATGGAGGGAGAGGGGGGTGACTTGCCCAGAGCCATGCACCAAGTTCGGGATACAGCACTTGCAGGGTTGCCAACTTTTGCCATTTTACCATGCGTATTGCAATATATGGTTAGTTTTTCTTCAAGTCCCGGCTCCTGGAGTCATACGAGCGCTTGAGAATCTGAGCTTTAATTTATTTCTTTTCTAAAGGCAGGTTTCTGGCCCCCGTGCTTATGCAGAAAAACTTGGAAGCAAAACTCTCTAAAGGCTCAGAAAACATGGCCCAGCATTTCTTTGTTTATTAAATCTCATTATTTTAAAGCCAATCTCATGATTTTTGTGGGCTCAGCTCCTGGTTTTTGAACCCCTGGGGCTGGCAAGACGATGGGAATTCCTGGCCAGAAGAAGGAAAAGAGAGAGCGGAGTTCTTTGTTGGCGCCGGATGGAGGGCGAGACCCCAAAGTCTTGCTAAAACGAGATAAATTTTTGTGTGTGTGAGAGAGAGAGACACACACACACACACACACGCAGGTCGTGCCTTGGTGCTAAGGCAGAGGCTGATCATAGCTTTACATCCTCTCGGTCTTTGTAACGTCGTCGTCCTGCATGTCTCTCTATAAGCTACAGACACCCGGGCATCATGCAGCCTCTTCTAGGGTGGAGCACGGCCAGTCACGTAGGATGAAGCAGAGGAGTTTGGCCTTAGGGCCCTGGGAAAACGGCAAAGGGCCAGGGGTCTTGAGTACTCATGGAGACCAGACAAGGCTTTGACTTTCATGATAGCATCTACACTGCACAGCCTTTGGGGCAGGGACAGTCCGGTCTGTGTTTGTACAGCGCCTAGCACTCTGTGGTCCTGGTCTATGACTCAGCTCCTAGGCGCAACGGTAATACACCTAATAAATAACATAGAACGCCTAGTGCCATGCCGTCCTGGTTCATGACTGGGGCTCCTAAGTGTTACCGTAATACACCTAATAAATAATGTACAGTGCCTAGCACCATGGGATCCTGGTCCATGATTGGCTCCTAGGGGCTACCGTAATACACCTAATAAGTAATGTACTGGGCCTAGCACAGTGGGTTTCTGGTCTGTGACTGGGGTGCCCTGGCGCTACCGTAATACAGAGAATAGAAGACCCAGATGAGATTGGGGCTCCACTGGGCCAGGCGCTGCACAGACACAGAGACCGTTCCTGTCCCGCAGAGCCCATGATTGAGACAGACGAAGCCGGGGAAGGGGATCCATGTTTTATGGATGGGAAACCAAGGCCCAGAGAGATCATGTGACTCTCCCAGGCTGTCCATGAACCTAGATCCCCTGATTGCCAACCTGGTGCCAGACTCTCATGGCCCAAACCACCAGCTTAGCAGCCCGAAGCCATCCCCTCCCTGTCTGGAGCGGAACCCGACAGAGGCAGCCGAGGGCACCGTGTTTGCTGAGCACTGGCTTCCCCCGCCCCCCCCCCCCCCGGCCTGAGCTTTGCCAGTCCTGTGACCTGTCCCGTTGTGTTCCCCTCCCCGCGCAGGGCAGCAAGGAGCGCTACCATTGGCAGGCGCAGAATGTCAAGCACAGCGGGGTGGACGACATGGTGCTGCTGGCCAAGATCAGCGAGGATGCCATCGTGGAGAACCTCAAGAAGCGCTTCCTGGATGATTACATCTTCGTATCCTGGCCGGGCCAGGCTGGAAGAAGGGAGGGCGACGCCAGGAACTCGGGGTGGGGGGAATGCCGATTGCTCCCTGGCCCAAAGGGACAGCAGTTTGCAAAACTGCATGGGGATAATTGGGAAATGGGGGTGGGGGTCAAGCCCCAGCTCCCCCAGGATTGGCTGGTTCTGGGTCAGCCCATTGCCAGGATAACACATGGAGCAATCTAGGGGTCTCAGGCATCAGTGAGATGCTTTTAATGATCGTATCAGTATCGTGACGGATTATTAGTATAATTTGTCTCTTGGTAGCGGCCCCAGTGAGATCAGAGCCCTGTTGGGCTGGGCCCAGGCAGAGCCACAGAGTGAGAGACAGTCCCTGCCCAGGAGAGCTCATAGTTTGAATAGGCATGATAGACAAAAGGTGGGGAGGGGAAACTGAGTCACAGAACAGGAATGTAAATGCCCGAAGTCACCCAGTAGGGCTGTAGAGACAGAAATAGAACTCAGGCATCCTGAGTGCTTATCCAGAAACTATCCCTAATCCGTGCTGCCTTGATGGATGGACGGGACCAAATTCAGTATTTTACTCAGAGAATCCCCTAATTAGAGCTGGTTGGAAAACAGATTTTCTGTCTCATGAAAAATTTGGAGGTTTCAGGGTTTTGTTTCATCCCGAATTACGATGAAAAGCCAAAATTTCAAAAAAATCTGCAAAACGAAATTCTGAAGGAAAAAAAAATCATTTGGGGTCAATGAAAATGTTTCATGTCGGTTTTGACCCTTTTACTTTTTAAAGATAAAATAGAGAAAATTTCAAACTCGACTGTCATTCTGAAATGAAAAATTGGAACTTTTCTGAAAATGTCCAGACAGGTTTGAGATTTTTGAAACATTTTCCAATTTTTTTCATGAGACTTCACAGAATCATAGAATATCAGGGTTGGAAGGGACCTCAGGAGGTCATCTAGTCCAACCCCCTGTTCAAAGCAGGACCAATCCCCAATTTTTGCCCCAGATCCCAAATGGCCCCCTCAAGGATTGAACTCACAACCCTGGGTTTAGCAGGCCAATGCTCAAACCACTGAGCTATCCCTCCCCCCAAATGGGACTTAATGGAAATTGAGATGACTGTGCAAAAAAAAACCCTTCAATTTTGAGTAGATGGTGTTTTCCGATGAAAACTGGTCGAAAACTTTCCATCCAGCTCTACTCCTAATCTCAGCCTGGATCCAGGTCTCTCCTTAGTCCCCTTCCTGCTGGACCTCTTAGTTTCCGCTGTGCCACAAACACACACCACAGTCTTGAGCCTGGGGACTGGATAATGAAACTGACTAGGAGCAAACGCAAATTGGGAGCCGATCTCACTGCTCCAAAGGAGGAAAGTGGAGTGGAAGGGTGTGGGGTGATCAACCTGCATTGATGGGGATGAGTAACAGAGATGCTGCAAATTTCTTCTGTATGTTGAATAATCCTGGGTGCTTTTATTAATGGCCAGGTAGGGAGTTTAATTGTAAATGCAGGGGCTCTTGCTTGTCAGGTACATCTGCCTGATGGGGAGTTTATAATGCACGGGTTGCTGTGAGGTTGTAATGACCCCTTGTGTGGGACTGAACCCACCACAGCATGTCCCTCCACCACTTGAGTGAAAGGGGGAATTCTGTTAGCTGGTAAGAGGTAGTAGGCTATTACCCTAGAAAGAGACATGGTGCACAATTTACCGGCAGGTAGCAATGTCCGTGTGTCTGCTGTTTTGCAGATTCGATGGGGGGGTGATTGTGATTTTATGTAGTAACCGTGTGTGGTCCTTTAAATACGGGGTGGGCTGTGTGGGACTGGTGGCTCTGGATCGGGTTCTGAAGAACGCTGGGTTCTTTTCCATTGCTCCTTCCGCTTCCTATTGTCGCTGGTCGATCCTTATCTCGGAAACCCCAGACGTACATCGGACCGGTCCTCATCTCCGTCAACCCTTTCAAACAGCTGCCCTACTTCACCGATCGCGAGATTGACATGTACCAGGGAGCCGTGAGTAATGGCAGGCCGGGGCGGGCCGGGGAGTAAGTGGGGAAACGGCCTCCAAAACATCCCACCGGGGGTTCCAGTTTCCCTGTGACCCCCTCCCTGCAGCAGGGGCTGTCGAGTGGGAGCAGGGGTACCTCTATGCAGGATAATTATCAAATAGCAGGGTGTGGGGACATGGATTTGATTCAGATCATGGAGATGGCAGGAGCCATTCAGCATCAGGCTGGCCTCCCCCACAGCTGTGGATCTCTGCCCTGTTATCCAGACCTTCACATTGTCCGGATCCTGCCCTTGTCCCACAGCGTGAGTGTATCTTGTATCTCATTCTGGGGGACAAGGAAGGGAGGGGGGTAATGTGGCAGTCTGGGTAAATGGGCATATAGCGCATGTGGGAGACCATTACTGTGTCCAGTTCTGGGGCCCACACTTCCAACTGGCTGTTGGCAAATAGGAGAAAGTTCAGAAAACAGCTAGAAGAATTATTCAATATCTAGAAAACCTGCCTTCTAGGGAGGGAGTTAATCTATTTAGTTTACCAAAGAAAAGGATCACAATATGATCTCCGTCTGTAAGTACCTCCGGGGGGACGAGATTTCTGATAGGACGCCACTCTTCAGCAGCCAGCCCAGGGCCGCCCAGCTCTGGTGTCTCCTGGAGCAGGCTCCAGGCAGATCCCCGGGCACATGCTGAGTGAAAACGTTGGTTAATCCTGGGTTGGCTAAAAGGGTTGGCTGTAGTTTGAAGAAGGGTTTCCCCATCAGTGCCTGGCCTGCGAGGGGGTGCATGCAGCGGGGTGACCCACAAGGAGCCCCGGGAGTGAATCCCGGCTGGGAAAGGCCCCTTCTGCCCTTGGGAGGGGAAGATAATTCCTGAAGCTGGTGAGTCACCCAGGCAGGAATTTCCAGCTGGGAGCCCTGCCCTGCTGCCGGGATGCCGAGGGGGCATGTGTGATCCACGCCCCGCTCCCAAGGTGAGATCAGCAACTGGATCCGCCGATGCCTGCAGCACCCCATCTCCCCTCCCCATGGGAGCTGCCTTGCTCCCAGCCTGCCCCCTAGTGGCAGGTGCAGAGACCTTCCCTGCTTGGTGTCCTAGCTAGATCCCAAAGAGGCGTCCGGTGCTCCAATTTCTTTGCTGTTTCAGCGGCAGCCGCCCTATGTTCACTGCAGTTCCCGATTCCCCTCCTGAAAACCCTGCAGCCTTGTTACTGTCCTAAGAGCCGTTGTGGGCTGGGCCCCATTGCCGCGGCGTTCACAGCAGAGTGCTGAGCCCCTGCAAGGGGACCGTGCGCCCGCCACGCTCCTGATCTGCTGGCATCTCCTCTCCAAGGGTGCGGCTCGGGGCTTGAGATCTGTGGACGGATCCGAGGCAGGCGCTATCCCCCGGCGTAGCTGTGAAGGCGCTGAGAAGGAGATCTAACCAACGGCTTTGCGAGAGGCCCGGGGAGAGCTGGCTAGATCAGCCCACTAGTTCCCAACAAGGCTGTTTCCAGGGACGCAGGGGTCTAGGCTGGCCAAGGGATGTGCAGGGAGGCTGACACAAGACTCCTGGGTTCTCTTCCCAGCTCAGCCGCTGACCTTGCGCAAGTCATTTCCCCGTGCCGAGCCTCAGTTTCCCCATCTGTGAAATAGGGGTGGCACTGATCTACCATCCCTGCGAGGGTTAATTAATGTCTGTGAAGTGTTTTGAGATTCTTGGGAGGAAGGCAACGGGATAGCATGATTTGGGAGACCTCGTCCTCTGCCCCCTAAGCCCTGTGTCATTTCGAGGTCACTGTGTCCCTTAAGCCCTTAGCAAGTCTCTTGTGCGTTTTGTTTGCCAAGCGCTCACCAGAGTGGGTGGAACGATGGGAACCAAAGGTCCCTGGTGCTCTGACATGGACTGTAAGTTCTTTGGGGCAGGAACTGTGTTCACTGTGTTTGTACAGCCTACCCACCGCAACGGGGGCCCCCCAGTGCCACCCAAGACAAATAACTAGAGAGCTGGGGTCGCCTCCTGGCTTGGCTCACCAGTGTGATGAGTTGAAGGGGGTTTCAGCCTAGCCCTGTCTCCTCCCCTTCCACCTCCCTGTGTACAATTGTCCTGCACGGTGGAATAACCGAGTCTCCTGCCTGTGTGTTGGTTGCAGGCCCAGTACGAGAACCCGCCCCACATCTATGCCCTGGCCGATAACATGTACCGCAACATGCTGATCGACGGGGAGAACCAGTGCGTCATCATCAGGTAGGGCAGAGCCGAGAAGAGGGGCAGAATCCACTAGGGCAAGGGGGGGGAGGGGGCAGAAGCAGGGTCCACATCTGGAGCCCAGAAGGGGAGGGGGGCAGAAGCAGGGTCCACATCTTGGCATGTGCCAAGTTCTAGTTCTAAGGTCTGACGGCCAGGTCACACACGGGGGGGTGCCAGCGTGGCATGGCTCTGTGTCTGGCTGGCTGTAGCCCTCCAGCGCAATGGCAGAGACTGCTGGGAAAGCCCCCTCCTCCCCCCATGACAACCTAGTGTCGGTCTCTACATTTTACTGATGGGGAAATTGAGGCACGGTCCTGCAGTTCCTGCAGGGTGGGTATGGACGCCAGACAGGAGCTGATGCCTGCTGGGGCGGGTCCCAACACCCACCCTCCTCGCCCATATTCGGGGAGGAAGCTCTGTCTCTGCCTTGTTACCAGAGTACCTGAGCACCCCCCAGTTGTTACCGTATTTATCCTAGTAACCCCCCCGTGGGGCAGGACTGTTCCCTGCAGGCTACAGACGGGCATCTGAGGAACTGAGAGAAGCTAAGAGACTGATGGAGCAGAGAGCTGAGCCCGAGTTCGAGACTGGTGCCCTGACCACTGGGCCATCCTGCCTCCTTTAAAGGAGAGTCACTGTCTGGCTTTGAGCAGGACAGGAAAACGTAGATGCAACCAACCAGCTTCTCCTCCCAGGCTCCCTGACCTCCAGAAGGGACCGGGCTAGGGTGGGGTGTCCTCCCTGGCGGGGCGGAGAAGCCGGCGTTCACCCTTCTCTCTTGCAGCGGGGAGAGTGGTGCTGGCAAGACCGTGGCGGCCAAATTCATCATGAGCTACATCTCCAAGGTGTCCGGCGGGGGCCCCAAAGTGCAGGTGCCACAGGGCGTGACAGGGCGGGGGGAAGCAGTGGGGATCCGGGAGCCTGGGCTGGCTGGGAGCCGTTGGGCTGGGGGTTCCCGGAGGGCCGGAGCCGACGGCCTCATCTACCGAGCACTCTGCTTCCCCCCCAGCACGTCAAGGACATCATCCTGAAATCCAACCCGCTCCTGGAGGCCTTTGGAAATGCCAAGACCGTACGCAACAACAACTCCAGCCGCTTCGTAAGTGCCTGGGCTTCGCCAGTGCCTCCTGACTGGGGCGTTCGGCAGCGCCTGCCGGGGCCTGGCAGACAGCCTGCCCCCTGCAGCCGGCCATCGCTGAGCGCTTCACAGCCACTAACCCGCGCAGCCTCGCAACCCCTCCCTGCAGCTTAGTGCCATTCGCTGCACTTTATGATGGGGGAACTGAGGCACAGAGAGGGAAAGGGACCTGTTGCAATGCGTCCGTGGCAGAGCTGGGAGTGGAGCCCAGCGGGCTCCCAGTTTCCTCCTGCAAAAGCCGCTAGACCCCACTCCCCTCCCAGAGCTGGGGACAGAACCCAGGAATCCTGACTCCCAGACCCCCCACTCTAAACCACTGGCCCCCACTCCTCTTCTGGAACAGAACCCAGGAGTCCTGGCTCCCAGCCTCCCCCAACCCACTAGATCCCACTGCCCTCCCAGAGCTGGGAATTGAACCCAGGAGTTCTGGCTCTTCCCCCGCCACACTCTAACCACTAGCCCCCACTGCCCTCCCAGAGCTGGGGACAGAACCCAGGAGTCCTGGCTCCCAGGAGTTGGCTTGACCACCGGATCCTGCTCAGCGAGGGAGGAGGCCAGATGAACTCTTTGCCGCATGGGGCATTGCTGTCATTAGGCTCCCGGGTGGGGGGTGCTCTGGGGGTGGTGTCTCTGCTGTGGGGACCTAGCCAGGGGGTCCGGCTCACCTGGCCTCCCCTCCCGCCCCAGGGCAAGTACTTCGAGATCCAGTTCAGCCGTGGCGGGGAGCCCGACGGGGGCAAGATCTCCAACTTCCTGCTGGAGAAGTCGCGGGTAGTGAGCCAGAACCCCGGCGAGAGGAGCTTCCACGTCTACTACCAGGTGCGTGGGGGGGCAGGGTCTGTGCTGCGCGGCCTCCCCCCCCCCCCCGCCAACCAACACGTGACCCCTCCGGCCTCTGTCCTCTCTCCCTGCCCAGCTGCTGGAGGGAGCCTCCCCGGAGCAGCGGGAGAACCTGGGTATCACCAACCCGGATTATTATTACTACCTCAACCAGTCGGCGATCTACAAGGTGGACGACATGAACGACCGGCAGGAGTTCCACGAGACACTGGTACGGGGCGAGCGGGGGTTTACACAGCCAGAGCGGTGCAAGGAGCTCACGTCCCCCCATGGTGTCCCCAGCCCCCCCCATCCTGCTGCCCTCATCCCCCAACCCACTTCCTGCTCCCCCCCAACACCCCCATCACAGTGCCCCCAACCTCTTCCTGGTGCCCCTCCATCTCAGTGCCCCCATCCCCCAACCCACTTCCTGCTCCCCCCCAACACCCCCATCACAGTGCCCCCAACCTCTTCCTGGTGCCCCTCCATCTCAGCGCCCCCATCCCCCAGCCCACTTCCTGCTCCCCCCCCCGCCACCCCCATCACAGTGCCCCCAACCTCTTCCTGGTGCCCCTCCATCCTAGTGCCCCCAATCCCCCAACCCACTTCCTGCTCCCCCCCGCTACCCCCATCACAGTGCCCCCAACCTCTTCCTGGTGCTCCTCCATCTCAGCGCCCCCATCCCCCAACCCACTTCCTGCTCCCCCCCCCGCTACCCCCATCACAGTGCCCCCAACCTCTTCCTGGTGCTCCTCCATCCTAGTGCCCCCATCCCCCAACCCACTTCCTGCTCCCCCCCAACACCCCCATCACAGTGCCCCCAACCTCTTCCTGGTGCCCCTCCATCCTAGTGCCCCCATCCCCCAACCCACTTCCTGCTCCCCCCCAACACCCCCATCACAGTGCCCCCAACCTCTTCCTGGTGCCCCTCCATCTCAGTACCCCCATCCCCCAACCCACTTCCTGCTCCCCCCCCAACACCCCCATCACAGTGCCCCCAACCTCTTCCTGGTGCCCCTCCATCTCAGCGCCCCCATCCCCCAACCCACTTCCTGCTCCCCCCCGCTACCCCCATCACAGTGCCCCCAACCTCTTCCTGGTGCTCCTCCATCTCAGTGCCTCATCCCCTAACCCACTTCCTGCTCCCCCCCCGCCACCCCCATTACTGTGCCCCCAACCTCTTCCTGGTGCCCCTCCATCCTAGTGCCCCCATCCCCCAACCCACTTCCTGCTCCCCCCCCCGCCACCCCATCACAGTGCCCCCAACCTCTTCCTGGTGCCCCTCCATCCTAGTGCCCCCATCCCCCAACCCACTTCCTGCTCCCCCCCCCCGCCACCCCCATCACAGTGCCCCCAACCTCTTCCTGGTGCTCCTCCATCTCAGTGCCTCATCCCCTAACCCACATCTTGCTGCCCCCCACTTCTGCCACCATAGAGCCCCAAACCCCAGCTGTTCCCCATCCCCCAACCCCCATCCTGGGCCCCTGAGCTCCCATCCCCCCGCCGCGCCCGGCCCCCATTCCCAGCCTGACACCTCCCCCTGCTCCTGGTCCCCAGGCGGCCATGGAGGTGGTGGGGCTCTCCGGGGAGGAGCAGACCCTGGTGCTGCAGATCGTGGCCGGGATCCTTCACCTGGGCAACATCAGCTTCCGGGAGGAGGGCAACTACGCCGCCGTGGAGAGCGAGGACTGTGAGTGGGGGGCAGGGGGCACCGGGATGGGGGTCCCTATTGGGATCTGGCTCAGAGTGGATCTGGAGTGGGGGGGTCCGTCAGGCCTGGCTCAGGGATGGGTGTAGGGGGGTCCCCATCAGGGCCTGCATTGGCGTCTGGTGGGGTGTCACAGCCTGGCTCGGGGCCTGGGGGGAGCCCCCTTCGGGGCCTGGCTTGGGGTTGGGGCGTCCCTGTCAGGATCTGGCTCAGAGTGGATCTGGAGTGGGGGGGTCGGTCAGGCACCTGATGCTGGGGTGGGGCCTGGCTTGTGTGCCCCATGGATCTGCCTCCATCCTTTGGGGGGCCCCACCTTCTCCTGTTTCCTTCCCCGCTCCCATCCTCTCCCTCTGGGGAGGAGGGTCCCATGGGGATACGGCTCCACCGGCCCCTCTGGATGTGCGGGCGCCGAGGAGGCCGATACCCCACCCACCTTGAAGGCAGGCGGGGTGAGGGGAGGCGAATCCAGCAGCCGGGGTTGGGGAGAAAGCGGGGGAGCCATGCTGAGAGGCAGACGGGGTTGGGGTGTTGCCCCTGATACCCTCCCCCCTTATCCTCGCCCTCCCCAGTCCTGGCTTTCCCCTCCTACCTCCTGGGCGTCGACCAGGGCCGGCTCAAGGAGAAGCTGACCAGCCGCAAGATGGACAGCCGGTGGGGCGGCAAGTCGGAGGTGATCGACGTGACGCTCAACGCCGAGCAGGCCAGCTTCACCCGGGACGCCCTCGCCAAGGCGCTCTACTCCCGGCTCTTTGACTACCTGGTGGACGTGAGTCACCCGCCCCGGGGGCCCCAGCCCTGGCCCCCCAGCTCAGCTGCCGGGCCCCACCTCTCTCTGGTGGCCTGGTATCCGGTGACCCTTCCAGGTCTCTGTCACCCCACCACACACGGGGGGGCTGGAGTTTTGGCCTCTAATTTTCCAGGCAAGACCCTGAATTCCCACCCCCGCCTTTCTCTGCTCTGCCCCCAGGCTGTCAACAAAGCGATGCAGAAGGACTACGAGGAGTATAACGTTGGGGTGCTGGACATATACGGCTTCGAGATCTTCCAGGTACCGCGGGGCAGGGGCACGAGAGAGACCTTCCTGGGCTTTCGGGTTCCTAGGTCCCCACCTGGCTCCCCAGCATTAGGGGGCTAGGGCCAGCAGAAGAGGAGAAACACTTTGGGATCCCCGCTCCACCAGCCATTTGCAAACCCCTTCTCCCTCGGGGGCTGGGGGCCGGGGGGAGGTGACAAACAGCACGTGAGCTGGGTGCCAAGGATGCCCCGTGGCTGCTCCAGGGCCTCGGCCTGTCTCAGCTCTCTCTGACACTCCCTTCCGCTGCTCTGAGCGAGCCAGAGCCCCTTTTGGTGACGCTCTGCCCCTCCATGCCAGCACAGCCCTGCCCAGCGGGGACCCCGGGTGCCTGACGGGTCTGTCTCTCTCCCCCCCTCACCCCCGCGCAGAAAAACGGCTTTGAGCAATTCTGCATCAACTTTGTGAATGAGAAGCTGCAACAGATTTTCATCGAGCTCACGCTCAAGGCAGAGCAGGTGAGGGGCAGGGGATGAGGAGGGTAAAGGGAGGGGGCAGGGGGAGGAACAGGTAGTGGGGTGGGGGTGGGGGCAGATGAGAGTCAGGGGTTGGATAAGGGGGGGATGGGGTGGGGGAGGAGCAGGGGGTGGGGTGGGAGAGGGGACAGATGGGGGACAGATGAGGGGGTGGGGGAGGGGACAGATGAGGGGCAGAGGGAGGAGCTGATGTGGGGTGGGTGGAGGAGCTCAGCCAATGGGGTTGCGAGGCAGCGTGGCCCAGTGGACGAGGCACTGGGCTGGGGCCCAGGGCCCTGGGTGCTGTTCCCAGCTCTGCCATTGACCCTGGGCAAGATCCTTCCCCTCTTTGTGCCTCAGTTTCCCTTCCCGCCTGTTGCCTACTGGGCCCTTCGGTGGCACGGCGCAGCCCCCGCCCGAGTTGGAACCTCTGTGGGCTGTGCAGTCTAAGCGCTCGTATCTGCCTGCGGTGGCCGGCCCCCACAACTACCACCACCTGTGGCTGACCTGCAGCTGGGGGTCGTCCCCCCCCGGAGTTCGGACACGGGCAGAGCCCAACTCTTGCTCCCACACAAGATCTGGGGCTGCCTCGATCCCAGCCCCTCCTCACAACAGTCTCCCTCCCGTCCCCCCCCGCCAGGAGGAGTACATCCAGGAAGGGATTCGCTGGAACCCCATCGATTATTTCAACAACAAAATCGTCTGTGACCTGATCGAGAGCAAAGTGGTGAGCGAGCGGCCGGGCTCCCCCCTTCCAAACACCTCCGGCCTGGGGGGGAAGACAACCTGTGTGACCCCCTCCCCCAAGCCTGGGACCCCTGCCGACTTGAGTCTCTGATCCCCACGGAACCTGGATCCCCATAACTGCCCCTGCCCCTATCTGAGCTTGGTGGGGGGCTCTGCCCCCCCAGATCCCCCTTTAATCAGGGTGTCCCCTGTGACCTGGGCTCTGCCTGGTGACCTCTCCTAGTCCCCTTCTTAATCAGGGGCTCCCAGCAATGTGGGGGACCCCCTCCAGCTGCCCCTTAATTGGGATCTCCCCGGAGCCAAGGGTACCCCCAGTTCCTCTCCCTTAATCGGGGTCTGTTCAGTGCTGTGGGGGACCCCGCACCGAGCCCCAAACCCTGCCTCATTGCAGCGCCAGAGCTGCCCGGGAGGAGATGCTGGCTCTCCTGCAGGCCTGCGTTGGGAGCGGGAGGGGCTGGGAAGCGGCGCCCCCCTCCTGGCTCAGCGATCTGGTGTCGTCCCCCCCAACCCCCCCCCAGAACCCACCGGGGCTCATGAGCATCCTGGACGATGTGTGTGCCACCATGCACGCCAAGGGCGAGGGCGCCGACCAGAGCCTGCTGCAGAAGCTGCAGATGGCCGTGGGCACCCACCAGCACTTCAACAGCTGGAACAAGGGCTTCATCATCCACCACTACGCCGGCAAGGTCAGCGCGGGGGGGGTCCTGGGGAGGGCGATGGGGTGGGGTGGGGGAGGGATACATTAGGGTAGAGGGGAAAAGGAGAGGGAGGGGGTGCTGGGGACAGGGTAGAATAGGGGGGTCAGGGAGGGGGATGTGGGGGTGCTGGTAGGGTAAATTAAGGTGGGGGGGTATATGGGGGTGCTGGGGGAGGCTGGGCGGGTGGATTAGGGTGGAAGGGGAGGCTGGGTTGGAGGGTAAAGGGGGTCAGGGTTGCGGGGGGGCTGTCATAGTTGGGGAGTGGGATTGGAGGGGGGTGAGGACCTGGTGCTTCGCCCCAGTAGCTGCGTATTCTAGGCCTTTGGCGTGTCCTGTCCCCCTGGCCCAGTTTGGCGCTCCCTGGCCGAGGCTGGCCTGGCTCCAGGCCAGGCCCCTCTGGGGGGGACGGTGGACATGGGCTCTGTGATGGGGAGGCTGTGTGAGGGAGCCCCCCCAGCATGCCGGCTCCAGGCTGTTCCCTGGGCCGCTGCCTGAGACCCCGGCTCGCCGGCCCGCAGGTCTCCTACGACGTGGAGGGATTCTGTGAGCGAAACCGCGACGTGCTCTTCACCGACCTCATCGAGCTGATGCAGAGCAGTGAGCTGTGAGTGCCACTTCCCTGGGTCGGGAGGGCAGTGCAGGGCAGTGGTTAGAGCAAGGGGGGCCTGGGAGTCCGGACTCCTGGGTTCTGTTCCCAGCTCTGGGAGGGCAGTGGGGGCAAGTGGTTCGAGTGCGGAGGGTTGGGAGCCAGGACGCCTGGGTTCTATCCCTGGCTCTGCTGCTTTAGGACATGGCACTGATACGAGCTAAACGTTTTCATTGCTTTGGGTTATGTATCCGTTACAATAACCCTGCCCTGGAGGTGGTCCTTGGTGTGTGTGTGGGGGGGGAGTCCCTGGCCCCTCTGCCTAGGCTGCTGTGGAGATGGCTGAACAGCATAGTGGGTTTTGTGCTGTGGACGATTATCCCCTTGGAGCTGAGCTGGGGCCCAACAAACTCGTCCCATGCTGGGTTGCTCCTGTGCTGGCCTCCAGCTGGTGACGGAGAGGGCAAAAGGCTCCATATCCCAGTCCCTCCCCAAACCTCCCCACCCCACAGGGCACTGACTTAATTTCCCTCTCTGCCCACCTTAGCCCCTTCATCCAAGACCTCTTTCCTGAGAACATAAACGCAGAGAAGAAAGGGCGCCCCACCACAGCCGGGAGCAAGATCAAGGTACCCGATGAGGTTGGGGGGGGAAGCCCCGTCCCTTTCCTTCGTGGAAATCTCACTGCTTCATCTCCAGGCCTCCCTATAGCTGCTTGGAGCCATCGGGGGATTATTCTGGCTCCTGTTCTGGAGGGGCTGGGGCAGGTGCTGGTGAATCTGCTCCGGTCCAGCTCCACTCGGCAGATTCCCCCCCACCGTTCGGCTGGTTTTTGGCTAATGATGCTCAGCTGTCTTATCTCCCGCTGTCCCCCACAACCCCTCCGCAGTTTTCATTGGACACAGGATGCCTAGCGTTGCCAGACTGTGGCCACGCCCCACCCCAGAGCCAGCTGCGTTTCAGCGATCCCTGGCTGGGCCGTTTAGTAAGGGGGTGGGGTTTGAGAGATTGGACAGCAGATCTGAGCTTTATTTTCGTAGCAGTGGGATGTCTGTCATCATGGGGGTACTCCGGCCGCCCATCACCCTGGTATCTGAGTGCCTAACTTGGCAGCCGTATTAGCTGTGACCCCATTTAAAGGATGAAGGCAGGTGGGGGGTGGATGAAGGTGGGGAGTGTGGGGGGGGTCCAGTTACCATAGAGACCCTCTATCTTTTGGGGCTTAAGTTGATTTGTTCCTTTGAAGAAACAAGCGAATGACCTGGTGAGCACCCTGACGAAGTGTACCCCCCACTACATCCGCTGTATCAAACCCAACGAGACCAAGAGACCCCGCGACTGGGAGGAGAGCAGGTGGGGACCAGGGCCGGGGGCCGGGCTGCTCCGCCCTTCTCCCTTGGGCAGCTGTTGTCCCTGCCCTCTGCCCCCCAATCCCCTCACTCCCAGGCTTCGGCTGTTCCACCCTCAGCCCCTGGGGCGTTTCCCCTTCATTCCTTTCCAGACTGTTCCCTGCTCTATAGGGCCGGGCGGCCTCTCCGAGTGCCTCCAGCCCCCGGCTCAGGGGGTGGCTGGACCCCCATCTCCCTACATGGACGGGGTCTGCTGCCCAGCCAGGAGGAGACGGGTCGGGGAGCGGGGTGTCTGGTTACCCCTTCCTTGCTCAGACCTACCTGTCTCCCTCTCTGGCTTCCTCCAGGGTGAAGCACCAGGTGGAATACCTGGGCCTGCGGGAGAACATCCGGGTGCGCCGGGCTGGCTATGCCTACCGGCGGGTCTTCCAGAAATTCCTGCAGAGGTAGGAGCCGCCCTCCCCTGGGCAGGGGAGGAGACAGGGCACAAGCCTCCGTCCGTTGCCGCAGGCGCTAGGGGAAGGGGCGCCGGGCAGAGGAGCCGGGGTCCCCCCTAGCAGGGAACCGGGAGGGACGCAAGTATGAGCCCATGCTGCCGCAGGGGTCCCCCGCCCGTGGCTGCTCCGTGTCAGCGGCGGCTGAGTCTGGGGCCCCTCAGTGCAGAGGCTTGTACGGTGGGCTCGGTTTGATCCCAGCGCCGGGGGCCAGCCCACGAGGCTGGTGGCTGCTCTGGTGGTCTCTGTGGTGCTGCGTGGGCTCAGCAGGGAGGCTCTGGTCCAGGAACCAAGCCGGGGGCAAGGCCAGGGTTTCCCTGCATCACACCCCATCTCGCTGGGTCCCCGGGGGCTGCCGCTGGAGGGCAGAATGCCAGCTGCTGCCTCTGGGAGACATCCCTCCGCAGCTCCTCCAGCCCGCTCGTTTACTGAGCCCCTAGGACAACCGCCCTCTCCCCCCCAGGTATGCCATCCTCACCCCCGAGACATGGCCGGCCTGGCGGGGGGACGAGAAGCAGGGCGTGGTGCACCTGCTACGTGCCGTCAACATGGACCCAGACCAGTACCAGCTGGGCCAGAGCAAGGTCTTCATCAAGGCCCCAGAGTCGGTGAGTTGGGGGGGGGCAGTCCCTGGAGCTGGTGAGAGGGGGAGGGGGGCTACTTGTATAAGTAGGGGCATAGCGAGCAGATCGAGGGACGTGATCGTTCCCCTCTATTCGACATTGGTGAGGCCTCATCTGGAGTACTGTGTCCAGTTTTGGGCCCCACACTTCAAGAAGGATGTGGATAAATTGGAGAGAGTCCAGCGAAGGGCAACAAAAATGATTAGGGGACTGGAACACATGAGTTATGAGGAGAGGCTGAGGGAGCTGGGATTGTTTAGCCTGCAGAAGAGAAGAATGAGGGGGGATTTGATAGCTGCTTTCAACTACCTGAAAGGGGGTTCCAAAGAGGATGGCTCTAGACTGTTCTCAATGGTAGCAGATGACAGAACAAGGAGTAATGGTCTCAAGTTGCAGTGGGGGAGGTTTAGATTGGATATTAGGAAAAACTTTTTCACTAAGAGGGTGGTGAAACACTGGAATGCGTTACCTAGGGAGGTGGTAGAATCTCCTTCCTTAGAGGTTTTTAAGGTCAGGCTTGACAAAGCCCTGGCTGGGATGATTTAACTGGGAATTGGTCCTGCTTTGAGCAGGGGGTTGGACTAGATGACCTTCTGGGGTCCCTTCCAACCCTGATATTCTATGATTCTATGACCCCCTGAGTGGGCAGCGGGGGAGTCCCCAGGGTTGGTGAGTGGAGGGACCAATGGGGGGGGCCCAGTCCCTGGAGCTGGTGAGGGGGGCTGACCTCCTGGGGACGGAGAGTCCCTGAAGCTGGTGAGCGGGGGGAGGGGAGAGGCCGATGGGGGCACTCCCTGGAGTTGTGGAGGGGACGGGCCCTGAAGTTGGTGAGTGGGATTGTCACTCTGCAGAGCAGGGGGCTGGCTCCCAGCTGGGGATTAGGGAGGCTGGGTCTGGCGTGCACGGCGGAAGGGGGGGGATCCCCTGGTAGCCCCCCTAAGCCGGTGCTCCCTGCCCCCACAGCTGTTCCTGCTGGAGGAGATGCGGGAGCGGCGTTACGACGGATACGCCCGGGTCATCCAGAAGGCCTGGCGCAAGCATGTGGCCGTGCGCAAGTACATCCGCATGAGGGAGGAAGGTGGGTCCCGCACCCCCCCCGCCCCCCCGATTGCCCAGCCCTGGGGAAAGCAGAATCCGGCCCGGCCACCTCCAGCTGTTGCGTAGATATCAGGTGTATGACAGTAGTGCCTAGAGGCCTGAATGGAGAGCAGGGTCCCAATGGGCCTGGTGCTGCACGGACACAGGGCAGGAGCCAGTTCCTGCAGCTTGGCCCTCACGCACTGAATAGACCCAGGCTGGGAGAAAGGACGGAGCATTGCCCTCACTTTCCGGTTGGGGAAACTGAGGCCCGGAGCTGCAGTGTCCTGCCCAGGGTCGTCCCCATAAGCCCGTCCCTCCTTCTTTCTGCTCCTGCGGGTGGCAGCGAGCCTGAGGTTTCCCCACTGAGCGATGCAGCCATCCCCTCCATTGATCGCTGTCCCTGGGGGTGCACGCACACGTACACCGGCCTGGGGAAGCCGGCATGACCCCCGTGCTCTCAGGCTGGGGTAGAGGTGGCTCCTGTTGGTAAGGGACGGGCTCCAGGCGAACGGTTGCTGGGTGTACTGAGAGGGCCCATGCATGGGACAAAGGCAGAAGGGCTTGTCCATCCTAGGAAAACTGCCCCCCCCCCCCGACACACTATTGCTGTCTAGATCAGTGATTGTGGAACAAAATTAGTCTGTCCATCCGTTCCCCCCCCCACCCCGCTGGACCGGGCAGGACTCCAGGTCAGAGTCCAATTCTGGTGCCCACCCCTCGAGAAGGAGGTTAGTAAATTGGGGAGGGGCCAGAGAAGAGCCACGAGGAGGATTCAGGGATTAGAGTGAGAGACTCCAGGAGCTCAATCGATTTAGCTTAACAGAGAGGGATAAGGGGGGACTGGATCCCAGTCACTAATTACCTACCTGTCTTTAATAACGGGCTCTTCAATCTAGCAGAGAAAGGTCGAACACGCTTCAGGGGCTGGAAGCTGAAGCGAGCGTGGGTTTTTAGCCGTGAGAGGAATGAACCCTGGGATCAGTTTCCCCAGGGGCCGGGGGATTCGGTGTCGCCGACAGGTTTTCAATCCAGATTGGCCGTTGCTCTCTGAGCTCTGCTCTGGGAGTTAGCCGAGGGCAGGGCTCTGGCCGGTGGTCGGACTGGCTGGTCACCGTGGTCCCGTCTGGGACCGGAGTCCGGCACTTGGAATCCAGGCCCCGCCTCGCCCCAGAATCCGGCCCCGTGCGGACGAGGCCTGAGTCAGAGTCGGGGCGGAGGGAAGGGGCTACGCTCACCCCTCCCCTGCTCGTCAAGGTTTAACGAGGTCTGACTCCGAGTCTCCCCCTCCCAAAGCCTCCAACCTCCTGCTGAACAAGAAGGAGCGCCGGCCCAACAGCCTCAACCGCAACTTCGTGGGCGACTACATCGGGCTGGAGAACCGGCCCGAGCTGCGGCGCTTCGTGGGCCGGCGTGAGCGCGTGGACTTCGCCGACACCGTCACCAAGTACGACCGGCGCTTCAAGGTGAGCGCGGGGCCCCCCGGCTGCCCTCTCTGCTGCCCACGGCAGGACCGGTCTCTGCTTCCCCAGGGCCAGGCTCGGCTACCTCCAGCCTCCCTCTTCCTGCCTGTGGGCCGAGCTCTGCTCCCCCATTTCCTCTCAGCCCTGCCCCCCCCCAGCCCCACGCACTTGTCTCCATCCTACGCCAGGCCACGAGCCAATGGGTGCTGCCTCCCCACTCCCTCATGCCTCCCAGGCTCTGCTGGGCTTGCCCCACCTCCCCCTCAGCCCCCCACACGTTCCCTGCCCCACCTCCCCATGCCCCCGCTTGGCTCCCCCCCGTTGCGCCTGCCTCCCTCCAGTGGCCCCCCCCCGCTCAGCCCCTCTCCCCCCACACAGACGGTGAAGCGGGACCTGATCCTGACGCCCCGGTTCCTCTACCTCATCGGGCGGGAGAAGGTGAAGCAGGGCCCCGAGAAGGGGACGATCAAGGAGGTGCTAAAGCGGCAGGTGGAGCTGGAGAAGATCCAGTCAGTGTCGCTGAGGTAGGAGCCCGTCGGCCGGCCTGGCAGGCCCGGTGCCCCCGGGGGCTGGTTCAGCCCGGCCCTCTCCCGGGTGCAGCGGGGGCTGGAGTCTGCTCTGCTTCATGCATCTCCCCTGCCCCGGGCGGGGCCGGTGCCCTGAGCTGTCCCTGGGCACCGCCCGCAGCTGGCCCCGGCCTCGGAGAGAGCCTGGTGGGGGCACCCCTGGTCTCGCGTCTGACACAGCCTCTGTTTCCCCCAACCCCGGCAGCACCTTGCAGGATGACTTCCTCATCGTCCACGGGCCGCAGTACGACAGCGTCCTGGAGTCCGTCTTCAAGACGGAGCTGCTGAGCCTGCTCTGTAAGCGCTACGAGGAGAGGACCCGCCGGCAGCTGACCGTGAAGTTCGGCAACCAGTGAGTCCACGCTGCCGCCAGCAGGGGGCCCCGCTGGGCAGAGCTGGCCCAGGCAGCGGTGTTTGGTTACTAGCAGGTTGCGAGGGGGGGCTGGGAGAACCCGGACTCCTGGGTTCCATTCTCAGCCCTAGGAAGGGAACTAGTCCTATGGACCATAGCCCCTTGCAGCCCTAGCCATGGACCATGACCCCATGGCGCTAGGCACTATACAAACAGAGCAAAGAGACAGCTTCTGTCCCAAGAAGCTTACAGTCTAAAAATGGGGTCTAATTAAAGGAGGGAAGATAGTCGGGGCGTGTCAGGACTCCTGGGTTCTATTGCCAGCTCTGGCAGGGGAGCGTGGTGTCATGGGTTAAAGCAGGGGGTTGGAGTCAGGATTCCTGGGTTCTATTCCTGCCCCTGGGTTGAGTGCAGGCCCCTGGTTCGAGATGGGGACTGGGTCTCACATGATCTTCCAACTCACCTTTGTGATATGCTGCTGGTTGCTTGGTACCAGTACCAAGGGCTGCCTGGATCCAAAGCCACAAAACTTCCTCGAGCCGGTGCCTGGCTCCCTGTCTCCCTCCCCGTGCTCAGGCCCCTGTGGTGTTGTGCTGAGCCCAGTGCTTTCCCTCTTGCTTATCTCAACCTCCGATTTCTCAGCTGATTTCTCTCTCCCTCCTCCCCCAGGCTGGAGTTCAAGGTCAAGAAGGACGGCTGGGGCCCCTGGGGGGCAGCGGGCTCCCGCCAGGTCCAGTTCCAGATTTGCCAGGGCGATGTGGCGCTGCGTCGGAACAATGGGAAGGTGCTGATCGTCAGCATCGGGCCCGGGCTGCCCAGAAACGCCCGTGAGTGTCTGCGGGCAGCGGGGAACAGGCTGCAAGGAGCAAGCCCTAGCTGCTGGCTTTCTCCTTCGGCCCTGGGGAAACCTGCCCGGAGGGGGCAGAGTCCCGTTGTGGATGGGACTTGATCTCTATCAGACAGAGCTCTGGGCAAGATGCTGCAGGGCACAGCCCTGCCCTGTAGGGAGGGAGCTGAGGGAGGCCAGCACAAGGGAGGGCTAATCACAGTCGTTCCCACTGCAGGACCCACGCGGAGGGACACCAGGAAGAGCAGCAGTATCCCCGGCCGGAACTACCCCCCTGCGGCAGGTACAAGGCTCCTCTTGCAGCATGGGGGTGGGCTGGGGGGGAGCGCTGGGGCAGATGAATCCAAAGCATCCCATCGCCCCACGGCGGGGGGGAGGGGAAGAGAAGATATGGCCACAGGATGCCTCCGTCAACTTGCCCATAGGGCCAGCTCAGCTGCTTTCCAGGGGGGCCTACAAGACACACATACACTGCCACCCCCAAGAGCTGGACTTTGCCCAGGGCCATGTATTCAAGGCTATGGGGGCACATCCTCCCCTTGGTCAGTGATGGCTGCTTGTACGGCACAGGAAGGGTTAATAGAGGTTGGGAGGTCCAGATTCAGCATAGGAAGCCCCAGGACGTGCCAGAAATGAAAGGGTTAATACACATACACACACTTGCAGGCTGGCCTCTGTGTTCCAGATGCAGGATGCCTGGGTTCCTTCGGCTCCAAGTGATTCTTCCCCGCACCCTTCCTTTCCAGGCAGAGAGAAGAGTGACGCCAGCCGGCGCAGCGGCCCCGGGTCCCGGCCCCCTCTCCAGCACCGTCTCTCTGTCGCCCGCCAGGGCAGCATGGAGCAGCCCACCCTGCCCAGACATGGAGCCAGCCCCAGGGCCAAAGCCTTACCTGCCCAGCTCAACCTAGACTTCATGAATGTGCCGGATCAGGGCGCGGCCGGGTAAGTGCCCAGGGTCACCTCGCGGGGCTCTGGCCCTCTAAGGGTTAACCCCAGCTGCCCCGGACAAGCAGCAGCCTCCCCCAGATGCCCCAGCCTGGCAGTGGAAGCCAGTGGCGCAGGGAGACTCCAGCCCCGAATGCCTCCCGCTCCCCTTTCCTCTAGTCAAACCAGGTGCCTGAGCTCAGCAGCCCCCTGCCTGGCCCAGCTGTGGCCTTTTCCTGAGCTGTGTTTTTGGCTTCCCCTAGCACCCGCTAGATGGCAGCCTCACAGAGCTGGGCTGGGCTAGTCCAGTCCAGAAGGGACAGGAGAGGCGCTGCCTTTCCCCTTGCTGGTGCTAGGCAGGGGTGCTCAGCCTGGGGCTGCCTGGGAGTCCCCGATCCTGCCCCCGGCGCGAGCCCTGGTTCCTAAGGGCCCTGCTGCAGGAATGCTCTGCTGGAGCACCTGTGGGTTTAAAGCACGAGCCCAGGCCTGATCCTGCCCAGGTCCTGCAGGCTGATCGCTTCCTCCCTTCAACTTAGCTGGCAGCGGAGGCTCTCGAAAGAAGCCAAGCCTGTCCCTGGAGGCGGCCGAGCCAAACCCAAACCCAAGCCAAAGCCCCAGCCGCGCCTGCCCCAGTGCCGCGCCCTCTACGCCTACGATGCCCAGGACACAGACGAGCTCAGCTTCAACGCTGACGAATACATTGAAATCATTAGAGAAGGTAAGCAGCCACCCCCCGCCTGCTCACCCCTCCTCCAGCACTGGGTTGTACTCCTCCAAGGGAGTGTGGGTGAGTGGTTAGAATAAGGGCAGAGGAGGGGTGTGACTAGGCTGGCACAAAGGGGATTTGGAGCCCGGACTCCGGCCTCCAAATCCCAATGTCTCACCCACCTGGCTTAGGGCGTTGATCTTGACCTACAGCCCCAGTGGTTAGGGTAACGGACGTGCCTTCCCGGAAGGGGCAGCCCAGGCACAGGAGGGCTCTGGGCCTCCTCAATTTGTCAGTGCGAAGAGATGCTGCCCAACAAGGTTAAAACACACCCCAGCGAGAACTTTGCCCGTCCTGGGAGCACAGGTAGCTTAGAGCCCTCGGCCCCACACCCTCACCGCTGCATGGGCCAAGCTAAGGAAGGGACGGGCAGACGCCAGCCCCCCAGCAATGCCGTGCTGAAGAGAGGGGTTTGCATGCCCAAGCAGCTGGCCTGGTGCTGTCTGACAGGCCCCAACTCGGGCACCCAGGAATTTCAGCTGCAAGCCTTCTCCTGGCGTTTGGTGCCTAAGCCAGGTCAGCCCCATGCCAAGCAGCTGCCAGGCTCTCTGTTGTGCAGGCCCTGCTGCGAGAGAGGCCTCCCCTGCTCCAGCGTGTTAGGGCTCTGAGCAGTGGCTAGCAGATACTCCTGGGCCTAGGCCGTTACGCTGCAGCTTTGAAAAACATCAGAGGTACTTGTGGCACCTTAGAGACTAACCAATTTATTTGAGCATGAGCTTTCGTGAGCTACAGCTCACTTCATTGGATGCATTCCACGGTATGCATCCAATGAAGTGAGCTGTAGCTCACGAAAGCTCACGCTCAAATAAATTGGTTAGTCTCTAAGGTGCCACAAGTCCTCCTTTTCTTTTTGCAGAGAGAGACTAACACGGCTGTTACTCTGAAACCTATCAGAGGTGCCTACAGCTGATGCCACTAAGGATCTGGGCCTGACCAGCTGGGACCCTGCCCTTGTGCACTAAGTGCTGGATGTAGCTCTTAAAGCTCTGCTGGACCATTATGATAATCTAGGCCGAGCTCCTGGGTAACACAACTCAAGTCATGCTAGGCCCAAATTCCTGTTTGAACTAGAGCATAGTGTTTAGATCCCTCAGGGTTCAAAACATGCAGCTTGCTTCCAGCTGCTGGCTCTCCTCCTGTCTTTCGCTACAGGGTTAGAGGTGCCTACTATCAGCAATCTCTCCCCAGGCTGTACCCGCAGCCTGAGCACTGTGGTGAGTGTAAATCACTACCAGGCTGCCTAGGTAGCATTTTATCTGTACTTCGCACTGTGCCAAGCACCAGCTCTTGGTATAACATGGCAGCAGCTGCTGCCCCATCATGTTTTTGAGACCAGCTCTTGGTACAACTCTCTGTACAGCCAGCCGTGACTGCTGCCTGCTTTCTTTTCCTTTTCAGACCCCTCAGGCTGGTGGCAGGGCAGGATACGGGGGAAAGAAGGGTTGTTCCCAGGGAACTACGTGGAAAAGCTCTGATGGCCGTGCCAACTTTATTGCTCCGATTCTGACCCGGGAACCTAGGAGGGAAGAGATATGTCTGCAGGACCCAAAGGGGAACAGCATCAATCAGCCTTGCTCCTGGATTATACATTGCTGCAGGGCTCGATTGAGGCCACTAATTTAAAGCAATTGAGTGGGAGGACGACGACTGGATCATGTTGAGAGCTCTCTTCCTCTGAGGTCTTAGCCCTCCCATCAGCGTTTTGTCTTTCTTCTGCTCTGGGGTGCACGGCGGAGGAGGCAGGTAAGCCTGCCTGTCCTCCTGACTGAGGAGCACCTTGGCAGGCATTGGGCATCTCTTCTCAGGAACCAGCACCCACTGCTTGGACTCAGCGGGACAAGACCAGCTTCGCGGTCTTGTTGTGCAGGGTAAAAAAAAAAAAAAAAAGTCTCCTTCCTCAACTGTATAAAAAGAATAAATTGATAGTTTATTTTCTACACTAACCTCTGTGCTGCTTTCAAAAACAGCTGCAGATTTTTAACTCATAGATGAACATGGATGAGGCTTGCTCGCTTTGTTGGTATTCATTGGCTCCCATTTTATGCTGGAACTGGAGAGCCAAACCTTCTCAACTGTTATTGGACAAGGCCAGCAGGCTGCCTGGCTACCTTAAAGCGATTTCCTTGAAACCCTACAATTCCTCTTCGTTAATAGTTACTACTGAAGAAAAACTACCAGGTAATCAAGTGCGCCATTTTGGCAGGCACACGAGGACACAGGAAACTCATCGAAGAGCAGGTTTCCCAGGTTAAGTTCAGCTGATGTGGTGTGTTTTTTACCTTACCCAGCAGGGAGGTGTCCCCTCCATCCCTTGGAAGACTCAGATGCTCCTAAAACCCTAGGTAAATAGTGGAATGAGTTTTCCCTTCAAACAAAGGCAACAGCAAGTGGATGGCAGAACTGGCCGGTTCAGTAACAGAAGAGCTCCAAGTCCCTGACACTAAAAGGGCCTATGCTGAAGCCCATGTCAGGGGAAATGGACACTGCCACAGCCATGTGTGTTTTAAAAGGCAGTATTGTTCTCATCTCATCATTTCCTCTTTGCTGAGACTGCAGGGAGCTTCTTCCCCAAGTGTTTGCTTTGAAGTGTCCAGCCGCCCATTCAAGTTTCCTACCCCGTTATGTGTCTGAAAGAGAGACTTTAACGAGCCTCTTCCTCAGCTCAGTCCCGGACAGCATAAATCCTCTAGTTTTGTCTATGCTGTAAAAACCAAAGACAGCAGCTTGTAGACGTTCCGACAACGTCTCCCGGCAATAAAGTGCTGTCTAAAGGAACCTGCACCACCTTTCATCCAGCTTCATACACAACCTGTCCCAGCCCTCTGGGACCACATCTATCGACTACATTCGGCCATGCAGACAGTGCAAATGCCACATACCTGGGTTAAAGGGGGAAGTTTCAAAAAAACCCTGCAATTAGAGTCTTTAACAGCTCAGCTGAGCCTTGCCCTGGTGACGAAAGTCAGCGTAATTGCTCTGCAGCTGGCGATGCACCAGGCGTTCAAATCCAATTTCCACTAGATCAACAGTAATAGCATAGAGGGAACGCTGGCCTTCATAGCAAGCTGCTGTGCTAGCCCTTAAAAAGCACACCTACTTTCTTGCAGGCAAGTTTATCCCTCCTTTTACTGTACTGCACTGGGAGATCCTGCAGCCTGTACAAAAAGATGCAATTTTTAAACCCTTATTGCCAGGCAAATATGGTCTTTGCAAGATTACCGTGTTGCCATCAGATAACTCACTACATAAGAACCTGGAGGGATGTTAAGAGGTAAGACTGTCCCCCACTCTATGCCTTAATACAACACAAACTAAGCCACTGTGGCCGTGAGCCATTTGGTACCCAGGCCATGTGACACACACCAGACAGGGGTATAACCACATTTCGACCTAGAACCGGCTGCAGAACCAGGCCCCCAAACAAACTCCACTGAACATGACTGTCTCTAGTTAAAACTGTGGCAACCATTTAATTAACACAATGTACAGCAGAAGTTAAACCACTAAAAGTTTTAATTGCATTATTACTACAAGAATAAAGAATACCTGAGAGCCTTTTGCAGTGCCCATATTTTTAATGTAGCATAATCATCAGTTCACAAACCCCCTCTAAAAACAAAATGCAGTCACTTTTTTTAAAAACAGAAGTCAATCTAAAGGCACTGAAGTGCATGGGAAATAAAATCACCAAAGATTACAAAGCAATTTGTTTATCTTCTTCTCTAAAACTGTAGAAACTTTAGGTTCGTCTATATTATTGAACAGCATTTACACTTTCACAGCTCCAAGCGAATACATTTTTTTTAAAAAAAAGTGTAGGGTTTTTCGGGGTGGGGGTGGGAGAAGAAACAGTTAAGACAAAGCAAAAAACTGGGAGGAAATTTAAAATATGTAGTTACCTTCATTTCAGCTTGGTTACTCTTGCCAGTGGAACTTAATGGCTTACACACAGTTACCACTCCACTGCTGACCGTGACGGAAAGCAGGTTGTAACAACAAGCGTTGGGAATATTGGATTGCAGGTTTATACAGTGAAAGGTTTGAGGTTTTTAAAAACCCCACATGCTGCTGCATAAACATGCAGTTGGATCCAAAAAAAATTGTTTACTATGAATTAAAAAACAACCACCGCCGCATTTGTTCCTTTCAACCAAACCGTCTTCGGAGGGGGGAAGAAAGTTTATCCCATTGAACTTAAAACCAGCAAATCCTTGTTCCTAAACAAGAAAAAATAAATCACAACAGTAGCTCTTTTTTAGTGTATGTTACAGAACTTTTTACAGTTTCAGAGTTATTCACCATGAAAAAAAAAACCCCAAAGTTACCGAAATAATTGCTCACACAACACCCTAATTGAAGCACAGAAGCCAAAGCAACAAACGAAACAAGTTGAAATCGTTTTTCCAAACATGATTTAAGGATGCAGCCATTTGCACAAATTTTGAAAATTCTCGTGGATGCTGCTGCAGTAAGGACAGTCCAAACCTGCTATTAAGATGCGTCCGAGCCCTTACCTTGGCTGTGATCTTGGTCATGGGGTCTAGGAATGTGCTATCGGTGAGGTGGTAGGTGCTGCACTGGCAGATGAGGGACCCAGAACCCAAAGTGTGGGGGGGGTGGGGGGGGAAGAGAGAGAAGAGATGAAAGCTGAACCCAAAGGGTGAGTTTCAGGGCAGTGCTTGCTCTGATCAATGGACATGGCCTGGAGTGGGGTTTTCCCTGCAGATCTTGGATCGAGGCCCTGCAGAGGTTGCAATGCCAGCTGCCATGATTTAAGTGTGTACCGGTACAACAGGCAAAGCCCACCGCTGCAGCCAACGGGCCTGTGTGTGCATATGAAAGCATCTAAGTTAATTTAAGAACTGAATTCTGCATAATTTTTTTTTAAAAGAGGGTTTGGTTTCCCCTTCTGCTTCTAACAAAGCACGTTCTCTTACCCTCTAAGTTACCCTGGTTATTTACAACCAGCTGGGACTTTAAGGATGTGGTAGGTTGGAAAACCCTGGCAGAGGTCCTTTGAACAGACTCTCTCAACTCCCTTGGATTCAAGATCCAAGTTCTCCTGGCAGCCCCAAGCAAGGAAATGGGGTTGCTACCCTCTTCTGTTACCAGATTCTGGGCAAACAGCATTTCCAAGCAGTAGCAGAGATCAGGGGCCCATGGAGTTCCACCTCATCCCACCGATAAGATTAAAGCCCAGCTCTCAACCAACAAGACCTGGGGGAAGGGGGGTCCGGGTGCATCCTTTTGGGTGCCGATTCTCTCCCTCCCCTCCCCAAAATAAAATCCCCACCTGCAACAAAATCTCTGTTTTTGATCAACTGTTCTTTGACCCTCACAGCTGTAAAGAGATTTAGTATTTGCTGATAACTTGGTTCATTTTTTGGTAAAGAGAGAAGAGCTCACAAGCAGAGACCATTACAAACGCTAGCAAGGGGGTGGGGGAAAACTTAATCAGGACGAATCACCCCTCTGTGGTTTCGAGGGATGGCCTTGGGAGGTAGGCAAGGATCAAACTAAACTGTTTCTGGCTTCTCAGACACCCTTTATATAGTACATGCAGGGTTAACTGCACTGCTCTGGCTCTCGGTCCATTTCCCTGCCAGACCTCACTTCCTGAGGTTATTGCTTTCATTTTCAAGACACAAACACACACACACACACACACACACACACACAGAGTTGTGCAGCTCTGCTTGTCACCTGCAGCTTAATAGCCAAATGTTTCCTTTTAAATTCAGGCCACTTGCAGCCGTCAACCCTGTACAGATATTTCAGTTAGTACAAAACCCAGAATCGCATTAAGTTAGTGCAAGTGAACCTGTGAAGAGGATTCATGACACATGCATTCAGTGGGTGAATATACTTAGTGAACAAACCATGAAAACTCGGATCGATGCTGTCAGTTAAGATCCCAGGCAACTACCCGAGAGTCAGGTCAAGATTTCTTCCCGGAGCTCCAGATGAAAATACAAAATAAGCAACATTACTTAAAAAAAAAAAAAAAGAAACCCCCAAAAGTTGGATCCTGCTGTGAACATCCCAGCCAGTCCCCTATCCTGGGCAGCGGCTGGGGGCTTCCCCCACATCAGCGCTCCTGGAGAGAAAGGACTCCCTTCGGACAAGTCCGAATGCGGCAGAGGCATGCTCCCAGTAAACGGGGGAAGCTCCCACCAGAAAGAGCAGAAACAGGGCTCAGGAAAGGTGTGACATCCTGGCACCGGAGCCCTGCCCTCTGAGCTGGGAGACAGCTCCCTGGGCTACAGACCACGCTGGGTAGGGACGACTAACTTCCCTGATCCAATGAGGGGAAGCCACCGCCCTCGACAATCTGAACACGTGCTTACATACAGAGCGGGCCGCATCCCTTGTTATCATTCAGAGCAGCATACGAACCGTTTGCTTGCCTGTGTAGTCTCGGAGCTAGGCTAGACCTGTTGCTTCCCTACACTGTAAACCAGCCCAATTCCCCACCTCGCGTTGGGCTCAGCCGGGCCAGCAACCGAGAGAAGCCAGAGAGCGGATCCGTCCGACATTCCTCTAGGTTTATAAATAAGGATCTCGTTTCTCTTCACAGCTTACATATCCAACCTACGTTCTGAAACGGTGCACAGAGAGGGGAGGCCCAGCTGGGAGCCGGCCCTACGAGCTCTGTGCAGAGATTATATACACACACTGCCCTCTCCCTCGCACCTAGTTCTCGGGGCTCACGTTCTGCCTGGCTCTGATGAAGGCCATGCCATGGGTGCGGAAGTGCGTCTTCAGGTTGAGCTGAGTGTCAAAGCACTTCCCGCACACCTTGCACACGAGTTTACCGTCGGCCGAGCGCTGGGCCCCTCCCTCGTGGCCGCTGCGGTGGCTGGGCTCCTCCACCTCCCCCGCCCCCTTCTTCTTCTTGTGGGTGATGAAGCGGTGGCGGTTGAGAGAGACCTGGGAGGTGAAGCAGAGGCCGCACTCCCGGCACTGGTGGGAGCTCTCGTCTGTCCTGTGCTGGGGGATGTGCTCCTGGAACTCGGCCGCGCTGCAAGCCACGTAGCCACACTTGCGGCAGCGGAAGGGGGCTTTGCGGTCCACCTTGGGGTTCTTGGAAGGTGGTGTGGTGCTGTCCGGCTCCTCGCTACACGAATCGCCCTCGTCCGAGGAGAGCTTCCGCTTCCTGCTGGACACCTGGGGGGAGGAGTTTGGAGAGGCTTGACCCCTAACGCTGGGCAGGGCCTGGGCCCTGTGTGCTTAAACTGCCTGTGCCAGACAAAGGCCTGCCCCACGCGCGGCGGGGGACAGGAGCAGCTCCAAGGAGCTCAGACAAGATGATCCTTTGGCTCCCTTCTAGCCGCAAGATCTCTGGCTGGATGAAAATCCCAACACAGGATCAGCCAGCCCTGGCAGCGGACTCAGCCCCGCCCGCATCCGCTCCTTGGCCTAAATACACTCACGCCACAGCCTCCACTCTGAAGCGCAGCCGCCCTGGCTTCCCTGCTGCCGCCGGCCTTTCAAGCCTACCAGTCAGACAGGAGACTGCCAGCCAAAAGCCAGGGCGCCGCACAAAGCAGCGCTGGCAATTCAGCTGGGGCCGGGCCAGGATTCATGCACTAGCAGGAACGGTGCTGAGGGAGGAGTCCCATAGCCGTCCTGCTAGCGCCCAGCGACCTTCTACCTCTGTAAAACCCCCCTGGAGATGAGATTCTTTGCTTCCTGCCCTGCCCTATTGCACTACGTTGCTGTGGGTTGTTCTAATGGCAGCCATGTTCCCCCCGAGAAGTGGCTGCATTGATTGTAAGTTATTTTAACCCCTCCGCCCCCACTCTCTCACAGCTGCGAGCGTCCATCCTTGCAGCCATCGGCCCTGTACCTGCAAGCTTCCGGGTCCCATCCGGGCAATGACGACCTCTTGGCTCTTGGTCTGGTCGGTCACCTTTATCCCGTGCCGCACCTGAATGTGCTTCTCCAGGATCAGCCGGCTGCTGAAGGTGCGTTTGCCTTCGGTGCAGTACCTGGGAGGGACCAGAGCCAGGGAGGGAATGAGGCTCCCCGGCACCTCGCCCACTGGAGGTGGAGGTGAACAACAGACGACCCCTAGACCTGGTCTACTGCTTCCATCTCAAAGCGCTTTGTGGGCGTCAAGCCCACTTCCCACAGGGAAACTGGCTTGGAGAGGTGAGGTTACCTACCCAGAGGTCACACAGTAAGGCAGTGGCAAAACCAGGCCTAGAACCCAGGAGTCCCAACTCCTAGTCCCCTGTTCTAACCACTACAGCACACTCTCTCCCCAACAGCAGGGCAGGAAACTCAGGAGAGACCCACCCAGTGCCCCAGTCAGACCCCTTCTGGAGCTGAGACTAGATCCCCAGGAGTCCGAGCTCCCCACCTCCCCCAGCTCTGACAGTCTTGCGGACTGCATGAACACCTCCCACCCCGAGCTTCGGATGGAAGGGAGGGGTGAGCTAGTTCGCTTTCACCCCTCGAAACCAGAAGGCACGGAGGCTGCTCGGTACCGGCAGGGATAGACTCGCTTGATCCCCTCGTGGTTCACTCGCACATGTCTCCGGAGGCTGGGGGCGGAGCAAAACGAACGCTCGCACAGACGACACGGGAACTTCTTCACTGACTGGAAGAAGCAAGAGAACAGGTCATGCCACATGCCCTGCCATTGTGTCAACTCATTCTCGAGATGGCCCCTTCTCCCATTGCATGGCGCTTTTATTGGGTGGGGAAACTGAGGCACAGAAAATGGGTCGCTTGCCAAGGTGACGCAGCAAGTCAGGAACAGAACCAGGAGACCCAACTCTCCTGCTGTAACCATTAGACAACACAGCCTGCCCCAGCCAGGAACGGACCCCAGGAATCCCAATCTGCAGGCCTCTGTTCTGTACAATATACAAAACACTGCCTTCCCTACCACCTCAGTGTTCCAACAGGGCCAGGTTCCCAGTGGATAAACTCCACCAGCTCAATCGCCCTGGGATTCCTTCTTACCTTCCCGTGATCCTTCTTCATGTGTGACACATACTCGTCTCTCTCCGGGAACCAGGAGTGACACATCCCGCACGTCCAGCCGCTGCTTTTCGACTTGCTCGCATCCGTCTTGCGCTGAAAGCGGGTCCGCTTTGCCTTGCGCAGCTCTGGGGAGCTGGGTGGCTCGTCTTCCTCCGAGGATGAGGACGAGGACTCAGATATCTTGGAGACCGGTGCTTCCACGGGCTCCTCCTTGGGGGTGAGCAGGGCGACCGGCTTCTTGGTGAGATCCTCCTTGGGTTTCTGTGGCTGGTGAGTGTTCTGTAAGACACAGACAGGGGCATCAGCCTGACAAGGCTTGGATCCGGGTTCCGGCAGCAGCCCATGCCATGCAGTGATCCCGGGGGGAAGGCAAGCCAGGCTTCCCCCAACTCTGCCATGCTGGAGAGGACAGACATGTTTATAGGATACAGAAGGACCTAGACCAATTGGAAGATTGGGCCAAAAGGAATCTGATGAGGTTCAATAAGGATAAGTGCAGGGTCCTGCACTTAGGACGGAAGAACCCAATGCACAGCTACAGACTAGGGACCGAATGGCTAGGCAGCAGTTCTGCAGAAAAGGACCTAGGGGTGACAGTGGACGAGAAGCTGGATATGAGTCAGCGGTGTGCCCTTGTTGCCAAGAAGGCCAATGGCATTTTGGGATGTATAAGTAGGGGCATAGCGAGCAGATCGAGGGACGTGATCGTCCCCCTCTATTCGACATTGGTGAGGCCTCATCTGGAGTACTGTGTCCAGTTTTGGGCCCCACACTTCAAGAAGGATGTGGATAAATTGGAGAGAGTCCAGCAAAGGGCAACAAAAATGATTAGGGGACTGGAACACATGAGTTATGAGGAGAGGCTGAGGGAGCTGGGATTGTTTAGCCTGCAGAAGAGAAGAATGAGGGGGGATTTGATAGCTGCTTTCAACTACCTGAAAGGGGGTTCCAAAGAGGATGGCTCTAGACTGTTCTCAATGGTAGCAGATGACAGAACGAGGAGTAATGGTCTCAAGTTGCAGTGGGGGAGGTTTAGATTGGATATTAGGAAAAACTTTTTCACTAAGAGGGTGGTGAAACACTGGAATGCGTTACCTAGGGAGGTGGTAGAATCTCCTTCCTTAGAGGTTTTTAAGGTCAGGCTTGACAAAGCCCTGGCTGGGATGATTTAACTGGGAATTGGTCCTGCTTTGAGCAGGGGGTTGGACTAGATGACCTTCTGGGGTCCCTTCCAACCCTGATATTCTATGATTCTATGATTCCCCCTTCCCCTCTAAGGGGATCAGCTTGCATCTGGAAGTCTGAGACTCCCATTAGCCCCACACAAGCCGGCAGCTACGCTCTGGGATGGGGAAAGGCAAGAGGTGGACAAGTCAGTGAGAGCGAGAGCATTCCTAGCACTGCACGAGATGGCAGCGTCACTCAGTGGCCCTGATCAGGGCACCCCTGTGCTAGACAGACACGTACAGACAACGAAGAGGCAGTCCTTGTCCCAAAGAACTAATCATCTATGAACGTACTGGAAAGGGCTAGCCTGACAAATACTAAAACCAGTTACACAGGCCTCTAGGGACCAGCACACAGATACAGGCCTGAGCCGGTTCACAGGCCAATCCCAGTGCAGGTAGCGTCCCGCTAAAGAGAGCTGAACACATCCGGGCACCAACACACTGCCCTGCCAGACGGAGAACGTCCAGGCTAGGCCTGTGGAAAGCTGGGTCTTCAGTGAACAGCAGCATTGTGGCAGCTCTGCAACATGGTTACGACCATCCCCACTTTACATGTGGGGAAACTGAGGCACGGGGAGAGAGTGACTTGCTCAAGGACAGAGGGTGTCAGGGAATAGCGCTCGGGGGGTTCCTACTCAGATCTCACCTACCTCTCTAGTAAACGGGGCCCCAGTGCCTGACTCACCTTCAGATGTTCCAGCATGGTGCGTTTCTGGGCGAAGAGCAGCGGGCAGTCAGGACACTTAAAAACGCTGACCCTCTGGTTGAGCAGGTGTTGGTCAAAGTGAGAGGAGAGCAGGGGCTTGTGGGTAAAGACTGTGTCACACATTGCACATTTGTAAATCATCCTGAAAATTGGGGGCGGGGGGGGGAGGAGAGAGAAGAGGAGAGGCGGGTTAGAAATAATCAATGTAAGTTTCTCTGAATTTGGTTCAAACATGAAAGCCCCCCAAGGAATATTATTTACATACTAGGGGCCAGCTGAGATCAGGGCCCCGTAATGCTAGGTGCTGTATAGACAGTGCCTGTCCCAAAGGGCTGACAATCTAAGACAGAGTCAGAGCGGAAGTGACTTGCCCAAGGTCACCCAGCTACTCAGTGGCAGAGGTGGGGATAGAATTTGGGTCTCCAAGTCCTGGGCCAACATCCTGCCCACCAGGCCACACTGCTCATTAAAGATAATTCAACCTCTTGAGTTGTTTCCCTAATCTCAGCAGCACACTGGAGGATGGCGGACACTGTGTGCTTCCAAAGGGAAGCACAGATCCAACTGACCTACCCTGAGGAAAGTTTCAGATTATTTTTAGCTCCTCTGATGGAGGGCAGCAGAGTGCTGGGTAGGGAGAGAGACTCTCTAACAGAGTTCTTATCTAGCACCTTTCATCCAAGGATCTCAAAGCACTTTCTTTTCGTTACCACTCAACCTCCAAGCCCTGACGTATTTAGACCCATTTTACAGACAGAGCCACAAAAAAGCTAAAGTTGAGTGGCTGCCTTGGGCCACCCGCAAGTGACTTGGGGCTTGTCTACACTGGAAACAGTACAGCGCCACCAGTGTGTTAGGATATAGATCTTTAGGCCTGTCTGTAAAGGCCTCTACTCTAATTTAGGTGTATTCTTATCACTTAGCTAGTTCTAGAGGTGTAAATAACTAGGTAAGAATCAAAATCACTGTCTGCTGGTGTAAGAGCCCTCTCTTACTGTGACAGTCTGAGACCCTGTTCTTAGGCTAAGGCCTTTGGCTAAGCAGCAGAGGCAGCCATAAGCTGGGAAGCGACCGGTCACATCCTCACATCCCAAACCAGTCACATTGAAAGAAGGTGCTATTGGGCTGTTAGGATACAATCCTGTCCTGATAATGCCTATCGCCTCCAGAGAAAGGGAAGTGCCTAGAAGATGTAAAAGGAAACTTAGTTTGATAGCATCCTGTCTGGCAAGAACTCACTTATCAATAGCTGGGATGTGAAATCCTCATTTCTTTGTTGTTCTATCACTGTAGTCCCCATTTCCCTATTGTTTGTCTGTATAGTCTGTCTGGTTCTGGGATTGTTTCTGTCTGCTGTATAATTAATTTTGCTGGGTGTAAACTAATTAAGGTGGTGGGATATAATTGGTTAAATAATCATGTTAGGATTGGTTAAGGTATAGCTAAGCAGAACTCAAGTTTTACTATATAGTCTGCTATAGTAGGAGAGGTGATGTTAGTCAGGAATCAGGAAGTGAGTGGGGAAAATGGGAACAGGGAATGGGGGGGTAAATTGGAATCATGTTTTGCTAAGGGGGAATAGGAACAGGGACACAGGTAAGGATCTGTGGTGTCAGAGCTCGGAAGGGGGAACACTAAGGAAGGAAACTGGAATCATGCTTGCTAAAAGTTCACCCCAATAAACATTGAATTGTTTGCATCTTTGGACTTTGGGTATTGTTGCTCTCTGTTCATGTGAGAAGGACCAGGGAAGTAAGCGGGTGAAGGAATAAGCCCCCTAACACAGTGCTTCAGTGTAGATCCTCCCTACAGCGACAAGAGGACTCGTAGTTAATCTGCATCCCGGAGAGGTGGTAGCTAGGTGGACAGAAGAATTCTTCCATAGCTCTTGCACTGTCTACACTGGGGTCAGGTCAGCTTAACTACATAGCTCAGTAATGTGGATTTTTCACACCCCTGAGCACTATAGCTGGGTTGACCTAACCTTTGAGTGTGGACCTGATCTTAGGGGTAGAAACAGAACCCAGGAGTCCTGTGCTGTAAACTCAAGAGCTGCTGCCGCTCTCCAGATCAGGCTGAGCACTGTCTAGTTTTGCAAAACACACCGTGGGCTCTTTAATGACAAGTTGTCAGGGCCTCTGGTTTTCCCTCCCGTCTGACAGGCAGCGGCCTGAACAGCACAGTGCTCCTAGCGACTAGCTACTGTACTTATTGAGGAACGGTCTTTCCTCCATTCCCTCCTGGAGCACCAGAGAGTTTTCCTCAGAAGTTTCCCCACTCCAGCTATTGACCGGGTGGGACCCGGGGTCTGCTCCCCAGATCCCAGCTCGCGGTGGTACCCGGCTGAGGTTACTTACTTGGACTGCTGATTGCTGAACCCCGGGTGCTGCGTGTAGATATGAGCATGGGCGCTCGGGGCCGACTTGAACGCCATGGGGCAGATCGGGCACTTGTGGAAAACCTCGCAGTGCGAGGTCTGGATGTGGGACTTAATGGAATTCACCCCTCCGAACACCACGGCGCAACTGGGGCACCTGGAAGCAAGAACACACGGTAAGGAGGCAGGAATAGGTCTGGGACTCCCCTCCCGCACCCCCTCCCCCCCGTACCAGTGAGCAAAGATGGCCCACGCTGGGCTATGCGCTGGCAGAGTTCAAAGCAGGCTTAGTGGAATGTGCCCAGTTGGAATTCCTTTGCCACTTTCTAGAGGCAAGTGCATCTGCTGCTCTTTGGTCCACCTCTCCCCCCGACCCGGATTTTAGCCCTTCGGTGGGGGTCACTGTCTAATGGTTAACAGAGTAAGAGCAGGGGACAGCTACTCAGTACAGTCAGCTAATGCATTCCTATCTGATCATTGTGCTTACAGAGGAACCCGAAGAGATACACAGGGGCGGGATCAAAATCAGCTCTGCTGGGAGTGAGACATGTGGCCCTACAGGCAGAGAGAGACTTTCAAGACAAAAGCAGTCGAACAGATTTCTACTTGGAAACGATCGGACGAATACAGGGACGTTGCCACAAGCTGCTTGTCTGCAGCCAGCTGCACTTCTCTGCTGCGAGATCTCTGCCCCAGAGAGCCTGCGTTACTGCCCAGGAATGGGCTGACTCACTAGAGCATTTTGGATCCTTCCTGCAGGGTACAGGAAACTGTTCAAAGAGGGAGAGAGCAGGAAACAGCACCAGTTCTGAGTTCTGCTGAAGATAATTGATGTGCATGGAATAAAAATACCACCTATTTCTCAGACAGTGCTTTCCTCAAACCGCTTCACAATCTGTAACGTATTTTTAAGAACGGCCCGACTGGGTCAGACCAAGGGTCCATCTAGCCCAGCATCCCATTTCCAACAGTGGCCAGGGCCAGGTGCTTCAAAGTCAATGAACAGTACAGGGCAATTATCAAATGATCCATCCCCTGTCGTCCAGTCCCAGCTTCTGGCAGTTGAAGGTTTAGGAACACCCAGGGCAGGGGGTTGCATCCCTGACCACCTTGGCTAACAGTTGTTGATGGACCTATCCTCCAGGAACTTATCTAGTTCTTTTTTGAACCCAGTCAGATTTTTGCCTTCACAACATCCCCCTGCAATGAGTTCCACAGGTTAACTACGCATTGTGTGAAGTTCTTCCTTATGTTTGTTTTAAACTTGCCGTCTACCCTCAGAACACCCCTGTGAGGCAAGGCAGGGCAGGGCAGGGCTATTCACCATATTGTACAGATGGGCCACAGAGGCTGACTTGGCCAAGGTCACACAAGGGGTTTTGTGGCAGAACAGGGAACTGAACAGGTCTAGAGTCCTAACCGCTGGAGCATCCTTCTCCTAGCTGCTGGCAACAGGAGACCAGCTGGCAATCCTGGATCCAGAAGGCCTCTTTATTAACAGGCCAGGTGCACCACGGGATGAGTCAGGTTCCTGCCAACAGTCGGCCTGCCGTGGTGTCTCAGCCCTGACCCAGAAGGGCCAGGCTCCACCACCATTCACTCCTTGGCCTCTGTTGAGATTGATAATCCCAGGGGCCAGTTTGTGCCAGTTAAGACAGTGGGGCATGCTGTGGACATCTGCCCAGAAAGAACTGGGATGAGCCTCACCCCATCCCTCCAAACCCCCTAATTTCACATGGCCACCAGCCATCACACGTTTCAGTTACAGCCAACCAGGGATGGATTTGAACTGCTCACCTAGGAGCTCTTGCCCCTTCTTACAGCAACAGGAAAATTCTTCATCAGCAGTTGAACGGATGACAGCCCAAAGAAGGAAGCAAAGCTGATAGTTCATCCTCCACTTTGCACCAGTGACCGAGCCAAGCAGAAAGAATCTGCACGGAAACCTTTCCCTGTGGCATCTGCCCCCCAAAGCCTGTGTCATCGGGCTAGCCCCGTGCTTCTCAACTTAACCTGACTGGGACCCCTCCAGGCTACTCCTACCTAGCTGGGACCGAGTCAGGACCCATCCCCAGCCCTGCGGGAAGGCCAGGGTGATCACAAGCCCCTGATACCGGTTTATGCTGCCAAAGTTGAGACCCGCGTAGCTCCTGGTGTCATGTAATGAGAAGCTGAAAGCATGGCAGAACTGCAGCGTCGTACCTGTACCCCACCCTCCTGGAGAAATGCAGGCAGGCCTCCTTCAGGTGGGCCTCGAAGTTCGCCAAGAGGAAGTTCCCGCCGCACTCAGGGCACACGTGAGGGGGTCGGTTTTTGTGCATCCGTTGATGAGCGTTAAAGCTGCAAGGATTGGGCATCATCATGGGACAGGTCGTGCACACCTGGGGGGCGGGGGAGAAAAGCAAGCACAGGTCACGTGAGCGTCCATCGCACGGCACCTCCTGCTGCCACCGACTTCACTAGGTTGTACAAGAGCAACACACTGGCCACATGTCCCCTTCCCTCCTGGCTCTATTCCTAGCCCCAGGAAAGCCTGTAAACATCTAACCAAGCCCAACGTATGGTAGAAAGAAGCGGTGGGTGCGTGGTTGAATTAGGCCTGCACAAGTTTTGATTTTACAAAGAGGGGGCTGTTTTTAAACTGTTTTCCAACCCAGCACAGGCAGGCAAGGGTTAGTATCATGATAGCGCCTAGAGCAGGGGTGGCCAGCCTGAGAAGGAGCCAGAATTTACCAATGAACATTGCCAAAGAGCCACAGTAATATATCAGCAGCCCCCCAGCAGTCCCCTGCAGCGCCTCCTGCCCACCAGCAGCCCCGCCAATCCGCACCTCCCCCTCCCTCCCAATCAGCTGTTCCATCAGTTGTTTCCCAGCATGCTCTGGGGGGGGGGAGGAGTGAGGGCAGGGCAGGCTTAGGGGAGGGGGTGGGAAGGGGTGGAGTCGGGGCAGGGCCTGTGGCAGAGCCAGGGGTCGAGCAGTGAGCACCCCCCAGCACATTGGAACTTGAGCTACAGGCTCCAACTTTCCAGAGTCGGTGCCTATACAAGGAGCCGCATGGGGCTCTGGAGCCCAGGTTGGCCACCCCTGGCCTGAGGCCAGCTGAGATCAGGGCCCCATGGCACGAGATGCTGTATAAACTCATAAGGTTGGACTGAGAAAAGGCCCTGCTTGTTACTGCCACTAGGTGCCTCAATAGCTCTGTACCTAACCCATGGTAACAGAATCCATGCCCCAAAGAGCATATGAGCTAAACGGAAAAGTCACACGGGGTAGGAGGAGAAACTGAGGCACAGAGACTTGCCCAAGGTCTCTCAACAGAGCCAAGAAAAGAACCCTAGTCTGCAATATACATTAATATGCAACAGTCAGTGTGAACCAGCCCAGCCCAAATACAGCCACCCAGCCAGGTTGCTTGGAGGGCACTGCTTAGCGAGGGCAGGGTATGTCGATTGCATCGGCACTGCAGCACTGGTTCAGTGACTTGTATCCCTTGGGCGGCTGCTGCTTGTACTGACTTGCTTTCCAACGGCTGCTAGGAGAACACAAAGTGTGGAATAAAAGTGCCTTTTTCTGCTTCTCAAAAGCGTAAATAAAAAACAAACAGATGGAAGAGCCCCGTTCAATGTAAGCCAGAGCGGTCTGTTAGGAATTTCGCTCTGCGGTGCATCTTCGATCCAAACTGGTTCCAGAACCCACCCCCTCTTCTGCCATTGTACGAGACTAAATTAGAGGGGAGAGAGACATTAAGAGGTACAGACAAGGGAGGGGAAGGGGATATTTACAGCTCAGATTGAGAGAGAGATTCAAGGAGGCAGTGAGATACCAAAAGCCTGTCCTGAATGGCAGGAGCCGAGGAGGAGTGGACTCGGGAAGCTGTAGCAGATGGCCAGAGAAGCTGAAGGTGATAGTGAGACACCCCCACACCAGGTCTGTGTGAATCCATAAAAACAGAGGGCAGTTTGGAACTGGATCCTAGAACAAACCAGCAGGCTCAGCGGTAGAGCTGCAGGTCTTTGTATGTGAAAGAGCTGTGGTCGGTCAGCATGTGCCGGGACTCCAGAAGGCCATGCTTCGGGAAGCTGTGGTACTTAAGAGGGAAGCAGAAGCCTGGATAAGGCTTTCAGGAGGCGAAGGGGGCCACAGGAAGGGTGATGCTGGGGAAGGAGCTGTGGGAGGAGAAGCCAAGGTCGACAGCTGGAGCCAGTGGATGGAAGGAGAAAGGAGGAGTGCGTGCAGAAGTCTGGGAAGGACAGAAATGCTTGAATTAACCCTTTCAACGCGGACGGCTCCCCATGAATTTGTAATGCGCTTTGGACGCATCTGGAATTTAAAAGGTTGCTGCATAAATCCACAGCCTAGAGCCAGCTACCATATACCTCCTTTCTGGGCCCCTGACATTGCTTCCCCCAGATACCTCGCCCTGTAATTACTCAGGCTTGGGTCCAATGTGCTAGGAGGAGTACAATTTAGCAGCAAGAAAATAGCAGGGAGCAATGGACTGGACAATAGAAAGCAGCAAAGACTAGTTTAAAACAGCCTAGGAGTTACAGGCTTGGAGCGGTTTGTTGTACGCTGACTGGCGAGCCTCTCTCTCAACAATGGAGAAAAGGGATTGCAACACCCTTGGAGCTAGGGCAGACAATCAGAACTCAAGGGGCCCCAGATTGGCACTCCATTGCTGAGTCCAGGCTTGCATGCTTGGGAGAGCATTTTGCAGGACACGCCAGTCCTGACTTTTCCTAAAAGAGACGGGGAAAAGGCATGTGTGTCTGAAGTGCACCCTTATTTAGATTTGGCAACCAAAGCTGCAATTAGATCAAGCTTTCAGAGCTGTGTGTGTATTCACTCCAGCTCTGTCCGATCCTAGGAGTTACTGAAGCAGAGAAAACTCTGCTGACAAGTTCAGGCAGCACAAGAGATTTAAACAACAAAGGAAAAGCAGACAGGAGGGTTTGGTTAGGGGACAGGCCAGTCATAACCAGATCTGGGCTTTTGAGATCAGACATCAAGGACATAACACAGGCAAAGAAGGACAATACAGTTGCCTTGCAGTTCTAATGGCCTCTTGTTAATTCACTTTGTCAATGCAGAGTTAAGGTTGCCTGTCTCACCATATCTTGTGCCCTTCCAGAACATGTGAATTCAGCTAAACTTCCGAAAGCCAGGAAATAAAGAGGTAAGGTACATGCCATCTCCGCAACTTCCCCTTAAGTCTGCCCCCTGGGGGCTGGCAACTGCCCCTGGAAATCCTTTGGTAAGGGTGACAGTAATAAGGGGACATGAGGAAGTTGTGTAGGTCGTGTCAGTAGCAATACATGGCTCTTCCCTGCCATGACAATTGGCAGACGCGGTCTGTGGGGTTAATGGGCGGGGGGGTAAGTGGAAGTATGGTGCTAATTGGAATCCTGAGGTAAAGTTGAAGAGAGCGTAAGAGGGGGTTACGGCCTTGTACAGTTCAACCATTGTGGCCTTACACCTGTGGAGCAGACTCGGTGCGAGTGCAGGGCAGCCGTAGGTAGCTCCTGCTGAGCACGCGGCTCTAAACACATGTTTTGCATTAGGCCTGGTCTACACTGAAGCATTATATAGTCACAGCTGTGCCAGCCAGGGCTGAGAGAAAACCCTTGCTCCTGCCCAACGCCGCTATGCTGGCAAACAATCTCCCCCGCATACAGACACAGAAGAGCGCTTCTGTCACTGCAGCGGGGAGGTGGGGTTCCCATGCTGTTGGAAAAACCCTGGCTGACGGGGCTATGCAAACAGTGTCTGTGGCCCAAACATGCCCATAGGTGTTAGAAGCCGCTCCCGTGCTCAAATGCCCTGTTACCCAAGTGTTCTGTACTCTGAAGGCGCAGGGCTAGGATGCATGTTGGCCATTGTGCAAAGATGACAGAGTTACGGTTGCGTTGCGCAGCTGGTGTCTCCCTTAATTCTAGTTCCTGCTTTTCAGAAGTTTGAGTTGAGCTGAACTCGAAGTCCTGGAAAGGCACAAGGTACCACCGGGCACCCTTAACTCTGCAGGACCAACGCTTCTTGGCAGTGAATTTTTTTTCGGAACCAGAAAGAGCTGTTCTTTGCAGGAGACAGGGTTAGCGGAGGGAGGCGTGATTATCAGGTGGGCTTGAAGGTAAGGGGCTCCTGTGCCAAAGGACGTGGTGTCATTCTCAAAGTGTTCTTCACCCTTCTGTGCATTTTGTTGTAGTACAGTGGTGAGTGTGGCCCTGCGGGGAAATGTCTGGAGGGCGCAGTTGCTAACAAGGCAGGGAGAGAAAGCACAGGCCTGGGTTATTTCAGAAGGGGTTGAAAGTTTCATTCCATGTGGGTTACCATAACTAAGTGTTCGCAAGGAGGCAGGTGTGCATCTCCCCTTCTCAGCCCCGCCCTCCCCAGAGCATATTTTCCCTCTCCTTTGCCCCTTTATCTACCCTTCCACCTTCAGCTTAAAGCAGATCTGGTCATAGGCTGAGCCCTGGCTGGCTAAGGAGCATGATTGTCCAACCTGTGAAACGCCCAGCGTCCACTCTCCGCAGCTATAGAAGCCAGGGGCACGCTCCATCCCTCCCACGGCTGGTAGTGGCACTCGCCCAGTCACCTTTTCTCAGACAGACACTTTCAAAGGGCACCTCAGCCCAACCGTCCTGGAAGAGGAATCTGCTCGCTGCAGCCCTGACAGACACCCTAAGAATGTGGCCCCACATCTTGGCAGGCATTGATGACAAACTGTGGGGCACGCTCTGGCAGATTGTTTGGGGCGTGGGGAGGTGGGTGAGTGGTGACACCAGGCAGCCTGTGGCAGGGACCCTACAGAGGGCAGGGAAGGAGCGCCACCTCCACCCCATCTCAGCTCAGCGGGCCACACAACCTAGAGGCAGTGTTAAAACATTGGGAGCCCTAAGCAAGTAATTTCCCCTCCTCCACCCCCCCCCTCAAATAGATAGCCCAAGCCCACCACTGGCCAGGGCTTACAGCCTGAGCTGGCTGAGGCGCACAGATTACATAAAATCATGGAATCAGTGACCAACTGGAGCCATAACAACAAAAAGTGACTAGGGGGCCCCCTTGGGCTGCTCAGACCCAACCAATTGCTTACTCTGCTTATGCCTAGTGCTGGCATAGCCTTAGTTGTGCAGTAATGGGGGTGGGTGGGGCATGGACAGATTCCGTTAATGGTAAGGGGGCGGTGCGACTGGAGAAGTTTGTACACCACTGCTCTAGGTGACTTTAGCCTTGAAAAGACCTCACTCCCTCCTGGGGCAGACAGACACCAAGTCCTTCCATGGCTAGCCCCTCCTGCTGCTATTTAACATTAGCTTAATCACAGCTCGACCCAAGCTGGCAATTCCACCTCCGGCTGCAGTATCCACCACCCACCCGTCCCCAAGAGCCACCACACCTCTCCTACAAAGGCTACTCCTCACTAACACTCCTTGGGTCTCAAGGAGCTTTCCAGACCCTTTGGGAATCTCTACATCAGACACCCACAGCCTTTGTAACCTAGCAAGGCCCCGAAAGGCCAGCCTTCCCCATGGTCTGCATGCTATCCGTAACTCCAGCTGTGTGAGAGTGCTGAGTCGGCAATTCAGGGCATACCCTGTTCTCCAGGTACACGATCACTTCCCCGCAGAACACTCTGCACGAGTCACATTAACACGCCGGGCTGGAAATTGTATCAGCTGAGAAAGCGGTGCCGCCCAAGCCAAACCTAGCACCAGGGCCCAGCATTCGTTCTCAAAGGCCTGCTGAGGGCAGGACTCTACCTCATGGTCTAGGAGTTGAGCCACCAGAGCACGTCCCCCGTGCCCGTCCAGGTCCCTCTGGAGAGGAATCAGCGTGGGTCTACCCTGGTTTGCAGAATTCCCTGCAGTACACTTTGCATGATCCAGGCATGGGCATCATACACAGCATTGCAATATTCAGAGCAGCAGTACATTCAAGACACTAACAGGGCCTTCTAACTTTGCTGGGATACTAGATGCTACTTTCCAAACAGTGTAAAAGAATTCCTTTCTAACAGGCAGAAATAGCCTACTGCCAGGCTCGAACCCCCAGTCTATGAGGATGGCTGGGGGTCACTGACTACAGCACATCCCCCTGAGCTACTCTGGGACTCTGAATAAGCAGAGCTGATGGCATACTTACGCACATTTCCACATCCTCCCCCTAATCCCCACGCACACACACATCAGTTTGGATCTGTTCTCTAGGTCCAAATTCTCAGGTCAATAACTTTTTCAATATTGTGTCCCAACAGGGTGACGGGTGCCGTGCACGAGGCAGAGTAAATGCCAAGTGACAGACATAGTAAGCGCCCCAGATGTCTGCAAACAAGTGTTACAAGAACCAGCTGGATTTGTCCCATGCTGGTTTTTAAGAGGGCTGTATCTCAGGAACCCCTTACTCAAATAGCCCCAAATTTGGACTGCTATCCCCACTCTGCATCCTCATGGGGCACAGCAAGTTCCAAGCCAATTGCAGTGAGCAGGAGGATTTTAGAGCCAACCTTTAAACAGAGAGCAATGCTCAGCCTTAACTACAGCGTTGTAATACCTGAATTTAAACCATCGTCTGGCTGTCACAGTGCTCGGAAGTAAACAAACAGTGAAGGTGCAACAGCCAATTCCTTTCACAGGAAGGAAGCCAATGAGCCTAACAATTTAAAAGGACAAAGTTAAGGTGGGCAGTATTTGTAGGTCCCCTATGGGACTCTGGATACCAAGGTACGAATAAACTGTATTCAAGCTCATTCTGCCTTTTAAAAACCAAATCTATACTCCGCTTTAATACGGAGACACTGCTGGATGCCATCATGCCGAGCGAACCAGGATGTGTTAGCAGCAAACAGGAAGTGGACGGGATCTCAGGCCTAGCTCTCAAGCAGGGAGCTAATACATCCAGGTTTCTCCACGGATTTAACTTGATGATTAGAATTAATTCCTCTTTGAACAAGAGTTCTTTTTGATTAACCATCCAACCTTGATTTAAAAATTGCCAGTGACGGAAAATCTACCCCACCTGGACCACCACAGAACTAAACCATAGGTCTGGTGCTTCCAAGAGACTCGCCACTTTCCGAGTGATAATACAAAGAAATGTGTTTTTTAAAAGTGCAACAGAGGATTAATTACTTGCTAACAGTTAACATTCCACAGAGGATTAATTACTTGCTAACAGTTAACATTCCATGACAGTGACAGAAGCTGGGGAAATTGTCTGGTATCTCTGAAATATACATGAGTTGAAAGGGACCAGGTGTAAGTGGGTTACATAGAACTGAATGTGCAACTTTATGCTCTTCTCTAACCAGATACTGGGGGCATGTAGGACACTAACTCTGAACTCTCTTGGGAGCTGCATATCTATGTAGAGTCAGCAGACCCTGAACTGTAGTGACAGAGCAGAGAGACCATCCAGTCAATTTAAGATCATTGGTTAGTCTCTAAGGTGCCACAAGTCCTCCTTTTCTTTTTGCGAATACAGACTAACACGGCCGTCACTCTGAAACCCTTTCAAATAGTTTTTCAAGGTTTCTCCATTTCAGCTATAGGCTTCCCTACGAATTTTCCCCCAGGCTAACTAACAGATCCAGTTGTCTGAGATTACCTTTCCTGCGCCACTCTCAGCAATCTTCCTCACCTTCTGCTCCTTCCAGTCTTCAAACTTTGCACATGCTTACATCCCCTATTTCACTAAGGGCAGCACATTTAGTCTCCCAGGTCAATTCCTTCTCTTTTACAAGAAGGTTTTTCAACCCAAAACTTGGCTACCAGAACGTGTCAACGAGCCGTATGGGAGTCAGCTCCCTTGGCTCCAATTCTATGGGGCTGGCCAGGCTCAGCTCCATCACGACAGGAGCAAGCCGGGTCAAATTTGAGTGGCACTGTGACTCCATTTACCAGGTTGCAACGCCACTCTCACAAATTTGGCCTGGTCGTCCAGCCAGGGGAGCTAGGCCATATTAGTGCTGCAACCCCGGAGGTTGCGGGAAGCCGAGCCCAGCCAGACGCGCAGTACTAAAATTGCACTATCTGCTGCTAGGGTAGGCACGGTGTACTTACTACCTTAACGTCTCTCTCACATGTTGTAGGTAAGATATTTCGTAAACCAGATTTTTTTTTTTGCACTGAAGCTATTTACTGGGTCGCAACAGGCCACCAAGGTTTACAAATGGGTCCTGAGCCCCCAAAGGTCAAGAGCCGCTGCTCTACAACAGCCTGGTTTCCTGCAACAGAAGCTGCCTCTGTGAATAGAAATTTTGCAAATAGCAGCCGCACGATACAGGAAGTAATCAGGTACGAGGCAGTAGAGAGAGCTGCTAACACAACAGAGTGCATATACCCAGCGCCTTTCCATCTCAGGATCTCGAATGCCTCTACCTGTGGGCAAACAGCTTCATTCTGCAGAGGGAGAATCTGAAACAGAGGGGAAAGGACTTGCCTGAGGTCAACACAGTGAATCCGTAGCAAAGTCGGGAGTAGAATCCAGGTCTCCTGCCTGCTATGCTCCCTGTCTCACCATTAGGCCATGCTGCCTCCCTCAGGAAAGAGCTAGCAGCCCTGCAATAAAAGAGGGGGCCTCTGGCAGAAGGTTGGAGCTGTTCTACCTACCGTGCTGGGGGTTGTTCCCGGGGTCACAGCCTGCTGGAAGTGCGCAGCGAGCCCGGCTTTGTCCTTGCATTGCTCCTTGCACTCCAGACAGCGGAAGCAGTTATAGCTGGTTTGCTCCGAGCTGCCGGTCAGGGGCAGGATGGGTTGGTCCTGAATCCCGTTCGCTGTCCCCATGGCCTCCTGAGGCACTCCAGTCACTTTGCCAGCGGCGAGGGAGGTCACCGACACTATGGGGGTGATGTCCGGCTGGCCAATCATTTGATCCAGAGCAATAGGCCTCATGACCAAGTGGGAGCACTGCATCACCAGGCCTTTGTCCTTGTGCTCCCGAGCATGCAGGAGCAAGCTGCACTTGTTGAAGAAGACCAGGCGCTTGGTGCAGTGGTTGCAGGTCACTTCGATGCGCATGCTGCGCCGGTCGTAGTGCCGAGCCAGGCTCTTCTCCAGGGCGAAGGAGTCCCCGCACTCCAAGCAGCGGTACCCGAAGGGCGGGAGAGCCAGGCTGGAGTCTGCCGGAGGATTCAGGTTGGGTTTGTAGGTTGGTAAGAGGTTTTTACTGTTCAGGATCTTGTTGAAAGCCTCCACCAGGCTGGACTGGCTCCTGGAAATGACCGTGCCGGCAATGGTGGGCGAAGGCTTCTGCGGCTGCACCATCACCACTGTGGTGCCGTTGACTTTCTGGTTGGCCGTGGTGGTGACGGTGGTGGTCTGGGTCACCGTGCTGACATTCGTCCTGGTGTCGGCTTTGGGGAGGGTCTGCGGCACCAGGTTGATGATGTTCTTTGTCACAGCCTTGCCCGGCAGCACCACGGATTTCTGCTGGGCCACGCTGGCAGCAATCAGCATGGCACTGCTGGCGTTCTGGATGGTGGTGACCGGCAGGACAGTCCCTTTGATTTTGGTGCCATTGCCGAGTTGGACACTGACAATTTTGGGCCCTTCTATGACTTTCAGGGGGCTGGAGAGCTCCATTTTCTTTTTGGGCACCTCCAGCATGCTCTCCTCTTTCACCACTGCAGCCGGGAGCACGGCGCCCTCGGTGGCGGTCTCCTGAGAACCTGGCTCCGAAGGCAGCTTGGCAGCTCCCGGCTCCGAATCGGAGGAGACTCTGGTCACCGTCCGGGTGATGCTGCCGGAAGACGTCTTGATGGTTTTAATTCGTACCTTGAGGGGCCGCGAGGAACTGGAAGAGGGGGAGTCGTTGCTGCCATCATCGTCGTCCTCCTCTTCCTCCTCACCGCTCGACATGCTCCGCAGGGGTTTCTCTAGAGCCTCCTGCTCTTCCTTGAGGGGGCTGCTCCCCAGCAGCTTGGGGGAGCCAAGGGGCCCGGGGCTTCCCTCCGCCAGCGGGGAAGGTTTGAAGAACGGCTCCTGAGGGCTGGTGGGCGAGTCTTTCACTTCGGGGAGGTTGCTGGTGCTGCTGTCAAGGTTTGGATCTGAGCTGGGCCAGGACGTCACAGGGGAATCATCCGTGGAATACCGGACGGTGACCGATTTCAGGTGCCCCAAGGGGCTGTCACGCAGGGCTTCAGCCAAACCCTTGGGGCTGGCCCCATGGTCCAGCTCCTCTGAGTCGGATTCCTCTTTCTTGATCAGGGGAATGGTGGCAGGGGAGCCATTCATGGCCCCTGCTTGGCTGGTTTCAAAGGGCTGCGGGAAAGCTGGTGGGAGGCTCTCTGTGCTCTCTCCAGCTGGCTCTTTGCAGTCTGGCGACAGGGCAGGAGATGGGGTGGGGGATGGGGAGAGAGAGGGCACAGAGAGGGCTTTATCTTTCTGTTTGCCCTCCCGAGGCCCGTCGATCAGATCCGCAGAGTTCTCCTCATGGGGATCGGGGCTGAAGTGGGAAAAGATGTCCAGGGGTTTTGCCCCTTTTTCCTTCGATGCCCAGCACTCTCCATTGGACGATGCCACCACTTCCCCCGGCCTGGAGGTGGGGGACCTGGGCAACTCGGGGGCACCAAAGCCATTCTGCAGCAGGCGGGGCCCGAGGCCGTGCCCATCTTTGCCGCGGCCATCCAAGGGGTCGAGCTGCTCGGGGCAGACCGTGTTCTTCACTATCACGCTGACGGCAGTGATGTCTGTGTGCGGGAGGACATGTTCAGGGGCCACGGGCTCCCCGGGGACCTGCTTGATGTGAGCCTCAGCCTCCTCATGGCCAGAATGGATGGCTTCATTGGTGTCGATGTCCGGAATATCGAAAGCCGCCAAGAGGTCATCGAAATCCGGGGTCTTCATGTCACCCATGGTGAAGAATCCGGAAGAGTCTAAGAAAAGGAAGACAGACGATTTAATATCACAGTGCAAGAAACTTTCCTGGACTGACACGGACCCTGCTGGCATCACAGAGCAGCAGGCCATGCACAGGACCAGAAGCTCGGACATTGTAACCCCAGCTGTCTGTCTGTGTCTCAGGTTCTGACCCCCGTCACCATATGGGCCTCTGTATTTATCCTCACAACCCTTGGGCGGCAGGGCTGTTACCCCATTGTACAGAGGGGGATCTGAGGCACAGAGACACTTAAGGCATGTCTCCACTGCAGCCCCAGGGCGCGATTGCAGCTCACAGACACATACACACTAGCCTTAACCTAGCTAGCTTGGGTTGTGGAGCAGTGAAGCTGCGCTGCGAGTAATTACTCAGGTGGGTTTGTATAGCCTTCGCCAGAGCCCACGCCGCCCAGGCTTCGCTACTCCGGGACCCGCGCTAGCTTCAATCTAACCAGCTCGGGTCCGTCTACACGAGCTGCAGTCACACCCTAGGACTGCCGTAGGGGCATAACCTTTTTGACTCACCCAAGGTCATACAGGAGGCCTGTGGCAGGATGGGAAATTGAACCTGGTTCTCCCAAGTCCCAGACCAGTGCTCTAACCACTAGGCCATCCTTGCTGTCTAGTCCCAACTCTGATCCCCTTGGGCATACATCACTTTGCCCCTCTCCGCTGCATCTTCTTCTGTAAAATGGGAATAAGCACAGCCCTCCCTCCCATGGGAGTTGTGAGCGTTTGTTCGCTGTGTGAACAGGATTCAGAGCGCTCAAGAAGCACACAGAGGCACCAACGATACGTCTCCAAAAACCCCGTTAGCAAACCCTGAAATCCCATTCTTCACAACTCTAGTGTCACGTCTGGCACTTGGATCCTGCTAAGATGTGCCTGTTGAAATGCCCAAAGGATCTAAAAAATATTCTTTACTGCCTCTTGGAACACAGCCAAAGTTCTCTGTGGACAGCCAGAGAAAACTTTTAGTCAAAACCCCAATTTTTCTTTCGGAAAAAAAAAAAAAAAGTTTTGATGTAAAATTTTCAACCAGCCCAAAAGATCAGAATAAAACAAATCCTCCCATCTCCATCATAAAGGAGCCGTACTGCCTCTGTGGGTGGAGTTCCACTGATGTGAACGGCACTGCACTGCTTACACCAGATCTGAATGTGACTTCGGATTCTGAAATCTGCAGAAAGACTGAGAATAGAAAAGGATCCAATTTACACCCCAAAGAGTGGATTATCTGAAACAGACATAGGCCAACTTCTAGCAGTAACCTTCAGATAACCCATTGGAATATTGTGCTATAAAACCATATCTAACCCTTTTGCTCCGTAAGGCGCTACAGAAATATACATGATGAAGTTTACTAGAAGAATTGCCCCTTTGATGTCATAGATTTGTATGAATAAGTGGCAAAATATCTGGCAAACCCCAAAACACTCAAGAAACCCAATTCTAAGACGCTGTATGAAAGATCTTCCATGATTTGGCCATATATTTCCCTACCTCCTTAATGATTGTTTACAACTTTGTAAGAGTTCTACGAGTGGCTGGGTTTTTCACCCCTCATCTTAACTGTGACACTTCCAGGAGTTGGTACTTTAGCTAGCAGGCTTCTTTAGCTACACGGAAGTGTCAGGTCAACCCAGCTACTTCACTCAGGGGTGACACAAATCCACACACCTGACCAATGTAGTTAAGCTGACCTAAATCCCCCTGTAGCAGCACTAGGGCAATGGAAGACCACTGACCTAGCTACTGCCTCTCAGAGAGGTGGACTGCCTATGCCGATTGGAGCATCCCATCAACATAGATAATTTCTACGCTGCAGCGCTACGGACAAGCCCTATGACTATCTGTCAGCAGCATGTTGTTCTGAGTCCCCACAAACACATACGTTAGCAAAACCATTCTGTCTCACTAGGTTTATTTGGGGAAGGACAGGACAAGTTTCTCAGAAGAGCCCTTGTTGGTCTGAATACTGATGTTCTGTTTTAAAATTGGCGCGCACACATGCATGTGGTCTACACGACCAGTGGGAAGCAACAGCTACTCTGTGGCAGAGGGGATCAACGAGGGAGTGGTCTCTCAAAGCACACCTAGGAAAAGTGTCCTAAATAAGAAATGACAGCATGTCTTCACAGACAGCAAAGTCACATCATACAAAGAACACAGCTACAGCGCACGCACACCCTAGCCTGCTCTGGTCCTGTCATTGCGGCTCTGCACAAAACAGATTGTGGAACGATACTAACCTGGATTAAGGCTGCATCCGTTCCAAACTTTTGTAGAACAGTGGTTCTCAACCAGGGGTATGTGGACTCCGGGGTTACTCAGAGGTCTTCCAGGGGGGACATTTACTCATCTCGCTATTTGCCTAGTTTTACAACAGTCTACCTAAAAAGCACTAGCAAAGTCAGTTCAAACTACGATTTCATAGACAATGACTTGTTCATACTGCTCTATATACGATACACTGACATGTAAGTGTAATATTTATATTCCAGTTGATTTATTTTACACTTCGATGGTAAAAATGAGAAAGTCAGCAATGTTTCAGTAATAGTGGGGCTGGGACACTTTTGTATTTTTATTTCTGATTTTGTAAGCAAGTCATTTTTACGTGAGGTGAAACTTGGGGGTACGCGAGACAAATCAGACTCCTGAAAGGGGTACTGTCATCTGCAAAGGTTGAGAGCCACTGATGTAGAAAGCCATCACAAACACTCCTGTGTGATGGCACCAAACCAAAGGCTAGAGCCAAAGCATGGTCTTTATGGTGAAGGCACGTGGCTAAGTGTAGCAGGTAACTGTCTACACTAGCATAATGCATTTCCATGGTCCACTACGGGGGAGGCTACATTGATCTGCAGTGTTCTAAGAACATGGGAGTGGCTGGGTAATTACACAAATTGAATCTATTTCCCCATGTTAAGTGTCCTCAAACCTTCTTGTCAACTGTCTGAAATGGGCCATCTTGATCATCACTACAGAAGTTTTTTTCCTCCTGCTGATAATAGCTCACCTTAATTAATTAGCCTCTTAGAGTTCTTATGGCGACTTCCACCTTTTCATGTTCTCTGTATGTATATATCTATCTTCTTACTGTATGTTCCATTCTATGCATCTGATGAAGTGGGCTGTAGCCCACGAAAGCTCATGCTCTGATAAATGTGTTAGTCTCTAAGGTGCCACAAGTCCTCCTGTTCTTTTTGCGGATACAGACTAACTCGGCTGCTACTCTGAAACCTGTGACTAAGAATGACATAGACACCATGGAAGTGAACGTTTTAACATGGTTCAGGTGGCCAGTACATATGGGGCCAAACCAGGCTAAGAAACCTAGTTCTGAGTCTCAGCTAGACCTGTTTTTATATATGGTTTGGTCTCATTCATTTCAGCCAGACCTCATTAGAAACGTGTTACACTATGACTGAGCTTAAGCAGAGTTTTAAAAACCACTAAGAAAGCCACTGTAGACAGCTTAGTAAGTAGGTTTAGTCTAGTTATATTTTTAACCCTCACAATAGGTCATTCCAAGGGGGATCTCTGTTCAGTTGATTGACCACCACCAGAGACATCACCACACTGCACCAAGGACATCTATCGTACCATGCAGGTGAGCTTCTCAGTGGTACTCTTCCAATGCCCAGCCAAATAGCTCTGCCCTGCAAAACAGACACAGTACGTCTACACTGCAATTAGACACCCCTGGAGGGTCTGTGCCAGCCACTCGGGCTCAGGCTAAGGGGTGGCGATGTAGGTGTAGACTCTGGGACCCTCCTACCTCACATGGTCCCAGAGCCCGAGCCCAAATGGCTACAGTTAAGCAGTTAAACAGCTCCTTAGCCCGAGCCCGCTGGCACTGGTCATCCATGTGTTTATAATTGCAGTGCAGATATAGGCTAGAAGGAGGCTAATGTGGCAAACAGAGTTTGTTCAGAGTCCTCATCACACTTGAAGGGGAAGAGAGTATGAAAAGATGACTCTGCAGGGCCGGGTACGGGACTGTTGTCTACAAGATTGGGAAGGGTTTCGATAGGAGGAAAGGAAATGGCTGGGAGGGCACAAAGGGATAAGTAATACAGAGAATGGGTTGAAATTACAAAAGGGAAAATTTAAGCAACACTGAGACCTATTAAGGCTCTGGCATCATCTCCCAAGGCAAGAGGAGCCCTGTCTCCTGAGACATTGAAAAGCAGATTTGACAGAAGATACTGGAGGGAACAATCCTGTGCTGGACACCTGAGTAGGAACAGAGGGGATTTTATTCACAATAGAAGAGACCTCCTCTATGATTAAACCCCATCCTACACAAACAAGTTTCAAGAGACCACATGATGTTCTTCCAGTCATGACTGGTGACAATGCAGAGATGTCATAAGTGATGTGGGAGGAGAGGCTCCATTAGACCTCTCGGCAGAAGGGCTATGATGAAAAGAAGTGGGATTTCAAAAAGCCGGGACAGAGGATCTCTGTACGTTACGCTCAGCTCCAGCATTTGCCATCTGTTTTCCCAGCACACTCGCCCGCTTAGCCTCACACACGATTCTGCAGGGAAGTTTGTTTTTCAAATAATGATTTTTCCTCACCCCGGTTTGGCAGGTACGACTATTTACAGTCAAGAGAGGAGACAAGCAGGTTGCTGCACACAAAGACGCCCCGGAAAAAAACAACAGTTTGCCTACACCAACAAAGCAAGGATTTGTTTAGGGAAATTCTCCTCCCTGGAACAGATTCAACATGCTCCCTGGATTTCTAGTTTACCTGTGCACACTCCCTCCAATACTAACATGGAGGTTATAGACAGCGCAAAGGATTCTCCCCTCTATGCACAGCTTCCCTCTCACTAGGAACAGACTCGTCCACCTGTGGGCATGGAGAAGAGACAACCAGGAGGGATTTTATGAATGCCAACTTTGACATTGGGGAAGCAGCTCAACCTCAAACAATTTGAAAAGCAGCATTGGACACTGCTTCAGTAACCAAAATGACCTCACGTTTGAGCAGCATAACTCGTCTTTGTCCAGATCGTCAAAGCGCTCAATGGCCCGGGCCCAGCAAATTTAAGACAACGTCTACACTGCGGCTGGGAGCATGCTTCCCAGCCTGGGTAGACAGACAGGTGGCAGCTCTGCTTGAGCTAGGGTTGCCGGAATCGCATGGGCGGCAGTTTGGACTAGCTGTGAGTGCAAACACACCCAGGATACGTACTCAGGCGGCTAACCTGAGCCACCGCCAGTGTTACGCCAGCTACGGGGCTATTGCCAGGGTGCCATTAGCGCAAACAGAGCTAGCGTGTTGCTACCGACAGCGGGAAGCACGTTCCCAGCTACGTAACCTAAGAGAGCCTCAAGTTCCAGGATGGGGAGCACAGTGGGCAGCTCTGTTCCTCAGGCCCAGAGGAACTTTCCACCCTCAGGGTACAGCTTGGCTGGTGCCAGACAGAGCTTCTTTTGGCTGTGGAATGATCTCCCGTGGGAACAATCCCAGACCTCCTCACCTCCTGCTACAAGTGCCAGGTGCACTCCGTCAACCCGCCTTTCCTGATAAACACAATGCAGCGTCTAATGTCTGAAAACAAAACCCTACCAAAACAAAACACTCCACATAAAATCCTCCCTTGGGAGGAGAGAGGGAACGAGCCACCCGTGACAGCTGATGGGCACAATCACAACCCACAACTGGAAGGTGCTCCAACATTAGGGTGACGAAGGCAGCATAAGAGCCCCGACAGAACAGAATCTTTCAGTGGCAGCCTCCGTAGAGATGCCCAAGACCTGGAGGAACCAGAGACTGAAACTAGCTTGGGAGCGAGCACTGCCCATGAAACACCAGTTCTGGTATACTGGACACACCAATCTCGAGGGCTGTCACTTCTCACCTGCAGTGAATTCTCCATCAAATAGGCATATTTTAAAGAATGCTTTTGAAACACTGATCGTAGGCTTTTACGCTGTTGAGACGAGCCCCATCACTATGCGGCCTGGTGTCACATGCAACCTGCACGCTGCTTTTTATTTATGCATCAGACAAATTATTCAACATCTGTCCTAACATCCGGCGTTGCAGTTTACTCCCACTTATTCTACTATAAACAATTTGCATTTATGTCTTCGTACAAGCAGAGGCCCGTGATCTCCACTGAGGGAAAAACCCCCAGACATTTCATTTCTCAAATATAGGGTTACGTCAAATTCTTCCCCTTGTCGTCCTGGTGTTTCCACAGATTAGTTATTTTCTCCTGTGCCTCTTCGGATTAAGTTTCTTGACTTTTTTTTTTTTTCTTTTTTTAAATACACCCTGCCCACCACTGTAGGAGACCAGACCCCATTTTAACCTCCTTCTGTTGTCTTTGAAAACCTCACCATTTTAAAAACAGAAAGTAAGAGGCATTTACAAACCGTTCATAGCTTCCATGCTCCCAGAGACACTCTTCAACTGATCACTCCCTGAAGAAATTGCTTTTTAGGGAGGATCGTTGACTCTGCACAGGGCTGATTACATGAGCGTTTCCTCGTGGTTTCGTGTCAATGGCAAATTCTCCACCCCCACAGGGGGGTTGTGTGTGTTCTTAGAAGTCACTGTTCCACAGAGATCCCATCTGCACCACAGCAACCGTGCCTGGGTCTTCACTCGGAAAACCGGCGGGGTTCTTAACTCGAGCTCACACACGCATGGTAAAATCCCAGTGAAGACAAGGCAGTTTGTAGTTTCCACATGAGTTAGCAGGGCATGGCAAACTCAGACTGTCATGGGACAGCTACTGTGACCTGCTAACTTATGTGGACGCTATAAACTGCCTTGTCTTCACTAGGACTGCAGCAGAGTTAGTTAAACATGAGACTAAAAAATACACTTTTAAAAAGGTTGATCATTTTGGGGGCACTCCACCGCCATAGTTTGGTTACTGATGGTACTGAAAGGCATTCCACCCAGGCTAGAGCGTGACTCAGGAACCAGTTCTTACTGTACTATTTAATCCGCAGATATCTAAGCACTCTGTAAGCGGGGAAGGGCGGGGGAGAAATTAATTATTTTTTGTCAAGGTATAGTCAAGGTCCAGACTTCAGAGAAAATCATACAAAAATTATAACAATGATGATAATAAGCTTAGAATGATGATGACAAAAAGATTTTGCAGTCCATTCAGAAGTGTCTGGCAGTCCGGATTTGGCCAGCAGTCCGCCTATCGACTACTCGGTATAGAGTCACTCTCATTTGACAGATTGGAAAACAGAGTGGGGAAGTTGTAGAGTGACCTAGAGGCAGAACCAGGATTAGAACCCAGATGTAGCCACCCCAACCCTGCTCAACCACAATCCCCATTTTAAAATTAACTAGAGATCAACGTAAGATTTCAAATCTAAAAGCTCACGGTTCTGTTATCAAACTACCACCCATCCACCAAAGAGCACAGTATACAGAAACACCACAGACCAGTTTGTTCTGGCTATGTCTGGGACAAGATGATGTGTTTTTAAACGGAGATGAGCTCAGTGTAAAGATGCACCTCTTTTTCCAGTGAATCCAGAGCCTCTGTCCCCAGTGCCTGGGCTTGGTTTGGATAGTCTGGAACTCAAAAGCAACACAGCCGTTAGGGTCTCGCAAAATGAGGAACTCTTAACGATGAGCCATGCTGACAATCTAAGGGAACATTTGTGCCTTCAATTTCAAGCCAAAAGGATATGGTTTCTGGTTGGCCCCCACGCACATTAACCGTGAACCCTTCATGTCCATTTCTGGCTGGACACGCAGTATGCACAGTATTGCCATTAGAGGGGCGTTTTCATGGCAACTCAACCATGTAACTACTGTTCAATCCGACCGGGGGCATTGAACGGGATACCGGATTACTGAACTGCAATAATCAGTCCAACATGCTTATTAATGGCAGACCAAACTCTCGGTGGGGTAGAATAGTCACTGGCTGAAATGCACAGGCCGCATTGCAAGTGGCCTCCTTGCAGAAGGAGGAAGCAGCTTCTGCAAGTTGCTCTGTAAGGAGAATCAAGTTTTATTCTCCCTCCCCCTAAAGCCCGTTAGCGGAAACGAGTGGCTTGTCTAAGAATGGCCTGTGTGCAAAGGGCACAGTGCAACAGGGAGACAAACCAGATCATGGGCTGCTGCTCTCTGCTAATTGCAGAGCTGGAAAAGTTTGCCAGATTAGAGGCCAACCCAATGGCAGAGGGGTGGGGGTAGGGCAAAAATATATGGTAACTACAGCGGGGTCTACACTGAAAAGTGAGATGGACCCAGCTATGTCACTCAGGGAGGAGGTGAAAAATCCACACTGCTGAGCGATGTAGTTAAGCTGACCTAAATCCTGGTGTAGATGGTGCTAGGTCAACTGAAGAATTCTTCCCTTGACCTAGTTACTGCCTCTTGGGGAGGCGAATTAACTACAGCAATGGGAGAACCTCTCCGGTTGCTTTAGTGAGCGTCTACACTGATGCGCTTCAGTGTTTCTAGTGAAGCCGTAGCTTAAGTTCTCAAACCCAGACCATATGGAGATGCCCCTCTTCCTCCCCTGCTCAGTCAACAGCACTTCCTATCTCGCAGCACCTCCTAACTCTAGGACCTCTCTCTTCAGGCATGGGTGGGGTGTAACAGTGGTTACAGCTCAAAAGGGGTGGGGTGGGGATGGGATTGGGGAAGTGAAAGCTGCGTGCCTGCTTTGGGGATGTCCTGGGATCCTGAGTCTTCTATGACAGGTTTCAGAGTAGCAGCCGTGTTAGTCTGTATTCGCAAAAAGAAAAGGAGGACTAGTGGCACCTTAGAGACTAAGCAATTTATTTGAGCATGAGCTTTCGTGAGCTACAGCTCACTTCATCGGATGCAGCTGTAGCTCACGAAAGCTCATGCTCAAATAAATTGCTTAGTCTCTAAGGTGCCACCAGTCCTCCTTTTCTTTTGGAGTCTTCTATGTCAGTGTTTTTCAAGGCGCTGGGTCGCCTTGCTCTGGTCAGCACTGCCAACCGGGATGTTAAAAGTCCCGTCGGCGGTGCTGCCCGGCTAAGACAGGCTAGTGCCTACTTGTTCTGACACCCCGCTGCGCCCCATAGCGGCCAGCAGCAGGTCCAGCTTCTAGGCAGGGGGGCCACGGGACTCTATGCACTGCCCCCGCCCCGAGCACCATCTCCGCACTCTCACTGGCCAATGGGAGCTGGGGGGAGGGGCGGTGCCTGTGGGCGAGAGTCGCGCGCCTCCACCTAGGAGTCAGATCTACTGCTGGCCGGTTCATGGTGCCAGGACAGGCGGGAAGCCTGCCTTAGCACCCCGGCTGCACCACTGACCAGGGGCCACCAAAGGTAACCCCAATCCTCTGCCCCAGCCCTGAGCCCCCCCCCAAACATGGAGCCCCTTTCTGCACCCCTAACCCCGCACCCAGAGCCTTGATCCTCTCCTGCACCCCAACCCCCTGCCCCAGCCCTGAGCCCCCCACAAACCCAGAGCCCCTCCTGCACTCCAAACCCCTCATCCCCAGCCCCACCCCAGAGCCTGCACCCACACCCCAGAGCCCTGACCCCCTCCCACACCCCAACCCTCTGCCCCATCCCAGAGCCCCCTACCACACCCTGAGCCCCTCATTCCTGGCCCCACCCTGCAGCCCTCGGCCCCACACCCCAACCTCTGCCCCAGCCCTGAGCCCCTCCCCCATACCTCAAACCCCTCATCCCCAGCTCCGTTGGGTCACGGGCATCAACAATTTTCTTCAACTGGGTCCCCAGAAAAAAGGTTTGAAAACCACTGCTCTATGTTGTTAAGAGGCAAAAGTCCCCGTGGCTCTGCAGAATGGTGTAAACCCAACTGCCCCCCAGGCTAAATGGAGTTTCAAAGATTTGAAGGCCAGAACAGATCATCCTGCAGAACATGGGCCAGAGACTCTCACCCCAAAATTACTGCATCAAGCTGCTAACTTTTGGTTGAGCTACAGCAGATCTCTTAGAAGACAGTCTTGATTTAAAGACTCCCAAAGCCATGAAAAATCCACCACTTCCCTGAGTAAACTGTTCCAATGGTTAATTATCCTCCCTGTTGAAACTGCTGAATTTATCTCGTGTCAGCTTCTAGCCACTGGATCTTGCTTTCCTTTTTCTACTAGATTAAAGAGGTCTCTCTCGGGAATCTTCCCACATAGGTACTTGTAGACCGTGAACAAGTCACCCTTTAAACTCCTCTTGGATAAACTAAAACAGGCCGAGGCCTGGTCTACACTAGAAAATGAAATCTGTTTAACCATGTTGGTCGGAGTGTGAAAAATCCACCCCCCTGAGCGAGGCAGTTAAACCAACCTAAGTCCCCATGTAGACTCCCATTGACCTAGCACTGCCTGTACGGAAGGATTCTTCTGTTGACCTGGCGACTGCCTCTTGGGGAGGTGGATTGCCTATGCCGAGGGGAAGAATTCTGAATTCCACACTGAACCGCTAGAGCACGGCAGCGGTGCTGAGTCTGTCTGTCTTAAGCGAAGACAAGCCCTGAGCTTCTTTAGCCTTCCTCCATAAGGCATGCTTTCCACACCGTGAATCGTTCTTGGAGCTCTTTTCTGAACCCTTCCCAACTTAACCTTCTTATTTAAGCGCGTACCTGCAGACATTAGAACTGGACACATTCTCACTAATGCAGGGGGGGGGCAAACTTTTTGGGGTGTAGAAGGGTGCTCTGGGCTGGGACCGAGGGGTTTGGAGGGCAATCAGGGCTGGAGCAGGGTGCAGGCTCTGGCCGGGGGTGCGGGCTCTGGGGTGGGGATGAGGGGTTGGGAGTGCAGGAGGGCGCTCCTGGCTGGGATCGAGGGGTTAGGAGTGGGGGAATCAGGGTTGGGGCAGGGGAGAGGCTCAGGGGTGCAGACTCCAGGCGACGCTTACCTCAAGAGGCTCCTGGAAGCAACGGCATGCCCCCACTCTGGCTCCTATGTGGGGCTGCAGCCAGGCAGCTCTGCGCACTGCCCCGTCTGCAGGCACTGCCGCTGCAGCTCTCATTGGCCACAGTTCCTGGCCAATGGGAGCTGTGGGGGCAACGTGCAGAGCGGAGCCCCCTGGCTGCCCCTACACATAGGAGCAGGAAAGGGGCCATGCTGCTGCTTCCAGAAGCAGTGTGGAGCGGCCCCCGACCCTGCTCCCCGGCTGGAGTGGGGCCATGCTGCGGTTTCTGGGAGCCGCATGGATCGGCCCCTGACCCTGCTCCCCGGCTGGAGCACCAGAGCAGGGGGGCAAACACCAGACCCCGCTCCCCAATTGGAGCTCGAGGACCAGCTTAAAACAGCTAGTGGCTGTAGTTTGCCCACCCCTGCACTAATGCTATATACGAAGGTAACACCACTTCCCTACTTGATATTCCCCAGTTTATACAGCAAAGAATCAGATGTGCCCACTTAGCAACAGTACTGCACTCTGAGCTCAGGTTCAGAGGTTATCTACCCCAACTCTCAAGTTCTTTTCAGTGTCAGAATCACAGAATATCAGGGTTGGAAGGGACCTCAGGAGGTCATCTAGTCCAACCCCCTGCTCAAAGCAGGGCCAATTCCCAATTAAATCATCCCAGCCAGGGCTTTGTCAACTTAAAAACTTCTAAGGAAGGAGATTCTACCACCTCCCTAGGTAATGCATTCCAGTGTTTCACCACCCTCATAGTGAAAATGTTTTTCCTAATATCCAACCTAAACCTCCCCCACTGCAACTTGAGACCATTACTCCTTGTCCTGTCCTCTTCTACCACTGAGAATAGTCTAGAACCATCCTCTCTGGAACCACCTCTAAGGTAGTTGAAAGCAGCTATCAAATCCCCCCTCATTCTTCACACAGTACTCCAGATGAGGCCTCACCAATGTCGAATAGAGGGGAACGATCACGTCCCTCGATCTGCTCGCTATGCCCCTACTTATACATCCCAAAATGCCATTGGCCTTCTTGGCAACAAGGGCACACTGCTGACTCATATCCAGCTTCTCGTCCACTGTCACCCCTAGGTCCTTTTCCGCAGAACTGCTGCCGAGCCATTTGGTCCCTAGTCTGTAGCTGTGCATTGGGTTCTTCCGTCCTAAGTGCAGGACCCTGCACTTATCCTTATTGAACCTCATCAGATTTCTTTTGGCCCAATCCTCCAATTTGTCTAGGTCCCTCTGTATCCTATCCCTACCCTCCAGCGTATCTACCACTCCTCCCAGTTTAGTATCATCTGCAAATTTGCTGAGAGTGCAATCCACACCATCTTCCAGATCATATATGAAGATATTGAAAAAAACCGGGCCCAGGACCGACCCCTGGGGCACTCCACTTGACACCGGCTGCCAACTAGACATGGAGCCATTGATCACTACCCGTTGAGCCCGACAATCTAGCCAGTTTTCTACCCACCTTATAGTGCATTCATCCAGCCCATACTTCTTTAACTTGCTGACAAGAAAACTGTGGGAGACCGTGTCTAAAGCTTTGCTAAAGTCAAGAAACAATACATCCACTGCTTTCCCTTCATCCACAGAACCAGTAATCTCATCATAGAAGGTGATTAGATTAGTCAGGCATGACCTTCCCTTGGTGAATCCATGCTGACTGTTCCTGATCACTTTCCTCTCATGCAAGTGCTTCAGGATTGATTCTTTGAGGACCTGCTCCATGATTTTTCCGGGGACTGAGGTGAGGCTGACTGGCCTGTAGTTCCCAGGATCCTCCTCCTTCCCTTTTTTAAAGATTGGCACTACATTAGCCTTTTTCCAGTCATCCGGGACTTCCCCCATTCGCCACGAGTTTTCAAAGATAATGGCCAATGGCTCTGCAATCACAGCTGCCAATTCCTTTAGCACTCTCGGATACAACTCGTCCGGCCCCATGGACTTGTGCACGTCCAGCTTTTCTAAATAGTCTCTAACCACCTCTTTCTCCACAGAGGGCTGGCCATCTACTCCCCATGTTGTGATGCCCAGCGCAGCAGTCTGGATCACTGCATTGCAGTGTCACTGCATTGCAGGAGACAGTCCCCCATCTTCTCCAGGTGGCCAGCCCTTCTTCATTTCTAGATGCAGGACCTTGCCTTTGGCCACATTAAAACATGTTCAAATGAGCCCCCGCCCCGAGTGATCCAGATCTTTCCATAGAATTGACCTGTCCCAATCAATATTTACCACTCCCTCAGTTTTTGTGCCATCTGCGAGTTTGTATCCTGATCGTACAGAGAAACTGAGGCACGATGAAGGAAGGAATTCGCCCAAAGTCACACAGCAAGTCAGTGGCAGGGCTGGGCATGGAACCCATCCTCTCTGCTCTAAGTACTAGACCATACCACTTCCCAAAGCAAGGGCTAGAACCCTGGACTTTAGGGTCCCAGCCTCGGATCTAACCCCTAATCATTACCACTAATATTAGGCAGCTTTCTACACAGATGCACTGTAAAGCTTCCAACATCCCTGCAGCTGCTCCGCCCAGGGGTTTAGTGCAGGTGCAAGTGGCTTTATGCTTAACTAGGAACCAGGACTGCTGACTGGAGGATACTACCCCCACTCCCATTTAAAAAATACCAATAGAGGAGGAGACCTTCGGTCTATCAACAGAAGCCATCTTTGTGCACTGATGCCCTGCAGTTGCTGGGAGTATTAAGTCCCCACTCAGCACACTGAGAACACAGACCGCGCTGGAGAGTCGGTGCCAGGAACAGCCAGAAAGGCACACAAGGCTCAGACAAAAAGAGGGACTGAATGGTGGGACTATTTAAAGGGCCTGCTATTTCTAAAAGCTGCTTTTCCTGTTCCCCTTCCTGACCAGTGCAGGGTGCTGCCTCCCAGGAGCATTTAAAAAAATAAAATACAAAAAACCAACCCTCAGAAAACACGACATCTTAATGAAGTTGTTAAACGCCATTTGGAACGTTTCCCTCCCACCCCCAGGCCTTCAGCCCTGCCTGTCACTGCGTCCAAGGCCAACTGGAATGGCTGAGCTCCGAGGATCACATGACAAATGGATTAGCTTCCGAGGCACAGAGGCACTGCTCTCCCTGGCCCACTGCTCCTCCCAGGCCTTAAGCGCCCACCCTGGGGGGGGGGGGCCGGGGGGAGAGAGGAGGGAGGCAATCCCTAAGAAAATGACAGATTTACCTGCCAAGGAGACCCAGATTAGGAGCTGGGCAAACCACTCCCTTCTCAATCATTCCTAATGCTGTTCTGAGCTATTTTAAAACCATTCCCCTGCTTTAAAAAAACCTCCAGCCTTTGTGGGCCCTTCAAGAGCAACTGTTTTTAATGAGCAAAACTAGCGCCAGGTGTTCTATAATCTCTCTCCCCAGCTGAGACCTCAGGCCAATGTTTTAGCAGACAGTCTGCAGAAGGCCTTGAACTGGGAGGGAGGGGAAGGGAGAAATCTCAGAGCAGCACGGACCCGGAGCACCTGGCCTTGCTATTCCATATTTCATTCCTCACCCCACACACATGTACACGCAAACAAAATCCTGCACTGTTGGCAACTGGTTTAAAAAAAAAAGAAAGACAATCAATGGCCCTGCTTTTTTGTGCATTATTTATGCAACAGCTAGTGCTCATCCGTTCTAATTCCCCTCTCTGGGGGTAGATTCCCCCCCCACACACCCCAAAGCTGTGCTCACATGGAAGATCAATGCTAATTGTTGACATGATTCCCAGCTTGTGCTGACAAGGGAGTGGGGATTGAACCCTGGTATATGCAACAGGATCTACCAGCTTAGCCTTGTGTTTGGGGCACATCTGCCATCACAGCAAAGAGCTCCTCGCTTTGCCAAACATGCAAATGCAAATGGTCGGCAACAATGGGGCGCTGAACGCTCTACAGAGCGGGTACCTGGATTCTGCGGTGAAGGCAGATCATTCAGATCAAGGGGAAGTGCTATGTTTATTTTAAGACCAAAGAAGTTTTAACAAGTTTTCACGAAAGCTGGCATGAAGAGATGCGGCTTTGGATTGAAACCTTCCCTCACAGTTTGCAAGAGTTGGGAATGTTCTGACTGCTCTAACCATTCAATCTCTCTGCTCTCCAGAAACAGCAAGAGAACAAGAGTGAGATGCAAAAGGCTGTTTTAGTGGGTTCCCCCCCGCAAAAAGGGAATCTACAGGATGCAGTAAGATCGGAGATTTTGAACACTCCAGCCTTGAGAAGCAGAATATGAAACTGACAAAGAAAAATCACGTGAAATTGAACAGTATAAATTTTACTGCCCAAGTTGAGTGAAGTCCAAGAATTAAACAAGATCTCCAGAAGAGAAGATTTTTTAAAAGTTATTAACCTGATAGCACCCCAAAAATAAGAAAAAAATCAGTTGTTCAATAAAGACAGGTTGCAGCTGTGAATTTATTAGAGAACTATAGTTTTATCCCATATCTGAGTGTGTGTATATTTTGGGGGCTTTCCTCCTCTCTAGAGGAACCTGCATTTCTAAATAGCATTTTCCTCTGAAACAAAGACTTTGCATGTACACAGCATTGTTAAGATCTCAAGCACTTGACAAGGTTGGGTATTATCTCCCATTTTACAGATGGGGAAATTGAGGCAATGGGAGGGAAAGTGATCAAACAGTGAGACAATGGCTGAGTACAGAGTAGGATTTAAAAGGCATGGTATTACCTAAACCACATCAACGCTCAATTTTTTAGAACAAGAGAGTGTATACTTTAAACTGCTCAAGTCAAAAGCCTGAGTTAATTTGATCCGTTTAGCATATGTTAAAGTGAACGCTGTCTTGTCCACACTGGACTTTTACAGCATGGTAGCTAACGTGTGATACTGTAAAACCTAACACAGAAAGAGCCGGGAGCAGAACACAGATGTCTCGACACCTCGGCCTAGAATACTTTCAAAAGTTTTACCAGCATAGCTGTCGGGGGGGCGGGGGAGGGAGGGATGATTTTTTTTTTTCAAACTGACACAGCTATCCGGAAAAGCCCTAGTGAAGGCAAATGTTATATCACTAAAAAAAGTGTTTTATCAATATAGCTTATGCTGATGTAAGCACATTTATACCAACAGAACTGTGTCCACAGTAGAGGCTATTGCTGGTATAGCTCCGTGTAGACAAAGCCCTCGTCTCCAGCTCTGACGACTAGACCATGTTGCTTCTATTTCATTACCCAATGACTCTCACTTCATTGGCAGGCACTGCAAATCTCATACCTGTTCTTGAGCCATATTTTCCTCTCTGCCAACTAAAGCATTCCAAGCTTTCTGCGTTATGCCACACCTAGGTTGTCTTCTCTGGGAACACAGCATTGACTTATGAGCCTATTTCTTCCTGCCGGACAACTTCTAAAGATCTCCAACTTCAAAGTTCTTCCCTCCCCACTTTGCTCTGTTTGGGCACTATAATTATTTTTGCTAAGATAGAAAGCAGAAAGAGATCCAGCTGAGCTTTGGAGGAGAGACACCGTTTATAAACAACCTTGTGCATCTCGAGTGTCTTTAATTTGGGGATTTACAAACATTAAGTCTCACAAGCCATGTAGGAGCAGAGGAATATTACACCCCATTTAAGGATTGGGAAACTGAGGCACAAAGTGGGAACTGACTTGCCCAAGATCACAACAAGTCAGGGACAGAGCTGGGTACAAAACCCAGATCCCAGTTCCCCTGCTTTGACCAACAGAGAACAGTCTTAACTGAAATTTATCAGGGCACCTTCAATGCCAGGCATGGAGTCATGGTGAACCACGCTCACTTGCTGTTCAGCTAAGGGGGACCTGCGTCTTTGTTCTGCAGAGCACCGCGCACACTTCAGGTGGCATATAAGCGATGCCACATCTACACAATTCTCCAAATTCACTCACAGCTTCCCCCAGTGATACACCCCCATTTGTTTGGCAACCTATTCCAAAACCACAGCACCTATGCCAAAAATCCCTGCAGCCGAGAGGTTTCCAATACACTGCATTTCTTGCTTTCGGCCTTCCTGATCTCATCCGAGTTTGCTTATCTAGCAAATCTTCAGCAGTATGATTTGCCAACTCAGTCACCCTTCAGTTTCCAGAGCCAGACACCCGATGCAGTACTAACCTGCTAGAAGGGAGCTCCGTGGAGGAGTGCAGCGGGCCGGGAAGCAGGCTCGGGTTTCACATGGAGGAAAGGGATGATAGAAAGCCACACTGGTTAAACAAGCAGCAGCAACACGTTCTACGCCCAGCGTGACATCATGAGGTCAGGGCTCAGCAGGGACAGCTGCAGTGGGAGGGGAGGTTCAGCAAAACAAGCCCCGAACTCCTTGGCGGCTGCAGCTGGCCTTTTGGGAGGATGGCTTTGGCTAGGAAGCGTGGTTTAAGGCAGCAGCTACCCATCTGATGCTCGGTGCAGAGGCGCAAATCCTAGGCCCCTCCACTGCCACCCTCTCTGCCTTGCCCCCAGCAACATTGACTAATTCGTGGGAGGAGCGCCACCTCCCTTGCCATCTGCCAGGGCTGGGATCAGGAGCTCACCGAGTCCATCCTGACGCAGCCTGGCAGGTTCAACACCACACTGAGGGGGAGGGGGACACAGGTATTCCAGGTCTCTTGGCTTCAGATTCTGTTCATCAAACCAGGGGGACAGCACCAGGAAAAGGGGGGAGATGGGGAAGACAGGCAGCAATCACAGCATACACCGCTGGACTCCTGGGTTCCATTCCCAGCTAGCAAGGATTTTATCCTGCCGCCCATCACCACAGCATCTGTGCGCTGCCCGCGTCAAACCACCAGCAGTAATGAAGTCCCTAGTGGTCTTTATCGAGTTCCCCCAGCTCTTCTCCTTGTTCAGGGTGAAATCCCGGCTGGGTTTGGGGTAGGGGCTGTGCATGTGCTGGTTGCTTTGTTTGTGCCAGGTTTATCGAAGGCGAGGGTGGGGTGGGTAGATATGGGCGTTAGTGCTGAGATGGTCATTCTTGCCGTGAGGAAAGGCTTTACCAAAGAGGAAGGTTTGGCAGCATTTCCTAAAAGATGGTCAGATTCTGGATTCGCTGCGGTAGGTTAGGTTAGACAACAGTCAGAATGTTTGTGTTCTGTTCCCCAGCTCTGCCCCGCTTCGCTGGGCAACCCTGAGCCAATACCATCACCGCTGTGCCTCAGTTTCCCCACTTCTAACATCAGAGCCTCACATGGAGGTCATGGGCTTTCAAATGCTTTGAGATCCCTAGATAAACAATGCTAGAGAAGGGCAAAGCAGTGTGTAACCCAGATTTCAGAGTAGCAGCCGTGTTAGTCTGTATTCGCAAAAAGAAAAGGAGCGCTTGTGGCACCTTAGAGACTAACCAATTTATTTGAGCAGAAGCTTTCGTGAGGGTAGAAATACAGGAGTGAGAGATTTTGGTGTTAGAACCACAAACCCATGGCAATGTCTCATCAGCACGGTGCAAAACCCACGCTGAAAGGGTGGGTGGGCAGAAGTGCTGCTAGACAGACATTGTGCTAAAAGATTCCTAGATGTCTTGCAGGAAAAACAAACGTTAGCAGCATCCCCAAAGGCATAAGCTGGCCCCTAGTCACCTTGATGGGCAGTATTAAGCCTCAAGAGGCTAGTTAAAATGCGGGCATTGTTAACTTACCTCTATGACAAAGCAACTCAGCAAGTGTCCAGGTGCTTTTATAAGCTGTGACCTCTATGCAAAGCCCCTGGCTCTTCCTGCATTGATGGAAAACACAAAGGCACAAAAGACCTGGAGTTCCCCTACTTTTGGGGTTAACCTGCAATTTCCTTTTTCTTCAAACACTAAAGTTATTCTGAAGAAGAGCTCTGTAAGCTCAACAGCTGGGCCAGTCATCAAAGATATTCCCTCCCCCACCTTGTCTCTCCAATATCCTGGCATCAACACTGCAAACAACAGGGAAAGCTTTAACAGTGATACTAAGCTCAAACCCCTTATAGGCATTAAGGGATGAAAGCCTCAACCCTGAGAGATAGGGAAGAATCATTCCCATTTCATAGATGGGGAAACTGAGGCATGGTGATGTGACAAAGGACACATGGCAAGCAAATAGCAACACTCCAAACAGAACCCAGGAATCCTGACTCCTTGCTCTGTGTTCCAAATCAGTTTCTTGTACTCTCTGGCCCCAGCTACCCAATAAATCAAGCCCAAAAGATATCGTCAGGTCCTGTCCCCAACCATGACAAAGCAGAGGGTGAAGCTCTTGCTGCTAACTCAATACAAAATTCATAATCGAATTGTCGCCCTTAAAAGACGCTGGGCACCTGCTCTGTGAGGCGTGATTTCCATGTGCCAAGTATGACTATCAGCTGTTTCATTGGCTACTGCTGATCCACGTGGTCATTTCCAGTGAGGTCTCCCCCGCCACCTCCCAACAAATGAAACAGACCCGGAGAGACACACTGAGCTTTCCACAAAAAGCTCACCCCTGGGCTGAGACCAAATGAGGAAAGGATCAGCCCCAGAGGAGAAGGTGTCAGAACAGCATGAACAGATCAGAACTGAGCTCTCTCTGTATGCTGGAGGGGGGCTGTTTGGGGCAGGGCTAGGAGGGCTTCAAAGATGGTTTTTCAAGTGGTGGAAAGTCTCCATCCCCAGGTGTTTCCAAAGCCAAGCTACAAAAATGGCCAGCAAGGGGACCCAGTTGAGGAGCATTTGGGGGGTACAGGATCCAAGTCAGTGGCAAGGACATTGCTACATTTGCCCTGAATCTCTGGGCGTTTGTAGCTTACAGAACATAAGCATACATGGCTCCCAACAAAGTCTGTTATTGTTGAAACGGTTTCCTGACATGGAGATGATCAGATAAGCGACTGTCTGACAAGGGACTGTTTGTAAGGAATGCCTCAAGGCCGCACCTAATGTGCTGGTGCGCCTCCCAGCAGATGGGCAAGCGACCGAGCGCTCCTCAGAGTCCCAGCTCTGCAGACCCCAGCACGTGCTGCTGCTGACCTCACCCAGACAGGGCAACAGGGGCACGTTCACTCCCTTCCTCTGGTATCTGGACCAGCTCCAGATTCGTTTCAGGAGCCTTTTCCGCCTTGGTTTTAAATCCCTCTGTAGATTAGCACCAGCTAACCACTCTGATCCACTCTCTCTATGCTCCTCCCTGTTTGCCTAGCCATAATCTACCCTTTGTTGGTGCAACAGCCTTCTCCTGTGCATCTCCTGCCATCTGAGACACGTCCCCTGAACCCCTCTACCACAACCTCGCTGTTTTCTCTGAATTTCTCCTAATTCCTCCCCTGTTCTCCACCTGCTGTGCAGCTAGCCAAGATTAACGTCTTTGTCCCTTCTGACGTCGAGCCTACTGCCACCCGGCACTTGCATGATTTTGGTGGGGTTGCTCTTTTCCCTACTGTCCTTGGAACACCCTGTCTCCACATCAGCAACTGAGGCAGGAAGGAGGACAGGTAACCACAGTTCTCCCCAAGAACGGTCTGGTCAGAATTCCAACCTCCCACCGGATTCATTCTGGATAGGGGTGTTTTACAGCACAGCCAAGAAGAAATAAAAGCAGCAGCTAACATCTAAAACCCTGCGAGGTGTAGCTTGGCCTCTCCACAGCATCAGTTACAGAAAATTATTAATTTACCCTGGTGGAATTCATGGCTGGCCACTCGCTCAGCAAGGACAACCTGGTACTTCATAGAATCAGTTCCCTTGTGTCCATTTATCTTGGGAAATGGACCCTTATCTATTCCCTGCCCTCATGCCTTCCTGTCTCTGGAGTGCTCAGGGACGGCTCCTTTCACCTCTCCAGGGGGCCAGGTAGGAAACAGTACTCAGCCACACCTATTGATTGGACGTTTGAAGCCATCCAGGGTTGTTTCCCCCTCCCTCCCCAGGCAGGGGTGAGTGATTGGAACTTGGCCATTATGCTAGTCTCTTTGTGCAGCTCCCCCCAGCACAGACACGCACCCTACAGCAATGGAAGTTGACAGCCTACACCACCTCCCCGAGCGGTTGTAGCTAAGGCGACAGCAGGGGTTAGGCTGGCTTTGCTCCCGCGCTCGGGGGTCTGGAATCTTCACACTCCGGAGCGCCGGAGCTATGGCAACCTAAGAGCAGCCCAGGCCTAAAACTTGTAAGGACTTTCAAAGGCCACTCCCCTGTGAGGCAGAATCTGAATACAGTTGGCTGGCCTGCATGGAGACCAGACAGAGGGGCTTGTGTACATGGGGACATTATTCTGGAATAAGGTAGGGTGTCCATTTAAAGCATGAAAGCTATTCTGAAATTAAAATGGCCACGTGTAGAGGTATTCTGGTCAGTTTCCGGTATAGTAAATCCACCCACCACAAGGAAAACAAGCCATACCAGTAAGAGCATAGCTGTGTGCACACTAGGCTCTACGGGCTTCTGCTGACAGCGCCATGCTGGTCAGGGATCCCACCTCTTCACAGCCCACATAGCTGGGCCGGCAGAAGTCTGTAGTATAGACACAGTTTAACACGGTGATACTCAGACCTCAGTGGTTCTGGAGCCAAATTAGTGATCAACGTTACCCATATATAAATAAATAAAATTCGGACCAAGTATTATTTTATCGACTACAATTGGTTAACAACCCAGTAAACGCATCCTGATTGGTTGGTAACTTAGACTGGTTGAGAATTAAATCACACAGCCTTTTAACATGTGCTGCAAAGAGCTGCAGGAGACCCATTGAAGAGCCACCTGCGGCTCAGTCCGAGTATCACTGGTCTACAGTCTGATTTAGGCCTAAAACATAGACCAGCATAGCTATGCCGACCAGGGGTGTGATTTTTTTTGCTAACACAGCTATGCCAGTACAAGCCCTAGTGTAGACACACTTATAGCAGCATAAACCTGCTTTTGCTGGTACAGTTTGTCTCTTGAGCCTAATCACACCACAACATTTTGCTGGCACAGCTGTATCAGCTAGGAGAGGCTTGGTCTACACTACAGAGTTAGGTCGATGTAAAGCACCTTACATCGACCTAATTACGTCAGCGTACGTACAACAGCCTTGCTCCCATCGATGTCAGTGCCCTACACACCGACATCACAACTCCGCCTCCACAAGGGGCGTAGGCCTTATGTCAGCGTAGTTAAGGTGACGCAGGGCCCGTGTAGACACTGCAGGTCGAGCTCTTGGCTGTCACTCTCTCCCGGCTGCTCAGCAGCCTGCGTGGAATGCGTACGGCCAAATCGCAGTCCCGCTCCTAGTGAACGGGGATCCATGTCGCAAGCACTTCTGGCGCTAACTGGCCCCCCTGTTGGCAGATTCAGCAGAGAGGGTGAGGACTGAACAGGCCAGAGGGGTTAAACTCTTTCTCGCATAGGGGTGGCCCCTCCAGATCGAGCAGAGGCAGACGGGCAGAGGATAAACAGAGGCATTCCATCTGCAAAGCTGACAATGATGCAACACCTTCTGCTGGCCATGAACTCTCAGCCACACTCAGGATTTCAAGGCAGAGCTAATGGTCAAGGCTAAATTACCTTACAGGGCCACGGGAGTGTTTTTGGAGGAAGGAGCCAGGGGGCTCGCTCATTATAATTACTGTTCTCCTGTGTTTCCAGGTCCTTTCATTCAACCCTGCAGCCCATCAGCATCTCTGCTCAAGGAATCGAGATCTGCAGCATCTAATGCTTTGCCCATCATCCAAGGAGCCCAGGAATTAAGTTTCACAACCCTCTTTACAGACGGAGAAATGGAGGCTGCGAGAGGCGGAAGTGACTTACTTAAGGTCACACAGCGAGTCAAGACAGAGGCTAGGAAGAGAACCCAGGAATCCTAGTCCCCAGTCCCTTCACTAGCAGACAGCTCTTTTAACATTGCGCCGTGACAGATGGGAAGATTCCACCCTACTCGGTTACTCACCTGCGCAGGTGCCTCAACACGGGCCTTTCCTAACAGCCTCACTCATCAGAAAGATACAGCTAACCCAGCTTACAACCATCTCAGACCAAGTGGAGCCCCATTTATTCTGACCAAAGCTAAGCCACTTCCCCTCTCTGTGCCTCCATTTCCCCCATCTGCGAAATGGGAACAACAATACTCTTCGATCGCTGTAAGGCGCTTTGAACTCTGTGGAGGAAAAGCAACTATGTTACAGGCCTCTAGTTAGAGGGACACCTCTGCAGACACAAACGGCTTCTCAACAGTGATCGGGACCAGAAAAGGACCGAAGCTAAACATATGCCTGCCTGAAGATTTTGTACCTGCTACTTTTTTTAAACAAGCCAGACTTAAGATCACGGTAAGAAATAAGTAACAAAATCCCTCTGTTTTTCCAGGTGTTTCCTTTGTGCATTTAACAGCACTTGTTTGTGCTTTTCCCCCTGTGTGTTAATAAGCATTCTGATTATACAGGATTAACAGGAAAACTAGGCACAATTTCCCCTTTTGCTTGTGTAGGTGCTGCTGTGGGAAGGCGAGAGAGGAGAGAACAATATTTAAAAATAAAGAAATAAGGAAGTGTGGCTGTAACAGCTGACAGGAGGACCGAGGGGCAGATATAATCCCTGAAATCATCTTAGCTTATTTTTAAAAACTGACGAGAGCTCCCAATGGCAGCACACTTTAAAAAAATCACTCCAACTTCTGAAACCAAATCTAGGAGTGGAACCCAGCGGTCCTGATGCCCAGTCCCCTTCGCCCATCAGTAGACAACACTGTTTTTCCTGGATCCACACCCAGCGTACAGATTCCACCCCAGGAAATTAACTACTGATGCAGGTGTTCTAAGAATTCCAACATGAACCATTTTATAATACTTAGAACTGTTGTACGAAGCTTGGGTAAGTTCCATTCTCCCCATGGAGCAAGCAGGGAATCCAGGGAACAACGCAAGACAGCAATAAATTGAAATGAGAACCTGACTTGCAGTCCTGTACTCCATCTACTAGCAGATCACAGCTGCCCTTGCAGGGGAGAAGACATAAAACCTGACTAGAGGCTGGTTAGTGATTAAATTCCCATAGGTTTAACAGAATTAAGTCTCTACCATCTGCTAATTTCTGGAGACACCAAACAAACAAGTGGTGGCTTAGATCCAGGGCTGCTTAGAATTTGGCCAGCCTGGAAAATGAAGTTTTTAAACATTGGCAGGCTTTTGTTGAGGTTGTTTTTAACACAAACTGGTCTCAACATCAACACGAGGTGAAAGAAGTGATTCTGTTAAACAAAACAAAACCCTACAGAGTCTGAGTAATGGGCAGCCTGAGGTGGAAAAAGAGATCCCATGGGGCAATACTTTGCGGCGTATACTCTGCACTCGGGGCAGCGTCTACCCTAAAGGGTTCTGCCAGCGTAGCTCGGTCAGCCAGGGGTGTGAAGAGTGAGATCTCGGACTGATAAAGCTACGCTGGCAGCCCAGCACTAGTGGAGATACAGCTTGTTTGCCAGGGTAGCGTATTTCACTCTGGGGGCTGGAATAAGCTACGAGTGCAGTTTTGCTGGTATAAACTTTGAACGCACTAAGAGCACTTTGCTGGTTTAGTACACCAGTATACCTACACTGGCAAAGCACTCCTGGCATAGACAAGGCCTACACGGTGTCCTCATTTGGATAATTCACTGAGATCTATGCAAGCACTAAGCATTACAACTCCCACCCCCAGTATTGTTTCCATTTTACAGGTCGGGAACTAAGGCCCGGAATCTAGAACTGACTTACCCCAAGGTCACAGTGCCGGGACTTGTCTACTCTAGGAACGTGCCCTGATTTCACACATCAGGGGTTAGCACTGATGCTACTGCACAGGTGTAGACAGGGGAAGCTGCGTCAAGCTATAATTTGCATTTGCGCTCATTTAGCCAGCCGTCAAGTTGCACAGAGGCAAGTCGCACCTCAGCCTGACATTGCCACACATGCAGCAGGCATTGAGACAATTCCCCAGTGCAGCTAAGGCCCGATTTTCCTGGCAGAGCAAGGAAGAAAAGCTACTGCTTCTAGTACCTCTAGGCAATGCTGTTTGGCGAGTAAGGCAACGCCAGCGTAGCTACTGAACCAAGCCACCAGAACAGCACAAACAGGTTAAAATGAACATTTGTTGTTTTATGAAGCAATGTGTTTTATTACATTCTTCTCCAGTAGTGGCCTAGAGACTTCAATCACCACTTTGCTAAGCGTTCTATATACACGTGGTATGAGACAGAAGCTACCCCAAAGAGCCTGCAATCCAAGCAAGACAAAAGGTGGGAGGAAAGGAAATATCCCCATTTTCCAGATGGGAAATTGAGGCACAAAGAGATGAAGCGACTTACCAGAGGGTCAATGATAGAGTCAGCAATTGAACCCCCTTGTATTTCAATGTTTTAACCACGAAGCAACGGAGACTTCCCAGACCTGGAAGTCTGCAAACCCCATTACCATCTACTGGTGCATTTCTAACATACCCTCACCAGCTCATCTGGTGCCAAATACAGCACCTAAATTGATGTTCTGAGATTTCTAGAGGACCCCACTGTTATCTTTATGCCAACAGAATTTCATGCTATTTTCACCACATTAAGTTTTACAATGTATGTTTCAAACTCAGCCAGGATCTCTCCTTTCATTCCAACACTGGAAACAGATGATCTTACACATATACTGCAATGCCAAGAGGGAAAAGGAAGGAGATACGTAGTTCTCTCACTCTAGACCCACACACCAGTGACCCTGTGCCATAAATGCACACAGCTTCTATTAGTACATTAATATTTTTACAGTATCCAAAAGTATGTTTAGATGATTTCCAGTACAAATAAATTAAAGCCTGCAAAACATATTGAAAGGGACGATTTTACATTAGCAATAACAGAGATTAAAATAGATGACCTAGAAGAATTTCAGAAATCAGAGATGGATGAGATCAAGGAAACTGTATAAGGTCTCCGTCCTTGCAAAATGCTGAACGAACAATGCAAGACCTGCACCGCACAAAATTAGGCCCCTAAAAGGAACAACACATCAGCATCAGAAAAACCCGCTATTTGGGTGATTTTCTGAAATGCTTCCACCATTGCTAACAAAGAGCCTGATGCTACAATCAGCTGCAGGCAGACACCTGAATCTTTGCAGAGCCCTACAGGTTTCACTTGGTCTCCATGCAAAAGTAAGGGCCCTCATACACAGCTGAGACTGCAGGATTAAGGCCAAAGGTGAAAGCACAGGTATAGCTCACTGGTGTTTATACCACTGTCCTCTACACCAGAATAGGAAGACAGTGGTAAAAACCCCTGCACATCTGATCTATGCTAACAACAGTGGGACTGTATTATAGAATAGACAGGCAATTTTTCACACACTCAAAGAACAGACAGGGCCAGCAGTCGCTGATGACACAGGTTAAATCCTGGGACACTGCTTAGATCAGATACAACCTAAACATCAGAGGAAAGCAGATCTTACTTACACCCCACAGTTCACTACAGAGAGAATTAATTCTGTTTAAAAACCTGATCATCTTCCCACAAACAACTTAATTTTACAGAACCACAAGACTGCCCTGCAAAATGATTCCACAGAGACATAGACTAGCAAAGAAGAGGCTTTCAGGGGGAAGATGCCCAGGAGGCAGTAACTGGTCTGAAGCAAACCACCAAACGCCCAGGCTGTCTAACAACCCTTCCTCGTCACAAACAAAAGCCAAGAGGCCTCAAAAGGAAGTGACCGAAGCCCAGGATAGACTGTAGCAGACTGTAACAGTTACATTTTAATACTGTACACAACTTCCTTGCAGAACCCATCCCCCTCCCCACAAGGTTCAACCCTGATCCTCCATTACCTTGTATTCACACACTCCACACACAGAGTTTAGGAAATAAAAGGGTCTCAGAGCAGGACCATCTACCCCACTTCTTGTTTCCACTTCAGGAGTTTGAGGGGCTTTCTAGTGAGATACCCACAAGAGCTCAGGGGGTGGCCACAGAGGAGGCAGTCCCTTAGTGCCAGAGAACTCCTATTTGCTCCCACGGAGCTGGGGGGCAGAGGACACCTCGAATCCAGAATTCACTCTCCATAAATTGGTGATCCATAATGACATCACCCTTTAGTCACCTTCTCAATAGTCCAGGGTCCCAGAGAAATACCCCTTTATTCAAACAACCCTCCCCAGGCACTGGGGAGCCCAGGGAGATCCCAGGAATTGGGGAGTCCCACAAAACCCCCATTATTCATGTCCCCATTTGGGGGCACCTAGAGACCGACCTTAGTGACATATTCCTCCCCACGATTTGGGGAGGAAACCCATAAAACCCTCTTGTTCACCATCTCCATATTTGAGGAGGACCAGAGAGACACGCCACCTTATTCACACCCTCCTCCCCAGGAAACGAAGGGGCACCAGAGCCTCTTATTCACTCCCCATGTCTGGGGGTACCTAGAGAGACCCCTAAGAACCCGGGGGGGCCTTGAGACCTCTTTTTTATTTTCCCCATTTGGGGGACTCTCTTATTCACACCTCTCCCCGGGGAATCGGGGGGGCCCTAAGGAGACCCCTTTATTTCCCTTCCCCTTTTGGGGGGTAGAGAAACACCCCTCCCCCTTACTCCCCACGCGCTGGGGGGCGGGGAGACCCCCCCATGAATTGGGGGGGCCCACAATAAGATTTCCCCCTCATTCACCGCCTGCATTTAACGGGGTCCCCCCCAGGAATTGGGGTGGGAGCCCCCCTGCTCCAGGGCCGGCGAGAATCGCGGGGGGGCTCGGCCGGCGGAGGGGGGGGCTGCGGTGGCTCCGCAGCGTAGCGGGGGGGCTCGGCCGGGCCGGGGGGGCTCGGCAGGGGGCGGGGCGCCAGCGCAGGGGCAGGCGGGGGGTATTTACCGGCTGGCCCCTGGGCTCAGGCGGCTGCTGCGGCGGCTCCGCCCCGGCTGGCCGGGCGCTGCGGGGGAGGGTCCCGGCCCCAGCTCCAGTAGAAGCGGGCGGGGGCGCGGCTCCGATCCCAGCCCCAAGGCCCCTCTCCGGCTCCAGCTGCTTCTCAGCCACTTCCTGCTTCACCCTCCTCCCCCCGCCCCCTGCCCGCTGGGGCTCGCTCCCCCTTACACCGACCCCATTGGCAGGTGGGCCTGGCACTCAGGGGCTGTTCCCGCCCTCCTCCCTTTCCATTGGTTACTTTGTCTGTCACTCAAGGGCTTACCCCTCTTATCTCATTTCCCATTGGTTGGGAAACAAGCACCTCCGAGGCAGACCCGCCTACCCTGCCCTGTTCCCATTGATGGCCGCTTCTGCCATTCAAAGGCTTACCCCCGCCTACATCATATCCCATTGGTCTCTGGCTCCGCGGCTGCAGCCACTATCTCGTTCTCCATTAGCTGGGAAACCTGTCAATTAGCTCTGCTCCGCCCACTCTGAGCCTCGTTGGCTGGCATGGCTGTCACACAAGGGCTAATCCTCGCCTCTATTGATCAGCACAGCCTGACAATCAAGAGGACCCCCAACTGCATATCCTTATACTGGGGACCCGCATACTCAACTGGATGACCCGCCTACTCCCTAGGCCGATTGGTTGAGGACAATCCCCGTTAGCTGGGGGGTCTGGCAATCTCCCGACCCCAAACCCCAAGGACTAGCGGAATGTACCTCAGGAATGGCCTCCTTCCACGCCCAGGCCCATTGGCTGCCATGGAGATGGTTCCCTCACTCTCTGCCCTTTCAATTGGCTTGAAAGCCTGTCACTCAAAACGCTCCTCCCAACCTCTTAGTCCAATTGGCGAACACAGCTGCCACTCAGATGAGTCCCTATCCACTGTCGTCTCTATTGGGTGAGGGGCATGTCAATCAGGACTAACCCCTCACATTTTATTGGATGCCGTGGCCATTGCCTGCCTTACCCCTTGCTCACTTCCTCATTGGCTACAGCCTGCACCGATTGCAGCTCCTCCCCACCTATGAGAAGGCCAGACCCAGCTGCTAGCACTGCTGATTGGCTGAGACCCAATGTCCTCGCAAACCCATCCCCTTCGGCCACACCCTTTTAATTGTAAACAGTCCTCCAGTGATTGCATTGGCTGCTGCCATCCTAGGAAGGGCAAGGGAGTCTGGGAGCAGGAGAGCAGAGAATTCTGGGAACTGGGGGCACAAAATATTCAGGTGCAGGGGATTCTGGGAGCTGGGGCACAAAGGATTCTGGGAGCAGAAGAGCCGAGGATTCTGGGAGTTGAGGCACGAAGGATTCTGGGAGCTGGAGAGCAGAGGATTCTGGGAGATGTGAGGAGCTGTGGTGACACATGGCTTGCAAAGGGCCAGGCTCAGCAGACTTTCAGTTGGCCCATACCTTCAAGGCCCCCAACTTCCTGTCTCAAACTCTCCCACCCCTGCAGACAGGAAGTGAGTTCAGCAGCGACAGCCATAGAGCACTCCGCCAGGCTGGGGTGATGGTAGCCTCAGGGCCCTGTTCACCTCAGATGTCAGTTCCTGCTCCCCACCTAAAGCAGAGTCCCCGTCAAAAAGTCCAACAATCAGGCAGACCCAGCCCCTAAAAACAATGAAACTGGCCCCAAAATGAGATTTTTAAAAAAGATTAACTGGTGGGTTGTGCACTGTTTGCTGAACACCCCCTGCACACCCCACTGCATGTACGACAAGTACAGCATGCACAAGACAAGGTGGGTGAGGTGATATCTCTGATTGGCCCAACTTCTGTTGGTGAAAGAGACAAGCTCTTGAGCGACCTAGAGCTTTTCTTCAGGGCTGGGAAACTTACTCAGGTTTCGTCTACACCACAGACTTAACGTTGGTATAACTGTGTTGCTCATGAGGGCATGTCTACACTACAATCTTAAATTGACCTAGGTTAGGTCAATTTACAGCCACCGCAGTAAATTGCATCTGGATGGGACAGGAACTGAGAGCCTGGGGCAGGGCAGCCAGGCTGTTGGGACTCAGGGGGGCAGCAGACCTCCCTAGGAGGGTATGGGGAGGCAGCTGAAGCTGAGAGCCTGAGAGGCTGAGTGGCAGCCCAGCTTGGAAAGGAGACCAGGCAGCTGCCCAGCTGAAGAGCCGTGAAATTGACAAGACAGCCAACTACTGATGTAAGTAATCCTGTGTTGCCCTAACTACACTGACATAAGCCCTACATCTCTCTTGGAGGTGGAGTTATGATGTCAGTGTAGTACGGCACTTACATCAGAAGGAGCAAGGCTATAGTGTGTACACTGACATAGTTAGGTTGACAGGTTTCAAAGTAACAGCCGTGTTAGTCTGTATTCGCAAAAAGAAAAGGAGTACTTGTGGCACCTTAGAGACTAACCAATTTATTTGAGCATAAGCTTTCGTGAGCTACAGCTCACTTCATCGGATGCATACTGTGGAAAGTGTAGAAGATCTTTTTATACACACAAAGCATGAAAAAATACCTCCCCCCACCCCACTCTCCTGCTGGTAATAGCTTATCTAAAGTGATCACTCTCCTTACAATGTGTATGATAATCAAGGTGGGCCATTTCCAGCACAAATCCAGGGTTTAACAAGAACGTCTAAGGGGGGGGTGGGGGTGGTTGGAAAAAACAAGGGGAAATAGGTTACCTTGCGTAATGACTTAGCCACTCCCAGTCTCTATTCAAGCCTAAGTTAATTGTATCCAATTTGCAAATGAATTCCAATTCAACAGTTTCTCGCTGGAGTCTGGATTTGAAGTTTTTTTGTTGTAATATCGCAACTTTCATATCTGTAATCGCGTGACCAGAGAGATTGAAGTGTTCTCCGACTGGTTTATGAATGTTATAATTCTTGACATCTGATTTGTGTCCATTTATTCTTTTACATAGACACTGTCCAGTTTGACCAATGTACATGGCAGAGGGGCATTGCTGGCACATGATGGCATATATCACATTGGTGGATGTGCAGGTGAACGAGCCTCTGATAGTGTGGCTGATGTTATTAGGCCCTGTGATGGTGTCCCCTGAATAGATATGTGGGCACAGTTCGCAACGGGCTTTGTTGCAAGGATAGGTTCCTGGGTTAGTGGTTCTGTTGTGTGGTGTGTGGTTGCTGGTGAGTATTTGCTTCAGGTTGGGGGGCTGTCTGTAGGCAAGGACTGGCCTGTCTCCCAAGTTTTGTGAGAGTGTTGGGTCATCCTTCAGGATAGGTTGTAGATCCTTAATAATGCGTTGGAGGGGTTTTAGTTGGGGGCTGAAGGTGACTGCTAGTGGCGTTCTGTTATTTTCTTTGTTAGGCCTGTCCTGTAGTAGGTGACTTCTGGGAACTCTTCTGGCTCTATCAATCTGTTCTGATCTATCAGTCTGCTCTATCAATCTCGTCCCCTAACGCCCCTACTCTACTTGCGCTATATTGATGACATCTTCATCATCTGGACCCATGGAAAAGAAGCCCTTGAGGAATTCCACCATGATTTCAACAATTTCCATCCCACCATCAACCTCAGCCTGGTCCAGTCCACACAAGAGATCCACTTCCTGGACACTACAGTGCTAATAAACGATGGTCACATAAACACACCCTATACCGGAAACCTACTGACCGCTATTCCTACCTACATGCCTCCAGCTTTCACCCTGACCACACCACACGATCCGTTGTCTACAGCCAAGCTCTGCGATACAAGCGCATGTGCTCCAACTCCTCAGACAGAGACAAACACCTATAAGATCTCTATCAAGCATTCTTACAACTACAATACCCACCTGTGGAAGTGAAGAAACAGATTGATAGAGCCAGAAGAGTTCCCAGAAGTCACCTACTCCAGGACAGGCCCAACAAAGAAAATAACAGAACGCCACTAGCCGTCACCTTCAGCCCCCAACTAAAACCCCTCCAACGCATTATTAAGGATCTACAACCTATCCTGAAGGATGACCCAACACTCTCACAAATCTTGGGAGACAGGCCAGTCCTTGCCTACAGACAGCCCCCCAACCTGAAGCAAATATTCACCAGCAACCACATACCACACAACAGAACCACTAACCCAGGAACCTGTCCTTGCAACAAAGCCTTGCCAACTGTGCCCACATATCTATTCAGGGGACACCATCACAGGGCCTAATAACATCAGCCACACTATCAGAGGCTCGTTCACCTGCACATCCACCAATGTGATATATGCCATCATGTGCCAGCAATGCTCTTCTGCCATGTACATTGGTCAAACTGGACAGTGTCTAGGTAAAAGAATAAATGGACACAAATCAGATGTCAAGAATTATAACATTCATAAACCAGTCGGAGAACACTTCAATCTCTCTGGTCACGCGATTACAGACATGAAAGTTGCGATATTACAACAAAAAAACTTCAAATCCAGACTCCAGGGAGAAACTGCTGAATTGGAATTCATTTGCAAATTGGATACAATTAACTTAGGCTTGAATAGAGACTGGGAGTGGCTAAGTCATTATGCAAGGTAATCTATTTCCCCTTGTTTTTTCCAACCCTCCCACCCCACCCCACCCCTTAGACGTTCTTGTTAAACCCTGGATTTGTGCTGGAAATGGCCCACCTTGATTATCATGCTCATTGTAAGGAGAGTGATCACTTTAGATAAGCTATTACCAGCAGGAGAGTGGGGTGGGGGGAGGTATTTTTTCATGCTTTGTGTGTATGAAAAGATCTTCTACACTTTCCACAGTATGCATCTGATGAAGTGAGCTGTAGCTCACGAAAGCTCATGCTCAAATAAATTGGTTAGTCTCTAAGGTGCCACAAGTACTCCTTTTCTTTTTATAGTTAGGTTGACATAAACTGCCTTATGTTGACCCAACAGTGTGATATAGACACAATCCACACCCCTGAGCGATGTAGTTATACTGACCCAAACTCCTGGTGTAAACAGTACAGGAGGGCTTCTCCCATGGACACAGCTACCCTCTTAACTAAGCTCTACAGTGCCATATATATAGACAAGCCCTTCGGGTATGGCAGCTAAATACAAGGTGGAACAGACTGTTTAGCATAAATAATTAACAGGTATTTCAAGGGACCATTCAAGGTGAAGTGGGCCATTAACGGTGGGGGGAGCAGCTGACACTGACCTGCTGTGTGACATAGAACCACAGAAGGGACTGCAAGGGTGATCTAGTCTAATCTAACCCCCTGCCAAGATGCAGAATTTGTTGTTTCTTGTGCAAACCACTTCATCTTCATCGGATGAAGTGAGCTGTAGCTCATGAAAGCTTATGCTCAAATAAATGGGTTAGTCTCTAAGGTGCCACAAAAAGAAAAGGAGTACTTGTGGCACCTTAGAGACTAACCCATTTATTTGAGCATGAGCTTTCGTGAGCTACAGCTCACTTCATCGGATGCATGCCGTGGAAACTGCAGCAGACTTTATTTATACACAGAGAATATGAAAAAATACCTCCTCCCACCCCACTGTCCTGCTGGTAATAGCTTATCTAAAGTGATCATCAGGTGGGCCATTTCCAGCACAAATCCAGGTTTTCTCACCCTCTGCCCCCCCACACAAATTCACTCTCCTGCTGGTGATAGCCCATCCAAAGTGACAACTCTTTACACAATGTGCATGGTAATAAAGTTGGGCCATTTCCTGCACAAATCCAGGTTCTCTCACCCCCTCACCCCCCTCCCAAAAACCACACACACAAACTCACTATCCTGCTGGTAATAGCTCATCCAAAGTGACCATTCTCCCTACAATGTGCACAAGTCCTCCTGTTCTTTTTGCCAATACAGACTAACACGGCTGCTACTCTGAAACCTGTCACTTCGTCTTTGTGCCTCTACTTCCCCTCCCAACTTTTGGCTGCCTTGGCTATTTAGACTGCAAGCCTTTGGGGCAAGGATTGTCTTTTAGGATGTGTCTGTACTACACCCAGCAGTATGGGGCCCTGATCTCATTTGGGGCATCTACAATACCACAAGCAAACAGTAATTTCAGATGTATAAAAAGGCCATTCAGGGGAACAAAATGGACAATAGCAAAAATGATGCAGTACCTTGTTCTTGCCAGCAGCCAGGGCTGGGGGGCTACACTAGTCCATGCACTTTGGAAGAAGGAGCAACAGTATAAGAAGCAAACAACCAGGAGCCTAATCCAAAACCCGTGTTGTTGGTAAGTGGAAAACTCCCAACCCCTGTAATGGCCTTTGATTCGCATCCTAGAGAAAATAGGGATTATTCATCAAAACTTGGACACAAAATTTCATTGTCGGGGGAAACAAATAGAAATGTTGATGTGTCAACAATGTTTGAATGGAAAGATATGAGGAGAACTGCGTGCCCAGCAAAACTGTTCCCGATGGTCTGTTTTCTAGGTAAGGCCCTAGGAAGGAGAAGACATACTGAAGGAAACTCTCACAGACTTCACATTTAAAGGTAATTCTTGTGAAGTTGGATTATGAAGAGACTCCCTGCTTAAAGAACTACCTTGAAATTCCAGTATGGACAGGCCAAACAGCAGCAACGCAAATCAAGATCCTCCTGCGTCAGGGTTTCAGCCAGACACCTGCCAGTGGCAGGAAAGGATTCCCCCCGCCCCCTACGATATACTCTGGGAGGATTTCTTTGTCATGTCCTTTCTCTGAAGCATCTGGAGATGGCAACGGCTGGAGATGGGACATTGTACGGTAAGGGCCAGGGCTCTGAGCGCTTTCTTGCTCTGGTGCTTGGCTGGCTGTTCTTGCCCGCCCCACATGCCCAGACTGATCACCAGATATGGGGTCAGCAAGGAATTTTCCCTCAACTCAAATTGGCAGTGACCTGGGAAAGAGGTTTCACTTTCCTCTGCAGCGTGGGGTACGGGTCGCTTGCCAGGATTATCTGGGTATATCTCACTTCATCGTTTTCCTGCCATTGCAGAGGTCTCCGGCACTGGTGCACCTCAGTCCCTGCCATGCGCTCTGCCTGTGGCACATAATCCGCTTGTCTCCTGTGGGCTGTGATACTTTGGTCTCATTTTGGTTGTTGGGTTCTTGTGTGGAGGAGGCTGGGTGGGGCTGGTGGGCTCTGCTATGCAAGAGGTCAGACTGGATGAGCCGTGGTCCCTTCTGGCCTTAAATTTTATGACTGTCACATGACTGGAAACACCAGATCATGAGTCTGCAAAGCAGCCTAGTTACAATGGTGGAGGAAATGAGTTCTAGCACAAAAGAAAAGGCTCTCCAAGAAGGAAAGGTGTTAACAGTGGTTTTGGTGGGATTGTTACGGCAGGTGACACTTAGGGTTGCCAGGAGTCCAGTTTTGACCAGAACACCTGGGACCCTGGCAGCTCTGGTCAGCACCCCTGACTGGGCCGTTTAATGTCTGGTTGGCGGGGCTGGCAGGCTCCCTACCCGATTTTGTGCGGCTCCTGGAAGTGGCCGGCATGTCCCTCCGGCTCCTAGGCGGAGGTGTGACCATGGGGGCATTGGCCAATGGGAGCTGCGGGGATAGCGTGTGCAGGCAGGGGAAGCGCCCAGACCCCTATGGCTGCACCTCCACCTAGGAGCCGGAGAGACATGTCAGCCACCCCAACCCCCTGCCCGAGGCCTGAGCCCCCCCCCACACCCAAACTCCCTCCGGGAGCCCGCACCCCCTCATGCACCTCCAGCTCTGAGCCCCCTCCTGTACCCCAAACTCCTCATCCCTGGCAGCACCCCCAGCTGGAACCCTCCTCCCCTCCCCCTCCTGTACCCCAACTCCCTGCCCCATCCCAGAACCCCCTACCACACTCTGAATCCCTCACCCCCAGCCCAGAGCCCCCTCCTGCACCCCAAGCCCCTCATCCCCAGCCCCACCCCAGAGCCTGCACCCCCAGCTGGAGCCCTCCTCCCCTCCCCACTCCACCCCAACCCCCTGCCCCAGTCCAGCGAAAATGAGCAAGTGAGTGAGAGTGGGGCAGAGTGAGCAGGGATGGAGTGAGCAGGGGCCAGGCCTCAGAGAAGGGGGTGGGCCTCAGGGAAGGGGCGGGGCAAGGGTGTTCGGTTTTCTGCAATTAGAAAGTTGGCAACCCTAGTGACACTAGATGGGTCTGAGGGACTTATGGGTCTTCAACGCTGCTCTACAGGGCTCTTTGAAGCTAGCAGGTTCCACTCTGTCACCCAGAGACCTGCCAACTGTTGTCAGAATAGGAGCTGAACTCAGACAGAGGACCCCAGTCCCCGCTGATTGGCAGAACACAGGGGGTCCTGATTGGTCCACAGCCCCTATTTAAACCCAGCACAAGGAGGATTTGATCCACCACCTTACTCTTGACTGTGTGCCTTGTGTTTCCTGCTTCCCTGGCTTGACTTCCTGGTATCTTGGCCTGGCCTAACTCTGGTTACTGATCTGTGTTTCTGCCCTCAAGTTTGTTTTCTGCTTCTGATCTCCTGGTAACCTGACCCTGTGTGCCTCCTGACACTCAACTCTCTGTTTGTGCTGTAGCCTATCCTAGACTCTGACTTCCTGGTGTCTGAGCTGGCCTGATTCCTGCTTTGACCAGACTACCCATGTCCTGCTCGTGACAGCGTCTTCCAAACGATTTTTCTTAGTATTCGAGCAAGTTTTGATTCCTGGGGGAAGACATAATTTATGCAAGATTCACTGTAGAGGCAGCTGTGTGAACAGCACAGGAGAGTATTCTGGAGTCAGAGTTGCTCCCTGGGACCCTGGCATTGGTGTTGGCCTGAGAGACCAGGCAGAAGTGATGTCTCTGCATGCTGTTTGACCATCTCTATCCCAGGACTTTTGCGTGTGTGTGATCAAATACACAAATTCTTCTTCTAAGGCAGTGGTTTTCAAACTCTTTTTCTGGGGAGCCAGTTGAAGAAAATTGTTTTTGCCCATGACCCAATGGAGCTGGAGATGAGGAGTTTGGGGTATGGGAGGGGCTCAGGGCTGTGGCAGAGGGTTGGAGTGTGGGGGTGAGAGCTGCGGGGTGGGGCCGGGAATGAGGGGTTCAGAGTGTGGGAGGGGGCTCTGGAGTGGGGCAGGGGGTTGGCGTTCAGGAGGGGGTCAGGGCTCTGGGATGGGGGTGCAGGTTGTGGGGTGGGACTGGGGATGAGGGGTTTGGGGTGCAGGTTGGGGTTCTGGGTTTCGGGGGGGTGCGGGATTGGGGCGTGTATTTACCTCCAGCAGCTCGGGGTGCAGAGGCAGGCTTCGTGCCTGTCCTGGCACCGCGGACCGTGCTGCGCCCTGGAAGCGGCCAGCAGCAGGTCTGGCTCCTAGGCAGAGGCGTGCAAGCGTCTCCGTGTGGCTCTCGCCCACAGCTCCCATTGCCTGGGAACCAGTGCGAAGCCGGTGCTCGGGACGGGGCAGTGGGCAGAGCCCCGTGGCCCCCCTGCCTAGAAACCGGACCCACTGCGGGTCGCTTCTGGGGCACAGCGCGGTGTCGGAGCAGGTGGGCAGTCGCCTGCCTTAGGTGGGCAGCACCGCCGACAGGACTTTTAACGTCCCGGTCGGCGGTGCTGACCAGAGCCACTAGGGTCCCTGGGTGCTGAGCAAGACGACCCAAACTTTGAAAAACACTGTTCTAAGGAAACCTGTGACACAGAGGCTGTGTCCCCGCTGCAGCCCGTCTAAGCGCCGGTGTGGACAGCGCTGTGTTGGCGGGAGAGCTTCTCCTGCTGACATAAGCTGGCAGGAGAGCTCTCTCCCATCCGCTTACAGCAGCTACGTTAGTGATCTTACAGCGGCGCAGCTGCATCAGTGCAGGCAGCTGTGGGGCTGTAATCTCTCTACCGTTGCCGTGCCACCCTAGACTGTGTGGCTGTATGTAAATAAAACAAGTTACACAGCGAATATACCTCGCCTCTTCCATGGGGACTCTGGCCAGCAAGCCCCCAGATGCCCGCTACTGCTCATCAGAGGTGCTGGAATGGCACACAAGTACCAGAAGGGCAACAGCCCAGATGTAGAATTGCCCAGGATTTGGGCAAACACGTAGGACCTGCACTACGCCAAATCACTTTATAAACAGGTGCCTACAAAGCAGGGAAACGCATGGCCTGAGATGGCTTTTCCCCAAGGGGGCGTGCAGGACTGGGTGGAAGTTTCTCCCATACCAGGCTAACAGCAGGGTTAACATGGGGTGAGGGTGATGGTTTTCATTTCCCCGCAGGAAGTGGGTCTCAGCTTGCTGAAGATTTTTAACCAGCTGTTCTCTGGGTAGAGTGAGAAGAGCTGATCAGAAAGGAGGTAAAGAAAGAAGCTACAACTGCAATAAATAGCTAATAAAATGATGCCCAGCTGAGCTGCAGGTGCCATACAGAACAGACCTCCGAGCACAAGCCAAGCTGTAACAAGCGACTTGAAGTCAGGTGGCTCAGAAGAAGCAGAAGGCTTGGACGTGAGCTGCGACTGAAATCTTCTACTGAGGCGCAAATCCCAGGACTGGGGGAGGAAGCCGCCACCGGGCCATGACGGCAAAACAAGGGTTTGCAGCAGTGCCCACAGGAAAGTCTTTGGCTGGCGTATGTTCTGCGTGCACAGACTTCTCATGCCAAAGGGTTTGAATAGCAAATTCTGGTCATAAACCTGGCCCAGATGCAAATGGGTTAAATCACCTCCTAGGGAGCTGCCTTTGCAGGAAAGGGACCTCACCCAGAACACTGAGATGGTGTCACATGAGTGCACGGGGTCTGTTAGACACATCAGCTGGGTGGGTCCACACACATAGGAAGAGACTGGAGAAAGGGAGGGGCAGAAGATGGCAGTGGCAGATGTCATATGGGTGGGACTGGCCCATGCCGTAAGAACTGGGAGAAGTAAGACTTGGACTTTGCCTGGGCTCCTATGAAATGAACAAGAGACTTTTCCTACTGACTCACGGGGAATAAAAACATTGGGGGAAGCCACAACTACTCCACAGGGCACTGTGTCCACTTGTAGGGCTGGCAGTGCCCCATATAGAGGTCACTGAGCCTGCTACAGCCTTGGCTATGAGAGGCTCTTGCTTTTAGATGCAGGGGGGCCAGGTTCAGTTCCCCACCAAGAGGTTTGCTGAGGAGGCAAGAGCTAAAATCTTCATCATCCGTCACTGGGGTTTGGCAGGTTCCGCAGGGTATAGGAAGCTGCAAGCTCAGCACTGTTGGGCTGGTACTGCCTTTTGGAGCGAGTCTGTAGCCCTCAGGGTTGCAGAGATAAACTTGAAGATGTGAGTGACACCCCAAAGATTCAAAACTCAAAGAAAAAGAGCTTTTCAGAACTCATGATTCTGGGGGGAACCTGACTCATGATTGAGTCGCCAGCGAGACGAGGGACCCTTAAACTTGTTGCGGTGACCTCACTCCTTGCCAAGGTAACATGCTACATGAAAATACAGGTATCTGAGTGGTGACATCACACCACGAAATCATGCACCGTCACTCTCCCAGACATGGGGACATCACTGGTATGCAGCGAGGCAAGATGTAAGAGCCACCTCTTTGGGCCCTGCACAAGAGCACGGGGGGACATACATCAATGTGCAAGAGCAGCCCGAGGGCAGGGTGGACACATACAGAAAGAGAACATGGACCCGAAGGCAGTGTTGTCTGGTGGCTAGAGCACTGGACTGAGACTCAGGAGACCTGGGTTCTATTCCCAGCTGCTACTAAGTTACTTCCCTGCTCTGTGCCTCAGTTTCCCCATCTGTAAAATGGGCATGATGGCACTGACCTGCTTTGTAAAGCACTATGAAAGCGACGGATGAAAAGTGCTTGAAAAGAGCTCAGGATGATTATCACCAGTGACTCAATAATGTTGCATCACAGCCCCTTTTAACCTCACCACCACCACATCCACATCGCAGTGATCTGCAGGCCCTGGGGATGGGGCGCATGCCAAGGCTGTCTGACTCTTAAATTCACAGTGAGCCCAGAAACAGCAGAACAAAGCACAGGTGCCAGCTCTGCAACATGCTGCTTCCCTGCCAGGGAAGACATTCCATTTGCAGATTTCAAGGTCAGACGGGACCATTGTGATCTTCCAATGTGACCTGCACAGAGCAGGGAAGCCCGTCAGTGATTCCTGCATTGAGCCAGAGGTGAAAGTAAGCCGGTCCGGTCCGGTCCAGCGTACCGGCAAGAGCTGGTACACCACCGACTGTACCGGCTTCCCCAGGCCAGCGATTTAAAAGGCCTGGGGCTCCCAGCAGTGGCCGGAGCCCCGGGCCCTTTAAATTGCCACCAGAGCCCCGCTGCCAGAGCCCACGGGTAGCAGAGGCAGCCGGGAGCCCCAGGGCTTGGGCGGTGATTTAAAGGGCCTGGAGGAGGGAGCCCTGGGCCCTTTAAATTGCCGTCAGAGCCCCGCTGCCAGAACCCTTTAGTAGCAGCTATGGCCAGAGCCCCAGGCCCTTTAAATTGCCGCCTGAGCCCCCCCCCCCGGCTCCCGGCCGCCTCTGCAGCTGGTATCTCCAGCAGTGATTTAAAGGGCCCAGACCTCCCAGCCACCACTACCGCAGCCAGAGCCCCACGCCCTCTAAATCTCAATTTAAAGGGCCTGGGGATTTAAAGGCCCTGCCCCCTTCGGATTGAGGCCCCACCCCCCTGCTCAGGACTCCTGCATAGGAGTAAGTCCTTTAAGGTTTCAGAGTAGCAGCCGTGTTAGTCTGTATTTGCAAAAAGAAAAGGCGTACTTGTGGCACCTTAGAGACTAACCAATTTAGTCTCTTAAATTACTTTCATCCCTGCATCAAGCCCGTATCTTGTGGCTGGGCTAGAGCAGAGCTTTCGGAAAGCCAGCCAGGCTCCCTTTAAAGACTCCACGCAAAGCAGTTTCCCACGTGAGGCCGGAATCCATTCCAGTGGTTAATTCACCTCATAGTTAAAAAGTCACAGCTTGTTTCTAATTCAACCTTTGGATTTTTCATTAGGCTGTTCAAACCCCTCTTTCTGCAAACATCTGCTTTGCCTCAGGCCATTGTGATGATTGTATAACATGAATGTTGAACACACAACCAGGATGGGCCCAGACTGGGAGCGCTTTGGGGTAGGGGACCACCTCTTTGTTCTGCCCCTCAGAGGCCCCGAGCCAGGACTGGGGCACCTAGGGGCTATTGCAGTACAGATAATAAATAAAAATAAAGGTGACTTCTCTCTTGACAAAGACAGTTTAGCAATTCGAGCAGAGGCCTGGAAGTTCTGGCCCTGGGCCGGCCATAATAGTCCAGTATCCTGTTTTCCAGCAGTGACAAGTGCCATCGTCCAGGCTCAGCATCTGGCAGTCAGAAGCTAGGGACACCCAGAACATGGGGTTACTTCCATGACCATCTTGGCTAATAGCCATCGATGGACTTATCCTCCGTGAACGTTATCAAATTCTTTTTTGAGCCCACGTATACTTTTGGCCTTCACAACATCCCCCGGCAACGAATTCCACAGGCTGACCTGTGCTTTGTGTGCAGAAGTACTTCCTTTGGTTTGCTTTAAACCTGCTGCCTGTTAATTTCATCGGGTGACCCCTGGCTCTTGTGTTATGCGAAGAGAGAAATAACACGTCCCTGTTCGCTGTCACTGCACTGGTCATGATTTTATAGACCGCTATCCCAGCCCCACTTAGTTGTCTCTTTTCTCTGCTGACCAGTCCCAGTCATCGTAATGTCTCTTTTTATGAAAGGTCTCAGAGCAGCAGCCGGGTTAGTCTGTATTCACAAAAAGAACAGGAGGACTTGTGGCACCTTAGAGACTAACACATTTATTTGAGCATGAGCTTTTGTGGGCTACAGCTCACTTCATCGGATGCATCTGCTCGAGTTTTTTCATGAAGTTGAGAGATTTCCACTCCATACGGCTAAATTCAGTGCCTTGCATAATGACAGGTTTCCTTTCCTTTTCTTTTTATGGAAGTTATTCCATCCCATAATCATGTTATTACCCTGCTCTGTCCCGTTTCCAGTTCTAATAGATCTTTTTGGAGATGGGGCGACCAGCAGTGCCCACAGTATACTAGGCTGGGGGGCGTACCATGGATTTATATGGTGGCATTGTTGTAGCATGACCCTGCCCTTTCTATACACTGGGGAGAATGCATCCGATGAAGTGAGCTGTAGCTCACGAAAGCTTATGCTCAAATAAATTGGTTAGTCTCTAAGGTGCCACAAGTACTCCTTTTCTTTTTGCAAATACAGACTAACACGGCTGCTACTCTGAAACCTGGGGAGAATGAGTCTTTCCTGCCTCTGCCTTGGGCAGAGGGATTTTCTGGTGGGACATAGGAGCTAAATCCAGGATCCCCAGGCTGCTCACAAATTTCTCCTTCCCAACCAGCATGGCTGAGGGCTCCAGTTACCTCCTCCCCAGCTTTATTTTCCACCTGAGGGGCTGAGACCAATTTTACCCCCCCAGGGTTCAGTACCCAGCCTTTAATTGCGACTCGCTTTCAGCTCAATATCACAGAACAATCTTCCCTTTATGCTGCCTCGAAACCGGCAGAGCACAGAGCCGGCCCCTTTTCTAAAGCCAAGTGGGCTCTCACAGGAGCCCAGCGTGACACAGCACATCCAAGCACACAGGGGCCCGTTTGTGTCCCAGCCCTGCCTTTCGCCAGCAGGGGCCAAGCCAGCTTATCAGTGATCGGGTTTCCTTTGAAAGGCCCTTTTCCCAGGAGCTTGGAATGTGGAATCTGAGCAAGGTCGGCTGAAAGCAGAGCTGGACTGTGCTTGGGGTACTTGTCGGGGGCGGGGGGGGGGGAGGCCCTGTATCAGTCTGCCCTGGCAAGGGGACTGCTCTCCCTCCATCGTTAACCACCCTAGCTGAGAAAGCCTGGTTAGCGTAGTGATGGTGGGGAGTTCTGCCCCTCCTTTAAGTAAGGTGACCCCCCCACCCCGTGAAATAACGAGACATCTTCTCCCAGAATTTCAGGTCTTTCCAGGACCCAGTGAGCCTCCCAGACAGGGACAGAGCTAGAGTAAGAGCAGAGCAATCCCTCTGGCCGTGTCCCCCAGAAGAAATCACTTTAGCCAGTGCTCCAAATGCAGCATTGCCAAACCCCCCCCCGTTCAAAAATCCTGAGTCAGGCTCACCAAAAATCCCAAGATTATGTATAAATAATAGATTTGGGGTTCTTTTTATTTAGCCTTCTGCTTTTGGGGCCTTTAGGGTGCACCGGGGTCACATGTTGAAGCTTTCTCCACAGCCCTGAGGGCCAGAAAGTGACTTTTTCTTTAAGAATGAAGGCTGAAATCATCACGTCTCCACCTGACTCCAGGAGCTGGGGCTTTAAGGAAAACAAGAATCATCATGAGACTCATGACAAAAATCAGGGGAGTTGGCCACACTGCAAATGCAACTGTGGCACTAGAGTTTAGGGTAAGCAAAGAACCTGTGGGTTTTTCTAGAGCACCTTCCAAGCCAGCTGCAACGCCAGGACACTTCACGGAGTTGACAAGCAGCCGATGAAGAGGGAGCAAGGCGTCTGCAGTGAGAGCTGGAAGATCCAGGAATTTACTACCAGTGAAAGACTCTGCAACATCCCCTAGGCAGCCTGCAATTGTCCATTCCTAGCAGGGTGTTAGTCACCATCAGAGACCCCCCAGTTCTGGTGGTAGGCAGGGCTGGCACGTCAGCCTTGAGCCCAGCCATCAGGGAGTAGAGGGAGTTATTTTGCACCGATTCAGAAGCCAGTTGTAGGATTCCAGATTTAGATCTGGTCTCAAAAGCTCCACTGGGCCGTAGCAAGCCCCAAGTTCTGGGCTGCTCCCCGTCATGCAGGGCTGAGCTCCATGGGAAAGACGCACTGGGCGAACATAAAATGTGAATTTCAACTTGTGCCAAAGATCAGGGGGGAGAGGCCTATTTCTGCATAAGAGGGGCTTTGTGTGGTTTAGGGGAATTCAGCTAGAAACTGGACTAGCTAAACTGATCTCACACTGAAATGACGTCCACGCAGCCCCTCACACCAGTTCCTATATTGATTTGAAAGCACATTCCCCTTTATGCCCATGCAGCTTCCTCCGACAGCCACACCCTCAGTCGCGTTCGCAAAGCGCAGGCTTGGTTGGAGGTAGAAAATCAACCATTGGGGTCGGTGGGTGTTTTATTTTAAAGCCACAGACATTGATGCTGGTTACGGGATGGGGCTGGGACATTAGCTTGGGATGTGGGCGACCGGCGTTCAGTTCCCTGCTCCAGTCACATCTAAACTCCAATTTTAGGCATTTCTGTGAGCCACAAAGTCCCCCTCAGCCTAACCCTGTAGGTGCCTCAGCTCCCTCAGCACCTACAGTTCTGCCGTAAGCGTGTCCTCGGTGCCGGTGTTTCTGCCTCCAGGTGTGCACACAGCTGTCTCCCATCAGCGCCCTGGCATGATCTACGACTGACCCAGGGACAGACGGTTGTCCAGCTGCCTACCTTGCCTGCAGGGCCTGATCCGGCAGATGTGCTCAGAGGTTAACGCCACACAAAACGGCAGAGGAGGAAGACCCCTATTCAGATCCTCTCTCTTCTTCAGGCAGAGGGGGGAACTGAACTGGGCTCTGCCAGGTCCTGGGGGTGTACCCTAACCCCTGGGCTAACGCTTGTCAGGGAAGTGCTCCTCTTGCTCCAAGATGTGGAGTTAAGCAAGCACCTAATGCGCGCTTGCAAGAAACAGCTTGGGGTGTTTGCAAAATGTTCTAGAGTCAGAGCATTCAGGAGTCACTTCGAGAGGGGCAGTTCTAGACCGTTCGTTAAACCCCTCAGGCTCCGGCAGATCACTCTGGGCACAGGGCCTGGCCTGGGGGTGGGGGTGGGGGCGTTGTTTAAGGCACAAGCCAGGCCATTCTTTTCCCCTGGCACAATGTGTTCCAGAAGCAGAACATGATCTAAAGGGGGGGGTGGGATTCCTACAGCCCCCCCACACCCCCTCATCATGCCCTGCGAGGTTCTGATCATGGCTGCAGACAGAAACCGCTTTGGGCTGCGCGCTCAGGGCTAGTGTGGGGGACGCATGCAGAATAGGACAAAGAGGCAGAATAGGACAAAGAGGTAACTCAGGCTGCAGGAAGGAAGCAGGGCAGGGGCAGGGGCAGGTGCAGGGCTGGGAGGCTCCCACATCAGCCTCAATCCCATTGGACAGGCACAGCCCAAGTAAGGCCACCCCCCCAGCTTCGCAGCCCCTATAAGATGCCCGGAGGTCTGGCACCACTGGCTGAGTACGAGAAGGGGTCTAGATCGCCTAGTGCTCCTGGGGAATGTCTGCTGAAGAGAAGAGACCTGATTCCTGGCCGGTGGGACTGCAGCTGAAGAGCCCCCCATATGTAAGTGATGGATCAGGCGCTGGATGGGGGGGCGGGTGACAGACTGATCCTTGGGGAGAGGCATTTGGGGAGCACGGGGGCGCTCCTCCTCCTCCCGCTGCTGCCAAATAAAGCCAGGCTGGGCTATCAGTGCAGCTGCATTTGGTCCTGGGAAGCCTGGTCCTTCCCATGCCCCAGCCCCAACGTGCCCTCAGCTGGGTGGGGAAAAGGAGCACAAAACACCTGCTAGCCCCCTCCCAGGGGGCAGAGAAATTTGAGGTGGGATGGGGAGATGCCCAAGCACTGTAGGTGAGAATCAGCCAGGGGGAGAAGTCAGGGGAAAGGGGTCAGGACCAGGGAGGGTACAAGGGTAACGTGGCCGGAAAAGCATGAGAGGCTTGAGAAGGGACATAGCCCAGTACAGGGGGTGACGGTGAACCAGGAGAGGAGGGGGACGACCTATGAACCTCCCTCCACACACTGGAGCCCACAGACTCTGAGCAAGAGGCAGGCTGGTCCCCCAGCCCCGCACGGAGGGGCCTATGCTGGGTGCCCGGCTCCAGCCACCCTCGGCTGTGGCTCCTTCGCCCCTCGGCTAGCGCAGAGAGGCACCAAGCCAGCTTGCAGTTAAGGAAACCCCCATCATGCTGATGGCAGAGACGCCGATCTCCGCTCGGGCATGTGCGGGCGCCACGAGTCAAGCCTGCCCAGAACGGCTTCCCTCTCTCCTTCCTTGGCCACAGCGGTCCCTGGGTTCCTTCAGCAGCATCCTCCCAACAAAGGCCTGTGCGTTAAGGATGAGGTGGGTTACTCCGGATGGGGCTGCTGTCCAGCCAGCACTCAGAACAGGGTGCTAAGACTCCTGGGTTCTATTCCTCACCCGAGGGAAGGCGTATGGTCCAGTGGTTTGAACAGAGAACTAGGCCTCAGGAAGCTTGGCTTCTGCTCCTGGCTCGAGGAGGAGATGGTGCTCCACGGATGAGCACAGGAGCTTAGAGGCAGGACTCTTGGGTTCTCTTCATAGCCTGAAGGGAGCAAGATCTAGTGGTTAGAGCAGGGACCGGAGATCTTGGCTTCTGTACCTGGCTCTGCTGAAGTTTTGCTGAGAAGTGCTCTCAAAGTTCAGACCCCCTCTCTGTGGCTCAGTTTCCCCACCTCTCGGCAGCTAGTAGCCCAGCAGGACCACTCCAGCTCCGGAGGGAATCAGATTTGTCTCAAGTGTCACGTTTAGGTTCCTTTAAACATCCTACGAAGCTCAGCCGATGAGAGCGGGCTACAAGGGAAACGGGAGTTGCGGCAGCATCAGAAGCCCAGATAGCACTTCCGTGGCCTGGCGCAGGAGAGAGAAATTGTCTGGAAGCAAAGGGACTGTGAATTTCCACAGCAGTTTCCATCCAGGCTGCTCCTGGCACTTTACCACCACCCCTTCTCTTAGCCTCATACCCTCCAACAGGCAGGATTATAGCCCCCATTCATAGGCGCTGAGGTGAGCAGAGTATGAATGGGGCAGAGACCATCTCCTTGTACAACACTGAGTGCAGCAGGGGCCCAGTCCCCAGCTCTAGGCACTGCCGTAATACACCTCACAACGGGCAGAAGTAGGTCTGACGTTACAGACCCCAGGCCCCTTCCAATAGCCAGCTGGGAAGGGAGCTGTCATGGCCCCTCCAGTCCCCTGGCCCCTCTGCCAAGACGGGACCATTGCCTGGGGTGGTTCCGTGCTGGGCTGAGACTTGCCAAGTTCACTTCACACATGGGCCACCAAGTGGCAGCAGCTTCCCGGTGCCACCACGCTAGGCTGGATGTTGAATTGGTGCTGTGGCAGCAATGGGCTCTACAACCCAGGAAAGAGCGAAGTCCGGCCCATGCCGAGGTTGGCTGGCAGCAGCTGGGAATCCGGCCTGCTGCAGAGTGGGCCTCTTGGACCAGATAGCTCCGGCCATGGGATCCTTCTCAGCACACCCCCTGTCTGCAGCATGCTGCCCAACACTCTCCCTCTTCCTCAGACCTTCCACTCCAGCCTGGAGATGCAGGGGCCTCCTCCCTCCAGCCACAAGCTGGTGATCATGACCGTGGGGGCGGTCGCGGTCCTCACCGTCAGCATCGTAGGGGTCCTCGTGGCAACATATCTGGGGCGAGCTACCTGCATCCAGGTACAGGGAGGGGATTGCAGGGGGATGTGTTGGGCCTGGCTCCCTGTGCAGGAAGGAAGGGAAATCTGAAAGGAGAGGAGAGGGGCAGGGGGTCCCTAGCTGAGCAGATCAGTTTGCTCCAGGCTAGCAGGGGAGAACAAGGAGGGGAGGGCGACTGGGAGGAAAAGTAGCTAACAGGGGGATGTCTCTTGGTGACCAGTCAGTGGGGATTGGCCCATCCCCCTGTTCCCTCTAATCCAGTCTCCTTCCCTTTCCCTCCCTCTTCACCCTGCTCAAGCGAGATGCCTATGGCTACCTGCCTACACAGGTGAACGTCCAGAACGAAGCGTCGCTGCTCTTGGCTCTCAGCGAGCTGGGAGAACAGGGGGTCGCGCCAGGGATAACCTGCGACCTGAGAAACGTGAGTACAGTGGGTTTTGGGTGCCAGGGAAGATGTGGGTGTCCATCATGCATTGCAGGGGTCCCTTCCACACCAAGGCCCCCTCTGCTTCGCCAACAGCCTACACAGGACTACCACTGAGAGGCAGCCACCTCTGGGGTGGGACACAGTGGAGGGCGAACAGCCCACAACAATGCGACCGAGAGCTGAGAACCAGGTGTGAGAGAAAATCCCACCCCTGATCGGGCTGCAGAATAGGATGATCCCAGCTACGACTGGCTGCCTCCTACCCAGAATGCCAGGGGGGGTGTAATGAACACAGTCCTTGCTCGGTGGGAAGTCTCCACAGCAGCTGCGGACAATGGACGCAGCGGAGGCCAGCAGGACAGGCTCCATCGCCATCTGCTCTGGTGTCTCCTCCCCAATGCTTATGCTTCCCAGCTGCATCAGGGCAGTGCCAGGGCCAGGCTAACTCCTGCCATGAGCACAGATCAGCAGGGAAAGTCCCATGTGCTCTGGCCCAGGGAGGAAGCACACACGAAGCACCAGCCTGTCCCCAGCTCGATCCAGCGCTGTGGGATTAAACACTTCACCTCCCTGCCTAGGGGCAGGAGCTCCCTTGCTGCACCACCCTAACAGCGCCCCAGCCACGAAGCCCTGCCCAGAGGCTACTACAACAGGCTTTCACGGTGGGTTGCTCTTGCTTTCCCCCCTCCCAGCACCTGATGGTGTACCACGGACAGCCAGAAGGGTGTGTGGCCCGGAAGATGGAACCCTCCGACCAGCTGCCATCCTGCCAGGAGCTGGAAAGCTACTTCCAGGCTGTATTGGTAAATAACCGCCCAAGAGATGCTGCAGCTGCCCCCCTAACACCTTCCCCCCCATCAGACAGGGCCCCTCAAATCCAGCCAGTCTCTGGGGGTGGGGTGACACTCCTGCTCAGCGGGGATCTGATAAGAGCAGAGGCCAAAGGTGGCTGGCCTGCAAGAGAAGCGTTTCCCCCTCCCCTCTGACTGACAATGGCACTGCCTAGCCTGCAGAGATACTGACTTGTACACCAGAGGCCTACACTGAGCCCGGGCTGGAGCGCCGAGGTAGCCATCATTCCCCTTCTCCTCTCCAGCGATAAGAATAGCCAGGCTGGATCAGACCCAAGGTCCATCTAGCCCCCTATCCTGCCTCGCCACAGGGACTCCAGAATAAAAGTGAGACCCCTGCAGCAGGCAGCAGTGGGATGGCCTCCCCCTCCCCACGTTAAGGGCTCACCCTGATCCCTACCAGAGCCTGACTTCAGTCCTGAAGCTTCAGGTTTTATCTCCCACCCACCGTTTCAACTGTTCTAATGCTAACAGTCAGCCAGATCCCGCTCTCCAGCCAGCCGTGCAGGACAGTGCTGGAGTCCGGGGAAGGAGGGCAGTGGCCCAAGGAGGGGAGTGGCAGGGAAAGGAGCCCAGTGGCCCAAACCTGGGTAGCTCTGCCATTGCAATTCCATTTACATGTGGCGGGAGGCAGAGGAGCTGGAACCACAGCCTCACCACTGCCCGCCAAAGGACTTTCTCCACGGATCAGCCACAAGGCAGCCAGGTGCTGAGGCTGAGACGTGCCAGCCCTGCGGCACAGGCTAGAAAAGTATCCCGCTGGGTCAGAAGGGGCTGAACGATGGCAATACTAGGCCCAGGTACCCCCACCCTTACACGCCTGCTGAGCATGCTCTGGTGCAGGTTAAAGGAGCTCAAAAGCAAAGCGGGATTGGGGGGGGGGCACAGGCTGCAGGAAAGATGAATCTTTCTCTGGGCAGCAGGTTGAGCCTGAAAGGGAACCACAGCATGGATAAGGCCCACAGGCAGAGCCTTCCCCCCCCTAAGAACCAGCAGGGCCTACTCGTCCGGACTTTTATTAAGCAATTGAGTGCTGGACCACAGGGGCCATGCCCAAACTGAAGGCACCTCCGTAGGCAGTGGCCCGGGGCAGCAGACTTAAGACGCTCTTTGGCTGACGTATCAAAGCCTCCCACTCAACTGTCTATGATCCCACTGCAGAGAAACGCCACACTGGGGATTACCTTGGATGTTCAGAGCATGGGGACCGGCTCCCTGGGCAGCCTGACCACTCTGCTGTGCAGCAACAAACCCACATATTTGATCACAGCCTTTGCCCGTAAGTAGCAAGATCCCAGGTGCAAGGCTCTCCAGGGAAATCGCTGTGCATGTTAACCAGCTTGGGGCAGGTGGAAAAGCCAAGTCTGCAGCCATGAAATAGACCCAGTTTTGCAAGACAGGGCTACGCAAACCTGTGTGAGCAGCCTCCGGAGACTGATGCTGGCCCTGCTAGCCACAGGCTCCATCTTCCCTAAAAGGGGCGTTGCCAGAGTTATTTGGCCAGCTGGACTCAAAAAGTTAATATAGGAGTGACATCACAGTGAGTTGCAGATTTGCCTGACCAAGTCCTGGGCCCTAGTTACATTGAAATGTCCTGTAAGGGGGATCCTGGACAGAGATGCAAAATTAGGAGTGCAGAACTAGGTCTAGGCATAACAAGTTCTCATTACTGTGTTGTCCACACACTTCTACAATAGCTGATTTGACAGCAGCAAAAGAATGGCAACCAATGCAAGCTCTGCTGGAATTAGCTAAAGGCTATTATTCCTTGGTCCGGCTGAGAGCTGCCCCATTTCATGCAGTGGTCTGCCTCTCTGGACAGTCCTACTCAGCAACTCAGGGTTAAGAGAGGATTCCCAGCTCAGTCACTTACTAGGACACACGAAAGAGGTAGTGGAACCCCAGTCCTTTGGGACACTCTAGAACTAGGCTGGTCAGAGCAATAGGGGGGCGACCGTGCACCGGCTGTGTGCCATCTCTTGTTTCTTCGCTAGTCTCTATGAAAACAACAAAACCCGTGACAGCAGCCTCTAAAAGAAACCAGCCTATCATGTTATGATGAGTGACACACACCCTGTGGTGGCAGAACAATCTGGGACATGCCCACTGGCTAGTCGGGCATATCTAAGAGCAGAGGTAGCGAGAGCTGATCAGCCATTTATGGCCCATCAGGGCAGAGGAGGGCTATTGCTTACTAAGCTCTTGATTTTGTGTCCACACAGCTTCCCCCAGGCATCACATAAGCATGGTTGCTTAGCAAGCCCAGAGCTCATGCAGGGAACACCAGACTGCAAATCCAGCTGTCCTGGCTTACTGTATTAATTCCAACTACATCCATGCGGGATGGCCACGCACACGTCTAAGAGTTTCTAGCCTTTGGTTCTATACTTTGGGGGAGAACCAACAAATAATAAGCATGGGATTCTGTATCACTGCTTTGCATGAGATAATCAGTAGCAATAAAATACAGAGATGTGACAAGTTGCCGAGTTACCCGTAGCATCAACATGTATCTAACTAATCAACTCAGAAGCAAAAGCCAGTCTGCAGAGATTCTTCATTCCGTTGTAATTCACATGGGTTTGGTGCCTCCTTAGCACCTTCTGTACCACTCGGTGGGGATACGAGGAAGATACATTAATGACTGACACAGTGATCAATAAAGAGCACCACAAAACAGCCTTTGTCTCAGTGTGGATAATTTCTGGTGCAGATAATATTTCCTAGCAAGCATTCTGCTGCGCAGGAGCGAAGGATTCCTGAGCAGAGCCTTTGGCTTTTAAATCTTTGAGACAGGGAGAGTCACCACTTGGGTATGTTCTCAGCAGCGGATGTAACGGGGGTTCTGTTGTAGCACATGGATTTTGAATGGGTGGGTTGAGGAGATAAAGTACACTGTGCCCTACAGTCCTTTAAAGACTACAGGCCAAGGCACTGGTGTCCTCACTGCTCCGCAGACGCAGCGAGGGAATCTCTATGTATTCTGCACTGCACCCGTATTCACCCAGAGGCTGTCTGGTCTGAAAGTAAAGCTCAGATAAGGCCATAGAAACATGATGGTGCCAGACTGCCTCTTGGAACTGCTGAGAGCTTGAAAGTGCAGCCAATCCATTTGCACTTCAGGGCTAGCGGGATGGGTTTTAAGTCCCGGTACATCACAGCCGGAGAGACAGTCCCTGCTGTTTAGGCCTGTATGAAACAATGAGCCTGGTACGGCTCAGCCAGAAGATATTTTTGGTGGGCAAGTTCACATGGCTGAATAAGTCTGAACAGGGAATTTCCAACACAGCTCTCATCCTGATCTGCAGGGCCATCTGCTGGTCCAGCCTTAGGCTTCCTTTAACATACCTAACTCCCACCCTGCAGGATCCCTTGCTACTCTATGGGAGGGGATTCATGAGAAAGCTTGTAGAGTTCTTAGCAAATAGAACGTGCTGAGGTAGAATCATAGAATCATAGAATATCAGGGTTGGAAGGGACCCCAGAAGGTCATCTAGTCCAACCCCCTGCTCAAAGCAGGACCAATTCCCAGTTAAATCATCCCAGCCAGGGCTTTGTCAAGCCTGACCGTAAAAACCTCTAAGGAAGGAGATTCTACCACCTCCCTAGGTAACGCATTCCAGTGTTTCACCACCCTCATAGTGAAAAAGTTTTTCCTAATATCCAATCTAAACCTCCCCCACTGCAACTTGAGACCATTACTCCTCGTTCTGTCCTCTGCTACCATTGAGAACAGTCTAGAGCCATCCTCTTTGGAACCCCCTCTCAGGTAGTTGAAAGCAGCTATCAAATCCCCCCTCATTCTTCTCTTCTGCAGGCTAAACAATCCCAGCTCCCTCAGCCTCTCCTCATAACTCATGTGTTCCAGTCCCCTAATCATTTTTGTTGCCCTTCGCTGGACTCTCTCCAATTTATCCACATCCTTCTTGAAGTGTGGGGCCCAAAACTGGACACAGTACTCCAGATGAGGCCTCACCAATGTCGAATAGAGGGGAACGATCACGTCCCTCGATCTGCTCGCTATGCCCCTACTTATACATCCCAAAATGCCATTGGCCTTCTTGGCAACAAGGGCACACTGCTGACTCATATCCAGCTTCTCGTCCACTGTCACCCCTAGGTCCTTTTCCGCAGAACTGCTGCCTAGCCATTCGGTCCCTAGTCTGTAGCTGTGCATTGGGTTCTTCCGTCCTAAGTGCAGGACCCTGCACTTATCCTTATTGAACCTCATCAGATTCCTTTTGACCCAATCTTCCAATTGGTCTAGGTCCTTCTGTATCCTATCCCTCCCCTCCAGCGTATCTACCACTCCTCCCAGTTTAGTATCATCCGCAAATTTGCTGAGAGTGCAATCCACACCATCCTCCAGATCATTTATGAAGATATTGAATAAAATCGGCCCCAGGACCGACCCTTGGGGCACTCCACTTGATACCGGCTGCCAACTAGACATGGAGCCATTGATCACTACCCGTTGAGCCCGACAATCTAGCCAGCTTTCTACCCACCTTATAGTGCATTCATCCAGCCCATACTTCCTTAACTTGCTGACAAGAATACTATGGGAGACCGTGTCAAAAGCTTTGCTAAAGTCAAGAAACAATACATCCACTGCTTTCCCTTCATCCACAGAACCAGTAATCTCATCATAAAAGGCGATTAGATTAGTCAGGCATGACCTTCCCTTGGTGAATCCATGCTGGCTGTTCCTGATCACTTTCCTCTCATGCAAGTGCTTCAGGATTGATTCTTTGAGGACCTGCTCCATGATTTTTCCGGGGACTGAGGTGAGGCTGACTGGCCTGTAGTTCCCAGGATCTTCCTTCTTCCCTTTTTTAAAGATTGGCACTACATTAGCCTTTTTCCAGTCATCCGGGACTTCCCCGGTTTGCCACGAGTTTTCAAAGATAATGGCCAGTGGCTCTGCAATCACAGCCGCCAATTCCTTCAGCACTCTCGGATGCAACTCGTCCGGCCCCATGGACTTGTGCACGTCCAGCTTTTCTAAATAGTTCCTAACCGCCTCTATCTCCACAGAGGGCTGGCCATCTCTTCCGCATTTTGTGATGCCCAGCGCAGCAGTCTGGGAGCTGACCTTGTTAGTGAAAACAGAGGCAAAAAAGCATTGAGTACATTAGCTTTTTCCACATCCTCTGTCACTAGGTTGCCTCCCTCATTCAGTAAGGGGCCCACACATTCCTTGACTTTCTTCTTGTTGCCAACATACCTGAAGAAACCCTTCTTGTTACTCTTGACATCTCTGGCTAGCTGCAGCTCCAGGTGTACTTCTGGGCCTTTACCAAATGGCTTCTGTGCTGAAAGCTAGGGAACTGCCTCCTGCTAGAAGGGTGTTGGCTTTTAATAAAGAGGCAATTAAAGTTAAAATAAGGCCTCTCCTTCTGCCCCTTCCCCAATGCACAGACGAGAACGGCTCCAGGAGAAGCACACTAGCGTCACTCCTGCAAGCAAACACTTACGTATGTACAGCAGCACTCTGGTCATTTAGTCTGAGCTCCTGCATAACACAGGGCAGAAAATTTAATCCAGCGATTCTTGCATAGAGCCCAATGACCTGGGCTGAGCTGGAGTACCTGCTCGAGAAAGACATCCCAGTCTTGATTTAAGGACTCTGAGAATTTACCATCCTTGTGATTCCATTCTGTTGGTCAGTTTCTCTCACCAATAATAATTTGTGCCCTCTCTCTCCTCTGAACCTTGCCAACTTCCACTTCCCACCACTGGCTCTTGTTAAGCCTTTGCTAGATTTAGGAGCACCAAGGTACCAGATCGATGCATAACTCTTCCCTAGGCAGGTAATCCTGTTTGCTTCAATGGGGTTACTCCTGTGAGTAAAGTTACACAACTGATTAAGCGTTTGCAGGATCTGGGCATAGTGGGGAAGGCTCTCAGGGGTTTATTTCCTTTACCACAAAGGTCCCCACGTACCACAAAGCTGAGAAGGGAATATATGTAAGATCAGCAAGCCGGGGATGTTGGTTGGAAGGTTGGATTTGGATTCAGTTCAGTTTAAGGCAGCTCAGGATACTGTGGAGTTAGGGGACCTGCATGCTAGAGGGGCTGCAGACTATGCAACACAGCTTTCCATGGCAGAAGCCCTGTCTACACACAGGCTGTACTGGTGTAGTTAAAGCAATTGACCCCAAGTACACTTATAGCTCTATACAAAGGTGCTTCATACAAATATAGCTATTCCCACACGGGAAGGGGATGCAATACCCCAGTATAAGGCTCCTCTATCCCAGTATAACCAAGTCCAGACTAGGGGCTGTTCTGGTAGATTAGTAAAAAGAGAAGCATTCCCCTAACCGATGGTTATATCAGTACAAAAGCTCTCTCTAAACCAGACCTAAGAGATGCAAGGAATTCCACTTGGACCCAACTAATCTGGTTTAAGTGAAGCCCTCTCCCGCTCAGTAACCTCATGGGCCTAAGGGGGCAGCTTTCCCTGGAGGCAGGTCACCCCATCACTGCAGGGATTCTTGCACCCTGTTCTGAAGCAGCTGGTTCTAGCTTGGAGTCAGGAGACTGGGCACCCCTGCCAATTCCTATGTGGCTCTAAGAAAATCCATAAGCATGTTCTATAGTTACTTTAGGAGGGAGATGGAAAAAAATTTAACGTTTTTATTAACTGTTACATCAAGAAAAAAAAATTCCTACCCTCGCCCTGTGATCGCTCCACAGCTACCTGGAGAACAGTGATTAAGTAAGTTGAAGTTATTAGGTTACATGGACTGGAACATGCAGGGCTGAGATTATCCCAATCGCTTGGCGGTGGCAGGGAGGTCAGTACCCCAGTGCCATCACTTCTTCTCCTCTTCCTTTTTGTCCTTGTTCTCCTTGGAGGCCTGAGAGGCCAAGGAACCCATGGCATTGCGGATGGCCTCATTGTTGGGGTCGACGCCAGGCAGGTTTTCAAGCACGCTCTGTAGGAACTCTGGATCTTGCATCACATCATAATCATCTTCTTCCTGCACATCCATGTAGAGAGAGTCACTCCCCACTCCCTATCAAGAAGATTGGCTGGGATCTAACAGGCTGGCACTGCTTGCTTGAAACACTCCACCCTGTTAGCAGGTGCGGAGCATGCTAGGGAAGGTTTAAGTGGATTCCAGGAACTCACTGAGCCTGGCAGCTCTTGATAAGGGAGATGGGAGCGGCTCTGTGGGGAAAGGGGAACCTAGGGTGCGAGCTGAGGAGTCCTGAGGGAGGAACCCCAGCAGCAGCCAATCCTACTGACAACGCTTGAACTGAACTGTTATGTTAACCAAGTCTAAGGAGAGGGGGAGTTTGGACTCCACACAGAGTGGATGTCTTGAGAGATAGGGAAAGGGGTGGCTGGGGAGACCATCACCTTGGTAGGTTCTGATGTGTCCATGGCTGCACTGCTATCAACCTCTCCCGATTCAGCTTGGGCGAACTCTGGAGAGAGAAAAGAAATGTCTTGGCTACTGAGTATTCACCACCACCACCACCTTTACTGCAATCGTATTTATGCTGGGTTGTCAGCAGGGTGTGTATGTAAAGATATTGAAGGCGACTTGCCTGTGGCAGTTAGTGGGCCAGGAGTTTCACAAACCAGACATCCACAATTGCAGGCCTTCAGGTCGCGAGTCTGTCAGCACTTGATCCCATCCTTGCCTTACCCAGCTGTGCTTATGCATAGCAGCATATGGCAAATCATTCCCTCCCCACTGATCTGCTGCTCCCTGCTACAGACACCATATCAGTCAAGACATGCCTGGGATAACACTGATGGATGCAGAAGGAAGCCTCAAGGCAGAATAGTGAGAGCTGAGAAAGGAGATTCAGGCCTGAAGGCCTGACGTGAAGGTTCCGACACCCCTCTCCCCCAGACAGGTAGGACATTCATGGAATTCAGGCCACTCAGACAAGCACTCACTAACTTTGTGCCTCTCCATTTTTGGGTGCCCACCCTCTGTCAGACGTTGATAGGTGTTGAGAACCTGCTGCTGTCTCTGAATTCACTGGGACAGCTCAGTCAGCGCAGGATTTGTCTTCAGGGATTAGACAGATGTTCTAAATTCTAGCCACTCACCTGGCCCTTGCAGAGACATCTGCATAGCATAAGCAATCTGCTCCTCTTCTGTCATGCTGCTAAGGTCGGGCAGGCCAGCTCTACCAAACTCCTGCTGGGTGATCGTCATCTTCAATAAGGCATCGTCTGAATCTAGCACAGGGATAAACAGAGTACACATTCCTAGAGCAATTCCCCAACAAATTCTATATTCAGAGAAGAATCCCTGCCCACCACTGAAGGGCAGCCACTTCTGGGGTGGGATGAGACAGCTGCACAAAGCGCACAGCAACAATGCACAACAGTTCAGGACAGGAAAAAATACTGCATCCAACTGAAAGTGCAGGGGCAGTTTTTTAGGGAAGGCAGAATGTAGATACCCGAGAGGGAGTGGGCTGAGCTACTGGGGCTAACCGTATTCTTGTGGAAAGTGCCATGGGATCTCTAGCCAGTACAAGTGATCAGGGCCTTCTTTTACATCTCAAGTGAAGAGGAACACCACACTGGAGGGATATAAGGAACTACCATGTTGAAAGGAAGTGTACCCCTCCCTAATGAATCCCCTGCAGCGCCGTAGGTGTCCATCCCACACAAATGCAACCCAGGCCCTGCTTAGCACTGGAGGCTGGACACAATCTCAGTACAAAATGATCTGGCTGCATCAGCAGCCTCCCCCGCCCCGCTGCATTGAACTCGCTGCTTTGCTCTGCTCACCCCGGCTCCTCCAAACGAAGAGGGATTAGATCCCCCGCCTAGTTTCTTACCATCCCCACCAGTGGCTGTAATTCCTGCCTCAGCAGCGGAGGCAGCTGCAGCTCTCCTGGCCTCTTCCTCCTGCCGCTGCCTCTGCTCCTCCATGGATACACGCAGCGCCTGTGGAGCAGACAATGGGGTAAACTCAAAGCAACAGCACGTTCACAAACAGTTCGGCTCCTTCAAAGCCATTCTTGGTTCCACCATCTCTTACCAGCGCCAGTTCTGGGTCCGCGCTGGGATCTACTCCAAACTCAAAGTCGCTAGCGCCAAGGCCAAGCATGGCACCGCCCTCCCCAGCCAAAATGGGGGAACTGATGAGGGCATCGGCAAGGCTAGGGCCAGGGGGAACAGTCACCAGGTGGGAACCAGTCCCATCCTTGCCGTTTAAGGTGTTAATGAAGGCAGTCAGCTTGTCTGTGTTGGCTTCCTAGGGGAGGGAAAGAGAGAGGTTAGAACCAGACTGACTTCCTCCCATTGACTTGGCTCAAAGGAAACGATGCTGGGCTGCCCTATGAACTGTAATAACCCTGACGTCCTCTTACCAGCTGGTGTTCAGAAAGGGAACTCATCTATAAACACAGAAGTACAGAGAACAGTGATCAGTATGCACCAGGGGTACGGAGACACACCACATTTCAGAGCTGGAAGAGGCCATCTATATAATGGGCCCCCTCCAATGGGCAACTGATTAACGCTCCCAGGAAGTCCCTGTGCAAAGTGAGGACAGTTGACCTGGAACATTGCTCTATTCAATTCATCCTGAGTTTGCTCGTGTTTTAGAGTCCTGCTCAAAGGAAGTGCCAGTAGTTTCCTTTCATAGTGCTGTGACCTCACTGGAGGATCAGGAACCTTATGGCCTGGGTGTCATCTGACAGTCAGCCTGAGGGTGTACCAGCAACACTAGAAATGAGATTGTTCCCAACAACCAGAACAAACTTTGGCCTATTTTTCCTCTAACATGGGCACCACATGTCTTGAATACAGCACTAATTTTCATACTATTGCCCTCCACCAGAATCCATGTTACACTGAGGTTTTGCTCTATCTATCCAGATAGAGCAGATCAATGTGATACGGCAACAGGCCACTCTGCTTTGCAGCTTGCTCATCAGCTACGCTGCGAATGGTTGTGGTAGATTTCTGGGATTCAGCTGTCTCAGTTTAGGGAATAAAACATCATTCTCCGCTGAGTACGAGTTGGCCTGTAGGAAAGACGGTTGGCTGGGGTATCATCCTGGCATCACTGATGCCACCCACACTCTAATGATCAGGAAAGAATAGTCACAGAACTTAAGCAGGCCCTGTGAAGGCTGCTCCCTCCGGAAATCTGGAAGTGGAGTAGGGATTATTGGGGAAGAGAAGGGAAAACCGCCAAACCAATTATTTTTCCCTCTCCCCTGGAATGTCATTACCAGCTTGGTTCCAAAATCAACCAAAGTCTTTTAAAGTGGTGATAAGATTCTTTCATAGCCACAGTGTTGCAGCTCAGAAACACCACTCGGAGGCATGGGGTGAGAGACCCTGGATGGAGAGGGGTCACCTCACAGGACTAGATGCCAGACCGACAAAATTCAACCACAATTTTATTTGCAACAATCTCCACTGTTCCTTAGCCTTATACCACAATACAGCCCTCTGCCCAAGGATGTCAGAAACCAACACTGACTAATGTAGCCTGTGACTCACAGAGGTGTGTTCCAGATCATTAACTATATTTCATGAACAGTAATTGAAGTCTTTGATGCATGGTTGCAAGGGAATATGGGAACTTCACACGGCCTTAAAGGTTTCATCCTAAGGATGGGTTGGGGTTTTTCATACAAAGGGCAAAGTATGTTTTGTATACAAAGGTTTGTGCCACCTGAGTGAAACTCAGAATTACAGCTGGCTTTCTATTTTCAGCCAGAACACTGTGAAAAGGCAGGTGACTAAAGTATGCAGAAAAGAAGTTAAAAAAAAAAATATTAAAAGACGTCCTTCAGTTCCTTCATTTATGGAAACAATTTTAAAAATCCAATTTGTTTTCTTTTTGCCCTTCACTGATGGTGAGTCTAGACCAGTCAATTTCACTTTTAGTTAGAGTCAGTTTCACTAAAGCATTAGCAGAAGCCTGAAATGTTTGGGTAGGAAACACAGCAGGGGAATATTTGAGAAGAGAGTCTCCTTTGGAATCTGCAAAATATTAATGGAAGGATTTCTGTTGTCTGAACAGATCAGCCTTAAAATCCCTGCTGAAGAGATTAAGATGGGGGAATTGTGATAGTATTCTTCACTGGTGTTCCCAGATAGATAGGAGACAAGTGTTTGAAAATGAGATGTAAACCCCTGGCTGGAGTTTGTATTTCAAAGACTCTTGGGAGATCAGTTTAAAACTCTCACCTCTTCTCCAAAGTTGATAATGTCAACATTTACTTTCTCCTTTTTAAGGCGCTTTGCCAGTTTCACCAGCTGCAATAAAGAGAAAGGAGTGTTAGCCTTTCATCACTTGTCTTCAGCTCCTACATCTCCTCCACGTAACAGAAAGCAGACAAAAGTGCGTGGGATTCGTTCATCAGGACACAAAGCCAGATATAAAAGCATCTAATTTACAGGTGCCAGTCTATACAAGCTTCATAGTAAGCGATTATTTCTGAACAGTAAAATGTTTGAGAGGTTTCATCTCCATTATACTCCTATGAAAACCAAATAGGCCAGAACTTAAAATCAATCCTTAAAGCCAGCAAGCTTCTTTTAAAGAGACACACGGACAATCTGAATTACATTACATCACCTTTTTAATTGTATGTACTTTGACTTAATTAATAAGGCACTTATCTAAAATTCTGAATGTTTTTTTATAACCAAAAAAAAAAAAAAAAAAAAATCCAGACAAATACAATTAAGAGTTCAGACTTCTGACTGTTTGATACTTGAAGGCTTTTTTAATACTGCAACAAGACATTTAAGCATGTTCTGATGCATGATCCAATTTAAATTCCCTCACCTACTGGGGGCAGATTTAAATTTTCACAGTTGCAGGGAAATTATGGGGCAGTCAGACAATTATTTAATCACAACACATGTTGAGATTCAAAAAGTTAGAGAGTTATAACTGTTAAAACACAAATTGTCAACATCACATCAAAATATACAAAGTAAATATCCTTAAATCAAACTCTAAGTTCTCAAGCAGCATTTTTCAATGGAAATATTTTTTCATGGGTTTGTATGTGTACAGCGAAATCAGTGTTTACCAACATTTACCTACAGAAATGGAATCCTTCCAAGCCTATGTATAGAATAGGATAAACGAGGCTCTGTTTTGATAGAAACCTGTATTGCCTGGAAGCTGAGTTAGTTTATTTGCATCATTCCTTCTTTTCCATTTTCACACCCACCCTCCCACCCCCTTTCAGTAGCTCACATTCTAGTAGCAGGATTTATCAGCTAAAGAGTCGTCTCATTGGGACATAAGCTTTGAGCCTTGCAGTTCTTGATACAGATTCAATAAGATTGCTGTAATATGAATGCTCATTAAGATTTCTTAGAACCAGGTTTTCTGGATATACAGACTGACCAACATAGTCAGTTCAGAAACGCATTGAACAGTTCCAGTTTCAAGAAAGCAGCTATTATGAGGTACTTGATATCAGGGTGATGAGAGCAGTATAAACACCTAGATAAAGAAATTGCTGTGAAAACTGAAGGCACGTCTACATTTAAAAGGCTGCACTGGCTCTCCCATCAACATAGAGCTGTCTACACGGGGGTTAGGTTGGTATAACTACGTCGCTCTGAGGAGTGGATTTTTCACACTGAGTGAGATTGCCATGGTTATATGACATAAGTCTGTAGTGTAAACCAGACCTGAGGGTTCACCATCACGGATTAAACACACCCATGAAATTGCATCTAACTGGTCACGCTTTACTCACATCTTTCTCGTTATCTTCCACGGGGCTCCCAACAAAGGCAATGATACGCATCTTGTGATTCTTGCCTTGACGATGTTTCAAAGCCAACTGGAAAATAAGAGTTGTCATCCAAGGTGAACATAAGAACGGCCATACTGGGTAAGACCAAAGGCCAGTATCCTGTCTTCTGACAGTGGCCAGTGCCAGCTGCTTCAGAGGGAATGAACAGAACAGGGCTATTATTGAGTGATCCACCCCAACGTCCTGTCTCAGCATCTGGCAGTCAGAGGCTAGGGACACCCAGAGCATGGGGGTGCATCCATGACCATCTTGGCTAATAGCCATTGATGGACCAATCCTCCATGAATGCATCTAATTCTTTTTTGAGCCCACTTATACTTTTGGCCTTCACAAGATCTCCTGGCAACGAATTCCACAGGCTGACTGTGCATTGCGTGAAGTAGTACCTCCTTTGGTTTGTTTTAAACCTTCTGCCTGTTAATTTCATTTGGTGAGCCCTGGCTCTTGTGTTCTGTGAAGGGGTAAACAACACTTCCCTGTTCACTTTCTCCACACCACTCATGATTTCAGAGACCTCTGTCATATCCCGCCCTTAGCTGTCTCTTTTGCAAGCTGTACAGTCCCCATCTTTTTAATCCTCAAAAGGAAGCTGATGGTGACTGATGTATCAAGAAAATGTAAATGCCCAGGAGGGAGAGGAGTTGCGTGGGATAGAAAAAATGGGACATTGTACACACACACCTTGGAATAATGGGATGAACCTGAACTAAATAGCAGGAGGCACTTTTATGAAGCAAGACTCGTTAGACTGAGGAGTATTTTCAAGATGATATAAGCCGTAGTGTAATAAGCTGCTTTTAAGAGTCTGCTGCTTCTACAACATGCTTTATAAGGAACTGGCACTAGTAATGTCACTTCTCTATCAAAGGATTCCAGCATAACAAACATTAGTTTAGTTGCATTTGTGAGGCAGGTATTATGATCTCTATTTTGCACCCAAGGAAACCGAGGCAAAAGAGAATCATTAAGTGACTTACTCGATGTCTATACGGCAACTCCACGCCCGCGGCTAGCCCGTGCAAGGGGACTTAGGCTCACAGGGCTCAGGCTGCGGGACCGTTTCACTGCTATGTAGATGTCTGGGGTCAGGCTGGAGCCCAGGCTCTAGGACCCTGCGATATGGGAGGGTCCCAGAGCTGGGTCTGAGCCCAGACGTCTACACAGCCATGAAACAGCCCTGCAGCCCTAGCCAACTGGCATGGGCCAATGGTGGGTTTTTCTTTGCTGTGTAGACATAAGTAAATCTGTGGCAGAATTGGCAACAGACCAGAAGGTCGGCCTCCAAGTCTTGTGCCTTAATTACAAGACCATCGTTCCCCCCAGGGCTTTGGAGCGGAGCCCGGAGTGCGGAGCAGCAGATTTCTGCCTGTAGCTGGAGCAGAGCACAGCTCCAAAGCCCTGGTTCCCCCTCTAAATATCTATGAATAATAGCTTTCCAGATGTACACACCAGAGGATGACATGAGAAGCACATATACCAGTACAGAGCGAAAGTACAGGACAGAAGGGAGTGACTAAACCTTGAGACCTATTCCATATGTTTCAGGGTAACAAATGCATCTCTTCTTTGTGGGTGCGAATTGACGGAATTTGGCCCCTGTAAATTGGCTGCACACACATGAGCTATATTGCAACTGTAACCCAGCAATTTGGTAGCAAATAAAAAGCCATCTCCACAGACTCAGATTCTCTCTAGTTTATATTTCTCTTTCTACCCCTTCACCAAACAGCCTCATTGATTTCCCCACACTCAACTTCTCAATAGAATTATTCACCACGGTAGCAGACTGGATTACACTAAATCCCATAACCTGGCTCAATTCCAACTCGGGCAGTTACATGTCACTTGTCTAAATTCACCTCACACTTTCAGATGAAGACATTTAGTATCCTAAACTATGATGAGACTTTATTACAACAATACCAAGCCCTTATCTAGCACTTTTCATCCTTAGATCTCAAAGTGCTTTACAAAGGAGGTCAGTATCACTATTTCTATTTTACAGATGGGGAAACTGAGGCACGGAAGTGGCATGAATTATTCAAGGTCACCCAGCAGGCCAATGGCAGAACCAGAAATAGAAACTAGGTCCCCGAGACACAGTCCAGTGCTCTACCTATGAGACCACACTAGCAGTAAGCAGAATGCTTTAGGATGAGAGGGGTTATAGAAATACAAGACGACAACTCATTTAAGAAAAGTCATGAACAAGGTGTCACTTACATGAGCAACTCGAATTCCTGTACAAAAGGTAATTTTCCCTTTGGGTTGCACCGTGTGTAATTTGGAAAGGATCCGTCCTGTGTCTGGGGTAAGTGTGGTCAACACTTCACAGTTACTAGAACAATATAAATGGTTGCATTGTTATACGAAGTCCTATCAAACCTCCCAATACCCCTTGTAAGGTAATATCCTTTTGCAGGTGGGGAAATTGAGGCACAGGGTCACCCACAGTCACATGGAGAAAACAGCAGAAGCCAGTTATCCCTAGATCTGTGCTCAATACACTAGATCAGTGTTTCTCAGCCTTTTCAGGTTGGCAACCTGAAATGTGAGGTTAAAAGTGTGTGTAACTCCCTTACATTTACTATAAAAGGGTCAGAACTGCATCATTGATAAGCCTATGTAATTTGTGTTTTTTGAGAGGCTGACAGAATACTTAACCTTGCAGGATCAAGGTGTGCAGGGAGCGGGATCTCTGTTGTAGTTTTTTATAATCCCCTCCCTTATCCCCCGCACTGCCTTTCATGACCCTCTTACCCACATGGGGGTTGCAACCCACTGGCTGGGAAATACTACACAAGAGCAGTGTTACTCAAAGTGGTGGTCCACGGACCGGTGCCAGCCCGCGAGCCATCGGCGGCCGGTCTGTGTGCACATTGGGAAAACAAATTGCCGGTCCCCCACATCAGAGAGCTCGAGAAGCACTGCCCTAGACCACACTCATCATTTGGGTGGGAGAGCAGGAGTCGTTTTGATTTCTAGGAGTGGGAACTCTACAGACGTACTTAGCTAAGGTAATGAGCCCCACGTTGTTCTCTGGGTTGCTACGGGTTTTTGAGTGGCACACGATGTTGACAGCATCTTGCTGAGCTTGCAGGCGAGTAGGTAAAAAGTCCCCATTTCTCATGTATTCACTGTTGTCAACACTGAAATACAGAAAGAATCAGACAAGGTCAGAACTAAAAAACAGGCTTGTCTGGTTTTTACCCTAAGCTGGTTCATGAAAATGAAGCCTCAGGATCCTAGATCTGTGGCCAGATGGCTAACAACATACATGTCTCCTCGTCCTTGTCAATTCTTAAGGCAGAGCGAGAGAGCAAGAGAAGGAAGCATACAAGTAGCCTGCAAAAAAAAGTCAAAGGCTCTTCAGCCAAGGCAGAACCGACCTACAGAAATCCCATACTTTACATGCTCAAGAATCTTGAAATTCAGATGCAAGAACTAAACCCATTTTAAAGCCCTGGTTATAGTAGGACAATGCAGAGGCCTGTCCTTTGGGCCTATTGCAGACTCTGAGAGTCCATAGTCCAGTCCATGAGTCCTAAAACTGGGCATGCAGCTCCCCCCTCCCTGTAACTGCCAGCTGAAGAGCACTCAACCTCAGCTGCATGTTCTGAGATTCGCAGGTGAACACAAAGAACAAACAATTTCTCTTCATTCATCAGCAGTATTAGCTATGGTTGGAGACAGGACAAAGAATAGCTGGACCAATCTGATGAGGCAATACCCTTGTTCCTATCAGTATGTATACGCAAATCTCTCTTAGGGTTATGAACATTTATTTGACATTTTAAGAAGTAGCCTACAGCTTTTTGATATTATAGCAACTTAGCACTGCTATAGTTGTAGCTTCCAAAGTGCTTTGGCAAAGGTGAACAAATATCCATGCCCTCATTTTACAGAGAGGGAAACTGAGGCACAGACAGGGGCGACAGGTCACACAGAGTCAATGAGAGCTGGGACTAGAACGGTCATCTGATGTCTCACAGCCCCAGGCGCTAATGAAACATTTGATGCAGCTCAGGCTCCTGGCAAACTGTCAGCATGGCGGTATCCCAGAGTCCAAGCACCCCCCGTTATACAGATTCGATTGTTTGGGATACGGAAACGTCTAGGGGATAAAAAAGGAGACTGAGAAGCAGAGCTTCTGGGCTCTGTTCTGGACACTGCCACTAACTCACCGGAGGGAGGGACTTTGGGTGAGTCACCCCTCTGCGCTTCAGTTCCCTCCCCCTGTGTAAAATGGGGCTAATTCTCCCTTGCTTTTTGCAACAGGCATTGAGCTCCTTGGGTGAAAGGTGCTAAACATGTGCCTAGTATTATCAAGCGGTGAATTACCAGCTTTGTGGTTTCACTTCTGTTCCCAACAGAGAACGATTAACATCCCAGCTCCCCCTCAGTTAACAGGAGCTGTTACACTGCAGTTGTGACCTGTTAGCTACACTAACAGCGTAAGTCAGATTTACTCTCCACCTACCAGCGGGCTGACCCATTCCATGTAAGCTAGCACATCTGCAACACTGATGGCTTGCTACGATAGTGCTTTCATTGAGGATTGGCTGAACAAAGAGGGGCTCTACTCCAGTGGTCTCCGACCTTTTTATGCCCAAGATCACTTTCTGAATTTAAATGCATCCCAGGATCTACCTAGCCCCTTCCCCACGGCCCCATCCCACTCACTACATCCCCCCTCCCTCCGTTGCTCATTCTCTCCCACCCTCACTCACTTTCGCCAGACTGGGGCAGGGAGTTGGGGCTGAGGTGTTTGAAGTGTGGGAGGGGGTTCCGGGCTGAGCCTGGGGCAAGGGTGTAGGAGGGGTTGAGGGGTGCAAGCTCTGGGAGGGAGTTTGGGTGCAGGAGGGGGCTCTGGCCTGGGACAGTGTTGGGGTCAGGAGGGAGTACAGGGTGCAGGATCTGGGAGGGAGTTTGGGTGCAGGAGGGGGGTCCGGGCATGGGCAGAGTGTTGGGGTACAGGAGGGGGTACAGTGTGCAGGCTCCAGGAGGGGGCTCAGGGCTGGGGCAGGGGGTTGGGGTGTAGGCTCCTGCTGTGGCGCTTAACTTGGGTGGCTCCTGGTCTGCGGCACAGTGGGGCTAAGGCAGGCTCTCTGCCTGCTCCAGCCCCGCGCTTCTCCTGGAAGCTGCCATCTCTACAGCCCCCGGCAGAGTGGGGAGGTATGTGGCTCTGCGTGCTGCACCCAGGCACCGCTCCCACAGCTCCCACTGGCCACAGTTCCCCGTTCCTGGACAAAAGGAGTTGCAGGCAGGAGCAGAATGTGGAGACCCCCCTGATCCCACCCCCTTTCCAGGACTCAGTGGCGCGGGACCAGGGCAGGCAAGGAGCCTGCCTTAGCCCTGCTGCGCCGCCGGACTTTTAGCAGCCGGAGATCACGATCAGCTATCAGAGACTCCAGGATCTACCAGTTGGTGACAATTGGTGACATTCAACTTGATGGCATGTCTGTCAATAACATGATAACTTTGCAATGCCAGAGCTGATCCATTCTAAAAATGTCAGAGAATGTTCAGTCTAAACATTAATGGGCAGAAAACTATGGATTTGGTGAAAAACAAAACAGGGTCACTGATGCCTTCCGTGCCCCCCACATCTCAGCTCTTCCTAATAGAGTTTAAAATGCTGTGCCCCTGAATGACGTAACTCCCAGACAGAAGAAATAATGGAGGGCACACAGAGCTCCTACCATAGGGCAATGAGGGGTTGCAGAGAGTTCCTGAAATAAGGCACACAAACAGCTTGTGGGGCAAATGGAGGCAAGGAGCCCCTGGTGTGTGCAATGAGTTCAGCAGACAGAAGCAACTATGTAGTAGTTTTGTCTCTGTGCGATTTTAAACCTTTCACATACAGAATGTCACTGCACAGGATCCAGTTTTAATCCTTGCTCTCCTGGCTGTAGCACACAAAGCCACTTTCTCATGCCAGAAGGCATCATTTGTATTAAAATGCAAACCCTGTGTGCTGCTGAACGCAAATATTCTTTACTACAAAAAGCAGCCATTCATTCACACACAAGAATGGAAGTGGATGTGTGTAGTAAGAAATAGCACATGGCATATGGACTTCAAAGTGCTTTGCTAACATTAATTCTAACAACCCTGAGAAGCAAGTTAATACTCTTATTTTACGAGACACAGACATCATGACTCCTCAAGGTGACAGTACCAGTGGCATGATGTGGGCCAGAAACCAGGACTCATGACTCCCAGTGCCCTGGTCTAACCCACTACACCCCCCACCCACATGGCCCAGCTCTTCTTGCCCTGCACCTTATGCAGTTATTGTCACTATGTGAACCTAGTGTAACAATGAGGGTAAATACACTGCCAGACTAGAATGGTAGCCCACTGCACCCATTCTGCACTGGTGTAGGTGACCATACAATGTACAAGGCAACAATGGACTGGACTCACTAGACCTGGGATTTTATATTCCAATTTCAGAACTCACTCTACCAAAGTCATGAAATCAACAGCTACAAGAGAACAATGATTAACCTGACACTGTCTCTTATTTGAATCTGACATAGTTACTTAGCAAATCAAGCTACTGTGATGTCTCTATCCAACTAACTGAAGAGCTATTTAGTTACCATATACAACGCACAATGGAAGTTTTGTGCATCTTATGAATCTCTGCCATTGCTACATTTGGTAATTAGACTACAGCAACTAATGGGTCTGAGGTATTGTAGTAACCATAATCTTTATTATGCTCTGAACAATAGTAAGTTTAATAGTAAGTTTAGTGATTTTTTTATGCATCTCTGAAGTATAAACTTATTTTCTATGCCTGATTTTAGCTCTAGCTATCAGCTTGGTAATGTAGAAAGCAAACCTAAGTAAAATGGTGGTCAGTTTATTTATACTCTCCAGTTCTTGGGGGGTGGGGGAGAAGGGTCAGACACTGTATCCTGTGAACAGTCTCTATTGTCTGCTCTTGTTACAAGCTACTCTGGGCCACATCAAACCCGAACCAGCCTTGGCTGTGCTATGAGATAATGTGTGGGGGGTGGACAGGGAGGAAGGTTGGGGGTTGAATCCAGACCGGGCTAAAGGTAAGTTAACACAGAGGAGGCCCTGGCTATCTTTGTTGATCCAGTGTGAAGTGGATTCTAGTCTAGCTGTCTCAAATGCTCCCACTTCTCAGTCCCAACTGATCCTCCCAGAGAGCACCCCTCCCCATCCTCCAGAGTCTGACCACCACACTCTGCCCTACAGATTCTCCACAGCATCAAGCCCTCCCCAACCAATGTCAAATATTTGCCTTATCGCACCTGACCCAAATGTCACCACATCCCAGCACTGCCCCCCTCTGAATCTCCTGTCCCAGACTATCATCCATTGCCCACTAAACGAAAGCCCTCCACAGCCAAGGAGAAGCTCCCCATCCAAACAACGGTCATCTCTATAGCCCTCCCAGTCCAGCCTTACATCCAAGTTAACAACTCTCCCTGCCCTTCCCTCAGCCAGCACCAAACCACCTTCTAGCCTGGAAGGGACAGCCAGCTTAGTCCCCTCACCAGTCCAGAATTAATCCTTCCTCCCATAAAAGGGCAGTGATTCTCATCACCTTGTGACCACCCCCTGATCCCTTCAGTCTATTACTGTGCCCCACAGTCCAAACTAGAACTAAGTCACCCAACAGATCCCACTTCCCCCCACAGCCTTCTACTGATGCTGCCCATTCATCTTTTCCTACCCCATCCCCAGCCCAGAACTGGGATGGCCTCTGCCTCTTTCACATCCCTGCTCCCAACCTGCCACTCATCTCCCACTCCCAGAAATCTCCCCAGCCAGGTCCTGCTCCATTTACCCCCTGCATGACTTTAACCCAGCCCTGCTCCAGACCCCCTTTCTGGCACCAGCCCTCCCCAACTCCCTCTCACCTCAGACTTTTCCCCACACTGAAATCTCCCCAGCCTGGGGCTATTCCACTCCCGCTTGCCCCGTCCTGCCTGATCCAAATCCAGCCCTCCCCTCTCCTAGTTCTCCCCAACCCCATCAAGTCAGCCCTGCTCCTCTTCCCCATCCCCTTAACCAGATTCTCACCCTGGTCCTGCCCCTACTTCCCCCACAGAGCCTCTCCAGCCTGACCCTGCTCCACATCCCGCACAACTCAACCCCAACCCCTCCCTTGCCACCCCCCCATCCCTGCTCCTCTTCCCCACCCCACCTAGGCCTCACTCTCCCCTCAGCCTGGCCCTGGCCCTGCCTCAGAGTCCCCCCTGCCTAGGGATATTCCACTTCCCTCGCATAACCCTAATCCACCCCCACCTGCCCTCCTCCAACCTCCCAACTAGCCCTGCACCCCTCCCCCCAGGACCCTAAACATATGTGGCCCCTACTTAGTCCTGTCAGTCCCCCCCAGATTCTCTCCAGCCTGACCCAGTGCCACATACCCCATTGCTCAACCCTATCGCCCACTCTGACAGCCCCCCCGACCCCGCACTCAGTGCAGTTCTCCTCACCCCAAGCTGGCCCTGCCCGCAGGAGTCTCCCCACCTGGGGATATTTCACCCCCTCACCTGCCCACTGCTCTCCCCCATCCCCCCACAGCCAGCACTGAACCAGCCCCCAGCTCCACATCCCCCCCTCCGGTGCCGCTCTGCTCCACCCCGGGTGAGCCCCCCTGCCTGACCCTGCTCCCCCTCAACCCACCCCCACAGCCCCACTCCAGCCCCAGAGCCCCCCTGCCTGACCCTGCTCCCCCCCACCCAGACAGCCCCGCCCCGCTCCTCCCCCAGAGCCCATCTGCCTGACCCTGCTCCCCCTCAGCCCCCCCACCCCAACAGCCCCCCCAGCCCCACTCCCCCCCCAGCGAGCCCCCCCTGCCTGACCCTGCTCCCCCCCACCCAGACAGCCCCGCCCCGCTCCTCCCCCAGAGCCCATCTGCCTGACCCTGCTCCCCCTCAGCCCCCCCACCCCAACAGCCCCCCCAGCCCCACTCCCCCCCCAGCGAGCCCCCCCAGCGAGCCCCCCCGCCTGACCCTGCTCCCCCTCCCCCCAGATAGCCCCACTAACTCCCCTGTCCTGCTTCGGGCGAGCCCCCACGCCTGACCCCGCTCCCCCTCATCCTGCCCCCCGGCCGGGCCTAGACAGCGGAGCAGGAGCCGGGATGACTCAGGGAAACCCCGCGGGGGCCCGGTCCCCGCTCCCCGGGCCCTGGCCCGGCCTATTCTCGGCTCCTCCCCGGGGCCCCGGCCCGACCTCGCCCGCCTCGGCCCCCACCCCAGCAGCCCCTGCCCGGCCCCGGCTCCGGCTCCTCACCAGACCATAGTGCTCTCCAGCACCATCTTGCCTCCCTCTGAGACACCGGCCGGGCTAGGCCCCGCCAACAAGCCGCCCTCGCACTGGCCCAACCTCCAGCCAATCACCGGCGCCCATCTTAAAAGGTCGGCCGCAAGGGCCGCTGGGAGTTGTAGTTTCATCGCGCCTTCCCAAGGGGCTACAGGAGGACAACTTCGTCCCCGGCCGGAGGGGGAAGGGCTGGCGTTGGAGCTAGAACCCGCCCCCGCCTTGCAAGAAAAGTGCGTGCAGGCAAATCGTCTCAGGCAGGGGGATTAGTTGCGTTTTATTCCTCCAGCAGGAAAAGTTACTTGGCCCAGAGGAATGGGCTTTTGCCCTGGAGGAATTGCCAGGTTTTTCCAAACAAAATTGCTTTGGAAATTTCTTGGCCCTGATGCAGAATTCACTTGCCGGCCCTTTGTTGTGATAATAATGGGGGGAAAGAGAAATGCGTGAAATACAAATAACGGGACTTACAGAGCTGGGAGGGAGGGCACTTGTACGTTGTAGGCCTGCGTGGAGCTTGCAGGCATTATTTTGAGAACGTTCTCTGGCCTGGGCTAGACAGGAGGTCAGACTAGATGGTCACAGTTGTCCCTTCTGGCCATTTAGAACTGGGCTTGCAGGAATGGACAAGCACTTTATTCCCAATTAAAGCTTTGTAGATGTGCCATTGCGACAACAATTCCTGGCGTGGCTGCCTGCCAACAAGTGAGCGATTTGGAATGTGTGTACCCACAAGTCAAGTACATGGAGGAGCGCAGCATCTGCTAATTGTTTGGGAGTAGCGCATGGATGGGTTAAGGACATAAGAACGGCCATACTGGGTCAGACCAATGGTCCATCTAGCCCAGCATCCTCTCTTCCAACAGTGGTCAAGGCCATGTGCTTCAGAGGAAATGAACAGAACAGGTAACAGAAGTGACCCATCCCCTGTTGCCCGTTCCCAGCTGCTGGCAATCAGAGGATAGGGACACTATCCCTGCCCATCCTGGCTATGAACTTATCTAGTTCTTTTTTCAATCCACTCCCAAATCCCCTGTCCTCGCTGCCTCTCCCATCAGCTGATTGATCTTGCTAGGTCTCCGAGATCCATCCTACCCATTCCCCCATCCCTGCCCATCCTAATAACCATTGATGCACCTATCCTCCATGAATTTTTCTAGTTCTTTTTTGAACCCTGTTATAGTTGTGGCATTTACAACATCCTCTGGTAAAGAGTTTCACAGGGCCCCTGCACATTTCCTTGATCAGTATCACATTTAGCTTCAATCCATCCCATCCCTGCCAGTTAAAATTACCCAGAGGATGGTAGCCTTGGTTTACTAGGCTTGTGGTAACTGAAAACTCCCACATGTTGCGCACATACAGATCTTACAGTGTAAGCAAAGATACCAAACTCTTAATTGTTTTAAAAGCAGCTGGTGCGAGAGAGATGTCCTGACCGTATTTGGCCATTGGGGGTCACTGCATTACCAGCTCAAGAGGTCCGAACAGGTACTTGTTTTTCTCTGGAAGAAACATTTTTAAAGGTGGACTTGAGGTTTAGATGGTGAAATTCAAACCTGGGACCATTACACATTTTGTTTAGGGAGTCCTTCTGCATGAGTGGCTTGTGATGATCTCTCTACCCCATGTTTAAAGTCAGCCCCAGTAACAAAACAATGAGCTTTGTTATTTTAACTTGCTTCATCCATCTATAATAAGGGAGACAACGTGATCTAGTGGGTAGGGCACTGGATCAGGAGTCAGGAGATCTGGGTTCTTCCATTCCTGGCTGTGAGGATGGGTGAGTCACTTCCCCTCTGTTTCCTCTCCCACCCTTTGTCTGCCTTATCTATTTAGATTGCCTAAGCTCCTTAGGGCAGGGAATGGCTCTATGTGGCTAGGTCTACACTACAGAATTACTTCGGTATAACGACATCACTCAGATCCACACCCCTGAGTGATGTAGTTATACCGCTCTAAGCGCTGATGTAGACAGTGCTAGGTGGACAGGAGATCTTCTCCCACTGACATAGCTACGGCCTCTGGCGGAGGTAGATTAATTCTGCCAACAGAAGAGCTCTCTCCCAGCAGCGTAGCTTGTCTTCACAAAAGCACTACACAACTGCATTGGACTGTGAGCTGTTCAGTGCAGAGAGAATGGGTTTCTCCAGCATGCAGCACAGTGAGGTCCTGACCCTGTTTGAGGCCTCTGGCGATTACAGCAATATAAAGTAAGTCCCCCTTCTGAGCCAGCTGGGTCACACACATGTCAAAAGCCCCTCCCCTGCCAATTTGGACGGTTATTGGTATATTCTGAAGGCACATGGGGGAGTGCAGAAGCACTTTGATTTCACCAGGTACCCCCTTCCCAGGACCAGCTCTCTAATGCATTGTAGAAGGAGATGTTAATGACAAGGAGGTCATGCCAAAAAGGTGTGTACGGACAGTGACACGGAGAAGGCAAAATCCCTTTGAAAAACAGGGTTTTCCACCACAAGAGACGCCATGATTCAAACAGACCCCAGTTCTCGCCACTCGTCAGTAGGACATAGGCGGGGCTGCCCGCAACCCGGAAAGCAAGAGAGCTGGTCCAGTCAGGACCCCGCCCGGTTCTCTTTAGCTAATAAGCTAGCCAGGGCTTCCCCTAACAGAGTTATGTGTACCACTGGGGGTACACGAGCTTGATACTCCAGTCACATCACAGAATATTTTTAAGGGGCCGGTATGTGAACCAAGGAAGGCTGGGAGCCGCTGTGCCAATCCCATAAAAAATAATAGCTCGAGGGGAAACGTGAGCCAAAGGGCCTGCATTCTGCTACCCTCAGCAGACAGCATAGCAAAGCAAGCACACAGCATATGAAAACATACCATGTTCTACCTAGGCCAATTTGTTGTTCAGCAGAGTTCAGCTGACGTTTGACCTCTCTTTTTCTCCTTCCTTACAACTAACTTTGGGCCTTGTCTCTTTCATCGAAGGGTTGCAATATGCCCTTTACTGCAGAGTGGGGTGATTTTCCGAGGAAGGCACCGCTGTCTGTCTAGTTCTTAGCACAGAGCCCTGGGATTGCATTCTGTCACCAGTCTGGCCACAGATTTTTGCACTGTGACCAAGAGCAGGTAACTTCAGCTCCCTGGGCGTCCATTACTCCATCTGTAAAATAGGCTTATGCTCAAGAACCAGCGCTAGGCACTGTACAAACACCGAACAAAGTGTGACAGGGTGAGGCTAGATGGCTATAGGAGAGTAATTTTTTTTTTTTAAACTGGAAAAAAATCCTTTATTGTAGTCTTTGAAACACAACATTCCTCTTCACTAAATCAAGCGGAGTAGGTATGAACTGTCGCTTCTTCATTACAGGAAGTTGGAAATGGTAGTCACATCAGGCTTGCCAACCAGCTGCAGCATAGATCAGCGTAATTGCCTTGCTTCACGCTCAGACTCCAGCAGCATCAAAACATCCCCCTCACGGACAGGCCCCTTTACGTTTCGGATGATGGATCTACTGGTGTCGTCCATGAATTCAACATGAACCTGGGTGCACTGGCCCTGCGAGCCCGTCCGGCCCAGCACCTTGGTGACCTGGGCCAGTTTGATGGGCTGCACGCGGCTTGTATCCATGGTGGCTGCTGTGGGTACGATAATTTTTTTTTTTGAAGCAAAAAAGGTATTTTTTTATTTGCATAACACACTTACAAACAAAACAACAGCATATGCAATGTGTAACACAGCAACCAATCGCAATTGTTTTCTCATTAGCTTCAGGGGAGGGAAGTGTTCAAGCTTGCCTGGGCCCAGAACAGGGGGCTCTCTCGACTCTTGTGGTCTTCCACCCTTCCGAATTACCTGGTGGTCCAGAGCGAGGGGGCCTCATCGACTCTCAAGGTCTGCCACCCCCTTGAGTTACCTGGCGCCACGCCCGAGTGTCACCAACAATTCCCTCCTCTGAAAGCACCCAACAAAAGGGGCAGGCTGTGGGGTGACAACCCCGGGGGAGACCCATGCACCCACGTGTGAAAGGACCCCTCTAAGGTGATGGTGTCCACAGCAGCAATGGCTGGGGCTGGGGTCCCTTACTCTCTTCCCCAATCAAAGGGTCAAAACAAAGGGAGCCGGACGGGGACACCGAGCAGAGTGCCTCGGACAGCGCCCACTGCTCCTCAAAAGCATCAAGGGAGTCAGTGGACGCCGCCCAGAAGAACTCCGCCCAGATACACGAACGGACCGAGGACTGGAAAACGGCCCCACAGTCACAGGAAACTCCATCGGCCAACCTCCTCTCTGGTTTTATAGATGGCCGTTTTAGCCAGGGCCAGGAGGAGGTTAACTAGGAGATCCCGCGACTTTGTGAGGCCACGGATGGGGAGTGCATAAATAAAAAGGTGAGGGGAAAAATGCAAACAAAAACGTAATAGAAGAATTGTGAGGAGCCGGAACAGGGGCTGCAGCCTGGTGCACTCCAAATATACGTGCGCCAGGGTTTCCCTCACACTGCAAAAGGGACAAGTATCTGGGATGGGGTTGAAGTGCGCCAAGTATGTGCCCGTGCTCACAGCTCCGTGAAGGAGCCGCCAACTGATGTCCCCGACGGGCCTCGGAACCAAGGTGGAAGACAGGCTGACCCACGGGGGCTGCTCACCCTCCAAAGGTGGCAGAAGGTCTCACCACTTTATGTCAGGGTGGGACACTACGGTGAGAGCGTGAAGGGTGTGGAGCACGAGCGTGTATAGATGTTTCCTTGGCGCGGTTTGGAAGCGTACCGGCTGCAGTTCATGCAGCTGGCTTGCCATAAAGGGATGAGGGGGTTGATTGGGTCTACAGGGCAGGGGTCCAATTAAAAGGTCCAGCGGACCTGGGGTAGAGGATGGGTGGGGCAGGGCGTGCCCTTGAGCAGGACCCGACTGAGGTAAGCTCTAGCAGCGGGCAGCAAAGCGGCCCTCACCTCCTGAAGTACGCGCGGGGGGGGGGGGGTTACAAGGTCTGGAGAGCCCCATGCGCCGAGCGAGCGTCAGGGGATCCAGCCAGTCTCCCCGGTCGTAGTCCAGGAGGTTTCCGACTCTCGTGACTTTTGCCAGGAAGTCCGTGACCCATCCTGTAGGTGAGTAATTGTTCATGGAAGATGCAGACCCGCCAGTAGGCCGTGGTATCCTACTTCCCCGTCCCTTTACCTTCCCCCATGAGGGCCCTTCTGGCCCAGAGGATTTGAGAAAAGTCCCTGGAGAGCAAGTTGTACCTTGTTGCGGGAGCCACGGACATCCTCTAAAAACTTCTGCAGCTCTCCTCGCAGCTCATGGGGGGGGTGGGGTTATGGTTTCCCGGTTGTTCCCCAGCGGGGCCCTTCGTGCAGCCCCGTGGTCCACTAAAACGGACAAGCAGGGTGCGGACCCCCAACGGGGTGCCTGATGGGCTGGAGCTTCTAGGCCTGCCTCAAGCTCTGGGGCAATAGGGGGCGGTGGAAGGAAAATAGCAGCTCCTAATGGGTCAGGGCAGGAGAACACAAAGGCCGCTCCCTGGGGGTCATCAGTTGGGAAAGAAAAGGAGACAGCCCTGGGGGCGGCGATAACATTACAGGAGGTAAATTGGATAGGGGTAGGAGCACGGGCGAGGTTCTGGGTTTCGGGAGGCAAGCAGCTGGATGGTGGCGCCTCCCGATCAGGCTCAAGGGTTAAGGGGGTGGGGAGGGAGCTCTCAGTGACACTGGGCATGCGCTCTGTGGTGGATTTAGCAGCCAAAGCATCAGGAGGTGGATTATCTTCTGTAGAGCCCCCGCCCGGGAAAGAAGTCGATTGCTCTGCACCAACGGGGGGTGTCCCTGGCGACTCGTGTCCCGGCCGCGTGGCGCCGGCTGTCACCTGAGCAGGCTCAGTGGTCGTCAGCGGGGTGCCATCAGTGGCCAGGTCGATGGAGGAGTCCAAGGGCTCCTCGGAGGTGGGAGCGGAAGCAGCAGTTAAGGGGAGGGAGTATGGGGAAAAGGGGGTGGAGTGAGGTTGCCCAGATCGAGATTTGCTGGCAAAAGGTCGTCCTCCCCCGGGCGACCGGGGTCAGATCTAGGGCATCAATCTCCTTGAACATGGAGGAGAGGACACTTTCCGCCGCCCCAGGATTCTCCCCGCCGGCACCTGCCACGACGGTTGTCTCGGGGTTCCCGGGGGCTTCGGGTAGCGTCAGGACAGAAGGGGCTTCCTCGAGGGTCCGTGGAGGGTAGACACTACCCTCTGGTGCTGCCACGTCTTTCCCGGCTGACACCGGTGGATGGGACGCACTCGTGGGCAAAGCGGAAGGTTTGGCATCGGTGCCCCCCTTCCTGGTCTTCCGGGGGGCCTCCGCCTCGGGTAGATGAGGCAGAGCTCGAACCTTCCGCTTGCCTCGCTTCCTCTGGACTAGGGCCCAGCCCTCCATAGCATCATCTGGGGGCTGGTTAGGAGGGGTCGTGTCAGGGGGTAAAGGCGATGGCTCAGGGACTTGGGGGGGAGTGGTGGGGCAGCATAAGGGAGGGAGGATTCCCCTTGGGGTAGACTCTCTCCCATGCTTGGTGGTATCTCTGCCACACCCTCCTCCATAGGCCCCGCCAGATTGTCAGCAGCGAGGGCGGGGCTCTCCCGCTCGTCTGGGCATTGTAGGGGAGGTGCTCCTTGGGCCTGAGCAGGAGAAGTGATGGTCCGAAGAGGAGGGGGGTGGGTTCAGGTACCGGGTGGCCAGGGGCGTCGGCAATGACAGGGCCGATGTCCTGCCGGGTCTCGGGGATCCCAGGTGCCCCTCCTTGCCTGGCTAAGGGGCAGTCCGTCCGGACATGCCCCGACGCCCGGCAGAGGTAGCACCGGGCCTCCCCCGTGGAAAAGTACACCCGGTAACGGGTCCCCTGGTGGGGGACTAGGAAGGACCCCTCGAGCGCCTCTCCATCACGTGCCGCTGACGGCAGTAAAAGTTGCACATGCCGGCGGAAGGAAAAAATGTGACGGAGGGTGGGGTCCTTGCAGCCCAACTGGAGAAGACTGATGACAGAAACAGGTTTCCCCAGGGTGGAAAGGGCTGGTAGCAAGGCAGCATTGGGGAGAAAAGGAGGGACAGAGGTCAGGACCCCGGTAACCTCCATTGCCGATGCCCCAGCGGGGGCGGTGGCAGGTGATTAACAGGAGTTGGGGTCAGGTAGAAAGGGACAAGCTGTGGGGTGGACAATTCAGGGACGGGGGGGGGGGCACATGAACCACCGTACACTTGTCCAGAGAGTCCTGTTTGGTTGGCTGGTGCTTCTGGCCCACGCCAGGCAGATGTTAGACGGCCAGCAAAGACGGTGGAGTGGGGGGGGGGGTGAAGATCGTAGTGTGGGGGTTGGGAGGACACAGATGGATCGGGGGGCGGCTCCGTGCCACACCCCCTGTGTCCCTACAAACACAGTTAAAACACAGTCAAGGCCTCCCCCTACACGAGAGCACAGTTCGAAAGTTACTCAGTCTTAGGCCCCCTCCACGGCGATTTGTAGATTCCCCGGGCGGTGTTCCTCCGGTGGACGGCTTTTTCTCTGTCTGTTCCGGGCTTTCTTTTTTGCATTCCAGAAATGCCAGAGCAAGTGATAAGAGTCCTCTCAACCGGAGATGGGTCCGCAGACAAACAGCAAGTGGCTGGGTCTGGGTCCAGGGCCTAGGTCCTTCCACTCCCTCGCTCTGGGGAAGCGGGCCGGCCGGCCCCCCCTTCTCAGGCGGGGGGTTTTCAGCTGGAGCGGCAGCAGCGTCCGAGGGCGGGCGGGGGGGGCTAACAGCTGGCCAGCAGCCGGCCAGCACTCTAGCAACACCAGAGAAAGAAAAAAAAACAACAAAAAGAAAAGAAAGGGGGGAGAGCATCTGGCCTGGTCGGGGTGGGGGGAAGCCAAAAGCAGGGCCAAAAAGCAAGGAAAGCCTAGGCCAGAGGGCGGCAGCAGCAGGAGAGCAGGCTAAGTAGGTCCCTTTTCCCTGGGTAAGGTAACAGGGAAGGTTCCAGAACAATCAGGAACCTTCTGGAGACAATTAAGACAGGCTGATTAGAACACCGCAGCCCATCAAGAAGCTGCTAGAATCAATTAAGGCAAGCTAATCAGGGTGTTGCCGGCACCCAGTGCCGAGAGGCTGAACAACAGCTTGAGTGGTTCGTTACCCGGTGTGCTACACCCAATAATCACAACGGGGTGGAGAAGCAGAAAAGTTTATTTGCAGCTGCAAAAAGGTACAGGGAGAATAAAATCTCAAATCCTGCACAACAGAGCAGGAAGTTACACAGGCTTTTATACATCCTTTTTCCCAGCATACTTATCCAATAGCAAGCTGCTCCAAGTATCCATATAGCCAGCCAATCCAGTTCCCAGCTAGTTCCCTGATTCTCTGTATCATTTGTTAAACTATACATAAAGCTGCTTTATTCAGCATTGTTCTTCCATATCTCCCCTGTTTGGCCTTGCTTAGTTTCAGGCAGTCTGACTCTGCAACATACTGTTGCAGATTCTCAGCATAACTGCTGTGTGTGCCTCCAGGCAGGGGGGCCAAGGACACTTGGGCCTAGCACACAGAGCTGCTGCGAGTGCCTCCAGGCAGGGGGGGGGGGGCAAGGACACCGGGGCCTAGTGCGAGGGGGCTTCATCGACACTTGTGGTCTTCCATCCCCTCGAGTTACCTAGTGGCCATGCCCCAGTGTTCCCAACAAGGGCACCTGCGTTTTAAAAAGGAGCTCACTTCAGTTTGTGGTGTGTGTGTGGGGAGCTGGGAGTGAGAACGCGGACTGTTGGAGGACTGAGGTGTACAAGCATTATCAGACACCAGGAGGAAGGTCCTATGGTGAGGATAAAGAAGGTGTTGGGAGGAGGCCCTGGGGAAGTAGCCCAGGAGTTGTAGCTGTCGCACAGCTGTTCCAGGAGGCACTCTAGACAGCTGCATTCCACAGGGCCCTGGGCTGGAACCTGGAGTAGAGGACGGGCCCAGGTTCCCCCCAAATCCTCCCAACTCCTGGTCAGACACAGGAGGAGTCGACCTGGACTGTGAATTCAGAAAAATGGCCAAGCTGAGGGCTGCCGTGAAGCTACAAGATGAGCAAATCCGCCAATAAGCGCAAGACCCACCAAGGTAGAGCAGGAATTTTGTCACAAAAAGACAATCCCTACCCCCAAAAGCTTCTAATCTAGGCATAAGACAAGAGACAACAGCTGGAGGAGTGCAAGAAAAAAGTGAGGCCATATGGTCAGCAAAACTGGCTTTGCACACCAACAGCCTAACTGTTGTCAATATTTTTGTAGGCCTTACAGCAAAGGAGAGTTTAAAGGAGGATTACAAATATAAGAACGGCCATACTGGGCCAGACCAATGATCCATCTACCCCAAATCGTGTCTTCTTACAGCGGCTGGTGCCAGATGTTTCAGTGAGAATGAACAGAACAGGGCAATTCTTGAGTGATCCATCCCGTTGTCCAGTCCCATCTTCTGGCAGTTGGAGGTTTAGGGACACCCAGAGTGTGGGGTTGCATCCCTGACCCTCTTGGCTAATAGCCCTTGATGGACCTCTCCTCCAGGAACTATTCTAATTTGTGTTATAACCCAGTTATAATTTTGGCCTTCGCACTATCCCCTGGCAACAAGTTCCCCAGGTTGACAGTGTGTTGGGTAAAGAAGTTCTTCTTCTGTTTGTTTTCAATCTGCTGCTTGTTAATTTCATTGGGTGACCCCAGGTTTGCGTGTTCTGTGAAGGGGTAACTAACACATCCTTATTCCCGTTCTCCACACCAGTCATGAATGCATAGACCTCTATCCTCTCCCCCCTCAGTTGTCTCTTTAAAAAGCTGAACCGTCCCTGTCTTTCTTAATCTCTCCTCGTATGGAAGCTTGTCCACCCCCCTAGTCATTTTGTTGCCCTTCTCTGCACCTTTTCCAGTTCACATCGATCTTTGTGCCAGACGAGAACACTGTAGCTTTGCAACAGTTTACAGGGTGCTTGTCCCAGGCATGAGGGGCCGAAGGGGAGAAAGCACAAAGGTGTTTGAAAATGTAAGAAGTGGGTGACAGAGACTATCATGGGCCGATTGAAAGGTCGACTCCCACCTCCGATACCGAATGAGACATGACAGGGACAGTGGGGATAGGCTGTGAAGGGCCTTGACCTTAAGCAACCTACGTCTCGGTGGGATGTATAAACAGGGAAATCTCGAGTAGAAGCAGGGAGATTATTTTACTCCTGTATTTGGCACTGCTGCTGGAATCCTGTGTCCAGTTCTGGTGCCCACAATTCACAAGAAGGATGTTGAAAAATTGGAGAGGGCCAGGAGCATGAATAAAGAATTAGAAAACATACGTTATAGTAAGAGACTCAAAGACTTTCTATTTAAGCTTAAAGAGAAGGTGAAGGGAAGACTTGATTACAGCCTATAATTATATAGGGAACAATATTTAATAATGGGCTCTTCAGTCTAGCAGAGAAAGGTCCAACACAATCTAATGGCTGGAAGTAGAAGCTAGGCAATTTCAGACTGGAAATAAGGTGTAAATTTAAAACAAAGTAATTAACCATTAGAACAATTTACCAATGGTCATAATGGATTCTCCATCACTGAATTTTTAAATAAAGATCGGATATTTTTCTAAAAGACCTGCTCTTGGAATTACTTGGGTCAGGTCTCTGGCCTGTGTTAGACAGAAGGTCAGACTAGACGACCACAGTGGTCTCTTTTGGTCTTGTAATCCATGCAATTGCTCTGGTTTCAGAGCCTGCAGACAAACAATAGTTTTGAGAGGTGCGAACTACTTAATCATGTAAATGGGTTGTTGATTCTGAAACCTAATGACAACTGTGTGCAAATACTATCAACTGTATGGATTAGAGCATGAGTTCCATGTCACATAAAAGACACAGGAAGAAACTGTCTCACTCCACTCAGCACTGGTGTGGCTTACGCTGGAGTAACACATCCCGTATGGGACACCTCGCTTTAAGAAACATGTGGACTAAATGGAGAGAGTCCAGAGGAGAGCAACAAAAATGTTCAAAAGTTTAGCAAACCTGACCTATGAAGATTGGGCACGTTTAGTCTGGGAACCTGTAACAGTCCTCAAACATGTTAAGGACTGTTATAAGGATCAACTGTTCTCCATGTCTGTTGTAGTCATTTAGATGGAATACAGGGGCCCAAAGAGTCCAAGGTGTTAACATGATTCTGTTACTCTCCAACAGTGTAAAACAAGGTTCGGGGTTTGGTACTCAGATCTCAGCCTGCTTATACTATGGTGCAAACACCATTCAAAATCACTAACTGCACTAACTTTAAGAAAAATGCAAAGCTTTAAGTAAGGCTTTCATTTTAACACCCCTCCCTCTTTCCTTTGAGCTGGAGTTTTTAAAAGGACCCTCCCCCCACCTCAGCTGACAGTCTTCTAGATGGCATTAAAGATGGCAAGAACTGTCCTTCTGGGGAAAAGAGACACTAATTGAAATGGACTGGAGCTGGCGTTGTTGTTGTTGTTATTCAAGTCCAATCCTGCTTTCCAGAAAACCAAACAAGACGAGCACACTCAAGGTGAAAGGAAAGAACAGCAAAAGAGAGACAATGCAGCTGGCTCTTCGGTGGAGCCTTGCTGCAGAACAAACACAAGACCACACAATGTGCCTATCAGTCACTCTGAGACCTGGCAAACTTGTGCCAGCAGTAGGCATTTTAGAGCATTGCACTTTGCATATTTTGCAACAGTAGTGTAAGCTGTCCTTGCAATCACAGGCTCTTGGTCATCTAAGCCAGCCTCTTCTTAGACAGAAGGAAAAAGGGGACAGAGGCAGGGAAGAGAGGAAATAAGGTAGGGAAGGGAAAAGACATATTGGGAGAAAGACAAAGTCTCACAACCCAGATGCTGTTTGGGATTTAGTTGGAGCTGGCAGAGGTGGTAGTCCCTCTCCCTGGTCTGGTGTTGGATCATATTAAAGAAGTTCTGTATTAAAATCACAAATGAGTTTGATTTCCCCATAGTTTAAATTCCAGGGTATTACTAATTAAGAGGTCTCTTAGTTTTTGGTACTGTTTCTCTCCCTCTATGTGTGAAACTTGCAAGCTGCTAATTGTGTTAGTACATTCTAAGACAGTCTGTTCTCAAAGCAATTCTTTGTAACAACTACTACTCTCACAGAGAGAGACTCAAAGCAATACTCTGTAACAACAGAAACAGCACCCAGAGACTCCCCGCCCTTTTGTTGTATTCATCTCGCTTTAACAATTGTGATTAAAATAGAGATAGAGGATGTATGTGGATGGATGCTTGGTGTGGATAATAACTGAATGATCAGGGAGGTGCCAGCCTAAGAATCCAGTGTCCATCGGCTGAAGAAGGCATCAAGTGGAAATAACCAGAGGACCCCCGGAGGGCAGACTGGAATCCACCCAACAGCCTCAAGAATGGGAGAACCAAAGAACAAGATAACATCTGGCAGCACGGAGCCATCAGGAATGTGCCATCTGCTGATTGATTCAGCAACAGCATGATGACGCAATTCCCATAGACTGGCATAGGAAGAAATTCCTATAAAAATGGACCCTAGAAAGTGAGAACTTTGGGGTCTGATTCTGCAAACCAACTTCCAAGAGCATCAGATGTGCATCTGAGAAGGCCCTGCTCCCTCCTCGTGTCCAGGCCACCTGGCCAGTGGCTTGGCATGAGCAACTCTAAGGCTGGTAACTATGATAACAACCTTGCAGAACCTGTGTGTGTGTGTGTATGTATGAATGAATGTGTGAATAAATATGAGATTGAATGGAATGTTATAGCTATAACTAACTGCTTACTATGATTCTTTCTGTATTCACAATAAATGTGGTATTTTGCCTTTTCCCCTTTAATAAGATCCTGCTGGTTTTTATTTGATTGGTATAACATTTGCCCAGTCGTCTCTCAGGATTAAGATGAAGAAGGTTCAAGGTCCCGGGAAATAATGGGGTGGCAGCTGCAATGGTGAAACCCATTCCTTTCCCTTCTCTTATCTTTTAGACTGTGTTTGCATCCCCTCCTTTCAGTAGCCAGCTTCCCCCCTCTTGTCTTTTGAGGACCCCCAAGGAGGAATGATGGGTGGAATGGCTCCCCCCCCATTTTGTCCACCAATTATGCTTAATTTCTGACACCAATTTGAGTTAACTGATTTTCAGTCCCACACTTCTCTCATTTACTCGGCATGATCTTAACACAGTCCTTGAATTGGATCAGGAGGACTTGGGGTTTGGACTAATTCAGTCCATCTCCATTTTTATCTTCTCCCATCAACACTTGTAATAGGTTATCGTGACACTTTTATGAACCTTCACTCGCTTTTCACAGTTGAGCTGACAATTAGGATAAATTTATAGGCCTAATCATCACAACACATCCACTATAGGTAGGACAAATAGTAATAGGCTTAATCTGCAGGAAGAGAGATTTAGGTTAGAGAGTAGGAAAAACTTTTTAACTGTAGGGGTAGTTATGTTCTAAACTAGGCTTTCAAGGGAGGTTATGGGACCTTTGTCATTGGAGGTTTTTAAGAACAGGTTGGACAAACCCCTGTCAGGGATGGTCTAGGTTTATTGGTCCTGATACAGGGCAGGGGACTGGACTTGACTTCTTGAGGTCCAGTAGTAACCCGGAGGAGGAGGAGAAGATAGAGAAGAGAGGTAGGAAAGAATGCAGGGAAACAAACAGGGTCAGAACTGAAGCAGACTGGTTGATGGGCATATGGGCCCTGTCCACTACTCCAGGGACAGGTTCTCCTAGTGGCCACAAGGAAAGTGGCATAGTCTTGGAGGTGAAGCAGAAGACCGTCTGAGACGGCGATAGTTTGTCCAGGGAGAGTTTGATACTCTGGCAGGGCAGGGCTACAGTGACCTGGCCACAGGGCCGTCACAAAAATGGAGCACTCCACGGCCAGTGTCTCTACAGGGCGAACAACCAAATGAGGAGGCACCAGACTGGTAGAGAGCTGATCCCCAGACCTAGATGCAAGGAGCCGCCGCACTGGTGAGTGAACCCCGTCACAAGGACAAAATTAAGCGTTCAGTAGGACACCTCTCAGGCCAAGTCTAGGCTACAAGCACCACAGCAGCAGCACTGTCGCTGTAGTGTGGACACTTCCTCCACTGATGGAAGGAGTTTTATCCATCTCGCTGAGGTCAGCGGAAGAATTATTGTTGACCTAGCTGCATCTACACAGGGGTTAGGTCAACTTAAGCGTGGCGCTCGGGGTGCAAAATTCTTCACAGCCCAGAGCAACTGTTAGGTTTATTTAACTTTTCAACTGTAGACCAGGCCTAAATAGAAGCAGTGAACAGAGCGTTAGCTAGAGCCACTGCAGACAGCTCGCTCCAAGCCAACAGGTCTCAATAATTCTCCTTTTAACAAGCACAGCTCAGAACTCAACACTTCAACAGCAGTTCCCTGAACTTAGTCCTTACCAGCTCTCCTTGTCTCGCACATCTACCGTCTCCATTGCTGCATGCTGGGAGACGGCTGTATGAATGTTATGAAATGGATGAAGTATAGTTTCAAGTCCCCCCAAGCCACCCCTCACCACCAAGAGAAATAAATAAAATAAAAATACACACACCTTTCTGGGTTTGGTAGCACACTGTGTATTGTAATATCCCATCAGGGCGATATTATCCCCTGTGTAGGACAGGCTCCTAAGAGACAGCTTTTGTTTTTAATATTCAATTTAACAGCCAACGATGGCAAAAGTGTTACAAGGTTAAAATGACAATATTCACAACACGGCACAAGTTGTTTCATAAGGATGTATGCTTGACAGGTCAGATCCTCCCTGGTGGATTGACGAAGCAGCAATGGACCCTGCCGTGTGGAATCAAAGCTGTCAGCGTAGACTGAGCAGGAAAGAGGTCCAGCCATCAGCAGCTCTCTATTCCTTCGCCCCGCATTTCAGTCCAACAATGGAGGGGTAAGGGTAGGGCGAGAGGCTTAAACAGGGAGCCAGGATCAAGGGTGTTGACCCCTCCCTTCACAGACCCAACTCTCTGAGCCATTAGCCAGACAGCGAACCTTGTGATGGAAATAACCGATCAAGTTTTAATACCTTACACCAGTTATCCTGCCACTTTTAGAATGCAAGAAGCCTTTGCTGTTAAACCATTGCAAAGCAGAGGTTGATAATTATGATATATAAATGTCAACGCCCTCCCTCCCCCACCCTCTGCATAACTATTCCCGGAATAAAACATTTAAATACAACTTCATAAATATTAAATCATGAACAAAAAAACCAAAACTGAACTGGTTTCTTTCCTCCTGGTAAAAAAAGGATTTGAGTGAGGAGGGAAGATCAGACAGCGTGTGTCTAATATAGACGGTTCATCAGGATATGAAGAATAACCTGCTGAGTAGAGGGGAGAAAGAGGGAAATTGCACTAGAGCGGTTTCCCATTGTCACTACACTGATCTTCAAGGTACAGGTCTCATCAGGACATTGCTTGACGTTTAAATCTAGATAAAGAGGTTCCAGACGTTACTCAGAGACCACCGCTTTCCTGCTTGATTAAATGTCTTTGCGTTTGGACACCTGGCTGGCTCTCTGTGAGAAAGGCTGTTCTGCCTTTCAAAGCTCTGTTTGTTTGTTTTTTAAACTAACAGCTTGAACTCTATCCACGTTAAATGTGATTGGAAAAAAAAAACAAACCCCAAACACTCAGCCCTGATACATCAACTAAAAACCCCTTCTAAGCCGCTACATTCTTCGGCTTTATCAGCAACGACTGCTAAACGGCATACAAAAAACTCTTGCATGTGCAAGAGCAACAATTTGAATTTCTCTATTTTTTAATCTGCGAAAAGGAGGTGGGGGAGGGTCACGGTTTTTAGGGAAAAAAAGACAGATTCATTTAATTTAAAAAAAAACTTTAGTGAAAATAAAAATCAGTACAACATATGCTCAGGTTTCTAACCATGTGTCTGCAGCTGGTAACTTGGTAAGGACTGCCACAGTCTTATGTACAGCAAATGGCTAAGGTAATACAGCAATGCATCTTTTCAGCTGATTCTAATAAGCCGCAGCCTTGGAATCAGAGCGCAACACACACTTGTTGAGGCCAAAAAAACCCCAAAATCTGTTGCTCTGCACAGAGACCCAGCAGCCATTTATATGGAGTAGCATTATGGGAATCTCTATTTGGAAGCACTCAGAGCACTGTGCGCAAAAGGTAACCCTGATGCCAAGGGGTAAGAGACAAGCATAGCTATCAAAAGGGAATTTAGCTATTTAAAAAAAAAAAATGCAGGTTTTACAAGTTGTGTCCCAAGGAGGACACACAATACTGGGAAAAAACCAAGCAGGATCGGTTTGGTCCATTTGCTTAAGAAACACTGAAGGCTTAAAAATGTGCCAGGCACCAAGATCTCCCCAAATCTCTGTTGCTTCTCATTCTGTGGGAGGATGAGAGAATAAAGGGGTCATTTAAAACAGGACAAAGCAATGCAAAAACCTCTCTGACATCTTAAAAGCGTTGCACATTCCAAATCCTTCAAGCACCAAGCCATGATAAAGCACCAAGTCTTGTGGGCAGGTCTGTTCCATGTCACCTTCTCAGGATGATGATGATGATGCAATGTCATAAATGCATTAGAGACTACTGCTCCCAAAATTAGTTTATAGAAAAGACATCCATGATCAATACCTTTCATGTGTGACCAAAAAAAAATGTCGCTCCCCTTTCTGCTTCCCTCTGATGCGGGACATTTTTGGTGGAACACTGATAAAACTATTTTTAAAAAGAATAGATAATTGTTGCAGCCTAAAAGAAACGATATGACTGAATTCAAGAAACTTAAATTAATATAAAAACCAAACACCATGTTGATCTGTTGCAAAAACTGTTCCAACAAGGCTCCAATGTCCATTTCCCCTGGTGCTCTTCAGAGTTGACCTTTGTTCTTGCAAGATCTGTGATGTCCTCAATCCTAGGTAACCAACTCCCCCAAAGCCAGTTCCTTTTCTCCAGAGGACTCTGGCCTGCATGGAGCAGCTCCTGCTCCTCCTTGGAGATGAGAAACCTTGCTCCTGCCACTATTCGAAGAGAGGACAGCAGCAGAAAAACCAGATGCAACCAGCCACAGGTTGAGGGCTCTTTTTCAGAAGAGGAGGTTGCTCTGGGCTCAGTCATTGTTAATACTATGACACTAAGTATGTCCCAAGCCTTCCACCTTCTATGGATTCTGTCCGGATAAGATTTCTAGGATCAGCCGCAGGGGCTGAATGTTTGTCAGACTCTACGGCCCACGCAGAGTACAGAGAAATCTTCTGCTCACATCACAACTGTCCCTCTGTTATTTCACTGTAAAGAGAAAAATCAATAGGTAGAATATTCAGGAAGGTTTTCTAAGCAGTCTGAGTCAGTTTCTTCCTTGGTGAAAGGTGCTGGATTGCGAAGAGACAAGTCCAGTAGCAATGCAAAGCCTCACTGACATTTCAAAAACTAGTCTCTGAACAGGCACAACCACTCTGTGCTAACGTGATGTCTTCAAGCGCTTCCTTCCTGTCCTTGAGTAGTTAGGGCAGTGGTTCTCAACCTATTTACCACTGTGGGCCACATGCAACACTACCTCTATGGCCCTGAGGATGTCACATGGGCTGCAGCTCTGTGCTGACTGGGCTGCAAGTTGAGAACCACTGATCTAGGGCCTAGCAATTCTTGGCCTCTCCGAGGCAGACATTGTATTAAAGGAGGCTGTCTAGATAGGTCATAGGTTTGGTCTACACTTGACTGTGGTTTTATATGTCCCAAATCATGCTGGTGGTTCACTTTCAGCTTGGACAAGCAACTGGGACCCAGGAGCCCTGGTTCTATTCTCCGTTTTTCCATAGACCTGCTTTGGGCATGTCAGCTCTGCACCTCAATTTCCCCTCCCACTCCACGTAATCTGGTGCAGAGTCTCACCAGATGTCTGCGTAGCATGCAGCACAATTAGGGTCCAATCTCAGTTGGGGCCATTGGTATCAAAGAAACGAAGTAATTAATTGAGTTAGTCTGTTGCATTTCGGGAGGCTCACACCCCAAGCACGAAACACCTGCATTTCCACCACCACAGGGGAATATTTCAATTAAACGCCAAACGAAACCTTTTTTTTTAAAGCTGCGACTAAAACTGCCCGACAGAGCCCTTCTTGCACTTATGGAAATGCAGGCACTTACAAAGCTTATCTCCGTCTCTGGTACGTCTTCAAAATGTTCTGTCAGTTCTGAGGAGCGTTCTGTTACCAAAGGCCCTGCGGAGCCACTGGGGGAAACAGAAAAAGGGCACCTATAAAGCTGTTTCTTCTAAATAAGCCTTCAAAATTCTTCGTGTTCCTTTGGGTTTCCTAATACGCCCACAGTAATATCCAAGTGATGTATAAAGCATCTCTTAGCCACACGTGAGATGTTCCTGACTCACTGGCCACCTTGGCACGTGTACTTGAAAAGATCGCACCAGGAAAAAAAAGAGACTCCACCCCGAAGTGACTCTGCCAGTCTGGAATCCAGGTTTCCCCTCCCTGCCTCACAAGAGAGCTGTGATGTGTTACTGTCTCTCTGGGGAAGACTGCTCCTTTCCCACATTTTACATGGGTACTCCAGAGATTTTTATTCAAACAAGAACTGCACTCATCACAGACTCAAACTAAGGGGAGTTTCAGGCAAGCAGGTGGGGCCCACCACTGGGTGGTGACTCATTTAGGGAAATGCAAAGAAAGGCCGATTTACGTCATGTTTCCATTCCACAAACATTCCATCCCTAGTGTTTACACAGTTGGAACAGTCACCTTCCCTCCCCTGGTTTTAATTGCTCTGTTTATTGCGTAAACGTGGATCTTAAACACTAGATGAGAACGCTTATGGTTCAGATAAACCAATGGCTCTTCTTTACAAGCACAGTGGTTTTCAACCTTCTTTCATTTGTGGACCCCTAAAAAATTTCAAATGGAGGCACAGACCCCTTTGGAAATCTTAGTCTGCGGATCCCTAGAGGTCTGCGGACCACAGCTTGAAAACTCCTGCCCTAGCACACAGTTGGAATGTAAATAAATACTCCTAGCTGGAAGCCATTTCAAAGAGTCGATAAAATGACATAATGGGCTAGAACAGTGTTTCTCAACCTTTTCAAAATGGCAATCCCTTATTCAAAGTCAAAAATTTTCATTGTCCCCTAACATTTACAATAAAATAAGCAGTTGCACCAATGGTAAGTCTCTAATTTGCACGTGTGTTTCAAGAGGCTGACAAGACCTGACCTTGAAAAGGGCCAGGGTGCATGGGGAGTCGGGGAGAGAGAGTTTCTTTGTTTTAGATTTTATTTTTTTCGTGCATTGCGACCCCAACAATTGCCTTCTGGGGCTGGCGATGCACTGGTTTCCAAATCGGGCCTCCCCACCCCTCCCACTTAGCAACACAGGATGGGCAGTGTGGTCATGATCTCCTGACTCCACTTCACAACCCAAAGGTTGAGAATCCATGAAGTAGATAAAGGGAAAGTTCAACCTGGTGAGCATGGATGTCACACTGTACCGTGCATTACACAGGCCAGGAGACGCTAGTCACGTTACAGTCACTGTCTTAAAGAAAGTTGTGACGGCATAAGGAAAGCCACATGCTTCTGAAGTTGAAGGCACTTTGGTTTATGCTGCTAATGCACCCAGGGCTTGTTTGCTTCCAGCAGGCTACACCTTGTCATCTGGTGCTGCGTGCATCATTGGCAGGGTATGAAATGTATAGAGCAGTCTTCCACCCATTCAGCACATGAAAAGTGGTCACCCTGCAAAGCTAGGACCTCTGCTCAATAATCTTCTGTTCACTCACATTCAGCAGACTGGAGACACTGGAGTCCTTGTGTTTGGACACAGAGGGTACCACACATCTTTCCTGCCTAGATTAAGCCTCACCTATTTGAGTGGTTACTCAGGGCTGAACTAGCTACATCCTCTGCTGAGCTTTCTGAGCTGTGTACTTCCAGTCCCACTGACCTACACAGAGATTAAAAGGAGAGACCCTCAGCTGGTGAATACAACACTCCAGACACTGATTTTACAAAGAGGGGAAAGTCTGGTGATAACCCACATAAAGCTTGTGTTTGGATGAAGAGAAATCCCCCACCTAAAGCCATGAGGAAGGTCAACCTATGGAACTCATTGCCACAGGATGCCAATGAAACACTATGGCTGAATAATTTATACTTTATTTAGCTGCACAGTTCAGGGATCTCAAAGTACTTCACAAACAATATGAGAGTCAATGGCAGAGCTGGGTCTAGATACACAGGGGAGTCCTAACTTCCAGCCCCATGCTTTTCTGGACTGACCCCTCTCTTCATTTGAGGTTATACAGCATATAAGCTGACCCCCACGTCTCTCAGGGAGACATTCTCCTTCCCACCTGCACAACACTGCAGCTTTCTTTGAAGCACCAGGTATTGGATACAGCAAAAGGCAGGACACCAGACTGAATGGCTCAGTGGCTCGATTCAGCATGGCAAGCCTACTCTGCCATCAGTGCTGGCCCGGGGCAATCCGTACATAAAGCTGTGCAGGGGCAGCTACATATCAGTGGCAGGCACCAGGGGGTTTGCTTTATCCCTCACAAAGGCAGGCAGGATTTGCTGCAAGCACACGCTAACAGCGTGGTATTGCTTACAGCGCTCTGAGGGGCGCATCGTCTTCAGTGCAGACTGGGCACTGTTCACAGAGGCATATAGCAGCACTCCACAGCAGAGGAAGCGGCTGTGCTGCAAACCAGAGACTGGAGTAGTTCTTTCAACCTGGTATTGCAAAATAGGGGGCCCATCCCTTTGTGTTTAGAACTTAAGTACCGAGCAAATTAGTGCCTTTCCTGACTAGGTCTTCACCCTCACCTATTGGATCGGAAGCTGAGAATTGTTCTAATTGTAGAGTTTTCAGACACGTGAACTTGAACTCCCACTGACCTACACAGAGATTACAAAGGTGAAACTCCACACTGAGTGGTAAATACAAAGCCACAGGCTTGCTGACTCTATAGAGAAGGAGAAACTCTGGTTTAATTCCATGTAAACAATTACTATAGTTATGAAACTACCTCAGTGCTAGTCTATTAATACAGTGCCCTGGAATTTGAACACAAGACCAAGACCCTTGCTCTAGCAATCTGTCCTTACTCGTATCTATGGGAGGTTAGAGAAAAGTAATTGCCTCTCATGATTGCTTGCAGGGGTCAGGAAGGAACTGCTTTCTCCATGCGTAGTATTGCCCCATTGGCCAAGTGTATTAATGGATGGGTGCGGGAGAGAAGATGTTTCCCTCCCTTAAAATCAATAAATGTTCACAGGATTCCAGATTTGATGGACCAGCGGGATTAACCCAGCAGGGCAAATCCTATAGATGCTGGGAATATTATGTCATGCAAGGACAACACCATACCTTGAAGGCACTTATCGTTCCGCCTTCTGGCTTACAGCAGCCTTGGTGCATATGTAACTTGGTGCAAGCACCCACTGTGTTACATGGTATTACATTACATATGACGAATTCCCAATATGCAGAGCACTTATAGCCTCTGAACAGTAAAGGGGCACATGGCAAGTTGGTCAAGTGGTCCTACTAAAAACAGGCTACTAAGTACTTCATCTACAGGCAGATGAAGTCAAAATTCTGTTTAGAACTGAAGAGGTTTCAGGCAAAGCATGATCCTCGCCCTCACCTATTTGAGCAGATGACAGGAGCTGTTCTAGCCAAATCCTTTGGTGAGGTTTCAGATTTGTGAACTTGCACTCCCACTGACCTAAGCAGAAATTAAAGGAGAGAGACCCTCAGTGGTGAGTCAAGAAAAAGCCTCAGACATGCTGACTTTATTGAAAAGGAGAAGATCTGGTTTAGGATCCCTATAAAGAAGTGTGTCGGAGATGGGCAAATTATAAATTTATAATCCAGTTCTGGCCCACTTGTTTGGACTGGGTTTGTGACATTCTGCAGTCAATGGACTATGATTAATGAGGACAGAATGTTTCTGATCATTTGTGATATGAGAAATGAGCATCAGAGCAGCTGTGTGCTTCCATGATCCAGACTGCCCCCCTCTTACAGCCCCTCCTATTCTCTACCATTCTTACCCCTTTTGCAACAAACAAATGATTCAAGGGGGTCCTTTCATTGCTTCCTTACAGCTGTCTATGCACATTCATCTCCTAGCAGATGCACTTTTGAAATGCATTTTCTTTTGGCCTCATTTTCAGAGGTGTTAAGCACCTATAATTCTACTGGAATCCATGAGAGCTGCAAGAGCTCAACACCTCTGGAAAAAAAAAAAAATCAAGTAAATTCTGTCGATCCTGCTTGCTACTTGCTCATGTTCTCCTGCATGTCTTTTTTTTTTTAAGTGACATTTCACCAGATCACCTACTGTAAAAGATTTCAAACGATCAAGTAAAAAACCAAAGCTGCTACACAGTTCAAGCAAGGAGCTAGAAGGCCAACAAGACTCACCACCTTACAAAGCAGAGGATGCAACACTGCCTTGGTCTTCAAACACAACACTGCATGTTAATGGTGTTACAATGACCCCTTGCATCTGGTACTGAACCGGTCTGGCATGTGTCGACTGCTCAAAAGACATGTAGTTTGAAAAGCATACCAAAAAACAAACACTCCATGAAAGCAGCAGGCATCTGCCCTGTGACTGATGTGATTGAAAGCAGAGTATCCCAGCCTGCAGACAGCAATGCCCTCCCACGCACGGTTGTGATTAACGGAGAGGTACCTGTTGGCTGGAGAGTTAAGGCCTCCGCTGCCCAATGAAGAAGTGGACAAGGTTGTTGCTATGGAATCACTGTTAGCTTCGTCTACTGGAGGAGTTCTGGGAAGGAGATCAGGGCGACCAAGATGGGAACCTGTGGGAAGAGCAGAGCAGATAGCAACATAATGAATAGCATCCCCTGGCATCAGCAGCAATAACTAATCATTTGCCAAGATCTTCTGTAGCCAATGCTGCTTCATGTTACAGAAAGTCATCATGCAGGAAACTACACAACAGAATGGTCCAGTCCAGCACATTTGGTATCCATTCTCAGTGAATCCAGCTCTTTGTGATACAGTCTCTGTACCAACATTTCCACTAACACGCTGGCAGGGCATGATCCATAGGGAAGGAGATCAAAGCTCAGGACATCACTTAGGCCAATTACATAGGATTTACCATACTGGATCGGACCAGAGGTCCAATCAGTCCAGTATCCTGTCTTTATACAAATCAGTACTAGATGCTTCAGAGGATGGGGTAACAATGCTGCTGACATGGGATAATCCACCCAGACCACATTAGGTCTCCTCCTGACCTCTAAGATAGTCTTAAACCCTGAACGCTGAGGTTTAAAGTCCCTTCCAGAATTTGTTACGATAAGAATATCCAGTTGTAATTCATATAAATGTCCAATCTCTTTTTGCTTCTTGCTAAATTAGTTCTTGATCTCATTCACTTCCTGTAGCAGTGAGTGCTACTGGCAAAGTATATATTATGTGGAAAAAAAGTCTCTTTATTGTTCCACCATTAATGCACCACAATGTTGGCAGGTCCCCAGTGGGCTGAGACACGTTTCATGAAAGTCTGACAACTCCTCTAGGCCTGCTGAAGACCCCTCAGAATGCCACACCCCTTGAACTACGCAATATATTAATGGCTGCATCTGAGTCCTGGTAGCTGCGATTAGATCTGTGATCCTAGGATAGTGCTCTAGCAAGCTTGCAGACTCGGACAGCGTGTACTGAATGTCCCCACAGTCTCACCAGTGGAGGTCTTGGATCACAAAAATCTGGGCTGAACCAAGCTTCTTTTGCTGTTCTTTTTTTAAAAGGAAAGCAATTCCTGTCATCTGGGTTTTCTAGTATAGGCACCAACCTTGCTCCACATCTGCTTCTGCCGTTACTTGCGCTTTAGTTTCACACGATGAATGGTAAGGGGCTCCGCCTTGACCCGTCCTCCGAGGAATGGTTGTGCCAGACCGGCTCTTTTTAGAAGGAGAAAGTTTTACTTAAAGACAAAAGCAAAGAAAGATCTTACTTAATATCACGTTTTCCAGAAACAAAACAAAATCTTACATAGCAACATCCACAACCTTCCCCATTATTTCATGAGAAAGTGTTGCACTCTGAAGAAAGCTGATGGATTAAAGACCCTGCCCTAGGAGTTGTCAGTCACATTCTGCAGGGCAGGAAAATATACTAGTAACCCTGACACAGCACAAGTTTCCTACTGATCAGACGCACCTCCATTCATTCTCTCCCTGACTATGGCAGCCTCCCAGGAACCCACCTGTGAAGAGATACTTACATGGTATTTTCTTGAATGCAATGTTGCACATGAATCGTTGAAACCTTTCTGCATAGAAGCTGGGCCTATGCACAGACACAGTGTCCTAAAAACATCCAAGGGACAAAAGTTACACACGTAACTATAGTTCTAAGACAACATGGATTTCTTTTAGAGTAGGTTTACATTTGGAACAAGTATGGTCACGCTATATTAAAAGCATCTTTATAAATGATGAATAAACAATAAAGTGATTAATAGCTGCTGAAAGCATGAGTCGTATGTGTTATAAAGACATCAGTAGAAGTTGTTATAGATGGTTATAAGCAAGCTACTAACTTGGACTAAATTTATTGCATTTATTAACATCTATCAATAATTTGTTGATCTTTATAAACGTACCTTTACTATAAGGTCTGACCATAGATTCTACTTTAAAATACATATTTCTACACACACAACTATCTGTTTGATGGGACGCCTGGTTTGAAAATACTGCTATCAGGTAATTTAAGAGTCCCAGGATAAAATTCTTGCTACATACCCCATCGTGCACCAATGCTTTCCATGAGTGCTCCAATTTCTTAACGAATCTGAGAAGTGAGATTTGAAAGCAGTGAACAGACCATAGTAATTTTCACATTTAGGCTTTGCAATCACTATTAGTAAGTTACGTTCGTTGCTGAAGTTTGGCTTCTTAACATTGACAGATACAACAGAAATGCACCTTTTTCCTAAAGCCAAAGTAATTTACAGACCTAGTTAAAAGAATCTAAAAACATTCAGTAGCAGTTTTATTCTTTTAGGGGGCAATTTTAGGAGGCACTGATGGCAGGGAGAGAACGCCCATTGACTTCTAATGATAAATGTAAAAAAGATCTCAAACTGAAAAAAAAAAAGTTAGCTAGAATTTCAAGCTAGCTGGAACTACGGGTGTGGCAGCACCCCTGGGCTTGAGGTGGTTTCCACCGTACACAGGGTTTTCAGTTTGGTTCAATGGCTCTTAGCACCCTCACTGTACAAATTGTTCCAGCGCCCCTGGCTATGCACCAACTCGACACCAACACTACAAACATCTAAGCAAAGTCATAAAACTATTTTTCATTCCAGACACTATGGCAATTTTAACCTACCACCTATTTTTCTCAGCCACTTCCTGCACACTCCCTTCAGCATAATCACCAAGTCTAAGAAAAACCTGCCCTGTAAGAGCAAGCCTGTACTCTGACACTGAATAAACGAGGGATACAAGGTCCAGAGGAGCATGCGGGGATTTCAGTTTATGAAAAACATCAAGGAAATGGGGCAAGAAAACTACAAACTGTTTGTAGTCTTCAGTAAACAAGCCAGAGAGTCTCAGACTGTTGCAACCAAACAGGGCCAATTTTATTACTGGAGGTTTATTTTATCGACTATTGTCAACATATAGGTGTCACGTAAAGGCTCTTACCTGTAGGACTGTAGCACATCAATAATACCAATATATAAAAGCAGCCTTTCCCCCTTTGAATTTCGGGCTGGAATGCCTCCCATTCTAGAAAACAAAAACAGGAAGCATGAGATTTGCAGGCTTTACCCTGATCAAAGCAGTTTTCACTCTACACAACTAAGCCTTACATGGGTTAAATGTTAAGCGGATTAACGAGTGGCAACATGCACCTACTGCTGAGCTGACAAACTCTAGAGAAGACAAATCAGAGCTAAATGCTAAGTCAGTAAGTTACCAAAACATAACAGGAGTTTATCCCTGTTTTCTGTACATTGTCTATTTTACTGAAACTGTGGGCTGGTTAATTGATAACTGTCCACTTTGAGAAGAATCCAAGAAACCTGGAGTATCTGGTGCTGGCCACTCAGAGACAGGAGCTCAGGTCTGATCCGCTACAGCAATTCCTACGATCCCTGGAGGCGATACTTAATATTTAGCTGTTTGAGTACAGCTTCCAGGTGTGGTACAGACACATTAATCCTCACACATCCCAGTGAGGCAGGCAAGCAGAGGCACAAAGGACTTAAGTGACGTGCTCATGATAAGGAACTGAAATCAGAACTCAGGACTCCTGAATCCCAAGCCTCAGGCTCAGCCCTACATCATTGGTACCTAAAATCACACCTTCCTTATCAATCCTTGAATTTTACCGCATCTGCTCTAAGTATGAATTGGCCATGTTAATTTGAACAATCAACCCAGACATACTGGTCGTCAGTCTCTATAGTGCCGCCTCGCCGGGCTTCTCCTCGGATAGACTCCATAGCCGTGGAGTAGAGAGCTTTCTGGGTAGCTGGCCTTCGTGTGTCCGACTGGGCCGTCCCATCCATTATCGCACGCTCTCTCTGTGCCTGATCAATGTTATGGACGGCCACAAGCAAACTATAATCCATGATTTTAAAACTCTGCAGAACCTGGACGGAAACAAAGTCAATATGACATCATTTACGTTTTGCAAGCTACATGAATGGTTAAACTATTCCAGTTTTATGCATGCACTGAGTATTTTTGCTTAGTGTTCTGAAAATACCAAGGGGATGGCCTCTATATAAACACTCAGTGATCTTCACCCACAGATATCAATGAGCAGCTTTACAAAGGAAGGTAAAATATCAGTATCTTTCTTCTACAGACAGGGCAACTGGGAAAATGATTTGTGTAGGGCTGCACATCAGATCACTTGCAGGCACAGAACTCAGGTCCTCTGACTCTCCGTCCGGTGTCCTACCTGCTGGACCACACAGCTGCTCTAAAACTAGGACTCCTCCTACTGTAAAAGTAGTAAGACATTATTGGGTGGCAGGGCATAAATTGGACTGCTCAGGGGACGGGGGAAGGGAGACTGCACCGTACCACTCTAGATTACTGATTTGAATTTTACCCAACTTAGAAACATCTGAACATGCAAAAGGAGTTTGTGGTCTGTCCCATTCCCAGTGGACATCATCACACAAATGCCAATTAGCCCTGTAGCTGGCAGTCATGGCAGAGGTGCCAAAGATTGAATGTATCACAGTAGCTGAGTTCCCTGGGTCAGAATTGAGTTGTACAGGGAGGGCAGTGTTTGGAGGGGGTAACTGCACTGCAGCTGCCTGGGCAGTGCCTTTCTGGGGGACAGAGGACTCAATTCTAGCATCTTGCACTTAAAAACTGCACTGCAGAATTATCCAGACTGTAGACACACAAAGAAAACAAACAAACAAACAAAAAACAGGGCAAATGCCAGGCCTAAGAAGCTTTAGAATGACCTTGGGGTACACACATTTCAAAAGGCATGAAGTAATCCACAGAGAAGGGGGGAAAAAAATTGGTCTCAATTCAGCTCATCTCACCCTTCACTCACCAAACAATCTCTCTGCAGCGTTTTGCACAAGGCATTATACATATCAGAGTCTAGGAACAGGCCATCGGGGATGTCCTGCATAAAATCCAGGTCTTTGTATGTCGGGAAGACCTTTTCCCGCTCCTTCTGGGATGCTCGACGCTTATAGGTGGAGCCTTTCAAGTCATACTTCAGGTGCATTTTCACAGAGCGGGGCAGCAAGTTGTTCATCACTACGATGCGGATGTTCTTCCCTCCAGCCTGCACGCAGTACAGACCATAGAACTTAGGCAGCAGCGTCCGAGGATTCTGATTCAAGTTCTAAATGTCCAAAGACAGAAGACATAACTTCAGAGTCCAGGTGACTCCCTACATTCAGAGTGGCTAGCTATTTGCTCTTAACCGGTGTATCTGAATCAAAGCAACCTTGTCTGGGATCCAAAGTGATTATCAGCAAAGCAATGAATCAGGGATGGGTGAACTTGGGGCATAGATTGGTAACTCTAGGGTAAGAAATGTTTTCTCTGCAAACCTGAACTCATCAGATGCAGCTTTTGCATAAAGAAGGAATTTGCACCTTCATCCACACAATTATCTGCCAGAGGCAATCTGTGGCAGCCAGCAGGGCAAAGGAGGATTTTTGTGCTTAGTCTTTTAGTTTGCCACTCCCTCCACAAGCTAGGCTCTTGCCAGATCTAATGCTAAGCAGGATAAGGGTGGGTGCATACTGGAATAAGAGATTCCTATAACTCTGGTGGTTGCAGAAACTAGCATTGGTCCAGTTTCCCGGCCTAGTAATATGGGCAAAGTGCTGGTGGTGCCATGGGTAGGTAAGAAGAGGTCTTAACCAATGCATGTATTAAGAATCCCATGGCACTTTTCTAAGCCAGGGACATGAACTCCATTAACCTGTTCAAATTCCCACTCAGGGAGGCAGTTAATAAAGCATTCTGGGACCATCTGCCATCTCTAGTGGGATTAGGTATATATTGTATGTTGGGGTTGGATCTGATTTTGTTCTAGGACTAGCAGGGCCCATTTATCTATTTATGATCACATTTTTAGTCTCTTTAGACAGACACTCAGAGGCCCTGGAATATGGGCATGTTAAATTTACATAACAAAGTAGCGTTGGTTGGGCAGCACTGATGGAACAAAGAGAATGGCCCAGAAGGGGGGAAAGGAAATAAGGAACTTTGCTAGTCTTTGCATATCATGAGTATGAGCTTCTTGCACAAAACTTGACTGAGCAGACGCACACATTCAACCACACACAATCTAGCAGTGCAAGCCTGAATGCTAGGCAGGTCCCTTTCAGGGAGACGGGCACTCTTCAAACAACCAAAATGAGAAGGTCTGGTGCAAACCTTCCTGTGCCGGCCCAAAGAGCTCCAGCAGCCTCCAGCAGCCCTATGCAGGAGGGTGTATCAGTATTAGCCAGCAGAGGCAAAATGCAGTTGACCAACCCAAAGGGCTCAGGTCCAGATTTTCAGAAGTCCTGAGCATCTACCCCTGCAGCAAATGGGAGTGGAGTGTGCTCAGCATCTCTGAAAATACGGCCTTGAAACCAGTTGTAAATCCGCCGCCCCGCATGTGACCTGCCAGTTACGACGATATTCTCAAGTTTATGCTGTCAGAGAAACATCATTACAACCCACGCAGAAAGGTCACCCAAGCAACTTACCATATAGTAACCCGGCAGCAGCTTTTGCAAGAACTCTGCTTCTTTGTGCTGAACTGTTTTAATGATAAACTCGTCATCACTGGATACATAGAAGAGGGAACCACTGGCCCCGGAGTTGGAGAGCTCAATGAGTGGCTCACTGCAGAGCGAGTACTGAAGGGGGGTGGGGTGGGTTTGAATTAAAAAGCAAAAGCGTAAGATAAACAGGTAACAAAGCACAGGCATCTTTATCGAAGCTTTAGCTAAAGGGTCAACTTGAGTGTCTGAGTACGTGTGTTCTAACCCACGAAAGCTTATGCCCAAATACATTTGTTAGTCGCTAATGTGCCACAAGGATTCCTCGTTAATTTTTTTTTTTTTTTAGAGATGGCGTCGTTACACATCTGCACAGGCGCCTTTGCAAAGCACTTTGAGCAACCCCAGTGAACAGCAGCGTCATATTTTGCCCACAAAAACAGATAAGTATACAATTCAGTATATAGACTGGTTAGTAGTTCATTAAGTTAGATAAACTAGAGATGTTTTATGAGAATAGCAAGTCATGGCACAGCTTTTAGAGTTGGGGAAGCATCCAGCATGACTGTCTCTGGAATCCGTGGCCCTCAGGTTAATGCTTTCTCATGTCCATAACTTTGTGCTAGAACATGTCTTGTTTGGAGAGATTACAGGTAGGCATGGAGATGTAGTTATAAGACTGTGATGTCTCAGCAGCTCTGCTTCCTCCCTCCCTCCGGGTTTCTCGCAATTAGTAGTAATTTGTATTAGCACAGCACCTAGGAGCTCTAGTCAAAGACGAGGACCCTGCTGGGCTACTGCAGTCGCTTGCTACATAAAGGAATGGTTTGGTTCCTTCCTGAAACTACTGGCCCATTGACCAGCTACGGGGCAACATATTCTGGCCAACCAAGGGGCCCTATAAGCAAGGATCACACCTTATTTGAATAAAATAGAGGTAAGAACTGCTGCATCCTGCTCCAATACAGTGGCACAATTGCAGAGATTACCTGGCCCAGTGTGCCCAACTCCATTTTGATTCTAGTAGCCCGGTCTCCACATCAAAGATGGGATCTGCACAATAGAATTCTGTGGGCTGTATTTGGCCCTGTGAATTCTGGGGGCTGCAGGTGCCGCTTTGGCCATCCAAGGTTAAAGCAGTGGTTTCAAGGGAGCCTACAGTGGGTCCAGGCTAGGAGAGTCTCACGTGAGGGTGCCGGAGATGCACAATCAGGATGGAATTGGTACAGGACCCAGTATGGACGTTCAGAATACGCTGCTGCGAATCTGACAGTCAGACCAGGCAAGTCTCATTAGCTCCACTCAAGAACATAAGGCAATAATCATCAGAAGGGTCAAGAGATCCCAACAAGGATAAATACTGATCTGCCCACATTGGGGATCAGGCTGATGGCTGTAAGTGCAGTCCTGGCCAAGGGCTTTTTCTTGGTAAACTTTAATTAAATAAAGGCAAACCCCAAGAAAGGGGGCGAAGCTGAGACAACAACCATTGGTGTGTGCACAGTGTTAGGAGTGGGACCGGATAGAGGCCATTTATACTGGGGAAGAAGGGAAAAATACTAGTTATCAAGTATGACAAATAAAACTGGCTTCCCCAGTGACTTACCAGATAGTCATCTGGCCGTATTCCAAACAGTTCACGGAAGTAGCGAAATGCTACAGGAGCATACGTTTTAAACCGGAAGTCATTGTAGTGATGAGCTGGGGTCAGGTTACTCCCTTCGCTGTGGGGGAAGGGAACAGATGGTTAGAAATCCACACAGTACTTTTAAAGGCCTCTTTTAAAATAAAGAAGGACCACCCCAAGACAATTTTCTACAACACCCAAAAACAGAACACATGGCAAGTTTGACACCTTAAATCAGTGATTCTCAACCTATTTACCATTGTGGGCTGCATCCAATACTACCTGTATGGCCCTGAGGATGTCACATGGGCTGCAGCTCTGTGCTGATTGGGCTGCAAGCGGTGGGCTGCAGGTTGAGAACCACGGCCTTAAATTCTCTTTCATTAACCCTCGCATACCTCAGAGCTCCAGCAGGTATTTTTCTATCATATATAATGCAAGAACAACCATTGTTGAACGCTTGCTCTAATGGAAAGGTTGAGTAATACCTAAAATTAAGGGCTGAGTTGCATTCTGTTGTGTGGTTGCCATATCAACAAGTGCAGAACTAGGCCACTATACTGTTGTGTGCTTTGGAGACGCCTGCACATGTCTTAAGGAGCGGATTTGGAATCAGTGTTGCTTTCTTCTCTTAACTCCCAACCATACAAGTAGCTCATCATAACCCGCGGGAAGACCCACCTCAGAGCGGGTAACCCTAAGTAAAAGCATTTCACAGAGCAGCGCGCACGCTCTCACCTTGGGAAGAAAATACTTTCTACTACATAGAAGTCTTGCATGAGAACATCTCGCTCCGGTTTGGTGCTCAGGCTTCCTACTGTGTGGGTGATGCCCAGCTGAATGGCACCTTTCAAGGCCGATGAGGTAGTCTGGAGGGGAAAAGGAAACAGGAAGTCAAACAGAACAAAAAATCTGCTCCAATTTAAACTAACATCCTTCCAGCAGGCACTAGATGGTATTTCGTACCCATAAATCCCGGTTTCCTTTCTTTGCTTTTCTCTAGTTGGCTAACTTAGTCTTTGGCTGCTTTCTTTCATGTCAATCTGCTTGATGGGAAACATACAACTTATCACTGTACAGCAAGATCACCACATGAAAGGGATCCTGTTTCCAGAATATTTAAGCTGCTGCCAAACTAAGGTGACAAGGGCCCCATGTTCCACTCATCTGACGCGCAGAGTGTATAAGACTAGCTTCTGCCATATATTAGGGATGGGGATACCTCGACATCCCTGACAAAGCCCTAACAATCCTTCCATCTCATTTTATCCCCATTCTGCAGCATTGCTACCCCAGAGGACTTACACTATAGCTACCATCCACTTGGCCTTATGAAGACTGGATTTTACCTCCTTCCAAGGTGTTCATTTCCACTCCTTACAACGACTGGAGTGGTGGCTATTGAACAGCAAAGTACTCTTGTTCCTCTAGGAAGCGGACGAGCATGGTATCTCGATCTCCCGAAACCTAGGTTTGCATGATCGGGTGGCCTCGGCATAGACTCTGGTCTTCCTCAAGGCAATGTAGAGTCCAAGCATGGAGCTAGCCCTCAAAATAAGCTTACCCCACAGAATGCACACTTGTGGGTTTCAACCATGTATTCTCACCATCTCATCCTACTCCTTTGCTAGGCTTGTAAGCAATAATAAGAGGCTTAGCAGAATTCACTGATTTATTTTTTTTTAAACAATGTTGTCTGTAATAACAATGTTTATTTTTAAGCATTTAAGATTTGTATCTATTTAAATTTTCACAGTTGTGGTAAATTATTTCAGGGGAAGTCAGACAATTCTTTAATGACAGTAGATGTTGCGGTTCAAAAAGTTAAAGCTTTGCCAGTGTCAAAACACAAACTGTCAACACAGAGAAAGCAAATATCCTTAAAATCAAACTCTAATAAGTTCTCAAGCAGCATTTTCCTTTGCCTAGCTGGACTTTTGACCAGTGATGGAAATGTGTGTGCACAGTGAAACTGAGGTTTACCAATAAAAATCGGATCCTTCCAAGCCTAACTAACAGCGGGTCATTATAGTTTTAAAAACAAACCATAGCTTTACTACTGTGGCCTCTGCATAAATTGTCCAAGAACAATGCAGTATTATATTCCTGTGGCAGCTATTTACAAACATAGTCTGCTCATGTCTACAGAACACTGTGATTTTGTCTTAGGCCATTAACATTTGCTGAGATCCAGCTTGTTCTACGTGGTCATGAATCTTCCAGGATGATGCAGATAAGATCTGTTTGACAACTACTGAAGTTACATGGTCTGTGTCAATTCCCTGCCTATAAGACAAACCTACTGCAAAGGTTGTTAAAACTATGGCGGAACAGGTGCAAGTTGTTTACATACAAGGCAACTGAACCGAAAACAAAATCCTGAGCAGGTGACTCAGTAGGTGGTGTTCTTCTGACAGTCAGTATTGAACCAATACCCCAGCAAGGTACCAAGGGACACCGTGCATCTAATAAGACGTCCTGATGACTTGGTTGTGAAAGACAGAATTTAACCTTGATGACTAGGCCAGATTCCAATTTACGCAAGTACGTTTTGGCTTCCCTAGATTTCCCCTCCATTGCTGCTAAAACGAATGCTCTGGCTCTTTCATCTGAGTATCTACAAAATCTTTCAAAGATGAATAAACAGTCTCCATTTATTATCAGTCATGTTTATTACAGTAGCACCTATGGGCCAACCAAGAATGAGGGCCCCATTGTGCTAGGCACTGTACAAACTCAGAAATAAAGAGCTTATTCTCTAAATAGACAAGACACATGCAAGAAGAACACACAAGCAGAGTGGACAGTGTGATGGCAGCAAACAGGTTAGTTCCATTATTATTATTTTTTGGGGTGGGTTTAGTTAGGAGAGGATCAGTTAATGAAAAGAAAAGGGAAGGGGGTGAGCAGGACAGAGCAGAAGAAGGTAAATGGAGATGGAGTAAGAGACCTGTCCAAGGTCACACAGTAAGTGACAGAACTGAGAACAGAACTCAGGTTTTTCTTGATTCCATCAGGTTTTAGACCACTTCATTGCATCCCTTCACTCTCCTTACTAACCAGCTCCTAGGATGTGCCCATGTGAGATTTATCACCCAGTTTGTCTAGGATGTTGGAACAGAATTCTCCTAAATACCTTTCCTTCTTGCCTTTTAAAATTAATATAGCTGAAAAATCCATGCAAGCTCAGCCCACTGTTCATACCTAAAAGGTAGTTTCACTTTAAAGATAAAGAAACTGAACACCAGCTTGGCATTGCTGCATTATCTGTGGGTGCAAAGAGCCACAATGAGGTTGCCATTAAGCTGTGTGCATTTTTTTTCCTCATCATAAACTGAGCAGTCAGCTGCCTGTTTACAATTGTTTTAACAAAGGGCAGAGAATAAATTAATCAACATAGTGCCTCAAGGAAAGGAGGGAGACACATAACCACCACCACAACAACAACTTAAGTAAGGAGAGCCTGTTAGTCATTTCCAGGTAACCCCATTAGGAGCCCCCCGTTACTAGTTTCTGGGGCCCCTGCAAACATATTTAAGTGTCTCATCTAATTCCACTTTGGTTGCTGCCTTCTCCCAGCCAGTTCTGCTACCTCCTTCTCCTCCTCCACTCAGCATGCTGGGATACTGGAGATCTGAACTGAGAACCCCAAGCTTAAACAGTCAAATATAATAAAATTAGAGAGACTAGATTCAACAGAAGTGCTGTTTAAGTTCTCTCCCACACACTCAGTTCCCTTTTTTTCCAGGTAATCTTTAGAAGTGAACCCTGTCACCAAACAGTACGTGGATATTAAAGCATAGCTGGATTAAAGATTTCAAACGAGAAGCTTCCACTTACATGAAGCGAGAGCTGCTGAAAAGCCTCGATCATGCCATTATCCATTTAATCCAGACACGGGAAACCACTCTTGTTGTAAAGCAAGTTGGCACATACTGATGAAGTCCAACGAAAGTTAGTAGCAGTGTCCAAAAATCCCCACATCCATAGGCTGGTTTAAGAAACCAACACACAATCTGCCTTTTGTAAAGCAAATTCCAGCACAATCACAATCTGTAGCTGCTTTCGTGTCCAGACAGCAGCAAGCGCACCCAGTAAATGAGAAGGGTCCTAGGAAGTGTTGCTAATGAGGGAAGGTTTAAAAAATAATCCTGTCTTTAGGAGGCAATGGCGGAGAAGCTACTCCCAGAGCATAAATTCAGCCCTTCAGCCTCTTCAGCCTGCCAGTCTTTGCTCCCACCGAGATCTTCTTTAATGTTTGTCACGCAAGTTACTCAACCTTTTATGCTAAATAGAATGAGTCAGAAACCTTGATGCTCTGGGCAGCATTAATGTAGTGAATAGGAGAATGAAAACAATCAGATTAATTAGCTGAGATGCACCTACCTTTTTATATGTCGTCTCACCAGTGGAATCTACTCCTCTATGACCTTTTTTTATTGTCTGTGAGCCAGGCTGTCCAGAAGAACCAGACATCTAGGAGTATGGGTGAAGACAAGAACCAAGAAGTTTTAAAAAACAAATATCCTAGGTGTATCTCTCCACCCTGAATCAAGAGGCATAACTACAGAGGGTTACAGGGGATCTCTCAGGGGTAAGCCTATGGAGTTGTATAATACATTTCTTTTCAACTTCCACCTTTAATACAAAAATGCAGCTTGCAGAAAACTACAGGTCCCAGCGTGCAAAGCTTGGATCAAGATGGAGCACCACTTCATGGGCTGCTGCTGAATATTAATGTGGAGGGGGACATTATATGGCCTAACTTCATCTTCAAAATAGAGTGACATTAAAGAACCTTGGAGAGATACTAGCTTCCTGGGAATTTCCTGTGTGATGCAGACTTGGAAGCTAAATAAAGGGGTGGAGGGGACTGTCTTCACAAAATGCAAGCTAGAGGAGGAATTTTGGTTCTGTACAAGGAGGGAGTTTTCAGGTTGCTCTTAGAAGCCTTAATTTCCAGCAGATTGGTCCTAAATGACCTTAGGCTGCAATCAGTGTACGCCTTCCTTTACTGGTACGACTCATGCCCATGAAGGGTATGGCTATACTGCAGTCACACATGACTGCAGCTTGAGCAGACATACTCTAGCTGGCATAGGTATTGGGCTTATACATCTCATGCTCACGTGCGGACTGCCACAACTTCACTGCTCCAGATCCGAGCTAGCTAGATCAAAGCTAGTATGTGTGCTCAGGCTGCAGTTACACCCCGTGATTGCAGTACAGACATACACTTCGAAGACCTGAGGCCTTTGAGGAAGTGAGCTAGGTTGGTGGTGCAAGTTAATCTAGTTTCTCAGGCAGAGGTGGCAATTTTAGCTGCATCTTGTCTACTACTCTATGACCCCTTGGAAACTTGCCTGGGTCATTGTCTTCTGTGTAAATGGCCATTCTGTTGCTCTATAAACTGTGTTCCTTGGTCAAAATGAGTTGAACTCAGGCTCTGTGGCTTAACATTTATATAGTGTTTTGGTGGAATGGAATCACTTGAAATTCCATGGCAATTAGGATATAAAAATGGACCCAATTCTCTTACGAGGACAAAGGCCCACTGATTTCACAAGTGAATACACCAGTTCATTGCAGCCTTATAATTGCTTGTTCAGCTTTGTCCCCCGCTTTCCCTTTCAGATTCAAGCCATATACAGAGCTCAAAATGCCTCGTTAAATAGAAAGCACCAGTTTATGACAGTGCCCAGGGAACAAAGCACACCATTTTCTCAAGAAGTAACTTACCTCTGAAGTGAATGATTTTTTGAAGGTTGCTGATCCTGTCAAGATAGAAATTTAAGAGACATTTAGCAAAGAAACAGGTTATTATATATTGTGGAAAAAGCCTGACATACTGCTGTGATTTGAATGTTTTAGTGCATCTGAAAAAGCACTGACTCATGTTGAATTTTTTCTCAACTTCTCTTGCTCACAGCACAGGGAAATTTTTTTCAGGCCATAAGGAAATGTCATTCTGCTTACCACACAGCCATCGCAACTTAACTTTGTTTATCTCCCATAGTGTAACTATTTGCTAGTCTGATCTCTCCTGCTCAGCCAGATTCCAATAATTTTTTAGCTATGTATAGAAACTCAGGGCCAAATTCAGACATTGTGTAAGCTGATGCAACTTTATCAAATTCAACTGAGTTACACCAAGACTTAATATGGCTCTAACCAACCATTAATTAAAATCACTACATCAAAGACCCAATTTTCATAGTTCAAGCTTTGTGATGCTGCAGCGTCAGCACTTCCATTACAAACTTATTTCCAGGAGTTTTTAAATCACAACATAAATCCTTTGAGTCGAATGTTAAGATTCAGACGATACTAGGGCTAAATGACTGTGAGGTGATTTACTACTTTTTCCACCTTTTGAGGCCAGGATTCCAGTCCTGTTTCTTGGATACGGGAACAGAAATGGACTATGATCCTGCTCTTTTGTGGATGTTTGTCTAAGCCACAAAACTACCACATGGATTGGCAATAATACTCAGAAACAGCCCAAAACTGTAAAAGCGGAGATGCTGCCCCCATATAAAATGAAGTCATGGGAAAACTTGCATTTCTTCCTTTACCTCTACCTGGGACAAAAAAAACCCCAAAAAAACTGCAGCACATCCTCCCCAGGTGAGAGCCACAAATACAGTCTGATTAAGGTTTCAGAGTAACAGCCGTGTTAGTCTGTATTCGCAAAAAGAAAAGGAGTACTTGTGGCACCTTAGAGACTAACCAATTTATTTGAGCATGAGCTTTCGTGAAGTGAGCTGTAGCTCACGAAAGCTCATGCTCAAATAAATTGGTTAGTCTCTAAGGTGCCACAAGTACTCCTTTTCTTTTTTAGTCTGATTAAGCTTATTTCTCAACTATGGCAACCTCAGTCATTCAAAACAGGGGCAAAGAAAAATTAAGAAGTGTTATGGTGGTAAGAAAACTGTATTTCAGCAAAGCATACAAAGGCACTTAACAGTCAAACTGACCAATCTTCCGATCCATTTATCAAACAATCAAAGCTCCCATTTCAAGATAGACGAAACAGTGAGCAAATATAATTCTGTGCCAAAAGCTTTTTACTAACCAAAGTGAGAGTATAGCGACCAGCTTTTTTCACCCCTTCTGTTCTCCCCTTAAGGCAAGAAAGGTGTCATGACAGGTTTAATTTTTATGTATAAAGTTCCACACATTCAGGAGCTATTCCCTCCCCCTCCCAGTACATTCTGTGCTCTTCACAAAAATGAGTAACGCACCGCTGTATTCATGTGCACTGACTTGCAAGTAGCTGTGCTACGCAAGGCCATAGATCAGTAGCATACAACCTGTGGTCCGTGGACTCCTGGCAGTCCGCAGACTACGTCTAAGATTTCCAAAGGGGTCTGAACCTCCATTCAAAAAAAATGTAGGGGTCCGCAAATAGGGTTGAAAACCATTGCCATAGATCAAAGGCAGTCAGCTAGCAGGGCAGCCAATTCTGCACATCAGTTGGAGCCATTTGTCCTGGGACATAGGTCCAAGGGCTCAAGCTTTTGCTGCCACTTGGCCAGCTGAACCTCTGTGGAGTCAAGGAGGCTCTCAGAGTTTCCATGGGCTCGAAGCCGGAGGAGCCCACTAGGCTATCACTGTCCAACAGTCCAAGTTAACAGCTTTTGTTCTCGACCCCCGCCCCCAAACAGGAAATTCTGTCCCTACAGAATAGACTGGATCTGAAAGCAAACAGATTCCCAGTTGGAATCTAGCTTCTATACATTTCAGTCCTGCTAACAGGAGCCACGCAGCCATAACCATTTTTCAGTATGCTGTTTTAATGAGAAACTGACAGTGCTCCACTCTGTCACCTTGCAGTACAGGTGACTGCTTTGAACAAGGCTTTCCACACTGCCAGTGTCTGGGACACAGTGGTGGAGGAAGCAACTCAGTCATTACAGTGCAGCACCTGTTCAGCAACAATTGTGCCCTATTTTATTTTCAAGTGAGTATTCTGTAAGTATGTAAATCAGATATTCTTTATAAGTCACACTGAACCAGCAGCACAGCTAGCCCCATCACCTTAGAGATTAGCTATGTTAATAATCATCCATTCGAACCCTTAAATTCTATGCGGATTGACCTAAAACTATTTATTCAAAAGGGATAAATAATGAGCCTTTTTATACTTTTTCAATCACATCCAAGAAACAATAAGCCAAAAAACAAAAACGCAAATATAAAAAATGTACCACTAACTTTTCACTTGTGTAGCACTTCTCAACTGAGGATTCCAAAGTATTTCATATTCGCTTGACCTCTACACCGAGGGCGGCCAAACTTACTGACCCTGCAAGCCGCATATGACAATCTTCAGAAATTCAAGAACCGGAGCACACCTGCTGGGGTTTGGAGGTTTCAGCCCCGCTCCTGCTGAAGCCCCAAGCCCCGGCAGGTGTGCCCCATGGGGCTGAAGCCCTGACATGCCTCTCCCTGCTGGGCAGAAGTCCCTACCCCACCACCCTGCTGCAAGGCAGGGGTCCTGAGCTCCTCCCACAGTTTGGTAGGTGGAGAATGGGGGGGGAGGGCCCATACCGGGGAGGGGGGGAAGAGGAGGAGAAAGGAAGGGGCCCTCTGCCAGCCATACTAACTGTGAAAGAGCCACATGCGGCTTGCAAGCCATGGTTTGACCACCCCTACTCTATACTAATGTGACAGGCACTCTCATTTTACAAAGGTTTAGACTGTAACATACAGTGATTTGCCTGAAGTCACACAGCAAATCAGCATCAGGACTGAGAACAGAAACCAAGAAACTGGCTCTACAAGGCACTGGTGAAGCCTCAGGTGAATACTGTGTCCAGTTCTGGGAGCCACACTTTAGGAAAGATGTGGACAAATTGGAGAGTCCAGAAGAGAGCAACAAAAATGATAAAAGGTTTAGAAAATCTGATCTATGATGAAAGTTTAAAAAATTGGGCAAGTTTAGTCTTGAGAAAAGACGATCGAGGGGAAAGACCTGATGACAGTCACCCAGTATATTAAAGGCTGTTATAAAAGGGGACAGTGATCAATTGTTCTCTATGTCCACTGAAGGCAGGACAAGCAGTAATTGGGTTAATCTGAAGCGAGAGATATTTAGATTAGATATTAGGAAAAAAAACATTTTAACTGTAAGGAAAGTTAAGCACTGGAACAGGCTTTCAAGAGAGCTTGTAGAATCCTCACCATGGAACTTTTAAAGAAGAGTTTGACAAACACCTGTCAGGGATGGTCTAGGTTTACTTGGTCCTGCACAGGAGGCTGGACTAGATGCCCTCTCAAGGTCCCTTCCAGCCCTACATTTCTATGTATCCCCATTCCTACTTTCCTGGTCCAACTGGATGAGCAACATTGTCTCCCATCATGTAATTCTAGTGAATGCTATCTAGAAATCAGATATACACATGGTCTCCAAATCAAGCACCACTGTCTACAAGGAAAGATCACTAGCCAGCACAGGAAAGTTGCTGTAACAAGGATCAGTAACCAACACACACACCCCCTACCATGTGCAAGACAGGAAGCACTCCCTCCCTTTCTCTAGTTCCTTTATTTCCAAATGAATGTGCAATATCCGTTGATTGCGATATCTCCAACCATCATAAATGGGAAGGGTTCTGAGTTACTACAGAGATTCTTTCCCAGGTGTCTGGCTAGAGGGACTTGCTCTCATGCTCAGGGTCTAACTGAGCACCCTATTTGGGGTCGAGAAGGAATTTCCCCCCAGGTCAGATAGGCGGAGACCCTGGTGTTTTTTTGCTTCTCTGCAGCGTGGTGTGGGTCACTTTCTGGTTTGAACTAAAGTAAATGGTGGATTGTTTGTAACTTGAAATTTTTAAATCAAGATTTGAGGACTTTAGTAACTAAGCCAGAGGTTACAGGCCTATTGCAGGAGTGAGTAGGTGAGGTTCTGTGCGCTGCGATGTGCAGATGGTCAGACCAGATGATCATGATGGTCCCTTCTGGCCTTAAAATCTATGGGCAATAGGTTATTTCCCTTTGTCCACAATAAAGATGGTTAATTACACTTGAGCACTAGAATGAACATGCAGCAGGAGTCTGGTTTCCTAAGTAAAGAGGAGATGAATGTAAACAGGCATGTACGATTCCTGTAAATGTTGGGAGTTGCCTGCAAACGCATAAGCTTCCTCAGTTAAAAGCATTACTAGTTTTGGCCATAGGGAGGCATCATATACAGAGCCAGGAAATAGTTAAAACTAAAAGACTTTCCATGCAAGGAAGTTAGAGTTATTATTCTCTTTTTTAAAATGACCAATTCTTCTGCAGTATGTGGAGAAATGAAGAGCAACAGCGTTAGCCAATTCCATGAGCGCATTTTCTACAAAACTGAACCTTTAGATAAAGCTTCACTTGTGCCTGGGTGTTTCTAAAAATGTGTTGGAGCTGCTTAAATTCATGAATGTTTTTTGAAAAAAGAGGTACATATTTTTAAAATCTACCTCAAGCGTTTAATTAAAAACAAGCAGGTGATTGACTGAAGAATTATGGTAACTATTTTCAAAAAAAGAAAAGGAGTACTTGTGGCACCTTAGAGACTAACCAATTTACTTGAGCATAAGCTTTCGTGAGCTACAGCTTTGTGGTTTAATTCCATGCCTGGCCTCTCTTTTGAGGGGACTAGATAAGGGTTAGACATTACCTATGCATTCCCCTCCAAAAAAAAAAAAAAAAAAAAAAGGAAGGATTATCATATGTTTGTATCTTTTAACATTACACAACCAATCCCCAAGGAGAATTCAGACTGTCCATAGAATTATTTACTGGAAGCTGAATCAGGAGAAGCAAATAGAAGCTGGCTGAAAATAGTACAGGACCACCACAAGTAGCATGATTCTTACAGCGCATCAAATAAATATCAGACTAAAAGCCATACTGAAGCTATTGTGGTGCCATTTTGGTTAAATAGTCCGTGAACTGCTCTGAAAGGAGTATGCAACACAGAAATTCAGGTCAAATTCTCACCTCACTCATTTGTCTAGAGGATAGGTGTGCTAATTTGGGGTGGGCAGGAATCATAGCCACCAGTGTCTATATTTATGGAGCTGTTCAGACAAATTTCAGTTGCATCTCATGTTTTAGATAAAAATAAAAGTGAAAACGTTACCACATCCAAACACATCATCAAGAGCTACACTCTTCAGGGTATGAAGCATCTTACAAGTTAAGCACCAGGGCCACATCAAACAAGCATGCATTGAAGCTGCTAGAAGCTCTTGTGAGGAAAGACGACATATCTCCATTTCCTCTCCTAATTTCAGGTTTCATCTCAACCCTGCCAGCAGGCAACTGGAGAGGCACATAGAAAAGAGGTTATTATTATTATTTTTAAATTTAGGATGGCTTTCAAAGGTTCTGCGGATGAAAGACAGCTGAAATGTTTTCAGAAAGGCATGGCAAGCAGGTTTGAAAGCATAAAATGAACCTGACTAGAATAATCCTGGCACATACATAGCAGTTTAGATATCAGGTGGTAGCTCATACTTTCATATAACATGCACTTAAAAAAAAAAAGCCATTTAATTAAAATAGCAGCTTCCACTGAGCAAAGTTACAGCACCCATCTACTAAGCCTACAGAATGCTTGATTCTGTATCACTCTTCTTAAAAGCCAAGACAGTTATGTAAAGTGGGCTATTTGCTGCTAGTTATTGGATAGGAAGAAAACCCATGCTTCTGAAGCACATACTGTATATGAAACTTGTCTACCTCTTTGAGATGATACTGAGCAGCACAAAAAGCTGAAATCTATATGAGGAAAAACAAAGCAAAAAAAATGTGAATTGAAACTTCAACCCTTAAAGAAATGGAAAACTTTTTTGTGGCTAAAGTTACAGGAACAAATTTTAATCAAGACCAAATACAATTTCTGTACGGTAAGAAAGAGGACACCTCTCAAACTGTGTAAAATTTTTTTTTTTAAATGTTGAGTTCTTAACAAGACACCCTCACCCTGTTGTGTTCATTCACAGCAAAACTCTTTTGTAACTCTAGAAGACGAGCATCTAAATATTTCATTTGCTTTTGGTAAAAGGATCTTATGGACGCTCCAGGAGCCTGGCTTGAACGAAAAGTCAAACCAACACTGATCATAATAGTTGGAGATGGAAGAGATCTGTTAGATCATTCAGTCCACCCCCAGCCAGAGCAGAATACAGTCCTCTGAAAGAGGATATAAAAATTTTATTAAAGTTAATGTTTAAAATCAAATTTACACAAGTTAAGAAGGAAGGTACTGTACTTCTGGGGTCAGGCTGTTGGATCATATTAAAGAAGTTCTGTATTAAAATCATAAATGAGTTTGATTTCCCCATAGTTTAAATTCCAGGGTATTACTAATTAAGAGGTCTCTTAGTTTTTGGTACTGTTTCTCTCCCTCTATGTGTGAAACTTGCAAGCTGCTAATTGTGTTAGTACATTCTAAGACAGAGTCTGTTCTCAAAGCAATTCTTTGTGACAACAACTACTCACACAGAGAGAGACTCAAAGCAATACTCTGTAACAACAGAAACAGCACCCAGAGACTCCCCACCCTTTTGTTGTATTCATCTCGCTTTGTTAACAATTGTGATTAAAATAGAGATAGAGGATGTATGTGGATGGATGCTTGGTGTGGATAACAACTGAATGATCAGGGAGGTGCCAGCCTAAGAATCCAGTGTCCATCGGCTGAAGAAGGCATCAAGTGGAAATAACCAGAGGACCCCCGGAGGGTAGACTGGAATCCACCCAACAGCCTCAAGAATGGGAGAACCAAAGAACAAGATAACATCTGGCAACAGAGCCGTCAGGAATGTGCCATCTGCTGATTGATTCAGCAACAGCATGATGACGCAATTCCCATAGACTGGCATAGGAAGAAATTCCTATAAAAATGGACTCTAGAAAGTGAGAACTTTGGGGTCTGATTCTGCAAACCAACTTCCAGGATCATCAGATGAGCATCTGACAAGGCCCTGCTCCTGCCTCATGTCCAGGTCACCTGGCCAGTGGCTTGGCATGAGCAACAAGGCTGGTAACTATGATAACAACCTTGCAGAACCTGTGTGTGTGTATGAATGAATGTGTGAATAAATATGAAATTGAATGGAATGTTATAGCTATAACTAACTGCTTACTATGATTCTTTCTATATTCACAATAAATGTGGCATTTTGCCTTTTCCCCTTTAATAAGATCCTGCTGGTTTTTATTTTATTGGTATAACAAGGCTTGGGTTATGTATAAACTCTTGATCTTGGCTGGAAGGCCAATCAGTGAATGGCATTTTGAAGTTCTCTGCACCAATAGATCTATCCAACAACTTATGTTAAGAGCATTCCTAAATGTTTTTGATTTAAATTTGCTGTTAAAGAACCTCTGGCTTAAGACTTGCTAAATTTTGTATATTCTTTTTCACAAGCTACTCATTCTTGATACCACAATTTGCTAGCAGTCAGCAGAATTAACACATGCATGAATGACTTTGTTGCCCTGGATTACTGCACAGCTTTGTCTCTCAATATTTCACTTGTACTATGAACTAATGGATCAGAGCATGAGCGAGGATATTTCTGAAGTTACTGGGATGCTGCTGACAATGACTAGGCTCACAGCGACGAGACCAACAGCTTACTGGGGAATAGCCTACAGGAAAATGCTAAACATTTTGAGCCACGTTTTCATGGCAATCTCCTCTTGTTGCTTTACAGGACAGGAATAAACTAATTCCTCAGGGCTTAGATACTACGGCAACAGGCATTTTATAAATACTTAATACAGACAGTTGAGCTCAGACACCAAGACATCCAGAAATAGAAGGAAACATAGTAAGCTATGTGGACTTTTACTCCATTATTGCACAGAGATTTGGCAAGTTGGGGTGGGGGGCAAAAATCAAACAGGTTTTCAAACTTCTCTCCCTAGCTCCTTAAGGTTTGTGGATGAAGTTCTGTGCTCATGTTAGTAAGAGAGCATTGTAAACCTACTGGAAAACGGGAATTATAAACTCGCTGTTGGAGATAGTTACCATAACAAACCCAGGAACAGAGATACTTAACAGCAACTAACTATTTTGGGTCCTGAACCAAAACCCACTGAGGTCAATGGGAGTCTGCATTGATTTAACTGGGTTTAGGATCAGACCCAGAGCTGTAACTAGGCATTTTCGCACATGGGGCAAGCAAGCATATTTGCACCCCCTAAAGGTTACGCGGGGGGGGGGGGGGGAGCACACAGCATCACATGCCCCCCCCGATTTCTGCCTCCAATTCAGCACAAAGGTTTTCAAAAGGCACACTCCTGTTTGAAAACCGTCACCTGCTGGCAGATCAGATGCTGATGGGAGCTGCCTAGCTCACTCAGGCCCCTGACTCTCCGCACTGTGGGTGCTGGCTGACTGCCCAGCAGCCCTCCTTGCCCTGCTCACCTAGCTGTGCCACCTCCGCACGGCTGGGCACTCCCCAGCCAGGGCATGCGGCACAGCTCCAAGCAGCACCCCGATGCGCTCTTGCCTCACCCGCAGGAATCTGGCGCTGGCTGGTGATGCCCCTTGGAGCCAACCCCTTCCCACCGAGCCTGCCCTGCCTGGGGAGCACCTGGCCATGCAGAGAGGGAGGGCTGCTGGGCAGCCAGCCAGCGCCCTGGCTCCTACAGTGTGGAGAGCTGGGGCCCGAGCAGCTCCCACCAGCTTTCAATCCGCTGGCTCCTGGCAGGAGGCTACGGTTTTCAAACTGTAGGGCAAGCCCCCCTAGGGAGGTGCACCCGACAATTTGAGAACTACTATGCTAAATGGAAGGCAGAAATCTAGGGGAGGCATGTGATCCCATATGACCTCCCCGCCTCACTTTTCCACCCCTGCAGCTTTGTGCCCTGGGCGGCTGCCCCACCTTGGTTACAACCCTGATCAGGCATTTGAGTGTGAGTGTTCAATAGAAACCTAACAGACCTTTCTTTTTTCCTGTTTTCTGGTCCAGGAGCATGCTTAGAAAAGATCATTGTTCTCAAGTGCATTTATAGTGGCAAATAAAACTGTTTCTAGTTCTGTGAGAACAACACACATTAAAAGGATTTTCTGATGGACATCTTGCTATTTCCCTCAACAAGCCCTTGCCCGTTGCTGATTTTGGCAGCTAAGGTTTCATGAACAGCTAGAGTTGATGATTAATGTTTTATACCACCACTAAACTGGCACTGCAAACTTTGGATTGTACAATGCATTTGTTGCTGGCTTTGGCTGTGCTCAAGATAGCAATTAAGATCATTTTGCAGTAAAGTGGGAAAATTGGATGTTAATCAGAACTATGCAACTCCAACGTCCTGTATCACATGACTTGCCAAATAAATACAAGATTTATGCACATGGCATTGTGGGGAGCAAGCGAAGAACAGACAAGAGACCTCAATGAATGGTTCACAGATGTGGAGCAGACAGCCTTTGTGACTGACGAAAGCCATGGAAATTCTTAAGGCGAGAGGAGTGTGTTCCAAAGGACAGGGAACTAAAAGCCACTGACTTCTGATCCTGGCTGATGTTGTGAAGGCCAAGACTATAACAGGGTTCAAAAAAGAACAAGATAAATTCATGGAGGATAGGTCCATCAGTAGCTATTAGCCAGGATGGACAGGGATGGTGCCCCTAGCCTCTGTTTGCCAGAACCTGGGAATGGGCAACAGGGGATGGATAACTTAATGATTGCCTATTCTCTTCGTTCCCTCTGGGTCACCTGGCATTGGCCACTGTAAAAAGACAAGATACTGGACTACCTTTGGTCTGACCCAGTATGGCTGTTCTTATGACTCTTACACACTCCCCTGTAGTGAAGTGATTCACCAATACCTCTCTGCCTCGATTTCCCCATCTGTAAAGAAGGAATACCACCAAGCAAGCAGGAGACTGGGTTTGTAGATTGTTTGGTAACAAGGATAATAATGTTTTGAAGATGAAGAGCATTATGTAAGTATGAAACACTACAATTAAATCCTGGTAAGAGTCAACAAGCAAGTGCCGCAACAAAAAGCTATTTAATTACAAAGGCTAGATGTGAAAGTAATGTAAATGTGTTGTTTCTAAAAGGAGAAAAACCACATTCCATCTCTCATGGAAAAATTACCTTAAGTTTCTTGGCTCCTCGAGACACAGTGGCAGACTTCAGTATCTGCAGAAGACAGTTCAGCCTTTCTGAAAGCATGAGCACTCTGACCGGAACGCTTTCTAGACTATTTGATGGGCTAAACATTAACTAATCCTCACAACACTTTCACATTTACTTCACAGAGCTGTTATTTCCATTCTACTTAAAAGGAATTTATGCTGAGGGGTTAAGTGACTCAACCAAGGCCACAGAGGGAGTTGGGATTAGAAATCAGGGGGTACTCACTGGTCCCTTGTCATGTGTTCAGGCCATGTTTTTCTCCCCACTTTGGGGAGGCAAATTGTCATTTACCAGCAGAATAGAATTTAGGCTACATCTAAAATGCCATTCTGTCTCCTGAGAGCTATGGCTTTTAGAACTAGGGAGAGTGGGTGGGGATTATAAAACACCTTAACAACACATTTAATGGTGTTATAATTGTGATTACTAAGTAATCAACAAAGATCAAGAACTACCTACAATATCTGTGTCACATTTTCTGGTTTTCACTGCATCTAATCTTTAGGGCTGTCAGTTTCACTCTTGACAGAGTGAAGCTCTCCATCACCAAAGAGATACTGCTGCTTTTGCAGTATCAATGTGCTTTAGTCCTGAGCTGGAAGGGCCCACTTCTAAGGGCTTATCTACCCAGGGAGCTACTCTTGATTAACTCCACTTAGGCTAGTCTAAACTATGAAATTAGGTCAGTATAACTATGTTGCTCAGGGGTCTGAAAAATCCACCACCCTGAGCGATATAGTTAAATTGACCTAACCCTGGTGTAGACAGCGCTAGATGGATGGGACAATTCTTCTGTCAACCTAGCTACTGCCTCTCAGGGAGGTGGATTACCTACGTCAACGTGAGAACCCTTCTCATTGGCATAGGTATTGTCTTCACTTAAGCACTACAACAACAGCACAGCTGTGTCACTGTAGTGGTCTATGTGTAGACAAGCCTGTATTCCAAAATAAGTGTACCTTATTCCAAATTAGATTAGTCCATATGATTAGACTAACTCAGCTAAGGGATGCTTATTCTGGAATAAGAGTGTTCCTGAACAAGGTTAATCAGAAACAGACAATAATCCACTTTAAATTCACACCCTACCTTATTCCGGATTTTCATCTGGAGAGAAACACTAAGGGTAAGAGGAAAAAGCTTAGTCCTTGGCCTTTATTGCTGAAATTGTCAACGGTAGTGGGTAGATGCCTGTCTATTGTGATCTGGACAAAGACAACTATACAGACAAAGCAGTAACAACTTTCAGTCCCTACTAACCCGGGTTGTAATTGAACCACTCACCTAGAAATAAAAGACTTCAGAGCCCATTATTTTCCAGGGGTGTCTGCAAATGAAGGACTAGCTAGAGTGGCATGGAAGATGAAGAAGTTAAGAGGGGTTTCTCTGTAACAACACATGGCAGCATTAAAGGCTGTGTTTTCCAAAACGGGGCTCAAGTTTAAGAAATTCAGGAAATGGTGTTATAGTTTATCACCAACCGCCCCAAACCATCATACAGTAAAAGCTGTGTTATTCGGCACTTTGCCAACTGCAAAGCTCTAGAAACCAGCATTTCTGATATCTCCATTAAAAGTCCGGTTGGCATGGGACTGGCAGGCTCCCTACCTAGCTCCACGTGGCTCCCCAGAAGTGGCAACATGTCCCTGCTGCTCCTAGGTGGAGGAACAGCCACGGGGGCTCCATGCATTGCCCCCATCCCACCACCACTGCTGGCTCTGCAGCTCTGGGAACTGCAGCCAATGGGAGCTGCGGGGACAGCACGCAGCGCCTCCTAGCCGCGCCTCCATTTGGGAGCAGCAGGGACATATCGCCGCTTGTGGGAAGCCGCCCGAGGTGAGCGCTGCCCGGATCCAGCACCCCAAAACCCCTCCTGCACCCCAACGCCCTGCCCTGAGCCCCCCCTTGCACCCATACCCCCTTCCAGATTCCTCACCCTGCACCCTCTCCCACGCTCCAATCCCCAGCCCCCTCCCACACGCACACCCCCTCCCAGAGTCTGCGCTCTGCACCCCCTTCCGTGCCCCAACCCCCTCCTGCACCCAAACTCCCTCCCTCCTTTGTTAAGTATAACTCTTAGTTAACTGGAATTTTTGACTAACTGGCACCCCTCCCCAGATAAAGCTTTTCCTGTATTTTCATGCTCTTCTTTCTAAAGTACCTTCCAAAGAAGAAAATTCCAGCTTCATAGACCTGCTTGTATTTTGCTTAGAAAAGCAAACACACTACTTTGTTCTTTTAAATCACTTGGTACCATCTCTCCTCTCTTTCTTAAAGGAGAGGGCAATTTGGCCAACATCTGCATGTGTGTTGCAAACATAAGCTCATGAAGTTTTTCTGCACTAGGTTTTTCTTCCATTTCCCACCATTGTTGCTCCATTAGTGGTAGCAACAGTGACAGTGCAAGTTTAGACGAGGGTGAGACAACAGTGCACAGTTTACAAGAGTATTCAGAAGCTGGGAATGGACAACAAGGGATGGATCACTTCATGATTACCTGTTCTGTTCATTCCCTCTGAGGCACCTGGCATTGGCCACTGTTGGAAGCTAGGATACTGGGCTAGATAGACCTTTGGTCAGGGAAACTGAGTCCCACCCCCTCTGCATGCAAACCATTGGAAAAACAAGGAAAAATAAGAAAATCCCCCACTTCGTCACACCCTGTATCGCCGTTCTTATGTTCACATTGTTGACTACCCACTGCAGATCATTTTAGGTTTTGACAGGGTAGATAAAAATAGATTTTGGGGGGCAAAAAAATCAGATTTTATAATTTAGATAACAAAATATAACAATGGTTTTCTTTTTAAAAATGAATCTGTTTAAAATGAACCTAAATTTAATACAATATATGTTAAGGCCAAAACCTATAATCTCTTAAAACATTTATCTAAAAAAATATATGTTGAATCCATGAGCCCCTATTAATTTTAAGTTAAAGGCTGATTTTTTATATAAAGAAATTATCAGGGCAAAAACATCTAAATTTTGAGGTCAAATTTTACAAATATGGCACAACAGATCATGTGCTGTGTCAAGGGCTTGTTTAAATAAAAATAAATTTGACATGTTTTGTAATAATAAGCAATATGTCATTCACCCTTTTCTAAAAAGTTAAAAATGTAAAATCAATAAAAATCTGAAAATATCAAACTATATGACTGCTTAAATAACCTTCCTAGAGAGCAAAAACATGTACCAAATCTAGTGTAAAGACTCTACTTAGTTGTAAATCAGCATGTTTTAATCGTTATATCAAACAATGAGAATGCACCCTTCTTAAGAAAATAACCGAAGTACAAATGGAAAAGCTCCTTAACATTTATAAGTTAAATTGAGCCTTTCCACTTGGTGATTTAAATCAATCCACCCTAGGTTTTGAAGTTTATCTCTGTAAGCAAAAGGGCAAGAGACTCTTTAAAATTGAGGCTTAGGACTCCAATAGTTAGGGCCCTCCCAAATTCACAGTTCACTTTGTCAATTTCACGGCCACAGGATCTTAAAATGTTGAATTTCATGATTTCAGATATTTATATCTGAAATTTCATGGTGTTGTAACCCTGGGGGTCCCGACCCAAAAGCAGATAATGGGGGGGATCCCAAAGCTGTTGTAGGGGGGGCTGCAGGATTGCCATACTTACTTCTGTGCTGCCTTGAGAGCCCAGCTCTGAAGGCAGCAGCTGTGGAGTTTACTATAATTTAGAACCCCCTTGTGCAATTAAACTTCAAATCTGTCAGAAAAAGTCTACCTCCACTCTCAAAATCAGCAAAAATAAAAGGAGTACTTGTGGCACCTTAGAGACTAACAAATTTATTTGAGCATAAGCTTTCGTGAGCTACAGCTCACTTCATCGGATGCATTCCTAAATTCAGTGCCTTGCATAATGACAGGTTTCAGAGTAGCAACTGAGTTAGTCTATATTCGCAAAAAGAAAAGGAGGACTTGTGGCACCTTAGAGACTAACACATTTATTTGAGCATAAGCTTTCATGAGCTACAGCTCACTGCATGCTGAAGCTCACGAAAGCTTATGCTCAAATAAATGTGTTAGTCTCTAAGGTGCCACAAGTCCTCCTTTTCTTTTTGCGAATACAGACTAACACGGCTGCTACTCTGAAACCTCTCAAAATTAGGTTAGATCTGAGGCTATATTCCTTTGTTTGGAGATCTGAGAGAGGGGCCCAAACTCAAGAATGAAAACTCAGTTGGAACTACCTATGGAGTGGCTACTGCACAGAACGCAAAAAGAACCAAGGATCTGAAGTCTCACCGGGCTACTTTTGGCACGTTTTGTCCTGCTTCAAAGTGAAAGCAATGAGATGTGATCCTCTTGGGTGTTTCCACACATAGTTAAAAAAACAAACAAGGATGCAACATCTCCATGTCCTGTAGAGAGGGTGGGGGAAACGCTGCATGAGTGGACTTTAAGGAGGAAAGGGTGGAACAAGTTTCAGAAACAGTCATACCCTTTATGTATGCAGAGAGAAGCCAGTAATTGAGAAATATGCCAGAGGGTAAATAGCAACATGTGCCACTCTGGAATGTGGATAGCCCCCTAACAACCGTGCCAAGTCTTTAAGTGGTTTTAGTTGTACTGTGGGGAGGGATGGAGCGCACTCTCCGCGTCCAAGAAACCATTTTAAATATCCAACTACTATGCTCATTCTGCCTGAGGAAGGCTGTACTCTGCTTCCTCTGGAGCTTGACAATGCTGCTCCTAGGGTGCCTGCGGGTGTTTTTTGGAGAGAGAACCAAGATACCCTTACATCCTTGAGGAGAGGGTTGCTGAATTCAGGACCAGAGTTTACATCCTCCTGTGGCACAGCAGTAAGATCATGAGATAAAGCAATTGTCATTTGAAACAGAGGGAACAGTTACTGGTCTAAACCAGTGTTTGCTAAATTAGTCAAAGACTAGAAAATCTTAAAATCCACACTACTGGACAGTCAAAGGTTTAATGGCCATCACTTGTCCCAAAGGCAGTGCCTGTCTACACTGCCACTTTACAGTGCTGCAACTTTCTTGCTCAGGGGTGTGCAAAAACACCCCCTTGAGCGCTGCAAGTTTCAGAGCTGTAAAGTGGCAGTGTAGACAGTGCTGATAGCTACTCCCCTCATGGGGGTGGTTTTATTACAGCGCGGCAGCACGTTAACGTTGCTAGTGAAGAAATACCTTGGACTTTTTTTTTGGTAAAGTGGCAGCAACAGCAGGAGCACTGGTATAGACAGCATTTTTACTGCTTTGTTAATGCTGCTTAGAACAGCTCTAGATGACATTGTGACAAAGATGTTAGTGCCCTGTCTACACTAGAGCTTCTACCATTGCTACCACTCTGGGAGATTTCCCAAAGTAGTTTAGTGCAGACAAATCCATAAATGATGGGCAAGAGGAAGAGAAGAAGGTGGAAAGATTATAAAGCCTGTGCAGTAAATGCTAAACAAAGGATACATAGGTCAACAGATCACAAAGGCTTGAGTGATTGTTTGGAATGTAAACTAAAGGCCTTTTTAAAAAGTTAACTTGCATAAAGTCTCCCCACTGTATTTTCCACTACATGCATCCAATGAAGTGAGCTGTAGCTCACGAAAGCTTATGCTCAAATAAATGTGTTAGTCTCTCAGGTCCCACAAGTCCTCCTGTTCTTTTTGCGGATACAGACTAACATTGACTGCTACTCTGAAACCAGGCTATAGAGAGGTGTTTGCTTTGGCCTATTATTAGGAGACCCAACCCCATTCCTGTAAAAGGAGAAAGGCACTCAGTAACACCCCACCCAGTGATACTGCAAGAATTAGTGTCTGTGAAGTGCTCCGAAGATGCAAGGTGGAGATGTGTGTAAGTGCTAAGTATCTGTCCCTTTGTCTCCCAGGGGTAGCTACCTGCCACAACCCCATTGTTATTACTACTAGCCTCCATCACCAGGTTTAGCAATGGCATTCAGAGCTCCTTCCAGCTCCTGTCAACACCATTTCTGGTTCAGCTCGAGCTAGTAAAGAGAAGAGACCAGGACTTCAGAGGCGATGGATGTTAAACAGCAGTGACAAACACCCTCACACCCTGGTAAACAGAGACAGGACTAGCGAATCTTTGCCTTGGCTTCCCAGAGGTGGAGCCGCTTCCTAAAACAAGCCCGATGATAATTTACACTCCCACAGCACCGGGCCTCCTCCTGCAGGGTCCCAAAGCACCCTGAGGAGCGGTCTCTGCACACAGCCAGGCTACTCCCCCCACCCGGGACCCCAGTTTCGGCAGAGCAGCGCGGGGGGGGGGCGTGGGAAGCACCCCGCCGAGCGTCGCCCGATCGCCTGCCCTCAGCACCAGACCCCTGGGCATCCCCAGCAAGGGCCCCACAAGCGAAGTGTTCGCAAACCCCAGCCCCGGTTACAGAGGCGAGCCCCCACCCCGCCCCTGCACCCCCGGCCCAAGAAAGGGGGGGAGGGAAGGGGGCGGAGAGTCACATCTTCCCCCCCAGGCTCCGGGAGCAGAGCCACGCGGTAGTGGACGAGCCAGCTCCCGCTCAGCGACCCCCCCCCCGCCACAGGGGCCTCAGCCCCCAGCGCCCCCCAGGTCTCCACACAGCGGGTCCCTCCTCCCTTCCCCCGCCCCTTTGGGAGGTTACAGGCCCGCCCCTCCCCCGCTTCCCCTCAGGCGTGCGCCCCCCCTTACCCGCGATGCCGGCGCTGCTGCTGCTGCTGCCTCCAGACTCGGGGCCGGCCGACGCCATCTTGGAGCTTCTCCCTGCTCCACTGGCCGCCGGCAGCTCCTCCCTCCCCCCGGGGGCCCCTCACTTGGTGCCGCCCGCCCCGCTCTGCCCGCGGTTCAGGACCGCACCATTCGGGCTTAGACAGGGTGGGTTGCTCCCCCCGACTTGGACTCGCCCGGCTGGCTCCGGACCGAACCACTCAGCGCGGATGGGAGGGGACGGTGAGGAGATGCCGGGCTTCGGCCACCGCCTGTTTTTGCTAAACTCGGGGAGCTGGGCGCCCCTTGGGCTGGCTACAGCGCATGCGCACGGAGGGAGGGGGCGGCTGAAGCCATAGTGGAGGCCGCCATGGGTCACATGACAGTGGAGGAGGGCACAAAAACAATGATAACCCCTTTCCAGTTGGATGTCAAGGGGTGGGCCTGGCACATCATGGTGATACTGGAATGTTGCCATGGTAACATAACATGGCTTGTCATGACTTCATTTGTGTTGCCAGGATGCTTCAACCTCACTCCGTTGCCAGGGCGTCTTATGTCCTGATCTCATTGTCACATCATGTGTCGCACCCCACGTCCTGACCTCATCGGGTCATAGCACCAGGTGTCCTGACCTCATTGTGGCACCTCACATCTTGACCTCCCCGCGTCGCCACAACATATCATGTCCCTCCTTCTCCAGATCATCCCAGCCGCATACATCCTGACCTTATCCCGCTGTCATTGAGTGATGTGCTGACCTCACTGCATCAACATATCGTGCCATGACCTCACCACCACATTGCCATGATGTCACGTTGCCTTGGCGTGTTACGTCCTGACCTCGTCGTGTCACTAGCTGAGTTGAGAGATCTGGGATTTGCAGTTTATAAGAATGAATTTTCTACTTGGTAAGAGTCTAATCTTATTTCATAGTGGAAGATACTAAATTTCCATGCCTGATGTATAATTTTTGGACCAAATTGTATGTTAAGTCAAGTTCATCAACAACAGTTTAATGGTGTATTGCTGTCATTGGCCCTCCAAGTACAGCAAGTCAAAAGGAGGAGATTTCATATATTGTACTGCTTTAGATACAGAGTTCACCAAGAGCAATCAGAGACTCAGTAACCCCAACCAGTTTAAAACAAAGGGAGTAAATACCATTTCACCTAAAACACTTCCTCTATTACATCCTCATCTACCACATTGCCATGGGAGGTCAAATCATCACGTCACATCTAAACCTCTCCATGCTGCTGCGTCATGTCGTGTCCTGGCGCTATCGCTTTGCGACGTGTCACCAAGTCATGTGCTGACCTCGCTAAGATTTTGTCATGGGTATTTTTAGTAAAAGTCATGGACAGGATGCGGGCAGTAAACAATAAATCATGGAAGTCCCAGCCCTGTAGCGCGGAACTGGAGCTGAAGCTCCGGGGTGCATGGCTGACAGCCGGAGCCCCGCCACGCACGGGGCTGAAGCTGAAGCCAAAAAAGTCACAGAGATCTGTTAATGTCACAGAATCCATGACATCTGTGACCAAGTCAAATCCTTGGAATTGCAGCACCATTTTGCCATGAGAAACGTAACCATGTTGCATCCGAAGGCAAGCACTTAGCACATCTTGGCACCACAACAGTACAGCATGGACCTTTGGCTGATGCTGTCATGTGCTGGCAAGAAACTACATCATGTTGCATTGCTCGGCAATGGCCCTTTGTCACATCAGGATATTCTGATACTTAATCGTGGTCTTTTGGATGACATCATATTGCATCACTGGCCAGTCTGACATGTTGTCATGCCAAGACAAGAGTGTTTATGCAGGGTATCATGCCATCTGCCTGACCACACTAGCTTGTCACAATACTACATGACAGCCCCTGTGGGAAAGCGCTGCCATGTTGCAACACAGCAAGACGTAATGTTTGCAACACTAACTGCTTGTGTTTTAACGCAAAGTTGTCACATTATGGCAAGTCATCATGCCACGATGCCATGTTAGTGTATTTTGGCCCAGTTGCATCATGGACCACAGCCAGGGGATGGCCTCTAGAGTTCAATGTGGTTATGTTGCATTGTGGCCTGTCATCTTGCCGTGCAATTCTGGCATGTCACCTTTTGATGCAAAGTTCTTCTTGGTGCATCATGCTGTCCCAATGCCTTGATGGTGTCTTGGTGCAATGTCAAGATCCTCAGGCTGTAGCGTCATCTTGCAATGCCAGGTGAAAGCACGCTGCAATGTCCAGATAGCACTGAAAATCTCTTGACTCAAAAGTAAGGGGGTCCTCCTGAGTAAATCTGGATGATCAGATCTGCCTTCCCAAATCCTCACTGCAGTTTCACTTGATTATGAGATTCTTCTTCACTTCCTGTCATGTAGCATTGCCGTGAGCTGTTAAACAGCTGCTGCATTCCACCCCAGAGCTGATTGCATTTCAATGATGAAGGCAATAATTCAAGATTGCAAAGAATTTGGGGATGAACAATGCCTTGTAGGTGCAATAGATTATACAACACTATCTTTGACAGAGAGGCATGCCTTAGTTATCTGAGCACAGAAGTAGCGAACTCCTGAGTTCTAGTTTCAGCTGTGACATTGATTCCATCTCTGGCCTTGGGCAAGTCACTTAACCTCTCTGCCTTATTCTCACTTCTTGTAAAGTGTGGATAATAACACATGTTAGGGGGCTTATTCCTTCACCCACTTACTTCCCTGGTCCTTCTCGCATGAACAGAGAGCAACAATACCCGAAGTCCAAAGGTGCAAACAATTCCATGTTTATTGGGGTGAACTTCCAGCAAGCATGAATCCAGTTTCCTTCTTAGTGTCCCCCCTTCCCAGCTCTGACACCACAGAGCCTTACACCTGTGTCCCTGTTCCCATTCCTGCCCTTAGCCAAACATGATTTCAATTTCCTTACCAAAAAGAAAAGGAGTACTTGTGGCACCTTAGAGACTAACCAATTTATTTGAGCATAAGCTGTAGCTCACGAAAGCTTATGCTCAAATAAATTGGTTAGTCTCTAAGGTGCCACAAGTATTCCTTTTCTTTTTGCGAATACAGACTAACATGGCTGTTACTCTGAAATTTCCTTACTCCCATTCCCTGTTCCCACTGCCCCCTTTAGCAAAACATGATTCCAATTTCCTTACCCCCATTCCCTGTTCCCATCTCCCCCACTCACACACCCACCCCCCCCACTTCCTGATTGACTGCAGACTATCTAGTAAAACTTGCAAAAAGAAAAGGAGTATTTGTGGCACCTTAGAGACTAACCAATTTATTTGAGCATAAGCTTTAAATTGGTTAGTCTCTAAGGTGCCACAAGTACTCCTTTTCTTTTTGTGAATACAGACTAACACGGCTGTTACTCTGAAACCTAGTAAAACTTGAGTTCTGCTTAGCTATACCTTAACCAATCATTTTCCTGAAATTTAACTAACCAATCCTAGCATATTGTAACATGATTATGTAACCAATTATATCCCACTGCCATAATTAGTTTACACCCAGCAAAATTAATTATACAGCAGACAGGAACAATCACAGAACCAGACAGAGATTATACAGACAACAATAGCAAAGTGGGAACTATAATGACAAAACAATACAGAAGTGAGGATTTCACATCCCAGCTATTGAGAAGTGAGTTCTTGCCAGACAGGATGCTATCAAACTAAGTTTCCTTTTACATTTTCTAGGCACTTCCCTTTCTCTGGAGGTGATCGGCATTATCAGGACAGGATTGTATTCTTAACAGCCCAATAGCACCTTATTTCAGTGTGACTAGTTTGGAATATAAGGATGTGACCATTGGCTTCCCAGTTTATGGCTGCCTCTGCTGCTTAGCCAAAGGCCTTAGCCTAAGAACAGGCCTCAGACTGTCACAGTAAGAGAAGGACCTTACACTGGCAGACAGTGATTTTGATTCTTTCTTTTATACCTCTAACTAGCCAAGTGATAAGAATACACCTAAATTCTTCGAGTACAGGCCTTTACCGACAGGCCTGAATATCTATATCCTAACAACACATTATTATCCCTAACCCCTATACAGCATGGGCAGGAGGGAATTGTTAATTAATGGACATTCATGAAGTGCTATGGAGGTCAGAAATGCCATGCATTATTTGTAACTGAGTCAGTGTGATAAGGGAAACCCCATGTTCACATGGATAAGACCCTCTGCTGTGAAAACAGAATGGGACTTTTGCAGCTGCTAGGAGAGTCCTTGTTTTGAAAGCTCCCTGTCAAATTAAGCACTGCTTTATTTTAACTGGTGACTCAGATAGGCTACCAGCCTTGAAACAAAGCATTGCATTACACCCCTGTCCTTTCCAATCTGTCAGCTCGGCTAACCGATCCTATCATTTCCCACATCAGGGTAATAATAGGTCTGTTTGGGATGACCCTGTGGGCAGGCATTAGAAAGCTTCTGCCACCTACAGGCAAAACATGAGAGCTGGCTGTCAGGGCTCCACATCACAGAAGAAATGACAGCTGCTGTGGGCATTTCAGACAGATCCAATCTTCTCATCTTTAGCAACAATCACCAAAGAAAAGATAGCTTGGCCCAGTGAATTAAGGAGCATTTCTACTAATTTTGATTCCATAAGAAGACTGCTTAAATGCGACGTAACAAGAATATAGTCAAACTGTCGACAGGCCAGTCCTTTAACAGGTGACAATGAATAAACCATGGGGCAATTGTAATTATTTTACATGTCAAGTGATATTTCTATATTACAAAATCCAGACTCCGGGATGTTTTTTTGGTTGTTTCTTTCCACTTCTTCAACACTAATTTAAACCTGGTAATTTTCAGCTCATAGTAATTATGAGAAAATCAAATTCCATCTGCTGCCCTGAGGCAAATCAGGAGAAAACTCCCAACTTGGACTACAATCTGCATCCTGCAGGCAGCTCTATGCAGACAGGCTCCTGCGCCCTCAGGGAGCCCTTTGTCTTCAAGAGGCCCTGTGTAGGGGGCTTGCAGGCCCCACACTGTCCTGATTGACGGCTGTTATTTTTAAGTCGAGTTCATTTCCTCTTGTGAGCTGGTCATTCTAGCTGCCCTGTTCACAGGTGGTGATACCAGTTTCCCATTGTTGCTTTGCCTGTGATAGCAGGTCTGTCTTGGAGGAGACTTCGCAAAGAATAAGAATTGTACTTTGACTTTACATGGACCAAGTACTGTGCAGACATTACTTAATTCACCCTGGTTCATCCCCCGGGGAGGTGGAGCCTTACCATTATTCCCACGTCGCCCATGTGAGTTCTAGTCCCATCTCTACCACAGACTTGTGGTGTAACTTTGGGGAAGTCATGTCCCCTGCTCTGTGCCTCAGTTTCCCTATCTGTAAAATGCGGGCAATAATAACTACCCGACATCGGGGCTGTCAGGGTTAATTTGAGATAATAAAATAATAGGAATTTGGGGCTAGAAGGGACCTTAAGAGGCCATCTAATCCATCGCCCCCACCGTCTGCTGAGGCAGAGTTAGGTATACCTACACCACCCTGAGAGGTGTTTGTCTAACCTATTCTTAAAAACCTCCAATGACGGGGATTCCACAACCTCCCTTGGAAGCTAATTCCAGTGCTTAACTATCCTTAGAGTTTGAAAGTTTCCTGATATCTAACCTGAATCTCTCTTATGCAAACTAAAAGGATTATTTCTTGTCCTATTCTCAGGGACATGGAGAACGGAGAACAATCCTTGGGTGGAAGGTGCTATAGACATGCTAATGATCCTGTTTATCTGACCTGGATTTCCAGGTAGGCTTCTGTCTCCAGGCCTAGTGACCACCAAACGTACCTAAGTAATGAACTCCTTCTAATGAGGCGAACTCTCACTGCTACAACTGCACAGTGAACCACTCAATTTCCTGTTTTTGTCAGAGCATGTTTCATCCCATGGACTCTTGCTCTTAATCATGTTAGTATTAAAAGGACACTGAAATTCTTTCCTGGTTTTTATTGTCTTCTTTAGATAGCCAAATATTGACTTGTGAAATTCAAGAGGGGTCAGGATTTCACTGTTTCTGGAAACTGACTCATTCCCATGGTGTCAAGCCTGACCTCCTTTAGAAAATTACACCTTGCACCAGTTATTTACCCATGAAAAGTCCCCTGATAATGCTATGTCTAAAACCCTCTCCCAGATGCAGTTAGCCATTCTTCAGTCCTTTCTTGAAATATAATTCTCCCAGACATGGGAGCGGGCAACAGGAGGGCCAAAGAGCCATTGCCCCATACTTTTTAAACAGGGGGGCCATGCTGCCCACTGTTGAGAACCTGAACTTGGCAGCAGGGGTACATTGCGAGCAGTGGGCGGGGTCCTTCTTACTTCTTCAGGGGTCCTTTTTACTGCCCCGCTTTGACCTCTGATCAGAACTGGATTGCATAAAGTCAGAACCCCTTCCCTTGGCCCAGCCATCCCATCGGCATGACGGAGGGGTGGCTGGGCCAAATGTGAGTGGCATTGAGACCCTGTGCCCCAGGTTTCAAAACCACTCACACATATTTGGCTGTCCCTCCCTTCAACTTCTGCTGTCTTTCTGGCACCATTGCTCTCCTCAGACCTATACCTCGAGTCTCCCCTGCAGATATGCACTCATGGATTCAGTGACTGAAACTTCAGATACAAATAACACAGATTAAAAAATCCAGGCAGAAACCATGCAACCACCAGGACTGGTGCTAAACATTTCATTCCATAGGAACGTAGGGAAATGTCTCATTGGATCAGACTTGAAGTCCACCTGTCCAGTAATGCCCAGCATCAGCTACTTCAGAGGAAGATGTAAGAATCCCACAGCAGCAGATGTGGGATAATGTGCCCCTCACAGTAGATCTCATCCTGGTCTCTGTGGGTATGTCTACACTCCAAAAAACAAAACAAAACCAGCAAGTGGGTTTCAAATCCCAAGCAGGAACATCTCCACACAGCTGTTTTGAGCCCTGTAGACCAGGGCTCTGAGACTTGCTGCTGTGGGTTTTTTTTTCCCCAGTGTATATGTACCCTATTAGTCAGAGATCAGCTTAAACACTGAAGCATAAGCCATAATATCCCTTCCAGAATTGTTGTTATCAGTAACTATGCTAATTCTAGATATTCTGGTTATCCATAGAAATATCCAATCCCTCTTTGAATCTTGCTAAGTTCTTGGCCTTAATGATTCCATGTAGCAGTGGGTTCCACAGTCTGTCTACGCACTGTGTGAAGAAGTATCTCCTTTGATCAGGTTTTAACTTGTCATCTTTTCATTTCATTGACTATTCATTCCAGATCACGCTGCTTTTCATTGTGTGGTTTCCTCTATTCTCCATTTGTACGTTGTGTATTTAGATAGCAAGCTCTTCAGGGCAAGGACCGAGTCTTCTTACAAGTTTTCATGGTTAGCACACTGTTGGCTTTGAATACTACAGTGGTGAGTGCTCCAGAATACAAGTAAACTCTGATGATCCCAACTCCAATTATCTGAAATGTGGATGATCTCACGCCTTGTCTATACTGCCGCTTACCGTGCTGAAACTTTCTTTGCTCAGGGGTGTGAAAAAATACCCCCCTGAGCGATGCAAGTTTCAGCGCTGTAAAGTGGCCGTGTAGACAGTGCTACCGTGCTGATAGCTACTCCCCTCATGGGGGTGGTTTTGTTACAGCGCTGGGAGAGTTCTCTCCCAGCTCTGGAGACACGCGCGACTACCCAGCCATGTTAAAGCGCTTTAATGTCGGCTGTGTAGACATACTGAAATTTAGAAACGTTTTCCAAGCCAGAATTTTATTTTTTGAAAAGTGTGATTGAAATTGATTTGCTGACATTACAGTTTCCGTTTGGCTAGCCCAGGTTTCCCTGTAAATGATAGATAGTTAATGATCTTAGTTTTCTATAGTTTTGCTCATTCAGAAGAGTCCCAAAGCTCTTTACAAATTACAGAAAGACTGGGCATACAGAAGTCGCTTCTTCCACCATTCATATGCAGCCACCTCTGGTGTGGAACACAGCAGTTGTTTAACAGCACACAGCAACACTGTGCACCAATTTAGAACAGGAAGCAAAGATGTTATGTCTTAAATTGGAATTTGGCCAGGATACTTGGATTATTATCCCTGCTAATGTAGTGGGAGCATCAATGCCCATAGAGTGTGCTGTACCTGTTCTGGAGATAGACAGGCGGTTTACAAACATTACAAACATCAATAACTTCTTGGATTGCATGGGGGACTTTTAAAACTAGATGAGACAAAGCATTAGAAAATGTATCATAGAGAACAAATCTTCCCTGGTCTCAGGGAGACGGACTGGATAATCTAATAGGTCTTTTCCACCTCTTCTTTCGATGATTCAGATTCCCATTGACTTAAGTGGGTTTTGGATTAAGCTCCTAGAGGCAAGGGAGAAGAGACAGTTCCAGAGAGGGCTTTGTTTTTTGCAAACCACATTGTGTTCAAAAAACCTTATCTGGTAACAATCCAGAATTATGGCTAATCCATCACTGAGCACCCAGCGCATACCGAAAAGATTACTGCTTAAGCCCTTAATGTATTAGGACACTTTGTAAGCGTTGTTACTGGACTGAGTCGCAATGCTAGAACATAATTTGGACTTGCTGTAAATCAGCAGAGCTCCAGTGTGTTGTTTCATAAGAAGAGGGCCATACGTCCCGGTTGGGGCAAGCTGGTGATTTGAACAGTGTAGAACAAGTCATTATCCTGCTCAGACTGTCCTGCTAATTTCAACAAGCCAGATCCTGAGAAGTGCTGCACCTCCCACGAAACTAACATGAATTCTAGGGGCACAGCAGGATGCGGCCCATTCCTCAGGCGCCCAGATACCATGGTGATGGGCACCAATATAAGACCCTACATGGACAGATATGTATGTATGGAGATAGCTAGATCATTCTTGTGATTTATTTATTTCACATTCATCATCATCTATATTGGGAATCCCTTGAAGTTGAGGATGATTGTCTTTCATGGATTGTCTATTTCAAAATATCTGTAGGTCCGCTGATGGCTGATAAGGCCTATTCTGAGCTGCACTCTCTGCCACATAGCAGACATGTTTCCGAGCAGGGCAGGTGACCCTGGGCTATTGGTTAGGGCCATAGCATGCTCTTTCTGTCACTTCTGTTTTTCCGTTACATGTAATCATATCTGATTCTCAAAGTGCTGAATTCCTTGCCTCAAGCAGTTCCTCCATTGTTGTCACTCCTGGGTTATACATTCCCACGAATGCAACCAACCAAACACATGCACGCTCTGGACTCCCCATTGTCTTGAGTGTTGTGTTGTCATTTACATCAATGCAAAGCAGGTTTAAAATGATACCGTTCCAATGCAGGGTAACCATCAACAAACCTGAGAGAGAGAGAGAGAGAGAGAGAGAGAGATGAAATTTGAAAGGGCAGCGAGGAGTAGATTGGATGTGAGATCAGATAGGTAGGATGGAACGAGTGTATCATACAATCTCCAAATGTTATTTCTTGCAACTTACACTAGGAGGAGCTACTGGCTCCAGCAAACTTGAAACTAGCTGAAACCCTGGTAAATCAGGTTAGATTTAGTCCTGGTCTACACTACATGGTTAGGTCGACGTAAGCTGCCTTGTGTCGACCTAGCTGTGGAAGTGTCTTCACTTAAATTCGTGCTCGCTATGCCGATTTAGTTAAACCACCTCCCTAAGCAACGTAGAGTCACGGTCAATGTAATTAGGTTGATGCAGTGTTAGACACTGCGATACTTATGACAGGTTTCAGAGTAACAGCCGTGTTAGTCTGTATTCGCAAAAAGAAAAGGAGGACTTGTGGCACCTTAGAGACTAACCAATTTATTTGAGCATAAGCTTTTGTGAGCTACAGCTCACTTCATCGGATGCATACTGTGGAAAATACAGAAGATGTTTTTATACACACAAACCTGAAAAAATGGGTGTTTATCACTACAAAAGGTTTTCTCTCTGGAAATGACCCACCTTGATTATCATACACATTGTAAGGAGAGTGATCACTTTAGATAAGTTATTACCAGCAGGAGAGTGGGGTGGGGGGAGAGAAAACCTTTTGTAGTGATAAACACCCATTTTTTCATGGTTTGTGTGTATAAAAACATCTTCCGTATTTTCCACAGTATGCATCCGATGAAGTGAGCTGTAGCTTACGAAAGCTTATGCTCAGATAAATTGGTTAGTCTCTAAGGTGCCACAAGTACTCCTTTTCTTTTTGTGATACTTATGTCAACTGTTACTGGCTTTCAGGAGCTGTCTCACAATGCCCCACACTGGCAATACAATTGATACAAGCGCTCCTGGTGACAACGCACACCACCAACACAAGGAGCCAAGTGTGTGCACACAAGTGCTTCAACAACTGCGGTGGATGTATGCCCTCATTAGGTCATCATAATTGTGTAGTGTAGACATGGCCTCAGATGCCGAAGTTTTCTCTACTTAACAGACCTTTAAAATGACCTTTCAGAAAAATGCCATGGAACTTCCTATGGTGTGAAAAACCCTGTAGGTTCCAAATTAAACTAAGCAGCAGTTAGATTCTCAGTACATATTTTAGCAACAAAGCAGATTAGCTGATAATTCATTAATCATGCATTTTCAGCTCAGTATTGTCAGTTTCTTCCAGGTATATTATAAATCTAGATTTATAACAAAGATGAGTTAATCATGTTAGGAGATCAGAAATGAATGCACCATGATAAAGTCATGCCTTGTGGAAAATGTTGAAAAACTTCCTCAGCAGAGACAATTCTGCTGAGATCTGAGATTTGGTTTATTTTTCCTTGTGGACCAAATTCATCTCTTGTGTTAGTGGATGCAACTGCTATTGACTTCAATGGGATTGAGTATATTTACACTCAGGGTGCGTTTGGCCAGTGGGTCTTTGTTCCTTAAATTGGGGTACATCTGCCCATTGGTCTTATTTCCCACTAGCAGTCAGAAATCTGTTTGTGCCATCACAGTTGGGCTGTGGGGGAATTTTAATATCAGAAGGGGAAGATGGGTTTTGACACCTCTCGAAATGTACCAAGGGTCATAGTGGATTCCCCATCACTGGCAACTTTTTAATCAAGATTGGATGTTTTTCTAAAAGATCTGCTCTAGGAATTATTTTGGGGAAGTTCTCTGGCTGTGTAATCCAGGAGGTCAGACTAGATGATCACAAAGGTCCCCCCTGGCCTTGAAATATGAAGATGTGAAACCTGGTTTGTGCCAAACTTCAGACTCAAATCAGCTTCCTTGAAAGTTTCCCACAACAAGACTGAACTCACATTAAAACACCACCAACAACAAAAACAGAGGCTGATTCATGGTCTTGCATTCAAACTTAGTGGTTTGGGCTGAGGTTTGCTTTATTGGTTAGGTCCCCACAGCTGAGTTACCTCCTGGCAGGATGACCATCCCTCCCATTTTTAAAGGGACAGTCCAGTTTTTGGGGACTTTTTCTTATATCGGCGCCTATTACCCTCTACCCCCGTCCCATTTTTTCACAATTGCTATCTGGTTACCCTACCTCCTGGGAGTGGGGTGCTGAGATAATTAATTAATGTTTGTACAGTGTTTTGAGATTTTTGGATGGAAGGCACCATGGCAGGGCATAGCATTCTTGTGAATGATCCTGTTTAAATGCAAACAGCTTTAGCAACAATAAAACAAGGAAAAGGGAAAATGGGAGATATCAATCAGTGGAGCTGGTTCTAAAGAGCTCCTGTTTTGATTTCAGTCTTTATCCCCAAGATACAGTTTCAAAGCAAAAACCAAGAGCACATCAGGGAAATCAAGTGAGCCAGGTATAAACAATCAGTAACACTAGGAGGTATCAGGTCACAACTGCTCTCAGAATAATTAGGCAATTTGCCAGCTTGCTTCAACAGACCGTCTGAGATTATATTTCCTCTTGACCAAGGTCTGAAGCTGAAGGCCAGGTTTGGTCAGTGGAGTTACATCTGCTCATTCCAGCTATGTGATTCTCTCAGGCTTTGCACCACACGTCACCATTGACACCTGTGCCAAGCGAGTGTGAAGTGCAATCAAATTGGGACAGTAGTGTTTTACGCTTACGTTGTACAGGTGTAACCAGTGAGGCACAGTATGAGATGGGGAGTTTTTGTTGTGTCTCTTTGTGCTCTGTTGATGATTTGTTGGGTCATGAGTGGTCCCCATTTTGTATCCTTCCACCAGCAGTGTTTCCAACTCTTGCCTTTATCTTTCTTGCTGCTGCACGGATCTCAGTGGTATTTTACGTCAAGCCTTGCAGCTCTTAAAGCCCCACTTGCTGGAGTTATGTGATTACATAACAGAGAATCTCTTTGCTTTCATTTTTTTAAAAAGGCCAGTGTTGCCCCTTTTGACCAAACTTGCTAGTCACTGCTTAGGGCCCTGTGGGTGTTCCAGTGGAGAGTAGAAATTGGAGCTAGGTATTTCTGTGATGCAGTTTTGCTTATTTACAAGGAATATACCAAGTCCTATGCTTCTGAATGCAGAGGGAGTCAAATAGCAAGAAACAGCTTCTGTTGCTCATAGCACCAAGCACGAGCTTTTCAGCCTGCACTTCTGACCCAAAAAACCTCTCCCCAGGTTTCTTCTGGGGTCAGCCACATGCTTTCAGCTGTTCATTCCTCCAGGTTAGCTTCTAGTTCTCTCCTCTGTCTGGTCTCAGTTTCTGTGTGTTCTCTTCCCCCCAATACCCAGGTGAACTCAGTAGGTGCTGCTAGTCTCTAGGTAGACTTCATTAGGGTTTGTTTTAAGTATGCCCCCCACTCTCTCTTAGCTTAAATGGGCAATTTATTCACACTTTTGATTCATCCCATAACAAAGGTTCACCTGCCCCAGCTCATAATAAGAGTAGGTTTCTAGTCCTCGTGGCTGCAGAGAAAAGCTGGAAATCACAATGTCTTAAGTCTCAAAAACCAGATGGCCAATCATTGATTATTTTTTATATTATCAGGATTTTATATCAAGCTGGTCTTGTGGGTTTTTTTGCGGGGTGGAGCTGACTATGACTGTCGGGTGCTGGGGGCTGGCAATAGTGTCCCAGGGCTCCAGTGGCTGTCATTGTGGCAGCAGGAAGTCACTTGTCTCTGTGGTGAGAACCGCCAGTGGCAGGGGGCTGGTTTCCAGTGGCGTGGATGGGATTTCTCACAGGGGCAAAAGATGTTGTGCCCCCAGAGACCTTGGGTTGGGTGCCTCTCACAAGCTACGTAGGGCTAATCTGGGTCAGCATGTGGAGGGGAGACCCCATATTAGGCTGACTAGATGTCCTGATTTTATAGGAACCGTCCTGACTTTTGGGTCTTTTTCTTATATAGGCTCCTATTACCCCCCACCCCCATCCCGATTTTTCACATTTGCTGTCTGGTCACCCTACCCCCTATAGAACCCTGACCTAGGCAGGTGTGCAGATCCCCACAAGCCCCGCCCAGCTTCCATCGATCTCTCAGTGCTCGATCGTTCTCCCCTGGCCGCTCCTCCCGCCTCGATCTCTCGGCGCTCCGCTCCGCGCCGGGACGGGCTGATTTCTCTCGGCCTGCGCTCGCTCTCCCCTGGGCCAGGCCGGAGCAGTCGCTCGGCGGCGGCGGAGCGGGATGAGCCTGGCGGGGGGTAGGGCGCCGCGCCGCACGGCGGGGAACCGGCTGGCGGGGCTGCTGAATGCCGAGGAGGATGAGTTCTACCAGACCACCTACGGGGGCTTCACGGAGGTGGGGCGAGCAGGAGGGTGGTCTTGGAGAGGGGGCCGAGGCCCGGGGGAGGGGGCTGTGAGGGGGCCCGGAAGGGCGGGGGGGACAGAGGCCCGGGGGAGGGGCACCGGGAGGGGCAGAGGCCCGGGGGAGGGGCACCGGGAGGGCGCGGGGGGGGTAGAGGCTCGGGGGAGGGGCACCGGGAGGGGCAGAGGCCCGGGGGAGGGGCACCGGGAGGGTGCGGGGGGAGGGGCAGAGGCTCGGGGGAGGGGCACCGGGAGGGCGCGGGGGGGGGTAGAGGCCCGGGGGAGGGGCACTGGGAGGGTGGGGGGAGGGGTAGAGGCCCGGGGGAGGGGCACTGGGAGGGCGCGGGGGGGGGCAGAGGCTCGGGGGAGGGGCACCGGGAGGGCGCGGGGGGGGGTAGAGGCCCGGGGGAGGGGCACCGGGAGGGTGCGGGGGGAGGGGCAGAGGCTCGGGGGAGGGGCACCGGGAGGGCGGGGGGGGGGTAGAGGCCCGGGGGAGGGGCACCGGGGGAGATGCAGAGGCCCGGGGGAGGGGGCTGTGAGGGGCCCCGGGAGGGCAGCGTGGGGGGAGTCGCTCCCTTGGGGAGCAGAGTTGGGGGGGTGGGGGAGTGCAGCAAGGCCCTGTGGAGGCTGAGTTGGTGGGCTGTGGGCTACTTGGAGGACAGCTGTGATTTGGGTGGGGGCACGAGGCAGAGCGGGACTCCCAAAGGGGCAGTGGGATCTGGTCAGCCGTGACTGTCGTTTGCCCCCCTCTCCTGGGCAGGAGTCGGGAGATGACGAGTACAAAGGCGACCAGTCGGACAGTGACGACGAAGTGGACTCTGACTTTGACATTGACGAGGGCGACGAGCCGGCCAGTGACCAGGATGATGACGAGCCCAAGAGGAAACGCAGGGTGGTCACCAAGGCTTACAAGGTAAGGATGGAGCAGCTGGTTGTGGTGCTGGGAGACCCAGCCTCTGGTTCTGTATTGGGGTAGTACCTAAGAACACCCACTAGTCATAGACCAGGACCCCAGTGTGCTGGGTGCTGTACGGACAGTAAAGAAAATGGTGGTCTCTGCCCCAAAGAGCTTCCAATTGAAGTACAAGACAGGAGACACTAGGTGGATACAGACAGGGGCGCACAAGGAAACAACAAAACAACCACAGTCAGCATGACGTGCCGTGGTCTCAACGCACCAGTTGTCTAATTGCTGTTTCTGATATAGCCCTGTTGGGCTGGGGGAGGGACCCACATGAAAGCTGCTGCCAAAACTCTTAGTACAACCAGATTGTAATCTAGTGTAGGGGGTAGCCGGGGAGTTCACAGCAATTCCATGTATAGGCTGTTTCATTTATGATCTTGGCAGCAGCAGAACCCTGAAAGCATTTTCAATTAGTGTGTTTCAGGAGTGGGAGTGCAGGCTCATGGGCAGGACTCCTGGGTTTTATTTCCAGCTCTGGGATGGAGTGTGGCCTCATGTTTATCCAGGAGATGGGCAGTCAGGACTCATGGGTTCTATTGCTGGCTCTTGGAGGGAGTGATGTCTAGTGATTAGAAACTGACCATAATAAACAGACTGCAGCAATGGTCAAAGTAAATCAAAGATTGAAAATGTTCTTTCTGTAATCAAAGGTGTAACTAGTAATACAGGCAAAGCACTTTTCTTTTTAAAGGCGTTTATGTTGGCAGGGGCCCTCTTGCAAAAACAAGCTGCAAAATCCCTTGTGGCTCTTTATTTAAATGGGGTTGAACTCTCCAAAGCAGCATTAAATAGCAAGCCCCCAGGAGGTTCTTTTTTTCCTCACATCAGCTCTTATCTGAACCTACTAGGAGCCCATCAAAAGCCTGAGACCCAAGAAGCCCGATACGGCTTCCAGCAGCTCCCAGAAGGCGCGAGAGGAGAAGTCTGCGCCCCTGGAACTCCAGGATGAAGTGGGAGACAGTAAGTGTGGCTGATGCTCATTAGGATCAAATGTATTGCCTTGAGGTGAGACGAAAAACTGGTTTCTGAAGGTTTTCTCGAAGCTTCTGCATCGATTTGCAGGGCAGAGGTTTGATTCAAAGTTATTCAACTACAACTGCTGGGCTGAGCTATGATCCACAGACAGGGAGGAATCATCGTGGGGCTGCTATGCTGGTTTCTTGGTAGCTACGCTGTCTCTGCCCGCCATACCCAGTGTCCTGACTTTCCCTCCCACTCCTTGGGCTTACAGGCCGCAAGTACATGCGCCAGTCGACTACGGAGCACACACGCCAGACCTTCCTGCGTGTCCAGGAGCGTCAGGTGCAGTCGAAGCGCAAGAAGGGGGGGCAGAACTATGACAGGCCGCTGACGCAGGAGGAGCTGCTGGAGGAGGCCAAGATCACAGAGGAGATTAACCTGCGGTCTCTGGGTGAGTGACATGGGTAGGAGGCCCTGGGAAACACACAGGCTCTTCACTCAGGTTGGCAGCAGGAGCCTGGCGCACCAGTCAGGGCTGTACTGCTCTACTGGAGACAACATGATCTGATGGGGGTTACGATTCCCAACCTTGTCCTCTGCCTAAGTTCTAGTGGCAGCTCCAGAAGGGTGTATTATCTCCCAGCTAGAACAAGGGACCTGGAGCCAGGACTCCGGGGTTCTGTTCCCAGTTCTTGAATGAGAGTGGAGTCTAGTGGTTAGAGCAGTGTGGGAGTGGAATCTGGACTCCTGGATTTTATTTCCAGCTCTACCAAGGGCCATTCATTTCAGCTCCGTGTGCCTTGGTTTCCCCAACTGTAAGCGTGGATAATGCTACCCAAGCATTAGTTCTGTGGATGATATATAGACGTGCCTAGGCACCTCCGCTCACCATCATGAATGGTTCAGAATTATAGGCATAACACAGGAGGTCTCTGGCTCATTCAGTTACTAGCCACCCCTTATGGGAGCCTGTGTGCCCCTCCTTGGTTCTCCGAGCACCAGGAAGGAGTTTACAGACCATTGGTGACCTGCGACCTGTACTCTGAGAGCTTCTGGTGTGGCACAGATCTCTCTGTTGAAATGCTGGAGTCACAGTCACAGTTAATGGCTCTTGCAGTGGTTCCATGTGGTACCTCCCAGTGTGAGGTAAAGAGCTCTGAAGGCAGTAGAGCGGGCTCAGTAGCCGGACAATTGACTGGTGGTCTTCTCTGAGCTGCCCCATCGTTCCAAGCCCTGCTCTGTTCACCCTCGGTTCAATCGCCCTTGCAGAAACCTACGAGCGGCTGGAAGCTGACAAGAGGAAGCATGTGCAGAAGAAGCGGAAGTGCGTGGGGCCGGTGATCCGCTACTACTCGGGGACCATGCCGCTGATCACTGACCTCGGGGTGAAGGAGGAGAATGTGGATGTGGAAGGGTAGGTGTTGGGGATTGTATTTATTCCTCCCATCTCCCTAGCCTGAACTCTGGCCCCTCGGGATGGGCTACCAACTCCCTCCTAGGTCTCACTGTCCCTGCTGACTCCTGCACTCTGGCTGGCAGGTGCCAACCCCACTTCCTAGGGGATTCCCCTGAGCCAGCTCGTGGGAGATGTCAGCCCCATCTTGCAGACCCCAGCCACTCAGTCAGTCCTCTTCGGCGTCCCAGCCTTCAGCTGCTTCTCTGAACTGGATCCTGAGTCCCAACAGCCACCAATTTCTTCTTCGTCAGCAGCACGAGTGTGATCTGGATCCCTCGAGGTGGCAGGTGTTTGGGCCCTGGTTAGTCTCCGGCTGAGGACATGGGGCCAGTTGTGGAATTCCCACCTGGACCTAGCTTGAGTTTCAAACACAGCTCAGGCCCATGCTGATCCCTCACTCCTCCCGTACTCCAAGGGTATCCCAGGTGGGGCTGGTAGGATTACAACTCAGGCTTGGACAAAGCAGGGCCATGCCTCCTTTTGCTAGAACCTGCTGCCCCAAGATGGGATTTGTGTGGGATTTGCACCCTGACTTATGTGGAGGTTGCCTGGAGATCTTTACTGAGCACAAGTGCCTGGTACATGCTTTGTCTCCCCTCCCCCGCACCTCCCAAAAGCCCTGTGCGTCCTTGTGCCCCCTCATCCCCAGAGCCCTGGATGTTCTTATTCCCGCTGTTGCGTTTGAAGCTTGAGCTGATTCCTGTGTTTTCTCCCCACCCCCAGGTTGGATCAAGACACGCAGCAAACAGCAGAGGCTCCCCAGGCTTCCGCCTCCCAGGCTGGCAAATGCTCTCGCACCTTCATCACCTTCAGCGACGACGAGACCTTTGAGCGCTTCTTCCCTAAGGCCAAGCAGCCCAAGCTGCCCGTGAAGGAGATCTGCCCCGTCACGCACAAGCCGGCTGTCTACCGGGACCCCATCACCGACATCCCCTACTCCAACATCCGGGCCTTCAAAATCATCCGTGAGGCCTACAAGAAATACATCACTGCCCATGGGCTGCCCAACGCGGCAGCTTCCGCGGCCCTGGGGGCAGGGCCGCCAGCAACGGATCCAAATGTCCGGGCGACCAGGCAGAAAATCATCATCAAACAAACCGTCCCGGCCACATAAAGCCCAGGAGTGGTTGTTCCCTTTCCAGGAGGGAACTTCTTAAAGGGACACAGGCACATTTGGGTGGCTCAGTATTGACCCGCCCCTTCTTCTACGTCCCTGTGTATCTTTCTTTCAAACTCAAACAGGTGGTGGTTCATTGCTCTTTATTTATTATTTTATTTTTTAATAAAAAATGCAATGCCTGCAGCAGTCCCACCGGAACAAACCAGCGCGCACAGCCCAACCCTCGCAAGAGACCCTACAACCACCAAACCAGCGCGCACAGCCCAACCCTCGCAAGAGACCCTACAACCACCAAACCAGCGCGCACAGCCCAACCCTCGCAAGAGACCCTACAACCACCAAACCGGCGCGCACAGCCCAACCCTCGCAGGAGACCCTACAACCACCAAACCAGCGCGCACAGCCCCTCCCTCGCAGGAGACCCTACAACCACCAAACCGGCGCGCACAGCCCAACCCTCGCAAGAGACCCTACAACCACCAAACCGGCGCGCACAGCCCAACCCTCGCAGGAGACCCTACAACCACCAAACCAGTGCGCACAGCCCCTCCCTCGCAGGAGACCCTACAACCACCAAACCGGCGCGCACAGCCCAACCCTCGCAAGAGACCCTACAACCACCAAACCGGCGCGCACAGCCCAACCCTCGCAGGAGACCCTACAACCACCAAACCGGCGCGCACAGCCCCTCCCTCGCAGGAGACCCTACAACCACCAAACCGGCGCGCACAGCCCAACCCTCGCAGGAGACCCTACAACCACCAAACCGGCGCGCACAGCCCAACCCTCGCAGGAGACCCTACAACCACCAAACCGGCGCGCACAGCCCCTCCCTCGCAGGAGACCCTACAACCACCAAACCGGCGCGCACAGCCCCTCCCTCGCAGGAGACCCTACAACCACCAAACCGGCGCGCACTAGTGGAGCTATGCAGTGGGTGGGATCACTTATGCTGGAAGGAGGCAGGATGGATTTTAAGCTCGGAAATGGTGCCTGTTTAACAATTTAGAAAGATAATAAAGTGACAGGACAGATGCTGTCTGCACTGTGCGGCTCACTGTGGGGAGGGGAGGAGCTGGTGAAAGAGGCTGGATTCTGCGGCAGCCTGACGTCCCGTCTCGCTGATCACCGCAGGGGCAGTGCACGAGTGCCCTGGAGAAGAGCGTCCGGCCCCGGGTGACGTTCAGTTGGTTCTAGCTGAGACTGCAGGCAGGGTAAAGCTCCCGTTGCAGCAGCCAGAGGCATGAGGAGCGTTTGTGCTGAAACCCTGACTCGTGGCACCGACTGGAGCCTTGGCGGGGCTGTAAAGCGCAGGCGGTTCTGTGACTCAGACAGGTTAGTTGGTGTCTGCCTCCTGCTAGTGCTCCCGTGAGGCTTCGCCAGCCTGCAGGGCTCTGATAAGTGTTGTCAGTAACGCCCCTGGGAGGGAGGTCCAGAGCAGCGTTTTATTCCTCGGGATTGTCCGGCATCCTTGCCAGCCTGGCTGCTTCAATGAGGAGAGAAGGGAAATAAAAGAACCCACCGTTCCAGGGGTGATTTCCTCAGTTGCCCTCCCTGCCCATCCGATTCCCTACTTATGCCCGTGGCCAGCTTGATCCCTGCCCCCTCTCTACTCATCTGGTTTTAAATGTCTCAGGCACTGGGGCTTCGGCACCTTGGGGGATGAGGCTGCAGCTCCAGAGAGCTTGTTAACAAGCCATTCCTGAGTTTCAGCTTAAATTTCTCTCTCGCTCCTTGTTATCCCCCAAGCAATTCTTCCTCCTTGCAGCTGGCTAGCATCGTACCCCCATCCCCTGCCAAAGGGTACAGCTTAGTTCTGCCTGTCTAGTGTCTTATCCAGTCCCGTCCCCAAAGTATCTGAATGCTTTGCCTACAGTCATGTATTGATCCTCCCAGGGATTTAACATTATCCTCATATTCCCCAGATGGGGAAACTGAGGCACGAGGTCTCATGCTACCCCAAGGAATCAGAGCTGGGAATTGAATCCAGATCTCAAGTCCCAGTCAAGTGCCTTAACTGCAAACTCATCCTTCTTTCCTTACCCCACATCTCCATTAAGCTGTCTTCATAAATTAGCCCCCCACCCCCTTTCTCTAATTCAGTTTAATAGATTACAGGCCAGAAGGGACCTTTATTAGTTGTATTACGGTAACAGATGGGCGGCGTAGTCATGGACCAGGCCCCCATCCTGCTGGGTGCTGTATGTTCTTTGTTAGGTGTATTATGGTAGCAGCTGGGACCCCCCCAGTCACGCACCGGCTGTCCACTGTGCTAGGTGAGGTACAATCACATCAAAGAGATGATCCCTGCCTCACAGAGCTCTCAGTCTAATCCAGGCTGCAGAATTTCTCTTGAATGTCTGATCCTGAGCTAAAGCTGGGATTCCCAGTGCGGTTGCATGGGATCTGGAGTGAGAGGGGTCCTCTCTTCTCAGCTCTGCCAGGATGCCTGTGTGGCTGGCTCTCATTCCTGCTGCTAAGGCCTCCTCCATGCCCTGGCCTCCTCCATGCCCTCGCCACCTGCAAAGCAAATCAGGGGCAACCGAGAGCTGCCCCCCTTCATGTGTCAATTCTGGCATTTGACCACTGGGGGTCTGCAGGGCTCTGGGAAAACCAGCTGGGCAGTTGGAGTGATTGATAACCAGCCTGTCTATGTGAGCTCGCCCTCCCACCCTCCCCTTTGCCCAGCTGGAGCTAAAATAATAATATGCTGATCTCACACACTTCGCTGGCGGTATCCCTTGCCTCAGCACTGCGCTGCGGCTACTTTCACCCAGCCTGGAAAGGCAGCGTCCTGGACTGCCAGGGGAAGGTAAGCTGGAAGCCTTGCTCCCGGGCGGTAGGTTTCTCCTTGGGGCGCGAGGCTGGTCTAATCACAAAACTAATATTCTAAGCGGCTTGCCAAAGGGGCGCGGGGCTGGCTTGCCCTTTTCGGTCATTGCTCATTGGGCTGTGGATTCTCACCTCAGGCTTGCATTGAAGGGGACAGGCTGCCCATGTGGGATCAGTGCCTGCTTTTCTGTGGGCTGTAGGGCACGTGTTCCTCTTGCAGGTAGGTGAAGGCACCCTTCCCTGGTGCGCTGAGAGACCTTCTCTGCCTGGGATATCCACTGCTTGTACTTGACCCTCCGGGTAAACAGCTTTGTCTCCTATTATGGCTCCGTGCACGATCCTCATGCTTTCGGCTACTAGGCCTGCTTTTCCCCCACCAAAAGAATATAAAAAGCATGACAGGGCTACGATGTGGATCCTCCTACGCAGCCCAGAGTACTGTATAAATGGTACAGACTCATACGGGTCGGTTTGACTAGCGCTGAAATGTGGCCACCTCTGGGGAGGGCTGCAGCAGCTGATATAATCGTCTAGGCCAGGGCCCGCGTACCGTAACTGCAGGAGGAATATTAGGTAGGCAACATCGCAATTCCCAGGCTGGGACTCCGGGGCTAACATCCGCTGAAGCACTAGGGGATCTTTAGTGATGGGGGCTTGTGTGTGTTACACCTGCCACACAGCCCTCCCTAGTGCCCCGTGCTGACCCAATACGAGCGTGCCACCTGGCGAATCCTCCAGCACTGCTTCCGGCAGATCTGGGTGGGGGGCGCTCGGAGGTCTCCTATCCAGCTTACCCACCCAGCCTGCCCCTACTCGGCCTCTGAAAGCTAGTTTGATCCCAGCACCAGGTGGCACAACTGCAGACCGAGTTGCTTGGAATAAAACAAGAGGACCGTCAGGTTTTGCCCTGGGGAAAGGCCAAAGGGCTATTGCCAGATTCCCAGAGCCCTCCAGGACATTGTGCCCTTGCTTTGTAGTCAGAAGCCAGCTTAGCCCCGGTAAGGCTGCAGCTACACGTGAGCACCTGGCCGCTGTGATCTCAGCAGAGCAAGGTCAGGCAGAGTCGGGCCCAGCAGGGAGCACGTGGCCGCAGGGGCTGTTAGAAAGGCTTTTTTGACCGGAGCTGGTGTCTGGCTGCTGCTTTAACATGATAATGGGTAAGAATATAAATAATTCCCTCTGTGGCAGGTCCCCCGGGTGGCTGTCTCTGGCCTGTGTTAGACAGGAGGTTAGACTAACGGATCAGAGCGACTCCGTCAGGCCTTAGCGGCAGTGGGCTTGATTCTGATCGCACATATGCTGGTAAATCGAGAGTAACTGCACTGAAGACTGGTGTGAGATCAGAATCCCTCCTGGTGGCTCTGTGGCAATGTTATCCCTGTGCCCTGGCCAGCCCTGTCTGCTTATGTAGTTCGCTCATGACTCGCAGAGTGCCCATCACCGTGGGGGCTGGGCCCTGCACCGATGAGCTTACAAGCAACAGACGGCAGGGCGCAGGGCTTGAGCGGGTGAACGGTCTGTAGACGCTCCCCTTAACACTGCCAGAGCTGGGTACAAGGGCCTGAGGACAGAGGTGTCGACTTCCCCAGTTCCCAGAGGGTGCTCGACCCCCGCTCTGCCCCGGGCCCTGCCCTCACTCCACACCCCTTCCCCAAATCCCCCACCCCTTCCCGTCCCAGCCCTTCCCCCAACCCCCCCCCCCCGCACCTCCTGAACACTGCTGAACAGCTGATCATGGTGGGTGGCAGGCACTGGGAGGGAGGGGGAGGAGCTGATTGGCGGGCCGCTGGCGGGTGGGAAGGGGAGGAGCTGATCCGTGGGGCTGCCGGTGGGTGCTGAACACCGACTATTTTTTCCCCATGGGTGCTCCAGCCCCAGAGCACTCAGGGGGTCGGTGCCGATGCCTGAGGGTGAATGCGACTCAGGCCCATTCTTGAAGATGCTTCCCAGCTGAGCATCTCAAAGCACCTCTCATTGTACTGATGGAGGAAACCATGGGGCTGTCTACCCTCGGAGTTCATAGATTCATAGTTGCCAAGGCCAGAAGGGATCATGGGGATCATCTAGTGAGACCACCTCTGTAACACGGGCCAGAGACCTGCCCCAAAGGAATTCCTAGCGCAGAGCTGTTAGAAAAACATCCAGTCTTGTTTGAAGCATGGTCAGTGACGGAGAATCCACCATGACCCTTGGGAAATTGTTCCAGCGGCTAATTACTCTCCAGGTTAAAACATGCACCTTATTTCCAGTCCGAATGTGTCTAGCTTCAATTTCCAGCCATTGGATCGTGTTTGGCTTTTCTCTGCTCCTGTAAAGAGTCTATTATTCAATACTTGTTCCCCATGTAGGTATTCCCAGAGTGGGATCAAGTCCCACCTTAGTCTTCTCTTGGTTAAGCTAAATGGACTGAGCTCCTGGAGTCTCTTGCTGTAAAGCAGGTTTTCGAATCCTTTAATCCTCCTCGCAGCTCTTCTCTGACCCCTCTCCGACTGGTCAGCCCTGTGGGAGCCCCGAGATAGCTCCGGAAAACCTACCGCACCGTGTAGCACTTTGCTCAGTGACTATTTAAGGCCCGTTTCTCTGCCCTGTTTCAGACCCCGCTCCAGCAGGGATGGGACGGGGCGGCCGTCCCACCTGTTCTACAGCTGCCAGCTGCCACCGCTCTCCGAACAAGCATCAGGGACATGGCACTGGGCGCCAGGCTGACCCGTGTCAAGCCAGGTTGGCAGATTCCTGGAGCAGCTGCCTCAGCAGTTTTGATCAGTTGAAGGGCGGATGGTGCTGGCTGTGTCACTCCTTCATCTGCCCTTTAGGTTTAGCCCCCAGCGCCCCTTCTGTGCCCAGCAACCCCCTTCAATCCCTGGCCTACCCCCCTCATGCCTGGAGCCTCCACCGCCCCCAGCATGACACCTGTCCGTCCCCAGGGCGTCCATTCCCTCCCCAGCTCCATCTTTATCTCAGTGCAGCTGCCCTCCCCCTGCCACCCTTAGCCCAGCCCCACCACCATCCCTGTCCCGCTCTTGGCTGCGTTCCCCTTCCAGCATGGACCTGTGGCCCCCAATGGACACTCTGGTCCCCTCCAGGGGCACCCTCTGCATCCTCCCACCCTGCTCAGCGCGTCTGCGTCAGACTTGCTCCCTTATCGGCCAGTGCCGATGGCTGTGGGGCTGGGACGAGCCCTGGGTGGGGCTGTGGGGTCTCTGATAAGGACATTGAGCTACTGCACTGTTTGGAGACAGGGAGGGGCAGCTCCATGGAGGGTGGGGGGAGGAATAGGGGCTGATTTAACCATTTGTGCCATGGGCCCTTGTGCTGAAGCTTTGGGGACGGGGTGGGAGACGAGGGCAGTTAATGCACCATCCCCTTGGGAGGGGCGGGAGGTTGGCTGGGCCTGGCTGCTGGATTCCTGCCCGCTGCTACTCTGGACCCTACAGTGTCTTCAGACAGCAGGGATGCCAGGAAATTCAATAATATCCACTGGCAGTGAGTTCCACAGGCTAACCTCACTAATATCTAGTGGCAAGGAGTCCCACAGGTTGACTATACAGTGGCCGGGAGTTCCATGGAATAATCTCACTAATACCCAGTGGCAGGCAGTTCTGCGGCCTAACCTGATTAATAGCCAATGACAGAGAGTTGCACTGTCTAGTCTCACTAATATTCAGTGGCAGGGAGTCCCATGGGCTAATCTCTCTAATATCGAGTGGCAGGGAAATACACAAACTAACCTCGCTAAAAGCCAGTAGCAGGGAGTTCCATGAGCTAACCTTGCTAATATCCCACATCAGGGAGTCCCACTGGCTAATCTCACTGATATCTTGTAGCAGGGAGTTACAAAGGTCAACATCAGTCCTGTCCCTCTGCAGTGACCCAGAGGTCTTGTGTGGCAACAGGGAGTCCCATGGGTGAACCTCATGAATGCCCCGCTGTAGGGAGAGCCCACATCTGTTTGTGTCCCCACCCAGGCTAAGTCTCTGCTCGGTTGCTGAGGGGGTTTGCCTCCGACGCTGCTGAACCATGACGTCCTACCGGATGGAGCTGGAGAAGTACCGGGACATTGACGAGGAGAAGCTTCTGAGGGAACTTTCCCCCGAGGAGCTGGACCAGCTGGACCTAGAGCTGCAGGATATGGATCCCGAGGTGAGGCCACTCACAGGGCTGGCAGGGGAAGGGGGTGATGCTGCGGCTTGTGGGGAGTTGCTGACCTCCAGGCTTCGAAGCCTCACTCCAATCCCCACCCCACCCCTGACCCTGGCTTTCCCTGGGCCTTTGTGGTGCAGCCATGACGGTCATAATACTCTTTGATACTCAGACCAGTGGGGGTGGGGGAAGAGTGCAGTTCAGTTCAGTTCAGTGGTTAGAGCAGGGGGCTGGGTTCTATTCCCAGCTCTGGTACTAACTCCCTGAGTAAACCACTCCCCTGCTGTGTGCCTCAGTTTCCCCACTGTAACATGGGGCATTGGCGCCAGGCTTCATTCATTGCCATTTGCAAAGGGCTTTGTGCCCCTCCTCAGGGGCAAGGGGGCTGTGATCTCTATGGGGGGGCTTGTCCCGCCAGTGACCCCTTCCCGCCTCCCTCTTCCAGAACATGATGCTCCCAGCCGGGCTGCGCCAGCGAGACCAGACCAAGAAGAGCCCGACGGGGCCACTGGACCGGGACGCCCTCATGCATCACCTGGAGAAGCAGGCGCTGGAGGCGAAGGAGCGTGAGGACCTGGTGCCATTCACTGGCGAGAAGAGAGGTACCAGGGCAGTGTGTGTGAGGGGGGGGTGCTCGGGGGCTTGGCTCAGCCTGACCTGGCATTGGCACAAATGGCACAGACTCTGGCATTCGCCTGATCACCCCCCTGATTGGGGGAGAGGGGCTCATGGCCCAATCTGCTAGGAGGTCCCTGGCCATGCCATGGGGCCTGTGCCAGAGGATAGGTGTCCCCCACCCCCGAGGCAGAGCTAGGCCAAAGGGTACGTGCCCCCCACCCACCAGGGCAGGGTTAGGCTGGTGGGTGGGTATGTGCCCTTGGCAGCTGTGGGGGTTCATTCCCCATGGGGGCGGTGCTAGAGGGTACCAAGCCCCCATGCAGGGACAGTGCCGGGGGGGCAGGTGTCCCACACCAGAGGAGGGGCCGCACCTGGGGGCACACCCCTGCCTGTGTCTCTGGGTGGCCAAGCAGTGCTGGGTCAGGTGGACCAGGCCAGCGAGAATGGCCCTATGGGGGGCCCCGCCTTGGCCTTTGTGGGGTGGGCAGGGCTGTCCCTGGGTGCTGCTGGCCGAGCGTCTGCCCAGGTGCTGGGCTGCAGGGCTGGGACGGAAGGGATTATACGTAGCTCAGCCCAGGAGCTGAGGCCGCTCGAAAGTATCTTGGTGAGTGGCTCGGCTGCCCTGTCCGCTCCAAGCTGGGGCCCCATCAGCCCAGACACAGCAGCTCCTGGCCCTGGAGCCCACCCCTTGTCCTGGCCACTCCCCATAACCCTGGGCAGCTGGCAGGGGCCAGCTCCTTGGGGCAGGGCAAGGGCAGAGCTGCTGAAGTTTTGGGGAGGCAGCAAGGTCTAGTGGGCATGGCACCAGGTTGGGCCTCAGGATACCTGGGTTCTATTCCCACTGCCTACGGGGGGATCTTGGGCAAGTCCCTTCCCTTCTTGGTGCCTCAGTTTCTCCGGTCTCCCAAGTCTGTCGATCTATTGAGACTGAGCTCTTCAGGGCAGGGAGCGCCTCCCACTCTGGGTCTATGCAGTGCCCAGCGCAACAGGGCCCCAGTCTCAGCTCTGGATGCCACCCTAAAGGGCCAATTCTCTGATTGGGGACCCCTCCTGTGAGGCTCCTCCCCCTGAGCTGCTGGCCACAGTGCTGTGCACTTCAGGGTCCATTCCCCGGCGTCACCATGGCCCCAGGCCAACAGCCTCCTGTGGCTTCCATTTCGGCTGAAAGGGTGGCTGGGGCCAGAAGTGACTCCCCTGCCCCATCCGTGGGGCCTGGAGTCAACCTGGTGACCCCAACTCACAGGGGAGACTCACCAGGGAGGCCCAGGAGGGAATGGGCCATGGAGGCTGAGCTGCTTTCTGGCCCCAGAGGGGTCCCCAGGCGGGGTCAGCATAGGAGAACGCTGAGCCCAGGCTCTGCCCATCCTGTGAATGCCTGGGGCTGCCAATCAGGGGACGTCTTCTGCCACACTGGACAAATTATAACAAACATCCTCCCGACCCCCCGGAGATCGTGGCGCTAAAAGATCCACCCAGGGCCCTGGGAGTGCGGGGCCCTCGAACATCAAGGCGGGGCCCTGGGGCAGAGACAGAGTCCTTGGGAGATGCCGGGTCACCTGCCTGGCTCCTGAGCACCGCTGAGCTCTAAATCTGCCTCTGGACTCACCGGGAGCGCCAGGCTGAGCTGGGGGGTGGCTGAGAAGCAGGGCTCTCCGACGGCAGCCCGCAGGGGCGGGGATCCTCCCGCCTCACTCAGCTGGCCAGACAGAAGCTGCTGACAGTGGAACCCCCATTACGCAGGTGGAGACAGCAGGCCTGGTGCTGCTCTGGCCTGGGTGTGGTTGGAAACGGTTCCCCATAAAATCCTCCCTGTGCAGGGGCCTCCCCATCCAGTGGGCAGCTGGCATGAGGGTCCCGTCCCCACCCTGCTCCCACCCCCGCTGCAGGGGGTGGAGCGGGGGTGTGGCTGCGGCACCCTGTGCTGTGGCTATTCTTGGCTCCCCAGGGTCCGTACAGGGTGGGGCGGGTCTGTGGCCGTGGTGCACTGCGCTGTGCCTATTCTTTTCTCCCCAGGGCCCACTGGGACCCCGAGGCTGCCCCAACTTCCACTGGGTGCCAGGCAGGGCCCTGCACCAACCCAGAATCCAGGGAGAGCAAAGGCAACTTAGCCAGCCCGCACCCCAATCCTGCTCCCGGCGCAGGAGCAGAGTGACTGGGATCGGGCCCAGTGCATGGGCTCCATGTGTCCTGTCCATAGCCCCTGGCCACCCGGTGGCCCATTAACTCCCCACCTCCCCTCCGGAGCATGATCACAAGCAGGCACTGCTAGGCTGCGAGTCCATGGAGCCAGGCCAGCTACACAACGTCTCTTGTGGTGGGCTCTGTGCTGCCCGGGAGGGACGTGCGGCATCAGAATGTCATGCTCCGGGAGATGGGCCCGACGCGATGCGCCGGTGAAATGACACCCAGGCCAGGGTGACGCTGCCCCCGGTGCCCCAGCTGGGCAGGAGGTGCCCAGAGCGGTTGCTGCTGCAGCATCCTGAAAATCGGGTGTCTGACAGCGGCTTTCCCCTGAAGCTAAGAGCCCCGAGGCGCTTCCAGGCTGGTTGGTCACATCCGAAAAGGTCACTCTCCTCTGCTCCATCTCCCCCAGCCTTCCTTCGGCCCCTGCCCAGCGCAGGACCTCCTAGTTTATGCAGTTTCCTGTCCCACCCTGTGACTGTGGCCTGCGGGCACCCTCCAGGCATGCATGAAGCCACGTGACTGACTCCTGCCATGTGTGGCTTGTTCTTTCGCCCAGGGAGGATTGTGCGGGTTGGGGGGGTGTTGGTGTTGGAGGAGGGCCGGGTGGAGAAGCAGACAGAGGAGCAGGGGGAAGGCTGGGACGGTCCAGTCCTGGGGGAGTTCGTGCCCCAGTCTGGGATCAGCCCGCCGAGGTATCCCTGCCTGCTGCACAGTTGGTAGAAAGTTCCCCTGGACCTGGACACAGGTCCTCAGATTTAGGGTCTTCTAGAGGTGCTGGGCCACTGAGCTCTTTGTGGGTGAGGCCCGAGGCTATTCCACGGGAAGACAGCATCGAGAGCAGAGTATTGGGCCGTCCCTGATCTAACTGATGTGGGATCTCACGCCACTGCCAGAACCCATCCCAGCCATCCCAGGTTCAACCCCGGGTGCTACATTCTCTCCATCTCTGCACCGATCAGGTCCATCTGTCCCTCAGTGCTCCCGTCTGTTGGTCTGCACCTGTTGTTTCTCGACTTACACTGTCAGCTCCTCGGGGCAGGGGCCCTCACCTTGCGGGGTGTCTGTGTGTAGTGGGGCTGGGGCTCTGCAATCCACACCCTGATAACCTCTAGCCCTGGGGGCTGGCACGTGCTCCCCGCCGTGAAGGGGCTGGAGTGAATGAGCCACAGGAATTTTACAGAGCTGAGGCCAGAACTCCCTGCGAGGCTGTCAAAGGGGTCGGCCGCACTCTTACATTCTGTCACTCAGCGCTGCCCCGGCCTTTCAGTTGGAGTCTCCTTTGCTTCCTGTCCTGACCTTGTGTGGCTGCTAAACAGCTACAACACTCTGCCCCAGAGGTGGCTGCATTTGTGCGGATCTGGGACGGCAATTCCCTCTGTCGCTGGGGGAAGTAGGGATTCCAGGGCAGAAGGCACTGAGGGAATCGAAGATGTTGTCACCAGTCGATGGCTACCTGGCATCAACAGGCTGCTACTTATAACCTCGTGACGGCCGGGGGAATAGAAACCACATCTTCCTACTCTAAAAGTCCAGGCTCTCGCCACGTGAGCTGCTTGAGAATTTCCACTGTCTGCTGGCAGTATAGGTCCTATGACACACACCTGATTCCATGCAGCAGAGCACAGTGGAGCACATATGCTGCTATGTTACAGTTCTAAGCTTTGCTGCTCTTCAGCCCAGACGCTAACCCCAGTCTGTCTCTCTGCAGGAAAACCCTTTATCCCAAAGAACCCCCAGCGGGAGATCCCCAAGGAGGAGCAGATCACTCTGGAACCTGAGCTGGAGGAAGCCCTGGCCAACGCCACTGAGGCAGAGATGTGCGACATTGCAGGTGAAGGGCCTTGGGCCCTTGGAGGCAGCAAACCCAGTCTGCTTTGGGGCCACAGCAGCATGGAAGGCAGCAGTGCCCTACCTGCGTGCTAGTGGCGAATGCCCGGGGCCCAGGCTCTGGCTTGACGTCGCTGTGGCTGCCATTTCCGGGGTGGGTGTGTTGTGACTGGGGGCTGAGTGAAGGTTGGCCGGGTCCTGGCACTGGCAGGGATTCAGATGGAGCTAGTGAGATGCTGAGCCCCCCAGGTTGGGTCATAGGTTCAATCCCCACTCCCAGAGACCTCTGGAGCATGAAGCACCAGCTCTGCTGCAGGAACTGAAAGGTGAGGCTGTTGGCTAGGGCTGTAGCAGGCTCATCATCTGCCATGTGTGACTGCTCTAGGAGGTGGGAGATGCTGAGAGCAGGGACCAGGTCCCGCCTACCCCACAGGGGGCGTGGGCATCATCATGGGGAGCCGGGGTGGGTACCAGGAACAACCTTGGGCTTTAAAGCTAGGGGGCTCTGGGGACAGCTGCCCTAAAACATCCCTGAGGGGACGCAGGGTGTGGGATAGGTCGGGGGAGGAAAAGACAGGCCTGTGGGCACAGGCACCATTGAAATCGACGGGCATTTTGCCACCTATGCCAGGGCTGGATTTGACCTCTCAGAGCTCCTGTAATTAACGAGTGTGTCTTGCAAACTGCAGTGGGGCTAATGGCAGGGGAATGTGTTGAGGTTTGGGGGTCTGCTGTGTGTGAAAACGCCTGGCCAGACGGGGGAGCTGTGGAGTCTTGTGCAGACTGAGCATGCCCGGGGAGCTTGGCGTCTCTGGACGAACCACGCGTGAGAGAGGCTGCCGTGGGCGTGCGGGCAGAGGCGGGTTTGTGCGTGTTGTATGCACGTCCCTGTGTGAAGGCACGTGTGTGAGCGTGTACATGCGACCGGGTGTGTGTATGTATACGGGCCCCTGTGTTTGGATGCCCCTATGTGAATCCACGTAGGCGTGAGCACATGGGCACGCATGGCCTGGCGTGCGCATATACTCATGAGCATCTGTGCCCTCGCCTTGCTTCAGGGGCTAGTACATTCAGGCTGGCTCGTTGCCTGGCCCAGATACGTAGCAGACCTCGTAGCTCCCCGGGTGGGGGTGGGAGGGCGTAGAGGGACAAGGCGGTAAAGCGGGACCTAGGCTCGCCCCATCCCTAGTTCGGCAGCACAAAGCTTGAGCTGCTTGAGCTCCGGGACCCGGCTTTGGTGCCCTGCCCCCATGCCGCCTCGGGGGTTACTGCTCCTGCCCGTACAAGCCGCGATGAGCTCCGATTCCCGGAGCTCAGCAGCGAGTGAGCTGGCCGGGAGCCAGCGGGTGGCTAAAATGAGAAAGGCAGGCTCTAGGGCTATCCGCTTACGCCCGCCGGGGAGATGCTAGGCCAATAAAAATACATGGGGCATGTGGTGAGAGATTACATTTAGGGGCTTTTCCTATGGCCTCCCGCAGCCAGCCGCGGTCGGGTTGTGAGCGTGGCCGCAGGGCTGCCCTGTGGCCTGCCACAGTAATAGAGAAGTGCCATCAACCTCCAGGTCATGGGGCACTTTGTGAGCCTTGTATGTATAGGAATTGCTTGCCCACCCACTAACATGCAGCCATCTCTGGGGTGGAACACGGCAGCTATTTAGAAAAGGCATTGTCACCCACTATGTGCATACTGCCATCTCTGGGGTGGAAGATTTTAGACAGGGAGCACTCTCTCAGTGGTGAGACACAGCAGCTTCTGGCAGGGAATGTGGAAGCTGCTTGTACAGGGATCCCTTCCTCTGTGCTGAGATGCAGCCACCTCTGGGGTGCAAGGTGGTAGCTGTTTAACAGCAAACAGCAACATCCCGACTGTCACTTAGTGCAGTTTAGTGAAATTGGCCAGGAGGGTGCAGGGTGAGCCCAGGAAAGCAGAGAGCTGCAGCGACCCCCATCCCCTACCTCTGCAGCTTAGGCTCTCGGCCTTTGTTATTCAACCCAGCGGCCTGTTTGCTGTTCCCTCCCCAACAGCCATTCTGGGGATGTACACCCTGATGAGCAACAAGCAGTACTACGAAGCCATTTGCAGCGGCAACATCACCAGCACTGAAGGCATCAATAGTGAGTGAGCTCCACTGGCCCGCGGGGCGGCAGGGCGGGGTTTGCGCTCATCCCACGCGCCAGCTGACTCCGGTGGGGTTGCTCAGTCAGTCGCAGAGCACAAGGCCTGGGTCCCTAGGTCTGGATTGTTCCCCCTGCGGGACTGTGAACCTGCTCTCAGGAAACGCGGGATGTGAAACCAGCAGATCCGGGATGAGCATGAAATGGGGTTTATCAATTCCTCTCTGTTTGGATTGTTATGAGTAACGCAGTGCAGGAGATGTCAGGAAACAGAGGGGGCCAAATTCTCCCAGCATGTACCCTGGCATAAATCAGGAGTAGCCACAGTGGAGCACCTTCAGCGGCTCAGCGGCGTTCCCCTGGCTCAAGGCCGGGTGGAGCGTGAGAGAATCGGGTCAGCGAATCTCCCCCTGCTGACCTGGTGGTGCATGCGTGTTTCCCACCAGGTGTGGTAAAGCCGGATAGGTACAAACCAGTCCCAGACGAGCCGCCGAACCCCACCAACGTGGAGGAGACCCTGAAAAAAATCCAGAGCAACGACAAGGACCTGGAGGAGGTCAACCTGAACAATATCAAGGTCAGCTTCTCCCAGGGCAGCAAGGGGCATGGGAGAGGGTGGGAGCCCCGAGCCGTGGGGACATCTGACTGGGAAAAGCCCTGGGGTGAAATCCTGGTCCTGCTGGGGTCAAGCATAGTGGGGCTATTGATTCACTGGGGCCAGGACCTCAGCCCCACGGGGAACAGATATCCACCTCCCTCCATCTATCTACCCCTTGGATCCACCCGCCCGATATCCACCTCCCTCCATCTATCTACCCCTTGGATCCACCTGCCCGATATCCACCTCCCTCCATCTATCTACCCCTTGGATCCACCCGCCCGATATCCACCTCCCCCATTTATGTACCCCTTGGATCCACCCACCCGATATCCACCTCCCCCATTTATGTACCCCTTGGATCCACCCGCCCGATATCCACCTCCCCCATTTATGTACCCCTTCAATCCACCCGCCCGATATCCACCTCCCTCCATCTATCTACCCCTTGGATCCACCCGCCCGATATCCACCTCCCTCCATCTATCTACCCCTTGGATCCACCCGCCCGATATCCACCTCCCTCCATCTATCTACCCCTTGGATCCACCCGCCCGATATCCACCTCCCTCCATCTATCTATCCCTTGGATCCACCCGCCCGATATCCACCTCCCTCCATCTATCTACCCCTTTGATCCATCCACCTGATATCCACCTCCCTCCATCTATCTACCCCTTCAATCCACCTGCCCGATATCCACCTCCCTCCATCTATCTACCCCTTGGATCCATCCACCTGATATCCACCTCCCTTCATCTATCTACCCCTTCAATCCACCTGCCCGATATCCACCTCTCTCCATCTATCTACCCCTTTGATCCATCCACCTGATATCCATTTACCTCCATCTGTCTAGCCCTTCCTTGCATCCATTCCTCGAGCCATCTCCCTGCATCTGTATACTACTTTGATCCATCCATCTACTCCATCCATATGTACCCCTTTGTGACTGAGGGTGTCTGGGCCGCCCTCACTGGAAATGCCAAGGTCAGGGCAGGCTGTGAAAAGGAGAGCAGATACTCCCAACATTTTCCTGATACCTGACATGGCATATCTGGCATAACTCTTTACAATTTTACAATATTGATATTCGTAATATCCTCAAGTGACCTCAGATTCCATGCAGCGTCACACGCGTGGATCCATCCATCTACTTCATCATCTATCTACCTCTTTGATCCACCCATCCATCTATTCCTCCATCCCCTTATCCATCTACCCCATTGATCCATCTCTTTACCTTATCCACCCCACTGTATCCCTCCCTCCCTCCATCCACCCATCTATCTCATCCTCTTCATCCCCCATCCCATCGACCCACTCATCTACCTCATCCCTCTGTCCATCCCTCCATTGTGAGGCGAGACAAACCCGTTTTCTCACTCTCTCCTCCTGCAGGACATTCCCATCCCGAAGCTGAAGGAAATCTGCGAAGCCATGAAAACCAACACTCACGTGAAGAAGCTGAGCCTGGTGGCGACTCGGAGCAACGACCCTGTGGCCAAGGTAAGTCCTCCCACTCCCGACAGACGGAGCCGCTCGGAGCATCCCCGGTTGCCGTTCCCCCCGAAGCTTTGACAAGCCGTAGCTGGCACCAGAATCCCCGGGGAGTCTGACTCTTCCAGAGGGAAACAGCTTCCCCAATGGAAACGAGGGAAGAATTTTCCCTGGCTGGAGACTTAAGCCCTGGCTGGATTCAGCCAAGCCCTTAAGCAGTGCTTAACTTCACGCACTGGTGTAGGTCCCGTTGACCTCAGTGGGTACGTCTGTACTGCAGTTGGGAGGTGTGACTGCAGTGTGTGCAGACGTGCCCCAGCCGGTTGATCTAGTGAGCTCGGGTAACATAACGGTGCGTGGCAGGGGCTAGCTGCTCGTGCACATCCCCAGGGGCCTGGGCAGGCAGGTCTTGCCCATGCAGCTTCCCTGCTGTTTTGACTTGCGCTGGCTTTGCTCTAGCGAGATCCCAGCTAGCTCAGATACGTCGCCTCCCCGTCGCAGCGTAGACGCAGTCAGAGGGACTTACGCTTGGGCTTTGGTGCTCTGCTGAATGGGGTCTTCAGTCTCAGCCCCATAGCTCGTCAAGCAAAGAACCACCCGGGACAGATGTGAGTCACGAGGCTTAACGCACTGTCTGGAGGGAGCCCAGGTGATGATCGGAGAGAGCCCAGCTACTGGGATGATTTCCTGAGGGTCTCGGTGGATTTCAATGCAGACGGGACGTTTCTCTCACAGATCTCTCCAGGCCTTGTTTCGGGGAGGTTCTGTGGGCTGTGTGAGGCTGGTCAGGCCAGATGGTCACAGTGGCGGCTGTGTTGACAGGTCCTGGGTAGACTTTTCAGCTCAGAACTGAACCCCCGTTCCGCAACCTCAGCCTGGGGCTCCAGGACCATGCCGCAAACCTGGCTTGGCTGGAGCTGCGTGTACTGGTGCTGTCCCTTAGCCAGCAAGAGCTGGGAGGGCGAATGTGTCTCATGTCACTCAACAGCATCCCCGATAACTACCAGCCTTGACTTCCATCCAGACCAGGTCTTGAGGGTGGTGTCTAACTTGGAGGCCCTTATGTGGGGGGCCAGCGACATTTTAGCTTTGTGTTCTGTACGGGGGCGCTGCGTGGGGAGGATGTCACCACAGCAAACCCTGCTTGCAGGCTGTGAAAGGTCGATGCGACTGACTCTGGTCTGGGACTCCCACAGGCCGTGGCCGAGATGCTGAAGGAGAACAAGACTCTTCAGAGCCTCAACATTGAATCCAATTTCATCACCAGTGCCGGGATGATGGCCGTCATGAAGGCCGTGCAGCAGAACACCATGCTGGCCGAGCTCAAGGTGGACAACCAGGTACAGCCGTGCCCAGCCGCTAGGGAACACCGGGACGGGGTGCGACACACAGCTTGGTGGGGGCGTGGCACTGGAAGGGCAAGCGAGTCCAAGCGTCATCTGACGGGTGGGCAGGAAGCGAAAGGTGGGGTTAACGGACGTTGGACATCGTCGGTGGCTGGGATACAGACCTGTGTGCTGGGAACCCCTCAGTATCAATCCCACTCAGCTTCTGTGGGCACATGGGGTTTCAAATGCTGGCCCTATTGACGTCAGTGGGAATTTGGCAATTGATTAGGAGTGTGACAGAGAGAGTGCCTCTCAGTGCCCCCTTGTGGCGTGGGATGGCTCTGCAGCATCCCTGCCTCAGTTTCCCCTCACCCAGGTTTTTACAAGGTCCAGGTGTTTATCAGTTAGTCCTGCCCCCTCAGGCTAGGAGGCTGCTAATTATGACACAGGCAGGGCTGGCCCCATTTCTCCTTAAAGGATCCAGTCATCCTGTAACCAGGAAGCTGGGCATTCTGTGCCTCAGTTTCCCCCAGGTAAAACAAGGATAATGCTACCCGGGTTCGTAAGGGGCATTGTCCACCTTCCCTAGCCAAGGGACAGGTATTGTAATAACACTCCCTTATCTTTCTGGGGGTTAGGAGGGTTCACCTTTGTAGACAGAGGCTAATTATTAATGATCATCTCTGCTGGCTGCACATTGCTAATTGAGAGCCTGATCCGGGGAGGGGCTGAGTTCGCTTTGCACCCAGTGGCAGTAGTTCTCAAACTTTTGTACTTGTGACCCCTTTCACATAGCAAACCTCTGAGTGCGATCCCCCCGATAAATCAAAACCACTTTTTAATATACTTAACACCATTGTAAATGCTGAAGGCAAAGCGAGGTTTGGGGTGGAGGCTGACAGCTCGCGACACCCTGAGGGGTCCCGACCCCCAGTCTGAGAACCCCGTGGGTCCATGGAGCAGAGGGGCTCAGCGCCTTGCAGCCATGGGCTGTGGGTCTGGTAAGGAGAGGCCCCATGAAGTGAATGGAAAGGCTCTGGTTGACTCCAGTAGGCCCCGGTTACTCAGGACAGCCAGATGATTGGGCCACTTGTCTGGGTCCAGAGCGAGGGCCCGGTGGAGGGTGCAATTGGGAACAACCAGCCATCTGCCCAGAGCTGTCTGGCCTGGGGTGGGCCCCATGCTGGGCCACAGGCCCTGGAGAACCCCGACTGCTCCTGCTTAGGGGGGTCAGAGCCCATTAGATTCCAGCAGCTGTCTGTGAAGGCAGGGAGCTTGGCAGGATGGACTGAGGACCTGACCCAGCGTCGTGCCACCATGCGAGTGCTGCCCTGCCCATAGCTGCTCCTGGCTCTGAACCCCACGGGCAGGGGACCCGGCCTGACGACCGCTCGGCCTTCCCTGCACACAGAGAGAGAGAGAGAGAAACAATGGCTTGATCCTTTTGCTCCAGGCTACCACCCTCGGGCCCCCTCTGCGAGAGATCAGGAAGCCAGTCCAGGCCTGGGTCCCGGGCTAGCACAGGTGCCAAGGCTGGGCCATGCCTTGGAGGCCGGGGCGGCCGGCGGGACCCTAAGCACCTGAAATGCAGCCTCCACTTTACTGACAAGGTCTCCCGGAGGCCGGTGTCCATCCACAACAATCCCCGGTTTCCCGGGGGTGAGTAACAGGAGACGAGGCCTCTCGCCCTAGGGGCCGGCTCTGAGCTGGGCTCTGCTTTGTAGTCACCTCCCAGCAGCTGGTGTGCGATGAGTCTGGCAGCTGTCAGGCCAGCTCCCAGCCGCCTGGCAGTCTCTGCAGAGAGACCAAGGGGGGCTGGGCCCTGGAGGGTCTGTGTGTGTGTGTGTGGCAGGCCAGTTGGGCTGCGCTGGAGGGGAGGCTGGTGGGCAGCCTGGGGGAAGGTGGGAGCAGAGCTCCTCACCCCTGGGGCTAAGCTCAGCCGGGCGCTGGTACCCACCGAGGCTGCCGTTCCTGCCCCCGCAGTCTCAGCGGCTGGGGGACTCGGTGGAGATGGAGATGGCCGCCATGCTGGAGAAGTGCCCCTCCATCATCCGCTTCGGGTACCACTTCACGCAGCAGGGACCAAGGGCCAGAGCCTCCATTGCCATCAGCAAGAACAATGAGCTCCGTAAGTAGCAGGCTGGGGAAGGGTGGGGAGGGGACTGACTGTCGGCTCGCCCATTTCCCAGGCCCCACTGCAGCAGCTCTGTGAGCCCGAGCTCCCTTGGCTTTACAATAGGCCCTGGCCCCAGATTTACCCGCATTGATGTGGCTCTGCTGACGACCTGAGGTCTGGTGCGCTCTGCTCTGGGGTGCAGCGCCTGGTTGACGGTACATTGCTGCTCCCCTCTAGCGGCTAGACCAGACAGAGCCGGTCCGAGGATGGCGCTAATCGTGCTGGTTCTTTAGCTTAAGCAGCCGAGACCTGTGCATTTGGATGTGGAGGTTCAGGGTTCAATTCCCCGCCCCCGGTGTCATTCCATGTGCTGCTGATTAGGACAGGAAGTGAAGGCTCCCCCAGCTGGCTGAAACTGCAGCGGGGGTGTGAGAGGTTAGAATGGGAGAGCAGGCCCTGGACTTCACCCAGGACGGGGATTAAGACCCCGGCAGAGGTAACACCCCCACGGACCATCCCACTGGGCTGCCCATTGCTGATGGATGTCAGCCTCTTCACTTCCTGTCCTAAACCGCCCAGCGGCATTTCCTTCCTGCCTATCTCCTGGATGGGCTGGAGCTAGATCTGGGGAGGGGGAGAAGGTTTAGGGAGGTCGGTACTGGTCGATTTATAGAGGGTGGGGTGGGGGCCTCTGGGCTCAGCTCTGCGCCACCGACCCCCTTGCTGTGTCTGCCCCACAGGTCGCAAGCAGAGGAAGACATAATGCCCGGCGCCCGGCCCGTGTCTCTAACGCCTCTCCGTGCCTCGAAGCCATCGGCCCCGGCCGGCTGGTGCCCCGCAGCCAGGGCTCTGCCTCCAGCTCAAAGCAAAGGGGAGCTTTTTGTTCTTTTTGTAGATTTCCTGGAGCCGGCCCTCAGCTGTCGGCCCCCCGCCCCCCCTCCCGCCCCATCTAGTACTTGGAGTCCCCAGCTCAGGTTACTTGTTCTTAGGAAGAGAATTGAAGCGAGTGTTTTGGTTCTCACTGTAAATAAAGAGATCACTATGCGGACAGAGGGTCCAGGCTCCAGCACTGGGGTGGGGAGTGGGGACCAACACTCTGTAGGGCCGGGAGCCTCCTCCCAGGGGCCAGTCCCAGCTGCTTCAGAGAAAGGACAGTTCTTTCCCTTTGCACCCTAGGCTGTAGCAGGGCCAGCCCCTGCCCCGGCCAGCAGAGCTGGGCTCACCGAGCCACAGATCAGTCCATTTGCCCACTTGTCCCCCACCTCCCCACTCCGGAAAGTGGCACCCTGCTCCTGGATTCACCCCCACCACCTGCACCTCCCTCCTTTGCCCCTGGATCCCCTCCCCGCCTTTAACCATGGAACCCCCCCGTGCCTCCCCATCTTTAATACTGGATCCCTGGCTCTCCCCTCCTTTAACCCAGATTCTTCCCCTGCCTGCGTCTCCTTCCTTTGCCCCTCGACCCCCCTGCACCCCTCCCCTCTCTCCCCCACAGCCTCCAACTGTCACATTCCTGACAGTGGTGCCTAGAGGCTGCCCTAGAGCTCGGGACCCCGCCCTAAGTCGCTCACCCTGTAACTAGCCAAGGGGTGGGAGGGGAAACTGAGGTGCAGTGCAGGGAAGTGACTTACCCAAGCTCACCCCCAACTGGAACAGGGCCTAGACCCCCGAGAGCGCTGTGCCTCGAGTGTACCGCTAATCTGACTCCCCCCCCCCCTTTTCCTGCCAGGCTCCCGTGCGCTGCTTGTCCATGGCCCAGTCTGGAAGGTCATTTCAAGGATGCCACTTCCCCCCTGCCCCTTCCTGCCGGCCGGTGCACGCACCTTCCTCATCCTCCCCCCAGGCCCACAGCCCCCTCGCACACCTGCCGCCCAGGGCAGCTCCTGGGGCAATGGAGAGGCTGAGAATCAAGGGGCACCGTGTTGGATGGGGGGGTCCCCCATGGGCACTAAGCCCTGCAGCCTCACTCCTGATCCCCCCTGAGCTGGTGGCGTCCCTCAGGTCCAGGTTTCCCAGCCAGCCTAGCTCCTTACGGCCCCCTCCCTGCTGCCCAACAGGGGCTTCCCCCGCCATGATGGGGGGATGGGCATGGCCCTACACAGCCATTGTCACTCTGACGCCAGGCCTGGGAATCCCTGGGAACAGACACCCCTGGGGCAAAGGAGTTCGGATTCAAGCTCCACAGAGGGGCCATCGTGGGGAGGACCGATGTGGCTGGCCTCCCATGCCCGGGCTGGCAGAAGGGAAGGCCCCCAAGCCGGGCGCCGACTGATGGGTTTATATGGTAAGGTGGCGTGCTGGCTCCCTCCCTGTCCCCGCAGCCGTCACACCCACGGGCTGATGGGGGCAGGTGGCATTAGTCAGCAAGCGCGTTCGGGACCGTGCTAAGCCCTGCCCGGCCTGGGGCTGCCAGCCTCGTAAACAAGCGGCATGGGTCCCACTTGTGCCTCTTACTCAGCATCAAAGGGCTGCGGCCCCAGGCTGCGAGGAGCAGGGATGAGTGATAGGGATGGGTGGGAGGCGAGGGGAGGGAGCTGGGGCTGGGCAGCTGGCAGGGCTCGAGTCACTCGGCTTGGGTCCCTGCACAGGTGACTACAGGCAATTCCCGGCCAGCACCACCAGGGGGCAGCACGGCAGGGGGCTATGGAGCTGGGCTGGCTCCTGACCTCTTTCCGGGTGGTGGCCACACCTGCCTGCTGCAGAGCCCCAATGGGAGGAGGGGGTATAGTTTCAGCACAGGACACCTGGGTTCCATTGTTGGGTCCGAGGAGTCCTGCCCCATGTAAGGGGCAAATCAGGGTGGAGGCTCAAAAGAGCTTTATAAAGGGGAGGCAGCATGGTCCAGCGGTTAGCGTGGAGGTGGGGGAGGAGTCAGGACACCTGGGTGCTATTCCCCGCTTTGCCACTGACTCCTTGTGTGACCCTGGGGCAAGGCCCCTCTGTGCCTCAGTTTCCCCCTCTGTAGTATGGGGCCACTGATTCTGCTCTGCCTCTATAACTTGCTTTGAGATGCGCAGAGGCAGGTACTCTGAGAGCAAAGTGTCCCGTGGGCCGCTGGGGGCCAACCGTGGGAGAGGGCCCCGCCTGTCGAGGGGATCCAGCCCCACCCGGCCCTCTGGAGCAGTGACCCTGATGTAGCTGGCCCCTGGGGCTGGATAAGTGGGGGTAGGTGGAGCAGGGGCCGCTGCGTCACAGCAGAGAGGAGGTGAGACACCATCAGCTTTGGCTTATGCTCATGATCCGGTGGATACTGGAGGCAGAAGTGGGGGGACTTCGCGACTGAACTCCGGCTGTCTCCAACGGCGCTGGGCACCCAGCACGGGGGCAGGGACAGGAGCCTGCAGCATCCAGGGCTGGCACAGCTGCAAAATGGCACTGCCCCATGGCGCCACCCTCCCCACTGACCCCACCGCTGCATGGACCCAGGCTGGCGCCTGCCAGGGACTCAGCGGCTAAGCTCTGGCACGATAGGCTCCCGGAGCTGCCACTGGGGGAATGGCCGCAGGCAGGCAGCGCCGCAGCCAAGTGCCCCCTGCCCTGGAGTATTTATACCCCTGGGATCAGCCCGTGAAACGGAGCGAGGGTGATCGGGTTACGGCCCAGCGCGGACGTCACCCTCAAGGAGAGGAAGGAGGCCAAGGGTTTCCCAGCCAGCACTGTCCCCCATACCCAGTAACCGGGGTTGGACCCTATCTCCACCAATGGCACCCCACCACACACCGCCTTCTCCTCTTCCTCAGCTAGATGAAGGCCCCTGCGATCCTTCCCACAATGCCCCCTTCCCCTCCAGGTGGCCCCTTGGCTGCCATCAGTCAAGTGTGTCGCACTCCCCCTCCCCCCAAGCCGGAAAGGTTTATAAGCCCTAAAATTTACACGTCTTGCAGCTGGAAACAACCTATTAAAGCAGGCGGCTCAGCTGTCCTGCGGGACGCTGAGCAGGGTCTACGCGGCTGGTGGGGGAGCGTCTCACGTGGCATGAGCCAGATCAGGCCAGCCTCGTGCGGGGAGCGCCCCCTCCCACAGCCGGGACGGTGCCCGCCTGCTCCCTCTGGGCGGTGACTCCCCCCGCCCGCAGTCAGCTCCACTGAGCCCAGCAGGCCCCATGCTCCTGAGGGAACTCCAGCTCCGACCGCACCCAGGGCCGGCCCCTCTGCCTGCAGCCTGGGCCCCTTTCACGCCCCGTTGGCACCAGCACCCGGCCCCGTGATCCTCCCCTGCAGCGCTTTGCTGCCAGAGCCCTTCAGCGCGATTCAGCCCGGGAGCACAGCCTCCCCCCGCAGGGACCCAGCGGGCACGGCCACCCAACACCCGCTGCTTATTTATAGGCAGGAGCCTGACCTAGAGGCCAGACTGGCCTGGCTCAGCCCAGGCTCCCAGGGCCTTGTTCACAACCTGAACCCAGGAAACGTGGCAGAGCAGTGCCCACAAAGTGCCTGCAGGGGCAGAGCTGCTCCTGAACTGCCTGCAGGCAGACGAGAGGCACCCCCTCCCCCCGCTCCCTGCAGCTCTGGCATCATGCCAAGCATCCCCCCTCCCCTCCCAAGGGGCTCAGGGGCCACAGCCCCTTTGGCCTCGCAGCTGAGGTTCACAGCATGAGGTTCTCCTCTGTGCCTATTCCTCCCCCAAAGCCAAGGGCCACAGGGTGTGCGGATTCCCCTCCGTGACCTTGGCCATGGGTTAAGGGGAGCTGATCACTCCCCAGGGCAGCCCCTGCTCTGCCTGTATTCTGGGGGGGTGCATGTGGCCCATTCGTTCTCAGCAGGGCCCTTTGGGGCTCAGATCAGCTGCTCCAAACTTGGGGCCTGCTGATCAGGAGGAGGATCCAGCCAGTCCGCTCACTGCGCTGGAGGCAGAGCACCCAGGGGTAGCAGCACAGAAGCCTCACGTGCGGTGGAGCGGACGCTGCCAGGGAGGAAACTTTACCCCAGTATTTAGATTTATCACTGTCCGACAGAGGTGGCTAGACAGGGGCCCCTCGCACCAGGCACTGCAGCCCCAGCGTGAGAGACAGCCCCTACCTTAAAGAGCTCAAAGTCTGAATAGAGCAGACACACACAAGGAAACTGAGGCACAGGGAGGGCAAGGGACTGGCTCATGGTCATGGAGCATATCAGTAGCAGAGTCAGGAAGGGAGCCCGGCTGTCCTGTGGCCCAGGCCTGCCCCACCAGACCTCACGAGGAGTAGAAGTGGAGGGGGGAGCCAGCAGGCCTCCAGGCTGCCGTTGTGTCTCCCAATAACTAAGCTTACGGCGCCCTCTGGGAGGCTCCAAGGGCTGCATGGAAGAACACCAGGGCCAGTAGCTTCACAATCCTTTTTCCAAGCCAGGGCCCTCCGGTGCTGATCCAGAGGCCCCACACCTGATGCCAATCCGCACCCCCTTCCCTCAGCTGTCGTCCTCCTTAGCTCCTCGAAGCAGGACGTGAACCAACTAGGGGTGCTTGAGGGGCTGGTGAAAGGGCCTCACATGCAGCCTCCATCCTTGTTGAACTGAACAGGAGATGCAACCCGGTCGCTTTCACAAGCGGCTCAGCAGGTGGGTCGAGGCCCTGGGCTCCCACCCTTGCTGAGGTCGCTTTAACGACCTGAGCTGACCCTCCACCTGCAAGTTCTGGGCCCCGAGCAGAAAGGCGGCTGGCCAGTTAGCCCCCCTGTGCTCATGCCTGGCAGAGTTCAAGCTGTATTAACAAACGCTGGAAACTTAGTGCAAGCACAGTAGCTGGGAACGTTCAGGATTCGAACGTTGAAGGCCCACAAGGCTCTGAGGTCTGCCAGCATGCACAGCAGCTAGAAAACTGACCAGGAGCCAGGACATCTGGAGGGGCCAACCCCAAGGCCTTGCTGTGGCCTGAGCAGGGAGGATACTGGGTCAGGGAGGCAGGAAATGGGGATAGGAACGGGCCAGGGTGCAAATCGAGGGCTGACTAAACTTGGAAAGCTCAGCTGGGTCAGTGGGAACCAAGAGTTGCTCGCTTCTCACTCTCCTGGTGCAAATCAGGCATGATGCCTGATCAGTGGAGTTACACCAGTCTGACCAAGGACTAGGAAGGACGATGATCTGGCCTCTGCGTTTCTATGACTGGGTCTAAGGACCCACAAGGGCTACAGGGAAAAAACAACTGGGAGACTGGGAGCTCTGGGGGGCAGGGACATTGGTCTGGTGTGTGTTTGTTCAGTGCCTAGCACCACGGGGTCCTAGCCCATAGCTGGGGCGGGGGGGGGGGGAACTGGAGTGCTACCGTAATACACCTAATATGGGCTCCTGGCTAGGGCTCCTGAGTGCTACTGTAATACACCTACTATATAACGTACAACACCTAATGCCATGGGGTCCTGGTTCATGGCTAGGATGCCTGAGCGCAAGCGTAATACACTTAATAGGGGCTCCTGGTTCATGGCTAGGGCTCCTGAGCAGTATCGTAATACACCTAATGCATAACATACAGCACCTAGCACAAGAGGGTCCAGGTCCATGACCAAGGCTTTAAGGTGCTACTGTAATACACCTAATATGGGTACCTCGTACATGGCTAGGGCTTGGAGCACTACCGTAGTACATGTAATATATAACTAATAGATAACTTCCAACACCTAGTGCCATTGGTTCCTGGTTCATGGCTAGGGTGCCTGAGCATTACCGTAATACACTTAATACATAACATACAGCGCCTAGCACAACAGGGTCCTGGTCCATGACCGAGGCTTTAGGGTGTTACCATAATACATCTAATAAATAACAATAATTTTAGCCCTCTGATCCAGCAAAGCACTTAAGCCTGTGCTCAACTGTAAGCCCTGATTTCAAATGGGACTGCTCCCATATTTACAATTGAGCATGTGCTCAGGCCCTGGAATGCCTCACAGGGACCACCACCCTTTTCCTTGTTACTGTGTGTGGTCGCTAACATACGTATATTTGAAATGAAGCGTCAAATGTAATGCAAATAGGAAGGTGCCACCTCACCCGTGGGCTGCTGCAGAATAGGCCCCAGGAAGTAGGAGAACAGAAGACGTCTGTATTGCTTTTTAATGTACCAAGCCACCCCTGCAGCACAGGGAGAAGCCAATTCGATTTGAGGATCGACTTTTTAAAAACAAACTTAAACCACCGGGGGAAAAAAGGCCAGAGAATTGCCTGTTAGGAGAGAGCATTGTCCCGTGAGCTCTGGGGGGCAGAGAGCGTCTCCTTTGTTCTGTATCTGTGCAGTGCCCAGCACAATGGGGTCCTGATCAGCAGCTGGGATGCCTAAGTGCTACCGTAATACACCTAATAAAAGTGATCAGAACATAAGTGGGAGTCAGGACTCCTGAGTTCCATTCCTTGCTGCCAGTCTGTGCCTCAGTTTCCCCACATGAAAGGGGCATGATACTTTCCTCCCTCTGGGAGAAGCTTTAAGATCCTGGGTTGAAAGATGCTAGATGAGCCCGAAGCACTGACTTCCTCCGACACTCTCCACTTTCCCGTGTCCCGCCGAGAGCTGTGTCTCACCCTTGTGCTCATCCCCAGAGACAGAGCAGACCTCGTGCTGGGAACCTTTGGCAGTGGCAACATGACAGCTCCCACTGTGAGTGACCCCAGCAGTGTCTGTGGATACAATGAAGCGGTGATGGGGGTTTCTAGGAATTGTTTGGAAACATCCTTCTTCCCTGGTGATTTATATCCCAAGTCAAAGCCATGAGAAGATGCAGACAGGCCGTTCCTGCCCCCGCTGCCAGCCTCATCCCAAGAGATCGGTCAGCCTTGCTCGGTACCGGGCCCGGTTCCTGGGGGTATCTCACTTGTTGGAGAGGCTGAGAAGTCAGCATGGAGGCAGAGACGGTGGCTCGTCCTCGTCAGAGTCAAACTCCACGTTCTCGTCTTTCACCCACTTGCCGGAAGTGTCCTGGATCCAGCCTGAGCTGAGGGAAGGACAGACAGTCAGAGAGTTACAAACACTAGGACAGGTGGATGCTAACTGAAGAAGACTGAAGGATGGTGTTAAGGAGATGGTTTCTCTGCTGACATGGCACAGGACTCCTAGGTTCTATACCCAGTTCTGTCAGTGCCAGTCTCTCCATCCCACTCCCTGTGCCTCAGTTTCCCTTCACCTGTGAAGCCATCCCTTTGTAAAGCATTTGGAGATGGATGGATGAGGAGCGCTGTGCGGGACTGCATGCATGAGAGCCCAAGAACTAGATGGGCAGAGCCATGGAGGACAGATGGTAGATTATATCCCCGGGCTGGCCCCCAGCAATGGGCTGGAGAGGACTTTGGGGGCTTTTCCCTTTGCTGAGTGTTGAGATGAGCTCCTACCACTCAGCCCCAGGGATCGGACCCCTGCCGATGCACCCTGCTGCTATGCGGGGAACAAGCAGAAGCCAGCTCACCTCCTGAGCAGGAGATAGTGCTCCAGAGCTTGGCGCTTCTCAGGGCTGATGGCTTCAGGCTGGGGAGACAAGGAGGATTTTCCTTTGCTGCTTCTCTTGATCCTCGCAGCAGGTTCCTTCTGCAAATCTAGAATGAGAAGAAAGGGACGCGATGAGGCTGTGAGGCCTTGGAAGGTCGGGATGGAACATCGCTGCCCACCGCCTGGCACCTGTGCAGAGAGCTCATCACCTCTGTGGACGCACTTAGTTCCGAGCCAAATCGGCGGCTCATGGGAGGCTGAGATCAGGGAGCTCATGTGACAGGGGTAATGGCACTTTGTCACTCAGGGTTGTGAGCGGCACTACAGATCACTGTAGAAATGCAATGAGAAATGCACCCCCCAAGGGAAACCAAAGCTTGGGGATTTGCCCCAACGCAACATAGCAAATAAATGGTGGGGAGAGTAAGAGAACCCAGGAGTGTGGAATTCCAGCCCCACCCCACCGCCCACTCTAACCACTAGACCCTACTCCCCTCCCAGAGCTGGAGATAGAACCCAGGAGTCCTGACTCCCAGCCCTGCCCCACACTCTACCAGGCAAACAACAGCAGTGGAATTTCCTGAGGATTGCAGAAACATATGAGCCACTACAGTGAGACAGGTGAATGGTCGATTTAACTGTCCCCAGGCGCCTCAGTGGAAGAGGCAAGACCCCAGAGCCTGTCAGGCTCATACCTGCTCGAGGGCTGGCATGTCCAGGAAGCCGCATGGAGTGGGGGGCGTCCGCAGCGGCACATTCCTCTTCACCTCTCGCCACGGAGCTTTCCGGCTCTGCCGGCTGCTTCCCAACAGCACTCCCGAAGGCAGTGGGGGCAGCAGGCTCCCTCCCAGAAGAACTAACGCTTGAGCTGCTGCCATCGGACCTAAAACAGACAGCAGGTCCCCTGCGACTAGTGTTGACCAGCTGCCCATTGTGCACAGCCACAGTGACAACCAGGGATGGTATCTTGCTGTCTAGAGCCCCATCCGTCAGAGGACCCCAAAGTGATTTCTGGACAGGGAGTAACCCGCACAACTCCCCACGTAAGGAAAATAAATATTATCCCGGTGTTACAGAAGGGGAAACTGAGGCACGGAGGGGACATGACCAAGTCAGTGGCACAGCTGGACACAGAACCCAGGAGTCCTGATCCCCAGTTCCCTGTTCTAACCACCAGACCCACTCCCCTCCCAGATCTGGGAACAGAACCCAGGAGTCCTGACTTCCAATCCCCCTGCTCTAGCCACCAGGCTTCACTCCCTTTCCAGAGCTGGGAAGAGAACCCACGCATCATCTCTTCTAGTCCTCTGCCCTAACCACCTAAGGCTGGGAACAGAACGCAGGTCCCCTGCTCTGACCATTAGACCACACTCTCTTCTCAAAGCTGCTGCCTTTACATGATACGCGTTCCACTGCTGAAATATAAAGCAGACATGGAAGAGACTTGCAATCCCCCGCTCTGAAATCATTCCCACTACACCCGGAGCCTGGCCTACCAGGAAAACGACCAGCTTAAGGATTCAGGGCCAGATCCCCAGCTGGTGTAAGTCAGCACCATGCCACGGACATCCACAGAGTTATGCTAACTGACACCCACTGGGCGAATGGCCCTTAGAGAGGAACAAAGCAGAAAAGCCTGCTGTGGGCAGATGTCCAGCAGATGGTGGCGCCACCCAGCAGCAAAGACCTTGCCAAGGTTGTGCCAGGCTCTCGTACCAGCCCCCGATGCCATGGCGAACCCTCAACCCGAGCTGGCAGGGAACGGATAGGTATTACCTGTTCCTTCGGCAGCAGCTGTTATAGGGAGAGGCTTTCAGCAAAGCGTTCTGGGCAATCTTCCTGGTCTGAGCCAGCAAGGGTGCAGGGAACGCAAGATCCTAAGGAAAACACAGACAAGCTCAGGACAGCCAGCCGGGTAAAGGTCGTGGGAGGGGTTCCCATAGGGCGCACATGCCAACCTGCGTGCCCGCCTCCTCTGCCCGCAGGAACTCCTGCTGCCACCGCTTCTGCACCTCATTCTCATGTGACCGCTTCTTTCCGTAGAACGTCTGCAGGCCTGGGACACAGAGAGAGACAGACACAGGTAATCCAGGCGCGAGACTCTCGCCAGGCAGTCTGCCACCCAGCCAGGGTTACACTGCCAAAGGGCTGCCTAAGTGGCTGTCGGTTTGGGGTGGCACGGACTGCCCCCTCCTGCTGTGTCTCAGGGGGATGGATGGATGGCTTTGAGCAATCCAAGCACTATAAAGGTCCAAACCTCGCTGGGACATCTCAATCTGTCTTCTACCTACCAGCACCACTGACTGCCCCTGAGCTTTGGGAGTGAAGCTGGACTCTTCCTTCCTCCTGCACCATCCCCACTACCCAGGGTCTGCAGCTCCCTGAGGAACTGAGCCCTTAGGGCTGACTTACTAGCTACGTGTTTCTTGCCGGCCCTATGGACCGTCAGCATGTCAAGTGTGTCAAAGACTGGACGGTGGAAACACACTGTGCAGGCGTATCTGAGAGAGAGAGGAAAAACAGTCACATCAAGCCGGGAGCATCCCCCGTCACGCACACCTATTAGGACAGATGCCCCCCAGCCCTTATCAGCGTTAAGAGACACAGCGCAGTTGGTAACACTGAGCTGGAAGAGACACTAGTTACATCCACTAGAATAAATTACCATGATTCTCAGATTCACCCAGCGCAGTGGGACCTCAACGAACGTAACTGGCTGAGGCTCTCAAAGCACAGGCAGCCAGGTTAAGTGTTACTATTCCCATCTCACCCACGGGGAAACTGAGTGATTTGCCCAATGAGTCAATGACAGAGCTGGGAAGAGAACCCAGGTATCTCGACTCCCTCTCCAATGCTCTGCATGCTGGACCACACACCTTCTGTTTTGTTATCCCCAGTTTGCAGTTGAGGAAACAGGTCAGGACAACGTAAGTGAGAACCAAGGAGAGTCAAGAACTGAACCCAAAATTCCTGGCTCTGTGGCCACTGGACCGTGCTCATTCTCTGACAGACATCCAAAAGTCTGAATGCCGAGCCAACCGGTCTGAGTGTGTAATATTAGCCAGAGGCTCTCTGGGGGACGTATGGCTCTTTTACATCTGAAGAGAAATGGGAACTGCAAAGCCAAAATGAAAACTAAAATTAAAAAAAACCCAGATCAGCTTCAATATACAGCCCAGATCCCAGCACCCCGGATTTTGGTGGTGTTTGAAATCCAGATCTGGGTCTAACTTTTACAGATTGTCCCTATTTTTATAATGGGCCTGAGCAAAACATTCCTGAATGCTGGGTCCTTGGAAATCCAGATCTGAATTTAATAACAAATAACAACCCCTAGCTAGCTCTTATCTAGTGCTTTTCATGAGTAGAGCTTGATAAAGGAAGAGCAGTATTGTTATCCCCATTTTACAGATCGGAAAACTGAGGCACAGAGTGATGAAGGGATTTGCCCAAGGACACCTAGCAGGCTGTAGCAGATCAGGGAAGAGAACCCAGGTGTCCTGATTCCAACTCCAGTACTCTGTGCATTAGGCCACACTGCCAATTTTGCAGCTTCAGTCCTCAGAATAAATAAATACACTAATTAAAGAATTGAACCGATTCAAAGGATCATGTTTCAATGTGGGCTTTAGGCTGAGGTTGGATTTTATTTGACCCGATCCTTATGGCATACGGTCTTCTCAGAACCATATTGCTTGCTGTTGAATGGGTCTAACGCACCTGCCGTTCCTTAGCAACAGCGCCTCGTCCTCTGGGATGTAGTTTGCCAGCAGATCTGCAACTCTTCTTTTCTGAATAAACGAACAGGCCACGTTACTGAGGAATCAATCTCTCTGGTGTAGGCAGCAGAGCAACTGGCATCAGTGTGGCCATAGATCAATAAGAATAACAATCTCTAGCTCTTATCTAGTGCTTTTCATCCGTGGGTCTCAGAGCGCTTTACAAAGGAGGCTGGTAGCATTATCACCATTTTACAGATGGGGAAACTGAGGCATGGAGCAGGGCAGTGACTTGCCCAAGGTAATCCAGCAGGCCAGTGGCAATGCTGTGAATAGAGCCCAGAGCAGCAGGGATCGGGGGTGGGGGGGAAGAGGAGCCAGGGGCCGAGAGGTTTTGGGGTGGTTGGAGAGGGCCAAGAGGTGTTAGGGGATCACCTTGGGGATGGGAGAGTGGTGAGGGGGGGAGCATTGGGGTGACTCAGGGGTTGAGAGGGAAGCTTGGGGACTGCTCTGGGGCTGCAGGGCAGTGGGAGGGCTGGAGGGAGCCAGGGGGCGGGGAGTTGAGGGGCTTGCTCTGGGGATGGGGAGAGCTGGGGAGGGGTCACGGGAGCTGGGAGGATTGGGGGGGGTCACTTTGGGGAGGGATTGAGGAGGAGCCAGGGGGGTCCCTCTTGGAATGGGGGGAGCTCGGGGTAGCGGGGAATTGACGGGAGCTGGGGGATCGCTTTGGGGATTTGGGGAGCCAGGGGGATGTGGGGGGACTGAGGAGGAGCCGGGGGGGGTCACTCTGGGGCTGTGGGGAGCCGGAGGGATGGGAGGCTCTGGGGGGACTGAGGAGGAGCCGGGGGGGTCACTCTGGGGCTGTGGGGAGCCGGAGGGATGGGAGGCTCTGGGGGGACTGAGGCGGAGCCGGGAGGGATGGGAGGCTCTGGGGGGACTGAGGCGGAGCCGGGGGGGTCACTCTGGGGCTGTGGGGAGCCGGGGGGCTCTGGGGGGACTGAGGAGGAGCCGGGGGGGTCACTCTGGGGCTGTGGGGAGCCGGGGGGCTCTGGGGGGACTGAGGAGGAGCCAGGGGGGTCACTCTGGGGCTGTGGGGAGCCGGAGGGATGGGAGGCTCTGGGGGGACTGAGGCGGAGCCGGGAGGGATGGGAGGCTCTGGGGAGACTAAGGCGGAGCCGGGGGGGTCACTCTGGGGCTGTGGGGAGCCGGGGGGCTCTGGGGGGACTGAGGAGGAGCCGGGGGGGTCACTCTGGGGCTGTGGGGAGCCGGAGGGATGGGAGGCTCTGGGGGGACTGAGGCGGAGCCGGGAGGGATGGGAGGCTCTGGGGGGACTGAGGCGGAGCCGGGGGGGTCACTCTGGGGCTGCGGGGAGCCGGGGGGCTCTGGGGGGACTGAGGCGGAGCCGGGGGGGTCACTCTGGGGCTGTGGGGAGCCGGGGGGCTCTGGGGGGACTGAGGAGGAGCCGGGGGGGTCACTCTGGGGCTGTGGGGAGCCGGGGGGCTCTGGGGGGACTGAGGCGGAGCCGGGGGGGTCACTCTGGGGCTGTGGGGAGCCGGGGGGCTCTGGGGGGACTGAGGAGGAGCCGGGGGGGTCACTCTGGGGCTGTGGGGAGCCGGAGGGATGGGAGGCTCTGGGGGGACTGAGGCGGAGCCGGGAGGGATGGGAGGCTCTGGGGGGACTGAGGCGGAGCCGGGGGGGTCACTCTGGGGCTGCGGGGAGCCGGGGCGGGGTCGCTCTGGGCACCTGACGCGCCCCGGCCCAGGACAGCTCTGCGGAGCCGGGGTGTCCGACCCCGCTGCCCAGCCCGACCCGGCCGCTCACCTGCAGCACATTCAGCTGGCCCGAGTCATCCCCCTCCCGCTTGAAGGACATGGCGGCGCTCCGCGACCCCCGGCCGCGGTAACCATGGGAACTGCGGCCACCCAGCACTTCCGGTTTGGTTCACTTCCCGGCCTACCCTTCCCAGCATGCCTCTTGGCGCTCCGCGCGGATAGGCCCCTTGGGCTAAACCTCCCATGAAGCATTGAGAGGGGCCGAGGAGGCGGGGCATGCTGGGAAATGTAGTCCCGGACCCTGGCCCCTCTCCCCTGCGGCGTGGCTTGTGGTTGGGCTGGGGGGAATGTTCCCCATTGTGCCACCTCTCTGGCCCCACGCGGTTATGGGGTGGGAGGAGCTGCCAGGGATCCTGGGGGGGGGGCAGGCAACGAACCAGGGAGAGACCACATGTCCCAGAGGTCTTTGCGTGGGGTGGGAGGGGGACGGGGCTGGCCCCGCCCCGCTCAGCTGTTGGGGACCCGCTGAGCGACACGGGAGGCTGCGGGCCCTGGCTGCTCTGCAGGGGAGGGGCCGCTGGGGGGTGGCTGGGTCCGGGGGAGCGGCTGGGGTGCGGGGGGGCTTGCCCCTTCCCCCGAATAAAGAAGGAGCTGGGGAGGGGACAGAGAAGATTGAGGAGGACCCCCCCCATCCCTCTCTGGTGTAAGGGGTGGGCAGGAAATTGGGGGACCTCCCTTCCATCCCCTCCCCCACCTGTTCAGCGTGGGTGCGGAAATTGCCCCCCCCCGCCTGTGCCCTGGAGTAAAGGCTGAGGGGCGAACAAGCAGGAAAGCAGAGAGCGTTGTGGGGGGGGCTCAGAGTGGGGGAGCCCTGGCCTGGCTGTTTACTCTGCTCGAGGGGGGTCCTGCCATGAGCACCCCTCAGGAAAGCCCCCCCAGAGCCCGGGCACCTCTGCTGCCCGCACTGGTGCCCCACTGACTGGGGGGGGGGAGGGATGGCCTCCCCCTCCAGGCAGGGGTCCCCTGGAGGGGCTCGGCTGCTCTGCGGCAGCAAGACCCGGTCCTACGGCAGCCTTGTCCAGTCCATGTGCTCCCCGGTGAGGGAGAGGAGGGTGGAACATCGCCTGGAGCCGGGGGACACCTTGCAGGGGCTGGCGCTCAAGTATGGGGTTACGGTAGGTCAGCGCGGCAGCTTTTTATTGCAATCAGGGGGGTGCAGGTGACCTGGCAGGAGGGCCCCAGTGAGGTCCCCCGGTTAGAGTGGGGGACAGAGTTCCGGACTCCTGGCTTCTCTTCCTTGCTCTGGGAGGGGACTGGGGTCTTGTGGATGGAGCAGGGAACTGGAAGCCAGGTCTCCTGGGTTCAGGGTGGATTTAATTTACATCAAATTGACTTAAATCATTATTTAAATCACTAATCAGGAAGACTTGATTTAATAATGGATTTCTGCATAAAAGTGCATTCTTGTTCGTTGTTATAACCTTAATACACAACTTCACAACTCAGATAGATGTAGGTTTCATTTTTAGAAGGTATACACCATACATTTTTAAAGTGATTTATTTTGAAAACTTTTCAGATTAGTTTTACAGCTATATCAGAAAATGAATGTTTGGTTATTTCATTTACCAAAGGTAATTGAAGCAGATATTTATGAAGTCATTGGGAGGTGAACTATCTCCAATTCAAGAGATTATTCATTAATATTTGGAGAATTTTCTTGCCATGCTGTATTAGGAGGAGAACTTCACCAGACAGACATTTAAATTGTTTTATTTAACTAAAACAACAACATTAAGTATTCTGGATTTTTTTCTTCAACAGCAAACATATAATATTTTACCAAAACAAGCATATGAATTTTTGAATTTAGTTAAACATTCAAGTTTTTTAAAATCAGGTTTGTTTTGGTTAAAAATTGTTTTTAGCTAAAATAAATAAATGAATGTTAAACCCCCACCCCATCAAAAAAAAAAATCGACCATGTCAGCCAGGTCAACATGAGAAACTTAAAAAATTGGTTTCTGCAGATAACTCAGTTGTCTTCACCTTCATTTTCCTGTTTGTTCATAATCTGGAAAAGAAAAACAGGCTTTCCTGCTTTTTCAGGTACCAAACAATTTCTCAATTTGGAATAAGAAAAGGAGTACTTGTGGCACCTTAGAGACTAACCAATTTATTTGAGCATGAGCTTTCGTGAGCTACAGCTCACTTCATCACTACAGCTCACGAAAGCTTATGCTCAAATAAATTGGTTAGTCTCTAAGGTGCCACAAGTACTCTTTTCAATTTGGAATGAATTAGTCCAAAGGAAGAAAATATTTTTTCTACACCGGCAGAAGAAGCTACTGCTGTTAAAAGTGAGATTATCACTTCAGCAGTCTCTGAATCCAAGTGCTTAAGTGACTTCCACCAGTTCACTGGTGTGACTTTCTTTAAAACATCATCAGCAAACATATTTCTTGAATGGTTCTTATTCCCAAACTGGGTCTCTTTTATGGGTAAATTGTTTAGGTTAATCTTTCTATCTATACAAAATTGGGTTCCTAATCCATGAACTATTAGAACTCATTACAAAACTTTTCTTGAACATTACTTGAATATATATTCTCATATTATAGAATTAGAATTTATAATCCCTAATCCATGATGAGATATCTGAGCTATAATGTGTCTTAATTAAAACTATCTTTAGATAGGTTTTTTCCTCAAAAGGAATTTTAATACAAAAAAATCATTGATTTTTATCCACCCTGCCTGGGTTCTACTCCCCACTCTGGGCCTCAGTTTCTCTATTACAAAAACCAAGTTATTGCTATTGACCTATCTTTGGTAAAGCGCTAGCTATCTGATTTCAAATTGCCACAGCACTGGTGAATGCTCCTCAAGCTGCCAGCTCTCCATTTCCAGGCCCTCCTGAGGACGCTCTTAAGGGATCCCCTCAAGAAATGTGCGAAACAAGCAATTATATCTGTAGAGTGAATCCTTCCCCTGGGTTTCCTAATGCGTCCTGACTTTCATTCTTCCCCTTGTAGGCCCTGATTCTGCAGCTTGGCTCCAGATTGATTTCCCCCCCCCCCCCATTTTGTACAGTGCTTGGTGTGTCTTGGAAAAGGAGCTCTGCCGAATCATTTAGCGTTACCCCTTTTCAGTTTTGTTTGCCGAGTGTCTGGGGTGAAGCAGGGAGGGTCCTGTCATGAGCACCCCTAAGAAAAGGGGCACTGGGAGGAGTCACCTCTCCAGAGTCCAGGCACCTCTGATCCCCCTACAGTGAGGACTCCTGGCTCTTGTTTGAGGCTACTCCAAAACACATAATGAACCCTAATAATTGATACTGCTCCAGAGCAGTGCCAGGGGACTGGCTGCGAGATCAGAGACCGAGTCCCCACCCCTAGGACTCTACAATCCAGCACCCTGATTGTGGAACTCTGAGCGGGCACCCCTCTGGAGTCCCTGGGGTGTGGCGGTAAGGGGGGGTGCACGCGGGGCTGAATGTCTGGAGTCTCATGCAGGATCAGGGCTCCGACCCTGCACTCGCTGTCTCCTCTTGATCCCCTGTGCGTGCGGCTGCCTCCTTGTGAGGCTGATGTGACCCTGGTAATGTGTGCACACACACACACACACACACCGCTCTCACATCTTTCTCATTTCCTGTTTTTGCAGCTTTCTGTTCCTTTGGCCTCATGTGGCTCTCGGGGAGGGAGGCGGGGGGCAGAGATCAGTTTCTGCTGCAGAAAAAGCTTGCCCCGTATCACCTCCAGCCTGCCCGGGGCCTGCATTTGTGATCAGGCAGCAGATGGCTGTTGAGTGACTCTGGGAGTGTAGCAGTTTGAATCTTGACAGGCCCTGCAGCCTGACAGCACCAGTTCAGTCTTCCCCATGACACATGCATGCTGCCCCCTGCTGGTGTGCTCCTGCCCTGCAGCTGGAGGGGCTGGGAAAGCGGGGAGCTGTCTCTGGGGCTGCCAGCCAGGGGGGCCAGCTGTGTTTGTGTGACAGATGCTGAGAACCTGCCAGCTCATTTTGCAGGAGCCCAACAAGCCACCAGTCAGGCGGAAGGGAGGGTCTTTCGGTCTCTGGGCTGGAGTCGCGGCACGTGCCATGGTGGTGGACTCCCAGCCTGTCTCCCTCATCCACCCCTGGCTGAGCGTAGGAGGCAAGTGTGCTAGGGGGTCCTCCCTGCCTAACAATGGCACGCCTCTCTTCTAGCCACTGGGACAGCACAGTACTTGCCTGGCTGCATTGAACACCATCCTCCAGGGGCTTGGTCAGTTTCCCTCCCCCTCCTATCGTGGCATTCAGGTTCCAGCAACCCCCTAACCCGTCTCCCTGCCAGCATGAGCCCGGCACCCGCAGCCCAGATCACATCATGCGCATGCCTGCCCTCATTGCTCTGTTTGCTTACTGGTGCCCTCCACCCCATTTCGGTGGTGCCATGATATTAGGTGTCCAGCCTGCAAAGGAGCTTTAGGGAACAAGCCCTGGATCAGAGGCTGTTGTTCTCCTGGTGTATAGAGAAGGGGGTTGGTGACGTGTGTCCCAGGCCTGGAGGGGTCACAGGTGCTTATGGTCTCTTCCCAGATGGAGCAGATTAAGCGGGCGAACCGGCTGTACACCAGTGACTCCATCTTCCTCAAGACGACACTGCACATCCCCATCCTGGTGGAGCCCAAGCAGATGGCGAACGGCTTAAACCTGGAGGAAGAGGAGGCGGAGGAAAAAGCCAGGCGGCCTGCCACAGGGGAGGAGAAGCCGGTGCTAAAAAATGGCCCTGTGACCAGCACAGGTGCCACCCCCTGCCACGACCTCTCGGCCGCGGATTTCTTAAGGAAGCTCGACTTGGAGATCAGCCTGTCCAAGAAGGCTGCAGTGAAGAAGCTGCGGGAGGGGGAGATCGCGTAAGTGCCACCTTGAGGTTACTGTCGCGCCAAGCCACTAATGCAGTGCCCGGGCTGTATGGGTAGAGGATCAATCCCCAGACCTGCTCGTAGGCCCCTGCCAGCTGCGCTAAAGGAGAATCTCCCCTGGCTGCCCTTGGGTTAGCGCTTATATCCTCTGTGGGGCTGCTACAGGGCGAAGTGACCCCACAAGTGCCAGCTTCCTCCTGCAGGGGACGCAGTGATGCCTGAGTACCCCCCGCTCAGGTTTTACGTGCCCCTTGGCGGGGAGGGAGAAATTAAAGCCCCAGTGAATCAGGCGCCATGCTTGTCAAAGTAAAAGAGCCCAGCGCCGAAGCCTGTGAGATCCTCCATGTCCTGCCCCATAGTTTGCTCCTCCCCAGCCCCCCAAGAAACCCACCTACCCAGGGGTCCCCAAGCCTGAGGGGCGGTGCCCTGGCAGGGGCTGTAGTGAATGGAGGTCGGAGAGTGAGGGGTCGTTCCTTGCTGATGGCGGGGAGGTGACGTAGCCTCAAGCTTTGCCCCCCCCCCCCCGGTGCCATTGGCGACTACGTGCCATGCTCATGGCAGCTAGGATGGGGGAGTAGAGACGTGCACGGTGGGGAGTTCTCTGAAGGCGACAAACAGCAACCCAGGCACACACAGACATGTTTGCTTTGATGCTGTTTGTTCCCAGGGCCCCTCCCTCCCCCAACTTCATCTCCCACTGGCGCTGTGCGGGCAAGAGATAAGAGCCAGGAACTCGTGTCCTGCCGGGCATGTGCCGCTCGCTGCAGGGCGTCGGGGTGGGAAGGAATTCATGGGGGGCACTGGGATGTTTCCTGGGTTACTCCAGGGAAACGGCCGTCGGTCGCTGCTGGAGGAGGGGGAGATGCTGGGTTGGATGGGGCCTGGGTCTGATCCAGGCTGTCAGCACCTACCTCCCTGTGGGTCGTGGGGCAGACCTCCCTGTGCTGCTGGAAACGGGGATTGACAGAAGCCGCTCAGTTATTTTCCTCCCTTCTGTGCAGTGCTGCAGGGGGGTTAAACAGCCAGTGCATTAGCTCAGGGCACAGCCAGAGGAGCCCGCGGCCACCGTCTCCCCTCAGTCGGCTGCTGTAGAGGGAATGCCCTTCTCCTGGCCTGGGAGTCTGGCACAGCTGGGCCTCTGAGGACTGTGTTAGGGGAGCTGGCTGGGCTAAGGAGCCGGCCGCTGCTTGCCATTGACTAGCCTCTGTGACCACTAGAGGGCGCCGTTGCCTGCGTTGAAGATCTCTGCAGTTCCTATCCCAGGCCTGGCCCCCCAGCTCAGGCAGTGCCCCTCAATCCTGACCTGCAGCCCCCTCCTACCCCAGCCCTGGGCCCCAACCCTCCAGCTTGGGCATTGCCCCTCAATCCTGACCTGCAGCCCCCTCCTACCCCAGCCCTGGGCCCCAACCCTCCGGCTTGGGCATTGCCCCTCAATCCTGACCCACAGCCCCCTCCTACCCCAGCCCTGCGCTCATCCCCCAACCCCAGTTGTGCCAGCGTCCCTCAATCCCAGCCCCAGAAGTCCCAGCCCATGGCATCCTCCCCACAGCTCTGCTGATTCACTCCAGCCCTAGGTTACTTTGTAGCTTTGAACAAAGATCCCACAGGGATTATACAGGCCTCCCTACACCCTCCCCATCTGTACTCTGTCATCTCTGGTCCGTTGCACCCCTAGGTACCCCACTCCCCGCGCTGGCCCAGTGTGTCTAAAGGGGGCTCTTCCCTGGATCCTTCCCAGCCCCAGCACAGGGTGGTGTGTCAGTTCAGCCCCCCCCCCCCCCCCCGAGGAGGGCATGGCTGGGGGGATCCCTGAGCAGGGCCCGTCTGCGGTGGTCATTCCCCGTCCAAGATCTAACTCCCTTCTCTCTCCCCGCAGAATCGCCAGGGCTGAGCCAGGAGCCAGCAGGACCTGCTCCTATCAGAGCGAGCCCTCGCCTCACGCTCAGCAGCGCTCCCTGCTGGGCCCCGTGCCACTCACCAAAACCACCCGGGCTGCCACGCTGCGGGACCAGGAGGATGAGATCTTCAAGCTCTGATGGGCGGAGCCTTCTTTTCCTCATGGACTCGCCTCTCCCGTCCTAGCTGGCGCGTCCAGCCACGGGGAGAAGTGGGAGCGGCGCAGGGTTTGTGACGGCCCTGCCAGGGCTACGGCCCTGATCCTGGCAAGAGCCTGCATGAGCCCTCCCGCTGCCCCCGCCTTTGCGCCAATCTGCAGAGGGATGGGCTGGCTGCAGAGGGATCGGTGTATGGGGGACGTTCTCTGGCGGGGGGGGGGCATGCACTGAGGTGTGTTATGGGGGTGACTGGCAGAGCACCCCCTTGGGGCGGAGGTGTCTTGGCGGCACGCTCTAATGTCCGGCTTTTTCTGCACTGCTCTGCTCCTTGCTGGCCTTTCCCACTGCCGGGCTCTCAGTCCTGGCTAGAGCAGCCAGAGCTCCCCATCCCAGCATGCCAGCCTCTCCCTGTCCCGTCCTGTCAGGTCACCTGCAACCCCCTTGGGTCTCCTTGGCTCCCCCGCTCAGACTTTAGGGAAAGGCCTCGGGATCAGGTCCTCCGCCCTGCCCCACCCCCCATCATCTACTGATGCCCCTCAAACCCGACCTGCAGCCCTCCCTGCTCTTCCTGTTGTGGGACCTTGGCCTTAAATGAAACAGGTACCTTCACAAGCCTGACGTCCTGTGGGATGGCAGGACTCCCTGGCAGCTGATCCCGTAGGATGCCTGGCAGGCAAGAGTCAGCATCACCGCCAGCGAGCCCACAAGGGGTCGGGCTGATAATGCTCAACTCCCTCATGGGAAGGGCTCAGTATCTGCTGTGTTGAAACCCAGCCCCTTGGGCCTGAGCCGAAATCCGCCCAAGTCTTTCCATTGGGACCTGGCTTGGGGGCCAAGGGGGCGAATTCCATATGCTGCTTGGCTTCCTCACCCCGAAAGCGATGGGTACAACCCCTCCCACCCCCACTCCCCATGGATCTGTCCCCTGAGTCTGCCAGAGCTACTCAATGACCTCTCACTGCTTAGGATTCCTCTTAGCCCAGCTCTGGGGGAGGGAGCTGGCATCTGGCCCTAAGCCCAGCAGTGCCAGTCCAGCTGTGGGGGAGGGAGCCGGGGTCTGTCCCTCCTTGTGTGCCATTAATCCAAGGGCTGACCAATCCTTTCCGCCCATCTGGCCCCACTGGGGCTGTATGGGGCCCCTGAGAGACTAGTGCTGCTGATCGCCTGTTAATTTGTCTCTTTGTTACTGGGTGTGAGAGGGAAAACACTCAGATTGACTCTCAGCTCCCAAGCTGGTGTTTCAGGTGGAGGGTAGGGCAGGGACAGCTAGTGGCTTGTAACTGGCGTTTGTGGGCCAGGGGTGAATGGAGGACTCCCAGAACAGCCCCTCTTTGGAAGGCGTTAGCTGCTTGAGCTGAGCCAGTAGCCCCAGACTCTGTGTGGGGCAGGTAAGCTGGATTCCGATTTCCCTGCTCGTCTGTTTAATTCAGCCGTACTGATTTGGAACTCTTCGCTGTCCAGTACGGCCCAGCTCTGGAGAGGGAATCGGAGTTAAAAATAAAACCCTCCCTTGGGTTCCTCTTTAAAGCCGTCTCACAGCTGAGAGGCCCAGATCCTCTTTAAATAACTCTGCCAGGTACTTTTCAGGCTCAAGATTGAGATCGGCCGGCTGCTAAGGGACCTGCAAATAAAAGTGTTCCATCCTGATTGCTCTTTGAACAAAACACGCAACATGGCTCCGTGGTAAATCATTTCTGTTCCTCCCCTTTATTTCCCTGGTGAGGCACAAAGCAGGGTTGGGTCGGCCTTTGTACAGCAGTGGCAGTCAGCGGGGAGTGCTCCAAAAATGGGTCAGATCCTGTTCCCATAGAAGTCGCTAGATGTTTTGCCTTCCGTTGCAGTGTGCGGCCCGTATTGGCGGATATGTCGTTTGTCTTAGGCTCTCGATTGCAATGCGTACGGCCCACATGACACCTGTGTTACAGGGAAAGCTGTGTAGCCCAGGGCAGGGGCTGCGGCAGAGCTGTCTAGGGGCAGGCCAGGGCTGGGAGAGCAGCGGAGTGGTGGGCTCTGCGTTGGGATTGAGGAGCTGCAGCAGAGTCTGAGCAGGGCTCAAGGCTGGGATAGTGGGTGCTGGGGTACGGCAGAGCAATGGGGGGCAGAGCCGGTGCAGGGTAAGGGGGGCTCCTGGGTCAGGGGTGGGGTGTGTCAGGGGCCTGCTGATGCAGTGAGGGTGGGAGATTGATCTGTTGGGCTTGCAGTGATGGGAAAGCAGGACCAGCGCCTCCCCCTGGCTGAATCCTGAGCGGCTCTGGGCCTGTCCCTGTGGCGGCTGCCTCTGCCCTGCCCGCTGTGCCAGTGTGTCCCATTGCTGCGCCGTTTGCCTTTGCTGCAGTGACCTGCCCGCGATGCCCCAGGCTGGCCTTGCCTGCAGTCAGCCTCTCCCTTGGAACTGTCTGAGTCCCGCGGGCAGTGGTGCCAGCAGAGCTGCTCTCCGTCCCTGGCCTCTGCCCAGTGCACCTGGCTTCTGCTAACCGGTGACATTGCATCCCTGCGTGCGACAGGGAACTGCGGATTCCTCTGTCTACTTCCTCCTTGCCTAGGTGGAGTGGTGGTTGGATGCCCAGGCCGGGTCTGGCCTGAGAGCCCAGGCGATCTCCGTGTCCCTTTGGTGCGTGGGCAAACAGCCTGTTCTGAAGAGCCCCCCCACTTTTGTGCCATGGACACCTGTATGCTGCCAACCTGGCTGTGACCCGTCAAACTCATTTCACACAGGCCGCGGTACAGTAACAGCTTTTAATTGTGAAGCTTATAGGGCCCTAGGCTCTTCAATGGCTGCAAGGAGCCGCCTTGAGAAAACCGGCACCTTTAGCAGCTCCCCACAAAGCACTGGGTTCAGGGCTGAGGTGGCTGGAAGAGTGCCCCCTACTGACTCACCAGTGCAAGCTGCGGGAGCGCCTGGGAGCTCCTCTTCCAAATGCTGACCAGGTTGGGGCAGTTCCCACATTCCTCCTCTGATGAATTACCTGCCTGGCTGTAGTGGGACCAGCACAGATGCTCATCTGCAGGGAAGGTTTTACTTTTGGGGTCTAATATCTTCCGTAGAAGGCAGCTCCTGGAATGTGGAGAAGCCAGCAGCTCCCCTAGCTCTGGATTTACCACGCCCTTGTGGGTCGGGCAGCGGTGGGAATCGAACCTGTGACCCCTCCATCTGCAAATGCACCAGCCAAATTAAAACTGACAGCCAGGGGTTTCTGTAGTGAGGGTTTGGACTGTTTTAATTTCCGGGGGCCAGAAAGCACTGGGCATGTGTCCCCCCAGATCCAGGTTTCTTAAGGGGTGGGCTGTGAGGGCTAAATGGGATGGGCACAAGGCAGTGTAGCACAGGGCAGGGGTGCATTCTAGTCCCTGCAAGGCAGGGACCCAGTTCCACTCTGCTTGTGTCCCCCTTCGTCCCACAGGGACCCGGATCCTATCGCTCATTGATCTCTTTTCTCTTACCCACGCAGTGCGGGAGCCGGTGTTGCCCAGGGGCAGGTTTCAGCAGACTCCCCCGTGCTCCGCCATCCAGGGAGAGCCTCCCCGTGCCTCAGGTTGCAGTCCCCTTTGCCCCGGCTACCCGGAGGAGCGGCCGGAGCTGTGCTCTGGATCGCAGTGGGAGCAGCCGCGCTGAGTCAGTCCACCAGCGCTGCTTAAAAGTGGTCGGGCCCTGGGCGCCCCCCCCCACGCCCCCTCCCAGCTCTGTGGCCTGTGGAACTTTGAGCAAGCGCAAAAACTTTGCAGAAGGGGGGGCATTTGTTCCCCGCAACCCCCACTAATTGATGCCACCTGGGCACTAATCAGCCTCTTACCCCAACCACGAGGGGGAGACAGAGCCATATGCTGGGTTAGCGCCAGGCCAGCATCTGAGTGCTGGAGAGGGGTTGGGGGGGAACCCCTGGGGTGCGTGGAGATGAGGCCAGGCTAGCAGAGCGGGGAGGCAGGCAACCGCTGGCCTCGTGCCCCCGTTGGCTGAAAGCACCTGTCTCCCAAGGTGGCTCATGCCTCGTGTTCACAAGCACGGTGAGGGGCTGTTTTCCCAGGGAGCTCCTGCTTTGGTCTCCCCGGCCTCCCCCTTCCTTCGCCGAGTGCTGTTTGACATCGCAGGCCTGGGATGTGCCCAGTCCAGCTGTGTTCTCAGTGAGCTGGCAGCAAACCGGGCAGGGGATGGTGGCTCTGAGGGCTGCATGCCCACCCTTTAACTATGCCCATGCCAGCCAAGGTAGCCTTGTCTGCTGATCTGTTCCCCCCGCGCCCGCTCCGAGGAAGCTGCTGGTATCTTTGCTTGACCTCGGCAGCCCCTGGGTTCGCGCAGGCCCCAGCTGTGGAGGGAGCCCAGCTGCTACGGGGCCTTCTGGAGTCATGAGTTGTCTGGGAGGAAATCGCCTGACCTTCCAGCCCCCGTAGGCTGCCATGCCTTTGGCCATAAACTGTGAGTCAAGGGATCACGGTGCTGGCGGGGCTGGGACAGGAGGACAGAGTGGCCAGGGAAGGCATGGGGGGGACCCTCCCATTTGCTTGCGGGACCTTTGACTGACATGGAGTTTGTGACCTGCATGGGGTCCCCCCATTTCTCACCCTGCTCGTGGCCTCACCCATGTCTTTGGCTGCGTCAGCGGCTGGGCTCGGGGAGGGAAAGTCCTAAACTCTGCATTGCTGAAGCTAAGCTCCTAAACTTGAGCTCGATGGTGGGGCAGAGCTCCACTGAGTGCAGCCCTGGGGACTAGACCTGACTGCTGGGGAACCATGCGGCAAGGACAGGGGCTGACGCTGGTGGCTGGTCCCTTCCCCTGGGCGTTGCGTTTCTGTGCAATTGACGTATAAGCTCAGAATCTGCCACCCCCGCCCCCTCCGTTTTGCTGGCTCGGTGGAGCCTCGACTGATCCCTTCAGCCTTGGGCAACCCTGCAGCGGGGAGTGTTTCTGGGGGGACTTGATCTATTGCCTTCATTGGCCCAGCCCCATAATGCCCTGCAGCAGGAGCTGAACCCAGCCCCACTTCCGCCGGCCTCACAAACAGAAGCATCAAGGGGTAGCTGCCCAGGCTGGCCCCGGCTCCCCCAGGCAGCAGATCCCCCATGCAACACAGCGAGGCGGGTGCGGCTTCTCCCCCCTTAAAGTGTTAGTAATGACAAGACAAATGTGTACAAAAATAACCACTCCGCAAGAGTCATTGATGGGGAGAAAGAGTCGGAGACTGGGGCGCTGATCCATGAGGGCGTGGAGAGATCTGGGGCGCATGTGGAGAGCACGGATGGTCCTGAGCGCAACCAGGACACGCCTGAGTCTTGATTGTCCTGTTGGATCATCCAGTTCTCCATCCCCTATAAACCTGAACATCCTTGCTCCTTGGCTAGGATTTCCATAGGTGCCTAAGGGAGTGAGGTTCTTCCAGGCCCCCATTGGATACAAGCCCCCAACTCCCATAATCTTTTGCTGGCTGAGAAGGAGGAGAAAGGCAAGGCCCCCTCCCACCCCCCTCACAGCTTCCCCTCCTCTATCAGCTTGTTCAAGCCCTGGCAGATCTTCTGCAGGTGGGGCTGGTAGGGCTCCCCGGGGCTGTAGAGGTGGCTGAGCAGATCCTCGTTGGCGAAGTGGTCAAAGACGTGGCGGATGCGGCTGTGGGACTTGGCCGTCAGGTGCTTCTCCACCAGCTGCAGCAGCATATCCCGGCAGTCCTGCAGCAGCTGGGTCAGCACGCCCGGCTCGAAGGTGAACTCCACCTCGTAGAAGCTGACGGCCGTCATGGCGCCCTGGTGCAGCTTGTGTTTGAACTCCTCCGCCAGGCCCAGCTCGCCAGCGCTGAAACGATGGTTGCGGTACAGCACGCTGATCTTGACGGCCACCTTGATGAGGTTCTTGATGACCTTCTGGGCCTCGGCCCGGTTCTGGGTGTGCAGCTTGGAGACCCGGTACAGCTCGTCCAGGATCTCGCTGCTTGTGTCATCCAGGAAGACATTCACCACCGACTTGCTGGCCATGTGGCTCAGGATCTTCTTCTCTGCCTGCAGGGCCAGGTTCCTGGAGCTGAACGTCTCCATTGTGGCTGCAGGGAGAATAAAGAGATGCCGCTGTTACGGGGTGTGGGGGTGACAGAGGGCATCGTGGTGAAGGCTCTGTGCTGAGACTCAGCAGAGCTAGCGTTGAGTCCTAGCTCTGCCCCGGCACCTTCCTGTATTTATATGAGGAGCTACAGAGGGGATGTGGACACATTGGAGAGAGTCCAGCGGAGGGCAACGAAAATGAACAGGGGGCTGGGGCACATGAGTTATGAGGAGAGGCTGAGGGAGCTGGGCTTGTTTAGTCTACAGAAGAGAAGAATGAGGGGGGATTTGATAGCAGCCTTCAACTACCTGAAGGGGGGTTCCAAAGGGGATGGAGCTCGGCTGTTCTCAGCGGTAGCAGATGACAGAAAGAGGAGTAATGGTCTCAAGTTGCAGTGGGGGAGGTCTAGGTTGGATATTAGGAAACACTATTTCAGGGGAGGGTGGTGAAGCACTGGAATGGGCTCCCTAGGGAGGTGGTGGAATCTCCTTCCTTAGAGGTTTTTAAGGTCAGGCTTGACAAAGCCCTGGCTGGGATGATTTAGCTGGGGTTGGTCCTGCTTTCAGCAGGGGGTGGGACTAGATGACCTCCTGAGGTCTCTTCCAACCCTGATCTTCTCTAATTCGATGAGTGTATCGTGCTGTAGTGCTGATCTGGGGGTGTGACACCCTTTCTTTCCACCGACCTAAGCGACCCCTTGAGAGGCCGGCTTCTCTGACCCAAGTGCTCTGGAGGTCTCCCCTCCATGGCCTCACCTGGCTTGCTGAGCGTCAGGGTGCTGACTGCATGACGCCAAGGGAGTACCTGCACTAACTTCGTACACCTTCCTGTGGGTTAGGGGCTAATGACTGGAATGCAGGAGCCCTGAGTTCTATCCCATGCCCTATCCTGATTTGTGGGTAATTCTCTCCTTTCTCTGTGCCTCAGTTTCCCCATCTGTAAGATGGGGCTGCTGCTGCTGCTGTCCTCTTTTAAGGGCTAGGGAATTTTTGTTACCATCATTCCTTCTCCAATGACTCCCCCCCATCACTCAGCAAACATCCGCTCTGTGTGTGTCTCGTGAACCCCTTTACAGACTGTGATTTGGGTCACGGCAGACAGCCCCTCTCCTCTACTGCCCTCTGCATCCCACCCCCTTGCGGTTAGCAGCCCCGTGTTCTTTTTATGCCATTGCTCCAGGGCCGGACGTGTCGCATTGGGCCAGGTGGCGGGGGCTGGAAGGGGGAGGGGATGTGGATCAAACCATCCCAGTGCAGCCCTAGCGGAAGGTACGTCTCACCTGGGGCTCGCGGACGTCTCTGACTCTTAGCAAAGCGCTGATGAGACACAGCCACCCCAACGCAAAACTGTGCACAGATGTTCTGCCTGAGTTCCATTTGCAGCAAATTTATTCCTGGTGAAACCAGAGGCCAGCGGGTGTTAATTGCCCTCCATGCCAATTTATACCTGCTGAGGATCTGGCTGAAAGACAGACCAGGGCACAGCTCTGGCGGACACAGGGCATGGTTCCCAGCCATGCTGCCCCTGCTCAAATCCTGCTGCTGCCTTGTCTTGGAGGGGATGCCCTTGGAGCGTGAGCGTTCAGTGCCTGGCTCGACCGGAGCGGGAGCAGTTCGGTGGGATCGTCGAGGCTCAGCGCTGCTAACCGGAGTTTTGCCCACTTCTCATTTTGGGGTTGATGGCATTTACCCACGTCTCGTCTCAGGACTGAAGAGCTGACTCGCTCCTCCGAGAAGGCCAGCTCGGCTGCATCTCTCCCCACAGCTGACGTGCGTCTCTACCAGCTGGTCGTGCTCAGCAACAGACGAGGCACAGAAATCGTACCTTGTCAAAGTCTGAAGTGAGCCCGCCAGTGCTCGGCACGCGCGGATTGTCTGGAGACATCTGCTGACCGTCACACCCTATGATTCCTACAACTTGACGTAATTGGCTAGACTAAACCCATTCAAAATCAGGGCATCTCTGTACCCCTTTGTGCCACTGATGCCCCTGTGTGGCCTGGAACACCTAAAAGGTTAGTTTACCCACTTCTTTTTTTTACGGCTGGGGCAGTGAATGAATGACAGAGGCTTCTGAGGTGAGGATTTGCCAGGAACTGGGCTGAGACCCCCAGCTCGTGACACAGATGCCTTCTTTTGCACTGTCACATCTCCTTTGCAGCAGTGCCAATCAAGTCACGAGAGCGGCCCTGGATGTATAGGCCTTTGGGGGAGTCAGAGTCCTGGTGTTAAATCCGGATTGCCCACTCTGTGTGATGCAAACCGCTAAACCGACACTGTGCCGCAGATTTGCCTCGGCACTCTGTTATCAAAGCGCTCTACAAAGGAAGGGCAGCGTGGTTATCCCTGTTTTAGAGAGGGGAAAACTGAGGCAGATTTGGAAACTGAGGCAGATTGACTTGCTTGTGGAGCAAGCTGGCATGGTGGGAGGGCACTGGGCCCATAACCCAGAGATGAATGGAGCAAACCATTCTCTGCTAGCCCCCGCCTCCTTTTGAGGTGAAGGACGGTCCAGTGGTTAGGGTACTAGCTTAGCAGACCTAGGTTCAAGTCCCTCCTTTCCCACAAACTTCCAGGGTGACCTTGGGCAAGTCACCTAACAGCTCAGAGCCTCAGTTTCCCCATCAGCCCAATGGGGATAGATACCCTGCGTCACAGGGGTGTTGTGGGGAAAAATACATTACAGATGGTGAGGGGTTCAGCTAATAAGGTAAGGGGGCTAGTTAAGTCCATAGAAGACAGACAGAACGCCTTGCCTCAGAAAAGAATCAACTGTTTACATGGATAACAAAGAACGTCTGCAAATGCACCTGTCAAATTAAAACTAACGGCTAGGATTTTCTGTCTTGAAGATTTAGAGTTCTTTAATTTCCGGGGGGGGGGCCTGATTCTGAGAGAACGCTGAGCATGCGTCCCCTGCCAAATCCCGGTTCCTTAAGGAGTGACTTGAGCACAAGTGTCGTGATTTTGGGTATTTTTCTTCAAGCCCCAGCTCCTGGAATCCTGTGATTATACAAGAATCCCAGCTTTCATTTAAAAACAAAGTGGGTTTCTAGCCCTTGTGGCTGCAGAGAAAAGCTGGATCCCCACCTCCAATGGCTCAAAACCCTGAAGATGAATAAAAAAGCTTCTTTCCCCACATGTATTCTTTGTTTTTAAAAATCTCATGAGTTTTAAGCCAATCTTGTGATTTGGGATGGGGTGGGGGGCCTGTTTCATGACTTTTCAACTGCTCAACTGGGCACCCCAAAATCACTAGTCACCCTTCCAAGTCTTGGCCCCTGATATTTGCTTTCTGGTGCTTCCCCCCCCGCCCCAAAAAAATAAAATAAAGATTGCAGGCTGAAATGCAGCCACCTCTGGTTCTCAGCACACAGCAACACTAAGCAACTTTAGGGCAGGAAGCACCAAAGACTACATATAGAATGTGGCTGAAATCACAGGGGGGAGAGTGTCCCCTGTTGAGGCCAAAGAGCCTGGAGAAGGACATGCTATGTGGAGGGAGTGTGGTCTAGTGGTTGGAGCAGGTCACCTCGGTTCTAGTCCCAGCTCTGGGAAGGGAGTGGGGTCTAATGGTTAGAGTGGGGAGGGGGACTGGGAGTCAGGATTCCTGGGTTCTATTCCTGCTCCCTGCAGCACAGCGCCCCCTAGCCCTGCATTGGGGTCAGCTGGGGACATCTCAGCCCCACAGCAGTGGCCCTAGTGCTGCTCTGCCTGGATTGTGACACGGCTGAATCAATTGGGCCGAAAGGAGGAAGAGGAGCGTGGATCAGCGTGGAAGAAGGCTCCCGGTTAGTCTGCCTGAGGGGCCCTGCTGGGGAAGGGATGGGGGACAGTGCCCCTGCCAGTTTAATGGGGCCCCGGTGGCTGGTATTGTTTGGATAATTGCAGATTCCTCTTCAAGGAAATTTCTGCTCAGTGTGAGGTCCCAGGCTGAGTCTGGCTGTCTCCAGCTGGAGAGGGGTCTGGGCAGCCAGGGTTCCCAGCAGCGCTGCTGGCTTTGTGTGTGCTGGGAAGGGGAGGAAAGACCAGCTGCTGGACCGAGGGGACACATCCTCTGATAAGCTGTGAGCAGGGCTGAAGCCAGAAAGGGCTGGAGACAAAAGCCCTGATTGGCAGAGGAAGGGTGGGCTCGGCCTCTGCAGATCTTGGTTCTATTTCTGGGTCAGCCCCACTCTGCCTGGGTGAGCAAATTAGAGCATCTCTCTGTGCCTCAGTGCCCCGGCTGCAAAACGGGGCTCAGCTCCAGGTCTCATTTTGAAAGAGAATAGCTCCCCCTAGTGCCACACTGGGGTCCCCACCAACTAGGAAGGGAGAGCGCCCCCTACTGAGCCCCCAGCCTACTCCCTGCAACATAGCGCCCCCTAGTGGGGTCATCACTGCCTGCAAAGGGACAGTCCCCCCCATTAGCGCCCCCCATTCTCCCTGCAGCACAGCACCCCCTAGTGCTGCATTGGGATCAGCACCTACTACCAAAGGACAGCGCCCCCATTGATCCCCCTGCAGCACAGCATCTCCTAGTGCCGCACTGGGGTCAGCAGTGACCCAGGAGGGAGACTGCCCCCTACTGAGCCCTCCCACTCCCTGCAGCACAGCGCCCCCTAGTGCCGCGCTGGGGTCATCACTGCCTGCAAAGGGACAGCCCCCCCCATTAGCGCCCCCCATGCTCCCTGAAGCACAGCACCCCCTAGTGCTCGGGAGGATAAATGCAGCAATGTCAGTGGTGCTGGGGGTGGGACAGGCACCTCCTTGCTTTAGGACCTGTGAGGAGGAGCGGGTGAAGGGAGCCTGAGGAAAGCAAGCGCCCCAGCTCTGCAAACTCCAGCACATGTCGAATCCCACCTGTCCCCTTCTCCCCCCCATGTGGGGGAACCACAGTCGCAGCCCCCTGCCCCATACAACTCACCATGAAGCAGCCCCTCTCCAGTTTGGAGCCCTGATTCTCAGAGCTTTGGGCACCTCTCTCCTGTAGGTTCCTTGGGAGTTCGGTGCCTAAATATCTTTGAGAAGCTGGGCCTTGATTCCTGCACTTGGGGCAGGGAGGCCTTTAATCCGCCTTTATGTTCCCCCAGGTCCAGGGCTGCCCAAGGCCCTTGTAAAGCAAGGCAGCCCGGGGGAGCCCCGTCCTAATGCAAGGGGAGGGGGGAGTGACTGCTGGGGTGATGCACAGTTGGGAGGCTTTGCAAAGGGGGTGGTGCAGCGATGCAGGGGTGGGCAGGGCTAATACAGGGGGTTGGGGGCAAGGGCGCTGCAGGGCTGGAGCGTCAGCATGGTTGGCACTGCAGGGGGATGGTGCAGTGTTACGGGGGGAGGGGGTGGTGCAGAATCAGGGGGCATTGCAAGGGGATGGTGCAGTATCCCAGGGCATTGCAGGGGGATGGTGCAGTGTTACGGGGGGAGGGGGTGGTGCAGAATCAGGGGGCATTGCAGGGGGATGGTGCAGTATCCCAGGGCATTGCAGGGGGATGGTGCAGTATCCCAGGGCATTGCAAGGGGATGTGCAGTATCCCAGGGCATTGCAAGGGGATGGTGCAGTGTTACGGGCGGAGGGGGTGGTGCAGAATCAGGGGGCATTGCAGGGGGATGGTGCAGTATCCCAGGGCATTGCAGGGGGATGGTGCGGTGTTACGGGGGGAGGGGGTGGTGCAGAATCAGGGGGCATTGCAGGGGGATGGTGCAGTATCCCAGGGCATTGCAGGGGGATGGTGCAGTGTTGCGGGGGGAGGGGTGGTGCAGAATCAGGGGACTGGCATTGCAGGGGGTGGTGCGGGAGGACGGTGCAGTGTTGCAGGGGATGGGTGATGCAGTATTGGGGTGGGGGGAGAGGGGACGGCACACCAGCGCAGGTGGGGGAGGAGCCAGGGGGCAGGTTCTGCGTGCGTCTCAAGAGGCTGTTTTGGCAGCGCTGCCCACGCAACCCGTGTCTTTAGGGGTCTGGCTCTCCTGGCTTTGGCAAGGAGGGAAATTCCCAGCATGTGGCAGAGCTTGCAGGGAGGGAGCCGAGATTGCCACCCCATTTGTGTCACCAGTGGCTACGCTGGATCGATACCCTCCCTCGTGCTTCCGGGCCAGCCGGACAGAGGCTGCCCGCCCTACCTCTCTTACTGCAAAGCTGCCAGGAAGTGCCTCTTACCGCAAGAGAGTTGCAAAAATGAGCTTGAAACAAACACTTTCTCTTCCCCTATGTCTGAGCCTGGTCACCTCGCGAGGAACTGGGCAATCAGACTCTAGATTTCTAAGACAGCAGCACGGGAAGGCTCCAACCATCCTCCAGGTTCCATCGTGCTTCGTGCTACACAGACACAGAGCAAGGGACACTCCCTGCCCTGAACGGCTGGCAATTGAAATAGATCAGACTTCCATATTAGCCAAGTGGGGAAACCGAGGCACAGAGCAATCCTGTGACAGGTCCAAGGGCAGAGCGAGGCATTGAACCCTCTCGAGTGCTACCGAGCCACTGCTGACACTGAGGCCAGCCTTCTGGTTGGGCTGGGGAGCTTAATTAATGTTGGCAAAGCTCTTTGAGATCCTTGGTTAGAGATCGTTAGAGCAGAAAGTTTCTCTCTCTCCGTCTCATGCACACACAGCTTTACTTCCTGTTTTTCTCCTTGCCTCTTAGCATAACAACTGTGTCTCTTCCTGAGCCCGGGTCTGGTGCTTTCCAAAGAGGTCAGATTTGTCCAACCCCTGTTCCACCTTCCCCATTGTCTGTTTGATTAAGGCGATGTCATGGGAGTGTAAAGGGGGAGGATGAACATCTTGGCACAGATGAGACCAGGAAATGGGAATTCTGGTAATAGGGGCCTTCCCTGGCTCATGGCCAGGGTGGGGGGGGGGCGTGGGCCTTTAAGTTCAAATGGCTTTTTGCTAATTTAGGGTCAGTATTTTTAGTTTTATTATATTATTAGCCCAATAGAAAATGCTCAAAAGATTTCAGAGCAGTCATCAGATTGGGGGTGAGGAGAAGATAGTGATGAGATGCAACTCAGGCTCTGCCCATCAACCCCCAAGCTCCTCCCACAATCCTATGATCAGCGGTGAAATAGTTAATATTATACACCACCATCATCAGGATGCAGTCAAGCCACTGAGATAATGGAAGTAGCTCAGGCACCACTGACCAACCCCAAGCTCCTACCACAGTTGCAAGGCAGCTGGATAATTTGGCTAAAAATGTGACCACCACTGAAATAATTAACCACATTGACATTTATATGATAACATTAGGATCCAGAGTTAACAAACCTATTGACATAAACAGAGTGGTTCAGACTCCACTCACTGGCCCCAGGGCAACTGGATGCTTCCATTAAAAGGTGCTCAGCAGTGAAATAGTTACCCACTGTGACACTGACCCTCTCATCATCATTATGGTTCAGAGTTAACAAAGGAATTTTCATGAATGGGGGTAGCTCAGGCCAGCTCCACCCACCAGCCGCAAGCTCCTCCTGCAACCCCAAGCTTAGCCCACAGAAAGCAACTGGATTTTTGTTGGCTAAAAAAGCAGTTAACAACCTTAGCATTTGCATCAGCATCATTAGGGTTCAGAGTTAACAGCCTGCCAAGCTAAAGGGCATCGCCCGTGCCCTCGCCCTGTGCTATCAATTCAGGCTGCCGCCCCTGCAGACTCAGGAAGGCAGCACTGCCTAGGGTCACCCTGGGGCTGAGATGTGATGAAATGGATGTGCAGCCATTACGCTGCCGGTGCAGAGATCTTCACAGCTGCTTGGCTGTGCTTTGGCAGCAGCAGGATCCTCTGCAGGCTGAGTCAACCCTCTGCCCTGGGGCCTGGATAACAGCATTCTGCTGGCTGAGTGCCTGCATCTCATTCGGGGAGACTGGCAGCCCTGCTGAGCCGATGAGGTGGAGCGGTGCAGTCAGCCGTCCTGGCAAATCACAGGGGAAGGACAGACACTTGCTGCGTGTCGCTCACCAGTGTAGCTGCCGGCGGCTGATCCGGTGAACATGCTCGTTGGAGATAACTAGCTGCGTGCGCCGTGCTGCTGCCTGACTCCCTCTGTTACTGGAGTCCTGCGTCCCATCTCCCACTCCGGCCCGGGCAAGGGATGGGGCCTCCCAGCTCTCGGCCAAAGAGCCTGGAGAAGGACATGCTATGTGGAGGGAGTGTGGTCTAGTGGATGGAGCAGGATGCCTGGGTTCTAGTCCCAGCTCTGGGATGGGAGTGGGGTCTAATGGGGGAGGGGGCTGGGAGTCAGGATTCCTGGGTTCTATTCCTGGCTCTGGGAAGGGAGTTGGGGGTCTCCTGGTTAGTGAAGGGGGCCTTAGGGATCAGGACTCCTGGGTTGCATCTCTGGTTTGAGGAGGGGAATGGCGTCTACTGGGGAGTCAGGACATCTGAGTTCTGTTCCTGGCTCTGCCGCGGAGGCTGTGTGACCGTACACAGGCCACTGCTTTTCTGCTTGCCCTGGTTAAACTCTTGCCCGGCAGTGCAGCTTGCTCCCCTGGGCTGCCCAGTGATGCCTTCAGCAGATGCATCCTCTTTCCCCAGCCTCCAGAACCCCCTTCTGCTCCTGGAAGGATACAGCCATTTGGGAGGAAGCTGGGGCGGCCAGACCAGGGGGCCTGGAGAAGTCATTTGTTCCGGTGGAGGGGAATGCTAGCCCTGCAAGCTGGCTTGAGCTGAGGTGTGGGAGGGAATGGGGGACAGATGGCGGGCTCTGCGGGGCTGTAAGCGGGTTGTCCCTGCTTGGGGCTTTTAACCTGGACGGTGGCAGTGGTGCCTAGTGATTACAGCAAGGGACTTGGGAGTCAGGATTCCTGGGTTCTCCGTTCCCACATCTGCCACTGAGTTGCGGTGTGATCCCTGCCCTTTCTACCTGCATCCCCGCAGGCTACCTGCACCCGTGCAGGGCTCTGTGGGAGGAAGCTTGCCCGGAAGCTGCCTGGGCTGCACCTGTTCTGTGGCTAGTGGATGCTGTGGTCCAGCTGTACGCTGCCCTGGAGCTGACCCAGATGCCCCTTTGGAGGTGCCCCCTCTCACCACTGCGGGTGGCTCTGTCTCTGAGCTGTCCCTCCACCCTTTAGTGCCAGGTCACAGCTTCAGGACCCACTGGCCATGCCCACCGTCATGAGGCATTACAGTCAAAGCGTCCCCCTCCACGTGGCCTGGCTGCGCTTCACAGTGACCCTTGACAGGCCAGTTTCTCGCTCTGTTGCTAATCAGTTTCACCCTCGCTGGGTTTCCAAGGCTGCCGGGGAATGTAACCGCAGGGAGCGAGGCCCCCAAGCCAGAATCGGAACCATCACGCCGAGCCAGCCGCCAGCCCTGCAGACTCCGCCCGCTCAGCTAAAACGGGAAGCAACCCCGAGCCCCCGGGGTTGCAGAACCAAGCCAGCAAGGATTTACAAAAGCAGTTCTTGAGCCAGCTGCCTGGCTTGGCCAGCATCCTCGTGGCTCGCTGAGGCCAGTCTTTGCTGCTTGACATCCCCTCTCCGCCCATTACAGGAGCTGGGCTGATTATTTCGTCTGGGCTTTGCCCTCTTTCTGTCCCATCTCTGTCCTAAGACCATGATGTTACTGAGCCCCTGGAGGGCAGTTAATGAGATGAGTCAATCGGGTGGAGAGATTAGCATAAAGCCCAATTAATCAGCTGGGCAGCAGCGCATGGGTCCTGACTGACTTGACAGGCCCCACTAATGGGATAATGTGCCCTCCTTAGACACCATGCAGTATTGGATTTGAGTTGGAATCCCTATGGACTGGGGTGCTAATCTTGCCTAGTGGTTAGAGAAAGGGGAGTGGGTGCCAGGACTCCTGGGTTCTGGAGGAGAGTGTTTCTAGTAGTTAGAGCAGGGGCGATTTGACATCAGGACTCTGGCTTGCCCTGGGACCTTTGGCACATCACTGTGCCTCTGGGCCTCAGTTTCCCCATTTGTACAGTGGTGATAATCCTGACCCACAGGGCCTTTGCAAAGCTCCTAAGTGCCAGTGCAGACCTGGAAGCCACAACAATCCTCCTGAGCACTTTGCAAACACAAACTCAGCCTGCTGCCAACCCTGGGAGAAAGCCCAATTATCTCTGCATTACACCCAGGAAGCCTGAGCCATCCAGGTGAAGTGACTTGCTCCCCGCCCCATGGTGAGTCAGTGCCGGAACTGGAATGAGATTCGCAGCCTCTTGCTGCCCCTCTCCCAAACTTCTGTAGGGTCCAAGACTTCCTCCCGGGGTGGAGCCAGGCAGGATCTCAGCCAGCGGGGCTGGAGGTGCCAGCCCGTGGTACGGTTAGTCACCCCCACTGGGGTCTGAAAGCTGGGGGCCAAGACTATCCCCTGCATGTGCCATTGCGGGGTAGGGCTGGGAATGGTGGTCCCTGTCTCTGCGAACAGCACTGTGTTCCTCACTGGGCTCCCACTGAAGCCAGATGGGTCTGCAAGGAAGTGACTCTCCTTAAGTATACAGATGCGGTGTTCCTGGGCCTCCGCCAGCCTGACTTGCTGCCACGCAGGCCTGAACGTGGGCACGGGGTGGTGACCTGCAGCCTCAGCGGCCTGGAGGCAAACGCTCAGCGGAAGGAGAGTTCAGGCAAGGGAACAGCTGGGAAATGTCACTGGCATGCCGACCCCACCGCCAGCAAACCCAGAGCAGGTTTTCTCTCCCCCTGGATTTGTGCTGGAAATGGCCAAACTTGATTATCATACAGATTGTAAGGAGAGTGATCACTTTAGATAAGCTATTACCAGCAGGAGAGTGGGGTGGGGGGAGGTATTTTTTCATGCTTTGTGTGTATAAAAAGATCTTCTACACTTTCCACGGTGTGCATCCGATGAAGTGAGCTGTAGCTTACGAAAGCTTATGCTCAAATAAATTGGTTAGTCTCTAAGGTGCCACAAGTACTCCTTTTCTTTTTGCGAATACAAACTAACACGGCCGTTACTCTGAAACTTCTCAGGATGTTTTCATTTAGTTGCCTGCCTATTAATATCCCTGACAAGCATCCAGCACAGCGATCGGACATCAGAAAGCTACCGGGCTTTCCCACGGGGATACCCCACAGAGGCAGAGTGCAAAAGCTCAGTAATAATCAGACCAACCTTTTGCCATCAAAGTACTTCCCCAGGGAGGTCAGAATCGTCACCCCTATTTCACAGATGGGGAAACTGAGGCATGGAGGCACCCTCCCCCGCCCAGCAGGCCCAGGAATAGAACACAGGTCCCAGGCCAGTGCGCTAAGCACTAGGCCACACCGCCTCCCTGGGATGGGGAACAGGACAGCTGCCATTTTGGCTGCCATGCTGGGAATTGAAGCAGGGATCTCAAAGCTGGGGGCTGTAACTCCACTGACCGGTGGGCTACCAGCATCTTAGCTAGGGCGATGTCCTCTTAACCCCACCCATGGGGAGAGCAATGCACCCAGGCTCCTCTCTCTACTCTGCCAGCAACTGCCCCCCCGCACCCTACCACCGACGGCTCGTGCCTTGGCCGCCGGTCTGGGGTGCCAGGTGGCTTTAATGCCACCACCGACCCAGCTACCTGCGCCATTACTGGGCTCTGCCTCAGCCAAGCGATGCGGCGTCTCGGCAAGCCTGAAGCCCCGCTATGCTTGGGGTTTACTGCCCCCTATGGACCAGCAAATGCCTGAGCCTCCCCAGCCCCGCTAGCCTTTCACGGCTCCCTGTGCCCCTGCTTGGGGGTGTGTGTGTGTCTCCAATGCACCTTGTGATGCAGGGGAGGGGGGTGCTGTGGTGTATTTATCCTGGGTCAGTGGGTTTGCTGAGATCTCCCTTCCCTCCTGCCTCAGCTGCTCCTGCCTTAGGCACATTGACCCATTCACAGCTGTCCACCAGGGACACATATCCATCGCCTGGGGATGTAGTGTCCGTCGCACTCAGAGGATCTGGGGTGTCCAGGGTGGGCAGCCTCCATTCTCCCAGTACTTCAGCTCTAGGGCAGCAGGGAGAGCCTTTGGCTCCCTCCGCGCGCCCCCCGGCACAGGCCTGCTTCGCTGAGAGAAAGGCAGAGGAGCGAGACGCACGTGTCTGCTCAGAAGTCTCCTGGCCTCCCCCTGCCCCCGCTTCTGGTATCAAACCCAGCTTCCCCTGTGGGCAATGCAGCCTGGTTAAACCCTTCCCAGCTGGGTCTTCCCATCCAGGAGTCCTGACTTCTTGCCCCCTCCCTGTACCACCCGTAGTAGGGCACAGACCTCCCCCAGCCAGCATCCTCCCCCCTCCCCATCCTTCCCTCCATCTCCGGTGCTCCGAAGTGCATTTGGAGAGGACTCAGGGCAGGAGTATCTGGGCGAGGAAGGAAGCGAGCGAGACTCCTGGTCTTGTTGCAGCGCTAACCTGTGCCAGGATCCAGCCCTGTGTCCCAGCCTGATCTCCAACCGCCCCCCATTCCATCCTCGGTGACTCAGAGCCGCTGCCTGTCGCAACTCGTTACGGCAGAAACTGAACTGAAAACGACACCCCCCCATTCCCTGCAAACAGCCCTCGTTCGTTCCCGACGCACTTGGTTCCCGACGGGACGGGATGCCCAATGCGCCCCCTCGCCAGCGCAGAAGACACTCACCGCGTCCCTGGCTGTCGCCCGCTGGCTCCCCCTGCTCATACAGGATCCCCCGGAGCAGGCTTTGGCATGGAGGAGGGCAAAAACCCCAATCGGCAGCACACTGACGAGATAACCTTAGTGAAACTTCCTTGAGGAACCGTCGCTGGGGCCCGCCCTCGTCAGCTGACGGAGCTGACTTATTTCGGGGCTTGAACTGCTCCCTGCAGACACAAATAACAGCCGGCTGGCAGGCAGAGTGGGTCAGATACGGGGGAGATTTTTGTTTCCTCTTTAAACTTCCTGAGATCTTTATCTTGAGGCGCTTTGGCCTTGGTTTGGCTTTGGTTCAGCCTGATCGCGCTAAGACAAGGGGCCTTCACCCATCTGCCTGATGATCACAACGGGGCTGCAAGGATCAGCCCCTTCCCACCATGGTGGCACTTTTGATCTCCCTTCAGCAGAGGGGGAAACTGAGGCACAGAGAGGGGAAAGTGACTTGCTTTAGGCCATGCGATGAGTCACAGAGCTGGGAACACAACCTGGGTGTCCTGACTCCCAGTCCAGTGCCTTACCCATGGCTGGCCTTAATCTTGTTAGTGTCATTATATAGCTTGGGAAACTGAGGCACACAGAGGGGAAAGTCATCGTGCAAGGCCATATAGAAAATCAGTGGCAGAGTCCTGAATTCCATTCCCTCTTCCTAAGGACCAGGCCCTACCCTCCCTCCAAGAACTGCGTCTAGAACGTTGGAGTCTTGACTCCCAGCCCCCCCGATCTAACCACTAGACCCCACTCCCCTCCCAGAGCCAGGGATAGAACCCAGGAGTCCTGGCGCCTAGCCCCACTGCTGTAACCACAAGACAAGTTCCTTGCCTTTGCTGAGCAGCGCTGGGCTTTGGAGCTAGCCCATCCAAGCTGAGGCAGCATGGTTAACACCAATGGTACCTTGTGCAGGGATCGGATTCCCAGGGTGGGGTTGGAGTCAGAGAAAACCCCGCTGGATTTGCAGGGGCGGGGCACCAACTGTTCGGAAATCCCAGCATTGAGTCTGTAAACTGGGCACAATGGACCTACCCCGGGACTGGGAGGTTGTGGCAGGTAAAGATCTCAAGGCATCATGCTGGAGGGGCCGCTGGCCACACGGAGCCTGGCAGAGCCCTGAGCCAGCACACCTGATCCCATGCTGCTTTCTGCCAGGCCGGACCCCTCCTGCCTCTTGCCTCGCCAGGTCACACCATTGCTTCAAGCCCAGCCCCCCCGTCTGCCCTGACCCCCGGATCAGCCAGCCACAGTCCCCGGAATCCTGTTTCCTGTAACTTCTTGTCTGGCCCTTGACAATACACGCTGCTGTGGAGGGCAGCCCCCGTCTCCCCTAAGCGCATGGGGCAGATTTCTGCCTGGCCTCAGCTTGCATGCCCTGAATTAGAGGGGCTGCTTCCCAGCTGCTTGCTTCTTGCTGGCCTGGCTATTCCGGACAGGGAAGGGAGCTCAGACACATGCTGCATCCGGCTGCCTGGGATCCATGCGGCCGCGTCCCTCTGCAAACGTGGGCAGCAGGCCATGGCGGTGAGCTCCGGTGCCCGGAAGACTGAGCGCCATCAAGCCAAATGGCCATCCTGTGGAGTAATCCAGGGGGTAACGAGAAGGGGCTGGAGCAGTGACCAGGCAATCAGGCCCTCCGGCACGGGGAGCTGCTCCTGAGTCCTGCCAGCCCCGATTACGACCCGCTGCCCGAGGCCCAGTAATTGACTGTCTGGAAAGGGTTGATCTCCGTCACGGGCAGTTTTTAGGGCTCTGCTCTAGTTACAGCTCCACAGAAGGCAGTTCTCTGTTCGGTGCCAGCCAGGATGATCACCGCGGTCCCGTCCGGCCCTTCCACTCCAGGGCTCCAAGGCCCACCAGAGACAATGGGAGTTTGCCTGTTGATCTCGGGGGGCCCTGCACCAGGCCCTAAACAGAGCGGGGCTGAAATACATTCTGCTGGCTGAACCGCAGAGGCTGGGCGAGTGGGTAGAGCGCTGGGCTGGGGTTCTGGTCAGTTCACTCTGGGAGCAATTCGGGGCCAGGGTTCTCTTGCCCTTGTGCGTGTGTGCAGCACCTAGCACCCCGGGCCCCTCCCATAAAAACTGCAATCTACAAACTCTTTCATCCCCCCCCCCCCAATTGACTTCCCCATGAAAATAAAAGTGGTGCTGGGGAAACAATTGCTCATCGGGGTAGGCAGGGTGGTTTGAGCACTGGGCTGGGATTGCGGAGACCCTGGCTTCTATTCCTGGCTTTGCCACTGGGTGGCTGAAGCAGGTCACTTTGCCTCTCCGTGCCTCAGTTTCCCCATCTGTAAAACAGCCCTGTTTGAGCCTACCCTGCCTTGAAAAGTGCTTTGGGATCCATGGATGCTAAGGGGATGTGATTATTCCTTTGCAAGGAGCAGGATTCAGAGTGGCAGGGGCCCAGTCCTGTCCCACGCAGGCACCTGGGGAGGCCGGAGGACAAGTGGGGTGGAGGAGTGGGGTGGCACCATGCTATTTAGAGCCCCAGCCCTTGATCTGCAAGTCAGCAAGAAAAAAACCCCAAAGCAACACTTTCTGCCTAGCTTGTGCATTTGAAGACTCTTCCTTTATCTGCCATCTGTCCCCCTACCTCCCCTACTTCCTCTTCGGAGCGCTCATGCCGTGAAAGGCCAGCCCCGCTCTTCCTCTTGCACTTCCTCCCGGGTTAGGTGTGGTTCTGGGGCTGCTCTGCCTGCCAGCTCCCCAGGGCAGCACCTCGACACTGGGGTCTGTGAAGGAGTCTGACTGAGCTAGATGACCCCAGCTCCCTTTGAGGTTTGGCAGCTCGGCTCTCCCACCCTTGAACCCTCCGGGCCTCAGTTTCTCCCATCTGTAAAATGGGGAAAATAATCATTCTGCCTTTCTCCCACTCTGTGTCTGCCTCGAGTGGGAGCTCTTCTGGCCAGGGGCTGGCTCTTACTCTGAGTCTCAGCAGTGCCCAGAAAATAGGCACTGATCTCGGTCGGGGTCTGTGCAGCGCCTGGCACATCGGGGCCCTGCTCTCGGTCGGGGTCTGTGCAGCGCCTGGCACATCGGGGCCCTGATCTCGGTCAGGGTCTGTGCAGCGCCTGGCACCATGGGGCCCTGATCTCTGTTGTGGTCTGTGCAGCGCCTGGCATCTGGGTCAGGATCTGTGCCGTGGCTGGCACAATGGGGGTCCTCACCTTGGTTGGTGTCTCAAGATGCGACTGTCCTACAGATAAGAATAGATACTTTCGATGGGGCCTAATGGGGCGTCTCCAACTTTAGGCAGATCCAGAAGCACCCAGAGCTGTGCAGGGGCTGAGGGGCTGTCCCATCTGGATGGAGAATGTAGCCGGTTCCAGCTGGGCAGTGAGATCCAGCCATACTCTGTGCACTAACCCCTCCCGCCCCCCCAAGGCTCCTCCTCCCTCAGCATCTTCTCATTCATTAAGAAAACCAGAGCTTGGCCTGAGTAAAGGATGAATGGTTCCCCAGGCAACAGCGCGGTTTCCTGCCAGCTTCCTGTCTCATGTGATGGCGTCTCACAAGGAAGGATCTGCTGAGTGCTTTGGCTCCCTTGTCCTGAGCCAGGGGATTCGGCTGCAGCTGGGGCAATCCCGGGGGGATGCCGTGCTGTCTGTCGCCGTCTCCCGCCCGCCCCTCTCAGCCTGGGGGTCACGACCCACCACGGCCATCCAAACAGGGTGGCGAGCCCCCTCCCTTGTGTTCCTACCCTCAACGGTTGGGAGCTAACCCCGAAAATGCCAAGCCATGCCTGCCTGAGTCTGCAGACAGCCTGGCACTGGAGCGCTAAGGCAGAGCTGCTTGCCAGGGGGCAGCGGCTGCCACCTCTCAGCAGGCTTCGGGGAGCCATAACCCGCTGCTGAATAGACGGGGGGTGGGGTGGGGTGGCGGCAGGGTGGTGGTCAGGAAAAGAGCATTCCAGTGTGGAAAAAATTGAGACCCAAGGCCTTCAAGAAGGGCCATTGGAAGAGGCCGCGGCGGGTCCTGCTTTGGTGGCATGTGGTGCATATCTGCCAGCCAGGATGGCATCTACCCATCCCTGTGCTACCCCACTGGCTGAGGGTCAAGGACTAGCTAGAATTGGGGCATCACCAGCTGATTGGGATGAAACCTGAGGCCAGCCTGCTTTCTGCTCTTGCTGCCAGGTTTCCATGCCACCCTCACCCCAAGGCTGCAAATGCCAGCCTGTCTGGGCCATGTCGAGCGACACCTTGGCACCAGGACTAGCACAAAGGAGCAGCTAAAAGGCTTAAGCCCCAGGGAAGTTATATCTGTGCAGGTTCAAGGCATTTGTCTGGGCCTTGTCATTAAAGCACAACCCTGGGCTTCAGGACGCCTGGGTTCCAGCCCTGGCTCTGGGAGGGGAGTGTGGTTTAGTGGTTAGAGCAGGTGGGTCAAGACTCAAGGCTCCTAGGTTCTATCCCCAGCTCTGGAAAGGGAGTGGGGTCTAGTGGTTAGATCAGACAGGGCAGCGAATCAGGACTCCTGGTTTCTATCACTAGCTCTTGGAGGAGAGTAGGGGGCTAGTAGTCAGCATTCCTGGGTTTTTTTCTCTGCTCCGGCAGCAGAGAGGAGCCTGGTGGGGAGAGGAGGGAGGCTGGGAAGCAGGACTCCTGGGTTCTCCTCCCAGTGCTCAGACGGAGTGGGGCTAATGGTGGAGTCAGGACTCCTGGTCCAATTCTCAATTCATTCATGGTGTGACCTTAGGGGAGCCATTTCCTGCTGTTTGTTGTGCCTCAGTTTCCCCCTCTGTACAATGTGCTAACCCCCTGCTGCCAGGGGAATTGTGAGGCTGAACTGAACTCTCTGATATGCTTTGTGATCCTGAGTGTGCTAGAGACAGGCAACGGGGCAGTCACCATGACTACCCTGTTCATGTTTGCTGCAGGAATGAATTTCCTGTCGGGGGGAGAGGGGGCATGGGCTGAATCTGCCCCAATCTGGCACCATGCGGCTTCCTCTGCCCCCTGCACTGATCCAACTCATCGCTAATACCAGCCCTCTGGCTGAGGTGCCGGGGCAAGTGGCAGGTGATGGCTGGTGGCCACTGGTTGCCTACAGCCCAAGCCCAGTAGCCAATGGGGTATCACTGGCCAGCTGTTTCAGCACCAAGGACAGGGGCTGCGGAGCACCTTGAGCTACCCACCCCCCCGCCCCACCCAGGTCCCATCCTGGGGTTTTTGGGTCTCCGTGTCCCGCTGTGGGAGGGGCCGGAAGGGCAGGCCCAGGTGGAGCCTGGGCAGAGGCAAGGCCAGCTGCCCCCACCATGCACACACCGCCCCCTGCAGGGCGAGAGGGGATCTGAGCCTCCACCAGGCTTTGACCTCTCTGCCAAGAGGCCGCCTGCAGCCAGGTGTCTGGCACATGGGCCAGTGCTGGGTCGCTCGGGGTCAGTTGTCCAGGCTGCAGGCCGGCCAGGTGTTGGTTATTTTTTCCTCCCTCCGCTGGGATGCTCATTCCCCTCGGGATGGGCAGAAGTCAGGGGTATGCAGGGAAAAACAACCTGCGTCTTCACTGCACTGAGCCCAGCGGGGCCAGGGAGCCAGACAAAGCCCAGGGAGCCGAAGCCAGACACCGGGGGGGCCTCACTTGCACCCCTGCAGGACGGGACTCACAGCCCAGCCTGGAGCAGCCTCCCGCTCTGATGGCAAACGGCGAGAGAGAGACGGGAAGGAGGCAAGGCAAAGGAGTGCACATGTTCACACTCGACCTTGCACGTACACACTCAACCCCCATGTGCATATGCAAACACCCTGTGGGGCATCCGCACTCACCCTTCACATGTACCTAGGCACACCCCCCCATATGCATACCCCCCCACGTGCATATCCACACCCCCATGTGAATATACAATCACCTCCACATGTGTACATATGCACACGCATCCCCACACACCGACACACATGTGCATATGCCCATCTCTGCATACACATGTGAACCTTCACAATCACTCCCAACACACGTACTCTAACCCCCCCCATTTGTACATGCACACCCCCACGAGACCCTTAAACTCAGATGGATTCACCCCAAAGCACAAGCGCACATGAACACACCAATAACAAACCCCCAAACACACGTGAACTCACCCATCCCACGTGTACACACGCATACAACCCTCCACGCATGTACCCACTCACCCACACCCATCTCAATGTACACATGACACATGCGCACGCACACGTGTCTACCCTCACTCACACACTGAAGGGGCCAAAGCTCCAGCGGGTGTAGATCGTCTCAGCTCCACTGACATCAGTGAGCCTGGCCTACACTGTCACATGCGTGCACACGTGAACATAAACGCACGCCTGCGCAGTCACACAAACAGACCCAGAGCCACAGCCCCAAACACACACACACACACATACCCACACTGTACAGTGTAAGCTCATGAAATTCGCCCCCTCCCTCAATGTGGAGAGGAAATATACAACCGCTTTTTACCCCAAGTTATAACTGGTTTGTGATAAAGCAAAAACAAAATTATGAACTACAAAAGATAGATTTTAAATGATTATAAGGGACAGCAAACCATCAAAGCAGGTTACCTAGCAAATAAACAAAAAAGCAATCTAAGCTCAATAGACTAAAGAGATTGGATATGAGTAGCAAATTCTCACCCTAAATGATGATTTAAACCGGTTGCAGGCTCTTAAAGGGCAAGCTGCACTTGCTTGTAGCTTAAAACCCCAGGTATTCCTTTCACAGGCTAGAAATCCCTCTAACCTGGATCCAGCCCTTCCTGCCAGTTCAGTCCTTGTTCCTTAGGTGTTTCCAAGCATCTCCTTTTCAGTGATATCTTTACATGCCTTATCTTGCACAAAACACACCATAATTATGCCATACTCATATCACAATAACATTACTATGAAGAATATGGGGCATAGCGTCACAGGATCATCTGAGAGGTGCTTGTTCTTTACATCAGAGCCAGCCTGCTGCATCCGCCAGGTGTCTTCTGCTTGGAAGCTGGGTGAACGGAGAGCTTCTCCAGCCACCCAGAATGGTTGGTGGGACTCCAGGTGGGTGAAGAAGGTTGTCATGGAGCAGGTTAGCGGGAGCTTTCTTGTGCTCACACACCAGTGCCATCTCTGGCCAGAGGAGGGATGTTTGTGAGGAGTGGAAGCCAAGGCAATGAATCATAGAATATCAGAGTTGGAAGGGACCTCAGGAGGTCATCTAGTCCAACCCCCTGCTCAAAGCAGGACCAGTCCCTGATGTTTGCCCCAGATCCCTAAATGGCCCCCTCAAGGATTGAACTCACAACCCTGGGTTTAGCAGGCCAATGCTCAAACCACTGAGCTATCCCTCCCCCCCAAATGGAACAGAGGCAGGCCATGGAGTCACTCTGTGTCTCAGTTTCCCCATCTGTCCATGGCAGTGTTTTGAGGCTACATACATACAAGAGTGGGAAGCGCTTTGAGATCTACTAGGGAACTGTGCTATCTAGGAGCTATGGATTGTTACATCCGCATCATCATGTGCATAAGCACCCATGCCCCCACTTCTGCACATACTCCCATCCACGCAGACTCGGTTTCACACACTCAGCCAGGGAGGGCCATCGACAGTCTGGGCCGTGGTCGCTGTGGCTACATCTGAAGGCATCTGGGGAAGGGGGAAAGAGTTTTCTAGTCTCTGCCGGGCCAGCACCCTCCACAGCTGAGGGAAGAGCCCTGCCCCTGGCACTGCCAGGGGACCATGCTTGCAAAGGCAGCCCAAAGGGCGTTCAGGCTATCCTGGGGGGATGCTGTGGGTCAGTGCCCCAGTCAGTGGCCTGAGGAGGCGATTGGCTGGAGAGGTTTAACCGTTTCTTTGCCTTGTTCAGCTCACTGGCTGCCCACCCCTGCTGGCAGGGAGCAGGCAACTGCCTTTGAGCCTCAAAGCAGGAAGAGAAACTTGTGGTTCCTCTGGAGATGGGCAAGAGGCTAAGAACAGAACTCAGCACTTCTGCATCTCATGTGGAGGGACCTCAGAGCCTCGGCCCCCCTTCGCCACTGGGCCATGGGGCAGGGCTATGAACTAGTCACAGAGAGGAGTCAGGGATGATTCAGGAGTCTTGACTGCCCGGTCTCTGCTCTGTTTATTATTAACTTCTATGACAGTGGGGTCTGGAGGCCCCAACTGAAATCGGGGCCCCATCACGCCAGAGTGCTGCACAGACACTGCATGAGAGACAGGCCCTGCCCTAGAGAACTGACCATCTAGACAGACCAGACAGACAAAAATGCCACCATGGCTAAACAGCAGAGGAAATGAGCTGGTTGGAGGCATAAAGGCACCCTTTAAAAATGGAAGTCAGATCCTAGTGAGGAAACTAGAAAGCAGCCAAAACTCTGGCAAGTCAAGTGCGACAGTCCAATAAGGCAGGCCAAGAAAGACTCTGAAGACCTTCTGGCTGAGGACACAAACACTAACATCAATTTTTGTTTAAGTATCTCAGAAGCAGGAAGCCAGCCAACCAAGCAGTGGGGCTGCTGGACAATCGAGGTGCCAAAGGAGCACTCAAGGAAGAAAAGGCCAGTGCAGAGAAGCGAAATTAATTCTTTGCATCAGTCTTCACGGCAGAGGATGTGAGGGAGATTCCCTCACCTGAGCCATTCTTTTTAGATGAGAGATCTGTCCCAGATTGAGGTGTCAGTAGAGGAGGTTTTGGAACGAATTGATAAATTGAACAGTAAGAAGTCACCAGGACCAGATGGTAACACCCAAGAGTTCTGAAGGAACTCACGTATGACATTGCAGAATTCCTAACTGTGGTATGTACCCTATCGCTTAAATCAGCCTCTGTGCCAGATGGCTGGAGGATCGCTAATGTGATGCCGATTTTTAAAAAGGGCTCCAGAGGTGATCCTGGCAAATACAGGATGGTAAACCTAACTTCAGTACTGGGCAAATTGGTTGAAACTGTAATAAAGAACAGACTGATCAGACACATTGATAAGATAGGTTGGGGAAGAGTCAACGCGGCTTTTGTAAAGGGAAATCATGCTCACCAATCTATTAGAATTTTTTGATGGTGTCAGCGAACACGTGGACAATGGTGATCCAGTGGAGATAGTGTACCTGGACTTTCGGAAAGCTTTTGACAAGCTCCCTCACCAAAGGCTCTTAAGCAAAGTAAGCAGCCATGGGATAAGAGGGAAGGTCCTCTCATGGATCAGTAACAGCCTACAGGTTAAAAGATAGGAAACAAAGGGTAGGAATAAATGGTCAGTTTTCAGAATGCAGAGAGGTAAATAGTGGTGTCCTCCAGGGATCTGTACTGGGACCAGTCTTATTCAATATCTTCATAAATGATCTGGAAAAAGGGGTAACCAGTGAGGTGGCAAAATTTACAGATGATATAAAATTACTCAAGATAGTAACGTCCATAGCTGACTGTGAAGACTTACAAAGGGATCTCACAAAACTGGGCAACAAAATGGCAGATGAAATTCCATATTGATAAATGCAAAGTAATGCACATTGGAAAACAGAATCCCAACTCGACATACAAACTGATGGTGCCTAAGTTAGCTGTTACCATGCAAGAAAAGAGATCTTGGATAGTTCCCTGAAAATATCCGCTCAATGTTCAGTGGCAGTCCGAAAAGCGAACTGAATGTTAGGAACCATTAGGAAAGGGATAGATAATAGGACAGATAATATCATAATGCCACTCTATAAATCCAGGCTACGCTCACACCGTGAATGCTGTGTGCCGTTCCAGTCACCCCGTTGCAGAAAAGATATATTAGAATTGGAAAAATTGCAGAGAAGGGCAACAAAAATGATTAGGGAGATGGAACAGCTTCTGTATGAGGGGAGATTAAAAAGACAGGGATTGTTCATCTTAGAAAAGAGACTACTATGGGGGGATGTGAGCTAGGTCTATAAAATCATGACTGGTGCGGAGAAAGTGACTAGGGACGTGTTATTTATCCCTTCACATAATACACGAACCAAGGCTCACCCAATGAAATTAACAGGCAGCAGGTTGAAAACAAACATAAGGAAGTACTTCTTCACACAATGCACAGTCAACTTGGGGAACTCCTTGCCAGGGGATGTTGTGAAGGCCAAAAGTATACCCGGGTTCAAAAAAGAATTAGATAAGTTCATGGAGTTGTGATTTAGTTGGGGATTGGTCCTGCTTTGACAAGGGGATTGGACTAGATGACCTCCTGAGGTCCCTTCCAACCCTGATATTCTATGATTCTACTGAGTATAGGTCTATTAGCCAAGATGGTCAGGGACGCAACCCGAGGCTCTGAGTGTCCCTAAGCCTCTGACAGAAGCTTGGACAGGACAACAGGGGATGGATCACTCAATAATTGTGCTGTTCTGTTCATTCCCTGGGAAGCATCTGGCATTTGGCCAGCATCAGAGACAGGATCCCAGGCTAGGTGGGCCATAGGGCTGACCCAGTGTTGGCCGTTCTTACATTCTCTCTAACCCTAGCCCATGTGCGAGAGGCGGGCATCACTTCAGCCAGCCATAGGATTGCAGCAGAGGCTGGTGTTACTGCAGGCTGAAGGGAAGCAAAGCCTTCTTAGAGGAGATTGCCCAGCTTTGCCGAGCAGCGAGGGGCCTGGACCAGCCCCCCAGGGGGAGGGGCAGGGAATTGTCCATTGCTTGAGGCTGGACAAAGCTCTAGAAGACACATGGTAGAGAACAATGGAACCCAGGGCTCTGGGTAACTGACGAAGCAGGACATACACACGGGCCAGATCCACAGTGCCATATGCCCCATGTAGCCCAATCAGTGGGAGAGCTAACGAGGGTCATGTAGCCACTGATCCAATAGGAACCTGTCATTACTTGACGGTCACCTTTACCAGGAACTGCTGAGGCGTTAGAGAGGCTGTCACTTGTTCTTTCCACCCGTCCAGGTTAGCCAATGTCTGTCTATTCTGGTTATCCGCCAGGGGAAGTGTTTTGCAAGAGGGGACTTCTCCTTTTCAGCTGGGTTACAGGAGCGACTCCGACAGTCCTCCCCATCCCCGACTGCCCATGGAACCCTGGAGTCCTGCCTCCCAGCCCCCTGCTCTAAGCACCAGGTCCTCTTCTCCTCCCAGAATCTGGGACTAGCACCCTGGAGTCCTAGTTTGCAAGACCCTGCTCTAACCATTAGACACCACTCCCCTGCTAGATGCCCATGTTGTCTCCATGCTCCTCCCTGCTTCGCTCATTGTTCCTGTTTTACTGGGGCTCTGTGACACCCAGGGCAGTGTCTCTCTGGGCTAGTGTTGCATTGCTCCGTCATACCCGCCCTGCAGACGGCTGTGGTTATGCTGCCTTCCAGGCAGCACCTGACTCCAATTAACCTGCAAAGAGTCAGGTGAGGCCATTAAGGTAATGTGAACACCTGACTCTAATTATGACCCTTCTGATACTATAAAAGGGCTCACTCCAGTCAGGCTGAGGAGAGCCAGGGGGGAGGAAGTGCAGCTGAAGGGCTGGTTAATGAAGACACCCTCAAGCCATTACCCGTGCAGAGAGCTGCTGTGGCTCTGTGTGGCCAGCAGGTGTCAGAGTAGCACCAGGTTAGCCCTGGACCCATGGGCTGCTACGGGAGGCCAAATGCGGATAACCCATCCCTGCCCTGCCCCAAGCTCAGGGCAGCCCTGCGAGACATGCCCACGTCCCTGGGGGTAGCTGGGCTCCTGGCTAAGGGCTCAGATCTCAGCAGCGACCAGGGCTGGCTGTGCAGTCACAGCACGAGAGCCATGCAGCCGTAGGTCGCAAGAGAACCACTCAGAGCAACGGCCCACCCAGCCCTGCATCCCCCCAAACCCAGCCCTAGTGGGGCAGACCACTGGCCAATCTAGTGCAGTCGCCCACCTCGCTGCAGGCCTGGCCTTGCCCGCATGGAGAGCTGCCACACGCCCGCTGTGGTCAATGAACAGGTGGATGGCCGCACACCCGGCCGCATAAGTGGCAAGATGATCTGGGAGCCAAAGTCCAGGCCACCCTCTTGAACAGCCCCTGGGAAGAAAGGGTTAAGCTGGGTTTGATCAGGGCTGGTCTAAGCCTAAGTTCCTGCTAAGCTGCATGGCTGCACAGCTGTCTATTAAGACTCACACAGGGGCTCAGGGCTGCGGTGGGGAGGGAAGCCTCTCCACCGGCCCCAGCACGGACCTGCCCCAGACTTGCCACGGCCGGGGGAGAGGAGCCCCGCCCTCGGCCCGCCGGAGCTGCTGAAGCTGGGGAAAAGCGCCTCTGCCCCAAGCTGCTGTGGTGAGAGAGGGCTGGGGGAGTCCTCTCTTCCCACTGCAGCTTCTGGGAAGCCTGCACCCCCAAAACCCTCATACCCGGCCCCACCCCACAGCCTGCAGCCCCCTGTACCCTAAACCTCCTCCCCAGCCCTGAGTCCCCCCTGCATCCCAAACCCCTCAACCCTAGCCCCACCCCAGAGCCTGCACCCCCAGCCAGAGCCCTCTCCCCCTGCACCCAACCCTCTGCTCCAGCCCTGAGCCCCCTCCTGAATCCCTCATCCCTAGCCCCACCCCAGAGCCTGCACCCCCAGCCAGAGCCCTTACCCCCGCACCTAACCCTCTGCCCCAGCCCTGAGCCCCCCTCCCAAACCCCTCATTCCTAGTCCCACCCCAGAACCTGCATCCCCAGCCAGAGCCCTGATCCCCCCAAACCCCAACCCTCTGCCCCAGCCCTGAGCCCCCTCCCGAACCCCTTGGCCCCACCCCATCCCATGAATTTTGCTATGTCGCCTCCATATTGGGTCACATTAACAAAATTCATTCCACACACGGACATACAAAATTAGAGGGAACCCTGGCCGAGCCCCCTGCATTTGGGATGGAGAAACTGGCCCGCTGCAGCGCTGCGCTCTGGCCAGCCACATCTGCCCACCCTGGCTACCCCATGGCATTCGCCCAGCTGAAGCCATAACAGTAGCCAGCAGGGAGAGAGGCGTGAGCTTCGAACTCCCCCTGAACATCACAGGCCCCTGGGTTTCCCATCATTGACGGAGCCCTCTCCGAGCTGCAGGTGACTGTGGGTGCTTGCGGGCTCTGCCGGCCCAACCGGTGGCAGAAGCGGGGGAATCGGAGACAGGCCGCTGAGCCCAAAGCTCCCAAATACGGCACAGCCGGGAGCAGCAGCCTTCAGGCCAGAGCTGAGATGGAGGATCAGACACGGTCACCACAGTTGGGGTGGGGGGGACCTGCTCTGAGCTGCATTTGACCCAAATTTTGGCTCTGATCAGGGATGGGCAAAGCCCCGGCTACAGCTCCCCCAGGCCCGTAGGATGGGAAGCGTCTCCTGGCAGGCGAGGGCTTGGGGGGTGGGGCTGTTGTGGGCTCCCCCCTGCTGCGTCAGGGGCTGAGGGCGTGTTGCCATGGGCTGGGGCTGAGTTATGGGGCGACCCCATGTCAGGACGCCATGTCCTGATCTCCCATGGGGCTTTGTTTCGGGTCGCAGTCCTCTCTCAGGGTGGGTCCTCCACTCCCCCAGCAATGGGCCGGGGGGGGGGAAGGGTCTCTCGAGAGACCCTGTCCTGTTGCAGAGAGCTGACCTTGGGGTGGATCTGGCCTCGTGGCGGGGGAGTGGACTGAGGTGGTGCCCGCTCTCCCTCACAGGAGTGGTGGTGGCAGGGGGACTGACCAGCAGGGAGAAGGGGGGGTTCCCCAGAAAGGGGGGCTGGCTGGAGCCGGGCTTCCCACTCGCGGTGGGCAGAGTGGCTGGGTTGGGTGCAGCGTGAGTCTGGGGTGTGTATGTGGGGGAAGGGGACGCCCACTGGGGGTCCGGCAAAGGGCATGGTCCAGGCAGGTAGAGGGTGGTGGCTCTGCATGGCTCCCACCAGTTGGGGAAGATCTTCTGGCTCCTACTGACCCAGGCAGGGGGCTCAGCTCCCGGCAGAGATGGGCCCAGCCGGGGGAGGTGACTCTATCTTCCAGCTGGGACCAGCCTCCCGCAGGGGAATTGGCTCCCAGCTGGGCCAAAGCAGGATTGTGTGTTAGCTGCACCGGTCCCAGCTGTTCAGCCAGGGATAGGGGTGGGCTCCCCATCCCATCCCTCAGCACTCCCAGCAGATCAGCCCCACCAGGACCACGTGCAGGGGGGCAAAGGCTCCAGCAAGGGGCCGGCGACCCTCTCGCTGGCCAGTCTGTTAACCTGCTCACAGGCTGAGGGCTCCAGCTGGAGTTGCCCTCGTTACTTTAATGCAAGGGGGGCGGGAGGGGATGGGATAAAGCAGGGGGATGGAGGGTACTTGGGTCTCAGGAGCCAGTCGAGTGGGCTCGGCCACGCCGCTAACCCCTCTGCTGATTGGCCAGTGAGCGGGGGGGGGGGAGAGTATAACGATCACCAAGGCAACCCTGCCACTGCCGTGGGCACATGCCCCAGCAGGGTTGTCATCCTCCCCTGGGCAGCATGGGAAACTGAGGCATGGGGAGGGGAAAGGACGTGCCCCAAAGTCTCATAGAACCTGGGAGCCTAGGCTCCAGGTCTCACCCTGCTCTATCCCCTAGCCCCCGCTCCCCTCCCAGAGCTGAGGATAGAACCCAGGAGTCCTGATGCCCAGCCCTCGCCTCCATTCTAACCATTTGACTCCACTTTCCTCCCAGAGAGGGAAATAGAACCCAGGAGTCCTGAAACCCAGGGCCCCACCCACCTCCGCTCTAACCATTAGACCATCCTATCAGTCCATGCCAAGTGCCCTGTTAATGAGGCAGGGCAGGTAGCTGGGCATGGGCCCATCCGTATACCCCAGGCACCAGACTGACCCAACCCCAGGGAATCAGCTGGCTGCTTCTAGTTCCAACCACAGCTCTCCTGGCACCAGTACACAGGTGGCCGCTAGGTGTCCCCCCTCACCTTTCCCTGCCCGATTCACACCCCTTCCCCAGGGGAAGTGATGGGAGCAGGTGGCTGGCTCAGAAGGTGGGTGTGTGCAGTGGGATCATGCCCTCAACTCCCCTTTCCCCAGGCCTGGGGGAAAGGTTAATGACTGCCCCCTACCTGCTGCCCCGGGCAGGCTAAATCCTGCCCCAGGAGACCTTTTAATGGGGGCTTTGACAGCAGTGAGCACATCATCTCTCCACCGCGGATCGAAAAGCCAAGACGCACGCAGGGAGACATTAAAGCACTGAACGGGGGCTGGCTGCGGCTGAGAGCGACTCTGCCTGGCTGCTTGGTGTTTCTCCCTGTGTGTGTAACGTTCCCCAGAAGCCAGCAGGCCCCGGATGAGCTGCGCCCCGCAGCAGGCCTGTTGCCTGGAGTGTAGCTCGGGGGATCAGGGGCAGGACCCTGGAGCTCCAGGAGGGAGATCGGGGAGTCAGGGTGCTGGGGTTTTCTGGGGCTCACCTCAGGAAGCTCTCTGGGTGTCTTTTCCCTGAAGGGTGAAATGAGGGGCACAGCCCCCCCTGCTCTGGGGTGGGGAGTGGGCGAAGCAGTGTTTGTACAGTGCTCTGCCGTCCCTGGCAGGAGGGGCAGAGGGCTGGGCTGTTTCCAGAGACAGGGATTCCAGGGTTTCATGGTGCCAAGGTTCCTGCTTCCGGGCAGCGCCCAGGGAGATGCCACCGATTTACCTTGAAAGGGACCTGGAGCCTTCACTGCCACAGCTTCCCCCTCGCTGGCCCCATGCAGTCACTAGCCGAGGACCCCGCGTTGGCGGGGGGGGGGGGCCTTGGGACCCTCCCGCCCAGGGCCTGGCGCTGCCATGCTGAAGTTGCAGGTTCTGACGGTTCGAGTGCTGTACGGGGGGCAGGCCGAGCCCGGTGTTGGCTAGGTTACAGTGGGAGGTGGCCTCGAGAGCAGGGGGCACGGGGTGTCGGGGCACCTGGGTTCCGTTCCCAGCTGCGGGAGGGGAGTGGGGTCTAATGGCTGGAGCGGGGTGGGGGTGCTGAGTATCAGGACTCCTGGGTTCTGCTGCCAGATGCACCCCTACCCTGAGCAAGCCCCTCAGGCTGTATAACATGCAAGCGCCCCTGTGGGTTCGGGGTGGGGGGTTCATTAACTCTTTGCTAAGTACTTGGAGATGGGTGGGTGGACGGTGCTGGGACTGACCTGCTGGGCATCAGCAGTGTCTTCCTGTGGGGTGAATGGGGGTCGGCTCCCCACAGCGCTGGGTAACTGGGCACAGTGATCAGCTCCCCATGGCGCTGGGTGACCGTCTGGGCACAGCGATCAGCTCCCCATGGCGCTAGGTTACTGTCTGGGCACAGTGATCGGCTCCACGCGGCGCTGGGTAACTGGGCACAGCGATCAGCTCCCCATGGCACTGGGTGACCATCCGGGCACAGCGATCGGCTACCCACAATGCTGGGTGACTGTCTGGGCACAGCGATTGGCTTCCTGCAGCGCTGGGTAACTGGGCACAGCAATCAGCTCCTCGCGGCGCTGGGTGACCGTCCAGGCACAGCGATCGGCTCCCCACAATGCTGGGTGACTGTCTGGGCACAGCGATTGGCTCCCCATGGTGCTGGGTGACTGTCTGGGCACAGCGATCGGCTCCTCGCGACCCGGGGTATCTGGGCACAGCGATCGGCTCCCCGCGGCGCTGGGTGACTGTCTGGGCACAGCGATCGGCTCCCCATGGTGCTGGTGACTGTCTGGGCACAGTGATAAGCTCCCCTCGGAGCTGGGTAACACCTGGGCTCTGTGCCTCTTGCTGCCTCCTACCCCCTGCTCCCAAACTCGTCTCTTTAAGTGTCTCCTTCCCTTCCAGCTTTTTTATCCTATTAGGTGACAAACTGCTGCTAATCCCCATAACCCTGTCCTGAGGGCTGAGGTCATGACTGATGGGGCCTCATCATGTCCCACTGCAGGGGGCTCAACATTGGGGCAGCTTCTGGCAAGCTGAAAAGCAGGGCACTTAGCAGGCAGGCTGCCCCCTTGTCTTCTTGTCGCCCGCGATTGTGTTAGTAGAAGCCAGTGGGTCTGTCTGGTCACTTACCTCCCTGTCGTCCTCCCTGCGGCCAGTCAGAGGAAGGGTGGCCATGTGGTTGGGGTGTTAGTGGGCAATCTGGGTCCCAGTCCTTCCTCTGCCACAGCCACCCTGTGTGACCTTGGGCATGTCTGGTAGCTGCTCCGTGCCTCAGTTTCCCTGCCTGCACCACAGGGATAACAGCCCTGCTCCCAGTGAAGCCACATCAGTGATGTTCAGACTGAGGCTTGGGAGCCGCAAGTGGCTCGTTAATTCGGCTCTTTGCAGCACGTGATGTTAAAATGCCGGGTGAGTTAACGATTAACCAGTCTAAGTTATTAACCAATCAGGGCGTGTTTACTATGCTAGCAACCAACTGGAGAATACTTGCTCAGCCATTTTGCTGTGAGAATAATCTCTCTATATAAATAGCAAAGGAAACCAGGAATGCCCACTCCCGTGGCTCTGTGGGGTAATGCCGATCATGAATCTGGCTCCCGAATCACCGAGGACTGAGTATCATGGAGCTAAATCCACTGACGGGCTCAGATGCCCCAGGACTGGGCGCTGCATCCACAGGAGACTCCGCCCTTGATGATGTCCCGCTTACTCTGGTTTCCTCCAGGCAGTTCCTAGCTGTAGTGTTTTCCCCCTATGGGTCCTGCATCTGCCTCTCCTCTCCCCCAGGCTGGGGCAATCAGGAGTAGGGCTCTCTGCCCAAGTCCGTGGGGTGAAACTAGCGAGATGGGAACCTGTGCTGGTGATGGTAGGCGGGAGGGGCTCTGCCCAGTCACCAGGAGTAGCCGCAGCCCCTCTGCTGAGTGGCAAATGTTGTCCCAGGCGTGTAGGACCAGGACCCCAAATGCCCAGCACCCACAATGGGACCCCATTACGGGCCAGATTTCCCAGAGTGCCCAGCGCCCGGCAGTGGGAAACGAAGCGCCAGGTTTTCCAAAGAATCCAACCTCTTTAGACAATCTGCCCCCACCTCCAATCTTCATGGGAAGACCCTCTCCGTTCTCCACCCTGGGCTTGCGGGACAGCCGTCCCCTGAATCACCCTTCCCTAGGGGAGAGCGAAGCGGCTAGTTCTCAGGGGGGTGCTGATGCCAGGTTCCCGGTTGTGGGTGATTTGTGCAGGAACGTAAAATCACAGAGATGTCAGGCTGGAAGGGCCCTTGGGAGGTCACCACGTCCAGCCCCTGGCACTGAGACAGGACCAAATACACCTAGACTGTCCCTGCCAGATCCTATGAATTAGGAACATCCATCAATGCCGGGGCTTAACACTGCGGCTGTGATGGGCCAGCAGCGAAAGGAAGCACCTGCCTTGGCAACAGCTTCTGTAATAGCTGGAAAGAGGCACAAGCAGCCTCTCCCGAGAGCAAACCCAGGGTGGGACCGTGAGTCGATGAAAACACTAGTGCAACGAGTGTGCGAAGCACCAGCCGACCAGCATGGCAGCATTGCACGCTTGCTTTGCACGAGTGTAAGTGACAGCAGGAGGGGGCAGGGAGAAAACAGAATCAGGCCTGGTGTTTAGAGACAGTTTAATTTTGTGCGTCAGCCCAGCTTGTGTGTGTTGTGTGTGGGGGGGTGTAACTCAGCGGGGGCAATGCACGGGATGTGGGGGGGGGTGAAGCCAAGCAGGGGCAATGCATGGTGTGTGTGTGTGTGGGGTGGGGGTGTACAGTATAGCCAAGTGGTGGCAATGCATGTGGGGGTGGGGGTGGGGGGTGTAGCTGAGAGAGGGCAATGCATGGGGTGAGTGTGGGTGTGTGTGGGGGGTGAGTGTAGCTGAGTGGTAGCAATACATGGGTGTGTGTGTGGGAGGGTATAGCTGAGAGGGGGCAAAACATGGGGTACAGGAGTGTGGGGCTGCATGGGGCCTGGCCACAGGTTTGCTCCTCCCTGTATCCACCTCCCCACCTCATTCCCAAGGACCCGAAACACTCGGGCCCCTGCAAGGGACAGGAGAGGAGGGCGAGCGGTGGGGGCAGCGGAGCAGGGTGGGGGGTGGGGCAGTGGAACAGGGCAGGGGGGCAGTAGAGCTGGGGGGGGCATGCAGAGATAAAGCAGCACCAGCGATTTAAGGCCCAATTCTCATTCAGCCGAGCCGCGGGGGCTGTTTCTGCTTGGGGAGCCAGTGGCTCTGAGGTGCCGCTAAACTGGCTCTTTGCTCGGGCCTGGGCCTGCATGAATCCCCCAGCTCCGTGGCCTGCACAATCCAGATGATCGGGGTGGGTGGGGGATGTGGGGGTTAGATTAGATACCTCCTGACATCCCTTTCAACCCTGAGTTTCTATGATATTCTATGATTCCATGTGGTAATGTACAAGCCCCGCTTTACCCTGGGCGGGGGCCGGCTTCTTGCCCAGCCCACATTAGGTGCAGTAAAATCCCCAGGTCTTGCCCCTTTGATCATCGGGGCTGAGGAATCTGGGGAGCAGGAACCGGTTCAGGAAATGCCGTCCCAGGAGAAACCGATGCAGCGTCGCGCTGGGAAGCGGGGAAACGAGTTCTTTGCAGCCCTCACTACGCTGGATTCAAGGTGATTTCCTATCTCTGAGTCCACTGGCTCCAGGCAGCTATGCTGGTGCACACGGGGAGGGCAGCAGGCCTGCGAGGGGCTGTGCATGGGGGAGCCCTCCAAGGCTGATTCATTGATACCCTGAGGTGTGAGATTTCCATAACCGGTGGGGCGGGGGGAGAGACGGGGGGATCCCAGGGGGCAGCGCTATTTCCAGCTGCTTGCCAGCCCGCGTTCTCATTAGCAACCTGGTGGGCTGTGCCCGAGCCTGCACTGGGGAAGAGCGGTATTTTTAGGCTGAGAAAAATCACATACACACAGTGCGTGGAGGGAAAGTGCTGACTCGGGCAAATGCAAAGGCCAAGGATGCTGGGCTTGGGGAGGCTTTCTGTTTGCAATTGGCAGGGGAGCCGGCTTCTTCTCCGTGGGGCAACAGCCGGGCCTGGTGCCTCTGGAGTCAGCTGCTCTCTGCCAGCCCAGCAGAACCCTGGCCAGGTCCCAGGGAACAAAATAACAATAAACCAGTGCACTTCTGCAGCAAATCTTGCCCAAGGTTTGCTCAATCAACCTACCCCCATAAACTCCCCATGTAGCGATCTATCAGAATACAGCCCCATCTCTCTATCCCCATACTCCCCTTCTATCTATCTCCATACACCCCATCTGTCTATCCCCACACCCGCCCCCCCACATTTATCAGCTGAATCTCACAACACTTTGCAAGTATCAGTTACCTCCCATCGCCCTTATAACGGGACATAGAGAGATCACGTCACCTACCAGCAAAATGCGACCACTTCTGGGGAGGACTAAGGTAGTAGTCTGGCCGCCCACAGCAATGCTATCTAGTTTGGGCCCGGAAGCCTGAAACCTTGTGGGAGATTCTAGGAGGCAGAACATAACCGTGGGAAGTGGGAGGTGGACAAGGGCCTGTGTCTGATGCCCCTGTTTGTGTGAAGAGTTCCCAAGCACTCAGGAGGGACCTCGGCTATTGGCAGCTCGCTGTTCATCTGCGGACAGCGTGGCACTTAGCCATGACCCTCCAGGATGTCTGGGTGCCCCGGTCGCCTGGCTCTGATTATAACGGGTACGATCTGCAGACAGAGTGAAGGAGGAGGAAAGAGGCCTGGGGAGTTGAGGTCAGTTCTCCAGGGAGCTCAAATCCTCTCCCTCAATTTCTCTGTAGCTCCCTCCCTCTCTCTCTCAATCTCCCTGCTCAGCTCCCCAGCTCTCCCCCCTCCCCCCACCTTCTAGGGCTCTTGCATTCAGCCAACCTGTGCGATCACTTGGAGGAAATTACCTTCCTTTTTAATAACTCTGTCTCGGGCTTCGTTGCCGGGATCCTCTGTGGGCGGAAGGGGGGACTTTCAGAGTCAAAGCTGCAGGGCTGGGTGGCTCGGAGTAGCTGCCAGGCGTGGGCTGGAGTAGTGGGCAGCCCCTTCTTAGATTAGCCCCAAGAGGCCTCTTGGCTTCTATGAATACCTCGCGCTGCAAGGGATTTTCTCATAATCATAAAAGCCCCGGCTGTGGTCTTGGCACTTTTGGATCCCACTGAAACCCCCCAGCTGTTTCCCCTTTGCCCTCTCTGGGGCCAGAAACTGCTCAGAGCGGGGTCCCATTTCCCCTCCAGCTGGGGAATCCTCAGACAGGGGCGTGAGACTGACTCACCCAGAGACCACTGGGAATTGCCTGCCCTGTGCAGGACTTACTGGGATCCTGGGCTCCCAGCAGGCTTGGAGCTCGGGCCAGGTTTCTGCACGACTCAGGGAACCAGTAAGCTGGGTTACAAGCCAACCTGGAGAGCTGCAGGGTCACCTCTGGCTGGCTTTCATGCTCCTCTGACAGATCTGTGGCCAGCTGGGGCTACTTGCTTGTCATTAGGCTACTGATCATGGTCTCTTGGGTATTAATAGCAGTGTGGCTAGAACTCACATTGCCCTGCTCCAAATGCTCTAACTCCAACACCTGAGCTAAAGGACAGGTTTCAGAGGAGCAGCCGTGTTAGTCTGTATCCGCAAAAAGAATAGGAGGACTTGTGGCACCTTAGAGACTAACACATTTATTTGAGCATAAGCTTTCGTGAGCTGTGGCTCACGAAAGCTTATGCTCAAATAAATGTGTTAGTCTCTAAGGTGCCACAAGTCCTCCTTTTCTTTTTGAGCTAAAGGAGAATCCCTACTAACCAGTAGCACTATAGGGCCTCTGACACAGACTTAAGCTGTTCTGATCCCATCCTGTAGAGGGCAGTAGTCATTGATAAAAATCCCCCATGTCCTTCCCCGTCAGTTGATGACACAACAGCACAGGTCATCCCAAAGCACTTTCCAGACTGCTTTTATCCCACCACTGAAATGCAGCCACCTCTGGGGCAGCACAGGGCAGCTGTTTTAATGAAGGCACTGCACAGCCCTTTTGCATAGGACATGAAGGAGAATCCTGTATCCCTCCTGCAAGGGGAGTTTATTGATCATCATCATAACATATTAAGAGCCATGTGCTGTACATTTATTAGCTGTATTATGGTAGCACCTAGGAGCCCCAGCCATGAACTAGGACCCCGATTGTGCCAGGTGCTGTACTTTATTTATTAGGTGTATTACGGTAGCACCTAGGGTCACCAGTCACAGACCAGGACTCCTGGAACTGAGTGGCTAGAGGCGATTTGCCAAGGGCTCAGCTCCAGTTCAGGCAGGTGATCATTTCAACCCAGAGGCAGTGGCTGGGTGTTGAGCACTCGAAACTCTGGCCAGACTCACCCAGCTCCCTCAGGACTCCTGGGTTCTATCCCAGGCTCTGCCACCGAACTTGGGTACGTCCCTTCCCCGCTCTATGCCTCAGTTTCCCTCCTCACCCTTTGCCTGTCTTGTCTGCTCAGTTGGTGAGCTCTCCAGGGCAGGGCCTGGCTCTCGCTCTGTGTCCATACAACGATGGGGCCCGGATCTTGGCTGAGGCCTCTAGGTGCTACTGTCCTACAAACGATTATGAATTAATCAATTATGCAAATTCTGGAAGGGCTATTAAAATCTTGGGCTTCAGGGCTGAAGCTGAAGCTGATCTCTGCCTGTTCGGGCTCAGGATGAGAGCTCCTGTAGGGGGCAATTTATCTCGTGTCTGCTTCTGGGGGGTTCTTATCCCTTCCTCTGGGATGCAGGACACTGTCAGAGCCGGGATACTGGGCTGGATGGGCCTCCGGGCTGATCCAGAGACACTGCAGTTAACACCCCTGCTCTGGCTAATTAGAGCCTGATCTGCATCCTGACCCAGCACAAGCTCCCCGATGCTAATTTGCAGGGGAAAGGATCTGTAGGATTTTCAGGGGAAAGGATTCTCTTCCCACCCCCTGAGCCATGCAGTCTCCTTGGTCCCCGGAGACCTACCTGCTGTGGGGAAAGCCACTTAGTTTCCCTGACACCTCGGTGTCTTTGCAGAATTGTTTGCAAAATATTATTTGGGTTGCTCCAGCCGGCTGTATGATAATAGACTTTCTAATGGGCCAATTTTTCCTACTCAGTTGATTTCTTGCAACCTCAGCCGTCTCTGGAATGGCCACATTTTTCATGCGTTTGCTCTAGCTGGTGCTTTCTTGCCTGGTGCTTGGTAATATTACATCAGCAGCCGGGCTGCCTTCCCCATGAAATGGATTAGGCAATAAAAATATAAATGGGGCAGAAAAATATTTCAGGGAAAGGGGATTTTAATGGGAGGCCTGGAATGAGACTTGGATTGGAGTTTGGTGCCCGCTCGCCCTCTCCCAGTCAATGAGCCATCTACCCTGTTCCAGGGGTGAACTGAGAATTGAAATATGCAAGTGTCCTTGTGGAATGGATGGATTGCGAAGATGGCAAAGGAGTGTGCAGCTGTGTTGCTGGATATCATCTAGTAGAAGGTACCTGCTGGATGTTCTAGGTGCATCCAGGTAGAACCCACCTGCTGTACTGTTGGGTGTTCTAGGTATGTCTAGGTAGACTCCCCTTGCCGTACTGCTCGATATTCCAGGTACATCCAGGTAGAACCTACCTGCCACGCTGCTGGGTGTTGTATGTCCATGTAAAACTCACCTATTGTCTTGCTGGATGTTCTAGGTACATTCACGTAGAACCCATCTGCCGAGTTGCTGGTTGTTCTAGGTATATCAAGCACATCCTAGAGCTCCATTGACTTCACTGGACCCCAGCAGCACATGGGGACGGAGTCAAGGACCCAGGTCCAAAAGCATTAGGCTGCACCCTCTTTGGAGAGTGCCTGCTGCTCTCACCTCTACAAAGCAAGGAATCCCTGGGCTGGATAGTCTGGTCGTCACCAAAGGACATGGGAACAGCCAGGCCTTGATATCCCAGGTTTGATCCCACACTCTCACAGTGAGGAAGAAGAAAGAGCATTACCACTGAACCTGCCAGATCCTGAGAGTCTTAACAAGCACCAGACCCTCTCCAGCCCATTTGCAGCCTGGCAGGAGGAGACCAGAAGCCAGACAAGTACGTGGTGGAGTCCAGTGACCATCTCAGAGGCAGAGCGAGCTGTCTAGCAGGGGGCACGGCAGCTGGGCTCTGACACCAGCCAAGGCTGGAAAACCAGAGGGGCACGAGGGCGCGATGTCAGCGCGTCTCGCCAGCCTGATGGAGAACTGGGGACAGAGGGAGCTGAGGAAAAAGCAAAGGTCCCCGACCTGGGCTGCTAGAGATGAAACTGAACAAAAACAAGTGTGAAACTGCTCAGTCTCCATTCACGGTGGGATCCAAGGAAAGAACCTCCGTGGGTCTGAGAGTGGAGGCTGCATCATCTCCAGCCCCATCATTCCGACAAGGAAGGGCCCTTGTTTTTCCTGCAGACACGTGGGGCTGGATCCTTGGGTGTGCCAGGGTTGGTTTGCGGGGGCGTGGAGGTCAGAGGTCACATTATGGCCCACACTGGTCCTAGGACCAGCCAGGGAGTGAGTTGGGCCCTGGCTCAGATAATGGTAGCCCTGTATGCCCGTCATGTTCCCAGATGGGCCCTTCCGCATTGCCGGGGAATCCCCCTGTGACAGGGGCATCCCGCAGCTGTTTGAGGGGCTCAAAGAGAGGCACTGCTAACGGAGAGGCTGATCTGATCATGTCGGGGAAGGATGTGGCCAGGACTCTGTGCACGGGGCGCAGGCAGCAACGGGAAGCACCGAGCGAGGGAACTAGGCCAGGCACAGACCGGGAGGATTTTCATTAATTGATTTAGGTCGTTAATTGCTCCAGGCAGGCGCAGTCAATGGAGCTGTTAAAGCAGGTGAAATTGGTTTGTTTGCTCCGCAAGCAGCATGTGTGTGTGTGTGTGTGTGTGGGGCAGGGGGGGGGTTGGTGGTGGTGTGTGGAGTGTGTAGGTGTGTGGGGGGGCAGGGAGCGGGAGAGGATGTGTGTGTGAAGGAGAATAAGTGTGTGCAGGTGTGTATATGTGCAGCTGTGGGTGTGTATGTGTTTGGGTGTGTGTGCACACAGGTGTGTATATGTGTGTGCATTCTGGTATGTGTACGTGTGTGTATATCTGTGTGCAGGGTGAGTGTGTGTGTGTATACAGGGGTGTGTGTATATGTGTTTGTGTGCAGGTGTGTGTGTATGTGCAGGCAGGTGTGTGCATACAAGTGTGCGTGTATATCTGTGTGCGTGCGTGTGCAGGTGTGTATCTGTGTGCAGGGTGTGTGTGTATACAGGGTGTGTGTGTATATGTGTTTGTGTGTTTGCAGGTGTGTATGCACATGCAGTGTGTGCATACAAGTGTGCGTGTATATCCGTGTGCGTGCATGTGCAGGTGTGTATCTGTGTGCTGTGTGTGTATACAGGGGTGTGTGTATATCTGTGGGTGTACATGTGCAGGTGTGTGCCGGCGTATATCTGTGTGTGTGTGTGTGTGTGTACAGGGGTGTGTGTATATCTGTGTGCATGCGTGTACAGGTGTGTATCTGTGTGCTGTGTGTGTGTGTGTACGGGGGGGTGTATATCTGTGTGCGTGCGTGTACAGGTGTGTATCTGTGTGCAGGGGGTGTGTGTGTATACAGGGGGGGTGTATATGTGTTTGTGTGTTTGCAGGTGTGTATGCGCATGCAGTGTGTGCATACAAGTGTGCGTGTATATCTGTGTGCGTGCGTGTACAGGTGTGTATCTGTGTGCAGGGGGTGTGTGTGTATACAGGGGGGGTGTATATGTGTTTGTGTGTTTGCAGGTGTGTATGCGCATGCAGTGTGTGCATACAAGTGTGCGTGTATATCTGTGTGCGTGCGTGTACAGGTGTGTATCTGTGTGCAGGGGGTGTGTGTGTATACAGGGGGGGTGTATATGTGTTTGTGTGTTTGCAGGTGTGTATGCGCATGCAGTGTGTGCATACAAGTGTGCGTGTATATCTGTGTGCGTGCGTGTACAGGTGCGTATCTGTGTGCTGTGTGTGTACAGGGGGGGTGTATATCTGTGGGTGTACATGTGCAGGTGTGTGCCGGCGTATATCTGTGTGCAGGGTGTGGGTGCGTGCATGAAGGGCTGTGTGTGTATGCGGGTGTGCGTGCTGGTGTGTGTGTATTTACATGCAGGTGTGTGCATACAGGTGTGTGTATGTGTTTGGGGGCCTGCAGGTGTGTGGACGTATAGCTGCGTGCGGGGGGGGGTGTGCAGGGCTGCGTGTGTGCATGCGGGTGTGTGCATACGAGCGTGGGTGTGGATAGCTGCGTGAAGGGGTGTGGATATGCAGGTGTGTGCAGGGCTGCAGGTATGTATGTGCATTCACAGCAAGCACGGGGAGATGAGGAACGCGGGGGCCTGCAGCTCTCACCCTCTCTGATCACTATCTGTTCCCTACAGCAGCCGGACCTGGCCACATACTGAGTGCCATGGTTAGCCCTGGCGAGAGGCGCTGGACCGAGAGCCCGGCAGCCCCGTGCAATCTGTGCCCTACGCCTGGGCAGCCTTCCCTGCCACGCTGGCCCTGCCACGGACCCTGCTCCCCAGCAGACCCCCCGACTGGAGGCCCATCTCTGTGGCCCAGTCAGTCCCTGGACCCTCTCCATGGGCTGCCACGGTGGGGGATGGTTAGTGCCAGCCGTGGGGGTGGTTTTGTACCACGGATGCTGGGAATCAGACTAAGACAAAGCCTGGTTCCGACAGCTGCAGGATGCCAATAGGTTTCAGCTCCCACCAGCCAGAGCTAAATTCATGCTGGTGACCTAGAGGCGAAAGGTGCAGGGGCCTGACGGGTGGATCTCTGTGCCTCCCTTCACGCTCCTCTGGCATTGAAATGCCAGGCTGCCATTGCTGCTAGCCCATTACGGAGTGGCTGGGCCATTACGGATCTCACTCCTGGCTCACAGGACTGGGATAGGGGCCCAGGTCCTCTCTAGCATCCAACAAAGCCCGGAAGGGTGGCATAGCATATCGGACTTGGGTACGGTCCCGAGAGCAGCAACATGTCTGTGGAGCTCGGTCTGTCTGTTTCTATATAGTTAGTAAACACAGAGAGTTGGAACCCAACCCGAGCCATGTGGTTATCTCATATTCTTCCCGGCGCGTCCCGAAAGCAGAGCCACAACAGATGGCCCAGCGATTAAGGCACTGGGCTGGGAGCCTTGGCTTCACTTCCTAGCTCTGCCATTGACTCCATGTGTGACCCAGCATGAGTCACAATGTCTTTCCGTGCCTCAGTGTCCCCCCAAGGAAGGATAATGATCCTTCCTTTGTCTCTTGAGTCTACGAGCAGCAGCTGTCTCATTATGTTAGCCTTGCTCAAAAGGGCCCCGATCTGTACTATACTGATGACGGCGGTTTGGTGGCCTGGGTGAAATGAGTTTGTTAGGTCTCTGCTCCTAATAAATAGGTTTGTGTGTTACGAAGGTTACCTCTGGAACTCCTCATTCTCCTTAGCAGCAGTCCTGAGCAGTCAGGTCAGGGGTGAAGCCCACTGGCAAGGCAGCTGCAAGCCTGGGTGCCTCTCGCCAGTGCTGAAATAAATCAAGAAATGGCAGATTTTATCACAGGTTCGTTGCATCCTGGCAGGAATCCCCACTGGCTGCTTTCAGGAGGGCTGTTGTATCTGGATCCCAGTCCAGAAGCAGGGAGCATGGCCTGTAAATCCAGCACACTGTCAGTGAACAATAATTCAGGCCTCAGTTGCTCTGTTCCAGGGGAAATGAATAGCTTGGAATTCTCTGCAGTAGATTTGGCCGGCTCTGAAGCTGCTACAGAGCACGCTCAGGCATAAACTTTCCAATTAATATTTGGCATAACCCTGCCTTCTCCCTGCAGTTAATACAGTGTGGCCAACTCTCGTGATAGTTGGTGTTTCCCTTCAATCCCCAGCTCCTGGAGTCCTGTGATTACACAAGACTCTCAGCTGGCATTTAAAAAAAAGTCACTTTCTAAACCCTTGTGGCTGCAGAGAAAAGCTTGAAAATGTGCCCCTAAAGGATCAGAAGCCAGAAAGCAAAGAAAAAGAGCCCCAAATAGAGTGTTGTTTTTAACCTTGTGATTCTTAAGCCAGTCGCAGGACTTTCTGTGGCCAGATGTGTAAATTTTGAAATTTGAGGTTGGTGATATTATAGAATCCAAGTGAGTTCAGGGCTCCAGCATGCTGGGTGCTGCATGACACACAGCGAGAGACAGGCCCTGCCCCCAAGTGCTCCCAGGCTAGACAAAGGGTGGGAGGGGAAACTGAGGCATGGAGACGGGAAGTGACTTGCCCAGTGTCAGAGGCGGAGCTGGCAAAGGAATGCGGGGGCCCCAGTCTAGAGCCCAGGCAGGGTGGCTGGGTTGCCCCTGTGTGCCCTGAACATGGATATTCCTGCGTGAGAATTTACAGTGCTCTGAGGTATTGGAGTTACTCCCCAACTAGCCACTAGGGGGTTCTTGCACCTGTCCCTGGTGCCCGCCGCTGCAGGGTTGATGAGCCACGGCGCCAATCCTTCCTGCTGCCCTTTCCCCATGGTTACCTTTATCCATGGTGTGGTCTCTGCAACATCACAGTGAATCGTCACGGAAGCCATTCTGATGTCACGGACGCAGGCCTGTGAGGTCATCGCTGAATGGGGCAGGCTACGAAACAGGTGTGCCCCCATCATACTCTCCCGCACCTTGAGGGGACCCCATTTCGGACTCCGCCTCTGTCCTGGGCCTCACGTCCGAGGCCGCCACTGAGTGCAGCACCTGCCAGCTGCGCGGGGTGAGAGCTGGGCGCCCGTTTGCCGACGGAAAACACCCAGTTGACGAAATCGCAACATTTCTTTGGAACGTGTCAATTTCATGAAATATTTTGGTGGGAAAGCAGGAGCACCTTTCATTTTGACGTTCTCGTTTCTAGTCTATTACAGTCAAAATGTAAGGCTCTTAGATGTATAGATCCCAAGGTGTGGTCATCTAGTCTGACCTCCTGTAGGATGCAGGCCCGAGGACATCCCTGAATGAATTCCTGTCTGAACCAGAGCAGATCTTTTAGGAAAACATCCCACATGATTTAAAAATTCCGCATGGTGGAGAATCCACCTGAGCCCTTGGGAAGTTAGTTCATTCCCCTCACTGTTGAAAATGTGTGCCTTATTTCCAGTCTGAATTTGTCCAGCTTTGATACTCAACAATATTTTGTTTCACGAAAAAACTCAGAGATTTTTGATTTCAGGATGAAGTCCATTTTTGGAATTTCCCGCAGGATGGAAATTCTGGTTTTTGGCCAGCTTGTTAGGGTCTGGGTGTAGGCACTCTGGCCTCTAGTGGTCACGGCTGATCATATCCACAAGTCAAGGGCGGCCAGGAGGTGGTAATCAGTGAGCTGGGATCAGAACAAGCGTTACTGGCAGCCAGGATCAATAGGCCAGAATCAGGCTGGGATCTGAGATCAGAAAGCGAGGTGAGGTGTGAAGTCACAGCCAGCCAGAAAGCTGTGTGGTTCCTGGGGCACTCTTTGGGTTAAATAGTTAGCACGGGCCAATCAGAAGGCTGCAGGGTGCTGTCACTCTGGACCCTTTGGGCAGCTCTTCCTGTGGTGCCTAGTCCCCACAGTGCTCCTTGGATGGAGCTCTGCATGGCCTCCTGGTGGCGATGTCGGCTATCCCCAGGCTCTGTGACCCGGGTTCTAGTCCCACAGAGCCTTACGTGGCTCTAGCTGGAGTTGTTTACAAAGGGGCAACTTCAGAACTTGAGAACTCAGCAAACTCGTCTCATGCAACAGCCCTCAGGTGATGATCAATTTCCGAGCCTTAACTTGGATTGGAATCTTTGAAGCTAGGGCCTCTTTTTCTCTGCCCTACCACCCCCAGCTGGCTCTCCGCACTGGGGCAGGGAGGACAGGACACGAGCGTGTGTGTGTGTTTGTCTGTATGTGTGTGTGTGAAAGATGCTTCGCAATTGGCAGAGATGGGGGAGGAGACGTGGTGGAAACATCCGACGGTTTAATGGGGATTTGGACGCGGGCTCTTCGTTGGCAGGCGCTGCCTGGTAGTGTCTAGACAGAGCAATATGTCACTGTCTTTCCCTTCACTCTGAGCAGTCATTTTCCTCTGTCCCCTCAGGCAGATATTGGGCAAGGGGTGGCAGGGGCCGCCGAGGGCGGGGATGGGGCGGGGGGAGGGGGAATTGCTGGCCCTCACTGCAAACTCTGCAGTGCCAGGTTCTGAGCTAGCCCTGGCCGGTGGGTGAAATTCACCAGTGCTGCCTGGGCCTCCTGTTAGCTCTCTGCTCCGGGGTGAATTTCATGCAGAGGCATCCCTGGGCAGTTGCATCATTGTGACCACGAGGGCAGATGCGGGACCCAGGAGGAGAGATTCTCCACAGGATGTCAGACTGGAATCTATGATCAGAACGGTGCCCGCCTGGTGCTGAAATCTACGAGATTCCCCCTCCCCCGCCGCACCCACCGGTGTGTCCCAGCCCTGCCCTGTCTAGGAGCAAGAGGGGAGATCTGCCCCTTTGCTGGGGCTGCCGATGACAGGGCTCGGTTGTGCCAAAGTTGGACTCTGGGTGCCTGGGTGGACACGTAACCAGCCCTCAGGAAGGGCGGGAGATGGAGGTCTCTGAACTGGCTGTTAGAGATGCAAGCCGGGCGGGCAGCAGATTTGAACATGCCTCCACATGAGCAAGTGATCCCTGCTCCCTGGGCTACCGTTTATCACGGTGCCGCCAACCCACCCCGCTGCTTAGAAATAGTGTGAGCTACATGGGCTGCAGTCGGCCAAAGCAAGACAGGGCTGGTAGCCAGGGCTGGCCTGCTGCTGAGGCAGACACAAGGGGCATGTGCTGGAAACGCTGTCCCCAGGGGTGTGGGCCGTGGGGCTTTAATGTATGCAGATTATTAAGGGTAATATTACAGTAACGCCTGGAGGTCACAGCTGAGATCGGGTCCCCATTGGTACCAGGTGCTGCACAGACCCAGAGTAACCGAGATCATGGCCCTGTCGTGCCAGGCGCTGCCCAGATGTAGAGTAACTGAGATCATGGCCCTGTTGTGCCAGGTGCTGCCCAGATGCAGAGTCAGAGACAGTCCCTGTCCTGAAAGCTCACAGTCTGAATAGAGACAGTGTTGCCAACTCTTACAATTTTATTGAGAGATTCATTATATTGGGTGTGTTTCTTAAAGCCCCAGCTCTGGGAGTCACGTGATTTCCTGAGACTCTCAGCTTTACTTAAAAGAAGTGGGATGTTTCTAGCCCTTGTGACTGGGAGGGAAAGCTTGGCATGTCCTGCAACCTCCAAAACCAGGCAGAACCAATCAGAACCTGATGTTTATTGTGGTTCTTAGAAGAGTCTCTTGATTTTGAAGCTGATCTTGTGATCGTGGGGCTGGCAACAAAGGGGGGATTGTGCCCCCCTTTCACAGATGGAGCAGCTATGTCCGGTATTGGTCTGCTCCCCATCACCACAGTAACTGAGCACCTCACAAGCGTTAATGTATTTAAGCTCACAACCCGCAGTGGGGCACAGCCGTTATCACCATTGCAAAGGTGGGGAAACTGAGGCACGGAGCGGCCAAGTGACTCGAACAAAGTCACACAGGGAATTTGTGGCAGAGCAGGGCCTTGACCCCAGGTCTCCTAAGCCCTTAGCACATGCCCAGACTGCTCACACGGAGGCCAGAGCAAATCCCCAGCTGCTCACTGCCTTTACCAGAAGGAGTGTTATTTCAGAAAATTTTTTTTTGCAAAGTTGTGCCAGCTTATAGATCAGTATATGTGATTATATTCTACCCCGCAAATTAAGGAGGGAGCAAAATGTGGAGCACACAGAAAAGTCAGGGGGCAGGGGCAACTTAGCAAGTGGTGCCCCTGTTTGCCAGTTCTGAGTGTTTGCTCTCAGGTCTCAGGGGATGCTGGGCCCAGACCACAAGGCCTGGGAGTGAAGGCGCCCGGGTAAACGCCCACACCGGGCTGTGTGTCTGCAGGTGTGCCAGGTCTGCCCCCCAGACACCCTTGCCATGGGGGCTGCGGGAATCAGTGCTACCTTGGGGCCCTTGGGGCACACTGACCAATGGGTGCGGGGCTTGGGGAGGAAACTGGGGACCCAGGGCAGAGCTGCCTCTGGTTTCGGGGCAGTTTGGGCCCCTCTCTGCTCATGAGGCACGATGCAGGTTGTAACTCCCAGTGGTCACCTACTGGGGGTCAGTGAGTTGCTAGGGCTGGCTTGTCTCTCATTTACCCCTCACTGGGTAACCTGCCTGCTGCAAGCGAGAGGCAGGACTGCACTGTGGTTTGGCTGCTAGCCATGGACTATCGCTGCTCTGCCACAGACTTCCTGTGTGACCCTTGGCCTGCCACGTGGCCTCTCTGTGCCTCAGTTGCCCTTCTGGCTGGACTACATCTACCACAGTGCATCATGGTCTCCCTTCCAGTGCATCATGGGAGTTGTAGTTCTGGGGGCCTCATGCCCCCATTTGCCTCAATGGACCAGACTCTCTGACTGAACTACATCTCCCATGATGCACCTCAGTCTCCCTTGAACAAATGCAATTGTGATGCAGCAGGGAGTGGGGCGGATTTGACCTGGGGATGTTGCAGGGGAGTTTCACTGGGGATGGGAGACTTCCCTTGAGGGAAGATACCTGAGCCTGTAACCTGAGCCAGGAGGGGGGTTGCGGTGAGGTGACACCTTCTGCCCCGGAAACTGGACAAAGGCTGGAGGAGGAGCCGTGGGGAGGTTGGGTGAGACGGCTGGAGGGGTTTCCAGTTTTGGGAGTTGGCTAGGGTCTAATCTCCCTGTCCCCAAGAAGGGCCTGACTAAAGGATCCTGTTTATGCCTGCAAGCTCTGGTTTGAACTGTGTTCCTGTCATCTCTAATGAACCTTCTGTTCTACTGGTTGGCTGAGAATCACGGTGAATCGCAGGAAGTGAGGGGGAGTCAGGATTTATTAGAGATGTCTGGTTGCTTGGCCAGTCCACCAGGTCACCCCCCATTAACACCTGAGTGGGCAAATGGTGGTGCACCCCCACGTCCTTAGGGCCCTCCTTGGCCTCCCATTTCAAATGTACCCTCACCATGGGCACCTTGAATGTGGTCCTGCCCACCCCCATCAGGGTCACAGGGTCACAGGGTTGGGCACCACCCGATCTGGGGCCACCACCTCGGGCAGGGCCAGCGTCACCTCAGCGTTCATGTCCCAGTATCCATTGACCTTCCTCCCATCCACCTCCAGGGGAACAAGGCACTCGCTCCGCAGGACAGCCCCGCGCCCACCCTGTAAACTGAGAACCTTGAGTCCGGAGCATCCAGCCCTCCAGAGACATTGGTCTGGGGCACTCCCCGATCCTGAGCAGTTGGAAAGCTGTCAACCCCCCTGTCCTGGGAAGCCTGCCCCTCCTCCGGCTGGGTCCCTACCCAGTTAACCTGTGTGGATTTGGTCTGCTCAGTCTGTCCTTGAGCTTGGGGCACTGGGTCCATATGTGGCCTCTCTGGCCACAGTGATAGCAGCTCATGTTCCGTTGGTCACCTCGAGCCGGTCGGTTGGTCCTGATGCCAGATGTTCCCCTTGGGAGGGGGTTCTCCATATTCCCCCTTTGGGAGGTCCCAAGATGACTCTCTCTCTGCATCAGGGCGGGCCTGTTCCTTTGGGACTCCTCCCTGCAACACCCTGACCGGCTGTTCACAAACTCATCAGACAGCCGCCCTGTGTGTCGCTGGTTCTCTGGCTTTTTGTCCTCCAACCAGAGCCTCAGGTCAGATGGGCACTGCTCACACAGTTGCTCCAGTACCACCCGTTTAACCAGGTCCTCCTTCGTCTGGGCCCCATCTGCCCACTTGAGGGCATATTCCTCCATGCGGGTGCCCAGTTGCAGATATGTGACCTCCGGGGTTTTATACTGACTCTGGAATCTTTCCCGGTACATCTCGGGAGTCAGCCCAAACTCATGTAGCAGGGCATTTTTGAATAGTTTGTAGTCCCTTTTCTCCACCCCTTCCATTCGGCTGTACATTGCCATGGCTTTGGGGTCCAGTAAGGGGGTGAGAAACTGGAGCCTGTTTGCATGGGCAACCTGGCGCAGCTCGCAGGCCGTCTCAAAGGCAATCAGGAATTCATCTATGTCCTTCCCTTCCGTACGCCGGGCCAGGATGCACTTATCAAAGTTCCATGCCATCCTGGGTCCCCCCTCACTCACCACAGCTGGGGCCTTGCTGCTCCTCAGCCTGGCCAACTCCTGCTCATGCTTCCGCTGCTTTTCCCGCTCCTCCAGCTCATGCTGATGCTGCCTTTCACGGTCCTCTCACTCTTTTTCATGATCCTCTCGCTCCTTCTCTCAATCTTCCAGCTCTCTCAGTCTTATCTCCCTCTCCTATTCCAGCCGCCTCAGCTCCAGGGATGGGGAGCTCCGCCAGGAGGATCCCCTGCTGGCTGCAGGGGTCAGGGTGCTCTCGGTATTTGCTGGGCTCCTTCCAGCCCCTCCCCTAAGCATAGGTAGGAGGGGTCTCGGGCAATGTTCCCTCTAATTTTTGACAGGCCGTGTGCACAAAAAATTTCTTCTGTGCAAATTTTTGACAGGCCGTGTGCGCAAAAAATTTCTTCTGTGCAAATTTTTGTGTGTGCAGTGTTTCGCCGTGAGCGCGGGGTTTAGGATCTGTGTGTGTGCACACATGCACACAGCTTAGAGGGAACGGTGGTCTCGGGATGCCCTTAGTAGCAGTCTGACCCCTCCCAGCTGGGTCAGGCACCTGGGCCTGCCTTGCATCTGCCAGGCTGCTTCCCTCAGAGACAGGGATCGGTTCCTCCAAGCGATCCTCCTCCTCCAGCTGGGCAATCAGCTGTTCTTTGGTGAGCCTCCCAATGCACAGCCCCCTCTGCCTGCACAGCTTGACCAGGTTGCTCTTAAGGTGCTTATTATACATCCTTCTAAGGGCCACTCCCGGGCCTGTGTGCTCGCAGCTCCCCACAGTTTCCAGGAGGAACTCCTCCTGTGCCAGCTCTTCTCCAGGTCACAACCTCTCTCCCAGAGTCAAGCCGCAGCCTCCGCCACTGAGACTGCTCGCCGCAGTCCCCAGGGGGACCCTGCTATTGCAGCAGTCGTTCTCGCTGGTCACACACTCCCAGGGTTAAGCGTAGCTCCTCTGCCCACCGAAACCTCTTCTCTCTGAATCTTCAGCATGCCTGGTCCTTGTCAATTCCCCTTTGTTTATTGTTTCCCAGTCACTTACTGCAGAAAGTGCTGTCCACGGGGTGTAGTAGATCCCACTGCTTCCACCAGTTGTCATGGCATGAGCGGGAGTCAGGGCCCTGCACCCCCACTTCCTGTGATTCACCGTGACTCTCAGCCAGCCAGTAGAACGGAAGGTTTATTAGAGACGACAGGAACACAGTTCAAACCAGAGCTTGTAACCATAAACAGGATCCCTTAGTCAGGCCCTTCTGGGGGGCAGGGAGATTAGACCCCAGCCTTGGGGCACCCTCCTCTTCCCCAGGCAACTCCCAAAACTGGAAACCCCTCCAGCCATCTCACCCAGCCTCCCCCCAGCTCCTCCTCCAGCCTTTGTCCAGTTTCCGGGGCAGAAGGTGTCATCTTGCCCCAACCCCACTCCTGGCTCAGGTTGCAGCCTCAGGTATCTTCCCTCTAGGGAAGTCTCCCATTCCCAGTGAAACTCCCCTGCCACATGCCCAGGTCAAATCCACCCCACTCCCTGCTGTGTCACAGGATTGCATCATGGGAGATTTCAGAGTAACAGCCCTGTTAGTCTGTATTCGCAAAAAGAAAAGGAGGACTTGTGGCACCTTAGCGACTAACCAATTTATTTGAGCATGAGCTTTCGTGAGCTACAGCTCACTTCATCGGTATATTGATGTCATCAATATAGCGCAAGTAGAGTAGGGGCTTTAGGGGACGAGAGCTGAGGAAGCGTTGTTCTAAATCAGCCATAAAAATGTTGGCATACTGTGGGGCCATGCGGGTACCTATTCATCATGAATAGGTCGGAATATGAACAAGAGGCTGCTCGGCAGCTCTCCAACACAAGTTTCTACAAGCCATTACCCTATGATCCCACTGAGAGTTACCAAAAGCAACTACAGCATTTGCTCAAGAAACTTCCTGAAAAAGCACAAGATCAAATCCGCACAGACACACCCCTGGAACCCCAACCTGGGATATTCTATCTACTACCCAAGATCCATAAACCTGGAAATCCTGGGCGCCCCATCATCTCAGGCATTGGCACCCTGACAGCAGGATTGTCTGGCTATGTAGACTCCCTCCTCAGGCCCTACGCTACCAGCACTCCCAGCTACCTTCGAGACACCACTGACTTCCTGAGGAAACTACAATCCATCGGTGATCTTCCTGATAACACCATCCTGGCCACTATGGATGTAGAAGCCCTCTACACCAACATTCCACACAAAGATGGACTACAAGCCGTCAAGAACACTATCCCCGATAATGTCACGGCTAACCTGGTGGCTGAACTTTGTGACTTTGTCCTTACCCATAACTATTTTACATTTGGGGACAATGTATACCTTCAGATCAGCGGCACTGCTATGGGTACCCGCATGGCCCCACAGTATGCCAACATTTTTATGGCTGATTTAGAACAACGCTTCCTCAGCTCTCGTCCCCTAAAGCCCCTACTCTACTTGCGCTATATTGATGACATCTTCATCATCTGGACCCATGGAAAAGAAGCCCTTGAGGAATTCCACCATGATTCCAACAATTTCCATCCCACCACCAACCTCAGCCTGGTCCAGTCCACACAAGAGATCCACTTCCTGGACACTACAGTGCTAATAAACAATGGTCACATAAACACCACCCTATACCGGAAACCTACTGACCGCTATTCCTACCTGCATGCCTCCAGCTTTCACCCTGATCACACCACACGATCCATCGTCTACAGCCAAGCTCTGCGATACAACCGCATTTGCTCCAACCCCTCAGACAGAGACAAACACCTACAAGATCTCTGTCAAGCTTTCTTACAACTACAATACCCACCTGCAGAAGTGAAGAAACAGATTGATAGAGCCAGAAGAGTTCCCAGAAGTTACCTACGACAGGACAGGCCTAACAAAGAAAATAACAGAACGCCACTAGCCGTCACCTTCAGCCCCCAACTAAAACCCCTCCAACGCATTATTAAGGATCTACAACCTATCCTAAAGGATGACCCAACACTCTCACAAATCTTGGGAGACAGGCCAGTCCTTGCCTACAGACAGCCCCGCAACCTGAACCAAATACTCACCAACAACCACATACCACACAACAGAACCACTAACCCAGGAACTTATCCTTGCAACAAAGCCCGTTGCCAATTGTGCCCACACATCTATTCAGGGGACACCATCACAGGGCCTAATAACATCAGCCACACTATCAGAGGCTCATTCACCTGCACATCCACCAATGTGATATATGCCACCATGTGCCAGCAATGCCCCTCTGCCATGTACATTGGTCAAACTGGACAGTCTCTACGTAAAAGAATAAATGGACACAAATCAGATGTCAAGAATTATAACATTCATAAACCAGTCGGAGAACACTTCAATCTCTCTGGTCACACAATCACAGACATGAAGGTCGCTATCTTAAAACAAAAAAACTTCAAATCCAGACTCCAGGGAGAAACTGCTGAATTGGAATTCATTTGCAAATTGGATACTATTAAGTTAGGCTTAAATAGAGACTGGGAGTGGCTAAGTCATTATGCAAGGTAGCCTGTTTCCTCTTGTTTTTTCCTACCCCCGCCCCCCCAGATGTTCTGGTTTAACTTGGATTTAAACTTGGAGAGTGGTCAGTTTGGATGAGCTATTACCAGCAGGAGAGTGAGTTTGTGTGTGTATGGGGGTGGGGGGGATGTGAGAGAACCTGGATTTGTGCAGGAAATAGCCCAACTTGATTGTCATGCACATTGTGTAAAGAGTTGTCACTTTGGATGGGCTATCACCAGCAGGAGAGTGAATTTGTGTGGGGGGGTGGAGGGTGAGAAAACCTGGATTTGTGCTGGAAATGGCCCAACCTGATGATCACTTTAGATAAGCTATTACCAGCAGGACAGTGGGGCGGGAGGAGGTATTGTTTCATGATCTCTGTGTGTATATAATGTCTGCTGCAGTTTCCATGGTATGCATCCGATGAAGTGAGCTGTAGCTCACGAAAGCTCATGCTCTAATAAATTGGTTAGTCGCTAAGGTGCCACAAGTCCTCCTTTTCTTATCATGGGAGATGTAGTTCTGGCCTGGAGAGGAGCATGGGGCCCTGCATGACCGTTCCCAGGAGGCACCACTGAAGCTTAGGAAGACGCAGATTCATGTCGAGGTGGATGGAAATTCCAGCTCTAACGACTCTTCCCACTGAGGGCAGTGAGGCTGCTGCCATGGCTAGTGACACACAGGCTCGTAGATCACAAGGCCAGGAGAGGCTGCTGGGGCTTCTAGCCTGACCTGTCCAACAAGTGCTTGTGTCTACTTGGCCTTGGGCTTGAGTCTGTTGCTCACAGCATTGGAGACAAGGGGCCGGGTCTGAGCCGACTTGTGTGGTGTAAAGCTGGAGCAATTTGGATCCAGGTCCATGGGATTGTTACTGCTGGGCCTGAGATCCGGATCTGGCCCCAGATGCAAACGGCTGCTTTAATCTCCCAGGGATGTTCAGCTCTCTGTTCCACGCTGTTAAGGAGAAATGCACGGTGCTTGCACTTAATAATCAACACTTTGCAAATCGGTAACGACTCCCAGCCAAGGATTGCACCGCGCTCCACAAACATTAATTAATTTAAACTCCTGTGGGGGAAGGAAGGCTCCTTATCACCATTTTGCAGTTGGGGAAACTGAGGCAGTTGGAGCGGGACTGGGAATAGAACCCAGGAGTCCGTGCATTCCCGCTCCCTGCTGCAAGCCACAAGACTCTCTTCTGGCATTGGAATTATTTCAAGTTTCTCTCCAAATAGGATGGCTGAGCGTGGAGCCAATGTCTCCAGGAGAGCTGCAGCCACAGGTGCTGGAGATGGTGGGGGAGGGGGTAGGTTCATTGCCTGCCCCCGCCCTTTTAAAACCTGGCTGGCAGGGAGTGTGCCCTGAGCTGGCCCAGTTGGCCGGCACCTGGGTCCTGCTCTGCTCTTAGCCACATGCTGGTGGGCAGGCCCTCATCTGTTGGCTACCAAAACTGCAGTGGAGGGTCCTCTTGGTGCCAGGGACCCAGTGGGTCTGGGAAGTGGGACGGACCTGTCACCCAAGGGCTTTGGGCTGGTCATCAGGGAGAGTAAGGTGAGGGGGACAGGGGCTCTGGGAGGAGTGGGGAGCAGGGTCTCCAGGATGGGGTGCTGGTGGGGGCGGTAGGGACTCTGGGAAAGTCAGGGTGATGGGGGATTGGGTCCCCAGAAGGGTGGGGCTCGTGGGAAGGGTAGAGGCTCTGGGAGGGAGCGTTGTGGGCGGCAGGGGCTCTGGGAGGGTGAGGCTGGTTGGGGAGCAGGGGTTCTGGGGGCAGCAGGGGGAAGGGGGAGCTGGTGGGAGGGGGCAAGAGCTCTGGAGGGTGCTGGCGTCAGGGGCTGGGGGCTGTGGGAGACTCAGGCTGATGAGGGGTGGATCCCCAGAAGGGAGGAGCTGGTGGAGAGGGAGGGGGTCCGGGAGGGTTGGGCTGTTGCAGGGGTGGGGGCTCTGGGAGAGTGGGCTTGGTGGGAGGGGCAGAGGCTTGGGGAGGGTGTGCTGGTGGTAAGGGGGCAGAGGCTCTGGAGGGTGCTGGTAGGAGGGGCGAGGGCTCTGGGAGAGTCAGGCTGATGGGGGGGTGGGTCCCCAGAAGGGTGGGGCTGATGGGGAGGGAGGGGACTCGGGAGGGTTGGGCCGTTCTGCATGGGACTGGGCCCTCCACTCTTGCAGTTCTTCCAGTGCCTGTGGTTGGAGGTTGCACTGTGGGGGGCTGGGTTTTGGTTATTTTTTCCCCATGGAGGCCGAAGTGATTAATGGCTGGGCGGGAGAAAAACACCTTCCCGGGTTGAACAGCTGCCATGTTCATCACCCGCCCCACCCTGCACCCCTGCCCCGGCCCTAGGAACCATGAGCTCCCTGGTGCTGGGCTCTGTCTCCCCCTCCTTGGCGGGCACTGTGATGCTGGTGCCCCGCCAGGCTGAATGCCCATTTAGCCATGGCTTGATCTCTCCCGTGGACGGGAGCGGACTCATTCTCAGCTCCTTGATCCCTGGATGGCGGCGGGTGGGGGTTGTGGTGGTTTAAAGTGGCTCTGAGACCCCTTTGTGCTGCCTGTTTTCTGGGGCTTGTTTGGTTTCCAGGGCAAGTTAGAGCAGCCTCAGGGTTGCTCTACCTTGCACCTTGCTCCCCATCACTGCTATGGGAGCTGGGAGAGAGCAGAGGATAGCTAAAATGCTCTGTGCTTTGACTCCCCTCGCTCCGATTTACCCCATAAGTGGGGGCTGGAAGCAGGGCGGGTGCCAACCCCACACCAGCTGGGGAGGCCCCTGTCCAGGAGAGATACTTGGCGGGGGGAGGGAGCTGTGTGTGTGTACATGCAAATCAGAGTCTGTGGAGTTGTGTATAGGTAATGGTGTGCATATGTACAGGTGCATGTGTACATACACGGGTATGCATGGGCATTGCCTGTGTATATGTCAGCACGTGTGTTTGCACGTGTTCACGAGTGTGTGTGGGTGCGCTTAGGCATTTGCAGGTGTTCATGTGTGTCCGCACGTGTCTGGATATGGATTTGTATGTGTGCAGAGGTGCATGTCTGCGTGTACCTTTGTGTGTGTTCCCAGATGCCTGCATGTGTACACATGCCTTTGCGTGTGTGTGTACGCGTGTGCATTTCCCGCGTGCCTAACCTGGGTGCATGTGTACTCACGTGTGCGTGCTTGCGAAAGCCCAGGTAGGCTGTTTGCCATGTGGCCTGTGCCTGATTGAACATCGGGGTGGATAAAACACCCCCCCTTCCCGCCCCGCGCAGCTGAGCATTTCGCAGTAATGGAATTTATCAACCTGGCGAGATGCGACTGGCCTTAAAAATGTTTCGATGAACCTGGCGCCGCCCTGGAGATTGATGGTCCCTGGGCACACGGGTGACGATGCCGTGGGAAGAGCGTTTGCACGTCTGCTGGTTTTTTTTCAAGAAATTTCATTATGGAAACCGTTTGGGATCCATCAGATATTTCTCCTCTCTGAATGAGAATAACATTGGGGGAGGGGGAGAGATCCTGGAGCTGCTGCATTTTTCATTCCAGAGTCTGTTTATTATTTGCAGGTAAGAATCCTCTTGGCACATCTTTTCTCCACGGGTGTCCAAGGGCCGAGACTCAATGGTTGCAGCCTCAGGAGGGAGTTAGCCATTCTAGGATGGGGAAACCGAGGCAGCGAGAGATTAGGGGAATGTCTTGTCCATGATCACATGAAGAATCATTGGCAGAGCTGGGAGTGGAACCCAGGAGTCCTGGTGCCCAGCTGTAGCCACTAGACCACACTCCCTCCTAGAACTGGGGATGGAACCCAGGAGTCCTGGCGCTCGGGCCTTTTCTCTAAACACATCTTCCCTTAGATGAGCTGAGACAGGTGCGTCCCAATATCTTGCTTCGGGGGGCGCTCTGCCTGTGAGCTGGGTCCGGACGGAATCATCCCTCCACCCCTGCCCCAGACTCAAGCAGTCTTCCCTGGCTGGCCAGCTGCAGGCCGAGGGAGCTGTGAGCTCCGACGCGCAGGTGTCCCCACCCCAGCTGGTGGCAGGATACAGGCCTCGGGCCGGAGAAGCAACCTGGCGCCGTTGCTCTGACCTTGGGAAACCTGCTTCCTGTTTATGGCGCCTGTTGCCAAGTGAGGGGCCTGAGCCGGCCCCACTGAAATCCACCAGGAGTTTGGCCATTGACAGCCGGGGCAGCAGGATGAGGCAGGAAGGACACAATCCAGCTGGGTGCCTGGCGCAAGCTTGCCAGGTCTCAGGGGGTACGTCTACACTGCGATAACAGACCTGCGGCACGGCTGGCTCAGACTCACGGGGCTCAGACTGTGGGGCTAAAAAGGGCAGCGTAGGCGTTTGGCCTCGGGCTGGTGCCCGGGCTCTGAAACCCAGCGAAGAGGGAGAGTCCCAGAGCCCAGGCTCCAGCCTGAGCCTGAACGTCTACACTGCTCCTTTTAGCCCCACAAGCCGCAGCTGACTCAGGCCCTGAGGCTCGGTGCTGCGGGTTGTTGATTGTAGTGTCCAGGTTCCCGGGGTGGCTGATCCGAGCGGGTGCCGGGCTGCGTTTCCCTCGCAGTGAGGCTGAAGGTGAGAGTCAATCCACAAGGCAGACACTGCATTGTCTATCGTTCTTTGGGTGTTTATCTGGTTTTGCCTTCTAGGGAATGGGAGTGGACTTTCCCTGTATCTCTAATGAAAGGATGCTGAGTGCTGTGTTTGCCATGCTGTGAAACTGGCTGATCTCTCTAAACCAAGCCCCCAATCTTGTTTAAACCGTTTAATGTCTGGTGACCCGGTTATCTTAACACTGTGGACGGTTTAAATCCCTTTATTCCATGTAAATTAATACACCCTCTCCCGTCCCTGCTCTGGTGCTGCCCCTCAATCCTGACCCGCAGCCCCCTGCTAGCCCAGCCACGGGATCCCTGCCACCAGCTCTGCTGTTGCCCCTCAATCCAGACCGCAGCCCCCTGCTAGCCCAACCCATAGACAGGTCTGCTAATCATAGAATCATAGACTATCAGGGTTGGAAGGGACCTCAGGAGGTCATCTAGTCCAACCCCCTGCTCAAAGCAGGACCAATCCCCAATTTTTGCCCCAGATCCCTAAATGGCCCCCTCAAGGATTGAACTCACAACCCTAGGTTTAGCAGGCCAATGCTCAAACCACTGAGCGATCCCTCCGCCTCCCTCAATCCTGACCCAGAGCTCCTCCTGAAATGCCAGTCCTGGGCTTCCCACACACACAGCTATTTTGACCGAGGCCCCTCAAGCTGTGTGATCTTTTACAAAGATTGTATTTTTCCTGAAAATATCATCAGCAATAAAAACCAAAGGAGGAATATATATATATATACATCAGCTCCCTCCGTCTCTAAAGAGCCGCTTTTCGGAGCCATAATGTGGCATTTTTGAAGAGCTATTTCATGACTCACAATATTGAGTAAGTCCAGAAATTTCCAGTTATTTGTGGTTATTGGGTGAGTTTCCTAAATGAAAAAAGAAAATCTAGTTATTCAGCCCTCTTTTCCCAGACACAGCTGCCACCTGGCCACTCCAGGGGCCAGCGTGACCTCTAGGAAGACAGTCGGGTTTTAACAGGTGACAAAGTGAATCAACATGGTTAAAATCCTAGTGTAGACAAGGCAGGTTGTCGTTCGGCTTGCCCCACAGCTAAAACTCCAGTCCAGGGTATCCTCCTCTCATGGCTCCAGGAAAGCAGCATCCTTCTGCTTGGCCTTGACAAATGCAAGTTTACCTCACTCGCCTCCATTCAGCAGGCTTCTAACAAGACCATCGGCTTTGCCCATGTCACCACTTTTGCCGCACCCCTCTGCGGGTTCCACCTTGCATATCTCATCAAATGAGAGCTGATTGTCTTCTCTTCCAAGGCCTTTCACAGCCTGTCCCTGCCCAACCCAGTGTCTCCCGCCTCGGAGCCTCCTCCAGCACTCACTCGTTGAGTTTTCAAACAATCCCCCGTCTGTGCTTCCCGCCCCCCATGCTGCCCTTCACTCTGGCTCCCTGGAAATATCCACCAAGTTATCTCCTTGTCCTCCTTAACTCTCCCCTCTGCTGTGAGGCCTAGGCCAGGAAAAACACACCCCTGTTCATAGGGCGGAGCTGTGGGGAAGTGAATCCTGCCGCAGACAGGTTGTGAATTGCAAGCACTAGAACAGTGGCCCCCAAACTTTTCAGGGTCAGGCCCCAACCTTACCACTGTCCGTGCTCCCCCCTTCCCTTCCCAGCCCTGGAGCCGGGACTGGGGCTTCAGCTCCTGGGAGTGCGGGGGACAGACAGGGGTAACAGGACCAAGGCTGGGCCAGCAGCTGGGGGCAGGTCTGGGGCCAAGGCGGGGAACAGAGGTCCGAGGCTGGAGTGGGGCTGGGTCTAGGACTAGGGGCCAAGGCTTGGGGCAGGACCGGGTGCGGAGCCAGGAGCTGGGCCTGCAGCTGTGGGCAGGGCCAGAGCAGAGCTGGGAGTGGAGTGGGGCTGGGTGGTGCTCCTTTCCTGTCCCCCATGAGGGCTGGCCTGGGCTCCCCTGCACCCTCCAAAAGTTCATCTGCACCCCACTAGGGGGGCATGCCTCAAAGTTTGGGGACCTCTGCACTAGAACAAGGGCATCCATATGGGGAGCTATTCTAGAGGATTCTGGTCAGTTTCCCCCTTGAGACATGCAAAGCCAAACTGATCCACAGTCAGAGGTCAGGTCCCATCAGAATCATGAAATCGGCTTAAAACCAGGGGATTTTCAAAACCAGTCCCCTGTGGGATCTGCAGCTTGGCCATGTGGGTCAGAGTTGCATTTTCCAGTTTTTCTCCACAGTCCGGGGGTGTCTGAGCTCCTGAGGAGGGCACAGAAATAAGACCATAGAATCATAGAATCATAGAATATCAGGGTTGGAAGGGACCTCAGGAGGTCATCTAGTCCAACCTCCTGCTCAAAGCAGGACCAATCCCCAACTAAATCATCCCAGCCAGGGCTTTGTCAAGCCTGACCTTAAAAACTTCTAAGGAAGGAGATTCCACCACCTCCCTAGGTAACGCATTCCAGTGTTTCACCACCCTCCTAGTGAAAAAGTTTTTCCTAATATCCAACCTAAACCTCCCCCACTGCAACTTGAGACCATTACTCCTTGTCCTGTCCTCTTCCACCACTGAGAATAGTCTAGAACCATCCTCTCTGGAACCACCTCTCAGGTAGTTGAAAGCAGCTATCAAATCCCCCCTCACTCTTCTCTTCTGCAGACTAAACAATCCCAGTTCCCTCAGCCTCTCCTCATAAGTCATGTGTTCCAGACCCCTAATCATTTTTGTTACCCTTCGCTGGACTCTCTCCAATTTATCCACATCCTTCTTGTAGTGTGGGGCCCAAAACTGGACACAGTACTCCAGATGAGGCCTCACCAATGTCGAATAGAGGGGAACGATCACGTCCCTCAATCTGCTCGCTATGCCCCTACTTATACATCCCAAAATGCCATTGGCCTTCTTGGCAACAAGGGCACACTGCTGACTCATATCCAGCTTCTCGTCCACTGTCACCCCTAGGTCCTTTTCCACAGAACTGCTGCCGAGCCATTCGGTCCCTAGTCTGTAGCTGTAGGTGAATCCTGCGGGTACCCAGCTGAGATCAGGACCACCCTGCACCAGGTGCTGCAGACACCCAGGGGAGAGACAGTCCCTGCCCCAATAAGCTCACGATCTGGATGCACAAGGGGTGGGAGGGGAAATTGAGGCACAGACACTTGCCCAGGGTCACATAACCGGTCAGTGGCAGAGCCAGGAATAGGAGCCCAGGTGTCCTGATGGCCAGCTGAGTGCACTAGCCACCAGACCCTGTTGCCTCTTCTTAAAGGGCTGCTGCCCGTGTCAGCAGCACCCCTGGTCTTTACGCTCTGCTCAGGAGCGGGGAACCCATTCTCTGCATGGAGGCCATGGACAGAACGGGCCACAGAGACAAAGCTCCTTTCTCGGCCACGGGGGTTGCGCCGGGTCATAGCTAAGGATCATTAGAGCTCACCCTGAACCACATCTGATCCAGGCTCCTTCCAAAAGGTGCAGGGCTCCTGTGATGCATCTCAGAGAGTCAGGGGCCCCCAGCCTCCAAGCCACCTGGCCAAGTCATGCCACTGCTCCCTGCCTCAGTTTCCCCATCCATAAAGCAGGGCTATTGGGAGACTCATTAGCGACGGAGGGCTCAGGCCTCTTGCATGGTGCCCCACCGGAGAGTCAGGTTTGCCCAACACCTGCACAAGGACACCCAGCTGCTCGCTTAGCGCCATCCAGGAGCAGCGCGCAAATGTCTCCTGCAGGAAACAGCCACGGGCACGTCCACAGTCAACCACTCAGAACCTGCCTCCTGCTGTTTCTTTTTTCCGCTGGAGTCTTTTAGCAGGGGAAGAAAGAGCGCGAGAAAAAAGGTAAAATGCATCCAGATGGGAAAACGATTAAAAAACCAGATCTCTTTATTTTTAGCCTGTTTTTTCTCCCCGTCTGGCATTTTCTGGGCCGTGTTGCTAGCTGGGAGATGGGCAAAAACAGCCTTAGAGGAGACGGGCATGAAAAGCCAAATGCTTTTTTACTTGAAGCCCTCGAGGAAAGAGAAACATAAACAACACGGAGAGAGAACGGCTCCATCGGCCTCCTCCTGGATCGGCCTCTTTGATCCCAAGCAGCTGGGCCGAGATGTGGGGAGAGTATTCAGGGTACTTCCCTGGAGCCCCCTCTTCCCCCACAGAGACAGAGCAGGGAGTGAGGTGGGGGCTGCCTTTTAAGCTGGGGGGGAGGGGGCGGAGCTTGCAGATGGGTGAGTGGAAACAGCCCGGCTGGGAATTTGGGAGCAACCTGTCAGGAGACTCGATTTTTGGAGCGTGGGAGGGGGAACTGGTTTGAAAGAATTAAAATGGGCCAGATCCCAGCTGGTGTCAATTGGCCATAGCTCCATTGGAGTCAATGGGGCCAGCTCCCCGGCTGCTGCGAATGGGCCATAGCTCCATTGACTTCCATTCAATCCATTTACACCAGTGTGGGTTCTGGCCCTCTGGATTCAGTGCTAGGGAGGGTGATGGCTCGGTGTCCCCACTGCCCCGACTCGTCAGCACTTGGCTCCACTTGGCTGCAAGCAGGGAACGTCAGTGGGGCTGCTGGCATGTGCTATGGTTACCCACAAACCCCAACCCCTCACTGAGTGGGGCCTTCCCCCGGCACAGGCTCCCCAGCACGGGGGGCTCTGAATACTCCCCCACACACAGGGTCGGGTCATCACGCCCATTGGGCAGATGGGGAAACTGAGATGCCAAGAGGCCATGTGACTCAGAGGAGGGACTGGCAAAGCACAGGCTACAGAATTCAGGAAATCTGGCTCCCAGCCACCACCCTTCCCCGTGCTTGTTCTAACCACTAGATCCCACACCCCTCCCTGGGGATAGAACCCGGGCATCCTGGCTCCCAGCGCCAGCCCACTAGGCCCCATTCCCCTCCTGGCTGCCTCTAATACAAGCCTGTAAAGTTTCCAGATGAAATGTAGCTGGTTGGACAACCATGATTTAGACACCAGGACTGCAGTGCCTCTATCCTCCCCCACACTCCACCCTGCCCACTGTGGGTGTCACCCTCCCCCCCCCCCCCCCGAGCTGGCTGGCTTTGCAGTGCCATAGTGGGGAGGTCTCTCTGGTCCCCATTTCTCCCTCCCTGACTTGCCACGTGGGCCCTGCTCTCTGGACTTGCTGGCCCTGCAGCAGGGCTGCAACTCAATCAGGTTTGCTTTATGTTACACTCCCAGGGGTGGATCGGAACCTGCTGCCCCCCTTCCCCCCGGATCAGCCATTTGGGTGCCAGAGCTTGGTGCTCACTTGCGCTGCGGAGTGAACAGCTGGTCTCCTGCCCTCTGAGACAGGCCCCTGCAAAAACTGGCCAGGCCTCAATCAAGGCTGTATATTGATGCTGACAAGGCCTGACGTGCTCATTACACCTAACATGCTGTTGAAGTGGACCCAAAAGGTGCCATGTAATATAGTGTCAGCACGCTAATAACTCACTGATTGTTAATAGTCTTGAGTGACGTCCGTATGGGGTGTGTCCAAAGGGTTACGGACCGGCGCTAGAATGAGGTTCTTGAAATGCATTTGGTGAGCTATGTCTTGGCCCAGCCTGCCCCAGACAAAGGACCGGGTACTCGTTTGTCTGATCTGTCTAGTCATAGGGCGGAGATAACAAAGGGAAACAAAGCCACCACCCTAGTGAGGCGGGAGAGCATCTCTCGCGGGGATCTGACCCTCAAATAATAAGTAATTGAATCAGCTGCTTGTAGACACTATGGCTGTATTGGAAAAGCATAACAAGGAAGGTCCTTTATGACTGCTCATGACCCACGGGTGATTAAGAGCCTTGTAACATGTCTGCACTCACACTACCTGAGGAATCATGGATACTCACTGACATTAGGCTTTAAAGTCTGTGACCAAACAAAGGGAGAAACAGGTTTTCTCCCAGACAGGAGGAAAGGCAGCTGCTACCTGCCTCCTGTGAACCATAGGCCAAGTCTACACTACACACTTACTGCAGTATCACTATGTTGCGCCGTGGTGTGATAAATCCACCCCCCTGAGTGACATAGTTACACCGACTTACCCCCCTTGCAGACAGCGCTATAGGAGAGCATCTCCTACAGACATAGCTACTGCCTCTCGCAGGGGCAGAGTTATTAAGCTGACGGGAAAGGTCTATATTACACACCAAGGCAAAGACCTGCCGTAAGCGAGGTGTGACCAAACCCAATGGGAGCCCCATTTATATACAAATCATCAGGAGGTGGGGAGTCCCCAGGCAGGGGAGAACAGCAGGGCTCAGCCTGAGTCTGGGCACAAAACAGTGAATTTAGGAAGATATATGAAGCTATCTGGGACAGACGCAAGGGGACAGAGCTCTTGCAAGCTGTGACAGATGGATCCTTCAAGCAAAGGGGTCTGAAGTCCCTAGGGACTGAATATCATAGGTGCTGACTCCATGGGTGCTCCGGGGCAAAAAAATAGTGGATACCCAGCACCCACCAGCCGATCAGCTGTTTCGTGGTCCCTGCCAATCAGCTTTCTGGCAGTGGGCAGGAGGCGTTGGCAGGAGGGTGAGGAGCAGGGGCAGGAAGAGGCAGAGCGAGGGTGGGGCCTTGGGGGGGGCAGAGCAGGGGGTGGATCAGACCCGGAAAGGAGAAAAGTCGGCCCCTGTGCTGACTCTCGGTGTGAAAACTGCTTCGGCAAAGATCCTTCACCGAGGAAGACAAGGGAAACCAGCCCCTTGTGCTGGTGCAGAAGGGCCGGACTGAAAGTCAGCTGCGGGTGGAAAGGGAAAGATTGGTTCAAAATATACCTTGATGCATTCAAGAGGATGGTGGTGGTGGGGAGGAAGGATCGGACACAGCAAAGCAGGAATGGGGCTCGTGTCCCTGCATCCGCTGCAATTGCACCTCATCCCCAGGAACAGACGCCCCCTGCTTCCTTGCCAGTCATGCTGGCTCTGGGGAGAGGGCAGATGGCTGGGGTGGCATGGCACGGGGTGGGCGCTTTGCCTTTATTCCAGATCTGGGCGGGGAGGGAAGGGGGCAAAGGGTTTCAAGCTGAATTTCAGGTTGATTTGCATTTTAATAAGTGAGTTCCCCTCCTTCTTCTTCCCCCCCTCCCCCCTCCCTGAGGGGCTCAGTGTGGAAAATGAAAGCGGGGCCTGACACAGGAATTTATCAAATGTTGCCTGATGAGAAATTATAGCTACTGGGGCTTTAATAAAGCAGCATGCGGCCTCCCCCGGGACTGAGTGCTTCGGGGCGGGGAAGGGGGGAATTAATGTGGGAGCTGAGGAAAGGGGGGGGTGAGGGTGATACTCGGCGGGATCGATTCTCCTCTCCCGTGGGGTTTGCAGCTGGGCTGATAGTGGAATCATCCCTGACTGACCCCCGTGTAAGGGAAGGGGCGGTGAGGCCCCAAAGGGACGGGGAGGGATCTTGACTAGGAGATGGCTCCCCTGGGGTCCCTTCGGCTCCCATCAGCTGCAGCGTCTCAGGGCACTTCCCGAATTTGTGGGTTTCTAGACGAGAAAAGCGACACACAGGGCAGGCCGGGCTGGAGCTGGGAGGAGATTCCAATTCCGGCCACACATGGGGGTTCTCCTGACACACCAGGTCTCAGAGTCATGGAGTGGATCTCGGCTTCCATTCAAAGGAGACCATGTTCCTAGCCCTGGCATCGGGAAGAAAAGCTGGAGGGAGTGGTCCCTAAAGGCTCCGAACGCAGAAGGCGAATAGACAGAACACAGCATTGATTATCCAGTAAAATCTTGGGATTTTTGAAGAGTTGGGGTTGGCGATACCGCAAGAACCCAGGAGTCCTGACATCGAGTTCCACCTCATGCTAACCACTAGGCAACACTGCTCTCCCAGAGGTAGGAATAGAAGCCAGGAGTCCTGACTCACCAGTCCCCTTGCTCTAACCACTAGACACCACTGCCCTCCCACTGCCTAGTTTAGAACTCAGGAGTCCTGACACGCAGCTCCCATCCCCATTCAAACTGCTGTCAGCCAGATTTTCTGAAGTGACCACCCCAATTAAAAAACAGCCGTGCTTCAGTTTCCACAATGATGCAAAGGGGATGATGCTATTTCCCTGGTTCCTACAGAGGCTGCGAGGATAGAGGCATTACGATTGGTGGGGGGCCTTGGCGACTTCAGTGTGTGGACTGGTAGAGGTGATGGTCTCTGGCAAACCCCCAAAGGGACAAGGGTAGTGAAGACCCACCAGACTCATTTCACTTGTGGGCATAGGCACTGCGCCTGTGCAGGCTGGTTTGTTAAAGACCAGGAATCCCCAGCGCCACCTTGTTACATCACTAAAAACCAAACAAACCTCCCCTCTCTCAGTACTCTCCCCACTCAAAGAGTTCACAATCTAAACAGACAAAGGCCTGGGAGGGGAAACTGAGGCACAGCACCTGGCCAAGGGGCAGAGTATCAGGGAAACAGAGGCACTGCATCTTGCTCAAGGGTAGAACAGAGACGCGAACACAAGGCTGCTGACCCCAAATCTAGTGCCCTCCCCACAGAACCATGGAGCACTGTTATTGAATTTCCCTGCCTCATTGGGGCACCCTAGGTCCCCCCGTCCCCTGTCCCCACCATTTCCCAGGCCACGTGGATTGGGTATATGCTTCTGCCATAGAACTGAATTACAGTCCTGGAGGATGCCTCCAGAGACCATCCAGTTCCCTCCCTCACGCTGCCGCAGGATTAAGTATATCTACGAATACCAGGCAGGCTAGTGGTGTCTCTTCCTGCCCTGATCTTACTTGAGTGCCGTAGGGCTTTGGCAAAACTGGCCAAATGGACAGAGTCAATAATGCAGCAGCCCTGGCCTTGCAGCCACCCAGGCCCTAATCACCATTCTCCCCTCTCCTGCTTTTGATGAACTCCTTTCACAGCATCTCCAGGCGTCTGATCTAATCTCTTGTAATTTCCCTACTGATCTCCTGGCTGCTCCCTCTTTCATGCAGCTGATCAGATGCTATAAGAAACCTCTTTCATTCCCATCTCTTCTTCCTTGGCAGATAAGGAAGCGCATTGGCATTTAGTGCAAAGAGAGAATAAACAAGCCCTGTCCTGGAACTTGCAATGGTGCTGCGTCATTTGGTAACTTACGTGTCTCGGGCCCTGGGAGCTGAGAAATCTATTTTTTATTTCCCATCTTCACTGAGAAATGAACAGCTCCAGGGTTTGCTTGGTCTAATATGTTAACTCTAAGAGGGAGCTCCCCCAGGGTTCTGGTTACACTGGCCAGATAATAATAATAATTAATAATAATACATAGCACCTGCTTTATAAAATGGGGAAACTGAGGCACAAGGAGGGAAAGCAACTTATCCAAGGCCAGAAGGGACCATTGTGATCATCTAGTCTGACCTCCTGTATAACACAGGCTGGAGAACTGCCCCAGAATAATTCCTAGGGCAGATCTTTTAGGAAATTGTCTAATCTTGATTTAAAAGTTGTCAGTGACGGAGAATCCACTTGCCCAAGGTCACCCAGCCAGTCGCAGAGCCAGGAATGGAACCCTGGTGTCGCATGCTCTATCCACTAGACCACACTGCCCCCACCATGCAGAAGATTCAGAGGGTTCAAAGGCAGAAGGCCCATTCTCAAAGCCCAGAACACCTCCCCTGAGAGAGTCCTGTTGCTTGCAGTTGAACTCATAGCATCACCTTTTAGAGAAGAGACATCCGAGCTGCACTGTTAAAGTCTCCCAGTAAAGTAGGCTCCACCACATCTCATTTTACCAACCCCCAAATGCTCCAAAATTGTGAGGCAGATCCCCCCCAAATCCTGCTTAGAAATCATGATATTTTAAAACCCTGATCTATCACAGGGCCCTTTTAAATTCACCTTCTGGCTTTTGAGCCTTTTTAGCATCACATTCTCAAACTCTTCTATGCAACAAGGTCTGGAAACATAATTAGGTTTTTTCCCCCAGGAAAGCTGTGATTCACGCAACTCCAGGAGCTGGGGCTTTAAACAAAATCATTCTGGATATCCCTTGGGAAGTTCAAAAGGTTAGTTCCCTTTGTCTGGTGGAAAGTGCCAGGTATGCTCAAAAGGGAGTGACCCACTTAGGTGACTGGTAAGGGGGCTCTGGAACCTTTCCTTTCTAGTTGACCAGTTCCATGCAGGGGGTTGGGCAGTTCCCCACACTTGTGTCTTTGGTCTACAGGCAGTCAAGCCATCCCCTGGAAGCTACTGGGTGTGATGATCAATTTCTATTCAGGCTAAGGGAGGGGGGCAGTTAAATACTCCTTTGTTTAGTGATAGCTGAAACAATGGAAAGCCACCACCCATGAACTAGAGTGCATGCAAGCCTGGACAGTGGCTGGGACATGTGGTCCAAGGAGTTCCCCCGGGGCCTGGTAAGAAATGCAGGGGAGAGGGATTGATTTGATGGCAGCTGTGCATGGCAGAAGGAAATAGTGACAGAAGGCAGTGGAAAGCCAACGAGACAGCTGGACCAAGCATGGCCCTGAGAAAAAGCTGAAAGAAAGAGAGAGAGCTTTTTGGGCAGAATGCTGGCTGAACAAAGACTAGGAATTGTGAGCAAGGAAATAATCTCCTATTTGAGTCTTCCTGTGTCCAGGGAACAAGGACTTTATGTACATTCCTTGTACATAAAGAGGATGGCTTCAAAAAAATTCCTGCCTCCGTCATCAATTTCCCGTCCTAACAGAAAGGACCTGCAGGACCCTGAGAAAGGGCTCACCTCCCAGGCCGAAAGGGACAACACGGTCCGGTTCAGGCTGTAAGTCAGGCCCATGTGTATTTATGGGTGGGTCTCAGTCCCGTTCCCAAAGGGACAGGTGCCTTCAATCCAACCCACGCTAACTGCACTCCCTGCTTGAGAACTGACCAAGGACTGGCTGGACCGCGGACACTGGAGTCGGTGCGCTGGGGGGATTGTGTATTTGTGGGATGCTCCCCAGTGTTCTACCGGTTCTCGGGGGATGAACCGAGGAGTGCGGTCTCAGGGTGGGGTGGGAGGTTTCTATCCGGCCTCTTTCACCAGCACTAAATTCCCAAGTCGCCCAAACTCAGCAGCGGCAGTGCGGCAAGCGGGGTCATGGCCAGGACCAGCGTCTCAGCCCACCTGCTGCCACTTTGCAAGGCGGGGAGGCGCTCCAGGTCTTTGCACGAAGGGAGATGATTAGAGGCAGAGTCGAGTGCTTGCCTGAAGCCCCGTGAATTATTCAGTTATTCAAATTGGAGGGTTATTAAAACTCTTCCGTGTGTGGCTTTTGTTTTATTATTTGGGAGAAGGGGAGTTCGCAGTGGAAGGGAAGAGGCCGGGGTTTGGTTCAGAGCAGCTTTCCCTGCGTGGGGTTGCTTGCAAGGCCTGCGGCAGAGCTGAGTGAGGAACCCAGGAGTCCTGGTGGTTCAGAGCCAGGACTTCACAGCTTGAAAGATCCCAAAGTGCTTAATAAACTAAGATCAAAGGTCGGCACCTAAACCAGAGGGCAAGCCCCACAGCTGCCATTGGGCAACACTCCCTTCCCAGAGCTGGTAATAGAACCCAGGAGTCCTGAATCCCAGCCTCTACCCCTGCTCTAACTACTAGAGCCTACTCCCTTCCCAGAACGAGGACTAAAGCCCAGGAGTACTGACTCCCAGCCCCCCTGCTGTAACCACTTAGACCCCACTGCCCTCCCATAGCAGGGAGGAGAACCCAGGAGTCCTGTCTACCAGCCTACCCTGTTCTAACCACTAGACCCCACTCTCCTCCCAGAACGAGGACTAAAGCCCAGGAGTACTGACTCCCAGCCCCCCTGCTGTAACCACTTAGACCCCACTGCCCTCCCATAGCAGGGAGGAGAACCCAGGAGTCCTGTCTACCAGCCTACCCTGCTCTAACCACTAGTCCCCACTCCCTTCCCAGAGCTGGGACTAGAGCCCAGGAGACCTGACTCCCAGCTCCCCAGCTCTAACCACTAGTCCCCACTTTTCCTCACTCGTCTGTGTTGCAGCACATAGGAACCTGGTCCCCGTGTTGCAAAGCTGGGCCATCCACAACAGAACTGGCTGGTCCTTGCTGGAGCTGGGCAGGCAGGTTCCCTCCAATCTCTCCCACGAGGCCTGTTTGAAACATGCCTCCAAGGTGCTTGGCCCTTTCTAAGCTCCCCTAGGCTCAGGACTGAAACCCAGGGAGCAGCCCAGACCAGCACCAGCACCAGGACTCACCCGGGGAAGGTGGGGTTAGGTGAGCCCTGAGTGCAGAGATCTCGCGTGCTGAGCCCGGGGGGGCTGCAGAGCCGCCATCTGGGTAGCAGAACCTTTCCCTGGCCCAGGTGCAAACAACATTGGTGGAGAGCTGGGTTTTATTCCTGGCCCTGCTCGGTGACCTTGGGCAAGTCATGGTGCCACTCTCTGCCTCAGTTTCCCCATCTGTACAATGGGGAGAATGATGCTTAGGAGGTCGGTGAGTGCGGTCCTAGTTTTAACCTTCCACTTATGACCCCAGGGAGTGGGGGGGGTCCAGCAGTGCCTGAGGTACGAGTCACCTTCACATCCAGCTTCCCCTCCCTCGCTTTAAAACCCTTTGCTCTTCTCCTGAAAGGTGGAGAGGGAGCCTATAGGGGGCGCTAGTGTCAGGGCTGACATGTGCCATGGGCTGTAGCCTAGAGGAAAAGTCTGACATGGGTATCATTACCTGTATCTAGGGGCCTCACCTGAGAACCCGCCATGGTGCCCGGTGCTGTACAGACACACACAGGCCCTGCCTCTGAAGAGCTTGTGATTTAAATAAACCAGTGTGGGAGGGGAAACTGAGGCACGGAGAAGGGGACAGGACTCGCCAAAGCTCAGTGGCAGAACTGGGAAAAAACCCAGCGCTGCCTTCCAGTCCAGTGCTCTACCCATTACACGACACAGCCTCCCATGGGAACTGGCTGCTCATGGTGGTGGGGGAGGGGGGCATTGGAGCATTTCCCTCCCGAATTTCCCACACCCCAGTACGGGGGGGCATTGGAGACGGATCATGCTGGGATGGTGAACAGGACCTGGGCAGTCGGTGTAGGGCAGGGGCGGTGGGACAGGGTATGAGCGGAGGGGCAGGTACTGGGAGACGGTGATGCCGAGCCCTGAGGGATGTTGGCGTGGTTCGCTGCCGGGCGGTAAGCGGCCTGGCCCAGGCCCAGCGCCTCCTGGAAGCCGTGGCTGCTATTGAGCGGGGAAGAGTAAGGAAATCTGACCTTTCCCCCACTGTAATTACATCTCGGAAGGAGCTCGGGGAGGAGGAAGGAGATCAAAGCCCCACCCCGATCGCCGCAGTTTGGCATTACATCACAGGAGGCAGATGCTAGCAACAAGCCCCCCTGCCACAAACAGCGGTGGGCTGGACCCTCTCCTGGACCCGCTGTACAAATCAAAACCACCCCAGGGGTTATGAACTGGGGAGGAGGGGGGTGTAACGCTGGAGCAAACCACGGTGAGCCAGACTCCTCGGTTCTCTTCCTAGCTCCAGGAGGGGAATGGCATCCAGTGGGTAGAGCAGGAGGGGAGACAGAATCAGGACTCCTGGGTTCTATTCCCAAGTCTGGGAGGGGAGTGGGGTCTAGTGGGTCAGAGATGGGCAGAGGGGTGATCTGGGAGTCAGGACTCCTGGCTGCATTTCCTTACTTGGCGTGGAAGTGTGGCCTGCTGGGAGGGGGTCTCTGGGGTCCTCTTCTTCCTGCTTCTCCCTTTAGCCTATCTGTGCCTCAGTTTTCCCAGCTCCACAATGATGATGATGCACCTGCCTGAGATTTAACTCCTGCAAAGCAGTTCAGTTGTTGTGACTCCCAGGGACAGGGGTGTGTGTGTGTGTGTGTATCCTGGACCATGCTGGGCATGTGTGTCTGTCTCCTTTCTAGGGCCAGAGTCTGTGTTTCTCCCAGAGCCAGGTTGTGTGTGTGTATACAGGTATTGTGTGTGTCCATCCATGTCCCCAGGGCCAGGCCAGGCTGTGTGTGTGTCTGTGTGTGAGTGTCTGTGTGTATACTCATGGTGATGGCGAGGTGCCTCTACAATCTACCTCCAGCTGCAGGAGGCAGGATGGAGCCCAAATGCGGCGCTGGTTCATTTTGAGTCACCGTCTTCAGTCAGAAACTTTGGGGCCATTTCTCTTTCAGCCCATCCTGAAGGAGCTGCCTTAAGTGTAACCAGTACAGCAATGCCTGCCTGAGTCTGCAGCGAGCCTGAGCCCATTGCTGTGAGTGGGGGAGCTGACCTGAGTGTAACCAACACAGTGACACCTGCCTGAGTCTGCAGAGAGCCTGAGCCCATCGCTGTGAGTGGGGGGAGCTGACCTGAGTGTAACCAACACAGTGACACCTGTCTGAGTCTGCAGAGAGCCTCTTGGGGGATTGGCATGGCCAGTCCCTTGGCAGAGGGATTCCCCTGCCCACTTGGTTTGCCTGACACATGATCGCCTGTGTCTCTCCCCCTACCGCTGCTCAGGATGTGTTTAAGTCCATGTCTGCTTTCTGTAAGCACCAGAGGAGCCCTGCAGGGTTGGTGTGAAATTAACAAAAGGAAGAGAGGAGGGGAGGAAAAAACCCTTCCTTGGACCAGATGGTTCCCAACCAAAATAGCCCAGCAATTAAAGCTTTAAATACCCTGGAACAGCAAATTAAGGTGCTCAGAATAAAGATGTACTTTCTGTGTGCCGAGTCTGACAAACAGCAGGCGAGGGGCCGAGGGCGCCCCGTCACCCTTCACCTTCCAGGCGCTCGGCCTGATCCCCAGCTCAGGGCCGGCAGGAGGCGCTGCAATGGGAACAGTGGATAGAGAGATGGGGTGCCAGCCCTGGGAGGGGAGTGGGGTCTAGTCCTCGGAGGAAGGGACTGGTAGGCAGGACTCTTGGGTTCTCAACTGGAGAAGCAGAGTGGGGTTGGGTGGTTAGACTGCTGAGTGAGGGATGGGATCGAGAGTCAGTTCACAGAGTCCAAGCTAAAACAGGACCATTGTGATCATCTAGACTGATCTCCTGGCTAGCACAGGCCAGAGACCTGCCCTTGAAATCATTCCTAGAGCGGAGTTATTAGAAAAACATCCTGTCTTGAGCTAAACGTTGTCAGTGATGGAGAATCCACCACGACCCTTTTTAAGTTGTTCCAAGGGTTGATTGCTAAAATTTACACCTTATTTCCAGTCTGAATTGGTGCAGCTTCAACTTCCAGCCATTGGATCCTGTTCGACTTTTCTCCGCTAGATTCACAAGCCCATTATCAAATATTTGTTCCCTGTGTAGGTACTTTTAGACTTTGTTCAGCTAATTAGATTGAGCTCCTTGAGTCTCTCACTATACATCATGTCTTCTAATTCTTTAATCATTCTTGTGGCTCTTCTCTGACCTGTCTCCAATTTATCAACATCCTTGCTGAAATGGACACACCAGATCTGCACACAGGATTCCAGCAATGGTTGCACCACTGCCAAATACAGAGGTCAAATCAGTGATGATTTTGTGTTTTCTTCCGGGTCATTAATAAAAATGTTAAATAGTAGAGAGCCAAGAACCGACCACTGCAGGATGCCACTCGAACCACACTCGCTTGATATTTATAGTGACATTTTGTGACTTATCAGTTAGCCAGCTTTAAATCTATTTAACCTGTGTCGTGTTAATTTTACAGCTTTCCATTTTTTTAATGAAAATGTCCTGAGGTACTGAAATTAAGTACCTTACGGAAATCCAAGTGTATTATATCAACACGATTTCCTTTATCAACCAAACTTGTAATCTCATCTAAAAAGATATCAAATTAGTTTGACAGGATCTATTTTCGATAAACTCATGTTGATTGGCATTAATTATATTACCTTTCTTTAATTATTTATTAATCAAGTCCCATATCAGCGACTCCATTATCTTGCCTGGGTTCAACGTCAGACTGACAGGTCTATAATTATCTGGGTCATCCTGTTTACCCTTGCTAAATACTGGCACAATAGTTTTCTTCCAGTCTTCTGGAACTTTTCCAGTGTTCCAAGGCTTATGGAAAATAAAAATGTATGGCCCAGTGAGCTCATCAGCCAGCTCTTTTAAAACTCTTGGAGGCAAGTTATCCAGACCTGCTGATTTAAAAATGTCTAACTTTAGTAGCTGCTGTTTATCCTCCTGAAATACAAGTGAAATGGACAGAGTATCATATGAAATAACTGCATAATCTGCTTTTCTCCCAAATATAGAATGGTAATATTTATTGAACACTTCTGCCTTTTCTGTGTTATTATTGATAATTCAACCATTTCTATCTAATAATTAACCACTACATTGCAAGAATTATTTTTGTTCTTCATACACTTAAATAACTCCTTCTTATGGTCCTGAACTCCGCTTGCCTTTGATTTCTTTCTGTGTCCCTTTGCTTCCCTTCTCAGTTTTCTACAATTCCCAGTTTCTGGTTTATATTCTGATCAATTTCCCCTTTCTGCCATTTGTTGTATATATATTTTTATTCTGAGAATGGAGTGGAATCTAATGGTGAGAATAAGGGACAGGGAATCAGAACTCCTGGGTTCTATTTCTAGCTGCAGAAATATGATGAGATCTAGTGGTTAGAGTGCTGGTGTGTGTGTGTGTGTGTGTGTGTGTGTGTGTGTGTGTGTAGAAATAGGAGTCAGGACTCCTGGGTTCTATTCTGAGCTGCAGAAGGAGAGTGGGGTAATGGTTAGAGTATAAGGGAATGGGAGTCAGGATTCTTGGATTCTACTCCCAGCTCTGGGAGGGAAGTGGGCTTTAGTGGTTAGAGTAAAGGAGTGGTAGTTAGGACTCATGGCTTTTATTCTTGGCTGTGGAACAAGAAAGTAGGGTCTTGTAGTTAGAGCACAGGGTCAGGGGGAGGCTGGGAGCCAGGATTCCTGTCTCCTGTGTGATCGTAGCTGTGCCTCAGTTTCCCCTTCAGTATGAGGGGATAATGCTACCCCTACCTCACAGGGGGTTGGGAGGAACTAATCGGACCCTGTTTGCCGAGCTCCATAGAGATGCCAAGCACAACAGGGTGGGCTCTGTCTGAGCCCATCAGCTCAAAGAGGGCTCCCTTGGGAGTGCCCCTGCTCCAGCCTCTTCCTCCCTCGCCAGCCAGAGCCATGTGACCCATGCATTATTCATCCCCGTGGCTGCTCTCCCCGGCCCCAGGAGCAGGCTAAGCGTGTTACTCTGATTGCCAGTCATCTCCTGCCCTCGTGATGGATGAGTTCATATCCCGGCAATTACCTTGGCGGTGGCTGGCTGGGTCTCCTCGCTGCCTCGGCCCCAGCCCCGCATCACATTCATTTCCCCCGGTACCCCTCCAGCCCAGAGTGGCTGAGATGTGATATCTGGGCACAGGGAAGGGGTGCCCTGCCCTGGCCACCCAGGTAAGCTTCTCACTCCTCTGGTGCCCTCTGTAAAGTCAGTGCTGAGCAGGTGGTCCTTAGGAGGCACTCTCCCCTCCAAACTGGTGCTAGCCCAGCCTTCAGGTGTGGACCATAGGGGGCGCTGTGCTGCTGGAATTTCTACCCCAGAGACCCTGCCTGCCTTGGATCATTACAGACCCCGGTGCACTGCCCATGTGAGTCAGGGTGCTTAATCCTCGTGTTCCAGCCAACTTCCAACCTGGAAGAATCACATTCTGTCTCCACAGGCCATTTCCCTTGCAGACTATATCCTTCACAGTCCAGCTGCTCCAGTCTACCCCAGAGCTGGCTGCATTTCAGTGCTGGGAGAGGAATTTCTGCACAGGGTTGGGTGTGGTTTTTAAATGACACTGGATTCCACCCCAGAACTGGCTGCATTTTAGTGCTGGGAGAGCAATTCCTGTCCATCATTGTGTGTGGCTGTTAAATGGATGAGGCTGCATCTGGAAATGCACGGGGGAGGAGAATCATAGAGTATCAGGGTTGGAAGGGACCTCAGGAGGTCATTTAGTCCAACCCCCTACTCAAAGCAGGACCAATCCCCAGTTTTTGCCCCAGATCCCTAAATGGCCTTCTCAGGATTAAACTCACAATCCTGGGTTTAGCAGGCCAATAGACAGATAATTTGCTGGGTCTAGAATGCACCTGAAAAAACATATCCTAGATTTAGGCTCCAGAAATAGAGGGGTTCTAGGTTTAGGTGCTAGAAGCGTTTGGATTCTGTAATCAATGGGAGGGTGAAGGCTTGGTTCTAGCTCTGGCATATATCTAGCTTTGAGTTGTAGAACCACAAGGAAGTTTTGTTGGGGTTCTAGAACCAGTTGGGCAAAGGAAGTTTGTGTTCTAGAGCCACCAGGTTGTTTTCAGCCCAGCTCTAGAGCCATCGGATGAGCCCTGTCTATGTTTGAGAACCACGGGCCTGCTTTCAAACTAGACCAATTGTGTAATAGTGTTCTCGATCAAATGGAATGTCTGGCTCCAGGTTCTAGATTGAAGGTCTAGACCAGTGGTTCTCAACCTATTTACCATTGTGGGCCACATTCAATACCACCTGTATGGCCCTGAGGATGTCACATGGGCCGCAGCTCTGTGCTGATTAGGCCGCAGGTTGGGAAGCACTGGTTTAGAGCCATCCGGCTCTGGAAGCCACAAAGCTGTGGGCTGCTGCACACGTCTCTCTTGTTCTCCTGGAAGCCGGGTGAGGATCCTTTCCTGTCGGGAATCCCTAGCGTTGGTGGCACGGCCTGTGGATGCGGCAGGGGGACCAAGATGCACTGGTGGCTGTGCTGGCAGGGTGATGAACAGCTCCTTGTGTCTGGGGGAGGTAGCGGGAGCCCCAGGGCATGTGGCCCCACATGATCTGTGTCTGGGACGGGGGGCAGTGTCTAGGCTACTGCGACCTTTCAATGGGCTCTTTGTCTGAGGCAGGGGATCGGAGCTGCCAGGGGAGGGGCTGATTTCACAGCAGACCCATTAACTCTTGGAGACCAGCTCTGGGATTTTCCTGACACAGACAGCGCCCCCACAGCACAAACACGCCCGGCTCCAGGGTCTCCAAGCCACACTCCTCCCCACCCCACACCCAAGGCTCAGCATGCTGTCACATGGCCCTTTTCAGGGCAAATGGGCGTGGCGGGGGGGGTGGCACCCTGTAGCTGGCACTCTCTTCCCAGCACCCCAAAACCCAATGGAAACAGCCAAACTCTGCCCCGTTTTGACCTGCCCTGGCCCAAGGCTCTGGTTTGTGACATGACCCTGGGGCTGGATCCTACGGGCTGACCTGATTCCTGGGGTGTCACACAGGGAGGTTGTGCGGGGAGGGAGGCAGATAATGCTTTGGGGAGGCCTAAGAAAGGGTGAATCTAGCAGGATGCGAGGGGAGAGTGGGATCCTCTGTGGAAGCCCGACGTGCCCAGCCTGCAGCCCTTTGCACCCTCACAGTGGGTCCTGGGGCAGAGCCAGTCCCAGCCTGCCTCCCCCCCCGCCCCACAGCTGCTAGCCCACCATGGGGAACAAATTTCACACTCGATGTCCTTGCTCTTCAACGGGGGATGGCTCCGGGCAGCCCAGGGGGAACTGGCAAGGGGGGACAGGGGAAGGGAGCTACAGGGAAAGTGGCCACAGCCATCACAGCCATAGAGAAAACGAGGCCGGATCCGCCCCCCATGGGCCGGGTGGATCCCTGGGAACCGCTCAGTCTGTCTGGGACAGCAGCGCCCCCCCCCCCAAGGACCCAGCAGCACCTGCCCTCTGCAGCAGCTCTGGCTCTGTGGGTGCTCATGGGGCTCCCCGACCCTCTTCCCCTCCTGGCTAGTGCCTGTCTGTTTTCTTTCCTACTTTCTCTGTGCTCTCAGTGTCCCTCCAGGCCACCCCTGGGCACGGGATCCTTCAGGGGGAAAAGGCGTCAGTGGTTATTTATGGCTCTCCGTGCCATCCAGCTGCTGGCCGGGTAATTAACAATGACTATTAATTACAGACGAGATTAAATGGAGGCCAGGTGGTTATGCCAGGGCAGGGAGAGGCATGTGACTGTCTGTCTGTCTGTCTGCCTGCTCTCTTTGCTCTGTGCCCCCCAGCCCAGCCCCCACCCTGTCTGTCTCCTGCCTCCTTTGCTCTGTGCCCCCCAGCCCAACCCTTGCCCTTGTCACTCTGCCACCTTGACCCACGGTTCCCAGGATACCCTGGTGCCTGGCCTGGTGCCCAGCCTGGTGCCACAGGGTTTCCACTGGCAGCCATTCCCTTCAGGGCTGATTTATGGCTCCATTTTCTATTATGGCCCCTGCTTCACAGCCATTGGGAGACGGTGCTGGGTGATGGTGGGGGGCAGGATAGACTCCCCTGGGGCAGGGGCGAAAACACCATTGCTGGTGAGACAGGAGCTGGGACAGAGGGATTGTGGGTAGGACGGGGGGAGGAGACAGTCCATGCTGTCGATGCCCACTGCTTTGACTCCACAGTCCCCCCTTTAGCCATAGAATTGTCTATGCTCATGCTCCCAGTGAAATCCTGTGGCAATGAGTTCCACAGGCTAACTGTGCAAGGTGACCCCCAAATCGACGACTCCCCCTTCCGCATAAGGAAAACAGGGGTGGGGCCTAAATAGGTCACAGGACCCCCCGCCCCCCATTGATCATGCTGCACAGCTGGCCAGATGCACTGTGGCCTGTCTAGAGGTTGGTCACTGTTGGGCTAGAGGTTCTCTTCCTGGCTCTGTTGCTGTATGAGGGTGGGTGAGTCCTCGCCCAGCTCAGTGCCTCAGATTCCCCACTTGTAGATGGGGCTAAACTAATGGCATCAGGAGAGATCCCCAGACAGCACCGTGGGGAGCACTGCTGAGAAGCTCGGTTACCTCCCATACCCATGTTGGCAAATGCTGCCCATGGAGGGGCATCCACTGCTTGCCCTGGCCGCTAGCATCAGACCTGGTATTCCTTGTCTTTTCGGGCAGGACTATTTCCTGTGTGCCCACCCCCAGGTGGAAGGACACCCTGCCTCAGAGTTGCGCTTTGACTCTCGGAATAGTCACAGCTCTCTGGATGGAAGGAAACCCGAGATCTCTCTCCTGGGGGAGCGACACAGAGCAGGGCGGCCCCTGAGGCTGATTAACTGGAGCTGTGAACACATTGGAGAGGAGGCTTTTAATATCCGGGCAGCGCCAGCCAGAGTCGGGGGGAGCGGGACCCACCTGTGCCTAGAGAAACACCCTGGGGTCTCAGAGGGCTGAATAGGGTTAGGGAGAGTGGGGCAGGCATATCCACCTGGAGGGTGGGAGGGATGTGGGCGGTTTGCCTAGTAGTCAGATCAAGGGAATGGCCGCCAGGATGCCTGGGTTCTTTTCCTGGCTCTGGAAGGATTGAGTCAGCTTTGGTTAGACTGATTAGCTAGTAATTGGAGTGGGAGAGTAGGAATCAGGACTCCTGGGTTCTCTTCCCAGCTCTGGGAGAGAATTGGGGTCTAGGGGGTCGTTGGGAGCACTAGATGCCAGGACTCCTGGGTTCTCTTCCCAGCTCTGGCCCTGCCTCTGTTTCTCCCATTGTCAGAAGGGAGAGACCACCGGCGGCCCAGGGCCTCTGTTAATATTTGTCCGGTGCTGCTGATCCTTGGCTAAAGGTGTGGGGGGATGGGTCTGTGCAGCAGCCTCCCGCCAGCGCCGTGCGAATTGGCTGGACGCTCTGGTGGTTGGTGAGTGGGGGCTGAGCTTTGGCACCCTTCCCAGGGGCGCTTTGCCAGGGCCCACATCTGGCAACCCTAATGCCACTGTTTGAGGTTTTGCGCTAATTGCCATCAAATGCAAGTAGCCTTTGCTAGCACTTGGGGTTGAGGGGTGGGAGCCAGGACTCCTGGGTTCTATTGTCAGCTGTTAAAGTGGAGCGGGGGTGGGGCTAGAAACCAGGACTCCTGGGTTCCATGCCTGACTCTGCCAGACTTCCTTCAATTTCTTTTTCTGTGCCTTGGTTTCCCCATCTGCAAAGGGGGCTACACTCCCCCTTCCCCTTACAGGGTGGGGGTCACATTGGTAAAAGGCTCTGTGCTTCAGCCTGGATGGAGCTCCAGAATTCCCCGTTCCAGTCACCTCAGATGTTCTGGCAATGGATGCAGCAGAAATTCTCTGCACACTTTGGCCACGACAGGTTTTGTGATGTCCTCACGTTCCCCCGCAGTGTGTCGTGACAGTTGCATGGTGCAGACACACTCGGCTTGTGGGTGTCCCGGGGAGTGGGTACCAGGCAGACATGTGGTTCAGGGAATTACATGCACGTCCTCAGCAGCAGCTGGCTAATCCCCGCTTCGTTAAACCAAACGGCACTGTCGGTCTCTCCCCACCTCTGGGACGCTTATGCCTGGGAAATTCTGCCTCTCCAAGGGCCGGATCTGGACCCATTGACCGAAGTATCCGAGCACCTCACCGCCTCTAATGCATTTAGCCTCACGGCGAGGCCAGGCCATGCCACTGGACCACGTCCTCCAAGGTATTTAGGCTCTTGACTACTGTTATCGCCATGGTACAGATGGGGAACTGAGGCAAAGCGGGTGTCTCCGTAGCCGACTGAGGCTGGGCTCAGGTTCGAGTCCCGCTTCTGTCAGTTGCAAGATGGCTGTGTCAGAGCAGGGCCTTGACCCCAGGGCAGCACCCTACCCCCTCCTCTCTGGTGCTTTACTCTTACGGGGCAGCCAAACCTCGGGCAGAGGGGCTGGCATCCCACAAACAGGGCTTAAAAGGTGCCTAGGCCCTAGGTATTGTGGGGGAAACCACAGCCCCAGACTCTTATAGATTCATAGATACTAAGGTCAGAAGGGACCATTATGATCATCTAGTCTGACCTGCACAATGCAGGCCACAGAATCTCACCCACCCACTCCTGCGAAAAACCTCTCACCTATGTCTGAGCTATTGAAGTCCTCAAATCGTGGTTTAAAGACTTCAAGGAGCAGAGAATCCTCCAGCAAGTGACCCGTGCCCCATGCTGCAGAGGAAGGTGAAAAACCTTCAGGGCCTCTTCCAATCTGCCCTGGAGGAAAATTCCTTCCTGGCCCCAAATATGGCAATCAACTAAACCCTGCACATATGGTCAAGATTCACCAGCCAGATAACTACAGAAAATTCTTTCCTGGGTAACTCAGATCCCACCCCATCTAATATCCCATCACAGGCCATTGGGCCTATTTACCATGAATATTTAATTACCAAACCCATGTTAACCCATCATACCATCTCCTCCATAAACTTGTCGAGTTTAATCTTAAAGCCAGATAGATCTTTTGCCCCCACTGCTTCCCTTGGAAGGCTATTCCAAAACTTCACTCCTCTGATGATTAGAAACCTTTGGCTAATTTCAAGTCTAAACTTCCTGGTGGCCTTCTTGGAACTCGAGATAATTATTTGCCAATTAACAGCTTTGTAAATACTAAATCCAGGCATCCCCCCCGCACAGGTTTGCTTCTGGCAAGGAACCAATGATGGAGTTTTACCCTTAGCTTACACGGCCAAGCCACGTGCTAGTTATTCATCTTCTGGCCGATTTGAGGCTGGGTCTCCTGGTTACTAGTGCAAGTGAGTGTGTGCGCACGTGCACGCCCGTGTTTGCGTGTGCATGTAGGGAGCAGTCGTGCCTGGGCCGGATGGGGTGGAACGTACGAGAATCGCAGCCGTGCCGGGCACGTTCCTCTCGCTCCTCGCTGCGTCCCCGTCTCGAGATCTCCAGGGCGAAGGTGACCGATGGCCCTGCCGGCAGCCCGGTTCGTTTCCTCGCTGCCGTCCCCCCCTCGACGGAGGCGCTGATTGCGGGAGAGCTGGGTTTGGGTCCGTGCGCAGGGCTGAATAAGAACAGAGGGAGCTTTGCTGCTGCGTCTCTAGCGCCTTCTGCTGTGGGGTTACGTCCCTCGGCCAGCCGGGTCCAGGTGAGTGCAAGCTCCTGGCTGGTGATTCGTGCTGGGGTCAGTGATGGAGCTGACCTGGGAGCCCCTGGTCCAAATGGGCTGACCCGCGTTGGTGAGAGGCTGCCGTGAGCATCATGTGTCCTCCCAGCTGTTTGCACCCCCCTGACCTTTTCTCCAGCCCTCGCCATGGCGGCCTGGGGCTGGTGGCCTCTCACTTGACCTCACTGTCCCTGGCCCGTAGGACACAGTGGGGCCATATTGCTGCAGAGAGGTGGGCGGCTAGACAGCCCTGAGCCAGCTGGCAGCCTCCCTCCATGCCTCCAGGGGCTCTGCCCCCTGCTCCACAGGGCTGGCTAAATCCTGGGGCTGGCTTTGAACTGCCCGCTTCTAGGGCACTACACCGATGGCTGTGCCATGCCGCCATCACCCCAGTCATGCACCGCGCCAGCGTTAATGTCCTTCTCCTGGCAACCCCCCGTCACAGAGTCCCCGGGCGCTGCTCGGGAACTGCTCCCCACGAAGCCAGGCAGGACTCTGGGGAAGTCTCCTCTCTGGGAGCAGACTGTCTGCAGGACACACAGCTCACCGGCTTCCACCTTTCTGGGTCTGACCTCGGAGCATTCGGCATCCTCTGCCCCTCCTTGAGCTTCCCCCAGCGAGTCCACCCAGGCAGTCTCCTGGGGAAGCCAGAGGGTCCTGCCCCCCAACTCCCCAGTCAGACGTGACTCTCAGCCAGAAGGTTTATTAGACGACAGGAACATGGTCGAACACAGAGCTTGTAGGTCCAGAGAACAGGACCCCTGAGCTGTGTCCATTTTGAGGAGCAGTGAGCCAGACAACCACGTCTGCACTTCACTCCACATCCCCAGTCAGCCCAAACTGACTCCCCCTCCAGCCCCTCCTCCTCTGGGCTTTGTCCGTTTCTGGGGCCAGGAGGTCACCAGATTCCTTTGTTCTCCAACCCTTTAGCTCTCACCTGGGGGGGGGGGGGGTGGGAAGGCCCAGGCCATCAGTTGCCAGGAAACAGGGTGTCGGCCATTCTCGTGTCCAGACCACTGCACACACCTGCCCTCTAGGGCTCTGCAAGGATCATACACCCTTATCCCACCACCTAGATACTTAAGAACTGCCTAGGGGAAACTGAGGCACCCCCACACTATTCAGAGGAAACATTAAGAACAGTCCGCTTCGTCACATCCCCAGACAGCTGGGCAGTGCTGTTCCCCCCCCACGCACACACCCCATATACATGGGCAACTGAGGCCCAAAGAGACCAGGTCCGCACAGGCCTCTAACATCTATTGAAATCAACCCTTGTGTGGATCTGGGCTTAAGTGACTAGCTCAGGGTCACACAGGAAGTCAGTAGCAGAGCAGAGGGAATTGCCCCCATGGCTCTGGAGTCCCATGTTGTGTTGACCCTGACCCAAATATCCCTGGGCTGTCCTGCAAACAGTGCCCTCTTTCGCCCATCACCGCTGGGCGGGGTGAGGGGGCGGTTAGCCCTGGGATCCAGCTCATATCCCTATTTGGGCCATCACATCCTCCTGCCTCCCTCAGACTCCCCCAGTGCTGTCCACAGCTGTTTGGAGCATCACGCTCCACCCCAGAGCTAGCTGCACCCCAGTGCATCGCTAGGAGGCGCTGTGCTGCAGGGAGCAGGGTGGGGGCTCTCTTCCCTTGCGGTCAGGGCTGGCAGTGCCCCAGTGCAGTGCTAGGAGGGTCTGTGCTGCAGGAAACAGGGCGGGAGGCATCGCCTGGTTGGGGATGGGTAAGCAGTTCCTTGCCTAAGGGATGGAAGCCACTGGAGGAGATGCAGTTTTCTCAGGGCAGGTGGGAGCATGGTGGGGTGGGTTTCTTTGCTGCTTTGTCTTCCCCAGCACCATGACCTTGAACACGGCCCAGACATGGCGCAGACAGACCTGATCTCTCTCTTGCACGCCTCTGCCACGCAATCTCCTAGCCACATCTCCCTCCACCCGATGGCTGGGGAGCAACATGAAAGGCTGCAATTATCTCTCCCGGCCAGGACTCCAGCACTCCCGCCGGGATTCGGGGTGTCTCTCTGCAAGGAGCCGAGCGCTGATGCCGGGGCTGCTCATCACATTCACCTTGCTCAGGGATGGATGCCTGCGGCATCCCGGGGACAGCGCTGGTCCTCGGCGCGGGGCTTTGCCAGAGCGCTCTCCTCCCTCCATCGTGGGGCCCCTTCCTGGCCAGACTGCGGCACCAAGGTCAGACAACGGGACCCCACCTTGGAGGCTCTGGGAAGGACCCCTTGGAAGTCAAGGCCCACAAGGACGCAGGAGCTCCGGTGATCTCAAAGCACATGAGTGTCATTAGCCCCATGTCACACACAGGGGGGATGCTGCCCCAGCAGGGCTGGGAAAAGGACCTGGGTCTCCTGGGTCGCAGTCCTGTGCTCTGTCCACTAGGCCGCCCTGCCTCCACCCGTGGATGAGTTAAAACTTCAGCAGCCTTGGCTTCGCTAGGGCTACTACTGTAATATCCCTACTCATCCCTCCCCACAAAAAAGCTGCTCCCCTCATCATGACTCCATCATGCGAGGTAGTGGCTGCCCTGTGCCCACTGCCAGCCATCCCTGGCACAATCTCCCCTTCCATGTCCGCCTTAACCTGGCCTCCCTCCCCGCTCAGCACCCGATTTGTCCGCTAAGCAGCCCCCCGACCCTCCTCACCGCCCCAGCACGGGCACCTAACTGGGGAGAGCTACAAGGGCCTGGCGCGATAGGAACAGGCTCATCCATCCCCGTGGGCACCGGGGCCATGCCAGAAATTTATGTGCCATTAGCACGTGCGTGGGTGAGAGCCACTGAGCAAAAAACCCCTGGCCGGCGACGGGAGCCCAGCGATAGCGGTGACAGGGCGCTGTCGGGCGGGGACGGTCTCCCCGCTAATGGCCCTCCCCCCGTTATCCCTTTAACCGACGGGTGCAGGGACGGGAGACCTCAGTGGAGCAGCTAGGGGCTGTAGTGGGGAGGAGTCACCAGGGGGCCCTGTATGGAGCTGGTGTCCCATCACTGGGGACGGGTAGCCTGGTGGATGATGGCCCAGTCAGCTGTGTCCTTTGTGCCTCCCTGAACTCTTCAATTTCCCCCCCACACACACCTTCTTTCACCTGCGTTCAGGATTCCCCTTCACTTCCTGCCTTGCACTGTTGTGTCGCATGGCTGTTCCAACAGCTGGTGTGTCCCACCCCAGAGCTGGCTGCATTTCAGCACTGGCTGAAGCATCTCTCCCCCCACCCCCACAAAACACCACATGCATCCCTGACACTAAGAAAAACCCAGGCCTTCCCCAGGTTTTCTAAGCTGCAGTCGCTTTCACCCCAGCAGCCCCTGTGACGTGGAGAGCTGTCGGGGGCTGGTTGGGTGAAGCAGCAAACAGCTGGGGCTGGGGCGTGTATTCATCCACCCAATTAGACAGCTGCAGGAGACAGAGGGGGGCTGGGGTGGGTCCCCCCAGCTCTCCAGGCGTAAGACAAAGCAGCTTCGTCTGAGTCCTACCACCCGCTGGGACTGGGATCACTCCCCCAGACCCCCTGATACCAGCCCCCTCCCGGGGGCAGCAGAGCAGGGCCCCTCGCAGGGAAGCATCTCTCAGGCACGGGCAGGCAGGGGAGGTGCGGTTTCGTAGCAGGCCGGCTGGCCCGCCGCTGTCAGGAGCCTGGTGCCCCAGGGCAGAGTCTTCCTGGCCCTGGGCTGGGGGGAGATGGGTTGGAGGGCTGCTCTCCCCTCAGGGATGCATGGGGAGCGGGGAAGATTGGGAACAAAAATCCAGGGGCTGAGCTCTTGGTTCCTGACCCGCACTGGAAGCTGCTTTTGGGTGGTGCCCCATTCCCGGGCACACTGTCCTCGCCTCGCCAGCCCAGTCCCCGGGGAAAGGCACTAACGGGCACCCCGGCAGCGGCTGCGCTAGCCGGCCATGAAGGGTGCCTGGAGCTGCACAGCCTGCGTGGATCCCGGGGGGGGGGGGCTGAGGCACCACATGTTGCACCCAGCTCCGGGGCGGCTCTTGAGCAGCATCGGCCCCCAGCAAGGGGAGTCCTCGGTCCTACCCCCAGCTCCGTCACAGACCTTCAGCAAGTCACGCCCCCGCTCAGTGCCTCGGTTTCCTCTCCCACCCTGTGCTGGTGAGCTGGCAGGCAGGGCCTGTCTCTCACCCTGCTGGCGCAGTGACTGGCATGGCTAGGCCTGCGGGCGCTACCCTCACACTGGGAAAGGCAGAGGTTAATCCCCTGGGCTGGGATTTGGCTCGGATCGCAGGGTTCACAGCCTGGCAGCTGGGCAGCGTGCCAAGGAGCTCAGTTTTATGGCAGTGCTGGGCTCTGAACTGGTACATAAGAACATAAGAATGGCCATATTGGGTGAGACCAAAGGTCCATCTAGCCCAGTATCCCATCTTCTGACAGTGGCCAATGGCAGGTGCCCCAGAGGGAATGAACAGCACAGGTAATCATCCAGTGATCCATCCTCTGTTGCCCATTCCCAGCTCCCAGCAAACAGAGGCTAGGGACACCATCCCTGCCCATCCTGGCTAATAGCCATTGATGGACCTGTCCTCCATGAACTTATCTAGTTCTTTTTTGAACCCTATTATAGTCTTGGCCTTCACAACATCCTCTGGCAAGGAGTTCCACAGGTTGACTGTGCATTGTGTGAAGAAATACTTCCTTTTCTTTGTTTTAAACCTGCTGCCTGTTAATTACATTTGGTGACCCCTAGTTCTTGTGTTATGGGAAGGAGTAAATAATACTTTCTTATTTACTTTCTCCAAACCAGTCATGATTTTATAGACCTCTATCATATCCCCCCTTAGTCGTCTCTTTTCCAAGCTGAAAAGTCCCAGTCTTATTAATCTCTCCTCAAACGGCAACTGTTCCATACCCCTCATCATTTTGGTTGCCCTTTTCTGAACCTTTCCAATTCCAATGTATCTTTTTTGAGATGGGGCGACGGCATCTGCATGCAGTATTCCAGATGTGGGCGTACCGGGGATTTAGAGAGAGGCAATATGATATTTTCTGGTATCTGGCTGAAAGAGAAGAACCCCCTCCCTGAACCCCCAGCCCCTGGGGCAGTACCTCACCACGCTGCTTCCCTGGCTTTATTAACCCCCCTGTGCCCTGCAGGCTAAATGCCACCTGGCCCAGACACCCCGCCCCTCATTGGGCCCTTCAGCCCCCTGCTGGCACATCTCCCACCCCCTAGTAGCTACAGCCCAGAACAGCGGGTGTGATTGATACCCCCCGGCCATTGTAGTTGTGGGACACCCCCCCCCCAGCCAGGTGGGGCACCCTGTGGAGGTTTGGAGGGGGGGCTCATTAGCTGACATGGATCTCTATAAACCCCCTCCTTCCCATGCCCAGCTCCCCCCCACCCTTCCTCTGGGTGTGAAAGCTCAGCCCTGCCCTGGGACCCATCAAGCAGGAAACCAGTTTGTTCATTGCACTGGCTGATGCAGCATGGAGATGGGGGTCATGGGGGTGGGGGGGCGGGGAAGCACCATGCAGGTCCCTTTGGGTGGCCCCGGCCTTTGCTTTAACCCCATGCGCGCCAGGCCTGCCCCTTTGCCGGGCACCCCAGCGCATCGGGGCAGGCAGTCCCACTGGTTGGGGGCGGCTTTCAGGTCCCCTCCCCCCTTCCAAACCCCCATTAATGCTGTTGCATATTCAGTTAGCCCATTAGCGGGATTAACTCCCTGTCTGAAGCAAGGGCCTTGGGGACCAGGAGCTGGGGGCCATTCTGGGCACTGAACCGGGGGTCCCAGAGATCCTGGGGGCTGTGGGGGGCTCAGCCGGGGAGAGGGGTGGGGGCTTAGAGCTGGAGCAGCAGGAGGGTGATTTAGGGCTGCAGGGGCCATGCCCATCTCCCCAGCCAGCACTGATTTCCCTGGCCTGTTTCAGTGGGAGACTCCACAGACCCACGGCCCTGAGCCTGTGCCCTTCAATGTCACTGATCACCGGCGAGGGCACGGTCCCGATTCTGAGTGCCCCCAGTGCCCAGGGATGGGTGAGCATCTTTCACTGCAGGACCCAGAAGTGCGGCAGGGTGAGAGGCTGCGGGAGGGAGCTGAAGCAGGGCAGGAGATTGGACCCTCTCCTTGGCTGGCAGTGATGCAGCCCCCAGCCCATCACTGTGCCAGCAGACTCCCTGCCGGCCCTCGGGCTTGGCACAGAGATGAAGGGCCTGGAGTGGGAAGAAAGGAGAGATAAGCGCCCATGGGGGGGAGGGGGAGGGAGCACGTGAGCCAGCATCTAGTCTGGCAGTCGGGGGTGGGGGGGAGATGAAGGAAGGGGGGTCCATTTGCTCTACGCCACCCCAGAAGGCAGGGACGTATGGCGGGGTGTCCATGCGGCAGCCCTGGGAAGCTGAGCTTGTGGGGAGGAGAGGTCACAAGTGCAAGGAGTTTCTGGGGGTCTCAGCATAGCCATGCCCCACTGAATGGGCCATGGGGCCTGAGACCCCTGATTGCCCCTCAACGGGGGGTGAGGGGGGGCGCGTCCCTACAAGGCAGGCCAGGGCCAAGGCCCTTGCAGGAGGCTTGTGGCTACACATCTGATCTGCGTACAAGCCCAGCGGCCCGCCCCCTAGCACCAGTGACCCAGTCTCTGCCCCACCTCCCGCTGTGGTTGTGGGAAGGGTCCTGGCTGGGACAGTCGTGCAGGAATCCGGCCGGGGCTGGGGGGAGGAATCCAGCCGATCCCACCCCAGAAAGAATCCCAGCCCCCGTGGGGAAGAATGGCGCCTCTGTGATCACCAGCCCACGCTGGGGCACCGGGCTCCTGTCAGCAGGAAAAGAGCCATGGGGGTCCTGCCTCCTGGTGCTAGCCTGGCCCTGAGGAACATGGGACCCCAGCCCCGCACTCGCTGGCCCCTGCAGCTCCGTCCCAGAAGAATCTGGACCCTGGGGAGCAGGTGTGGGGGGTGAGATCCCTCATGTGCTGATGGGGGAAGGAGGGGCAGGTTTGCTAGCACCCAGGCATGCCTTGGGAGCCCAGCTCAGGGAAGGGGGGTGCCTCCCCTCACCGTGTTCCAGGGTCTGGCTTGTGCCAAAGGTCCTCCTTTGTAGGCAGAGGCCAAATCCTGGCTCCAGAGCAGGGTGGGGGGCAGTCAGTGGCTACTGTGGGGCAGGTGCCTGTGCCCTAGGAACTAGGATGAGACCCCCCCCAACTCAGCCCCTACAGGGGCCTCCAGGCAGAGGGGGTCAGAGTGGAACCAGCCCCACTGGGCTGGAGGGATCTGAACCCTGGGACTCAGCTCCCAGCCCCAGCTGGCCTTGACTGTCCACCTCACCCTGGAGCTGGGGTTGGGGGGGGGCGTCGTCCGCTTCCCTCCCAGGGCTGGTGCTGGATCATTCACCCGACCAGGCCTAGGGGGCCTTGCCAGACACCGCAGAAGCCTACGGTACCCAGCAGAGAACGGCAAATTTGTAACACCAATGATTGAGCTGTCAGGAGTCGCGGTTGCTTTGCCAGCAACAGAATCACGGGGCTGCCAGTGCCAAAATGCCCCTGGGGAGCGACCAGCCGTGCTCGCCGGCTGATTGTTCTCTCCCGGTGTGCGTCCACAGAGCCTGCGAAGAGTGGGAGGGAGGCTCGGGGGAGACTGGGAGTCAGGACTCCTGGGTTCCACCCAGCGCTGGGAGGGGAGTAATATCTAGTGGTTAGAGCAGAGGACTGGGCGCCAGGACACCTGAGCTCTCTTCCTAGCGTGAAACCCTGCAAACAGCAACGACGGCTTCGCCCACAGCTCCAGGCCTGGCCCCCCCCCAGCCTGCTCCCCCAGCCGCATTCCTGCCCGCGTGTGCGTGGCCCCGGCCAGCCGCATGCCTGCCCTTCATTCCGCAGCACCCCCGCTGCATTCCCGCAGGCGGGGTCAGCCAGAGCCCAGCTGGGCCCCGCCCTCACTTGCACCCAGCCTGCTGGCTCCGGTGCTGAGTCCTAGTGAGCTTGGATCCCCCCCTCCCGCCATCGAGCCACCTGCCCTGCCCGGGCACAGAGGGGCCCCGGGCTCTGGTAATGGTCCAGACGCTGCAGCAAACCAGTGGTATCCCTCTGCCTTCCACCGCCATGCCAGCCTCAGCCAACTCCCCCACGGACCCCCAGCAAATGATCCCGTGACCCCACCCCCAGCTCTGTCGCTGCCTCTCAACCCCGACCCGCAGCCCCCTGCTAGCACAGCCCTGTCCCCCACCCGCTCTGCCAGTGCCCCTCAATCCCAACCCACAGCCCCCGGCTAGCCCAGCCCTGCCCGCTCCCAGTTCTGCCGTTGCCCCTCATTCCTGACCCACAGCCCCCTGCTAGCTCAGCCCTGCCCCCCGCTCTGCCAGTGCCCCTCAATCCTGACCCACAGGACCCTGCTATTCTGACTCCGGCCTCCCCCAGCATCCCAACTCACAGCCCAGCCTGTCAAGGGTTTAGGGCTCTCTCACTGCGGGGTGCGGTGGGATTCTGGGCCAGCTGGAGGGGTACCTCCAGAATGGGGGGATCCTGGCTTAAGGACTAGAGTGAGGCCCCCCAAGTCCCGTGGAGCCAGTGGGGTGCCAGGGCCCAGCTAGCTTTGTGCCCGTGTGATGGGTCCATGGGGACAGGCCCCGGCGTTCAGCCCCGCTGGTACCAGCTTAGAGCTCCCCAGCTCAGCCTCACGGCGAGGGCAGCTAATGGGGAGCCCGGAGCCCGTTTGGGCTGAGTCAGGCAGGGGAAGCCGAGCACCCACCCTCTGCGGGGCAGAGGCTCTCCCCACACTCCCCTCCCCTGCACCTCCTAGGCTCCAGGACCCCCTCAGGCCTGGCAAGGACGGGTGGCTTTGGGGAGGTGGATGCCCTGGCGCTCCTGGGGGCAGCCTGGCCAGGAGCCCCGGTGGTATGGGGTGGTGACCTGCTGCCTATCACAGGGGGACCCCTGGCCCTGGGAGGGATCCCAGGAGTAGATGCCACAGAGTGGGAGGTTCTCGTGCTGTCAGGGGGCAGGGAAGGCTGTTGCTGGGGCAGCGAGAGGGGTGGGCAGCTCAGCCTTGGTTGGGGTTGGGGGGAAATGCCTTTGACCCTGTTGGTTGGGGGCGGAGGGAGGGGCTGCTGGATGCCTCAGGGGATCAATGGGGCAGCATTGTGCTGATCTAAAAAAGGGGATCCCTGCTTCCTCGGGGGGGGTTGACATTCCCCTGCCCCCCAACAATGATCCCGGGGGGGTTGTCAACCCAAGAGCCCCCAGGGGTGACGGGCATGTAGCACTTTCATTAATTGCACCCAGCTGGGTTCCCAGGCCCTGCCGTGTGAATCTGTTGGGGGGGGGTACCCCCCAGTGCTGCCTGTGCCAAGAAGCCGTTAATCTCTGGGAGCTGAGGCCTCATCTGTCTTTGCAGCTCAGTGGCTGGTTTTAATTAAAGGGGCTTTAATCTGCATGGCCGTGGGGGAGCGGGGGAGCAGGGCCTGCCAGGGAGACAGTGACAGTGGTGGGAAGGATGGGAATCTTGGGAGCTCTGCCCTCACGGATCCCTAAGCCCCCCCCCATGAGATTCCCAGGGCACTTTAACCAGACATGACATGACACATGACACTCCAGACAATGGCTGAGTTTGTTGCTGATCTGTGAGAGCCGTGCTTCCAGGAGTCTCTGCCAAGCCCAACTAGCCGGGGCCAGCCTCCTGGTCCTCTGACTGCTAGGTACTCCCCTCCTAGAGCTGGGATATAACCCAGGAGTCCTGACTCCCTGCACCCCTTGCTCTAACCACTCGGCCCTGCCGCCCTCCCAGAGCGGGGGATAGAACCCAGGAGGCCCGGCTCCCAGGGCTTTGCTCTCCTCCCCCTTCCAGAGGGGGGAACCCCCCTGGACCCAAATGGATTTTGAATGCCCTAATTTGAACAAAATCTTGGAAAATGTCCGGTTTAAACCTGAGCAGCTAACCTGGAGGTGGGGCCAAAATAGGGGGCAGGAGTCTTTCATCACTAGAGTCAGCCTAGCCCCACCTCAGGCTGGGTGGGGCCATCTGACGATCCCCCTCAAGATCATGAGACCGTCTGAAAAATCATGAATTAAAAAAAAATTTAAAAACAAATGCTGGGTTCTGTTTCGCCAGTGCCTGGTCTTTGAGATGTTTGGGGTCAGGTTTTCCACCATCACATGGGCTAGAAAACTCCCCCTTTATATTTTATTGGAAGCCGAGCCTCTCCTGAATTCCCATGACTCCGGGAGCTGGGGCTTTACAAAAAAGCAGGAGTCTCGTCAACATTAGCTCTGGTACTTTTCTGACACCCATTACTGCATAGCTGAGCACCTCCCAGTCCTTAATTTATTCATCCTCACAGCCTGCCCCGGGCACCAGGGCGGCTGCTTTTCTGGAGCCTACCGGCTATAGCACTGTCCTGGGATGTGGGAGGTCTCTTCCCAGCTCTGTCACTCGATTGGGTGACCTTGGGCAAATCATTTCCCCTCGCTGTGCCTCAGTTTCCCCACCTGTAAAATGGGACTAACGATACCGGCCTCCTTTGTAAAGTGCCTGTACCCGTCTCTGGTCTTCTCCTTGGCCTGTCAGCACCTTGCGGCAGGGACTGTCTGTTCTGTGTCTGTGCAGCACATCACCCAATGGGGTCCTGGTCCATGAATGGAGTATCTAGATGCTACTGTAACACACCTAATAAAGAACGTTCAGCGCCTGGCACAACGGGGTCTTACTCCATGATTAGGAGCTGTTCCGATCCAGCTAACAACAAATAATACCCATAATCTGAAGGAAAAGAGGTCAGTATCATTATTTTGCAGACGAGGAGTGTCACCATTTCAGAGCTAACCCAAGCACAGCCCCTAACCAGCGGTAGGCAACAAAAATGATTAGGGGTCTGGAACACATGACTTATGAGGAGAGGCTGAGGGAGCTGGGATTGTTTAGCCTGCAGAAGAGAAGAATGAGGGGGGATTTGATAGCGGCTTTCAACTACCTGAAAGGGGGTTCCAAAGAGGATGGCTCTAGACTGTTCTCAATGGTAGCAGATGACAGAATGAGGAGTAATGGTCTCAAGTTGCAGTGGGGGAGGTTTAGATTGGATATTAGGAAAAACTTTTTCACTAGGAGGGTGGTGAAACACTGGAATGCGTTACCTAGGGAGGTGGTAGAATCTCCTTCCTTAGAAGTTTTTAAGGTCAGGCTTGACAAAGCCCTGGCTGGGATGATTTAACTGGGAATTGGTCCTGCTTCGAGCAGGGGGTTGGACTAGATGACCTTCTGGGGTCCTTTCCAACCCGGATATTCTATGATTCTGCCACAGCCTGGTGGGCCAGGCTGGGGTAAGCTGGGGGGCAGGCCCTGTGTCTGGGGGAGCAGCCAGCCTCTCCGCAGCTGGCTGCAGAGGTGGGGAGCCCCAGGCGCAGCGGAAACAACCGGAGGCTGAAGGGGAGCAAAGAGACGGCGGAGGGGAAGTGACGCTTTGTGACACCCTGGAGCAGCCCGGCTCCGAGAGGACGGACAGGCGGGTGGCGAATGCAGCAGGCACAGATCTGGGCTCTGATCCTGGCTCTGCCACAGACTTCTTGGGGGAGTCACTTAATCTGTGCCTCCGTTTTCCCAGGTGTAAAATGGGGCTAGTGAGCCTCTCCTTGCCCGGTTGGCCTGTGAGCTCTCTGGGGCAGGGATTGTCTGGGCAGCGCCTGGGCACCACGGAGCCCGGCTCGCACCTGGCCTCTCCTGGTGCTGCGGGAATGTAGCTAACCAGAAGAAAGAGAGTGTTTGGAGCAGGGTGACGGGGCAGCAGGGGTGTCACGGGTGGGAAGTTTCCACACAAGAGCAATTTCCCTGCCCAGCGTGAATTGGGGGACGGAGGAGGGGAGTGTCTGGCAGGCGCCAGAGATGTTCTCGTGGCATTGCGTGACATGGTGCTGACAGGTGCCCCCTGGTGGCTGGGGCTTGTCTGTGCTGCCCCTGCTCTCTCAGGGTTTGCAACAGGGGTTAGCGGGCATGAGCACAAAAGGAACAGCCAGGAGCTTCTGGGTTTGCTTCCCAGCTCTGCTGCTCCCTTACTGGGTAGCCACCGGCCCTGTCTGTGCCTCAGTTTCCCCATCTGTAAAAGGAGGGGCAGGGGATAAATATAGTGCTTCCAAAGGGAAAGCTTGAGGGCATGCTCCAGATCATTATTGAATGGTGAGGGCCGTACTGGTGGGATTGCAGGCTCGTGGTGGTGGGGTGACCCCCTTTGGGGTCTCTGGAAGCCTACCCCTCTAGGAACCCCCAGCCCCACGCACGGCTCTGCGTGGGGGAGACTGGGGTGATACAGCGCCTCAGGCTGAGCTGCTTACTTGGTTCCTTTGTTTCTCCATCGCAAAACAAGAGCCACCTCCCCTTGGTGCCGCTTGCTTCCCTCTCGGAAACCTGCTTCCTGCAGCCGCGGCTGGCTCGGCGGGGGATGGGGGCAGGAACCGAAATAAGTAACTCTGGCCCGGCCACCTGCAGGCAGAAACCCATGGGATTCACCCAGATTTAACCGGGAAGCAGGACTCCTGAGTTCTGGTTCTGGCTACAGGCAGACAGTGTGGTCTAGTGGTTAGAGCAGCATGGGCTGGGAGGGAGTCAGGATGCCTGGGTTCTATTTCTGGCTATAGGGAGGCAGTGTGGTCTAGTGGTTAGAGCAGCATGGGCTGGGAGGGAGTCAGGATGCCTGGGTTCTATTTTTGGCTATAGGGAGGCAGTGTGATCCAGTGCTTAGAGCAGTGGGGGCAGGTGGGAGTCAGGATGCCTGGGTCCCGTTCTGGCTGTGGAAGGAGCGTGTGGTCTAGCGGTTAGATGGGGAGGTGGGTGGTCTGACAGCCGGCGTACCTGGGGTCTCTCCTGACCTCTGGGAAGAGAGTGTGTTCTAATAGTCAGAGGTAGGTCCTGGAAACCAGGACTCCGGGGTTCTATTTCCAACAGTGGCTTGGATCCTAGTGGTTAGAGCCAGGGAGGACACCTGAGTGTTGTGCTGGCTCTGCCAATCACATGCTGGGTGGCCGCAGACTGGCCACCCATTGGCTAACAAGGCCGAGATGACGGGCGCCATCGGCGCATGGGTGATCGTTACGAATCACAAAGCTCTGCCAGTAATATGATGGCAACAGGTGGAAAAATCCCTCCCCCACATATCTGCCGCCTAGCTCCTTGTGGGGGGCACAATGCCTCTGGTAGGTGCCTAGCCCCACGGCGGGGCCTGAGGAGCCCTGGCTGGGGCAGCAGCTGTCACACAAAGAATCCCTTGCTGATTAATTCAATCCCAAAAGCCCAGATCCCAGCAGTACAACCAGCCCTTGTCTTTATACTGGGCCAGATCAGCCTCCTGGCCTATCTCCCCACCCTGTCCTTCACAGGGACCCACAGGCTGTGGCATGGATCCATCTCGAGGCCTGCACAGGGAGAGGCAGCCAAGCGCCATCTGTGTTTTGGCTACCAGGCCCTTTTGGCTTCAGCTGCCGCTGAAATCTTGTCAGCGACTCAGCACTCCGCCCCCAGCCGGGCCCGGGGGAGGCAGTTCTCCGAGACGCGGCGGCTGCATCCCAAAATGACAGCTCCTCCGGTCACGTCGGCCCTGGTAAAGGGACGCAGGAATCGGCAGAGCTCAGCAGACCCCAGGCCCATTTTGCCCAGGCTCTGACAGCACCAGATGCTTCAGAGGAAGGTGTCAGAGCCCCACAGTCCTATCTCCCCGCATCACATCCTGACCTCCATAATCAGAGACCGGCTTAACCCCAGAAAGAAGAAATTCTCCTCACTGATGGTCTTTTAGTCGGCATTATCCAGGCTAATCCCAGCTCGTCTTGTCAGCCACAGAAACATCCAACCCCGCTCTGAATCATGCTGACTTTGGGGCCTCAGCGCTGTCCTGTGGTGGTGAGTTCCGCTGGCTAATCCTCCGGGTGTGAAAAAGGCTCCTCTCTGACTAGCTCAGCAGGGCACCTTTCATCCACCACCCCCTTGTCCTGTTGCGAGACAAAAACAGAAGCCCCCGTTCTCCCTTTGGCATTAATGAATTAGGATCATCATTATTGATCGGTGTGGCCGCCCCAGTCACAGACCAGGATCCCATTGTGCTAGTCGTTGTCCAGACCCAGAACAAAGAGACAGCCCCTGCTTTAAAGAGACATGGCCAGGTTGACAAAGTATTTAGGCACCTAAAGCCGCAGAGAGGCATCTAGGACCAGATCCTCAAAGGCTTAATGCCAATGGGAGCTAGGTGCCTAAATACCTTTATCAGCCTGGCCCTTACATGCTTTTCTGGTGCAAATGATGGGTCAGGAAAAGGTCAGCTCGAATGCACAGAGGGGGAAGAAGTTTGGGGTGGGCAGGTGCGTTGCGCTCAGGGCTGTGGGTTGCCTGCCAGTGTGTCTGAGCCGCACGCATGGCCCTGAATTCATTAGCATCCCTAACGCCCAGGGAGATGGATGCCTTCGCGAAGCAGAGCAGAGGCGAGGAATCAATGCAGTGGAAGCAACAGACGTATGGAAGAATGATTCTTTGCTGCTGCTCCGGCAGGTTGGGTGGGAGGGGATGGGCTCTGTGCCGCAAGGACTCCGTGAGGATGGAAGGCGCTAAAAACCAATCTAATTAATAATAAAAATGAATGATCCCAACGTGCAAATCAGGGGGAAGCTGAGGTCAGGCTGGGATGAGACAATGCGTAAATGAAGCAGCTATAGGGCAGGAGACAAACAGGCTAGGAGATCTAGTGGTTAGAGCAGTGGGGACTGGGAGTCAGGTCTCCTGCGTTCTGTTGCTGGCGTTAAGAGGGGAGTGGGGTCTAGTGGTTAGAGCAGAGGGGACGGGTCGGGTTAGAGCAGGAGGGCTGCAAATCAGGATTTCTGGGTTCTATTCCTTCACTTGGCACACAGCCTGGCTTTGGGCAAGTCACTGGGAACCTCTTTAACCCAGCCTGTAAAGTGGGTTTAATGACACCTCGCTCCCAGGAACGCTCTGATCTTTAAGTGATTGTGGAGTGCTTTGAAATCCTCCGATGAAAAGCACTGCCTGAGAGCAAACGTTTATTATTACCCCTTACAAATATCCTATTTGGAACATTCATTTTCATAAGGTTTTTTTTTTCCAGGAGGGTTGTGGAACATCGTCGGATAATGTTTCAGTGCTTTAAAGTATGACAGAGATGAAAAATTCCACAAACGTATGTTTTGCGAACAATTTTCTTAGTCAAATTAAACCATAACACTGAGCTGCTTGCAATAACAATTCAATTACACTTGAATATTTGTTAGTACAGGAGAGAGAGAGAGAAAAGGAGAGAGAGTGGTGCCATTTCTGCTCCTTTTATTCTTGTTCTGAGAAGTCAGTAAAAGGTTTCCGGGACTTTTAAAACTATTTCATAGAGGGGGTCTTAGTCTTTCTTCTCATGAATTCTCCAGGTCCAGGACAAGTGCAAAGAGAGACACTTAGGCTATAAAAATCAAAAGCACCACTGCAAAATGGGGAATACCTGGCTCGGCTGTCAGACGGCTCAAAAGGATCTGGGGGTAGTGGTGGATCACAAATTGAATGTGAGCCAATGATATGATGCAGTCGGGGGCATGCGCAAAGGGGGGGCAAGCAGGGGCACGGACCACCCAATAATCGTCGGGGGCACAGGAAGACGAAGCTCCTGCAGAAGTCGGGGCCGGGTGGAGGGAGAAAGGAAGATGGAGGGGGGGACCTGAGAACAGTCTTCAGAGATGTTAAGGGCTGTTTTAAAGATCAGTTGTTCTCCAGATCCATTGAAGGTAGGACAAGAAGTAATGGGCTTCATCTGCAGCAAGGACTAGGAGCCTAGCCACGGCCCAGCACCCTCCGGCACTAGATCCTGTACAAACACAGAACGAAGGGATGGTCCCTGCCCCAGCCAGCTTCCAGTCTCAGCATAAGACAGGAGCCACGAGGTGGCAACGGACAGGGAGTTTATACAGTGGGGATAAAGGGACAGCCATGTGCTGAGCCGGCCGGAGGGTACAATGCAGAAGGCACCCTCACCCCCTGTTGGGCACAGCGTGTGCCCCCGTCCCCTGGAAGGCGCAGGGCCAGGCAGGATACAGGGAGGGGTGGGGGTGAATAGTCCTGGTTCTTGTTCTGCAAAGCCAATGTCCCAAAGCGCCCCTGGCCCCCGGCTTGGCGGGAGGGGAATTGGGGCTGGAGAAGGAGCTGATGGGTGTGTGATCTGTGAGTGCCACCCTTGGGGTCCTGCTTGCCCCCCCACCAGCTTGGGGTCCCCCCTCCCCACACAGCTGGGTGCATTAGAAGAAACAAGCGCTGCAGACATGGAGGGGAGGGGGAAGTGGTATGTTACACACAGTGACGCCTGCCCCCGGATCTAGGGGCTCTGGGAGAAACCAGCCTGGGCTTCTCCAGCCCCTTCCATCCCAATGGATTAACCCCACCCCCTGCCCTGGAGCTGCGTTGGTACCATTAGCCTCACTCTTCAGGTGGGGAAACTGAGGCACGGGGCAGCAGTGCAGCAAGTCAGTGGCAGAGCTGGGAATGGAACCCAGGAATCCTGATTCTCAAACCCCACCCTTGCTGTAACCACTAGACCCCATGCCCCTCACAGAATTGGAAATAGAACCCAGGAGTCCTGGATCCCAACCCCACCACTCGAACCACGAGACCGCCTTCCCCTCCCTTCCCCTCCCCCCCCAGAGCTGGGAATAGAACCCAGGAGTCCTGGGCCCAGTCCGGCCAGGCTGTGGGTCTGGCTAATGGAGCGCGTGTCTGAGCTTCGGGGAGCTTATGACAGGGAGATTGAAGGGATTTGGGGGTTTAAAGGTTTACGGAGCAGAGAGGCGAGCAGCCCCAGCGAGCTGATGCAAGCCTCCCATATGGTCCCTCGTTAGCGCTGCCAGCCAAGCCAGCCGGAGGGGAGGGAGCGGGGCCTGCACTCCGACCGCTGCGGGGGCCAGGAGGAGGCAGATGATGCTGGGGAATCCTGCCCACCCCAAGTGCTCCCTAGTGCCCTCCCCTTGCAGATTGGACCCCAGGCTGGGGCTCAGCGAGCACATTAGGATCAGCAGCTCCCGAGCTGAAAGGGAGAGCATGTCTGTGTGCGTGGGGGGGGGGGTGTTCTCTGTATTATCTCAGCTCCCCACCGCACCCTGTCTGTGTTGCATGGGGTCTGACCTGGAGGGGCAGGGAGCCACGTGAATGCAGCAAGGGAAGGGGTCACTAACCTGCCCCCCTCCCCTGCTCAAGCCTTTCTTCAAATTATCAGAGGGCTCTGGACATCCGCCCCCTCCACTGAGCAAGGGGGAGGCAGGTCCCCAGGAAAGGGGCAGTGGTTTCCCCTGGGGAGAGGATAGAGGAGCAGCGGGTTCCCCTGAGGAGGGGGCGGGGGGGGGGCAGCACACTCCCCTGGGGACAGGACAGCACCTTGTGCTGCTTTGGCCATTTCTTCCCTATAGATAGAACTTAAGCCCCAGTAAAGAGATGATCCCACTTAGCCGGGACACAGGCTGCTGCGCGCGGACATGCTGCCCCCCCCCCCGCTCCCTCCTCGACAGGCCCCAGCGCTCGCACACCAGCTCACCAGGGCCCCCGCCCCGTGTGCACACACACAGGGACACACACACGCACACAGAGCAATATGCAGGCTTTTGCGTGCACCCCCATCAGTGCCCCAGCAACACACGGAACCCGCCCCCGCAAACACCAACAGCAGGGGATCGCCTCCCCCCGCCCCTGATGCAGACCTGCAGGATGCAGCTCAATCCACAGACATACGCTGCCCCCCAGTGCAGCCGGCCCTAGGCTGGTAACATACAGACCCCCCATTACACAATGCCCCCTGTGCAGAGACACTTGTTCCAACTCCAGGGCTGGGATAGCAGGGGGCTGTGGGTCGGGACTGAGGGCCACTGGCAGAGCTGGGGGAGGGGAAGCCCAGGGCTGGGATAGCAGGGGGCTGTGGGTCGGGACTGAGGGCCACTGGCAGAGCTGGGGGAGGGGGAGCCCAGGGCTGGGATAACAAGGGGCTGCGGGTGGGGATTGCGGGGCACCGGCAGAGCTGTGATGGGCATTGGGGTCCCAGCACTGGAAGGATACAATATAAGGGCACTTCAAGGCAGGACTCAGGTGCGTTGGCAGAGCGGCGGGATGCGGACGGCCAGCTGGCCGGGGGCACTATGGGCCACTGCGCCAGCCTGTCTGCTTGCTTGGAGCACAGTGGCCTGGGGCAGAGCCGCTCCATGGCTCCCAGATGGAGCCTCCCGGAAGCCCCACTGGTGGGGGAGGAGGGGCACTGCAGAGGGAAATCCAGGAACCCTGGGCCACCTGCGGCTTAGCACAGACCCTTTTATACAGGGAGGGGAGGAGGGTGGAGCAAAGGGGCCTGGCCCAACCCAGAACACAGAGCCCCGCCTCCTCTCCGCATAAAAGGCCGTTTCCAGGACAAGGCGCTGGCCTTTGGGTGCAGGGTCGGGTAGTTGGCGGAGCAGCTCCCAGGGCTGGATGGTGCAAGGAAGGGGATCGCTGGGGGAGGGGGACCCTGATCCCCCCAGGCCATCTGCTGACATCGGTGAAGGGGCGCCGAGTATGGATGGATCTTGACTGATCCTGGTCCCTCCTGAGGCAGCTGCCCTGGGGTACCCTCCCCCCGAGGTGGTGTGTCTCCCATCCCCCCTTTGCCAAGGCTCTGCCCATCCATCTCCCCACCCCCCGTCCATGCCCGCAGGTGACTTTCAGCTGCCCTCTCACGATGCATATTTAATGCATCTTGATTTTTTCCCCACCTCCCTTTCTAAGGGGCCCCTGTGCAGCCTGTTTTCTCTCTGGTTACTGTAAGTGTCTCGGCAGCGTAATATTAATAGATGAGCGTAATATAGCCGAGCCATACATAGCGCTGCAGCTGTTTATTGCCGGAGCGCTAATTGCCTCTGCATTTAATTGTTTTCGCGTGATGGATGGGGATAACGACACCCAGAGCAGGAGGGCCCGGTGTGGTTTTGTTCTTGGCGGCGCTGGCAAAAAGGAAACTGTGTTTCCAGGCTGAAGTTGCCGGTTTCCTGCCCCTTTCCCCCAGTGGATCCCGCTTGGTCGGGATGCTGGGGGCTGGGAATGGGAGCCAGAGCCCGGCTTGGAGCCAGCACTGGCTGGCACCAGCCAGAGCGTGTGTTTGCTGGCCCTGGCGTGAGCTGAGTTTGGAGGGGCTCTGCCCGGTGTCCACATTGCAAAAGCCACCACGGCAATTGGCCTTGTTAGTGCCTCAAGCAGGGCCCCAAGGGCCGAGCGGGGCCCTAGAGGCTGAGTCCCTTGGGTTGGCAAGGAGGCCAGGTGTGGATGAGCAAGTGTGTGTGCGTAGGGTGGTGCATGAGTGTATGTGCAGAGGGTGCTACGTGGGTGTGGGGGGGGACACGTATGCATGTGTGCATGGGTGTGCCTGCGTGTAAGTACATGGGGTGATACATGTGTGCATGGGTGCAGGTACGTGTGGGGACATGTGTGTTGAAGTGCATCAGTGCAGTGCATGGGCGAGTGTGCGGGTGTGTTCATGGGGGCGGGTGCATGTGGGGACATGTGTGCATGTGTTTAAGGGCAGGGGGTGCAGGATTGAAGGGGTGGCACAGGAACCAAACAGCCATGTCCCAGCATAGCTGGCGGCTCTGGCCAGGCACCCTCGCCCGCAGTGGCTAGAAGGAATTAAAGGGTTGGGGGGCAATGAAGCCACCCAGCCTTTCCCATATCGCTGAATGGGTGGGAGTTTCCCAGCTACGCCTGGGCTCAGTGGCAGAGGGAGATCAGGGGTCACGGTACAGAAAAGGGCTACGAGCCAGTGAGTTAAGTCAAATGCCAGGACGGAGCTGGAAATGGTGATGATACAGCTCCTCCTCCTTCCACCGCCTTCAACGCTGCCCCCTGCTGGGAGCAGAGCTGCTCCAGCATGTGTCATAAGCCCTATACCGCTAATGGAAACAGAGCAACCCCTCCCGCAACTGAAATGGCTAAGCCCCCAGCCCTGCCCCGAAGCCGTCCAGTGTGCCAGGTGGCAAAGTGGAGTCCACTTAGCTGGGAGATTAATACAGCTGGTCTTTCCTTTGCTCCCGCGGAGAGTTTAAACAATATAATTAGGTTCCTGGAAACAAGATTAGCCGGGGCTGGTAATTCAATTCTACCCCCAAGCCCATTCCGCCTTAATCTCATTGCCGTCCCCTCTGCTCCAGCGCTGACGGTGCCGGCTGCCAGGTTTCCTTTGTGTCCTGCCAGCCCGGCTCCTGGAGCTGCACTGTGTGTGTGTATTCTAGGCACCGCTCCTGCAAGGCCTCTAGTTAAGGTTGCCCGACATGACCCATTATAAGGCCTTGGTTGAAGTGGCTTATAACTTTGCCAAACGTCAACTGTCTGGCTGGAGGTTTCCCATGCTGGGCGTCCACTGCAGGGTAAATTTTTGGGGAATGTTTCAGCTAAAATGGTTCAGCCGTTTCCCAGAACGAGACTAGCAAAAAGAATACATTGTTTTGGCCCATCTTACATGTTTCATTGAGACGCTTCAACCCCTTGCCCACCTGCGCTTTGCAGGGGGTCACCCTGGGGCCCGGGATGTGCCTTTTGCTCTCCCTATGAAAATGTACCCCAAGGAAATCTCAGTTTGCACATGCTCAGTGCAGACACAGGAAGAGTTTGGGAGCGAAATCCATCCTAGTCTCCATCCTTGTGCCCTCCCCAGAGAGTTACGGGCAACCTTAATGCTGCTGTTTCCGAACATTTGGGGGCTTGATTTTGCCATGGCAACGCTCCGCGCACGTAGCTTTTGTGTGCAAGGTGCACGCATGGGCAGATGTTTTATTTACATATATATTTGTCCCCTTTAAAATTGTTCCCCATCTAGGTCAATTACAGTGTCACTGCAGAGACGGCGGAATTATTGCATCGTCGGAGGAAGCTCGTAAATCACTCGGGGCCAGGCTGTTTATGATCCATGTATCTTCCCAAGATGCTAATGAACTCCCGTAATGCACCCTCCGTCTCCACGGCTCCCCTCTGCCTAAATCCTCCACGGTGGCTGCTAGGTGGAGCTGGGGGACTAGCAGACAGAGACATGGCCCTTGGCTACCCAGCCTCAGGGGTGGAGGAGAGGACGGCAGGTCAGTCAGGCTCTGACCAAGGGGCAAAGCAGCTGTCTGCGCCCCTCTGGAGACGTGGGCCAAATTTCAGATTCACTTGCTGGGGATGCCAAGGGCCCCCCCCGCCCCCAGGTGCCAATGGAGTTATTCCAGATTTACACCGGGCTCAGGAGAGAACCAGCCCCTAAGATTCCCGCCCCTCAAGAAAGCAGTGTCCTGACCGTTTACTGACCAGCCCAGGGTCTGTCCCCATAGCAGAGGAAGGCCCAGAGCTGCAGAGTGTGATCCCAGCCCCTCTGTTTTGGGAGTATCCAGCTATGATGGGGTTTGGAGCGTTGCAGGGCTAGGAGCGGTTCTCTGGACCCAGAATTCAGAAGCATCTGGGCCGCTGGCTCTGGTCCAGCTCTAAGGGACAATCGACTCATTAGGGCTTTTTGCTTTCATGCTTTGTTCTCAGAGCACCTTATGAAGGAGGGTATGTACTCTTATCCCATTAGCCTAGAGGGGGAAACTGAGGCACAGGGAGATGGGAAGGACCTGCCCAAGGTCACAGCTTGAGTCAGTGGCAGAGTCAGGAAGGGAACCCAGGAGTCCTGACTGCCAGCTCCTATTGCTCTAGCCCACCAGGGCTTGTTCCTTTGGCCTTTGCCAGGAGGATGCCCTTGTTCCAAAAGGCACTGGGAAAAATGGAAGGATCTGCCGCACCACCGTTTGCCCGGAGGGGGCCCCAGAGCTGGCACAGGGTGGATGGGGAACTGCAGCTCCGAAAGGACAGCAGCCTTGGCCTCAGAGCTGAGGGGGTCGGCTGGCCTCGGCTGCGGCTTCTGATGAAACTTGCCCCCCCGGGTCCCAGCGAGAGCGGGAACGCAGACTTTGCCCCCCTTTTGTGGAGAATGTGCTGCAGCTCCAGGGGTCCCGTGGTGGAGCGTTGCCCTGGCAGACAGCGTCTCCGGCATGTCTCCGGGGGAGGCAGCGGGAAGGAGAATTCCAGGGACAAGAAGAGACAGGGGCAGAGAGAGGTGGCTAGGGATGGGAGAGGCCAGCACGAGGCACCTCCTCCATGAGCCTCCTGTCCTGTACCAGCCCGATTCAAAGCCCCTGCAGAGACTGCCCAGCCCCTGCCCCACTCCACGGGGACAGCCCGCTCCTGATGAGCCTTTTCCAACCAGATCCACTCGCCCCGCGTGTTTTCTCATCCTGCGCTGGCATTGGGGAACACGTGAGCCAGCAGGAGGCAAGATCAGAGAGAAGCTGAATTTGAGGGCCCCGTTATTATGGGCATGACGGTAGCACCCAGAGGCCCCACTGCTGCCCAGACTCAGAGAGCTCCCTGTCCCCAGAGAGCTGCCAGTCTAAACAGGATCCTTACCCCGCATCTACAGATGGGGGAAACTGAGGCCCAGAGAGATGACGCAGCACGGCCGAGGTCACCCACAGACTCAGTAGCAAGAGTTGGGACTTAAACCTAGATCTCCCACGCCCCCATCCTTACCCCGCTCCTTGGGCTGCCATCGCTTTAGGTGAATGAGGACACAGCCCCTCTCCAATATTCACACCCGTCCAGCCCACTGTAGCCTGATCCCCTCCCCACACTCGATTGCCCCCCTGCTCATTCTTTAACCGTTTGCTCTCCTAACCCCCCAAGGGGAGCAAATCTGAACGGCCGCGGAGCTAGATGAGCTCTGCCAAGGCCGTCCTCCCCAGCCCACCCCGGCTTCCTTCCGCTCGTTTGCCAGGCCCCCGGGGGAGCCCCAAGCAGGCGTCGCCAGCCCTGGCAGCTGGGACCCCTTCATCGCTATGACCCCCAACCTGCAAACTGTGCTGCCTGGCTTGCTTTACTCGTCGTCCCCGCCCCCCCAGCCCCCGCCGCCAGCCCGCCCGCTCAGACACGATGCCCGTGAAACAATCATTGTCGGGGGATTTTTCATCGGGGGTGGCAGCTCGTCAGCGCGGAACAGGGTCTTGACAGGTGGACAAATGGAGGCAATTGAGGAGCCTGCTGGTAGGGCTGTGCAAGGCGGCTGCTGATCTGATTGTTTGCTGAGTGATTGCTTGCTGGGCCTTGGGCTCCAGCTCCATTTAAAGGGACACGGGCCATCTCGGGAGGTGTGATCCCTCCCCGGCCAACTCTCTCAGCCCTCCCCTCCCCAGTCTACTGCAAGGGCTCTGGACCCACAGCCGGAGTCAGAGAGATTTTGGCACCTCACTCCAGCTTGAAATCTGTTCTCCTGGGATGTGGGCGATCTGGATGCAATGCAATACACTGCTCATGCAGACTCCCTGTGTGACCTTGCGGGACTCACTATGGGCCAGATTTTGATATCTATGGGAGTTAAGCACTGAAATACCTTTGAGGGCCTGAGGCAGGGTCCATGTTGTCCTTACTCTGGCCTCCATCATTGTAATACCAGAGCACCTCCTCGTCTTTAAAGTAATTATCCTCACAGCGCCCCTGTGAGGTCAGGCAGGCCATTATCCCCATTGCACAGCTAAGGAAACTGAGGCAAGGAGCAACGACGGGCAAGACTGTTACAGGTATTTAGCCCCCTAGCTCCTGTTGATGTCAAAAATTCGTCTCTAAGTGACTCGCTCAGAGTCACACAGGGAATTGAACACGTCTAATGCCTAGGGCCCTACAAAATTCGCGGCCATGAAAAATGCATCATGGACCGTGAACTCTGGTCTCCTCCCCATGAAATCTGGTCCGTGGTGGGCTTTTACCCTCTACTGTACAGATGTCACCGGGGAGACCAGTGTTTCTCAAATTGCGGGTCCTGACCCAAAAGGGGGTTGCAGAAAGTCACAAGTTTATTTCAGGGGGGTTGTGGGATTGCCACCCTGACTTCTGCGTTGCTGCCTTCAGAGCTGGGTGGCCGGAGAGCGGTGGCTGCTGACTGAGGGCCCGGCTCTGCAGGCAGCAGCGCAGAAGTCAGGGTGGCAATCCCATGCCCCGCCATCCTTCCTTCTGCCCTGCTGCTGGCGGCCACTTGGCCTTCAGAGCTGGGCTCCTGGCCAGCAGCCACCGCTCTCCGGCTGCCCAGCTCTGAAGGCAGCGCCGCTGCCAGCAGCAGGGCAGAAGGGAGGGTTGCAGTACCGCAACCCCCCTACAAGAACCGTGAGACCCCCCCAATTCCTTTTTAGGTCAGGACCCCTGCAATTACAACGCTGTGAAGTTTCAGATTTAAATAGCGGAAATCATGAAATTCATGATTTTAAAAATCCTATGACCATGAAATTGACGAAAATGGACCCTAAATTTGGTAGGGCCCTACTAATGCCCTAGACACTGGCCGGCAGCCTTCTACCCCACTTCGCATGACAGATTCCCTCTCACAACTCTCTGGAATCTGGGCTTCCCTCTCTGGTCTATTTAAAGGGACACAGTTGGGTTTTTTTACTCCCCCTCTCCCCTCCTCGCCTCGTGCAGCTGCAGGCCAGAGCTATCATTAAGGCTCGACTGTGTTGGTAAATAGTGCCCCGCCTGATGCCTGGCAGGTGTCACTTCAATCCGACAAGGAGGATGGAGGGGGCTTTCCCAATTCCCCAACCCGCCAGCTCCCATTTCTACCCGTGCCAAGTGGGAGCTAACACACGACCGGAGCATCTCGCACCCGCGTTTGCACGGGTGCCAAACCGCTGCACGCCGGAGAAGCAGACCCTGGAGCTCCTGGAAGGGCATGCCTGCCACCCTGCACAATGCTGGCATTGCGGCCTAGCGGACAGAACACTAAATAGGCACTTAAGAGACCTGCTTTCTATTCCTGGCTCTGCAGCTAGCTGACCTGGGGCTTCCCTTTCTGAGCCTCAGTTTCTCCATCTGTGAACGCCTTTGTAACAAGCGTGGCAATTTACCACTGAAAAGCCCTCGCTAAGAGCAAGGCCCTGCTATTATCACCTTGCTTAAAAACCACTCCATGCTGCAGGAGAGGTGAAATATGCAGAATTACTGAGTTGTACCAGCCAAGGACAGTATTTTGTAGATTTGCTGGAGTGTTGTTAATTTCACAAGGCTAAACGCCCATTAATCTGCAATATTGGACTTATTTACACATCTCCACTGGCCTGGAGCTTCATCGACAAAAATTAAAGGGAATATATTTTGTCTGGAACCCCCTGCCGCTGCTTCCATTTCCCCATGCAAGTACCTTCGTCGGGGATGATTAATTCCTATGGGAAGGGGGCCAACATTTAATTATCTACATCAAAGAGATACCCTTGTAAACAAACAGCGCTGCCGTTACTTACTAGCCAGCAGGGCTCATTTGCCTTCAGCTGGGATCAGAGTATTTTCACCTTTGCCATGAAATGTCTGAGTCAAAAAATGATGGGGGAGGGAGGGGGTAAATCTGCCCATCAGCATCTTCAGAAGTTAATATCCTGCCGGGTCTTAAAGGCGCCCTGGGTTGGTTGCGTCAAATGCTGTAGCATCTAAGGCTGACTTTGCACCCTTTTGTGTGTCCCTCTGTGAGATGTGGGGGATTTTCTTGTTTTTTTCTTGTTTTTTTCAATGGTTTGCATGCAGAGGGGGTGGAACTCAATTTCCCTGGGTGTTACTGGTTTAAGGAAGTGATGGGAGAGGGAGTTTGTTGTCACAGAGGACCGGTGAGGGAACTTGGGACCCCAGCCAATGACCTGGAGAATGGACACCACAGCAACTGGCGACCTGGTGACCCAGGGACCCCAGCCAATGACCTGGAGAATGGACACCCCAGCAACTGGTGACCTGGTGACCCAGAGGCCCAGTTCAGGAGTCGCAGCCGGTTCTGGCCAGTGGGAGGACAATGGGCTGCGGAGAGAGGACCCCGGTGCCCTGACCAGCCGGTTCCAGCCAGAGGGGGCCAGAGGACAGAAGAGAGGAGAGGAGGCCCCAGCGACCCTGTTTACCTGGAGAGAAGACAATGGACAGAGGCGGGGCTTGGGGCCAGTGATATCAGATGCCCAGCTGGGAAGCAGGGGGGCTCGGGGCTGGAGAGAGGGAGCAGGCTGAACCCACCTGGATGCAGGGGAGACTGGGATGTGCTGTGCTGAGGGAGGCCAGGCCTGAGGGCCCTGAGGGTTTCCTATGCTGCGTTCAGATGCTCAATAAACCCCCCTGTGTTACGCTGGGTGAGTGTCACTCCAGTCTAGAGATCAGGGTTGCATTATTCCCTTTGGGAGTGCAGGCCCCGGGGGTCCAGAGCAAGTGGATTCCCTGAGGGGGCCCACGTCAAGAAACAGGTGTGCTAAGAGTCAGAGAGGTGTGGCTCCAGGAGGCGAAGGGGCTTAACCCCCAAGAGAGAGTGGACCACCGAGAAGGGCTGTCTCACTGAAGGGGGCTCCCCCCACGGACCGCATGGGGCCAACAGTGGGCAGGACCTGTGAGTCCGTGACACCCCCTTTGTGTGGCTTAAGCTTCACTGGAACGTGCCTGTTTAACAAGCCTTGGGGTTGGTGTGGAAGTAGTGGACTGGGATCCAGGACTCCTGGGTTCCTATCCTCAGCTCCAGACGGAGCACGGATGGGGAGCCAGGACTCCTGGGTTCTGCGTATGAACTCTATGTGGGAGTGTGGATTGAGAGCCAGGACTTCTGGGTCCCTAGTCTCAGGTCTGGGTGGAGAACAGACTGGAGCTAGGATTTCTGGGTTCCCAGTCCCAACTCTGCGTGGGCTAGTGGTTAGAGCAGGGAACTACTTACAAGTTCTATACTCAGCTCTGCAACTGTTTCACTATATGGTCTTGAGCAAGTAACGTCCCCACTTGGTGCCTCAGTTTCCCCCTCTGAAATAATGGGTTGATAAATTCCTCCCTCCAAGAGCTTGAGATCTCAGAATGAAGGAAGCTCGACAGGGGCAGCTTGTGACTTAAGAATTCCTAGAGGGAAGGTCCTGGACTCCAGGCTGTAGGCACTCTCCCCAGTGGACCGCACCCTCAGCGAGCCAGGCAGCTCCGAGCTCCTTGAGCTGAAGAGGAATCTCCATGAGCAGTAGAATCATAGAATCATAGACTATCAGGGTTGGAAGGGATCTCAGGAGGTCATCTAGTCCAACCCCCTGCTCAAAGCAGGACCAATCCCCAACTAAATCATCACAGCCAGGGCTTTGTCAAGCCTGACCTTAAAAACTTCTAAGGAAGGAGATTCCACCACCTCCCTAGGTAACGCATTCCAGTGTTTCACCACCCTCCTAGTGAAAAAGATTTTCCTAAACCTCCCCCACTGCAACTTGAGACCTTTACTCCTCGTTCTGTCATCTGCCACCACTGAGAACAGTCTAGATCCATCCTCTTTGGAACCCCCTTTCAGGTAGTTGAAAGCCGCTATCAAATCCCCACTCATTCTTCTCTTCCTCAGACTAAACAATCCCAGCTCCCTCAGCCTCTCCTCATAAGTCATGTGTTCCAGTCCCCTAATAATTTTTGTTGCCCTCTGCTGGACGCTTTCCAATTTTTGCAAATCCTTCTTGTAGTGTGGGGCGCAAAACTGGACACAGTACTCCAGATGAGGCCTCACCAATGTTGAATAGAGGGGAACGATCATGTCCCTTGATCTGCTGGCAATGCCCCTACTTATACAGCCCAAAATGCCATTGGCCTTCTTGGCAACAAGGGCACACTGTTGACTCATATCCAGCTTCTTGTCCACTGTCACCCCTAGGTCCTTTTCTGCAGAACTGCTGCCGAGCCATTCCGTCCCTAGTCTGTAGCGGTGCATGGGATTCTTCCGTCCTAAGTGCAGGACTCTGCACTTGTCCTTGTTGAACCTCATCAGATTTCTTTTGGCCCAATCCTCTAAGTCTCTCTGTATCCTATCCCTACCCTCCAGTATATCTACCTCTCCTCCCAGTTCAGTGTCATCCGCAGACTTGCTGAGGGTGCAGTCCATGCCATCCTCCAGATCATTAATGAAGATATTGAACAAAACCGGCCCCAGGACCGACCCTTGGGGCACTCCGCTTGATACTGGCTGCCAACTAGACATGGAGCCATTGATCGCCACCCGTTGAGCCCAACAATCTAGCTAGCTCTCTGTCCACCTTATAGTCCATTTATCCAGCCCATACTTCTTTAACTTGATGGCAAGAATACTGTGGGAGACCGTGTCAAAAGCTTTGCTAAATTCAAGGAACAACATGTCCACTGCTTTCCCCTCATCCACAGAGCCAGTTATCTCGTCATAGAAGGCAATTAGATTAGTCAAGCATGACTTGCCCTTGCTGAATCTATGCTGACTGTTCCTGATCACTTTCCTCTCCTCTAAGTGCTTCAGAATCGAGTCCTTGAGGACCTGCTCCATGATTTTTCCAGGGACTGAGATAAGGCTGGGTCCTGGATCCTCCTTCTTCCCTTTTTTAAAGATGGGCACTACATTAGCCTTTTTCCAGTCGTCCGGGACCTCCCCCGATCGCCATGAGTTTTCAAAGATAATGGCCAATGGCTCTGCAATCACATCCGCCAGCTCCTTTAGCACTCTCGGATGCAGCACATCCGGCCCCATGGATTTGTGCTCGTCCAGCTTTTCTAAATAGTCCTGAACCACTTCTTTCTCCACAGAGGGCTGGTCACCTCCTCCCCATGCTATGCTGCCCAGTATTGAGGTCTATGACAGTATTGGGGGTCTATGACCCACAGAGGAGAAATTATGGTTCCCTCCAGCAGAGGGCAGTGGCGATGCACGTGCCCCAGCCAGGAGTAAGCGCTGGCTTCTGTTCAGAGTCCCGCAGCTGCTGGCACACGTCTGTGGCTCACTCTGCCCAGCTCACCTGTGCTCCCTCCTCTGGGACGCTCCTGCCTCCAGCAAAGTATATTGGGACGTGAAAGGCATGTTGCTGGAGCAGCGGCCCACAGGTCTCTGCACTGTTGGAGATTGAACACTCATCCCCTATTCATGCTTCCATCGGGTGCGCCCAGCCCAGATCCAGCCGTCACCGAGACAGGCTGGGTTCGTCCCATGGCAAGCTGCTCACTCTGCATGGCTGGATTGCTGCTGGCTCACCAGCGGAGAATGATGAAGCCCCAACCACAGGCCAGTGGATTCCCGTCACAAGCCAGTGCCCCTGTGTATCCTCCATGCCTGCGGGGGCCCAGCCGGAATCCTCTCTGACGCCATCGGGGCAAAGTGTTCCAGCACGTCTGGGGAGCAGCTGATTTCCTCCCCCTCAAGTTTCATGTTCGATCTTCATCCAGGCAGGCTGGAAAAACCCACAGGGCCAGAGTCTGCTTATCTGACATCGCTAGCCTGGAGCTGAACTGGTTTACAGCAGCCGAGGAGACTCTGGCCCCGCCTCGCATCCCTCCGCCCTTTGTGTTGTTATTATTTACTTCCAGTAGCATCGAGCCAAGATCAGGGCCCCATTTTACTGGGTGCAGAAGAGACCACAACCAAGATCAGGGCCCCATTGTGCCAGGCACTGCACAGACCCCGACTGAAAACAGGGCCCATTGTGCCAGGCACTGCACAGGCCCCAACCTGTTGTGCCAGGTGTTGACAGACACAGGGTGAGAGACTGTCCCTGCCTCCAAGAGCTCACAGTCCAAACAGACAAGGCAAGGAAAGGAGGATTATCCCCATGTTGCAGGTGGGGAAACTGAGGCACAGAAAAACACCGTGACTTACCCGAGGTCATCCAGTAGTCTGTGGCAAAACCAGGAACGGCACCCAGAGCTTCTGAGTCCAATGCCTTAATGACAAGGTCATCCTGGAGAAATAGCCAACCTTGTGACGAAACTGCATCCGAAAACAAAAGACGTTAGAAGGTTATTTAGATGGCCAAGCCCTTGAGAGGTAGGAAAGGTCAGTGTTAGGTTTGTCTGGGCACCGCTTCGGCCCCCTTGCGTGGCCACCCTGAGCTTCAAATGAGGCATGGGCCAGGTGCAAAAAACCCAGCACAGATGCTGCCGTGAAATACTGCCCGGTGATGCAAACGCACCAGAGGTGCTTCAGCAATCGTAAATCTGGCATCCCCTGGCTTTCAAGTACTTGGCTTTGCCACATAAATAACGGACCTTTTCTGGACAGGCTTTTTTTATTCAGGGAAAAAACAAACGTTCCCGTGTGCAAGGGCGAGCGCCCCTCCCCCCACGCCCTGTGTCAGCGGGAGCAGTGTTTCTCCGCCTTTTCGATGCCAGGGCCTGGTCTGCTGGCGCTGCCTTCCGAACCTGTGTCAGGGAGATCTCAGGGACCAGGGCCAGGCCACGAGAAACACTGATCTGGAGGGTTTGAACCCTGAGCTTTCCCCACAGGCTGCTACCACCTGAGCCCCAGCACGTCCGGCAGCTAGCAGCAGGAGAAAGCTATTATCCCCACTGGGGCCAGATGCCAGAGCTGTCTCTCCCCACACCTGCCCTGCTACAGCTCTTCCTATCTGTTCTCAGTGCAGCGGCGGCTGCTGCTTTGGTGTCGACGCCAACCTGGCCTTAGAAAGGGTCTTTATTTTGTCAGGCTGCCAACGGGTCCCCTGGGGGAGGCAAGCACGGAAGGGCATCGGTGATTTCTGACCCTTTAGATCTCAGCAAAAGCTGAGAAGGAAATTGCAATGCGACAAAGAAAAGGCACTTCCTGAGCCCCAGGGTGTTCCCAAAGCCAGCCCTCAAAGGAATGATGGAGGTTCCCGAAAGCTTTTAGAATGGGACAAGTTAGACAACCTAAATACAGGAGTATTGACCTAAATACCTGCTCCCCCTCTAATAATCAGCTCTGATGCCCCCTGCCAGGCTTCCCCGCTTCCCCAAGCTTTTAACGCTAAACATAACCTGAACCAACCAGACATGGATATTGCATCATTTCACTGGGATTGTACACCTATGAGGAGAGACCGCACTCGAGTCAGGCAGTCAGCACCTGTCTCTCCCGTCCTGTCTGGCCTCGCTGTAAACTCCTCAGGGCAGGGAGCTGTTTCCTGCCCTCGGAGCCTCTAGGATCAGCACAATGGAGCACTCGGAAAACACAAATGACTAATTAGAGACTGGGAGGCGGGGGGAATATGGTGTGGGGAAGGATAGCTCAGTGGTTTGAGCATTGGCCTGCAAAACCCAGGGTTGTGAGTTCAATCCTTGAGGGGGCCATTTAGGGATCTGGGGCAAAAATTGGGGATTGGTCCTGCTTTGAGCAGGGGGTTGGACTAGATGACCTCCTGAGGTCCCTTCCAACCGTGATATTCTATGACAGGAGCCAGAGCCTCTGGGAAATCCTGACCCTCTCTGTGCCCACTGGCTGAGATTAGAAATATTCCCACCAAGGCAGCTCTGTTCTCCACTGCCCTGGATTTTGGGCCTGATTCACCCTCCACCTACCCCGTGTACAGCCATCTGCCCCCGTGCAAAGTGGGTGTGAAACGCTACCCGCGCCGCTGTGCAAAGCATGGGATGGCAGCAAATCAGCTTTTCCACCCTGACTGGGAGCCCCCCCCAGCTCTTGCCAGGGAAAAGCCCGAGGATCTTTCAAACCCGCAAGGTCTTGGGTATGTCCCACCAGCTCCCAGTGACTCCGGAGCGTCTCTGCACAGAGTCTGCCCAGATCCCGAGACCCGTCCATCACCAGTGAGGTTCTAATGATGGGCAGCCTGCCGTGTGCGGGCGGTCGATGGATGGGCTTTGGCAGCAGGGAGGAGGGCGGCTTGCAGACATGTCCAGAAACGCACGTTTCCCGTCAGCTCCAGATTAGAAGCGAGAGGCCTGGAAAGCCACCAGTCCCTGCTTGCCAGATCCTCCTGTCAGCCGTCTGCACTGCAGCAATACGGGCCCCAGGCCACTTCAGTCGCTGCCCCCTCGTGAGCCCTGGCAGATGGAGCTGCTTGGCCAGGCAGACGCGCAGGAGCAAATCGCCCCTTGGCTAACCTGTGTCGTTTCCATTGATGTCAACGGAGCTAGGCCAGGCGTCACCAGCCCAGGAGCTGGGCCCTGTAGGAGGCAATCGGGCAGCTGGGGCGAGGCCAGGGATTGTTCTTTGCAGGGCAAATCGTCAGCAGGTGCAGAGCAGCAGGTGCTAGCAGTGGCCAGTGCAGACCAGTGTGTGTTAGCCCCCCTGCCCCCCCCACCGAGGCCCGATCCACAGGTGCTATGATTTTGTCACAGCTACCTCTGGGGTGGCTGGTCCTGGTGAAGCCCACATGAGCCGGGGTCTTTGCTTGTTACGCAGGGGGCCTGGAGATGTTAATATCGCCCTTGTCAGTGTCACTGCTGGTCCCATTTTAACGCCTGGTTGCTTGTTCCCCTGCCCCTCGCGCAGTTAGTTATGCCAGTGCAAGGCGGGAGCACAAGCCTCCCTGTTCTGTTTCTCTCACGCTGGGAGCCAGCCCCCTGAGGGCTTTTGCTCCCCCTCCACACACAAATCAGTGGGACTCTGGACCGAGAAGGGACCCGGGATCCGGGAATAGAACCCAGGTGTCCCAACTCCTGGTCCCCACCTGCAACAATAAGACCGAGTGCCTCTGACCAGTAATAAGGACGCTCAGCACTTATGGTGCTTTACGCGTTCAAAGCTCTGCACAAACATCAACTAATTAATGCTCCCAACGCCCATGGGAGGGAGGTGAGAGCATCTTTTCATCTTCAAAGTACTTTACCACCTTCAGCTAATCCTCGCACACTCCGGGGAAGTCGACAAGTGCTGTAGGTGTCATTAGCCTTCTTTTGCAGATTGGGGAGGAAACTGAGGCACGGAATAGTGACTGGCCCAAGATCACGCAGCCCATTGAGCGCAGAGCTAGGAATGGGACCCTGGAATGCTGGCTGCTACTGTCCAATATGGGATGCCGCTCTTTATAAGTGCGTCGGTGTTAAACAGCCAGCGTTTGTCTGCTGGTTACCAAAAGGGGCAGGGAATTTTACAGCAGCCCACGGGAGAAATAGGACAGTTGGACGGGCAGGTCTTCCCTGGTTAACGCTGAGCAGGCTGAGGCTGTCAGGCAGCATGCACTAGTGGTTAAATCAATGGGCTTGGAGCCAGGACTCCTGGGTTCTTCTGCCAGCAGCTGATCTTAAACAAGCCCCTTTCCCCTCTCTGTGCCTCAGCTTCCTCCAATGCTGACATGCCTGCCTTGCAAGGGGGTCTTCACAGTTAATGAGCCATGGACTGCAAAGCACAGTGGGGGTCCCCCAGTCAAAGCTGCTTTAGAAATGCAAAGAACTACAGGGGCCAAATGATCTTTTCCCTTCCCATCTTACTGAGTTAAATGCCAGACCTTGCTGGTGCTGCTTTACAACAGGGAAGAAGAGCCCTGTGAATGCCCCCATCCATCACACATGGAAGCCACTAAGCCAGCCAGCAGCCTGGGGCTTGAGCCAGAAACAGAGCCAAACGCTCAGGGCTTGAGCTAAGGTGCCAGCCGCTCTCAACCCACCAGCAGTGACAGGGGAATCCGGCAGCAGGGACCACGTAACACGTATCTCAGAACGACCAGTGGGTTGAACGCACTACGTGATCAGCTTCTGCTCTCTGGTGTAAATCCAAAGTAATCTGGACTCCACTGACTCCCCATTTACAACGGTGTAACTGAGGTCACGCTGGCCCTTCTGCATTAGCGAGAGCATAGACTTTCCGTCCCAGTAGTGGAAAACACAGTAACCTCATTGATGTCACAGCGGCCCCTCCAGATTCACACCAGTGTAATCCCCCTCTGATGAGTGTGGACAAACCCCCTTGAGTGCGGTGACACCAGCTGGGTGAGCCGACATGACTGGCTCAACTCCCTGCCACTCGCAGGCCGCAGCAATACGAAAAAACTCCGGCTCCAGAATCCCAAGGGGACAGGAAACCAGAGCAAAGGGGCAGGAAGTGGGTTTAATTAAAAAAAAACAAAACAGCTCTCCACAATCCAGCTTCGGTGTGCTCAGCCTGCAGTCTGGGCATGTGGCTCCCAGGAACGGCCCTGAGTCTGCCTTTGGAAGGGGTTAGTATTATGCATATTACGGTAGCATCTCGAGGCCCCACTCAAGAGCCAGGGCTGCAAAGCGCTGCAGGGACACATCCGTGTGTTCCAGGCTAGGATTTAAAGGTTAACTAACAGGGTTTAAAAGTCAAGTGTAGACGTGTTGACGCTGGATTTAATGCGTGCTAGGCAGCCTTTCCCCAGTGGCTGGAGTACTGCAGTGGGAGTCCGGGGCCATGGGTTCTATTCCTGGCTCTGCCACCTGGCCTGCTGGGTGACCTGGAGCAAGTCTCTTTCTGTGCCTCAATTTCCCCATCTGTCAACTGGTGATAAAGGCACTGACCACCTCTGTAAAGTGCTTTGAGATCTGCTGATGAAAGAGCTGGGATTATTAAAATGGTAGAGCTAAAGTCTAAAGGTAGAGCTAAAGGGGAGAGCCTAGCTTAGCCTATGTTTTGGGCCCTACCAAGTTCACGGTTCATTTTGATCAATTTCACAGCCAGAGGGTTTTAAAATTGGTCAATTTCACGGTTTCCCATGTTTACATCTGAAATTTCATGGTGTTGTAACCAGGGGGGTCCCAACCGAAAAGGGAATTGAGTGTGTGTGTGGGGGGGGGGGGTCACAAAGCTGATGTAGGGTGTTTGCGGGATTGCCACCCTCATTTCTGGAGTCCGAAGGCAGTGCAGCCAAAGAGCTTCCTGCAGCTGGGGAGGTACCTGGAGGTGGGTCTGATCTCCCCGCAGTGTTGGCCACACAGAGGAAGAGGAAATCCAGTCCCTCTCCAGCCCAGCAGACTAGCAGCTGGGGCCTGGTGAACGGTAGGGGCTCCTGGCGGGGGTGCCCCAGCTCTGCCCCTCCCCCCACCCCTCCGATAGCTAGATTTCATAGGGGAAGGTCTGATTTCATGGTCCGTGACATGTTTTTCACGGCCGTGAATGTGGTAGGGCCCTACCTATATTACAAGCAATGTGGCTTGGCTCCACTGGACGGTTAAAACACATTGGTAACAGCCCTTTAATCCTTGTCTAGGCAAAGCCCTGGTGACAGAGAGCCTCTGGGCCCACAGAGTTTGCAATACAAGCGAGAAGAACTATCAACTGCCTTTTACAGGTGGGAAACTGAGGCCCAGAGCCGGTTAATGATGTGCCCCATGTCACACAGAGCATTTGTGGCAGAGCCCCAGTTTGAACTCATGTCTCGCAAACGACAGCCCTGTGCTTTAACCACTAGACCAGACTACCCTGCTAGCAGAATGCCACCCGCGTGGATCCCAAGGACACTGGTGTCTGCACCAATTGAGCTGATCCAGAGCAGGGGGAAAGCCAGTTTACTCCATCAGCTCCCAGCCCACTGAATGGAGGCTGCTCCCAAATGCCACAGAGCCCCCTCCACGCTTGCTGCTTCGGATGTAAATGAGCTCATTGAATTCATTCCCCTGCTCCATAAGCAGACGTGTGTTGTCCAGATCAATTAGCTCCTCTGACAGTCCCAATCAGCCGGTCCCCGTGGTGTCAGCCCAGGGACCCAGCTGGGGGCCACTCATGCGCCAATCCAGCCACAAACCACCGAGCGGGGGGATGAGGGGGGTGAGGAGCACGGCCACACTAACAAAAGGCCGATTAGTGATCAAGAGCCTGTACAAACCCTCCTTCGTTAGGCTAGCCGCAAGCAGCGAGCTTCAAAGACAGAGGCCCCCAAATCAGTTCTTGGCAGGGGATACGGAGCAGCTCCCCAGCCAGTGCCAATGGGCCAGGCACCCTTGAGGTCAAAGGACCCAATCCCCAGCTGGTGTGAATGGGCACCGCTCTATCAGAGTCAACGGGCCTGATGCCCAGCCGGTGTGAATGGGCACCGCTCTATCAGAGTCAACGGGCCAGATCCCCAGCCGGTGTGAATGGGCACCGCTCTATCAGAGTCAACGGGCCAGATCCCCAGCCAGTGTGAATGGGCACCGCTCTATCAGAGTCAACGGGCCAGATGCCCAGCCGGTGTGAATGGGCACCGCTCTATCAGAGTCAACGGGCCAGATCCCCAGCCGGTGTGAATGGGCACCGCTCTATCAGAGTCAACGGGCCAGATGCCCAGCCGGTGTGAATGGGCACCGCTCTATTAGAGTCAACGGGCCAGATGCCCAGCCGGTGTGAATGGGCACCGCTCTGTCAGAGTCAATGGGCCAGATGCCCAGCCGGTGTGAATGGGCACCGCTCTATCAGAGTCAACGGACCAGATTGATGCATGTGACACTGAAGTCAAAAGGATCTAGCCCTGCCTACGTCGCTGGGTGGGGACAGAAACATCTCGGGTGCTTCAAGTCTGCAAGGAACCCTCCCCCCAAGCCAAAAATCTGTCGGTGCTTTAAGAAAAGCAGTTATATAATCCGCTTAAAGGAATTGAATTTGTATTCCCAGCGTGGCCAAGATCCATACTGGACAGACAAGGGAAGACAGAACCGGAGTGAGATAATGGTGGAGGGATGAGAGAGATCAGCCTTTGGTGGGGGAGGCAAATAATGACTAGATAGAGAGATAATGGACAGAGAGATAATGGGTGGGGGGGGCTGGCTAGGTGGAGAGGTAGCGAATGAATGGCGAGGTAATAACGTGGCGCTAACAGATGGATGTGGGCTGGGTATTGATCTGACAGTTTAATTCATTTGAGGTCACCGCGATGGAAGGTCACGGTGCAGCCTGAGCGTGGGAGAGCAGCCGTGTTTCCCCAACAGATCAGGGCTCCTCTCCGAGTCTGGGACGGAGATAATTGGGTTCAAACCTTCCCCAGGGGCGGGGGACGGGGGGGTCAAATGTACATGACGTCCATCTGTGGCAGCCGCTCGTGCTGAGTCAGGATTGCTGGAGCACACCAAGGCTCCCCCCCACAGGCCCGTATGCAGCCTCTGTGTGGGAGAGGAAGGAGGGGGCGGTGGTTAAGGCACTGGGTCGGGACCCACGAGACCGGTGCTCAATTGTCAGCCCCATGAGTGAGTCACTCCATCTCCCTGGGCTGTGTAAAACAGGGCGCATGGTCTAGTCCCCCTGTGAACTGCTGCCCCTCGCTCTGTGGGTGTGGGGCAGCCGGCACGATGGGGCTAGCCCCCCACCATCCCATCGGCTGCAGTAACACACGGAATAATGACACCCCTGCTCCTGGGCTGGAAGGGGGTGATGCAGAACGTCTCTCTTCGCCTGGGTCAGGGGAACCGCCCGCCTGCCCAGTGTCTCTGTTAATGGAATCCAGGGGGTTACATCATGTCCCATGGCAGGGGCTCTGAGTGCGTGGCTTGTGGGGAGCCCCGTCTGTAGAAGATTACACAGCAGACCTCAAACAGCTCAATGAGAGAGACCACAGGGAGTGCTGAGCTCCCATCCTAGCTTTTGTAGAGCAAGGGGCTGGCAGCCAGGACTCCTGGGTCCTATTCTCAGCTGTGGCATTAGAGGTTAGAGCAAGGGTTCTGGCAGCCGGGACTACTGGGCTCTATCCCCAGTTCAGGAGAGGAATGGCATCTCGTGAGTAAAGCAGGGTTGCAGGTGGCCTGGGAGTCAGGACTCCTGGGTTCTATTCTCAGCTGTGGGAGGGGAGTGGGGTCTACTGGTCAGAGCAGAGGGAGCTGTGACTCCGGAGATCTGGCTTCTATTCCTTGCTCTGCCTGTGATAAACCATCTGACCTTGGGCAAGTCTCTGCCCCCTCTGGGCCTCAGTTTCCCTCCCCGGTCCAATGAGCACAGTGGCACTTGGTGTCTCCGGGGAGCGGTGAGGCTTGGCGAGTTCGGAGCAGTCTGGCGCAGGGGGAAAGCTCGCTGCCAGTACGCAGCATCGTGGGCAAGAGAGCAACGGAGTCCTAGAAACAGCACCAGGGTGCCCATGATGCTACAAGAGCAATGTGAGGGCAGCTGCCTTGGACCCTTTCCTGTCCCGCCGCACAGCCCGGCTCACTCCATCGGCCTTAGTTCTTGAGACGAGGGGATTTTCCTGCTGGATGGAGATGAACATTTCCACTGCCGTGTTTATTGACGATTCCAAGCTGCCGGCGCCCCACCACCACCCCGCGCACCGACGCAGGTAAGTGCCACCTGCCTGGCACGCCAGCTCCCTCCTTGCCGCTTTTAAATGCCAGCTGCAAAGCCTTTCGCCGTGGCTGCCGGGTTCTCCCAGCCAGGCCGCTCGCCACTGATGTCCAGCCCGAGCTGTAAATCAAGTTTGAAGGGAAACGTGCCTCTCCTTGGAATCGCCTGGCGTAAAGCTCAGGCTGCCACCACAGCCGGCCATGGCACGGGGAAGGGCACAGAGCCAAAGCCCGGAGTCTGCCTGTGAGAGGCCAAGACGCTGCTGATGGCAAGTGCAGGTCACCGGGTTGGCGGCAGCCCGGGAGAGCAGTGGCAGCGTAGAAGGCACGGTTCCTGTTAGCCGATTCCCCTCTCTGCAATCCAGGGCAAACCCTCCGCTCAGGCAAGGCCTGAAAGCAGCTCTTTGGGTAGCCCCCGTGCAATGAGTTTGTGGGTTCTCGGCCCAGATCCTAGCCAGTTGGCATTCAAGTCACAGATGCCATTGGTGCGGCTACCTCCCCTTATCGGCAGCGGGGAGGGATGTTGCCCCTTTGATCCCAGCAGTTTGCCAATATCTGGAGTCTGGCTGGGCTGTTTCCAGTAGGAGGAGAATTGGAGGCTGTGAGCAGAGATAGTCTTTGGTGCAATCTGGATTATTTACAGAGGGTGGGCACAGAATCCTGTCCCCCTGAACACAGGAGAAACGAACAACAGCAGGGAGTCTCCTTGTTCTGAAGTCCTCAGGTCTGCTCCTCCGGCAGCTCTTTGCCCAAGAAACCCCGCCTGTCTGCTTCCTCTCAAGGTCACACAACTGCTTCCCCTGGTTTATAGCAACCAACACACACAGGCTGTGTCCCACCTCCTCACCCCTGGCCTCTAGACCCAGAGAAACCCTTCAGCCCACAGGGCTCAGCTCTGACCTACCATGTCCCTTGGGGGGCTGTCTCCATTGTGTGGAGCTCTTGCTGCTACCCATCATTGGCAACCTAGTCAAACGTGAGCCTGGCTCCCCGGGGTTTATCTACATTCTCACGGCGAAGCGTGTGGATGGAGACACACTACAACAGGGAAGAAGTCTGTACCGAGGCACTGGGCCGAGCCAGCAATGTGTGGTCTGAGGACACACAGGAAAGTGCCTGAGGGCTTTTTGTGTGAAGGGCGGGGTGGGCTTAAACCCATCTCAGTGCCCACATCAGACCTCCAGTGTAGACGTGCCCAAAGGGGCTTAGTTGTTCCTTCCTTTGAGACTGAAAGAGAGTCTGAGATTGCCTCTGGATCAGAGAGTCCCCTGGTGGGGCAGCCCTCAGCCAGGCACCTAAACCCCATTGAAATGCATTTAGGTGCCTAATTCCGCTGGGCTCCTTTAAAAATTCCAACCTAAAGCTAGAGTTTAACAAGGCTATAAACCCTCAAGCTTCAGGGCAGGACCCCCACCTCTGACTGCCGGGGTCAGGAGGGGACGTTACCTGGGGGCAAGTTCAACCATCGTGGCAGGGATTCTTATATGTCCCTTTGCAGCAGCTGTTGTCAGCCATTGTGGGAGATGGATTCGCAAGCTAAACTGGCCCACAGGTCTCATCTGGTGTGTTAGGTTGGGGGATGCGGAGCTAGAGGGATCCATTGGTTTGATTCTGGCTATTCCTGTGACTGTGAGATGGAGCTGCTGAGATTTCTTCCCATCAGAAAAGCTTTTTCAAGCAAGGCAAAGCTGCTTTTCAAAGGGGACAAACATATTCTGGGGGAAGGTTCCGTTTTTCATGAAAATGAAACGTTTCCCGTTGATTTGAATCACAAAGGGAAATTTTCAGGGATTTGTTCGTTTGGGTTTTTTTGGGGGGAATCTGTCCCATTTCTTCCTTTTCCTCCCCTTTTTTCCAGTGTGGGGGGAGGAGAAGGCGAGAGAGGGATGGGTGGTCACCCCCTATGCCCCTCCTACTCCTCCTGCCCCCAAAAGAAGAAATTATTTCATTTTGATTTGACAAAAAATTAAAAATTCCCAAGGAAAGTTTTTAACATATGATTTTCCCCATCTTTTTTGAATGTTTTCCCCAGAAAATATCTTCCAGCCAACCCTTTGGTAAGCACATCAGACCTCCAGTGTAGACGTACCCAGAGGGGCTTAGTTGTTCCTTCCTTTGAGACTGAAAGAGAGTCTGGGATTGCCAGATTCGCGAATCAGGATCCCCAAATCATGAGATTGGCTCAGAAATCGTGAGATTCTTTATATATATAAATATATAGAAACACTGGAGAGACAATATAGGTAAGATACTATCTTTTATTGGACCAACCTCACCTACCTTGTCGCTCTCTCATATCCCGGGACCAATACGGCTACAGCAACACTGCACACATATAAATATTGGGTTATTTTTTATTTGCCTTCTCTTTTCTGAGCCTTCTGGTCACACCCAAGGCATGTTTTCAAGATCTTCTCTGCCACCACAAGAGCTGGAGACTTGGATTTTTAAAAAACAATTTTAGCGTCTCACCCCATGCCTCAGTTTCCCCATCTGACGCGTGGAGCCAATGATACTAACTTCCTTTATAAAGTGCTTTGTGCTCGACTGGTGAAATGCACTAGGTAAAAATGAGGGATTATCATTAGACTGGCCCTGGTCACCATGGTAAAGCTGCAAAGGAAAGCTGGGGTTCCCACCTGCCTCTGGGTACTGGGGGCTTCAGAAACACACTGCAGATCACGAGACTTGGCAATGCTGAGCCAGGCTGCTGAGGGCAAAGAGCTGGCCATGGAGTTCCCTGGCAGCAGCAACGTTCAAGTGTCTCTGTTGTTCTCAAGGCCTCGGGAATTGAAGGGAAGTGGCTAATATCAAGAGCCCTTAACACACACGCGTTGCTAGATCCTGCAGTGTCACCCCCTCCCTTGCAGTTAAGCAACCGTGCCTGCCCGCAGCTACCTGCCATGGATTGGGAGAGCTGGGAGTTTTTTCTGGGGCAGGGCTGTCTTGAGCAAGCCCAGGCTTGGGAATGATACATCCACCCCCCGACTCACCCCTGCCCGCCCTCTGCCTAACCCTGCTTGCTCAATTTGTTGACACAGAAATGTGTAATAATTACAAGGGCCCAGGGGCTGGGAGGGCAGAATAACAGCAATCTGCCAGCCGCAGAACGGGGTGGGATGGCTCAGAATCCCTAAGGAAATGAGGCCGGATTGCTCACTCGGGCTGCTGGCTAAGCCGGCTTGCTGTTCTGTTTGGTGCAGGTTTTTATACCGTGGTATCTGAGCATTAAGCCCCAACACTGCGCCTCCATCATGCGTCGCTTGTTGTCTCATTCTCTGCTGCAGAAGGGGTGAGCGGCTGGGGGTTGACAAATACTCCTCACATTGTAAACACTGCACTGTCTTGTTGGCCCGCATTTATACTGGGTCTGGAACAATGGTCCATGACTGAAGCTCCTAGGCACTACTGTAATACACCTAATAAATAATGTACAGCGCCTGACACAATGGGGGCCAGGCGTGCAGCCGGAGCGCCCAGATGCTACCGTAATACACCTAATAACTAATATACAGCGCCTGGCACAATGGGCTCTGGTCCATGACTGAAGGTCTGAGGCACTGCCGTAATACACCTCCTAACTAATGTACAGCGCCTGGCACAATGGGCTCTGGTCCATGACTGAAGGTCTGAGGCACTGCCGTAATACACCTCCTAACTTATGTACAGCGCCTGGCACAATGGAGTCCAGCTCTGTGACTGTGGCTTCTGGGTGCCACCACAATACAAATAATAATCAAAGGCAGACTGGCTCATTTCACAGCTCTGGCTAGTCCGCCAGCCACGCCCCATGGAGATGCTCCCAATTTTTCCCAGGATGACAGAGGAATCGGGTCCGGTCTGGAGACAACTCTTCATCCAGGATGGAAGCCCCAGCGCCCTACGCAGCAGACAGGGCTAGACCCTCTGCACATGCGGGGTTTTTAAACTAATTTATTTGTGGGGACAAAGTGTCCACCGATGGGGCCTGTGATTGGTCACCTGAGTCATGTGGTTTTGTTTCTGCTCCCTCATTGGGTGACTGAGGATGTTTTTTTAATTAAGACTTCCTAGCTTGGTTCTTATATGGCCCCCCCCATCACCGTTGTATCTCGGCGGCCCCTCCCGCACGGGGATCAAAGCATGCGCTGGGCAAACTATCCTCTCAGTGCTCCCTGGGAGGGTCATTTTACATCCCTTTTACAGTGGGGGAAACTGAGGCACAGACCTGTCACCTTGCCACAGCCCTGAGCTTTGCACAGCTGTTTGCACCCATGGAACGTGTTGCCCTTCTGATTGGCAGCATTTCACCCCCACTGCGCAATAGGGAACCCAAGCAAGATGCAAGCAAAAGGGAACCAGGCCTGAGATTCAGTGAATGGAGCACAGAGACGTGAGCATTAGATTTCCAAAGGATCTCAGTGCCAGACCTTCAAGGCTTAACAGCCCCTAGTGGGGCCAGATTTTCCATAGTGCCCAGCAGCTACTGTAGGGACAGCTGTGATGTGAAGAACCCAACCCCAGACATCCTGCGTTCCTCTGAACAGCAGGTCATTTACAGCGATGCCTATGTAATTGGATGTTTTGCTAAAAGGTCTGCTCCAGGAACTACTTGGGGGCAGTTCTCTGTTATCCAGGAGGACAGATGAGTTAATCTGTGGAACTCCTTGCCAGGGGATGTTTTGAAAGTTGAGACTATATCAGGGTTCAAGAAAGAACAAGATAAATTCATAGGGAATAGGTTAGCCAGGATGGGCAGGGATGGTGTCCCTAGCCTCTGTTTGCCAGAAGCTGGGAATGGATCACTTGGTTATTACCTGTTCTGTTCATTCCCTCTGGGGCACCTGGCATTGGCCACTGTCGGGAGACAGGATACTGGGTTAGATGGACTTTGGTCTGTCCCAATATGGCCATTCTTATGTTCTTATGATCACAGCAGTCCCTTCTGGCATTCAAATCTATGACCCTATGAATACAGCAGCTGAGCTCTGCAGAAAGTCTGGCCCTAAATAATTTGCCCGATGTCAGGCTGGGAATCTGTAGCTTTGTTGTCTCCTTCAGCTCCCTTGTCTATCTGTTTGCAGTGTTACTGTAGCTAGGTTGGTCCCAGGGTCTGAGAGAGACAAGTTTGGGTAGAAAGAAAAGGAGTACTTGTGGCACCTTAGAGACTAACCAATTTATTTGAGCATGAGCTTTCGTGAGCTACAGCTCACTTCATCGGATGCATACCATGGAAACTGCAGCAGACTTTATATACACACAGAGAATATGAAACAATATCTCCTCCCACCCCACTGTCCTGCTGGTAATAGCTTATCTAAAGTGATCATCAGGTGGGTCATTTCCAGCACAAATCCAGGTTTTCTCACCCTCCACCCCCCCACACAAATTCACTCTCCTGCTGGTGATAGCCCATCCAAAGTGACAACTCTTTACACAATGTGCATGATAATCAAGTTGGGCCATTTCCTGCACAAATCCAGGTTCTCTCACCCCCCTCCCAAAAACCACACACACAAACTCACTATCCTGCTGGTAATAGCTCATCCAAGGTGACCACTCTCCCTACAATGTGCATGATAATCAAGGTAGGCCATCAAGGTTGGGTAGGTGACAGCTTTTATTGGACCAACTTCTGTTGGTGAGAGAGAAAAGCTTTCAGGCTCTACAGACTCTTCTTCAGGGTTGGGAGAGGTACTCAGCGCGTCGGAGCTAAGTACAAGGTGGAACAGAGTGTTAAGCGTAAGCAGTTAACACATGTTGCAAGAGACCCATCAAGGGGCCATGTGCAATTGACATCTCTGCCATGGTAGGCCAAAGGAGGGTCATAGATTCATAGATATCAAGGTCAGAAGGGACCACCATGATCATCTAGTCTGACCTCCTGCACAACGCAGGCCACAGAATCTCACCCGCCCACTCCTGCGAAAAACCTCTCACCTATGTCTGAGCTCAAAACTGAAGTCCTCAAATCATGGTTCGGGTCAGTGGGTTACAGATTGTTGGACTCTGAGATGTGACTCTGCCCAGGCCAGGATTTTTTAGTGGCCAGCGCCATTGTGAGTTTAAGCTCTGAGGCTCGCCTGGCGTCTCTTGTCTTAGCCTTTGGAAGCTCTTTGAGGCAGGGGCTGTGTTTGGTCTGTGTTGGCACAGTGCCCAGCCCAATGGGGGCCCAGGACTGGGCTGTAGCAGGAACTGGGCCCAGCTGTTCTGAGTCACCGTCCAGCATCAAGACCCTCCCTCCTTTCCCCAGCAGGCCCATCCAGCTCCTCTACAGGGGCACGGGGCCAAGGAAAACCAAGGCCGAAGGGCAGGGGGAGCTGCCCGGTGGGGAGATCTCAGCATTGCCAGCCGAGGGCGGCTGTGGCAGCCCCCCGTCACTCCAGATGTCATCCCACATTGCAGCGGAGGGAAGTACCAGTTGTTCAAAGAGACCTTCCCGAGATCTTATTCCTATGTTGACCCCAAGATCGGAGGTGGGACCTTGTCTTCCCAGAGCTCCCCATCCACATGTCCTCAAGGGGGCTGGAGAATTTGTTTGCAGAGGGTGGGAGGAGGGGAGAAGATCAAGGAAATCAACATCCACGGAGTAGTCCCCAAAGCCCAGCTTGGCGCCCACCCCCCCATCCTATCCCGCTTTGAGCTCATTAGTTCCAGCTGGCGCTTCCATTAGCACTGCTGGTAATTAGCGGGCCAGGGAAATCATGTGTGGCAGGCGTTGGATCCCACCGGGACCCCCGCATCCTAATCAACACAAAGTTTTTCTGAGTCAATAAATAAATAAGACAGGCGGATTATGATGCAGGCAGGCCCGGGGGTGGGGGAGTCTGAGCTGCTGGAGAGCGGGGGCGTGGTGGGGAATCAGGCAGTGGGAGCATGGTGGGGAGTTGGGGGGTCTGAGCAGCTGGGGGTGATGGTGGGGAACTGGGGGGATCTGAGTGGCTGGGGGGTCATGATAGGGAGTTGGGAGGTCTGAGCAGCTGGAAGACGAGCATGGTAGGGAGTTGGGGGTGGGGTCTGAGCAGCTGCGGGGAGGAGTGTCAGGCCTATCCAATCCCTTTGCCCTATTATGTGAGCTCTTGACTCTCTCCCACCAGCCCCCCAGGCAGGGCAGGGTCACATACCTCCCTCCCCCTCAGCCTGTTCCAGATCCCAGAGGGGGTTGCTCAGTCCTGGGCTCTGGGGTTCCTCCCCTTGCCTCAGGCAGGAGGTGGGGCCCAAGGGCGGGGGTCAGAAGGACAAGGATCCCTTCTGCCAGCTGCAATCCAGGTGAGCTGCCCTCAGAGATGGGGTCTTCAGAGATCATGGGGGCTTCCCACACCCCAACTCCAGTGATCTTCCCCATCTCTGTGGGCCTGGAACGTGGCTGACTGGGATTCATCTCTTTCTGATGGGCCCATCATCATAGTGTCTGGTCATTACATGAGCATGGGCCTGGTGCTCCCCCATGGCAGGGATTGAGAAGCTACTAGCTGGGAAAGATTCACCAGAAAGACTTTGGGGGTGGGATCTAGTGGTTAGAGCAGAGGGGCTGGGAGTCAGGATGCCTGGGTTCAATCCCAAGCTCTGGTAGGGAGTGGGGTGTAGTGACTGGGGGGTGGAGCGGTGGAGTCAGGACTCCTCCTGGGTTCTGTCCTCAGCTATGCAAGTGGAGTGTGATTTAGCTGTTATAGGAGGGGACAGAGAGCCAGGACTCCTGACTCTGGGTAGGCAGTGCAGCCTAGTAATTAGAGAGGGTGGTGGGATTGGGAGCCAGGACTCCTGGGTTCTATCCGCAGCTCTGGGCAGGCAGTGTGGTCTAGCTGTCAGAGCAAGGAGGAGGAAGCCCAGACGCTTGGGTTCTATGGCCATGTCCGGCCGGCCCTGACTCACTGGGCAAACCTCTCCCCTTCTCCAGGCTTCGGCTCCCCTTTGGTAAAAGGAGTTTGGTAAAAGGAGTGTTTGGTAAAACACTGACCTCCTGGGGCTGGCGGAGCGCCATCGATTGGCATGTGTAAGCCTGCAGGCCGAGTGTTACGTTACCCGGTCCAGTGCCACCAGCCGCTGCAGCTACTTCTGATCTCATCCCCGCCAGCAGGGAGCGCCCATGGGCAGGGGAGGGAGAAGACGGGGGTGTCTCAGATCCTGGAGCAGAGGCAACAGGGGTGTGAGGGAAGGGGGTGAGAGGGTCACCATCTCTGCAGCAGCCCCGTTCTCGAATCACCATTTTGCCGAACTAACAAGCAAAAGCTAATTGCTGGAATTAGAGGAGCCCTTTGCCTGGGAGGTTGCAGGGAACAGCAGCTTCATTTAGGAGGCCTTTCTGTCCTTTAACAGATGAGCCTGGGGGTGCTCATTTGCATCTCACTACCCAGAATGCCATGCTCTTCCTGCAGGCTCCTCCTGGTGCAGAGCTGCTCTGGAGAGGGGTGGCCTTGTGGTGGGAACCAAGTTATTGAGCAACCAGCTACAGCTCCTTTCAGTCAGGGATCTCAAAGCACAGTGAGCATTGATTTACAGTGCCTGGCTGTGTGGTTGGTGTCTTACTGAGGCCACTTAATGGGTGGGGAAACTGAGGCACGGGAGGAGCGTGTTTTGCCCAAGGTGCCACTGTAAATTAGAGGCCAGGCTGGGGATGGAACCCAGGAGTCCTGACTCCCAATCCCAGTGGCTCTAACTCTGTCTCTCCCCCCAGAGCTGGAGGATACAATCCAGGCATCCTGACTGCAGTCTACCCATTCCTATGTCCAAAAGCAGTCTCTAATTGCTAGGGCCTCCGTTTTGGGGCACCCAACTGGGGACCCCCAAGGGCCTGCAGCGCTCAGTGGGATGCTTGAGGCCATATTCTCACGGGCACTCAGCATCGGATGTGCCCCTGTTAGGAGCCCTGGGCCCGAGTCCCTGCAGCTCCCACTGACTTTGCTTGGAAGTAGGGTAACCCAGCATCCCCGCTCCCTGACGCCGGCCACTCGTGCCAGCGAGGCCTGGTTAGTATTTTGATCAATAAAACTTGTTTTATTTCTTCCAAACCAAAATTGTTGGGTGTAAATCATCAGGCTGCGGCTACGGGTTAGTAGGTGGGCTTACCAGGGCTTAGATCCCAGCTTGGTGCCCTTTCTCTGCTCTCCTGGACAGAAAGACACAAAGAATTATGATGTGGGGGGCACAGAACCCCTGGCACCAGGGTGGGGGGAAGAGAATGGGAGATGCTGGTATGGGGAGGTACAGAGAACCTGCTGTAGAGGATGGCACACACAGGAGATGGAGAGATGCAGGGGGCCCCCTGTGAATGCAGTGAGCTCAGCCAACAGATGCTATAAAGCATGTAAACCCCCAGTGATATTAATATCACCCCTCAACCCGCAGATCTCACAGCATTTTACAAAGCAGGGTGGTTTTCAGCCATTGTATAGATGGGGAAACTGAGGCACAAAGCAGGGAAGCGACTTGCCCAAGGCCACCCAGTGGCAGACCCGAGACTAGCATCCAGGTCTCCTGATTCCCAGTCCAGTGCACTATCCACTAACCGCCCTAATTTGAGTGTAAATCATTAGGGGCCTGATTCAAAGCCCACCACAGTCAATGGGATAGACTGGCCTGGACTTTAGTAGGGTTTGGATCAGACCCTAGAGCTAGAAAGCAAAACAGACTGAAACAGAAAGTGAACAGAGAACCGGTGCCGGCTGAGGGGAGTGCAAAAAGTGAACCCACAAGCGGGAAGGAAATCGGCCAGTTCAGAGTCTGTCTGAACAACCCCAGAGTGATCGGTTATAGGAAATGTGGGATAGACTATTTTTATCTTGGCACTTTTCTCCCTCTTACATTATTAGTGTTCTTAGGTTTGTTACAGTAGGGCCACACTGTCTCGGGTGCTGCACAGACACAGAATAATCGAGATCAGGGCCCCACTGTGTCGGGTGCTGCACAGACAGAGAATAGTCGAGATCAGGGCCCATTGTGTCGGGTGCTGCACAGACAGAGAATAGCCGAGATCAGGGCCCATTGTGCCGGGTGCTGCACAGACAGAGAATAGCCGAGATCAGGGCCCATTGTGTCGGGTGCTGCACAGGTTCAGATCTATCTATCCTTGCAGATGAGTACGCACACATGGCAGCAGCAGGCCTTTAAAGTCGCAGCGACAACCACACAATCATAAAAAATGGCTGATCTTTTTTAAACTTTCTTCTCACTTCAAAATCCCAGCATCTTAGGCTGCTGTGTTGCTAATTACACCGGCACTTTCTACCCAGGCAAACGGAGCAATAAAAACACACAACTATAAACACACTCACACACAAAATCCAAATGTATTCATCATCTTCGTGCTTTCTGATTTTAAGAGAGATCAGGAAAACGGTGGCATGGTTTAAGATCTTCTGAATGAAAATAATTTCTTCCTAGATTTATTTATTGGCAGGGGCATGCACAGGAATTTAAATTTGATTGCTTTTAGAGGGGTATGTTCTGTGCCCTGCCGCAGCCCCAGGGGCTGGAGGAGCCCGCTCTCGCCACCATGGCCCCAGGGCTGGAGGAGTTCTGGGCCCCCGCTGATTCTTGGGGGGACCCAGGCCCCTGCTTGGCCCCCCCCCTTTGTGCAGGCCCCTGTTTATCGGGGGCAGGAGCGTCACATATTTTTATTTATTCAATTCCTCCCCCCACCCGCCCCCGTTACTGATGCTACACTTTAAAAAAAAAAGAGATAGAGAGAGAAATAATTGGCTAATTAGCACCCAAATGCTTCTTGGAGTGACAGATGTTTTACTTAGCACAAGATTTGTTGTGTGTTTATTCCCCACACCCTCAAGTGCACCATTTGTGGCCTCCCGTCGTGTGGCACTAAACCGGGACTCCTCTGTGCACCAGGAAGAGCTGTGCTAGAAGAACACGTTCTAGCCATGCATTTCCTTGCTACCTGGGCAGGTGTCTCTCTGCAGAAGAGCTTGGGCAGTGCCAACATCTTGCCAAGCCAGCCCAGGCCAGCTTTGCAGTCTTGTCCTTTTAAAGCAGCGTGGGGGAGGGCGGGGGGGGGGCTGGGTTTCCACACACTCTCTGCTGCTTGCCCATTTCTCTGCGGAGATAATGAGTCCTCCCACAAGTTGTTTTCTGGCTAGCACAGCCTCAAGTCTAACTTGGGGTAGAAAGTGTGGGTGTGGGTGTTTGCACACGCATCAGGGAGAGAGAGAGAGAGTGTGTCTTCACTACAACCATGTTTACACTAGGAAGCAGGTGTGGTTTTAACGTGTTAGTTGGTGTGTATTAACTAACACATGTTAGCAAACATGAATTAACTAATGTGGCAGCTGATCTGTGTTCATTAGCATGTGTTAGCTGGCATGTATTATCTAACACACATTACCTGGCATGTATTAACTAGCATGTTAGCTGGCATGTATTAACATTATCTGACATGCATTAACTAACGTTAACTGGCGTGTATTAATTAACACATTAGCGGACGTATATTAACATGTGATCTGACATGCATGAACTAACATGTGTTAGCTGGCACGTATTAATTAACACACGGTAGCTGGGATGTATTAGCTAACACATGTCAGCTGGCATGTATTAATTAACACACGGTAGCTGGGATGTATTAGCTAACACATGTCAGCTGGCATGTATTTACTAACATGTGTTAGCTGGTCTGTATTAACTCACATGTTAGCTGACATATATTAGCCAACGCATGTTACAATCCTAACCCCACCGAAGTCAATGGCAAACCTCACCTGTACTCATTGGAGCCAGGATTTTAGCCCCAGGGCAGAGAAGACAAGCCGGAGCTTTAACAAGTTAGCTGGTCGGGCTACACTGTAGGCTCCCCTCTAGGGCTGGCTCCAAGTGGCTTAAGACATGTTAAAATACACACTGCCCTGTCTACACTTGGGTTTTAACATGGGTCCAAACACCCCGTTTCCCAGTGAAGACAAGGCCCTGGGATAAAAGCTTTTCAAAACCTGGGTCAATAGCCTAGGGCACCCGGGGAGAATGCATTTCACACATGTTTGTGGACTGGCATTGACCCTGACGCAGCTGGGCCATCGCTGAGCGGCTCCAGGAGTCCCAGCCACTCCCCGGGGGCTCAGCACCGCTGGGGGACAAACCCGCACAGAAGGGCTGGCGGGAACGGGGCAATCTCGCCCGCAAAACCGACGGAAAGGGGGTTTCGCTTCCCTCGGGCCCTCGGCCTGGATGGGCAGCTCGACGGCTCCGACGCCCCGTTGGAGGGGAAACGTCCCCCTTTCTCTCGCACTGGGGACAAGAGGAAATTCCGAAACGGTGGAATATTGCCGGGGAGCAGAAACGTGGCGCTTCTGGGGCGAGGGAGAACTTTTCACGGGGCTGCACCGAAGGCCAACACCTCCTGGCCCCCTTTCGATCCTCCCTGGCCCCTCTTTCCTCTCCTCCCTTCTTCTCCTCGGGTCTTTTCCTCCCCCTCCTCTGATCCCTTCTCCTCCCTTTCCTCCCCCTCGGGGCCATGGGCACCACCCTGGGGACGGGCCTACAGCCCGGGCTCGCTCCCCCTGGCTTCCCCCTTCCCTCTCCCCGCCGGCTGCCGGGGAGCGGCGCTGGCTGCTGCCAAGGCCGGGAGCAGGGGGAGGACTCTGGGCTGGGCCGGGGGAGGGGAGCGGCAAGGGCTGCGCGGAGATTGGCGCTGGCTGCCGGGGGAGGGCCGGCTGGGCGTTGAGCGGCGAGCCCGTGGCAGGCAGGGCTTTGTTATCCCCCGCCTCGGCCGTCGGGGCGCAGGGCCGGATTATAACTCGGCTGCGGGGCGCCAGCTCCCCGCACGCCAGGGGATCGGGCCCCGGACGGGGCGGCCTCAACCGGGGCTGCAGGGATCGGAGGTAAGAGCCGCGGCGGGGGGCTGCTTCCCTGCCAGGATCGGGAGTCGGGGGCTGGGGTCGTGCAAGGAGCCAGCCCCGGCTGCCTGTGCCCGGGGCTGAGCGGAGCCTGCCCTGCCCGGGGCGGGGGGGTGTCCGGAGTTAGCGATTTGACTTGCTCCGTGGCGTGAAACTTCTCCCAAAGGCGGGGGGGGGGGGCGGCGATCGGAGCCGGGGGGGTTCAGCCTGGATGTGTGTTTGTGTGTCTCTGTTCTGCAAATGGGGGGAGGCAACCCACCTGGGCGGGGAGGTGCGCGCGTTGACACTGCAAACGGAAGCCCCTGTTTGTCTTGGGGGTGGGGGGCAGCAATGGGGGGGCGAGGACACGGGAGGGGGGAGTAATTGCATGGGGGAGGGGGGATTGCTTGGCAAGCGGCTCGCATCCTGTGTCCAAGAAGTCTTGTTTGGAAACCAGTGGGTTGCAGCCAAGGCTCACACAGCTGGGAGGCTGTCTCTGAGCCGAGCTCTTGGGGGGGCGGCAGGGGGGGAGATTGAGCGGCTGCTGCTGGCCTGGAAATCTGCCCCCTGCTGGAGGTGGCTTCTCACCTGCTCCTAGAGCGGGGGGTGCCGGGGGTGGTGGTGGTGGTGGTGCCGGAGCGCTGGCTGGGTCGGCAGGGTGCACCCCTCTTTCCCCCCAGGATGCTTAGGCGACGCCGGGCGTGCGGGTCCGTGATCCCGGGGGTCCCACGGGAGTTGGCGAGCCCACCGGCCGGGCAAAGGGGACCCGGCACTTTGCATCACCAAGGACTAAAGCCAGCGCTAGGGGGGCTGTTGTAGGAGACGGTGCGTTTATAGGGGACAGACTCCCTCCCCCCCAAACAAGCTGTCAGGGGTACCCCGCTTCGCCCAGGGCTGCCCCCCCCCCCCAATCCCTTCCCGACACAAATACAGACAACCCTGGTGAATTGTGGTGACTGCACGTTTCCCCAGCACCAGGAGCGGCGGCGAGCCGCGTGTGCAGAAGCCCGGCTCGCAGGCAGGGAGGCTGGCTGGAAAGTTTGCAGTTTATTCATTATTTTTATGCCCCGGGTGTTGCCGTTCAGCACGGTAGCGTGGGGGCGAAAAGAGCCCCGGGGGCCCCCCGATATGGGGCGGAGGGGTGAGGGGAATTCAATCCCCCTCCTGTTTTGCAAGCGCAAGTTTATTTTAATCCGCTGCCCTGGCTCGGACCCCTGCCCGTTTGGGCAGCTAGCGAGGCTCGGCGTGGTCTGCGAGCCAGGCTGCTGCAGTGGACAGAGCCATCTGGGTGTCCGTGTTCTCCCCCCCCCCCCAAACCGGGGATCTGGCACCCCGGGGATTGCAGGGTGGCTGCTGCTGGAAGGGGCAGGGGGCTCAGTGAAATTCATTCGGGGTCCGATGGCTGCTTTGGAAACCTTGGAAGGAGAAATTCCTTTAGTGCCCTGTTCTCATTGGTCTCAATCGGGGAGGGGAATGGGGGGGCGGGGAGATGGTATTTTGGGGGATCCTGAAATCAACGGTGGAACTGACTCTTTCCCTCCCGCTAAATGCCAGGATCATGGATTTGCTCCCAGATTGCAACCCAGTGGCACAATAAAACTCCTGTCTCCGCAGGCTCAGATTTAATTTCAGATCCTCTGAATGGTGCATGTGGAAATCCGTCCTGGAAAAACAAAAACAATCTCTTCTGGTTTTTTTAACCCTTTCCAACCGCTCCTTCCCCTCCCGCCCGCTGCCACACTAGTGTTGGCAGCTGGGCGTCGGGGAGGACGACACCTGTGACATTGCCTGTGAGGCCTGGAAAGGAGTCAACTCTTTGCACGAAGGGCCCTGCGTGTTGTGTCAGAGGCGAGGGCTGGAACAGATCCTCACTCGTTTCCTTAATAACTTGGTGGCGGCAGGTTGCAGTGTCGGATTCGGAAGCTGTTCTCCGCCGATAATGCCATGCCTGGCACACCGAGGGGGAGCGAGATTCCTTGGGACTGCATTTGTACAGCGCCGTGCGCGTCCAGCCTCGGTTACTCCTGTTTAAGAGGAATGGGCTCTAACGCGAGAAGGAAAGCGGAAGCTCCCATCATGGGGCTGCTTCCGATGGGGCAGTCAGACTGAATCAGGCTCCTTGAGCTCCTGAGCCCCGGGTGTCACACTCTCTTCTCCAGTCCCTCATGCTACGCCCCAGGTTTGGCCCGTGAGGTGTAAACAAAAGCATTGTGTAGGTTTCACTGTGATGCACGAGGCTGTAATTGTGGTTATTTGCTATCTGGATTATGGTAGCGTGTGAGAGCCTGCAGACATGGACCAGGACTCTGCTGTGCCAGGCGCTGTACATTTTTATTGCTATTAGGTGGATTATGGTATCATTTAGGAGCCCCAGATAGGGACCGGATCCCCATTGTCCCAGAGACTGTACAGACATTTGCTCAGCAACTGGAAAGGTGTGAAAAAAGTTCACGCAGTCCGAGTTCCATGGTTTTTAGAGCCACCAATTAGCAGCTCCTCAAGCATTCAGTCTTCCAATCAGGGGGAGCTGCGACACCATGTGATTCAGAGGTGCCCAACTGCACACCTCAGATGGCAGAAGGGAACCATCTGAAAGCAAGGCTGGCGGCCAAAACCAATTTGTCCAAAGTGATTTGCTGACGAAGAGCAACCCGGGAGCTCAGAGAGGGCAGAAATTCATGGCTAGAGCTCTGCGGGGGTGGGCATTCCCTTTCACGAAGGCGTGAGATGCTGAAAGGGGTTTTTTGTTCCAAATCTTCCAATGGAATATAGTGGGTAGGATGCAAGCTGGAACTCAGGATGCCTGGGTTTTAAGCCTGGCTTTACCACTAGCCTGCTGGATGATTTTAGATCAGTTGTGTCCCATTTCTGTGCCTCAGTTTCTCCCCCTGCTCTTTATCTCTTCAGACTGTGAGCTCTTTGGGGGCAGGGACTGTCTCTGCCCCTATGTCTGTGCAGCACCAGACACAATGGGGCCCTACTTTCAGTTTGGGTGTCTAAGCACTGCTCTCTTACATGTAATAGCCCATATTATTCCTAATGGAAAGTTAGAGTGACTCTGAGGTGTTTTGCACCATGTCAGTAGGAAGCAGGTTATGCTGTGACTGCGAATCATATTACATGGATCCCAAATCCCATTAGCCTGTGGAGGTATGAAATGTATTCTAGGAGACACCAGAGAGAGGAGCATTATGTCTTGTTATGAACTGGTGGAGAGACTGCCCTCTGCTGGATAGAATGGGAATGCCTCGACTGCGTGTCATTGGCCCTGTACTGCTCACGTTAGAGCTGCTATGGAGCATCAGTGGGAGCTTAGCTTGAGTGTCAGGACCCTCTAGATCTTGATCTGTTGGGAGCCCAAGGAACAACTTAGGGGGTGAGGTGTGGGGAGGGAGAAGTCGCTCCCTTCTGTGGCAAAGCTCTGAGGCTGCAGTAACTTTGTGGAGTTACCGCTGGTGGTGGGGCATAAGGGGCTGGGAAATCATGGCGCCCCGGGTGCGTGCGTGTATGTATATGTGATCCCTCCCCATCCAGGTGGGCAAGAGTGGGGAGGAGATCTGCTTCCTATGCCCCACACATTCCACCCCCTACCCTGCCCCCTGCCCGGACGCAGACGGATCCCAGCACAGACCTGCCGTGGGGCTGCGGATCCCTGGCCAGGGTGACGCCTAATTCCTGCTGTAGTGTAGGCACCATGCTGCCCCCCTGCCCTCTGTTGCTGAAGGGCTGGGAGGTGCAGCGTGGGTTGGCGTGGCGTTGGCAGGATGAGAGCCGGCTGAGTCCTAGGGACGCAGCCCCGGATTCCGGCTCTTGCATTGTGGCTCTCTGCAGGGATCTCTCTCTCACACTGGAAATTCAGGACGTGGAGCCGCTCCCGCCCCTCCCCCAACCTCCCTTTAGTTATTATGAACAATAAAAGATGGGAAGAGGCTCTGGAGGAGCAGGTGAGGGGCTGGGGGTGCCCTTCCAGCCCTGATCAGAGCCAGCCAGTGTATGGGGGGCAGGGATTCTCCCCCCTCCGGCCCTCTAAGATCACAGCTCCTGGTGTATTCAGGCCAGGGGTGGGGAGCTGGAAATATCCCCTCCCTGCCCCCTGAGCCCGTCAGGGATTACAACCGGACGTGGGGATTGGCTGAGAGACCCCCTGAGACTCACTCTGTCTTGCCAGCCCCATCTTCCTGTTAGGGGGGCTGTTCAATCTCTTGATTGGCAATTAGAGCTGTGGAAATCAGCTGTTATTAGACTAGAACAAGCTGGTTTAACAGCCCTCCCCCCATCTCTGAAGTTGGGGTGACTGCCGGTTTGGCAGCCCTGGAGACTCTCACTCCACCAATCAGGGACAGCTGAGGAAGCATCTCTCTCCCACTCTCTTTGCCCTGCCCTGAAGGCACCAACTCTCTAGAGGGGAGTCAGGCTTGTGATCGTGACCCATTCTGCCCTGGGCCTTTCACCAAGGAGACCAGTGAATGCCAAGCAGGGTGGCGTCAGTTGCCATCCGCCTGGCCACGCGGCTCATTGGGCCTGGGACTGAGACCCAGCAAACTCGTTTCACGCAGAGGGGTGCAGAACAGCGCCCTCTCTTGGAGGCTGAGGGACGCTGCATCTCCCACGCTCAGGCCAGCCAGTTCTCCCTGGCCCCTGGGGCAGAATCTCTCTGCCGCATTTGGGGCCTGCACCCTGGCAGGATGGGGTGACACAGCCATGTGTGGATGGACATGCCTGGTAACGACTGATTTCCCCAGCGCTCTGGTCCCGTGATTGCCTCTTCACCAGGATCACAAACAGCAGCACGGGCCCTGGGGCCATCTCCTTAGCCTGCATCCCAGAGCCCTTTGTACAGCCGAACGCTCCCTGGCTTAGTGTATAGGAGCCTTTGGCATAAGCTCTGAGCCCTTCCTGCTCCAGGGAAGGGAATTCAGTTCTCCTGTGCAAATCCCCCTCCTCCACCCCTTTGTGGTTTCCATTAGAAACAGCATTTTTCTTCACTTCCTGTCCCAAATGGGCAGGCGAGGAACCATTGGGACAGATCTGGGGGAGGAAAGGGGGATGTGATGCAGTGCAGCAGCTGAGGCACTGGACTCCTCGGTTCTGTTCCTAGTCTTGACCAGCCTAGTGACCCCAGGGAAGTCATTCCCCATGCCTCAGTTTCCCCACCTGTGAAAAGAACATAATGATACTTACCCGCCCATGTAAAGCATTTAGAGATGGCTGGAAGGATGAAAAATGTCCCCCCTGAGAGCTGTTAGCACTGTGGGTGTTTTAAGGGTTAAGCAGTGGTGGTGCTCCACCCCAGAAGTGGCTGCGCATCAGTGAGAGAGGAACTGACTCCTGGACTGTGAGCAGTTTTATGAAACACTGCTCATTGTACAGGTGGGGCCGTATGCTGCCCTGTCATTGTCGGGCCCCCGTGGGGCTGGGGCTGCGTGTGCTGGTTTGTTTTTGTCGGGTGTGCTTGTTTTTGGGTGCGCCACAAGGGGCCTTTCCCTGGGGACAGGCTATCCCATGGCTGCAGGGTTTCTTGCAGCTGTTGCAGATCCACCTGGCCCAGTATAGCCAGTGACCGGAATCAGCTGCAGGGTTTCTTGCTTTGACGCAGCTGATTGTGGTCACTGGCTATACTGGGCTATACTAAATGTGATCCCACCTGGTAATTCTCTGTGTATGCTGGTTTGTAATGATCGGGTTGCTCCTGGGCCATCGGGCCATGCATGCTGGTTTGTTATTGTAGGGTCTCTTATGAGTGCCGATTACCAGCATGCTAACAAAACAGCGAGGTGTGCTGGGACGCCACAAACCCAGGTCCTCACTCTCCTGCGGAGGTCGGGGTGTTTGTCTCTCCCCCTCCTCCCGGCCCCGAGATAACTGCAGCTCCTAGCCCAAGGAGACACAGGAGAGATCGACCCACTGTCCTCCCACATTCACCAGGTGACAGAGCTTTGGTCAATAACCGGGCTTGGCCTTTCCTCCCCCAGGGCGTCCATTGTGAGATCAAATCCCATGCCCCGCTTGGAGCTCAAGGATGGAAAGAGCCGAGCAGAGATTTCCATTCACAAGAGGCGCCCTCTCTTGTTCCTCTGGAAAACTATGGGTTGGTTCCTCCGCTTGGGGCCCTGGCACAAGATCCATCATCTATTTTTATTTCTAATATATATATATATATATATATAATATATTTCCTTCGGCTGTTAATTATAGCCCGCGTGCCTCAGGCTGCAAACAGAGCACCCTGACATGATTCCTCCTCTCTGTCTTTTGTTTACGTGCTGGTTTGTTATTGTAGGGTCTCAGGTGACTGCTGGGCCACATGCTTGAGAATTTTAGCATGGAGTGGCGCTGGTAACGCTGGACTCTCTGTGTTGCTTTGATTCTGTGGGGTCACCGGTGACTGCTTTGCTGTACACACCAGCTTTATAACTATTATTATTCTTATTTATTAGATGTATTATGGTAGCAATTAGGAGCCCCAGTCAGGGACCAGGACCCTATTGTGCTAGGTGCTGTACATTTGTATTGAAATTAGGTGTATTATGGTAGCTCCCAGGCACTCCCAGGACCACTGGACACTCTCCTTTTTATTGCTATTAGATGTATTATGATAATGTCTAGGAGCTCCTGTCCTGGACCCGTATCCCAGTGTGCTAGGCGCTGTACATTATTTATATGGAGTATTACAGTAGCTCATAGGAGCCCCAGTCCTGGACCAGAACCTTGTGGCGCTAGGTGCTGTACACACACAGAACAAAGAGATAGTCCTTGCTCCAAAGAGCCTCCAGTTGAGATCTGCACTGAGCGGCTGGAGCTCTCTATAACAGTTGTTGGGTGACTCCGAGGCGCCGGGCTGCGCCTCCTTCTTTATTGTTGCAGGGTCTCTCTAGCACTCTGCAGCACCCGCTGGCTTTATTATTGTAGGGCCTCTTGCAAATGCTGGCTGGGGCAACCAAGAGTTATCGTTTGACCCTGAGGCGCTGGTTTGTTAGTGCAGGGGGGGCTGGGGAATGCTGGCCCGCATGCACTGTGTCTTGTCCTGCAGCCAGTTGTTCGTTATTGTAGGGTCTTCGGTGCGCTCGGGGCAAATCCGGTCGCTGGGAGGTTTGCCTGAAGAACGCCCTTGGCGTTTGGCTCGGTTTTCGCATCTCCAGCCCTGTGACGAGCGCTGGGGCAGCTGCTCTTTGCCACTACGTCCCTGAGCTGTGGGGCAGAGAAACGCAGGGGGAAATGGAGCAACATTTGGGCTATGTGGGTCTGGTGCCTCGCACCGTGTGCAGGTAGCTCTACTGCAACATTACTGCCAAGCTCTGTGCATGCTGCCTTGACACGGTAGGGTACTCGCGTGGGCCTGGGGCTGTGGTGCCCGTTTGTTATTGTAGGGCCTCTCGTGGGCCGTGGGGCTATGATGCTGCTTTGTTATGGTAGGGTCGCTACCCACCGCACACCCGCTTCGCAGCAGTGTCAGGAGCTGCACGTCGTGCAGGGGGCAGCGTGGCCCAACCCCACTGAGCTATTGCCCTGCTGCACTCAGGCACCACCTGCAGACTGGGATGTTATGACCAGCATGATCCTGGCTTGCAAAAAATAAAGGACCAGAATTGTCTTGGCATGTTTAAGCTTTTAAATGAACAAAAGTTGCCTCTGATGAGCCCCTACCCTGCTCTCCGTTGCTTGCCAAGTCGCTGCTTTGCTCCATTTCTGGTATTTACAAGCCTTTAAAACCAACCCCAAATTAAAATAAGTGAATTGATTATTTCCCCCAGCCCTGATTACTGGCTGCAGCGGCTGGAATCGCTCCTACTAATGCTGCCGCTTCGGCTTTCACAAACAGCGTATAAATAAAGATCTCTAGTCCGGCTTCATGGGTTACAATTATGCTCCCCCTTCCAGCCTTATCAGGGTGACCTTTCAGGGAGATGGCAGAGTGCTAGATGCAATACAAATGTGCTCTCGGGCAGCGGCCTCTGCAGATGGGTAGGGGGCAACCTCACCCCATTGATTTCCCCCTGCCCCCTGGGCTTTGCACTGGGAGTGAATACAAATATTTTGCATTGTAATGGGGCCGGTTAATCCTAGTGCACGGTTATAGGGTAGGAATGGAACAGAGGAGCGGCCAGGGTGGTGGGGGGAAGGGGCAGTGCGTGTGCAGAGGCAGGGATCTAGGGGAGCGGCCCAGGACCCCTCTGCAACCCCCCACGGGCAGCGAAAGACAGGAGTGACTTGGGGTGCGGAGCCTGCTCCCCTGCCATAGGGACACCCTGCAGCCCCATGCACTCTGCTCCCCCACAGCCAGAGGGGCAGTGCAGGGGGGAGCCCTGGCACCGCCCGCTGGCAGTCTGCACTCCCTGCTCTGGGGTGGGCGTGGAGATGAATGGGGTGCTTGGCTTTCCAGGATCCAGCCCCAAGCTGCGGGAAATGTAAATAAGCAAATGTGCATCTAAATATTTGTCCTCGGTGAGCAGCTTGGGTGAGATGTGGGGGCCAGGATTCTACTGGGTGGGGACTGAGAACCCATTCCCTGCCCCCATGGCAGGGTTGCTTTGCTATTTGACAGGAAACACCCCTGCTTTACCCTTTCCCCACCCAAACCTTCTCCTGAGATCAGTGGGAGATGGGCCATCAGGACTCCTTTTGTTGCCGGCTCCGGGAGGGGCGTGGGGTCTAAGGGTTAGAGCTGGTGGGCAGGGGATCAAGACTCTTGGACCCTGTTGCTATGTATGGAAAGAGTTGTGGTCCAGTGGCGAGAGAAGGGGACCATAACAAATGGGCAAGTGTGCGACCCTACAATAACAAACTGGCATGCACACACCCTCAAATAACAAGGACTTGCTACATTTACAATGACAACCTGGCACCGGCTTCGCTTCTGTAACCAGCTTGCATGGGCATAACCCTGCAAATAGCAGACTGGCACGTACGTAGCCCTACAATAACAAACTGCTGTGTGTACACAACTCTACCATAACAAGGGGTGTGTGTGCTTGTGTGTGATGGTACAGTAACAAATCACTGTGCACAACCCTACCATAACAGCCGGGTATGTGTGCAACCCTCCAATAACAAACTGCAGTGTGTGCTCACAACCCTACCACAACAATGGGGTACATGCGCAAGCCTACCGTGTGTGTGACGGAAATAACAGCTTTCAGTTCCCAGCTTCCCCATGCAAAGCCGGGGATGGGGGCGGGGAATGAATGATTGTAACACTCCGATCACGCTAGGGACGGGATGTTTGTGTTAAGAGTCATGGGAAGAGCTGGGCCGACTGCAGGAGAAGGGGGAAATCTTTCCCAATCTCACGCTTTCCCAGCCCCTGCCGTGTCCCTTCCCCCCCCCCCCCCCGGGAAATGGCCAGCAGAACTTGCTGCCGGGGGTGGCTTTCGCTGGTGGGAACTGAGCCATTGTGGGAGCGTCTGGGCTGCGTCCGCAATCCAGTGTGGCGAGAGGGCGCCTGGCTTCAGAAACCAGGGCCAGAGGGAGCAATGCTGCTTCACACCAGCCAGGGATCCGGCCCCTTTGCAGGCCTGCGTCTCGTGGAATCGTTTTTGCCTGTGCAAAATGCTGCCCAAGTAGAAGAGACGTGGATCACACACACGAGGAGGTGGGGCATGGGGATCATCCTTGAGATGCTGGGGGCACTGGCAGAGATCAGGCCTTGAAGCTCCAGGGGGATTGGACACTGGGGCAATCAGATCCTGCGACACGCTGCAGGATCAGGCCCTTGATGTTGAAACATTCCCGATTAGTATTAATCCCTTAAAGATAAAGGCGCAATAAAACCCCACACGGAGGTCAGGTTGGAGCCTCTGGGTGGATAACAGAAGATGTATTTAGTGGAGGAGGCCAGGCCGACACTTTAAATGAGAAAACCAATCATTGTTCCAAAGAAGAATGAGGTGGTCAGCAAACAGGCCGGGCAGTTACCGCTTCCACAACACTGCCCCTGTGTTTGCATCCCGCTCACACTAACAATTATTCTCACACCCACCGAGGAGATAGTGGGTCGGTGGGCGCTCGGTCCGCTGACAACAGAGTGAAGGACACCTGGTAACCCCCTTGGCGTGTTAATTGGAGCGCGCCTCTATTTTAACAAAACTACTCCTGTGATAAGCCATCATCCCACTAATGAACATCAAACTGCCCCGCATCCTAGTCCCCTTTCCGCCACCTCCTGATTGGGGCTTTACGGGACACGTTATTTGAAATAGCATCTGCACCCGTTGTGGGCAGCGCTGTTGTAGCCGTGCGGGGCCCAGGATATCAGAGAGACACGGTGGGAGAGGGCATATATTTTATTGGACCAGCTTCTGTTGGTGAGAGAGATGAGCTCTCAAGCTTCCCCAGAGCTCTTCTTCAGGGCTGGGAAACATCCTGAGGGTCACAGCTAAATACAAGGTGGGGCAGATTGGGTTTCAAGGGGCCATTCGAGGTAAAGTGGCCCCTTAACACCCCTGAAGGCCTAGGGGGGAGGAAAGCAGCTGGGTGGGGTTGTCAGTGGGTCACAGACGGGGCAACAGACGCTCCCTAAAAGTGTGTGAGGGGGGCACTGATGCCCAAACTGTGGCCCCGTTCCATGGTGCGATCTGGTGCAGGGTCCTTGTTTGGTGAAGGTGGTTTTGCGTGTGTTAAGGTGTGTATCCCAGACTTTCTCCTTGGAGCATATTCTGTGGTACTGAGGCCCTGGCTGTAGGTAACAGATTTCTTGGTGTGTTTGGGGTGGTTACTGGATCTATGAAGGTAGGTGTGGCTCGCGGTGGTGTGCCGTGCAGGGGCGGGGCTGTTGGGGTAGAGGCGGAGCATGGGGTGGGGCCTGGGGAAGGGGTGGAGCAGGGGCGAGGCCTTGGGGGAAGAGGTGGGCAGGGGTGGGGTCTTGGGGGAAGAGGCTGGGCAGGGGTGGGGTCTCGGCGGCCCAGTTACCAGCCATTAGAAAGGTGGTCAGCCTATCCATTACGGAAGCTGGTTGCGATGTCCAGGAAGTGGATGCTGGTGTGGGAGTGTTCCTGAGAGAGTTTAATGGACGGGTGGGGGTTGTTGAAGTTGTGGGACGTATCATGGAAAATATCATCCATGTGTCTCAGGTGTATCATTGGTTTCATGGTACATTTTTTCCAGAAATATGTGTTCACTACTTACGCTAAACCATCTGTTCCGTCTTATATTTCGCTGGGACTCTCTGAGTACGTTTCCAGCCCCGGAGAAGAGCCTGTGTAGCTTGAAAGCTTGTCTCTCTCACCAACAGAAATTGGTCCAGTAAAAGATATTCCCTCCCCCAGCTCGTCCATCTGCACCAGTCTCCTTCCCATACTATCACTATAGATAGCGGTTTAATAAAACATTCACAGTTCTTAAAAACACTCGTTAAAAGCCCTGCAGAGACCAGTTATAACCAAAACAGACCCACAGCTTACCCTCGGGTCTTGTCCTTGTCTCCAGCTCATTTTTAACTTTCTCACACTACCGACCTCAATTTCCCACACTGCTCGAGTTGGGCTAATTTCTACTTAACCTAAGCTACACCCGAGGCACCTGGGGAGTTTGGATGCCTGCTGCGGGTTCCGGAGGAGGTGGGGTGATCGAACCCAAGGGCACTAATTTGGATTGCAGTTGCCAGGTGTTTTCTTACAGTCAGACACTCCGGTCGTTGTCCCCGGTCCAGCCCTGGTGAGGGCTGCGGTGGTTCACTGTGGGCCCTGTCTCTGTGGCTTTGGCTACACTGCAACGAAAAGCCCGCGGCAGCAGGTCTCCGAGCCTGGGTCAATTGACTCAGGCTCATGGGGCTAACGGTAGCAAAGGAGACATCTGAGCCTAGGTTCTGAGACCCCGCAAAGTGGGAGGGTCTCATAACCCTGAGACGGGCACTGTGGGTCTGTAATTGCAGTGTAGACGTATCCAGTGTGATCAGACCCCTGTTGCCAGGGCTGGCCCTGCTGTGAAAGCCACGCAGTTGGCGTTGGTGGCCCTTTGGGCTGCGTGTGGGGGCTGAGTGAGCGGGCCAGGCTGACAACAGGCACGGTGGAGTCGCACCAGTGTGGCCTTGAGCACTGCATCCCGTCATGCGGGTATCAGCTGGGCTTTGCTTATCTGGCACCTTGCGAAACAGCCACGGCGGGCAGGGTTGGCTGCTTTTACAGAGGGGAAAGAACTTGTTCCCTGTCACACAGGAAATCATAGAGATGAGAACCCAGGAGTCCTGATGGACAGGTTCATCTGCTTTAACCACTAGACCCCACTCTCCTCCCAGAGCTGGGAATAGAACCCAGGAGGCTTGACTCCCAGTCTCCCTTGCTCTAACCACTAGACCCCACTTCTCTACCAGAGCCGGGGATAGAACCCAGGAGTCCTGATTCCCAGCCCCCCCTTGCTCTAACTACTAGACCCCACTCCTTTCCCAGAGTTGGGGGTAGAACCCAGAAGTCTGCAACATTACAGAGGACAAGGGGTGGTGAGAGGGCAATTGTAACAAACCTGGAACTTGCTTTTGCCGAGGGCTGGGGCACAGGGACGGGTGGATGGAGGAGCTGGATGGGTGAGGGGGGAAAGGCCCCCCCCGCATCCTGCATGGAGGAGACTCAGCCATGTGGGTGAGCTCTGATCAGAGCCCCCACCCTTCCCTAACCTTGCAGCCCTGAGGCTCCAGCCTCCCTGCTGAGCCTGGCTTGTCCCAGAGATGATGGCCCTGCTGCTCTGCTCTGCTGGTGTTTCAGGCCTGCTTTGCAGTGGGGTGTGCCCGGGGGTGGGGGGCGTGAGGGAATCGGGCTCCGTCTGTGGCTGATGGGGGATAGCAGGGAGGGGTGTCTCAGCCATGGTGGGGATGGTGCCCTGACACGCTCCTCTGCTCCGAGGCCCTGGGCCTGCATGGTCACTGTCACTTGCTGCTTTGGGCTAGTGCCCAGACAAAGGGCTTGTGGACAGATCCGGGGCCCGTTCCGGCTTCTGCTGCTGACTCTAATTGTGACCTTGGAGGAATCGCTCCATCTCTCCAGGCCCCACCTGTGGGACAAGGGCACTTCCTGTGTCTGTAGAGACCGGGAGCTCTTCAGGGCGGTAACTGGCTCTCACTCTCCCCGGGCAGCGACCTGCTCGACAGGGCCCTGATCTCGGTCACTCTGTGTCTGGGCAGCACCTGGCACCAGGGGGCCCTGATCTCGGTTACTTCGTGTCTGGGCAGCGTCTGGCATGACAGAGCCCCGATCTTGGTCACTCTGTGTCCATGCAGCACCCGGCATGGGGGGGCCCTGATCTCGGTTACTCTGTGTCTGGGCAGCGCCCCCACAATGGGGCCCTGATCTCAGTTACTCTGTCTGGGCAGCACCTGGCACAACGGGGCCCCGATCTCTGTTATTATGTGTCCGTGTAGCACCTGGCATGACGGCCCCTGATCTCGGCTAGAGCCTCTAATACTGATAAGAATTCTAACGTTGGTTGTTGCACCCCATTTCTAGCTGGGAGAGATGGGGAGTGCTGTGGGGGGGATTCAGAGCGATTGATTTGTGCCCCCTCCTTTGTAGGCAGTCGGCCGACGGCCTGGAGAGACCAGTGCTTTGGCACCGGGAGCAGTCCGGCCCGAGCCCATTGTTTATGGCCATGGTGTCCTTAGGTTTGGCTCTGTCTCCTGCCAGCGATTACCTCATGCTAACCGCTCACTTTAATTAGAGTAGGGGGGCAGCTGCCAGGAGCCCCCCGTGCCTTCAATCCAGCAACTGTGTGAACAGAAGAGCTGCCTGAAATCGCCTCCCCTCCACGCCAGCCTCCCTGGGGGATGGGCAGGGGCAGTGGAGTGTGGGGAGGGGCATTTGCCCTTGTAACAAACCAGAGGATCCAAGCAGGTAGCAGCCAGCTTACAAGAGTTGCAGAGCTCCAGGCTGGAGCTGTGGGGGAGTCAGGGGTCTGCTATTCGCCCCCGGGCAGGCAGGCAGGCAGGCAGACCGTCTCCCGCCCCGTCCACCCCTCTGCTCTTCTCCCTGGGGTGAAGGGTTCTGATGCAATGGGTCGGAGCTGCCGATCTTGGAGCCACGGCATTGCTCGAATCAGGATGTCTCACAGCGTTATTTGCTTCCTGCTATTGTCACAGACACTCTCAGGTCCCTCCCTTCCCTCATCAGAGCCGGGCCAGAGGCTGAGAAGGGGAGCCGATGGTACCTGGCATCCGCTGGGATGATTTAGAGCCAAGCCCGGCAGAGCAATCAGACGCTGCCATGCTGCAGCCTGGAGCAGTGGCCTGAGCTGACTCCCTCATGCTGCACCGATGACCCCCCACCCCCACAGAAACTGGGCTGAAATCCCAGAAACTCATCCCACTTGCTGGGCATGACAGGGTTCCAGGTGCGAAGGGCTAATTTGCTAGCCTGATCCAGCCTTTGTCTTCCTGTGTGCCCTAAAAGGTTGTGCAGCGTTGTGGGGTGGTTGCTAAACCACTGAAGCGCTCCACCCCAGAGGTGGCTGCATTTCAGTCCCAGGCAAGCAATCCCTCAAAGCAATCTCAAACCACTGCACCCCACTCCCTTCCCAGCACTGGGCAATAGAACCCAGGAGTCCTGACTCCCAGCCATGCCCCCCGGCTCTAACCACTGCACCCCACTCCCTTCCCAGCACTGAGAAATAGAACCTAGGAGTCCTGACTCCCAGCCATGCCCCCCCAGCTCTAATCACTGCACCCCATTCCCTTCCCAGTATTGGGCAATAGAACCCAGGAGTCCTGACTCCCAGCGACGCCCCCCGGCTCTAACCACTGCACCCCACTCCCTTCCTAGCACTGAGAAATAGAACCCAGGAGTCCTGACTCCCAGCCACGCCCCCCCCCCCGGCTCTAACCACTGCACCCCACTCCTTTCCCAGCACTGAGAAATAGAACCCAGGCGTCCTGACTCCCAGCCATGCCCCCCCCAGCTCTAACCACTGCACCCCACTCCCTTCCCAGCGCTGGGCAATAGAACCCAGGAGTCCTGACTCTCAGCTCTCTGCCCTAGCCATTAGACCTTGCTCGTTGCCAGAGCTGGAAACAGAATCCCGCAGCCCCAACTCCCAGCCCTGAACTCTGCCCGCTGCTCCGGCCTGCCTTCCCCCAGCTGAACCTGCTCCGATTTCCCCCTCCCCGGGGGACTGCATTAGGAACCTTCTAGCAGCTGCCCCAGCTCACCTTTCTAACAAGCGGAGGGAGCAGGGGAGCCGCCCCTGGGGTGAGGCCAGCCCCCACAGCTCAGTTCATTTGAGAGCCGGGGCCGTTGAGTGGGGTTTGATTTCCCTCCCGGGATGGCGCGCGCAGGGCTGGGTTTCCGGGGGGGGGGGGGAGGGCAGGGGGTGGTTGGTGCTGCAGCAGAACCGCAGGTGCACTGCATTTAATCATTAAGATGTTCGATGAAATCTATCGCCTGCCAAACGCAATCGAGGGAGGCAGCAGAATGCAAACCACCCCGGGCGCGTCCCCAGGGGGGCGCTGGGCACCGCTCCCATTAACCCTTTCCAGGGAAGTTAGAGAGAGGGTCCTCCTGGCACAGATCCACAGGGCTGGCCCGTGCTCTGACCTGTAACCAGTCCCTTGCGAGGGACCCCTTTAGCAGGCTGGAACCCCAGGGGCCTCAGTTCCACGGGGGCAGGCCCGGGGCTTGCAAGATGCTGAGACTGGCCCATTGGGCACCAGCGAGCCGGGTCTCTCTCCAGGGCTCCCTGCAGTGAATCCAGCCCAGCCAGACTCCAGCGGGGCGCAGTGCTCTCAGTGGGTACCTGCAGCCACAGCCGACAGCCTTCTCCCAGGATGGTTTGTTCGTCGCCTGGCTGCAGAATCTGAAAGTCCTGAGGCCAGCAAAGAGAGACAAAGGTGGAGCCATGGGCCATGCTGGCTAAGCCAATGCGATCAGCCTGCCATGCTGTCACACGGACTCCATTTAACTTCGCCACCTCGGCTCAGCTTCCCCAGGGAAAATCGCCTTCCTCTGGGCTGCTGTTTGCTTGTGGGCAAGTTCTGGGCATTGTCCCTCTTCGGATTCTCTCTTGGTCCCTTTGGTCTGCCCCTGACAGAGAGGCTATTCCGCCCATGCCCCATCTCCAGCTCTGCTGCAAGAGCACTGTTAACCCCTTTGCGCCCGCTGAGTAGTAATGCAAAATGTGGGGGAAACTGAGGTGCACAGGGGCTTCAGAGCAATACTATGGAAAATTCCCATTTCGCCCTGATAACGCATGAGACACGCGTGCGTCCGCGGGGCCAAATTGGCGAGGCTCCCCCTAAAATAGCACTGTTGCGTAGACAAGTCCTTTGGCATCATCCCCAGCTGGTGATAATATTAAGTGTATTAAGGTAGTGCCGAGATGACCCAGCTGAGATCGGGGCCCCATTATGCAGGGCGCTGCACAGACACAGAGTGGGACACGGTCCCTGACCCCAAGGGTGTAGGCCTAGATGCCTATGGGAGTCAGGTACCTGAATACCTTTGAGGATCTGGGCCTCACAGGCTAAATAGACAAGGAGTGGGCAGGGAAACTGAGGCACGGAGCAAGAAAGGGCTTACTCAAGGTCAGTAGGAATAGAGCCCAGGTATGCTGTCTCCCAAGCCACTAGGTAACGCTGCCGCCTTGGCCTGCAAGGATTTTATTTCCTTGGGGCGGTTTAACCCTCGAAAGCCTGTGGTAGTTAGCCGTGAGGAATCCCCCTTGCCACCCGGCCCGTGGAGGAGCAGCCACGTCCCAGGTGCTAGCGGAATTGCAGGCGATGGGGTTAAATTGCCGAAGTCGGAGTGACTCAGAGCCCCAATCAAATCAAATTACCACCCAGCAACCCATTAATCTCCCTCACCCGCGGTTCATCTGCATTGGCTGCCGTGCCCAGAGGCAACAAATTAGACGCTATTTATCAGTAAGCGGGCGAACGGATTAATCAATATGGCATTTACGGTCCCGCTGGCTGCAGGAGGAAGAACCCAAGTAGTAACGAAATTGTTCCAAGTTCCCTTCTGTGGCGCGGCGGTGACCCGTTCAGTGACTCAGAGCCCCAATCAAATCAAATTACCACCCAGCCACTGAGGGGCGCTCAGCGGCTGGGTGATGCCAGTGGAGTCTGGCACCGGGATCTGCAGGAAGGGGGGCATTGGAGGAGGTGGTTGTTCTAATGCCCCAATGTGGCACTTGGGGGCGCTGCTGCTGCCTTGTGGCTGAGCCCTGAATAGCAGTGCTGGATGAGTCACCAGCTAAGGCACTGGGCATTAGGGCACCTGGGTTCTAGGCCTGGATCTGGCAGATCTTCTGCCTCAGTTTCCCCTCCCATCCTTAGTCCGTCTCGTCTGTCTAGATTGTTAGCTCCGAAGGGCAGGGGTATCCCTCACTGTGCATCTGGGCAGTGCCCGGTGCAACGAGGTCCTGATCTCAGGATCATAAGACCAAGGACTGAAGAGTCCATGAGGACAGCCCTCCCCTGCTGGCAGCCACATGGGGTAATTCTAGCTAACTAGCTTCCCCTTAGGGTGTTATCCTGCTGCCCACCACTGAGGTGTCTGGGCACCTTCCACATAAAATCAGGAGCAATAGCAAAGCCCCTAATGGCCTTGATGGAGTCTCTGGCTCTTCTCCCTTTCTGGGCCCGGAACTCTGCTTAGGGTAGGTTTTGTGGGGGATGGGAAGGGATTGGTAGGGTTGGGAGTAAAAGGAGCGTTTGTCCTGTGGCAGAAAGGCTCCCTGGCAGAAGAAGGTGGTGCGACACCTCCTAAAGCTGGTCAGACTCTGGATCCGCCTGGTCTCCTCGGGGGGTTTGATCGTATCCCCAGCTCTCCTGCGCCCCAGCCAGCCTTGTCCCAGCTCCGCTCAGCTGTCGCGGGCGTGTGTCGATGGATATTCACTCCCTGAAATTGCTGAGCCATTTGTTGCTGGGAGAATTAGGAGCAGGGCCTCAAACGGGCGGGGGATGCTGAGTGGGGCTGGTGCAGGGACTGGCGCACGGTGGCCTGAGCCACGCAGGGGGTGGGCAGCCGTGTGCCGTACCAGGCTGTCCATCGTCTCCACTGTCGTGGAGTTAGGGGGACCCAGCCTGGAGGTGACAGAGGCCCAGGGCACCAGGGCCGGGAGGAAGGGTGAGCTGGAGGCGAAAGGAATAGCTGCGGGATGGCGGCATGTTACCCAGGGTTTTTAGACCCCACAGCAGGGCAACTTCACTGTTTCACTCAGGCAGCGTCAGGAAATCAATCAGTGGGAACACAGCAATTCCATCTGATAAAAGATTAATGCGAGTAACCGTGCGCTATCTAAAATGCAGTTTATTAGATTTAAGCACACACAGGCAGAAGCAACAGGTTTAGGACACTCCAGATATTTACCTTAATTCTGAAACAATATTGGGTAATTAACAGCGGGTTCGCAGTGGCCAGTTGCTCACCCACTGGGGAAAAACCGGTGTTATGAAAAAACATTCCTCAAAATGGCTTCAGAGGACGGCTTTGAAGTCCACTATATTAGCTAGTTTTTTATAACTCGCTTTTATAAAAGACACAGGTTACAATCACCCCTAGAAAATTATTACATTTTAAAATTTGTAATAAATGTTTCATATTGAAGGCACCCAGACGTAAGGATTTTTATTTACTTAATTTATTTTTACTTTTATTTGTTCACTTGTTTTCCCCCTTTTTCCATTCTAATTAGCAGAAACTGCCAGCTCGTTTTGACCTTGCCTCTAAAAGCTTGCTTTCCAATTAACCCTCTACTGTGTGGTGTTTTATTTGATTAATTTGTGATGGCTGAATGCACATAATATGGTTGCAATTAGTTTGATTACAATCTGGGGTACACACACCCCTTAAATCTGGGGTAACAGGGAGCACCCGCTGTTAGGATCCAGACTGGTCTTGCCCTGGAAAGCGTCAGAGAACTTCAATCTTCAGCCCCTGCCCTTCCCCGAAAATGGTGTTAAATTCACCCCCAAATATGAGAATGATTGTGTGTGGGGGGGAGTGTTAGTCCTGACTCCAAATCCCCTGCTCTAATCATTACACCCCACTCCCTTCCCAGAGCTGGGAAATAGAACCCAGGAGTCCTGACTCCCAGCCCCTGGCTCTAACCACCAGACCCCACTCCCCTCCTTGGGCTAGATATGAAATTCAGGCGTCCTGACTGCTAGCCCTGTGCTGTGCCCACTGACCCATCCTGTCTCCCGCAGCTCTGCCCGCTTTGATTGCCCTCTCCCCTGCTAAACTCCCAGGCTTCAGCCAGAATTTTCACAAGAGCATTGCACGTTGGATGCACATTGCTCTCCATACGCGGTCGTGCACACACACACGCATGCACAAATGCATATGCGCACATCCACACACGTGTGTGAATGCACACGCACATTTCTGCATGCCCCTTCTGAAGATCTGGCTCCTGTTGGGGGCTCTGCACACTTGGCTTCCAGACCCCGAGCCCTCATGGGAGTCAGGCCCATTTCTGTCCCCCGCTAGTTACAGCCGAGAGGAGGTTGGAAAGCTTGGGCTCTCCTGTGGCTTCTGCTCTTTGTCTGCACCTCTCTGGGCTGGGGCGGGCAAGGAGCCAGCGTGGTCGGCTCTGCTTTTGGCTGGAGCCAGCCTGGGGCCGCCCAGAGCTGGTCACTGCCCCTCGGGTCGGGGAGGGGAGGGGGAATGCTTGAATTCCCCAAAAAGGAGAGGGAAAGCAGCTGGTCAGTTTCAAGAGGCGCTCAGGAAGGATCAGGGCTCCAGCCAGTTAGACCTAGGGGTGGGGACTGCCCCAGGGACACCCCCCTGCGAACCGCCACAGAGGAGTGCATCCTCCAGCCTGGGAAACCCCCACTGTCATTGCACAGCTCAGCCCCACGGAGCATGGGCCAGATCCCCAGCATGTGTGAATGGGCATCACTCCGTTGGAGTCAATGGGCCAGATCCCCCACGGGGTAAATGCGCGTCACTCCATTGGAGTCAATGGGGTCAGAACCCCCGCGGTTTAAATCAGTGAAGTCAATGGAGCTGCGCTAGCTTGCGTCCGCTAACGATCTGGCTCTGTGCCGTGCCCATTAAATCAAACCTGCATGTGCTTAAAGCACCTGGGTGTGTCTCTGAGCTCAGGGCCCAGTGACCAGGCAGGTCCCATCTCAGCTGGGACTTCTAGGCATTAGTGGAATACAAATAACGAATACAGGGGGGCCGATGCACCGTGGCCCGGCCGCCGGGCAGTTGCCTGCGCCAGTGCAAAGTGGAGGGGTGTGGGTGGGAGGGGGGACTCGCTTTGCCCTGATGCAAACGACTGGCTGACCACAGGGCGACAGGGCATTGGACCCGCTGAGCCTAGTTCAGGGGAAGGATTCGGGGTGGGAGGGCAGCTGCATGAGCATGCAGGTATCCATGCACGTCCTAGCTTGTGCATAGAGATCAGTGCTCTGTGTGTGTGTGTGTGTGTGAGGGTGTGCACCACGGTAATCAGTGCAGCTGAGCACCTCTGGACTGGCTTCGACGAGCGTCGGGCCGGTGAGGTCTGGGCCACGGCGCAGGCTGCAATCCGGTGTCGTTCCCGTGCCCGAGGCGAGCCATAACTTACCCCGTTGCTGACTCTCCCCACACCAACAGTAGTTAGCTGTGATACATTGTGGGCTCTTTAATAATTAAGAAGAAAGTTGGCAGCCCTTAAAATGGCTCCCCGCCTGCGCTAGGATTCACACTGGGGCTGTTACTTCGCCTCCTTAGAAGCCGTGACTTCATTCGCTTCAGCGATGGCTTCCAAGTGCCGCCTGCCACCCACCCCGTCATGTGCCCACAGACACAAACACAGAGACCTGCGTGCAAAACTCCTGCGCACACAAACGTGCACACACATATATACCTGCCCACGTGCATGCATCCACACGCACATTCTTGTACATACCTGCACACACGTGCAGGCATCCAGATACATGCTCGTGCACATGCACCCGCCCGAGCACACGCGTGTGCATGCACACGGATGCACGTGCCCAGCCATACCTGTGCGCGTGCCTACACATGTGCAAACACGCCTGCACACACAAATAAGCACACATATGTGCGTGCACACACAAGCCCTCCTCTCCTGTGGAGCAACCCCTCCTTCTTCCACCACATTGTGCAAAGTCGAGCAGGCTTCCTCCCCTGTAGTGGTGGCCTTGCCAGCCTTGAGCGGTGTGAATCCTGCGTCGGTGTCAGCCGTTCACAGCGGCTAAAGGCAGCTGCAGTTTGGTGCAGAATGGGCATTGGCCATGGCAGCCTGGCGTTTTGTCAGGGGCGGGTGCCACAACGGAAATGGGGCTGCCAGCCAGCCAGCTCTGCCCTTGTTAACCCTTTGAGGCCGGCCGTCATTGGGCAGCATGGACTAGTGATTAAAGCACTGGGCTGAGAGTCAGAACTCCTGGCCCCAGTGTGAATCCTGGGGTCAATTCCCTGCCGCGTGTCCTGAAGCACATTACGTTGCCCCACCATGCCTCAGTTTCCCCACCCGTAACATGGGTCTGACAGTGACCACAATAAGCCATTGTTTGTAAAGCACCTTGTAGGGTCTCTCATGGATGCTATTGTAGGGTCCTTCACAGACACTGACTTGTTATTGTAGGGTCTCCTAATGATGCAGCCCGATGCACTCCCCTCTCCCATCCCACTCACACCACTCCCTGCCCTGACCCTTGGCATTAATAGTGATTTATTGTCTTGAATTTAATTATTTACGTTTCAAATAATAAAGGCGGCTTTAGGAGTCCTGACCTCATTAATGGTCCAGTCGATACAATTGCATGGATGCTTAACGCCCCGCCTCCTCCGGGCTGCTCTGGGCACTAGGCACGCTGACCGCCCAGTGGGGGTGAGGGCGGGCAGGAGTCTGAGCTGGGGGGCACTCACCAGCAGGAGAAGACAGGAGTGGGTCTGACCTGGGGGGGGCACGCGCCCAGGGATGGCACAGCATAGCAGCTCCGTAGTTCTCCTTTAACTAAAATCTGTGATGTGCCCGGAACTTATTGCCTTTGAACCCAGGAGTCCTGACTCCCCTGGCCGAGAGACCATGCTCCTTTGAGGAACCCAGGAGTCCTGACTCTCCAGCTCCTCCCTGCTGTAACCACTAGAGCCCTTTCCCCTCCCAGAGCTGGGATCACAGCCCAGGACTCCAGGTTCCCACCCCGCACCCTGCTTTAACCACTAGGCCCCGCTCCGTTCCTAGAGCTGGGAAGAGAACCCAGGTGCCCTGGCTCAGCAATGCTCAAAGGCAGGAGCACGTCCTACTGAACCCCCCACCCCACAGCTCCGCACCCCCTGCTGGGGCACTGCACTGGCTCAGAGAAGAGCGCCCTCTGCTGGGGCAGCAGCTGCGCTATTCCCCACCTGTCCCCAGTACTACACAAGGGCTTTGGCTCAGCACTGCCTCCTGTTGGGTCTCCCCTGCCAGGCTGCACTCGTATCGACGCCCCCCACCCGGCGCTGGGAAACACCAGGCTCCAAAGAGTTCACCGGGCTAGGTCTCCTCTCAGCAGCAGCCTGTTGGCTTTGGCTGGGGAGCCAGACCAGGACAAGGGCTGCTGTGGTTTCCTCTTGTCCACCACAGGAATCAGCCACTGGGTATTTGACAGGAGTCAGGACTCCTGGTTCCCAGCCACTCCACTGAGACCAGTGGACCCCACTCCCTTCCCAGAGCTCGGAACAGAACCCAGGAGTCCTGGCTCCCAGCCCCCCACTTTAACCATTAGACCCCACTCCCCTCCCAGAGCTTCATTCCCAGCATTGGGCTTGATGTCAGGACTACTGGGTTCTATTTCTGGCTCTGCTCTGCCCTGTTGTGTGACTGTGGTCACTGTGGGAGGCAGGATAAAAGGGTGGATGGACCCTGGTCTGATCCAGTTCGGAAGTTCCTGTATTTCCTTCCATTAAAACACATAGAGAGTGAGCCCCTAAGAACACCCCACTCATTGCACTGATGGCTGCTGGCTCAGTTGTCAATGAGAACAAGTAGCCTGGTATCATGCGGGGGCCCTGCTCTCAGTTGTGCCAGGCACTGAACACACCCGACAGGCTCTCAGTCAGGGTCTCTGCAGCGCCTGGCACAACGGGACCCTGCTCTCGGTCGGGGTCCGTGCAGCGCCCGGCACAACGGGACCCTGCTCTCGGTCGGGGTCCGTGCAGCGCCCGGCACAACGGGGCCCTGCTCTCGGTCGGGGTCCGTGCAGCGCCCGGCACAGCGGGGCCCTGCTCTCGGTCGGGGTCCGTGCAGCGCCCGGCACAACGGGGCCCTGCTCTCGGTCGGGGTCCGTTCAGCGCCCGGCACAACGGGGCCCTGCTCTCGGTCGGGGTCCGTGCAGCGCCCGGCACAACGGGGCCCTGCTCTCGGTCGGGGTCCGTGCAGCGCCCGGCACAACGGGGCCCTGCTCTCGGTCGGGGTCCGTGCAGCGCCCGGCACATCGGGGCCCTGCTCTCGGTCGGGGTCCGTGCAGCGCCCGGCACATCGGGGCCCTGCTCTCGGTCGGGGTCCGTGCAGCGCCCGGCACAACGGGGCCCTGCTCTCGGTCGGGGTCCGTGCAGCGCCCGGCACAACGGGGCCCTGCTCTCGGTCGGGGTCCGTGCAGCGCCCGGCACAGCGGGGCCCTGCTCTCGGTCGGGGTCCGTGCAGCGCCCGGCACAGCGGGGCCCTGCTCTCGGTCGGGGTCCGTGCAGCGCCCGGCACAGCGGGGCCCTGCTCTCGGTCGGGGTCCGTGCAGCGCCCGGCACAGCGGGGCCCTGCTCTCGGTCGGGGTCCGTGCAGCGCCCGGCACAGCGGGGCCCTGCTCTCGGTCGGGGTCCGTGCAGCGCCCGGCACAGCGGGGCCCTGCTCTCGGTCGGGGTCCGTGCAGCGCCCGGCACAGCGGGGCCCTGCTCTCGGTCGGGGTCCGTGCAGCGCCCGGCACATCGGGGCCCTGCTCTCGGTCGGGGTCCGTGCAGCGCCCGGCACAGCGGGGCCCTGCTCTCGGTCGGGGTCCGTGCAGCGCCCGGCACATCGGGGCCCTGCTCTCGGTCGGGGTCCGTGCAGCGCCCGGCACATCGGGGCCCTGCTCTCGGTCGGGGTCCGTGCAGCGCCCGGCACATCGGGGCCCTGCTCTCGGTCGGGGTCTGTGAAGCGCCCGGCACATCGGGGACCTGCTCTCGGTCGGGGTCTATCCAGCGCCCAGGACAACGGGGCCCTGCTCTCGGTCGGGGTCCGTGCAGCGCCCAGCACATCGGGGCCCTGCTCTCGGTCGGGGTCCATGCAGCGCCCGGCACAACGGGGCCCTGCTCTCGGTCGGGGTCCGTGCAGCGCCCGGCACATCGGGGCCCTGCTCTCGGTCGGGGTCCGTGCAGCGCCCGGCACAACGGGGCCCTGCTCTCGGTCGGGGTCCGTGCAGCGCCCGGCACAACGGGGCCCTGCTCTCGGTCGGGGTCCGTGCAGCGCCCGGCACAACGGGGCCCTGCTCTCGGTCGGGGTCCGTGCAGCGCCCGGCACAACGGGGCCCTGCTCTCGGTCGGGGTCCGTGCAGCGCCCGGCACAACGGGGCCCTGCTCTCGGTCGGGGTCCGTGCAGCGCCCGGCACAACGGGGCCCTGCTCTCGGTCGGGGTCCGTGCAGCGCCCGGCACAACGGGGCCCTGCTCTCGGTCGGGGTCCGTGCAGCGCCCGGCACAACGGGGCCCTGCTCTCGGTCGGGGTCCGTGCAGCGCCCGGCACAACGGGGCCCTGCTCTCGGTCGGGGTCCGTGCAGCGCCCGGCACAACGGGGCCCTGCTCTCGGTCGGGGTCCGTGCAGCGCCCGGCACAACGGGGCCCTGCTCTCGGTCGGGGTCCGTGCAGCGCCCGGCACAACGGGGCCCTGCTCTCGGTCGGGGTCCGTGCAGCGCCCGGCACAACGGGGCCCTGCTCTCGGTCGGGGTCCGTGCAGCGCCCGGCACATCGGGGCCCTGCTCTCGGTCGGGGTCCGTGCAGCGCCCGGCACATCGGGGCCCTGCTCTCGGTCGGGGTCCGTGCAGCGCCCGGCACATCGGGGCCCTGCTCTCGGTCGGGGTCCGTGCAGCGCCCGGCACATCGGGGCCCTGCTCTCGGTCGGGGTCTGTGCAGCGCCCGGCACATCGGGGCCCTGCTCTCGGTCGGGGTCTGTGCAGCGCCCGGCACATCGGGGCCCTGCTCTCGGTCGGGGTCCGTGCAGCGCCCGGCACATCGGGGCCCTGCTCTCGGTCGGGGTCCGTGCAGCGCCCGGCACAACGGGGCCCTGCTCTCGGTCGGGGTCCGTGCAGCGCCCGGCACATCGGGGCCCTGCTCTCGGTCGGGGTCTGTGCAGCGCCCGGCACATCGGGGCCCTGCTCTCGGTCGGGGTCTGTGCAGCGCCCGGCACATCGGGGCCCTGCTCTCGGTTGGGGTCCGTGCAGCGCCCGGCACATCGGGGCCCTGCTCTCGGTCGGGGTCCGTGCAGCTCCCGGCACATTGGGGCCCTGCTCTCGGTCGGGGTCCGTGCAGCGCCCGGCACATCGGAGCCCTGCTCTCGGTCGGGGTCTGTGCAGCGCCCGGCACAACGGGGCCCTGATCTCGGTCGGGGTCTGTGCAGCGCCCGGCACAACGGGGCCCTGATCTCGGTCGGGGTCTGTGCAGCGCCCGGCACAACGGGGCCCTGATCTCGGTCGGGGTCTGTGCAGCGCCCGGCACAACGGGGCCCTGATCTCGGTCGGGGTCTGTGCAGCGCCCGGCACAACGGGGCCCTGATCTCGGTCGGGGTCTGTGCAGCGCCCGGCACATCGGGGCCCTGCTCTCGGTCGGGGTCCGTGCAGCGCCCGGCACATCGGGGCCCTGCTCTCGGTCGGGGTCCGTGCAGCGCCCGGCACAACGGGGACCTGCTCTCGGTCGGGGTCTGTGCAGTGCCCGGCACATCGGGGCCCTGATCTCGGTCGGGGTCCGTGCAGCGCCCGGCACAACGGGGCCCTGCTCTCGGTCGGGGTCCGTGCAGCGCCCGGCACAACGGGGCCCTGCTCTCGGTCGGGGTCCGTGCAGCGCCCGGCACATCGGAGCCCTGATCTCGGTCGGGGTCTGTGCAGCGCCCGGCACATCGGGGCCCTGCTCTCGGTCGGGGTCTGTGCAGCGCCCGGCACATCGGGGCCCTGCTCTCGGTCGGGGTCCGTGCAGCGCCCGGCACATCGGAGCCCTGATCTCGGTCGGGGTCTGTGCAGCGCCCGGCACATCGGGGCCCTGCTCTCGGTCGGGGTCTGTGCAGCGCCCGGCACATCGGGGCCCTGCTCTCGGTCGGGGTCTGTGCAGCGCCCGGCACATCGGGGCCCTGCTCTCGGTCGGGGTCTATCCAGCGCCCAGGACAACGGGGCCCTGCTCTCGGTCGGGGTCCGTGCAGCGCCCAGCACATCGGGGCCCTGCTCTCGGTCGGGGTCCGTGCAGCGCCTGGCACAACGGGGCCCTGCTCTCGGTCGGGGTCCGTGCAGCGCCTGGCACAACGGGGCCCTGCTCTCGGTCGGGGTCCGTGCAGCGCCCGGCACAACGGGGCCCTGCTCTCGGTCGGGGTCTGTGCAGCGCCCGGCACATCGGAGCCCTGATCTCGGTCGGGGTCTGTGCAGCGCCCGGCACATCGGGGCCCTGCTCTCGGTCGGGGTCTATCCAGCGCCCAGGACAACGGGGCCGTGCTCTGGCCCGGGGTCTGTGCAGCGCCTGGCACAGCGGGGGCCCTGCTCTTGGCCAGCATGACCATAATACACATATCAACAGCCAGGGCCCTGGATCTCACTGCAGCGGCTGTTCCGCAGGCTGGATGGAGATTGGCCCCACGCTCCTTGGCCTTGGGCTGGCCAGCACCCAGGGACTTCCAACGGGCTGGTCTTGGCGCTCGCATATGGTGTCACGCTCCACACAGCAAACTTCTATGGGGGGCAATTACCTTCTGCCGAGAACCGTCCGGGAGATCAGCCAAGGGAGCTGGGAAGAACATGAAGGGGGAGGCAGCTTAGCTGGGTCGCTGAGCCCTGGACATCCTTCGCTCCCCCAGGCAGCTTAAACTCTTGATGCTCCTGTGCAGAACGTAGATCATGAGTGAGGCACGAGTTTCTCCAGCCAGGGCATGTTTCCTGGAAAGCCCCTGGGTGATTCAGCCCTGTGGTTCCAAGCTAAAGCCCGTAAGAGCCACGAGCTCGGGTTCTCTCTGTTTCCCCACCATGCTCTGCACCTCTGGAGTCCCCCGTCCCCCTCGCCACGTTTTACAGCAGTGCCGTCCCGTTGCACCGTCTGACTGTTGTTTGGGATGCTGTGGTAGCACCAACCAAGATCAGGGTCCCCTTGTGCTGGGGGCTGCACAGATGCAGGGTGAGAGACAGTCCTGGCCCCAGACAGCTCACAGCATGAGCAGAGCAGACAAAGGGTGGGGGGCAGGTCTCCAAGCTCTTTGTGGCAGGGATTCTCCCTTAGTTCAGATCAGCTCAGTGTCCAGCATAACGGGGCCCTGCTCTCAGTCGGGGTCTGTGCAGCGCCCGGCACAACGGCGCCCTGCTCTCACCCGGGGTCTGTGCAGCGCCTGACACAATGGGGCCCTGCTCTCAGCTGGGTCTATCCAGCGCCCAGGACAACGGGGCAGCACCTGGCATAACAGGGCCCTGCTCTCGCCCAGGGTCTGTGCAGCGCCCGGCACAAAGGCGCCCTGCTCTCGCCCAGGGTCTGTGCAGTGCCTGACACAACGGGGCCCTGCTCTCAGCTGGGGTCTATCCAGCGCCCAGGACAGCGGGGCAGCACCTGGCATAACAGGGCCCTGGTCTCGCCCGGGGTCTGTGCAGCGCCTGGCACAATGGGGCCGTGGATCCTCTTGCAGCGGCTGCTTCCCCAGGAGCTGGCAGGGCCCCGCATGGGCAGCGGGCAATCTGCCCTCAATTCCCTGCTCTGCACAGAGACCGGCTCCCTCCTCAGGATTTCCCACACGTGTTAGCAATCAAGGCCGATCAGACCTTTCTGAGGGAGCTGGAGTGGAAAGCGCAACAATTACACCCCTGTTATAGCCCCCCTCCTGCTCTTTCTCTTAGGGACACCCCCCCATGCATTTCATTTCCTCTTCACTGAGCCCAATTAAAGCGCCACGTTTCCGTCACGGATCCGATCTGCTTTTGTTTCCCTCCGACGCAGCCCAGCGAGCCTGGCAATCTTGGGTTCGCAGTGGGCGGGGAGGGGGGTGAGAATATCCCTGGTCCCCGGGGGCAGGCGTGGCGGCCGCGCAGCTGGACTCAGATGTCAGAGCGACGGAGAGAGGGAAATTGACTGGGAAAGAGGCTGTGGTTGCAAAGCTTCAGTTGTACCGCCTCCGTGTCTGGAGAACTTCATTCGTCCCGCAGGGAGCCGCTGAGCGCCTCGTGAGTCCCCCCCCCCCCCGGCCCCATGCTCCCCGGGCACTGCCCAAGAGCCAGCCCTTTGGTCCGGGCTGGGAGCAATGGGATCTGGCAGGGCTGGGATAGCGCGGGGGGCGGGGGGCTGGGACAGAGGGGCACTGACAGTTTGATCGGGGCCCCGAGTCTGGGACTGCGGCATGTGCCCTAGGGTCAGAGCAAAGCGTGGCAGCAGAGCTGCCCAGGGGAAGCTTGCATTGCCCCTGCCTGCCTCACGGCTGGCAGTACCCCCCCTGGCTGGTGCTGCCCATGGGCCACATGCCCACGGCTGCTGAGCCAGCATGCTCCCTGACCTGCTTGGAAGCTGTTCCTAACCTCCCTAAAGTGGGCGTAATCCAGATCCAGCTGTTGGCGTTTAACCAGGAAGCCTTGGCGCATCTGCCTCGGGCACCGCAGCCCGCGGGAAGACTTCATGGAGTTTCTCTGTGCCATGCAAATGAAGCGGGACGGCTCCTGTGACACCCGGGCAGCCTTCAATCAGGGAAACAAAAGGCCTCTCTGACTCTGCACTGAATCTCCCCATTCATCCCGAAATTGCCTCTTGCATGGGATGCTGTCCCATGCGGGTCGGCTGATCCCTGGCTCAGATAATGCGCCTCCTTAGGGGTCGCATGGCCAGGGGCTCAGACTCACCCTGCTGCTCAAGGCCTCTCTGAAGGCGGCCTGGTAACACCCTGTGGCCTCGGTCTGAGCAGCCAGGTAGGGAGAGAGCAGCTGGGGCAGGCGTGGGTAGATCAGGTTTTGGGTCACACGCTTGCCTGCCTAGAAGGCTGGAGTAGCACGATGCGGCCCACGGGGAGCCCCGGATCGAATCTCGGTGGGGGAAGCAGCTCGTGACTCCGCATCCGACTCGCGGCGCTGGTCGTTGGGGCTCCCCTTTCTGCGGGCGCGGGTGGGCGGCAGCTGAGATTTCAGTGGCACCTGGAGGCAGGGAGGGTCCCTGTGTGTGCCTGTCACCGTCCACCCTGCCTGCCTGTCTGTCCCTCCGTCCGTCCCTCCGCTGTTCTTTCCCCAGGCAGAGCAATTTGGGGGAGCCCCCTTTCCCTGCTAGGATGCTGGCTCTGCCACTTGACCCTGACTGTGAAGACCAAGCGGCTTGTCTTGCTGGGCTGGCATCGTTGGGCACCTGCCTCCCCCGTCCTGCTGGCCCGGGCACCTTGGGGGTTCGGTTACACAGTCAGGGCTGGACACCCTCCTGTGCTCCCCGAGCCGGTTTCCAGCCCCCCTCACCCGTTCTTCTCAACCCCCTAACCCTTTCACTGCCGGTTTCCTCTGCACCCTCCCCACCCAGCCCTGCCATTAGCCCTCCATCCATTCGGGGTAGGCGGGGGCGTGATGGGGCAATCTGTGCCCCCCCCCCCAGCTCCTTGTCAGCGCCCGCAGCACCCACCTGGGGAAGCCCCACTGGCTGTCGCCACCTGCTGGAGGGAGAGCATGTGGGTGGGTCTGACGGGGGGATATGTATAACCTTGCTCAGTGGCACATCTGCAGCCGGATTGCAGGGCTCGCAGCACAAGGGTCTCGTTCCTGCCCCCCAACCCTCCGCCGAGGCCGGCTATCTGGAGACCCCCCTGCCCCGTCCGCCATAGGGATCTATATCCATTGATGCAGGGCTCTCTAACAGGGCTATTTCTGTCACGCTGCTGACTTTGCTTCCTTCGGAGTCGCCGTCCGGCTAAAAATAACTCCCCCCCGGGATCGTCTGGTGGGAGCTCCATCCTGGGGCCGTGTCCCCACTGGGACTAGGGTCACATGCTTGGGGGGTGAGGGGGGTATGCGCCGGGGGACAGTGCTGAGAGTGCCTGGCTCAGAGGTACCAGCCGGCACGAGGTGAAAGGGTGGCAGATGAGGTTGGGTGTGCCCAACCTGTGGGGCAGGGAGGAGGCGGCTCCCAGGGGTGCCTGTGAATTATGTGAACCTGAGCACAGCCCCTGTGCATGCCCCTGGCCGCACCCAGTCCTGTGCTGTGACCCATCAGCCCAGGCCTAGTTCCCAGGTTTAGCTCTGGGGCTTCGGGGGAGCTGGGAGTTCCCCTCTGGATCAGGCTGTCCCCTGACTGCAGACGCGGGGGTGGCTAACCTCTACTTTGCTTCCTCTGTCTGTGTATTTGGGGGTTGCGTATGCCCATGCGTGTGCATGCCTGGGGCATGCGTGTCAGCCACAAGCTCCCAGCCTCGCCCTCTCTGATCGGTGGCACCTGATCCAGGGGGACCCGTGCCCAGTGGGAGTCTCGCCCAGTGCCAAAGAGGAGTAGCGCTGCCCTGTGATGCCCAGATGCTGTCCGGCAGGCACTGCCCCCCCCCACTTGGCCTAGCCAGGCCTGTGTCTCTCTTACTAGAATTCTTCGGTTCGTTAGTGGTTAATTACCTTGGGGACCAATGGGCTACTTGGGCCGTGGAGCAGACGGCAGGGCTGGGGCACTGTGCCCCTGGCAGTGCCACGATCCTGGTTCAGTGCCATCCCCATGCAGCTGACTGAACACAGGTCCTCGATACCCCCCCGTGCTGCCTGTCTGACCTTGTATCTCACCTCCCTCCCCTTTGAATTGTGTCTCCCCTCAGCCTTGCTGGACCCCCAGAGTCGCCCAAGTGCCTGGCCAGCCCCGGCCGTGCATAGCTGCCCCCGGACCCTGGAAGCTAAGGTAAGGCCGCGGCCGGCAGTAGGGTGTGGGGGCGCGGGGGGGGGCATTCTCGCCTTGTGCTTTGCAATGCCTCCTCCTGAGCAGCAGGGGGTCTCTTTGCCCCCCACAATATTCAGGCTGCAAAGGGGCGGGGGGCTGGCGCTCTCTGTGGTGTCCCAGGAGTGCTCTAGGCATGTATATCGGTCAAGAGTTAGGAGATAAGGGGCCAGCTGCAGGCACCTGCCGAGTATGGAGCCCAGCTCCTTGCAGGATCTGTGCACCTCAGAGGATTGTGTGTTTGGTGTCAATGGCTTCCTCTGGCAGCTCTCCTCAGGGGCGGGGTGGGGGTATTTCCATTGCAGTTTGATGCCCCTCCTGGCATGGTGTCTTGGACCCAGCGAGCCAGGATCTTGGGATGATGCAGAGCACGGCGCAGGAACGGGACAGGGTTGGTGGTTCAAGGCTGAAGCAGAGGGGATGTGGCAGTTCCGAGTTATTCACGGGGTACAGAGCTGTGATCTTGGGGTCCCAGTTCAGGTTGTCGCAGTCTTGGAGTTTGGGCGCAGGAGGCTTGGATGCAGGGCTTCTGGGGCAGCTAGGGAGTTTGGTTTTGCCCCCATGGCCTCTGGCCAACTCCATGCTTCTGGGTCTCTCAGCCCCGATCTCTCCCACCGATTGCCTGGGCCGAGCCCCTTCTTATCCCATCATGGTGATGCGGTGGGAGCCCTCTCTCCCGCCTGGGTAACATGGCCTGTCACTTGCACGCACCCCTGCCTTGGCCAAGGATGGGGTAAGACTGGGGCCTCGGTTAGGCCCAGGGAAGAGCTGGAGTCCAGAAGCTGCTGTTCCCTGCTTTCTGAGGAAGGAGTGATTGGCTGGATACTGGGGCTTTCGCGCTGTGTTGTCTGCCTTGCCCTGAGTCAGCCATGGGGTAGCACCGCACTGGCATGGAGTAGTAACTCACAGGCAGAGTAAGGTAGCTCCCATGGACTTGAAGGCTGGAGACACCCAGCCCTCCCCTGCCCCGCGCCCTTCTGCAGCAGCCAGCCGGGAAAGTCACCCTTCCCCATGCAGCCTTCGCGCAGCATCCCGTGAGAGCGGCTCTGGGAGCTGGAAATAGCATGGCACCTTCCCCCTGCTCCTAACTGCCCAGAACAAACCAGCTGGCTGATCCGTGCGATCCAACAGACCCTCTGGGTGGTGCTGTCGATCCACAGGGCGCTGGCTGCTGACAGTAAGCTAGGGGGAGAGGTAGATATACTGGAGGGTAGGGATAGGGTCTAGAGTGACCTAGACAAATTGGAGGATTGGGCCAAAAGAAATCTGATGAGGTTCAACAAGGACAAGTGCAGAGTCCTGCACTTAGGATGGAAGAATCCCAGGCACTGTTACAGGCTGGGGACTGACTGGCTAAGTGACAGTTCTGCAGAGAAGGACCTAGGGGTGACAGTGGACGAGAAACTGGATATGAGTCAGCAGTGGGCCCTTGTTGCCAAGAAGGCTAGCGGCATATTGGGCTGCATTAGTAGGAGCATTGCCAGCAGGTCGAGGGAAGTGATTATTCCCCTCTATTTGGCACTGGTGAGGCCACATCTGGAGTACTGCGTCCAGATTTGGGCCCCACACTACAGAAAGGATGTGGACAAATTGGAGAGCGTCGAGCGGAGGGCAACGAAAATGAACAGGGGGCTGGGGCACATGACTTACGAGGAAAGGCTGAGGGAACTGGGCTTGTTTAGTCTGCAGAAGAGAAGAATGAGGGGGGATTTGATAGCAGCCTTCAACTACCTGAAGGGGGGTTCCAAAGAGGATGGAGCTAGGCTGTTCTCAGCGGTAGCAGATGACAGAACAAGGAGCAATGGTCTGAAGTTGCAGTGGGGGAGGTTTAGGTTGGATATTAGGAAAAACTATTTCACGAGGAGGGTGGTGAAGCACTGGAATGCGTTACCTAGGGAGGTGGTGGAATCTCCATCCTTATAGGTTTTTAAGGCCCAGTTTGACAAAGCCCTGGCTGGGATGATTTAGTTGGGGATTGGTCCTGCTTTGAGCAGGGGCTTGGACTAGATGACCTCCTGAGGTCTCTTCAAACCCTAATATTCTATGATTCTGTGATTTTATGACTGGCAAACACCGCGCTGCACCGAAGGTCTGAGATCTCAAAGCACTTTACAAAGTTATCGTTGTCCCCATTTTACAGGTGGGTAAACTGAGGCACAGAGACGCTCAGGCCACTAATTTCGAATGTGGCCACTGCTTTGGGTACTGGATGTGAGGCAGCCAGGTTCTGGTATGAACAGAGTTCACCTGGCACTCCGATTCGGGCACCTAAAGAAGGGCCGGATTGTCAATGGCTCCGAACACCCCACAGATCCCTGGTGTGCTGGGATACTCAGACCCCACATCCGGAGTCCTGTGGGCAATCCTGCCCCTAAAACCTCTTAACACAGGCAACCAAGATTAGAGGCCACTTTGGAAAATGTTGGCCTCATTGACTTGTTGATGGCCAAGCTATAAATGAGTGTCAGCGGTGGGATCCGAACTGAAGTTAGTCTAGAAATTTTTTATGAAAATTTTTTTGCTGAAAAAAGCCAATTTGTCAGAACTGAAATAGTTTGTGGGGAGAGGGTCAGATGTGGCAAATTTCCCAGCTAGAAATTTTTTTTGAAAAAAAAAAAAAAAGAAATAAAGGCTAGAAACTGTGGAAATGGGACATTCTGGTCTGTTCAAAAGGAAGAGTTTCATATTTTGTTTTGTTGTTCGAAACACCCTTTTGTTGCCACTTGTCCCTTAATGTAGGCATTTAAAAAACCGGTTCCACGGAAAGGAAACGTCAAACGCCAAAGAAAACGGTTCAGAATGATGAAAACAAAAGGTTTCGATTGCCCCAGACTGAAAAAAATTGGTTCATGGACACTTTTGAGATGTCAGAGTAGCAGCCGAGTTCATCTGTGTGTGCGGTGACACCCATTGTTTCACGTTCTCTGTGTATATAAATCTTCCCACTGTGTTTTCCACTGAATGCATCCGATGAAGTGAGCTGTAGCCCATGAAAGCTTGTGCTCAACTAAATGTGTTAGTCTCTAAGGTGCCACGAGTCCTCCTGTTCTTTTGCGATTGGGATTTTTCATCTCAATTTGGGATGGAAAAAAAATTCAAAATCATGCAAGTCCTTGTGGGATGGGAAAACAGATCCCCCCACGCAGCTCAGCAGGGTCTTTTCCAGTCTGACACGGGATCATTCCTTTTGTTTCCTTTCAAGGGGGGAGGGATAGCTCAGTGGTTTGAGCATTGGCCTGCTAAACCCAGGCTTGTGAGTTCAATCCTTGAGGGGGCCATTTGGGATCTGGGGCAAAAATTGGGGATTGGTCCTGCTTTGAGCAGGGGGTTGGACTAGATGATCTCCTGAGGTCTCTTCCAACCCTGATATTCTATGATTCTATGATCCTTTCTGGGGGAGGCTGAAACCAACAACCTTCCACCCAGTCTCTTACCCACTGATCTGTTCCTGCACATCAGGCAGCTTCCCCAGGGGAACTTCCCTTCGCTACTCCCCTGTCTGCTGTGGCCTTGGAAGCCGCCGGATGGCAGCCTATCGCTGTACTTATGCCGCCAAGGCTGGTGTGCGGGGGCAGGGACTCCGCAGCCGGAACGCAGCATCGCCAGTAGACGCAGCACAGAGATGCCCTTAGGAAACGGGCATCAGCTTTTTAAACAAGTCAGATTGGTTGTTTCCACCTGCCCCTTTCTCTAGAAGAAATGAAAGTGATCCCCCCCGCACCCATCCCTGGCTCCGTCGATGGCAACGGGTTTGGGGCTCGTAACCATAACCCGTTCCAGTTTCCAGAATAAAAGTTACAGGAACAGAAATGGGGCCGCTCGTGCTCAGTGCAGACTGGACCAGGGTGGTGCCCAGCATGGACTGGTCCAGGTCTGGCCCAGGGGAAGGGATACCCAGTGTGGACGGGGGGTGCTGAGTGCAGACTGGCCCAAGGCATGCAGGTGTATGCCAGGCGTGGAGTGACTGGCCCCAGGTGCTGTTGGCCCCAGCTTGCTGTGGGGGTGCAGTGATTCGCACTAGCAGAGTGAGAGCTGTCTAGTACACAGCTGGGCCAGGGGTGCACGCTCCTGTCTGTGTTAATATTGGCACTGTGATGTAACAACGAGGTCCTGACCTCTGGGATCTCTTAGGTTCTCACTGTCCTGCGGTGTCCCGGCTCAACACCGCCTGCAGGCTTTCAAAACGTCCCTCCATTTCCCAGGAGCTGTGGCTGGAGACAGGGGCCCAGATCCTCTGCTGATGCAAACCAGCTCCATTAAACCTCTTTGCACCTGCTGCGGATCTGGGTCCAGGGTCACTTTTGTCACCTCCTGTCCTCATGGCAGTGGGAGGGGGACACGTCCCCGCCGCGCTCCTGGCAGCAGTGCCTAGGGCTTTGACGCTTGCCAAAGACGTGGTGTGTGTGTCAATCAAGAGCAATTACAGCCCTGCCCGGATTGAAACTAACGAGTCCCTCCTGACTCCCCTTCCCGGTCCCCCCGTTCGGTGTCCCCCCCTGCAGCCAGCTCCCTGCTGCTCACAAATGGATCCGAAAGCAGAGTCACTTCTCCCCCTGCATAAATTACTCCCAATCGGTTTCTGTCAGGTTCATATTCTTATTCATAAAGGCGACGGGGACTGAATTATTTATATTTTAATTTCCGATGCAGCCAGCCGAGGGCCCGGGGGAAGGATGGAGGGGTGCACAGGGCAGACGAGTCTGGGGAGCGGGCCAGGATCTCACCTGCTCAGCGGTGTGTACCATAGCCCCTGCACTGCCAGCAGCTGGCAGGGATTCTCCTTTAGCAGTTTGGGAGACAAGGAGGGGCGAGGGGCAGGCTAAGTAGGGGGATGGGGAAGCTGAAATCACATAGTGGGGGCTGCCGCGCCTGGTCAGCTCATCACTCTGTTGCACCTCGGTGTCCTGCCTCCTCTTCTCCAACAGGGACTGGTGCAGAACAGCCCCACTCCCCTGGAGTGGCTCCCTGTCTCCCTCCAGTGGCTGGTTCATGTGTAGCAGTTTGGCAGAGGGTTCCTTAGCCCCACAGCTAGCGGGTCTGAGCTCCAGAGGCTGTGGGTTCAATCCCAGGCAGCAAAGCAGGCGAGGGGGAGGCAGCCAAGTCAGGCCATGGGGAAGCTGTAGGTTGCAGGAGCTCACGGGGCTCCTGAGGGGGCACAGTGCACCAGGCTGGCTGGGCTCTCCTAAAAGCTACAACTGGATCCAGCTGTTCCCCCCTCCCCGCCCCCGAACCCAGGGCCCTGTTGCACTGGGCACTGCACAGCTACAGAGTGAGAGACAGTCCCTCCCCTGAAGAGCTCACAGGCTGAACAGACCAGACAGACAGTGGGTGGGAAGGGAAACTGAGGCACAGCGTGGCGGAGTGACTTGCCCACAGTCACTGATTCAGAGGAAATCCCCTCCTGACCCTGTTCAGTTGGTGGTGGGCTCAGGCCCTAAAGCTGAAGGGTCCCTAGTCCTTTATAAACCCCATCTTCTCTCTAATGCAACAGTGGCTGTGGACCCTGTTCAGCCCTTGGCCTCAAGGACATCATGGGGCAGAGAGTTCCACAAGTCACTCATTAGAAAACGTTTCCTTTCCTCATGCTGCGCATTAGTTGCCTTTTAACTTCATTTGTCCCTCTCCCCTACTGCGAAGGGAAAGGGTGAATCGAGCCCCAGTGCAGGGGGAGGGGGCAGTTTTAAGCCAAGCCCCTCCCCAGGATCTCAGTATTAATGCGCCGGGGAGGATGCATTTGACTCATAGGGTGCAGGGCTGAGTGCGGGCTGGGGGGCGGGGGTCAGGACTCTTGGGTTCCATTCCCACCTCATGTGAAACAGGGGTTGGAAGCAGAAGTAAAGCTGAGAGAAGGAGTCACTATTGCGTTGTACGGACCTGGTTATTAGATGCCAAGGCCCAGCTCTTGCCTCAACCCAGTGTCGCTGGCCTGGAGGAAGCGGAAGAGCCAGCTGGAGCGCGGTCTAAAATTAGCCACTGCTCCGAGACAGCAGAATATAATGTGGGACTGATGAGACGTCATACATTAAATTTACATTTCGAATGGCCCAAGGTAAGAATTATATTGGCATGTGGGGTCCTGGCTTTTAATTGGCGTAATATTTCATTTAATTACATTGTCTATTTCAGACACCCGGCGTCTTCAATAGTAATAACCTTTCTCAATAGAGCGCCATTAAATCTGTGCCATTAACTCAGCATTTGCTCCTTTAACTGCTTGGTGCCTGCTTGGTGAGTGGGGCATATTGGTCAGGGCATTGCAGCTGCCTGCAGTGGGTGGGAGCTAGATCCCACTTTCTGTGACATAGTGGATGGAGCACTGGGCTGGGAGCCAGGATGGCTGGGTTTGATTCCTTGCTCTGTTACTGGCCTGCTGGGCGAATGTGGGCAAGTCACTTCATTCCTCTGTGGCTCAGTTTCCCCTCCTGCCTTTTGTCTGTCTGGTGTGTTGCGACGGAGCCCTTCAAGGCTGGGGGTGTCTCTCACTAGGCGTGTGTGCAGCGCCTGATGCAACAGGGCCCTAATCTTGGGCTGGTGCTGCTGTGATATGAATAATAAAGGAAAGGGACATTGGAATGGGTAGAACTTGGAGCAGAGAAAGATCTCAGAGGGAGTGTGGTTTAGTGGTTAGATCAGGCAATGAGCTAGGACTCCTGGGTTCTGCCCCCTGCTTTGGGAGGCAAGTGTGGGCTAGTGCTTAGATCTGGGAGCTAGGACTCCTGGGTTCTATTTGCAGCTCAGTCACTGACTTGCTGTGTGATCCTTAAGCCAAGTCTCTGCCCTCTTGTGACTCAGTTTCCCCCTCTGTGATACAGGGTTATTTATACCTGACTCCATATTGGATTTAGACTTGACCCCTGGGTGTTTTTTAAGCATCTTGAGGGTGACTGAAGGATAGAATTAGGGGTCAAAAGCCCCAACCCCCAGCTAGAGTTGAAGGAGAATCCCCGTTAGCAGTGACGGGAATCTGACACACAGGCGAGCAGTTCTGTTTCCATCCAGCAGAGGGAGATGGTGTGCCCATTACATCTCCTCCACCTCTCTCTGGCCCTGGGGTCTGAGCAGATTTTGTTTCCTAGCGCTGCAGCCCAGAGCATAGCTGAGACCAGCGGCCCTGGTTCTCCTGGCCTCTGGAGGGCGGCTGCAGCGGGGGTGTGTGGGGAGGGGGAACTCTCACTGCCTTTGCCAGCAGGAACATGCTTAATGGCAAGTGCTGTTTGTGAGAGGGGCTTTGGGGATAACGGCCTCGCAGACATGAGGGGCACTGACCCCTCGCTCCCTGCGCTTGTCTCCAGCCTGCAACACTGAGCTGCCGAGCGTCAGAGCCTTGATCTGTAAATAGGAACATTTAAAAGCTTTATTTCTTCTTTTCACACAGCGTTAAAGTGAGATGGGAATTGAACCCAGGAGTCCTGGCTCCCAGCCTGTCCCCATTGCAGCAACTAGATGCCCCCTCCCCCCGCACAGAACTGGAGGCCTGACTCCCAGCCCCACCCAGCAGTCTCCCCCCTCCCAGCCAGGGTAGAGGCTGCTGAGAAGCAGGCCTGCATTCTCGACCCTTTTTATGCCCTAGTGACACGTGCCCATCAAATGCCCCTCCTCCACACCCCTCCCTTCACGCTGAGCCCCACCTACACCAAGGCCGTGGCATCCCCTGCTCTCCCGGCACCTGGCACCGGCCCAAGGCTGCTTGGCGTGTCCCCGTGGGCTGCTGGCAGCGTTAGGCAGCCCCGCCTTGCCCCTCTCCCCTGGCGCTGTGCCCCGCCCGGCTGGGTCGGCATGAGGCCACGGTGCTGAACGGCGGTTCGTTCCTGGAAAAGCCCTGGGCACCGGGAAGTCGAGCGGCCTCTGGAGGGCTTGGCTGGGTCCCAGCTGCTGCGCAATAGCTGGGAAGGAGGCGGCGGGCAACAGGCTGGAGAGCGGGGAATGGGAGGGATCTGTGGGGTGGCCTGATGGGGGAAGGATGGCACCCTGAGGCAGCTCTAGGTTGGCACAGAGACCCAGACCGGGTTCCCTAGTGCTCACCCCGCTGGGCTGAGACACCAGGGCTGGCAGCTGGGATCCCCTTGGGCACGGAAATCCTCCCACCACGGGGGAGCCCTCTCCCTCCTTGGCCCAAAGGCAGAGTTCCCAGCCCCACCCCGTGCCCAGCCCAGAGTGCCCCAGAGGCCGTGCTAGCCACAGGCAAGCTAGGCAGCTGCCCGGGGCTGCGGATTTCTGGGGTGCTGCCTAGGGTGGCAGATTTAGCCCGGCCACCCAGCCGTCCTGAGTGGCGCGGTGACCTCGTGTGCCAGGTCACCAGGCCACTGGCTCAGAGCTGAAGGGGTGGCACATTGCAGCCTTGCCTTGAGCAGCCTCTCTGCAGGCTGGGCACATGCACCCCTCTGTGCCCACCTTGGAGGCATCAGTGCTGCCCAGCCCGGTGGGTGCATGATGCTCATCGCAATGCCCAGCAGCACACGGCGGGTGCGGGTGCCCACTGGGCCTGAGGATTCTCTTCCGTCATCCGGAGAGAGCCTGGGGGTGGGAGGAATCGCAGCACCGGGGACACAGCCCCATAGAGGGAATGGGGGAGGGGCTTGCAGGATGCTCAGAAATGGGGTTCCCAAGCCAAACCCTTGGCCGAGACCAGCCTGCACCCACCGGCCTGCTGGGGGGAAGTGGAGGCCGGTCCCACCTTCACTCCATGCCGGGGAGGGCGGCTTGTGTCTTCCTCCCCTGGGGGGATAGCGATGACAGAAGAATAAACCACAGCACAGCTGTGGTGGGTGGTGGGGGAGGTGCTTAGTCCCCTGGCCCAGGGCTCCCCCCCGCTCCCCAATCCTGGCAGGGCAGTTTGAGAGGCTCCTTGGCCACATCTGGGAGCAGCCGATGAGGCCACAGGCTGCTGCGGTCTGCAAAACACAGGGTGATACGTGTCTTCCCAGCCCCAGCCTCTTGGGCCAGGGGGCTGCGTCCCGGCTCGTTCTTTTTGTCACTGAGGAGATGCTAAGGGCCGTGGGAACCAGGGATCAATGGGGCAGGGTTAGAGCCAGGGGGAGCTGCTGTGCTTGTCAGCTCCAGCCCAGACACAGGGGTCCCTGCTGGTTCATTGATGGGTCGTCCGTTGTGACCCTCGGGCAGGATTTAAACCCAGGTCTGCGGAGTGGAACGACCATTGCTTTAGCTCAAACTGCAGCTAAACCCCTGCTCTCCCCCACCTCTACCCTATAGGCTGCCCCACAGCCTCTACGCTAAGCCAGAGGTGGGATCTCCCCAGGTCTGGCATCTCCATAACCCGGACTGGGCAGCCCAACTTCAGACCCTCTCAGCTCACCCCTCAGCTGACCCCTGGATGCTTTTTGGTCATTTCCGCTCCCAGAGGCCTCGCTGGCCTAATGCTGTGATGTCTTGGAAGGCCAACCCGTAGAAAAGGCAATGCGGCCTACCAGGCAGGGTGCTAGGCAGGACACCTGGGTTCTTTTCCCGCCTCTGCCACCGACCGGCTCTGTGATCTTGAGCAAAGCACTTTCCCTCTTGGTGCCTCCATTTCCCTTCCCGCCCTGAGGATCCTCTGTCTCTCACTATATGCTTGTCCAGCGCCTGGCGCCCTAGGGCCTGGATCGTCACAGATTCCAAGGCCAGAGGGGACCATTGTGATCATTTACTCTGACGTCTTGGACATCTCGGGCCAGAGAGCTACCCCAAAGGAATTCCTAGCGCAGAGCTGTTAGAGAAACAGCCAGTCTTGATCAGTGACGGCGAATCCACCACGACCCTTGGGAAATTGTTTTGATGGTTAATTACCCACCTGTTAAAAACGTGCACCTTATTTCCAGTCTGAATGTGTCTAGCTTCAGCTGCCAGCCATTGGATCGTGTTTGACCTTTCTCAGCTAGACTGAAGAGCCCGTTATTAAATATTTGTTCCCCATCTAGGTACTTATAGACTGTGATCAAGTCACCCCTCAGCCTTCTCTTTGTTAAGCTAAATAGAATCACCTCCTGGAGTCTGTCACTCTAAGGCAGGTTTTCTAACCTTTTAATCATCTTTGGGGGTCTTCTCTGACCCCTCTGCAATTTATCAACATCCTTGAACTGTGGGCACCAGAACTGGACCCAGGATCGCACCAGCGCCAGATACGGAGGTCAAATCACCTCTCTGCTCCTACTCCTGATTCCCCTGTTTGTACATCCCAGAGTATTAGCCCATTTGGCCACAGCATCGCACTGGGAGTTCACGTTCAGCTGATTATCCACCAGGACCCCCCTTCCCTCACCCCCGATCTTGTTCAGAGTCCCTGCTTCCTAGGACAGAGTCCCCGTCCTGTAAGTACGGTTTGTGTTCTTTGTTCCTAGATGTATGCGTGTGCCCTCAGTTTAGCCAGCGATCCAGATCACTCTGTATTAGTGACCCGCCCTCTTCATTAATCACCACTTCCCCAATTTTTGCATCATCTGCAAGCTTCATCAGTGAGGATTTTTTGTTTTCTTCATTCATAAAAATGTTCAATAGGGTGAAGCCAAGAACCGATCCCTGCGGGACCCCACTAGAAACACACCCCCTCAATGGTTTGAATTATATCTGGAGACCTATCAGTTATCCAGCTTTTAATCCATTTCATCTGTGCCATGTTAGTTTGATATCTTTCCACTTTTTTAATCAAAATGCCGTGCAGTACCAAGTCAAATGCCGTACAGAAGTTTGTCTATTACGTCGACGCTATTACTTTTATCAATCAATCTTGTAATCGCATCAAAAAAAGATCATGTTAGACCAGATTTATTTTCCATAAACCCATGTTGATTGGCATTAATTATATTACCCTCCTTTAATTCTTTATTAATCGAGTGCCATGTCAGCCACTGCATTGTCTTGCAGGGGGCAGTGTCAGACCGACAGGCCTATAATTACCCGGTCATTCCATTTACCATTTTTAAATATTGGCACATCAGCAGCTTTCTTCTAGTCTTCTGGAACTTCCCCAGTGTTCCAGGATGTATTGAAAAGCAATATTAATGGTCCAGCGAGCTCCTGAGCCAGATCTGTTAAAACTCTTGGATGCAAGTTATCCAGACCTGCCGATTTAAAAATTTCTAACTTTAGCAGCTGCTGTTTATCCTCCTGAGATACTAGTGGAAATAAAAGAGTCTTATCTTTTGTTTTTCTCCTAAATACAGAATAGAAATATTAATTGAACACTTCTGCCTTTTCTGGATTGTTCTTGATAATTCTACCATTTCAATCTACTGATGGACCAGTATCATTGTTAAGATTCTTTTTTTCCCTATATACTCTAAAAAACTCGTTATGGTCCTTAATTCTGCTGGACATAGCAGTCTCCTTGTGTCCTTTGCTTCCCTTATCAATTTTCTACAGTTCCTAGCTTCTGATTTATTTTTGTTACTATCAGCTTCCCCTCTTTTCCATTTTATATATATTATTTTTTTTATTTTTATAACTGTCTTCACTTCCCCTCTAAACCAGACTGTTGGCTTTTTTTTAACTAATACAGCCTTCTTCCTTGATTGTGAAATTGTGTTTTCTTGGGCATCCACTAAAGCATTCTTAAACAATTCCCAATGATTGTTCACATTTTTCTGATTAAATTATTCCTCCCAGCTGATTTGGCTTATAATTGTTTTCGACTTTGTGAAACTGGCCCTTGTAAAGCACCAAGTATATCTGTTGCTGGTCTGGACTTTATTCTGTGTTCTATTCTATTCTATTATAAATGTGATCAAGTCTTGATCACTTATACCTCAGTTACCATTAACTGTTAGTTCTGTGATCTGTCCCTCTTTATCTGTCAAGACAAGGTCTCATACAGAATTCCCCTGTGTTGGCTGCAACATGTTTTGAGTTAGGAAATTGCAATCTATAATATTCAGAAATTCCGAGGATGTTTCGCAGCTGGCAGCGTGAGACCTCCAGTTTGTGTCACTCAAACTGAAATCTCCCATGATCATGCAGTTCTTGTTTTTGTTTTTTTGCTACACATTTTAGACAGGTGTGTAAGGAGCTGGTTGCCCTGTTGCCTAGTGTGATCAGGGGGCTTTCAGTTGCACTGTAAACCAAAGTAGGAAAGGGGTAGCCTTGTTGGCAGGACACTTAACGGGGACCCAGGAGACCCACTTCTATTCCCACCTTCAAATACATATATATTTTTTTTAAATTGTGGTGTGCCTCAGTTTCCCCACCAGTTAAATGGGGACTAATCCTTGGCAGATAAATCCCAGAACTCTCCACTTGTTTATTGCCGTAGCGCTGGGGCTCAGCACCCCACCCAGACATGCAGCCCATTTCTCTACCTGTGGCACAGTGATTTCTCTACAAGTTCCCAGCCCAGGTGACGCATCTGCAGTTAGAGATGATATTTAAATTGCAGCAAAGCACCAATTTGAGGCTGACACAAATTACCACTGAACGGGCCTGCGGGAGCGGTTGTTACTGGCTGGATCCTCTTTGATGCAGAGCTTAATTGTCTGCCATTAAATTTGCATTAAACCACAAAATGTTGCTGCATGAGAGATGAGGGTATGTGTGTGTGTGTGGGGGGGGGGCAATTCTCTGGCCTCTTTGCCCCATCCTGGCAGCATAAAAGGACCTTGGAGTGGGTGGAAACAGCCTCTCTGTGCACCAGCCCTGCTACTAGTCCCTGCTCCCAGCCCCTTCCCGCCCCCCAGCATTGGGGGTGTGGTCAGAGCACACTGCGCTCTGGCTATTCTCTGCCCCCAAAGGGATCATGGGAAGTAGAGAGTAAGTTAGAGGCACCTCGGGACTGCTCTAACTTATACCCTGGCTGGGCTGCCTGGATACAGGTGTTCAAAGGGGGCTCAGAGCAGCTTGCCATCCCCACGTCCGTCCCTGTCCCACATGCAAGAATGGGACACCTCCTCTGAGAGTCAGGCCTGGAAACTGCAGTCCAGGCTCCCATCTCCCCTCTCTGGGATGATAAGGGAGCCATGGGGATTTGAGCACTGGAGAGGAGATGAATCTTCCCTCTGCAGGGCCATGCCCTTTGTCCCCCCTGTGTTCCCATGCTGTTGGATGGGAGAAGCTGCCTTGGGAGACTGGGGCAGCTTGAAGGTGGGAGCAGGTCCCGGAGGTATCTTCGTTACTGTGCAAGCACTGTGCATGGTTGTTACCCCGTGGTCACAGACACCAGGGACCAGACCCACAGGTGGGGTAGTTGGCCATTAGCCTTGTGCCTGCTAAGCGTCAGTCCCTCCTGGGGACTGATCTGTTGCAATGTGGGGAAAGGACCCTAGAGAGCGTGTTTGTGTCTCAACAACCTTTGTTCGGTGGGAGAGGCGGGACAGAGAGAGGGAAGCAACTCGCCTAGGGCCACACTGGCAGAGTGAGGAAATAGGACCCAGGAGTCCTGACTATCCCCCACCCCTACAGCCTGGCTCTAACCATTAGACCCCATTCCCCTCCCAGAGCTGGGAACAGAACCCAGGAATCCTGGCTCCCCCAACCTCCTTCCTCTAACCATTAGACCCCATTCCCCTCCCAGAGCTGGGAACAGAACCCAGGAATCCTGGCTCCCCCAGCCTCCTTCCTCTAACCATTAGACCCCATTCCCCTCCCAGAGCTGGGAACAGAACCCAGGAATCCTGGCTCCCCCAACCTCCTTCCTCTAACCATTAGACCCCATTCCCCTCCCAGAGCTGGGAACAGAACCCAGGAATCCTGGCTCCCCCAACCTCCTTCCTCTAACCATTAGACCCCATTCCCCTCCCAGAGCTGGGAACAGAACCCAGGAATCCTGGCTCCCCCAACCTCCTTCCTCTAACCATTAGACCCCATTCCCCTTCCAGAGCTGGGAACAGAACCCAGGAATCCTGGCTCCCCCAACCTCCTTCCTCTAACCATTAGACCCCATTCCCCTCCCAGAGCTGGGAACAGAACCCAGGAATCCTGGCTCCCCCGGGCCCCGCTCTAATCATTAGTCCCCAGTCCCCTGCCAGAGCCTGGGAATAGACCCCAGTCCCTATCCCATAACCTCTAGCGGCCCAAAGCCTGCTCTCCATGCTCACACAGTGAGTTCCAGGCGTGCTGTGCCGTGCCGGCGAGGGGCTGGGGGCAGGCGGGGGGAGGAGGCTGAGCCCAGCTTTCCAGCCGCAGTGTAATTAACCGCGCTAATGACGCGTGTGGCAGCAACATCAGCGCTGGGATCTTTCTTTAAAAATAATAGAGCGGAAAAAGAACTGATGGATTCAGAGGGAGAGAGAGGTGTGGGGAAGGGCGAGACCGGCCGTGGCGGGGTGGGCCCGGACTCCTGGGTTCTCTCCGCAGCTCCGACACAGTCACTGGCCTAGGGATCCCAGCCACCGGTTGCTGGAAAGCAGCTACGTCCGGGCAGCGGCAACGAGCAATAACTGGAGCTGGGGTGAGGCCAGAGCTACTGACTCCTCAGCACTTGGAGGATTTCGATCCGTGGCCTCCTGTTTGGCCTCAATGGGGCAGAGCAGCCAAGCCAGCCGCACGGTGGCACCCCCAACCCAACCTGTCTGTGCACCCTCCCTCCCTCCAGCTCTGATGCCTTCCCTGCCCCCCTGCCAGCTGCCTGGAGCCCCTCGCAGGACCACCTGGAAGGCAAGAGTGCATCACAGGACGGCACCGGGCAAGCTGGCAGCTGTAGAGAGCTCAGGTTGGTGGGGGGGAGCAGGACCCACTCTGGGGGTGGGGGGGGCACAGCCTCAGGAGCCTCATGCCAGCACCTGCATCCTCAGCGGATGGCAATGGAGCTTCGCCAGCTTACGCCAGCCCTGGCGGCGCCATCGGACATGGGGGAACCTGTCCAACGGGTTCTCTTTATAAAGGGTTCAGAAATGATCGTCCTCAGAAAGTTTAATCAATCCCTACAGAGCCGAGTGACCAATCGCTATAGGTCGTGTCTAGCCGTCTACAACCCCGCAGTGCCTATAACACGCCTGTGACACACCCCGGCACGCCTGCGACATGCACACGCAGCCTCCGGCCCTCCCTCCTTCCCCGTTTAACCAGAGGCCTGAATTCCAAGGCCAGAAGGGACCGTTGGCACCATCTCGTCTGACCGCCAGCGTAACGCAGGGCTTGGTCCGCCCTGAATTAATGTGGCCAAGCTCAGGTGGGCCCAATCCAACCCTCCCGCTGTGGAAAGGCTGGCCCGTCGGCGCCCCCCAGGGGGCAGGGAAGAGCTCAGACCTCAAGTGTGTGGTGGGATTGTTGCACCCCTGTGGCTCTTCCCATGCGCTGCCAGGATGCAAAGGCTGTGTAACCCCTGAGGGGGGGGTGTGTGTGTTGCAGCTTCCCCCCTTTGTGCCTGGTCTGACACAGCTGTGTCTCTTCTCACCTCGCCTCGGTCGCCTCGGGAGCCTTCGCTCAAGCATAGCGGCTCATGCGTTTCGCTTCGGTGGTCGCTGGTTCAAATCCCCAGCTCGTCGGCCGAGAGGGTGAATATCTCTGTTGCCACAGGGGTCGCGGATTGTGCGGGGAGATACTGCATAACGCTTCGGGGCTGTGCAAATATCCCTGATAACGAAGACCAGCATTATTGTCATTGCTGTATGGCGGGCTGCCCTTGGAGTTCACTCCCCAGGAAGGGTTGCTCCAGGCCCGTCTCTCTAACCTGGCCCTGGGGGTTTGCTGGTTTCCGGCTAGGGCTGGGTGATCTGTGCTGGGAGATGGGGTGATGCTCATCTGGCTGGGCTGGGGTATATTGCGATATAGGCCCGGCTGGTGAAAAGACCCGATCGCTTTACGAGAATGGGTGGTAAACTACTGCCCGGTGGTGTGATTTGGTCAGGCAGCTCTTAGGAACCGTATGTGGGTCCTTTGAATGCCCTGGCTCTGCCCCAGCGGGTTGCCCTGTGATGCAGAGAGAGGAGCTCACACTCCGTGGCCCATTCCATCCTTGGCCTCTCTGCGGCGCCTGCCCGCCGGGGGGCACAGTCAGAGCTGGGTTGTCACTGGTACTGCAGGGCCTTGTCATTGGTACTGCAGTAGCATCTTTTGGGGGTGGGGGGAACTCATTTTGCCCGGCGCTGTACAAACACAGGGGCTGCCCTCGCGCTCGCTTGTAGTCAAAATAGACACAGGCCAGGAGAGGAAACTGAGGCACCGAGTGGGGGAGTGAGTGGCCCAAGATTGCAGGGCTGTGTCTGGAACTCACAGCTCCCACAACCTAACCTAGTGCCCCACCCACCAATACACACAGCCACCCTGATTCCTCTGCCAAGGGTGGGCCTCCATGGAAGAGGATGCCTGTGCCCCATCTAATCATTTCCATGGAAGGCAATGACCCACCCAGAGATAAAGTTTGCCTGCTACTGGGTTATTATTAATGTCTATTAGATGTATTACGGTAGCACTAGGAAGCCCCAGTCATGGATCAGACCCCATGGTGCTAGGCGCAGTACATTACCTATTAGGTGTATTACAGCAGCGCCTAGGTGCCCCAGTCATGGCCCAGACCCCATGGTACCAGGTGCTGTACATTATCTATTAGGTGTATTACAGCAGTGCCTAGAAGCCCCAGGCATGGCCCAGACCCCATGGTGCTAGGTGCTGTACAAACCCAGAACAAACAGACAGTCCCTGCCCCAAAGAGCTCACAATCTAAGACAAGAGACAGCAGATGCAGACAGACAGAGGAGCCCAAGGATCCAGTGGGCAATCTCCAGCCCTAGCCTTGGAGGTGAAAGGCCCCTTGAGTGTCCCCATGCACCGGAGCCACCCTGTCCCCCTCCGCCGCTGTCTGGCAGCCCTCCCATTTATCACAGCAGCTCGCTGGTGCCTGCACCAGGCTCATTCCTGGCCTATCTATAGTGCCACCCAGGCAGGTGTCTTTCTCCCAGACAGATGGCATGACGGCGCTGCCGTTTCGACAGTTTCTCAGCCTATCGGCGGGTCGTCCTTCACATTTGTGCTTTTCCCCGCCCTTCCCTTCCCTTCCCTTCGGCTGGGCTTTAAAATTGTGACACGTTTTTATGGCACAACGGGGGGGGAAAAAACGAACACCTCCCCCGCCCTGCAGAGCTAGACTGAAATCGGTCCACGCTCCTCCCCGGGCACCATGGGGAAGAGCCAAAGCAGAGAGGCCTTTGCTTAGGAGAGAAAAACTGTCTCCAGTTCTGACTTGTGGGGGCAGGTTACCCTACCTTCTGGAGGGCTTGTTATGCCAGCCTTTTCCATCTGATGCCAGCCACTGGCAGATGCAGGCTCCCGGCTAGATTAAACCCCTGAGCCAGCCTGGTAAATTGCTACAAAAGGTTCCAGCTTAACAACTCTGTTCATCCACGGGGGAGCTTGTTTATGATGGGAGCGCCTGGTTTCCAACCGAGAACAGGGCCTCCTTGTGCCAGGCGCTGTACGGACAAGACAGCCCCTGCCCTAGACGAAATAGACAAGACAGCCACAGGCGAGGGGGGCAGGGAAGGGGTTGAACGTGCATGCGGAGCGAGCGGGCAGATGCCATGGTAACGCCAGGGATCTTTGGGCTCAGTCTTGTTATTTAAATCCCTTTGGTGGGGGAGAGGTTTGGCTGGATGGGCAGGGAGGGACTGGGAAGGGGAGGGGGGCTGGAGGCTGGGAGGAGGGGCAGCAGCAGAAGGGGAAGATTCTGCACTCGCCACCCCACGCCAGGGCCTCTCGTCTTGGACACGTCGACCCGCGGGCTGACCAGACCGTTCGGCTGCCGTGGACCATGTAGTCCATGGCCCCTCGGCTGACGCAGCCAATCAGGGGCTGGTAGAGTGATGAATCCCCTGGGAGCATTTGTGGCCCGAGGTCCCCGCTCCCCCAACTCATTTCACCCACTGGCGAGTTACAGAGACCAGAGACGGCGGAGCCTGATGGACCCTCTAGGGGCCGGGGCTGCTCCCGTGAAATGCAATAAGGGAAATGCAATGGGACGTTGGCCATGGATCAGGCCCACCAGGGTACGGATATGGCCCAGAATTGTTATGTCTGTCTATCCAGCGCTTTGTGCTGCCCAGTGTTGTACACCCCCCAAGCAATGGGGCTCCCCCCAGCAGCAGGCCTGTCCAGTGTGCTCTAAACTCAGAGGCATTTGGGGGGCTGGTTCCTCCCCCATTACTCAGCTTCTGGAATGGGGGTTAATGTTACACTGGGGATGACTGGCACAAAACTCTCTGAGGGAGCTGATAGGACTGACATGAGTCCAACACCCTTAGGCTGCCCAGGAGGCTGTAGTGCAGAGGACTGGGAGCCAGGACTCCTGGGTTCTATTCCCTGCTCTGGGAGGGGAGTGAGGTGTAGTGGGTTAGGGCTAGGGAGGGACAGGGAGCCAGGACTCCTGGGTTCTATTCCCTGCTCTGGGAGGGGAGTGAGGTGTAGTGGGTTAGAGGTACGATGGGATTGGGAGCCAGAACTCCTGGCTGTGGGATCTAGTGGGTTTGAGTAGGCAGGCCTGACCAGCAGGACTCCTGGGTTCTAATCCTAGATCTGGAAGGGCGTGTGGCCTAGTAGGTAGAGCAGGAGGAGCCATGAATCAGGACTGCTAGTCTCTTCACACCTGTGAGAGGGGAGCGGAATCTAGTGGTCAGAGTAGGGTATACTGGGAGCCAGGACTCCTGGCTTCTATTCCCAGCCATAGGAGGCAGTGTGATCTAGTAGTTAGCACAGGGGCTGGTGGCTCAAGACACCCAGCGCTGCTGCTTCCTTGCCGCGTGGGTCTGGGTAAGTCACTTCCCATCTCTCAGTCTCATTTATCTCCATCTGTCAAGTGTGACAAATGATCCTCGCCCACCTTTGCAATCCCCCGGCGTGTATCGCTCTGCAGCCCACAGCCTGGGCAAGCCGCAGCCGGGAGAGCTGAGCGCTGGCTACTCTCTGCCCTGGGGTAAAAAGAACCCTTCTCTCCACATGACTCACTGTCTATTTTTAAATGGTGTTGAAAACATAAAAGGGCCCCTTCCCCATCAGTCTAATTATAAATCAGCTGGAACGTCAAGTTTATCAAAGGAGACAAACGAGAGCTCAGAGCGTGCCCCGCTGGGATTCTGGGAATGGTGCCGATCCAGGCACGGAGTTTGTGGAAGAAATTAATTTTCAGTCTATATTAAAAATGTGGCTTTGTGGTCTGTTTCCCGCCGTGAAATTCCCAGCTTTTCAGATATCGTGCTGGCTTCACGGCACCTGGTTTGGAGCCTCCCATCAGTATCGGCTCCTCATCGGAATGGGATCCAGGGAAGGGATCTGGCCAGCTCTGCAGAAGCAGATCTCACTGCCCGTCATGCTGGCCCAATGTTGTCTCCTGGTTTCCTTGCTCTCCCCCGGCTGTCTCCACCTGCTGTCTCTTGTCTTATCCTAAGGCTATGGCGACACTGCAATCGTAGGGTGTGATTGCATCATGTGTAGACGTACCCCAGCTAGATTTCCTGGGGCTTGCTCAGGTGCTGGAGCAGAGAAGCCCTGGCAGCAGCTGCGCAGGTCCCCCCACCCGCTGGGAATTACTTGGGCAGCTAGCCCACGCTGAAATCCATCCTGCCACAGCTTCGCTAGAGTAAAGCTAGCTTGGGGGTGTCCATACACGCTGCAGTTACACCCGAGGCATCCCAGGCCTCAGCTCCTGTTTGTAAAATGAGGATAAAATTCCTGCCTTTTCCGTCCCTTGATGTGTTTGGGCTGGGAGCCCTCTGGAGCAGGGATGCTCCCTGCTCTGTCTGTGCAATGCCTGGCACATTGGGGCTCGCATCTCAGCTAGGGGCATTCCACGCTACTGTCGTAGCTTCTTGTAAAAGAAATCAGACCGGATCCAGGGGGAGCTCTGTGCATTCTGACGCCCTTTAACAGCTCCCTCTTTTCCACAGATCTCAAAGCACTTTACAAAAGAGGTCAGTACGATTATCCCCATTTCACAGATGGGGAAATTGAGGCACCGGGTGCCCAAGGTCACCCCGCAGGCTAGTGGCAGAGGTGGGTCTAGAACTCAGGTCTCCTGAGTCCCAGGGTAGCGATCCACCCACTAGGCATCACTGCTCAAGGTTAACAGTAAAGCCGTCCTAACTGTACCAAGCTTCTGCAGGATGTTAACCTAGGCGCTCAGCTGTCTCCAGGCAGTGACGTACGGCTAAGCTGGCAAGCCATGTCAATGGAGTGATTTGACTCCCCCCTCATTCAGTGCTGTCTGGAGGTTCATAACCAGCGTTCTCTGGTGTCCTGGCTGCTGACAGGCAGTGAGCTTGGCGGAGGGGGAGGGGGGGCAAATTCTCATCTCAGTCACTCACGAGTGAAACATATGATCAACCCCGGCGCCGTGTGTATTTTCATTGTAACTCAATCACCAGGAACAAGCGCTGGGAGACAAGAAAAGCAAAATGCAGTGAGCCTCCCGCAGGACCCTGCTGAGACTTCCTGGAAAACGCCAATAAACGGCCGATTCCCAGCCGGGCCTGAGGTTTGCTGCAGCCATCTCCCCCTATTACCAGGGAGCAGTTTAGATGCAAACAGAGAAACCGTGTGGCTCAAGGGCTTGCCCAGCTGCTGCTGCTTATTCCTGGCTCTGAGACGGCAGCTGCTCCATTTCATTGGATGCAGGGCAATTAACAAGGTTCTGGAGAAATGGCAGCTGGTGGTTTAAGGGTGACTTAAACCAGGATTTCCTGGCTTTTATAATGGCTTAGTTACCTTACGGTAGCAACTGAGGTAGGGGTAGGGACCCCATTATGCTGGGCACTTGACAGATGTGGAGTGAGAGACAATCCCTGCCGCAAAGCCCTCCCGAGCTAAATAGATGCAGGGGAGGGGAAACTGAGGCACGGAGAGAGGAAGGGTTCTCCAGCCCAAAGTTATCCAGCAGGTGACTGAGCTGGGGATGAGAACCCAGGTCCCCTGCATCCATCGGGAGCCTGGGGCCTCTTGTTGGCTGTGGGGGGTGATAAGTGTGATTGAGCAACCGGACCTGGGCGTGAATGGAGTTTTTTGATGTGGCCTGGGTGTTTCCCCTGTTGGCAAAGGGCTCCTGGCTGCGCTTCATGCCCCAGTGCGTCAGTTCAGCTTTCTTCATGCTCACGAGTCCAAGCCAACAGACTGTACCTCCCTCCACTCCAGAGTCCTGGTCCCCCCACCCCAGTATGGGGGACTGTGCGTCGGATCCATTGAGTAAACGGCAAGGAGTAGCGGGGCATGGCTGAGAATGGCGCCCAACATTGGGGGGCGTCTTCGGGGGCCAGGTTCTTCCCCCACCAGCCCCTCCCAGCTACTGCCCAAGAAAGCGACCTGCAGAGCCGCCTGGCAGCCTGTCTTTGTTCTAACCTGGTGCCTCATCACAATCAAATTACAGCTCCCAGCTAATCAGTCCCAACTTCCAATTAGCAGGTGATTGGGATGGCGCAGCTCGTCATAATTAGCAGTGCAGCAGGGAGCTCGGGCTGACGGGCGGGGATGGGGTGCTGGGACTAGCAAACCTGCTGGCGAGCTCAAATCATTCCCCTCTTCCCAGCCCCTGCTCTCCCTCCACGCACACCCCACCCCAGCTACCTATCTGAGCAAGAATTAGGTTGCTGTGAAGACACAGGGGCCAGATCCTGCTGCCTGCAGGTTCTCCAGGAAAACCCATTGGTAGAGAAGCATGTAGGATAATAGGTGGATAGAGAGAGGCGCACGTATGGCACTGGATGGATGGATGGATGGATGGATGGATAGGTAGACAGAAAAGCAGGTATCCTGAGAGGTGGGTTAGATGAGTGCATACGGGAATGGAGGGAGGGGTACATGTCATGATGAATTGGTACATGTGACACTGGATGGACAGCGATGAAGGGAATGGAGCTGTATGTAAAGAACAGGATGGATGGAGGGAAGGAGGGCATGTGTGTGCGGCACGGGACTGAAGGGAGAAAGCGAAGGCTGTGAGTCACAATAGGTGTATATATATAGGGTATTATGCCATTGGACAGATGGATGGAAGAACGGATGGAGGGGTGTGTAGGGGATGGAGGGGATGGATGGATACATGGACGGGTGTGTAGGTGATGGAGGAATGGATACATGGAGGGGTGTGTAGGGGATGGAGAGATGGATGGATACATGGAGGGGCGTGTAGGGGAGGGAGAGATGGATGGATACATGGAGGGGTGTGTAGGGGATGGAGAGATGGATGGATACATGGAGGGGTGTGTAGGGGATGGATACATGGAGGGGTGTGTAGGGGAGGGAGAGATGGATGGATACATGGAGGGGTGTGTAGGGGATGGAGAGATGGATGGATACATGGAGGAGTGTGTAGGGGAGGGAGAGATGGATGGATACATGGAGGGGTGTGTAGGGGATGGAGAGATGGATGGATACATGGAGGGGCATGTAGGGGATGGAGAGATGGATGGATACATGGAGGGGCGTGTAGGGGATGGAGAGATGGATGGATACATGGAGGGGCATGTAGGGGATGGAGAGATGGATGGATACATGGAGGGGTGTGTAGGGGAGGGAGAGATGGATGGACACATGGAGGGGTGTGTAGGGGATGGAGAGATGGATGGATACATGGAGGGGCGTGTAGGGGATGGAGAGATGGATGGATACATGGAGGGGCATGTAGGGGATGGAGAGATGGATGGATACATGGAGGGGTGTGTAGGGGAGGGAGAGATGGATGGACACATGGAGGGGTGTGTAGGGGATGGAGAGATGGATGGATACATGGAGGGGCATGTAGGGGATGGAGAGATGGATGGATACATGGAGGGGCATGTAGGGGATGGAGAGATGGATGGATACATGGAGGGGCGTGTAGGGGATGGAGAGATGGATGGATACATGGAGGGGCGTGTAGGGGATGGAGAGATGGATGGATACATGGAGGGGCGTGTAGGGGATGGAGAGATGGATGGATACATGGAGGGGAGTGTAGGGGATGGAGAGATGGATGGATACATGGAGGGGTGTTTAGGGGATGGAGAGATGGATGGATACATGGAGGGGTGTGTAGGGGATGGAGAGATGGATGGATACATGGAGGGGAGTGTAGGGGATGGAGAGATGGATGGATACATGGAGGGGTGTGTAGGGGATGGAGAGATGGATGGATACATGGAGGGGTGTGTAGGGGATGGAGGGGATAGATACATGGATGGGCGCGTAGGTGATGGATGGATGGATACATGGCCGGGGCGAGTAGGTGTTGGGAATGACAGCTGTTGTCTGCACTCCCACACATGTTGCCTGCATCCAGGAGGTGCACAGCAACAGGAGGGTGGGGGGCTGACCCTAGGCCAAACCCCGGGCACCCAGGTGTGGTGGGTGCTGTGCTGCTCAGCTGCTAGTGGGCTCTGTGTGGGGGCAGATTCGCAGGGCAGGGGCAGTCTGGGGCCCGTGCCCAGGGGCGCACTGGGATTCACAGCAAGAGGGAGGCCAGGGTTGGAGCCCAGGTGCTCTTCTCCAGGATCCAGGCAGGTGAGTGGCTCCAGCCCTTCCCACTCAGCGGGTGCTGCTGTCGGACTGCAGAGCCCACAGCCCGGGTGGCCCATCAGCACCGCGCCAGGACTGATCAGCCAGGGCCTGGCATCTAGACTGCAGGCGCCATCCCAGCCCGGCCGCCCTAGCAGCCACTGAGGGCACAGGGGCTGGAGCGCCAGGACCCAGAGCTGGAGCTCGCGCATGGCTATGGGGCTGTGTCCTTGAAATGGTGTTCCATTCATCCCTCACCCCCCCAGCTAGACCCCCCCCATGCATTGCCCCCGCAGCTGCACACACACACACCATGCATTGCCCCTGCCTGACTACACACACACACGTACACGCATCACCCCGTCCCAGGTAATCCCCTCCATGCATTGTCCCTGCCCAGCTACTCACACACACCCCACGCCATGCATCCTGCTGCCTGGATATACACACACACACGCTCCTATTCCTACGTTCACTGACACACACCCACGCACGCTCTTGTTCTCACACACACTCTCATTCCCAGTCATTTCCATACTCACACCCCTCCCGGCTGAGCTCTCCCCCCTCAGCTCCGCTCCCTCTTTCTCTCCCTCTCCGTCCCTGGCACGCTCTGTCTCTCCCCCCTCTCCTCCTCTCTCTCAAGCTCAGCCCAGCCTCCCTCCATCTCTCTGTCCTTAGTGCCTCATCTTCTCCTCTTTTCTCTCCTTCCTCCCTCGTGGCTAACCCCCGCTGCACCAAGCCAGGATCCCAGCCCCACTGCCCCCCAGGTGACACTCCCTGTAACTCCGGCATAATCACGGCTAATCACTGCTCACCACTCCGGCCTGACCGCGTCAGGTTATTTATAAAGCCTGGCATTTGGCTCCCGGCTGGAAAACCGCCCTGGAACGGGTCCCCCCCCAGCTCACCCCACAAGCCTCACTGTAACTGTCGTTTTCTGCCGTCATGTTGGGCATTAATTGGGCTTTGGCAGCAATTTCCCGCTCCCGGGGCAGGTCTCCAACTCCTCCCATGGCCCAAAGGGAAAAGGGCGCAGCGCCGAGATAGCAGGTGGCATGGAGCAGTGGTTAGGGCAGGTGACTGGCAATCAGGACTCCTGGGTTCCTATGGCCAGCTCTAGGAAGGGAATGGTTTCTCGTGGTTTGAGCAGGGAGAGGGGACTGGGTGTCAGGACTCCTGGGTTCTATTTTCGGTGCTGGGAAGGAGCTCAGGGCGGGTAGTTGGGTCTAGTGGTCAGAGCGGGGGGGGGGGGGGAGCTGGAAACACTCATCCGGAAAAGAATTTGTTTTCATGTTTTTCCTTTTAAAACAAGTCTGTCTGTCCATCCATCTGGGGCTCTGCTCCAAACTGCTGCTGAGCTGGGCTTTGCAATAGCATCCCCATGTCTCTCCCCCCCCCCCCCAGTTGGCTAGTCTCTATCCCCCCTTGCCTGTGGTCTGGGAAGCCCTCCGGGGGATGAGCCAACATCCTGCCTGCGTGGGAACTGCCTCCTCCCTCCCGGAGGGTGGGGAATTGTCTCAGGTTCACCCCGGTGACTTTCCGGGGACGCCGAGCTCCGTCCTGGAATAACCGGAGAGATTTCCTGAGGCTCCCGCAGGGCCCAACCCACGTCAGCCCCCGTCAGCGCCACGCTGAGCTGACGCCAACACCTGCCTCTGCTCCGGGGCATTGGCTGCCCGCGGCACCCATGGGGGGCCCTGTGGGCAGGGCCTGCTAATTAGCAGCCCAGAGGATGGCTCTCCTGGGGTGTGTAGCTGGGGAGAGTCACCACCACACCTCTCACACACACCCCTTGTACACACACCACTTTTACACCCTCATGCTCCTCACACACACAGTCCTTGTACACCCCCCACAGGCCGTACACCCCCCTTATACACTCCCACACTGCCTCTCACACACAGCCCTTATACACCTTCACATTCCCTCACACACAGCCCTTGTATACCCTCCCCCACACACGCAGTCCTTGTACACCCCTCCACAGAGCCTATACACCCCCTTTATACACCCCCTCTCACACACAGCCGTTATACACCTTCACATGCATTCTCACACACAGTCCAGGTATACCCTCACACCCCTCACACGCCCCCTTGTACACACACCCCTTTTACACCCCAGACCCCGCACAAACACACACACAGCCCGTACACCCCCTTATATACTCCCACACCCCCTCACACACACAGCCCTTATACACCCTCACATCCCCTCTCACACACAGTCCTTGTACACCCCCGTACCCCTCACACACACCGCCCATCTATGCCCCCTCACACACACCCCCTCACACACACAGCCCTTATACACCCTCATAGACACCCACACCTCCCACACACACAGGCCATACATCCCCTCACACACACAGTCTGAACACACACCCCTTATACACCTCCCCTTATATGCCCTCACACACAGCCCTTATACACTCCCACATCCCCTCTCACACACAGCCCTTGTACACCTTCACATCCCCTCATACACAGCCCTTTACACTCCCACACCCACTCACATACATCGCCTGTACAACTCCCTTTACACATCCCACACTCCCTCACACACACACACCATTATACACCCCTCACTCACAGCCTGTACGCACACACTTATACATAGACTCACACACACCCCTTACACACCTGCCCACAGGTCTACACACACAATCTTTACACACATATAAACCCTTACACACATATAAACATAGACACACACATGCACACTCTTTATACACCTCTCACACACACCGTTTTACACCCCCTTACACACCTTCCACACCTGTTCACACACACAGGCACGCACACACACAGGTATACACAACCATTACACACCCCCACACCCCCAGGGGTCTACATAGCACACACCCCTTACACATGCAGTCACACACACAGGTATACACTCACACACACAGGTTTCAGAGTAACAGCCGTGTTAGTCTGTATTCGCAAAAAGAAAAGGAGTACTTGTGGCACCTTAGAGACTAACCAATTTATTAGAGCATGAGCTTTCGTGAGCTACAGCTCACTTCATCAGATGCATATTGTGGAAACTGCAGCAGACTTTATATATACACAGAGAATATGAACCAATACCTCCTCCCACCCCACTGTCCTGCTGGTAATAGCTTATCTAAAGTGATCATCAGGTGGGCCATTTCCAGCACAAATCCAGGTTTTCTCACCCTCCACCCCCCCCCACAAATTCACTCTCCTGCTGGTGATAGCCCATCCAAAGTGACAACTCTTTACACAATGTGCATGACAATCAAGTTGGGCTATTTCCTGCACAAATCCAGGTTTTCTCACATCCCCCCCACCCCCATACACACACAAACTCACTCTCCTGCTGGTAATAGCTCATCCAAACTGACCACTCTTCAAGTTAAAATCCAAGTTAAACCAGAACATCTGGGGGGGGGGGGGGAGGAAAAAACAAGAGGAAACAGGCTACCTTGCATAATGACTTAGCCACTCCAAGTCTCTATTTAAGCCTAAATTAACCTTCCATGCGGCCCAGTATCAGTGGGGCTGGAACAAGTTTTCCAGTGGGGTTGTTGTATCTGGGCTGTTGTTAATACTTCATGCCGCAGCACCCTAGCATTCATCCTGCAGGGGGTTAGCCATGATCCAAAGGAAAGGGGATCGGGGAAGAGGTGTGGGTCACCTGGCATGGATGGAAGGGGGAGAATGGGGTTACTTCCCTCCCTCCCCCCCGCACGCTCTCCCCCCTCTGATCTCTCCCTTCCTCCCCTCACAACCCAGATCTGCTCCCACTGTAACTTGACCCCCTGCGCCAGCTGCTAGTCCCTAATGCTTGCCAGCCCCATGTGCGAGCCAGGCCGGGTCAGGGTCTGGTACCCGCTTTATAACCTGGCCTGGGGAGAACTCCAGCCCGCAGGACAAAGTGGGGGTTGGGGGTGGGGGGGAGTGTCCACGCCCCTGCCTGTCCCCGCTGGGGCTGACCCCGCGCTCCCAGCGCACCCGTGTCGACCGGGTATTCTGGGTGCACCCTGGGCAGGGCTTTCTGTGCTCCTGCCTGGAACAGGCCTGAGTTTTCAGCAGTCCTCAGCATCCCCAAATCCCAGGTGGCTGCTTGTAGGGCCCCTTGGCATTGGGCGTGGTGTCTAGTGGTTAGAGCGGGGCTGTGGGTAGGCTGGGAAAGCCAGGGCAAAATGAAGAGGCCTTAAAGCAGGGGTAAATTAAGCTGATGCTCCCTTTATGGACCCTTTATGCTGCCAGAGGGGCATGAAGGAGTCTTAATGTAAATAAGAATCAGGCTACAAGGTCTGGGACTCCTGGGTTCTCTCTCCAGCTCTGGGAGGGGAGTGTAATCCAATGGTTAGAGCAAGGATGTAGGAGTCAGGGCTTCTGGGCTCTAGGGAAGGGGAGTGTGATCTAGTGGTTATGGGTTCTTTCCCAATATTTGCAGCTGACCAGCTGTATGGCCTGGGGTAGTCACACACCCGCCTCCCACCTGCCTCAGTTTCCCCATATGTATAACAAGGAGGTGATGCTTTCGCAGGGATGCTGTGGGCTTTAGTGAGTCAATGCTGGCAAATCGCCTGTGTCTGCCTTTCCCTCCGATTGACCTTTTGGCTCTGCTGTTACAATAGACCCTTACATGAATTTTTTGTTGTGGGGGGGCGGAGGTTGTGGGTGCGGATTGACCACCTTGCTCCCATTTGGCCTTACGGCTTTTCTGGAGCCTGCCCAGCCTGGCTCACGGCACCCGTGTGCTTCCCATTCCCTCCCCCCTGTGCCTGGTTGGACCGACCAGTGCCAGCTGTCCTGCACCCCAGGCATAGGGAGCGGATGGTCCTCTCTGTCTGCACAGCACCCTCCTTTCAGAGCCATCTCCCTGGAAGGATTAACCCCCATCGTTCCTGTGCCATGCCCCACTAGGCATCAACCAGCAGCAACCTCAGGGGGGCGCTAGCTTAAGTTGAGGGGGTGCCTGGAAGGCAGGGCTGGAGCGTGTCGGCAGGGAGGCAGAGTGTGCGGGAAGCTCACCCGGCACAGCCCCTTTGTCCACCCCGCCCTGGCTCTGGGGTGGAGCGAGGGCTTGTGAGGTACGGTGGGGGCGCGCCTCCGTCTTCTGGAGAGGAAGAGGAGCTGAATGGAGCCAGCACCGTGGGCTCCGAGGCAGATGTGACAGTGACAGCCCCCCCCACCCCCGTCTCCGCAGGGCCTGCTGATGGGCGAGCGAGCAATGGTCCAGTCTTAAGGCCCAGCCGGTTCCACTCTGCTCTCCGGCTGGGAAGGCCACGAGGATGCCCCCCTCCTGCCCTGCTGCGGCCGCTCTGCTCCTCCTGCTGGGCCGATGCCTGCTGCCGTCCGCGCTCTCCTTTCCCAAGGACCTCGCTCCCCTCAGCACCGTGGGCCTGCCGAGTAAGCCAGCCCAGTCGCTCCCTCCACGCTGCCCCCCGGAGCAGGGAACCCACGGCTGTCGAGCCACAGGCCTGGGCTGAGACCTGCCACGCTCGGGTCGCCCGAGGCAGCCGCCTGCAGGACGGGACACTGGGCGAGCCATGTAGTGGCCACAGCCGCTAGACCGCATGGCCTGTGGCTGGGACCCGCCCCCCACGCCAGAGGGAGAGCAAATGGCATGTTCCCTGCCTGGGCTGGGGTGTCCAGCTGGGGTGTCTCCCCAAGTCTGGAATGAACCCCTGGGAACGGAACAGGGTCTATCAGGGGGGGTGATGTATGAAGGGCACTATGGGGTTCCCCTCAGCCGCTGTCCCCACTCCAATTACACCCCCACCCCCAGTGTTGGGATGTCACTGGTGGCCATCGTGCCGGGGCGGGGACCCTGTGCCAGGGGAGGTGGAAGTGTATAATGGCCGCTCTTGCTCTCTGCCACCAGCGACCTCCCCCTACCCCTGCTTCCGAGGCCTCGCCGGCGACAATGACACGGCCCAGCTCGGCCTGGACTTCCAGAGGATGCTGCGGCTCAACCAGACGTTCCTCATTGCCGCGCGGTGAGTGAGAGAGAGAGAGAGAGAGAGAGAGAGAGCCCCCATGGGGCATCGCACCGGCGCATCTCACGTGCAATGCGGGGCCCCTGCACTCCTCGCCCAGCCGCCGGTGTGCACAGGCCCCTCGCCCAGCCATGTGCACGCCCCTCGATCAGCTCTGTGTACACGCCCCTCGATCAGCCGTGTGTGCACGCCCCTCGATCAGCCATGTGTGCACGCCCCTTGATCAGTTCTGTGTACACGCCCCTCGATCAGCCGTGTGTGCACGCCCCTTGATCAGTTCTGTGTACACGCCCCTTGATCAGCTGTGTGCACGCCCCTCGATCAGCTCTGTGTACACGCCCCTCGATCAGCCATGTGTGCACGCCCCTCGATCAGCCGTGTGTACACGCCCCTCGATCAGTTCTGTGTGCACGCCCCTCGATCAGCCGTGTGCACGCCCCTCGATCAGCTCTGTGTACACGCCCCTCGATCAGCCGTGTGTGCACGCCCCTCGATCAGTTCTGTGTACACGCCCCTCGATCAGTTCTGTGTGCACGCCCCTCGATCAGCCGTGTGTGCACGCCCCTCGATCAGCCATGTGTGCACGCCCCTCGATCAGCTCTGTGTACACGCCCCTCGATCAGCCGTGTGTGCACGCCCCTCGATCAGCCATGTGTGCACGCCCCTCGATCAGCCGTGTGTGCACGCCCCTCGATCAGTTCTGTGTACACGCCCCTCGATCAGCCGTGTGTGCACGCCCCTCGATCAGTTCTGTGTACACGCCCCTCGATCAGCCACGTGTGCACGCCCCTCGATCAGCCGTGTACATGCCCCTCGATCAACTGTGTGCACACGCCCCTCGGTCAGCCATGTGTGCATGCCCCTCGATCAGCCACGTGTGCACGCTCCTCGATCAGCCGTGTACATGCCCCTCGATCAACTGTGTGCACACGCCCCTCGGTCAGCCATGTGTGCATGCCCCTCGATCAGCCGTGTGCACGCCCCTCGATCAGTTCTGTGTACATGCCTCTCGATCAGCTGTGTGTGCACGCCCCTCGATCAGCTGGAGTCTGCACACCCCATCCTACACCCTCACAACTACAGCACAAACCTCCCCTGGCCCTCGCAGAACCACAGCGCGAGCACAGCCCTCCCACACGCCCCCAGCCATGGCACACGCCTCACGCGCCCCTTGCACAACCGCGTGTGCACACCCCGCCCCACACCCCACAGCCACGGCACACGCCTCACATGCCCGTTGCACAACTGCGTGTGCACATCCCCGCCCCACACCCCACAGCCACGGCACACGCCTCACATGCCTCCCACACAACCACAGTTGTGCACACACCCCTCGCCCAGCCACAGTGCGTGCATCCCCTCCTACGCGCCCCCCCAGCCACAGCGCACACCTCACCCAGCCCTCGCACAACCGCAGGGTGCCCATGGTCTCACCCCCCCCCCAGCCACAGCGCACTCCTCTCCCATCCCACGCAGGGTCCCAGCACACAGCTTGCACTCCCCTCACACAACCAGAGCCCTCTCACACACCTTGCGCATGACACCGATGCTCAGAGACCATCACAACTCCCCTCTGCCCCCAGCCGTGGTCCTTGTGCTTCCTCATGTGCTCAGGAGATGGTCACGTTCCCTGCTCTCTCTCCACAGGGACCACGTTTATGCCTTTGACCTCAGCCAGACCCCAGAGGAGTTCTATCCCGAGAGGGTAAGGAGGAAGGGGAGTCGCGGCCGTGGTACGAGGGTGGGTGGGAGGGACTGTTTGGCAATCTTCCCTCATGTCAGAATGGGGTGCAGTGGTTAGAGCAGGGGGCTGGGAGCCAGGACTCCTGGGTTCTGTTGTCAGCTCTGCAGAGAGAGTTTCAGAGTAACAGCCGTGTTAGTCTGTATTTGCAAAAAGAAAAGGAGTACTTGTGGCACCTTAGAGACTAACCAATTTATTTGAGCATGAGCTTTCGTGAGCTACAGCTCACTTCATCGGATGCATGCTGTGGAAAGTGTAGAAGATCTTTTTACATGCTTTGTGTGTATATAAAAAGATCTTTTACACTTTCCACAGTATGCAGCCGATGAAGTGAGCTGTAGCTCATGAAAGCTCATGCTCAGATAAATTGGTTAGTCTCTAGGTGCCACAAGTCCTCCTTTTCTTTTTGCAGAGAGAGTGTTCTTCTGCGGTGAGAGCAGGGGGCTGGGAGCCAGGACTCCTGGGTTCTTTTGTCAGCTCTGCAGAGAGAGTGTTCTTCTGCGGTGAGAGCAGGGGGCTGGGAGCCAGGACTCCTGGGTTCTATTTCACTTCTGGGTCGAGGGGAACAGTGGCCTGGGCGTTCTTGGCCCACCCTGCTCAGAGTTAAAAGCTGCTGGCCAAGGCTGTCCACAGAGCAGCCTGTGACCTCAGCTGCCATCCTGCCCTGCCCTGCCCTTCCTTAGCCAGAGGCCTGCGTGGTCCCATGCTCCCCCCAAGAACACCTTTGTGCCCCTCCTAACCCCCTTCCTTTGCCCCCCACCCCTTCTCTAGCATCTCACCTGGAAGACCCAGGACATGAAGAACTGCGCCATGCGTGGGAAGCTGCGGGTAAGAAATGTGGCTCTGCCTCCAGATGTTCCTGTACAGATGTTCCCTCCTAGGCCACCCCAGGGAGAGGAGGGAGCTGGAGTCTGAAAATGCCCCTGTGCAAGTCCTGGAGCCTCTCTCTCGCCCATAAGAAAGGCCATCCTGGGTCAGACCAAAGGTCTATCTAGCCCAGTATCCCGTCTTCCGGCAGTGGCCAGTGCCAGGTGCCCCAGAGGGAATGAACAGAGCAGGTGATCATCAAGTGATCCATCCCATCACCCATTCCCGATGGGTGTCTGAGCTCCTATAGCAGGGGGCAGCTCTGGGCACCTGGGAGATTCATCCCCCCTTCCTGGGAGGTGCGCTCTAAGGGCTCAGTCCAAAACCCATGACATCTACAGCTTCAGGGGGGTTTGGCTCGGGGCCCCACCCCCCAGCTTTGTGCCATGCCCCGTGTGCCCCTCAGATGTTGCCCTCCACCCCAAGGGTGGCTGCATTCCAGTGGTGCTCTAGGCACAAGCATCCAAAATGCTTTGAGATCCTCCAGGCTGGAAGGGGCTAGGGAAATGTGATATCTCCTTGTTCCAGTCTCTTTTCCTTCTCACTCATCACTTAACCCAGGTTCCGGTGCCGGGTGATGTACACACCTGTTCCACCCCAGGTGACTCACTCCTCATCCCCATCAGAGCCAGCTGACCACGCCGCCTTCTTTGCCCCTCCATGCCACCTGATCACACTTCCCCTATTCCAGGAAGCCCACAGCCACCCCATAGACCCCTCCTTCCCAGTGCTAGGCAAACCCATGCCTCCCCCCCCCGATGCCAGGTGACCCCCACCCCTTCCCCAATCCCCTTTAATTTGGATCATGGCTACCTCCCCCACAGGACGAATGCTATAACTACATCAAGGTGCTGGTGCCCAAGAATGATCAGACCCTCTTCGCCTGCGGGACGAATTCCTTCAATCCCATGTGCCGGACCTACAAGGTGAGGACACCAGCCACTCGTTCCCCGCACTGGTCTGTCTGCAGCATCACAGAGCCCCATGGGGACCAAGCTGAGCTCATGCAGGGGCTGAGGTGGTGGGGCTTGGGGGGTGGATAGACACTGGTTGCTGGCTGGATCCCTTTCTCACTTTGCGCCCTGCACACACTCAGGGCTGTTCCTGGTGGCCCACATGGCTGGACAAATCTTGTTAGGCGCCAATGAACTTCCAGCGACCGTGCTGCAGGGGCTGGCCCAGCTCAGCAGGCTCTTAGGTTCCAATCCAGGCTCAGGGCTCAAAGGCTGGGCCGGCAGGCGGCTGCTGGGTGACCCCCGGGTGAAATGAGTTTGCTAGGGCTCAGCCCAGGTGTCCAGGACTCAGAAACCACCCCCTTGTGGGCAGCCTCAGCGGAGAGGCCAAGGAGTGAGTGGGTCCCACAGACTGGAGTCTCCCCCAGGTCAGGTACGAGCGCGCCTTGTCTGATTCTCCCAGGGTCAGAGTGGGGCAATGCATGCTGGGAGCAGGAGGCCCCATGGGCCGCGTCTCCCTATCAAAGTTGATGGGTGGCCAACAGCTACGTGGGCAGCACTCAGGCCACCCAGGACCTGGGAGGGTCAGGCCAGCCCAGCCCTCCCTTGACGGGGCCCCATGCATCGCTGTGGCGTGCTCTCCTGTGGGGCCCTGGGGTGGTGTTTGCATGGCTCATGAGTTCACCTTGGCCCTTGGTTCCCAGATCAGCAGCCTGGAGCAGGAAGGGGAGGAGCTGAACGGCCAGGCCCGCTGCCCCTTCGATGCCAAGCAGACCAACGTTGCCCTCTTTGCAGGTACGTTGCCACGCCCTCGGTGGGTGGTGGGACACAGGCTGAGTGGTGCAGCCAGCCTCCAGATGCCGTGCCGGGATGGGGGGGTGACAATCAGGGTCCAGACACCCCATGGGGAGAACAGGGGGTCTGATCCCCACTGAATACGCAATTGCACAGGCAGAGGGGTCGCCCTGTGCAGGGGAAAAGCCGCTTCTCCCTTTGTTTGGTCACAGACTTTAAAGCGTAATGTCAGTGAGCAGCGTAGTCCTGTAACGTGCACCCTCAGCTGAGTCAATTGCTTATTCTCTGGGGTTCGGACCCCTGTTCTCCCCTGAGGTGTCCAGACCTGGGGGTCGTTCTGGGGCTGCGGGGGGGGGCGCACAGTTCTGACCCACATGGGGGTTTGCATTCTGACACCCTGACGTTGGGGGGTGTGGGGTCTGTCTATCTATCCCCATACCCCCCTCTATCTATCTATCTATCTATCTATCTATCTATCTATCTATCTATCTATCTATCTATCTGTCTGTCTATCCCTGGTCAACCCCTCTATCTACCTATCTGTCTCCATACACCCCATCTATCTATCCATCCATCCATCCCCACACACTCCCTCTATTTATTTATCTATGTATCTAATCTTCCCTTTACTCTCCCTCCCTCCCTCTCCTCTCTCTTGTTCTTCCTCCCCTCTTCCAGATGGGAACCTGTACTCAGCCACCGTGGCAGACTTCCAGGCCAGTGACGCGGTGATTTACCGCAGCCTGGGCGAGAGGAGTCCCGTGCTCCGCACCATCAAGTACGACTCCAAGTGGCTGCGAGGTGAGGGGGCCGGAAGCTGCGGGGAAGCCCTGGATGGGGGCAGGGGAGCAGCAGGAATACATCGCATTTGGGAACCTTGCCTCCAGGCCAGGATTTGCTTGGAGCTGTCCCAGGGAAGCAAATGACTCATATCAAGGGAACTAGCAGGAACCTTAGCTCTAGCAGGGAGTATAGATTAGTGGTTAGAGCAGGGGGCTGGGTGCCAGGACTCCTGGGTTCTGTTCCCAGCTCTGGGAGGGGATTGGGGTCTAGTGGTTAGAAGAGTGGACAGGCAGTCAGGACTGCTGGTTTCTCTCCCCAGTTCTGGGAGGGGAGTGGGGTCTAGTGGTTAGAGCAGGTGAGTCTGGACTTCTGGATTCTATCCCTGGCTCTGCTACTATCTCCGGCAAGCCCCTTCCCCACCTTTTGCCTCAGTTTCCCCCATGTGTAGTGGGGATAACATTGACCCAGCCCTCGGTGGGGTGGGGCTCTGAGGCTTGCTGAATTAATATCTGCAAAGTGCTTTGAGCTCCTTATGTGGCTCCTCCCGACTTCACCCCCCTGTCTCTGCCCCTCCGCCCAGAGCCCCACTTCCTCCACGCCCTGGAGTACGGGAACTACGTCTACTTCTTCTTCCGGGAGATCTCCATGGAATACACCACACTGGGCAGGGTGAGTGCCGAGCGGGGGCCGAGGGGACTCAGCGTAGCCAGGCCCCAAGGGGTGGGGTGCAACCATGGTGGGTAGGGGTTGGCATGCTGATGGTCGGGGGCACCGTGCCCTCGGGGGCTGCCTCCTGGTGGCACCCACAGCCCAGTATGGGCATACCCCGGTCCCTGGATGTGTTAGCGCCCTGATGGCCAAAGGGGCCGATGCCCAGCACCTCCCAGCCTGGGCTTTGCAATGGGATCAAAGGGAGCTGGGCATCTAAATCCCATAGACAGAAAAGATGAGGGGATCCCTGAACCCTTTAAGCCACTTTCTAAATCCCTGCCCCGTGGCTCTCCATGGGGGGATGGACAGGATTCCCTGTTGCTCTCGATGGGGGATGGGAGGGATTTTTTATTGCTCTTGATGGGGGGATGGGAGGGATTCCCTGCTGCTCTCCATGAGGGGTTGGGAGGGATTCCCCGTTGCTCTCCATGGGGAATGGGAGGGATTCCCCATTGCTCTCCAAGGGGGCATTCTCAGTGGGAGCTGCTGGGTACTGAGCAGCTTTGAACAGTCCACCCCCTTAGGCTTGGAGCCCACTGTGTGCCCATCACTGTGGCCTCTGGCCAGGCCCTGCTTCAGTTGAGCCCCACAGCAGGAAGAGAACGCTCCCCCACCCCCCTTAATCCGAGGCAGCGTAAACACTCAGCCCAAAGGCGAAGCCTGGCCCCGGCTGGGCCTGCCTCAGGGCACCTCAGCCTGACTGGAGCGGGGTGTCAGCAGCCCCGGCAAGGCCAGCCGGCCCCTCCCCGTAACCAGTGCCCTGCCCCAGCAGGTGATCTTCTCGCGCGTGGGCCGGGTGTGTAAGAACGACATGGGGGGTTCGCCCCGCGTGCTGGAGAAGTACTGGACCTCCTTCCTCAAGGCCCGGCTCAACTGCTCCGTGCCCGGAGATGCCTTCTTCTACTTCGACGTGCTGCAGGCCATCACCGACGTCTTCCAGGTCAACGGGCGCCCCGCTGTCTTCGGGGTGTTCACCACCCAGTCCAACAGGTACCGCAGCCCCCCTCCAGCCCTGCCAGTTTGCTCAGTGGGGCGGGACCTCGTGGGCCCTCCTGCTAACGGCCCAGCAGCACCCAGGGTACCAGGCCTTGGAGCATGGCGCTGGGATGCCATATGCCTGCAAGGCACCGTGTGCCTTCAGGGTCCTCCTGGGGGCGCTGGGGCTGGGGGGGAGGAGTCTGAAGGTGTTGACAGGAGAGGATGAGTTGGGATCCACTCCCCAGTCTGGGGAGGAGGGAGCTGGCTCTACTGCTGGCTTCCCATGTGACCATGGATAAGTCACTTGATTGCACCGTGCCTCAGTTTCCTCTTCAGTACAATGGGGATAAGGAAATGTCTCTGCCTCCCCGGGGGGAGGGAGGATCAATCCATTCCTGCCAGTGGTGGGCTCCGATATGGAGCAGAGGAGCCTGCTAGAAAAGGCTGAAAAGGGCAGGCGCAGAACTGTGGGAGGGGGCCCGGATGTATAAATCCCCCTGCTGTGCCTCCCCCATCACCCTGTCACTTCCTGCCTGCAAAGCCCTTTGGGATTCTTTATAAATGGCCCTGCGATAACAAGTGGTGTGCGCAGCCCAGAGACCCTACAATAACAAACCAGTGTGCATAGCCCAGAGACCCTACAATAACAAACCAGTGTGCACAGCCCAGAGACCCTACAATAACAAACCAGTGTGCACAGCCCAGAGACCCTACAATAACAAACCGGTGTGCGCAGCCCAGAGACCCTACAATAACAAACCAGTGTGCACAGCCCAGAGACCCTACAATAACAAACCAGTGTGCACGCCCAAAGACCCTACAATAACAAACCAGTGTGCACGCCCAGAGACCCTACAATAACAAACCGGTGTGCGCAGCCCAGAGACCCTACAATAACAAACCGGTGTGCACAGCCCAGAGACCCTACAATAACAAACCAGTGTGCATAGCCCAGAGACCCTACAATAACAAACCAGTGTGCACAGCCCAGAGACCCTACAGTAACAAACCAGTGTGCACAGCCCAGAGACCCTACAATAACAAACCAGTGTGCACAGCCCAGAGACCCTACAATAATAATCCAAGCTGGGCCCAGCAGCAGCTGAGTGGAGGTTGGAGCCACCAGCAGCCCCACTCAGGCCTCCCCTCATCTCTACCACCCCCACAGCATCACTGGCTCGGCTGTCTGCGCCTTCTACCTGGACGACATTGAGCGAGCGTTCACTGGGAAGTTCAAGGAGCAGAAGAACGCGGATTCTGCCTGGACCGCAGTGCCGGAGGAGAAGGTGCCTAAACCCAGGTAAACAGCCCCCTCGAAACGGAGCAGGACGTGTGTGGGCTGTTACTGGGCACAGCCCCTGGCCTGGCCTTTGAGGCAATGGGCCAGAAGCCAGGACTCCTGGGTTCTATTTCCAACACTGGGACTAGGGGCTAGAACAGTGGCCTGGGCATCAGAGCAGAGGGTTGGGAACCAGGACTCCTGCGTTCTTCTCCCGGCTCTTGGAGGGGAGTATGGTCTAGTGGTTGGAGCATGGGCGGGCGCCTCTTCGGAGGGGGAGGGCGGGAAGTGGGGTCTAGGGGGTTCTACCCTGGCACCTTAATTATGTAGAGATGGACACATGGTTTGGTTAACACAACATCGGCTCCCTTGGGGGCTCCCCAATCCAACCCTGTGGGTGGGACTGGGAGCTAGGCAAGTGGAGCAGCTGCAGGATGGGGGGCACTGCCCCCTACCCACAGCCAGCTGAGGTGCTGCCCCTGGGCCGCCCACGCCTGCAGCTGGATTCTCTCTGTCCCTACAGGCCAGGCAGCTGCGCCAGCGTTGGCCAAGCGGCCGGCTACAGAACCTCCAACGAGTTCCCCGACGAGACGCTGGCCTTCATCAAGTCCTACCCACTGCTGGATGAGGCCGTGCCCTCCGCCACGGGAAGGCCCTGGTTCACCAAGACCACCAGCAGGTACCACGAGGGCACTGGGGCTGGAGGGGCAGCCGAGGAAGGGCCGATGCTTCCTGGGCAGCCAGTAGGTGGGGGACCATCAAGCCGAGCCAGGTCCCACCTAACCCATTGCCCAGGGCTGGGTTCTCCTGTGCCGGATTCACTCCCATCTACCCCATCAAGATCGTCCTCTGCCCTCCAAGGCGTTGTCTCATCCTATGGCGAAAGGACCGCGGGGAGGGGGCTCCCAGCCCTTCCCCTGGGAGCTGATGGTGTCCAGACGTTTTCCTTTCTAAATTGTCCTCTGGCTCCGTTTCAGCTAGGGTGACCAGACAGCAAATGTGAAAAACCGGGACAGGGGGTGGGGGGGTAATAGGAGCCTATATAAGGAAAAGATCCCAAAATCGGGACTGTCCCCATAAAATTGGGACATCTGGTCACCCGAGTTTCAGCCCATCCGCCCCAGTCCCTGCTGGCTCACCCTAAACAGCCCCGTGCAGCCTGATCCTCCTGCCTAACAGGAGTCAGCGAAGGGGAAGTGCACCAGGCTCTGAGTGGGATTGAGGGGCAGCCATCAGTGGCAGAGGCAACCGACCCCGGTCTCTTGCGGCTGGATCCTTTGGGGCCAGTAAACTATTACCAGCAAACGGTCTTTGACCAGTGATCAGTGAGAATAAACCACCTGGGCCCTGGCAACAGACCGGCCTCTGCACATGTACCGATGTGTGCCGATGTGTACGTCTTCGCCCTGGTGGGGTCACGTGTGTGCACAATGGTGTGCGTGCGTTTGCGTGTGTGTGCGCCACGCCCAGATGGGGTTCTGTGCGTGCCCATCATGCACGTGCGTTTGCAGGTGTGATCACGTGTGCACAGGTACGTGCGTGTGTCTGTATGTGTCTCCCCTGGGCAATAGTGCTTGTGCGGGGACGTGCGTTGAAGTGCACACACGTGGCCTTGTGGGTGCACGTGCATATTCATGTGTCTGTGTGTCCAATGGCTTCCAAGTCCCCTGGGCTGCCACACCAGGCTCGTGCCCTGAGCTAGCGCCCTGCCACCCCCCACAGGTACAAGCTGACCCAGCTGGCAGTCGACCCAGCCGCTGGCCCCCACAGGAACTACACGGTGCTGTTCCTCGGCTCGGAGGACGGGAAGGTGCTGAAGGTTCTTACGGGGACTAAGGAGAACTCCAGCGTGGAGACCCTGCTCCTGGAGGAGATCAGCGTCTACAGCCCGGCCCAGTGAGTGCAGCTGGGGCACCATGCGCTCGGCCTGGAACGAGAGATGGAGAGCAAGCAAAGCACTCGCTAGAGAGAGTGGGACCTACTGGTTAGAGCAGGACTCCTGGGTTCTAGCCTCAGTTTTGGGGACGCAGGGTCGAGTGGATTAGAGCAGGACTCCTGGGTTCTAGCCTCAGTTTTGGGGACGCAGGGTCGAGTGGATTAGAGCAGGACTCCTGGGTTCTAGCCTCAGTTTTGGGGACGCAGGGTCGAGTGGATTAGAGCAGGACTCCTGGGTTCTAGCCTCAGTTTTGGGAACATGGGGTCTAGTGGTTAGAACGAGGGGGAGGGGGATCTCGGCTTCAGGGTTCTGTTCCTGGATGTGGCTGAGTGATTAGCAAAGGGACCTGGGAGTCTGGATTCCTGCGTTCTATTCCCCTGTGCCACTGACTAGCTGTTTAGCCTGGGAGTCTTGCCATGCCTCAGTTTCCCCACCTGTCAAACAGGGAGAGCCATTCTGCTGTACCTGTGCTCTCGTGGAAGGAGGGGCGCGGGGCGTGGGGGCGCGGGCTCGGTTTTGACTCTGGCTCTCTGTGCTTGGCCCCAGGTGCAACGTGAAGAGGGAGGACAGGCGGATTGTGGGCCTGGAGCTGGACACGGCCCACCAGGCCCTGTACGTGGCCTTCTCCAGCTGCGTGCTGCGTGTGCCGCTCAGCCGCTGTGACGCCTATGGGAGCTGCCGGAAGTGAGTGGGGGATGGGCCGTGGGTTGGGCTGCTGCCTCCTGGCATGGAGGGACCCTTCCCAGCAGGGTCCCGAAGGTCCGGCAGGGCCGGGGCTCCATTCACACAGTGCGGGTGCTGCGGGGGTGAGAGGGAAGGGAACTGTGTGTGTGCCAGGTGGGAGTGTGTGTGGGGGGGTGTGCACGCAGGGTGTACAGCGTGTGTGTGTGTGTATCTGAGTGACAGGGAAGTGTGCACGTGTGGGGGGGGTGTTGGGGGAAGTCTGCGTGTGTGTGTGGAGGGCATGAGGGGTGTACAGCATGTGTAGGTGTGTTGGGGAAGTGTGTGTGTGTGTGTGTGTGTGTGTGTGTGTGGAGGGCATGGGGGTTGTACAGCATGTGTAGGTGTGTCGAGGGGAAATGTGTGTGTAGGGGAAGTGTGTGTGTGTGTGTGTCGAGGGCAGGGGGTGTACAGCATGTGTATGTGTGTCGAGGGGGAGCGTGTGTGTGTGTGAATAGGGTGTGTGTGTTAAGGAAGTGTGTGTGTGTGGGTAGGGTGGGGGGGTGTACAGCATGTGTGTGTGTCAAGGGAGTGTGTGTGTAGGGTGGGGGGGTGTACAGCATGTGTGTGTGTCATGGGGAAGTGTGTGTGTGTGTGTGCGTGTGTGTGTGTGCGTAGGGTGGGGGGGTGTACAGAATGCACTTAGGACGGAAGAACCCAATGCACAGCTACAGACTAGGGACCGAATGGCTCGGCAGCAGTTCTGCGGAAAAGGACCTAGGGGTGACAGTGGACGAGAAGCTGGATATGAGTCAGCAGTGTGCCCTTGTTGCCAAGAAGGCCAATGGCATTTTGGGATGTATAAGTAGGGGCATAGCGAGCAGATCGAGGGACGTGATCGTCCCCCTCTATTCGACATTGGTGAAGCCTCATCTGGAGTACTGTGTCCAGTTTTGGGCCCCACACTACAAGAAGGATGTGGATAAATTGGAGAGAGTCCAGCGAAGGGCAACAAAAATGATTAGGGGACTGGAACACATGACTTATGAGGAGAGGCTGAGGGAGCTGGGATTGTTTAGCCTGCAGAAGAGAAGAATGAGGGGGGATTTGATAGCTGCTTTCAACTACCTGAAAGGGGGTTCCAAAGAGGATGGCTCTAGACTGTTCTCAATGGTAGCAGATGACAGAACGAGGAGTAATGGCCTCAAGTTGCAGTGGGGGAGGTTTAGATTGGATATTAGGAAAAACTTTTTCACTAAGAGGATGGTGAAACACTGGAATGTGTTACCTAGGGAGGTGGTAGAATCTCCTTCCTTAGAGGTTTTTAAGGTCAGGCTTGACAAAGCCCTGGCTGGGATGATTTAACTGGGAATTGGTCCTGCTTCGAGCAGGGGGTTGGACTAGATGACCTTCAGGGGTCCCTTTCAACCCTGATATTCTATGATTCTATGATTCTATGTGTGTGTGTGTTGAGGGGGAGTGTGTGTGTGTGTGTGGGTAGGGTGTGTTTGGACCATAAGCAGCCATTGGCTCTCCCAGTGCCCCTGCCTGGCCCGTGTCCCAGCCCCGACAGGTGTGAATGCCCGACCCGAGCCAGTTCCAAGAAACACAGAGCCCCTGCAATCTCTCTCTGACCTTTCCATGTCCTTTATCTGGCAATTAAGACCACCTATAAAAAGCCCCCAGCGAAGCCCTGAGCAACCCCCCTCCAAGTCATCAGAAGAAGGGATAACAGCACACGGAGCAGAACAGGGCTGGCATTAAAAGCATGGGGGCCTGTCTAGTGGTTGTGGAGGAGGAAGGGAGTCAGGACTCCTGGGTTCTATTCCCAGCTCCGGGAGGAGACTGGGGTCTAGTGGTTGGAGTGGAGGAGGGGGAAGGGAGCCAGGACTCCTGGGTTCTATTCCCAGCTCTGCCAGTGATTTGTGTGATCTCGAACAGGTCATTTCTGCTCTCTGAGCCCCATTTTCTATGTGGCTGAAACTGGCCCTCTGGGGGGGTGCTCGGGGGCGGGGGGTGATGAGTTTTGTTTCTGCAGCACGTGTTACCAGCTGCATCATCTCTGCACAGGCTAGTCATTGATGCTTGGCGCTCTAATCCTTAGCGCTTCTGAGCTGCCTCATCCCTGCAGCTCCCAGTACCGTTCACCTCATTGCACAGAGAGGGGTCGGGCAGATGGCGGGGCCGGGAGCAGAACCCAGGAGTTTCCTGCTGCCTTGCATTCGTAGTTCCCCCGCCCGGTGCAGCCTGCACGACCCAGCAGCACCCCTCACCCTCTGGGTGGGAGGAGCTAAAGGAGCACGCTGGACATCCTGACCCTGCTCTCACGCCCGCGTGTCCTAGGATCAATCCATCAGTGACACAGGCATCGAACCAAGGTCTGATCTGACACCTAGGGACGTCCCCCCACTGACTTCACTGGCCTTGGATCGGGCCATACGTGAAGGCAGAATCAGGCCCCAGAACGCACCAGTGATCCACGTTGACTGGTTTCCTGACAGTGTCCCATGCCAGTTATTTTGGAGGCAGGTAAACCACCCCACCCCCCATATGAGCGTTAACTACCCCTGGGGCCAGGAGTGGGGGATTATTTCCTGGCCCTCAGAGGATGATCTGATGCTGGCTAGCCCTGTCATAGACTCATAGAATATCAGGGTTGGAAGGGACCTCAGGAGATCATCTAGTCCAACCCCCTGCTCAGGGCAGGACCAATCCCCAATTTTTGCCCCAGATGGCCCCCTCAAGTATTGAACTCACATCCCTAGGTTGAGCAGGCCAATGCTCAAACCACTGAGCTATCCCTTGCCCCTGTCCAGGCTGCTACCATTCATATTATGTAAGCAGATGGCTGAAGAGATCTGGGAGCCATTAGTGACTATCTTTGAGAACTCATGGAGGACGGGAGAGATCCCAGAGGGCTGGAAAAGGGCGAACATAGTAGCTAGCTGTGAAAAGGGGACTAAAGACAATCCGGGGAATTACAGACCAGTCAGCTTAACTGTGGGGTACCTGGAAAGATAATGGAGCAAATAATTAAACAGTCGAGTTGCAAACACCTAGAAGAAAATAAGATGATAAGTAACAGTCAAAATGGATTTGTCAAGACAGACCATGTCAAACCAACCTAATATCCTTCACTGACAGGGTAACAAGCCTGTGGATGGGGGGAAGTGGTAGGTGCGGTGTAGCTCGACCTCAGTCAGGCTTTTTATACTGTCTCACGTGACTGTCTCGTAAATGAACTAGAGAAATAGCTTAGCGATGACTCTACTATAAGGTGGGTGCACAACTGGCTGGAAAAGTGTACTCCGAAAGGAGTTATCAATGGCTCGCAGTCAAGCTGGAAGGACGTGTCGAGTGGGGTCCCGCCGGGATCTCTCCTTGGTCTGGTTCTAGTCAATATCCTCATAATGGATGTGGATAACGGCTTAGAGAGTACACTTATGAAGTCTGTGGGCATGCCAAGCTGGGAGAGGTTGCAAGCGCTTTCGGGGACAGGATTAGAAATTCAAAATGATCTTGACAAACTGGAGAAATGGTTTGAATTAAATAGGATGAAATTCAATAAGGACAAATGCAAAGTACTCCACTTAGGAAGGAACAATCAGTTGCACACATACAAAATGGGAAATGACTGCCTAGGAAGAAGTACTGCGGAAAAGGATCTGGGGGTTATAACGGATCACAAACTAAATATGAGTCAACAGTGTAATACTATGGCAAAAAAAGTGAACCTCCTTCTGGGCTGGATTAGCAGGAGCGTTATAAGCAAGACGCGAGAAGTAATTCTTCTGCTCTACGTGGCACTGATAAGGTCTCACCTGGAGTATTGTGTCCAGTCCTGGGCGCCACACTCCGGGAAAGATGTGGACAAATTGGAGGAAGTCCAGAGGAGAGCAACAAAAACGATTAAAGGTCTAGAAAGCTTGGCCTGTGAGGAAAGATTTAAAAAATTGGGTTTGTTTAGTCTGGAGAAGAGAAGACTGAGTGTGGGACATGATAACAGCCTTCAAGTCGGTAACAGGGTGTGATAAAGAGGAGGGTGATAAATTATTCTCCTTAACCCCTGAGGATAGACAAGAAGCAATGGGCTTAAATTGCAGCAAGGGAGATTTAGGTCAGACATTAGAAAAAACTTCCTAACCGTAAGGCTGGTTAAGCACTCAAACAAATTACCTAGGGAAGTTTGGGAATCTCGTTGTTGGAGGTTTTTAAGAGCAGATTGAACAAACACCAGTCAGGGATGGTCTAGATAATATTTAGTCCTGCCTCGGTGCAGGGGATTGGATCAGGTGGCCTATCGAGGTTCTGTCCACCCCTGCATTTCTGTGATTCTGCGTCTGATCTGCTTCCCAATCCATCACAGGAGCTGCTTGGCCTCCCGCGATCCATACTGTGTCTGGCTCAGGCCAGGAGCGTGTGTGGGTTTTGGACAAGAAATCAGGTGAGTGGCTCTGGTTAGAGATTGGGAGGGGCGGGGGATTTCCCAGGGGTCTGCAGTCCCGGGTCAGTGTCTGCTCACAACACAAGGGACGGCTGTTGAAGCAAACCAGATGCGGGTTTCAAATGTGCCCTGACACAACTCAGCTGGGGGATGGAAGAATTTACTGTATGTCCCTGACTAGCTGCCCTGCCTTGGCCGACTCCACCGATCTCTGAGCCTGTTACACATTGCCCACCCGGCGTGCGCTCGTTTGCACCAGTCAAATCAGGACAGTGGCCTTTCACCCCCACTTCAGGGCAGCAGGGAGCCCGGCTCAGATTCTCCTGTCCTCTCCCCACCCCTCTGCACCGGTCTCCTTCACACCGTGTCGCTCCTCTGCGTCTCTGGTGGGCAGGGTCGGCCTCTCTGTCACTGCCAACTCTCGGGCTCCGTTCGAGTCGCTCTTGCACCGTCTGAATCGGCTCCCATCCCGGAAACCCCCACGGAGCTTGGCAATACGGAAAACTCTCCCCAAGCTGAGTCCCGAGGGTGCCGTGAGGCAAGCCCCTTCCCGTCAGCGGGGGTGTAACACCCACACGCACACAGCTGTGACGAGTGTGATCCAGTTGTCACAGCTGATGTGCACCTGTTCCCTGATTGCACAGTCGTTTTCCCCAGCGCACAGTGGGTGTGACAGGCTGCCGGCGCCATCTGATAGCACCCTGCTCTGTGTACCCGCCTGTGCTATCCATGCCTGGCTATGGAGAGTCAGGCCCGAGGCCCCCTCGTTCCCCTGCCCATGTGCTGGCAAAGATGGTTAGCAGAGCTCCCCTTCCCCAGCCCCGCCCTCCCTGGAATGCCCAGCAGCTGGGTCCCCTTGGGAAGTGTAATGCACACGGCACTGGGCACCACCCGATGCCAAAGCTGCCTCGCTCCAGCCCTCTGGGGGTAGTGGCTCCTTTCTCTGTGAGCTGGTGCAGTTGCCAGGCTGACCATTAGAGGGAGACAGAGTCGCATGCGCTAAGCCAGCGTAATGCAGGAGCAAGCTGAGTGCCGCTGTGCCACGGCAGAGCTGGCTCTGCGCCCATCCGGGAGCATTGTGTCCATGCAGCGGGTCCTGCCCTGTGTCAGCCGCTCCCTTCAATTCCTGGTTCCCCCATCCCCCCGGCTGGCCAGGACCCACTAGGCGTGTGCTCTGAAGCGCCCCCTGCTGGAGAAGACGCCTGTGCCAGGACCCACTAGGCGTGTGCTCCGAAGCACCCCCTGCTGGAGAAGACGCCTGTGCCAGGACCATGAGAAAACCACAGGGCACAAACCCTGTAATTAGCCTCATTAGGGCTGCAGCACAAGTAAACCCCACCGCCGGCTCCTAGGGTGGGTGGAGCTTGGTGGCATTACAGCCCTGCCTCCCAGCTGCATCGGATTAGGATCTTGCGCTGGGGAGCAGCTGCCTGGGAAATAATGGGCTCTGGGTTTGGTTAGGCCTGGGAACACGCATGGAGAGGGAGACACAGCGGCACTAGCCAGAGGGCTCCCCGGCACGTTGCCTTCTGAAGCTGCAGAACAGGGCGCCTAGCGGGGGGACGCACAAAAGGCTCCATCCCTGAGAAAGCTCGGGACAAACCCCGCTCCCCGGCTACACGGGCGGCTGGGCTCACCCGCAGAGCAGCTACCGCAGCTCCTGCGGCCCCCCGGACTCCTGGGTCCTCAGCCAGCCTTGGGAGTCCCGCCAGATCTGGGTGTCAGAAAGGAACCCTTGAAACCGAGCCTGTGCGGGGCTGGGAGGAGAGGAGGAAGGTGGAGCTGGTTGGAAGATTTTTTATGAACTGAAATTTCACGGAAGCTGAAATGTTTTGAGACAGGCTGTGACGAACCAGGTTTTGGAGCGGAGGGGGGACGGGGGGAGTCGTGTTCTGTAGCCTGGGGGAAGAGCCAGATTCTGCTCCGGGTCAAAAAATTCAGCTTTGACCCAGGCAAAGCAGGGACTCCCCCATCCCCAGCCATTGGCCTCACGTCCTTGGACATTTCAACTCCTCTCTTTTGCAAAAACGGTCGGAGAGGCTTGGCTTCCGTCCCAGGCAGGACAATACATTTCTGAGCCTTGAAAGGGGATTGTCTGGTCGGCTCTGGAAAGGGTCTGAGTGGTTTGGTAGTGGGGGAAAGACAGAAATCAAGGCTGTTGGTTTGTCAGTGCCTGCGATCATGCGGGTGTGATATGGTTTACGGTGAAACACTTCAGTGTCGACGCCTGGGGGGTGGGGGGAAGTCCAATGGCTGGCGGTCAGCCAGGAGGTCAAACTAGATGATGTGGGTGGGGCCTCCTGAGCTGAACATCTCTCCGTATGGGTCACCCCATCTCGCCTGTTCTGTAAGCCCCACAGCCTTCCCCTAAAGAGATAGGTCTGTGCAAGTGCCCCCATCTCACAGATGGGGAAACTGAGGCATGGAGAGCCTGGAATGAATGGAGAGAATCAAACGCAGGAGTCTTGATTCCAGGTTCCCCTTTTCTCTAGTAACTTGGCGCCACTCCCCTCCCCAAACCAGGAGCAGAACCCAGGTGTCCTGATGCCAAGTCCCCCCTGCTCTAACCACTAAACCACACTTCCGCAGAGGCACTGTCTATTCCATACAGAGTGTTTTATGGGGTCCTCATGACCCCACTAGCCCATCGCAGCCACAGGCTGGACGTTGTTTGCCAAGTGGAAGCCTTAATGCCGGCGGGGAGAGTGTGGATCTGAGAGCAGCCCAGCTCTGCCATGTGGTGACCCTGCATCCAGAAGGGTTGGAGGCGGGGGTGATAGTGTGAATGAGAGCAGTGGGGAGGGGGGTCCTTTTATTGAGCCTCATTTGCCTCTGAGCCCAGGTTGTAGGGGGCAGGGTAGAAGAGGCCTCTCCTAACTGCCTCTCACCTGAATTCTAGATCTCCTGGGTTCTTCACTCTAGCTCCTTCCCTGCTTCCCACCTCTGCCCCCTCCTACCTTTGGCACGAGACTAAGTCTCTAAACATCCATGCGGCGAATTGCATCCAAGATCAACCCAACTAACCAGCCAAGGGAAGACATTACAACAAAGCCCTGCACGTCAGGCTCCTCCAAGCAGAGAGATGGCTCGGGCTTGGGGCGGGGGGGAGAGCTGCTTTGGGGGAGGGGCTCCCGTGCCTCTAGCTTTATCTCTGTATGGTTTTTTGGAGCCCCGATTAACGAGCAGAGGGTTTAATTGAGGCGACAGGCTCCTTCACCGCCGTCTTCCTTGGTTTCCTTCCAGGGCTGGATTCGAACAAGATGTTGAGAACGCAGCCAAGCAGCCGGGGAGCTGTCAAGGTAAGTGAGGCCAGGGCTGCGCCCCCGCCGCCCCCCCCCCCCCCGCAGTGGCAGCTGCAGGGGCAGGAAGCGCTGGGGGTCTCCGCGGAGGAGAAACGGGATGAGTCAGCATCCCGGGCTGCCCATAAAACAGCCCTGGCCAAGCAGAACAAAAGTGGTGAGATGCAAAATTTGGACCTGGATTCTAGGGGGGGAAATCCTCGTGTTTCCATTCTGGGGCAGTGGAGGGATCCGGGAGGCAGGGAAGGGGGTATGAGGCCTTTCGCTGCTAGGAGGCTCGCACCCAGCTGGACCCTGGCCGGGGCACTGGCTGGCTCAAGGGAGTTAGGAATGGGCTATGGGGACTTGCCTTTCTAGGCCTTTCACCTCCCGGGCTCTGGTTCCGACCGGGTGGCTGTCCTAGCTGTTCTTGCTAAAAACCCCATGTAGTCTGTGACAACTGAACCCACAAGAGCCCCAGTTTGCAAACCAAGCTCCAGGTCTCCCTGGCCCGCGGGGCCGCCCAGATCCTTAGCAGTGTCGCTCCAGTGGATGCTGCTCAGACGCAGGGAGTGGGTGGACCAGGTGCTGGATTAATCCCTGAACCTGTCCCTTGCCCTGTAGTTTCCCACCCTGACATTCCCCCCAGCTCTGCTGCAGTCTCCCCATTCCTGCCCCCTCTCCCCGCTTTGTTCATTGTTGATATCTAGATACCGCTCTCTTCTCCTTTCTGCAGATGCCGTGACCTCCATGGGAAATCACAACAGTGCCAGTGACTCCTCATATGGTCAGTGACCCCGTCTCCCCACTCTCACTTTCACCCTCCCTCCAACCCTGCTGCCCCCCAAATCCCTCACCCCTAACCCTCTGTGACGTCTCCTCCCAAAGCTCTGTGAAGGGACGGGCCCTACGTGGTTTACTACTCATTGCGGTTCTGCTCTCACCCCCCACCCTGGGGCCGGGAAGAGTTTGAGGGTGGGTTACAACACAGAGGGCTTGTCCCAGTTCCGCTGAGACCCCAACATCGGGACATCCCATGAGCACGCCATGCTGGGACACCATATTGAGACAGCCTGTGAGGACAGGACAGTGGGACAGCCCATGCAGACGCCATGTTGGGATGCCATATTGGGCTGCCCCATGAGGACTCTATATTGGGATGTCACGTTGGGGCATCTCATGGGGATAACCCTTGGCAACGCCATGTTGTGGAACCTCAGGGGGATACCATGTTGGGACGTTACAATGAGACACCTCATGGGGATGCCATGTTGGGTCACCTCATGGGGATGCCATGTTGGGACGTTACATTGAGACACCTCATGGGGATGCCATGTTGGGTCACCTCATGGGGATGCCATGTTGGGACGTTACATTGAGACAGCTCATGGGGAGGCCATGTTGGGACGTTACATTAAGACACCTCATGGGGAGGCCATGTTGGGACACCATGTTGCGATGCCGCTTGGTGACGCCATGTTGGGTTACTCCATGAGGGTGCCATGTTGGGAATCCCCTGACCCCCCAGAGTATTAGCATTGTGCCCCTGTCTGCAGTACCACCATTGCTTCCTGTTGGGTAAGGGTAACACCCTCCACGAATCCCCCTCACCATCCTACAGGGGCAGCGACAAGTTCCCTCAGGGCCAGGGCCGGTGTCTCCTCCTCTGGGAGTCCGGGCCTGCTGAAGCCTGGTGTCCAAAGATGGCTCCCACCAGGCCCGACCACGTCCAGACAAAGAGCTCCCCAGCCAGTGAGGCTTGGCAAGTGGGCAGTTGGGGTGCTGGGGAGGTAAGCAGCCACTGCCCTGAGCAGAGCTCATGGAGAGAGGCCAGAGGGTGCCCACCATGGGTGCCGGGGGTTGCATCACTAGTCTGTCACCATCCACACTGACACGAACCGCGTCCCCTAACCACCATCGCTAACCCTGTCACCTCTCATCACCCCACCCGCCATCTCTGCTCGTCATCACTCAGAACATCCCGCATCACCCTCCGCTGTGGCAGGGACGGAGCTGCGGTCAGGGCTCCGACGAGAGGTTGGGATCCTCCAGGGCCAGGTCTGGAGGAGAAAGCAGGGGCGGACAGCTGCGTGCATAGTCACTGTTCGAAAGCAGCCAGGAAGGGGCACAAATAGGAGCTGGGTTTATTGAAGAGCGGGGTTAGATTGCAGCAGGCGATGCCCCCTGGCATGGGATGGGGGCTGAATCTGTCCTGTGGAGCGTCACAAAGAGCCGTGGCAGGGGGCAGAGCACGGGGCTGGTGTCTCTCTCTCATCTTCTCACCCCTCCGGACTGGGGCTGAGGACACAGGGCCAGCCATGCAGCACCATAGCAAGTGAGGTGCTGGGCCCAGGCTCTGAGCGTGGTGCTCACGCCGGGTGCTATGTACACGGAGCTGGGCACAGCATGGGCAGGTGCCATGCAAGCTCCTCCTGGGCAGTGCTGGGCTTTTCCCCACCTCACGCACACCTCTGCCGGTGCCCCTCAATCCCGACCCTCAGCCCCCTGCTATCCCGGCCCTGGGCTCCCCCCACAGCTCTGCCGGTGCCCCTCAATCCCAACCCGCAGCCCCCTCCTATCCCAGCCCTGGGGTCTCCCCACTGCTCTGCCGGTGCCCCTCAATCCCGACCCTCAGCCCCCTGCTATCCCGGCCCTGGGCTCTCCTGGGGCTGTATCACAGGCTGGGCTTCTGTACCTAGGCCCACCCTGCAGTGATCAATGGGGCCAAGACTGAATGGAGCCCAGCGAGTGAGCTCCTCCTTCCTGCTCCCTCAAGGGGGGGTCTCTCCAGGGCAGGGCCCGGGCAGGGGGGCAGGGTGTGGGGGAAGCTCTCTCTGCGTATGCTCTGTGCAGAGCCGGCGTTGGTCTGTAGGGCTCCTGATGCAGCCTCCAGTGGGATGGATCTGGGAGGGGGTATTTTACCATCCAGCAGGGGGTGCTGGCCTACCTGCTTTGCCGCGGGCCTCTGGCCCCTTGTGCCGGCACCTGGAGTCACTGGTGATAATGCAATAGGTGGAGGGGGGTGGTCCAGCCCTCCAGCAGGTTGGAGGGGGACCCCCTACCCGGATCCCGCAGGCGTGCGGGCTCATGCTGCCGTCACCAGCCTGCTGTGTCCCCCTGACGTTTTTCTTTGTCGTCGGCAACGCAGGGCAAGTCCGACCCGCTAGCTCCACCGCCAGTGCTGCGCCCTTCCTGGCGCCCACGGGCCGTACCCAGGTGGGCACGGCCCGAGACGCCCACCCCGCCCCTGGCGCCGGCGACCCGCGCTCCACCTTACGCGTGGCTGTAAACACTCAGGGTAAGAGGGGATTTGCCGGCATGGAGCTGCACGACGGGCTGTCACCGGCACCATTAACTCAAGCCCCGGCTGCGGTTCCCCAGAGCGAGGATTAACCCATGGGAGCATGGCACCTGTTTGCAAGCAGAGAATAACCAGCTCTCTCCCTTTCAGTGGCGTTCGGTGGGGGGCGGGCAGAGGGGGCAGCTTCCCTCAGCGCCTAACCCCTGGTGTGCAAGGAGAGGGGCAGGATCGGGAGGCGAGGGGGTGTGTGCATATGAGAGCGGTGCGGGGCCAGACTCAGGGCCCGTCTAGCCCAGTGTCCCATCACTGGATGCTGCAGGGGGGGCGGTGAACGCCACCGCAGGAGGGGGTGCTGCTGGACCGGGACGGGGGTGAGGTGACGCAGCAGGGTTTTCATCAGACCCTGAAACTTTTTGCAAGTTTGCGCAGGACGTTCTCTGAGCCAGGCTGGGATTTCACGAGGTGGGAGAGAGAAATACAGAGAGAGAGAGAGAAGCCATAGCCCAGTGCCCACCGCGGTCACCTGGCACGGGGAGACCTATGGTCAAGTCCCTGCTCTGAACCTCGGTCTCCTGCATCCCAGGCGACAGCCCCGATCACTGGGCTGCTGGCTGTTCTGGGGAAGAGCGGAGCCGCTCTCGCTGGCTGGGTTTTCGTGAAGAATGGCAAAAGGGCGCGGGGTTAGTCCCAGGCCATGCAGGGGTCGTTCTGAAATCCTGAACATTGTCAAGGGCCAGGAGAGAGAGTTCCCACCTGGCTGTAGTGCTCTGTGTGTGAGAAAGAGAGAGAGAGCTGTGTGCGCAGGGTACTGTGTGGGGGGGGCGTGTGCGCAGGGTACTGTGGGGGGGGGCGTGCGCACAGGGTGCTGGGGGGGGCGTGTGCACAGGGTGCTGTGGGGGGGGGCGTGCGCACAGGGTGCTGGGGGGGCGTGCGCGCAGGGTACTGTGTGTGGGGGGGGCGTGCGCAGAGGGTGCTGGGGGGGCGTGCGCGCAGGGTGCTGGGGGGGCGTGCGCGCAGGGTACTGTGTGGGGGGGGGCATGTGCGCAGGATGCTGGGGGGGGCATGCGCACAGGGTGCCGGGGGGGGGCGTGTGCACAGGGTGCTGTGGGGGGGGGGCGTGTGCACAGAGTGGTGGGGGGGCGTGCGCAGAGGGTGCTGGGGGGGCGTGCGCACAGGGTGCAGGGGGGGGCGGGTGCACAGGGTACTGTGGGGGGGGGTGCGCACAGGATGCTGGGGGGGCGTGCACACAGGGTACTGTGTGGGGGGGGCGTGCGCACAGGGTGCTGGGGGGGCGTGTGCACAGGGTGCTGGGGGGGGCGTGCGCGCAGGGTACTGTGGGGGGGGCGTGCGCAGAGGGTGCTGGGGGGGCGTGCGCACAGGGTGCAGGGGGGGCGTGTGCACAGGGTACTGTGGGGGGGGCGTGCGCAGAGGGTGCTGGGGGGGCGTGCGCACAGGGTGCTGGGGGGGCGTGCGCAGAGGGTGCTGGGGGGGGCGTGCCCTCAGGGTGCTGTGTGTGTGTGTGTGTCGGTGGGAGGGGTGCACATGTGTGGTGAGAGGTGCGTACGTGTGTGTGTCACGGAGCGGCTCATCCTTAGCTCGTCTCCCCTCGATCCCCCAGGCCACACGCAGCAGAGCCAGTGTCATGATGGGGAAACAGGCACAAAGAGGGGCCGGGACTTGGCCAGGGTCCCAGAGGGAATCAGTAACAGAACCAGTCCCACACCCTGTCCCCAGCACAAGTCAGGACTCCTGGGTGCTGTTCCAGGTGCTGGGTGGGAGGTGGTTAGAACAGGAGACGGCCCGGTGTCCATGCTGCTGTCGGTGGGCCCTTTGGCCCCGCTACCCCAGTGTTCTGCCCTCTGCCATCAGAGCGACCGCTTGGCACTTGCCGCTGCTCTCTTAGTGCCAACAGGGAAGGAGCCATCAGGATTCGGGTCCTGGGGCTGGGAGTTGTGCTGCACAGACAGATCCGCAGCTGGTAAAGACTGGGGTAGCTCCTCTGAAGTCCAGTCCCTCACCCCCCTCTAGGCATTGGGCTGCACCTCCCCCCACCAGAGCCTGGGAGAGAACCCAGGAGTCCTGACACCGCTCTAACCACTAACCCAACGCAGGGACCCAGAGCAGAACCCAGGAGTCCTGAGTCTGCTCTAACCACTAACCCAATGCAGGGACCCAAAGCAGAACCCAGGAGTCCTGCCGCTCTAACCACTAACCGAACACAGGGACCCAGAGCAGAACCCAGGAGTCCTGAGTCTGCTCTAACCACTAACCCAATGCAGGGACCCAGAGCAGAACCCAGGCGTCCTGACCCGAAGGCGGGGGAGCTCTGATGTCTTCACCCACCTGAGGCTTGTGGTATGACAGGCTCCAGGGCTCTCAGTCCATCCCTCGTGCCCCACGCAGAACTCACCTGCCGAAAACCAGAAAATGAGTCCAACCCTTTGGAGAGGGGAGGCACAGATGCCCTTTGCCTGGGAGACAGCTGAAGGGCCAGAGCCGAAATGGCTTTTAAAAGCCAAGCCATTTGGGGCATTAGGACTAATGTCTGTTTAAAAAAAAACAGCCAGACACACGCCAAGCTATGAAAACAAAGCCAAGCAGCGAGAGACGTTGCTGCTCCTGGCAGGAGGGAAGGCAAGAAAATAGCCGTCAAATTGCAGCGAGCGCTCGGAAGAGGGCTCTGGAGTGAGCGGAAATGGGTCGCAAAAAGCAGCCAGATTATCTTCTCCGCCCGATGCAAATGAAAGGCTTGTCTGGCCGTATCCAGTCAGCACTGGCACCAGGATGGGCAGGGGGAAGGACCACAGATTGCTGGCAGCTCCGAGCCCTGGATAGAGCCACCGACCCAGCAGGGTACTGGAGGATCAGAGGGGATGATTTCAGGGGACCCTCCCCCATCTCCCAGAAAAAACGGCTCATCACACACGCCCCTTATATATACTGCCTGGAAAAATCAGTGGCGAGGCTGTGGTCTAATGGTTAGAGCACGGGACTGGGATGCAGGACTCCTGGGTTCAATTGGCTCTGGGAGGGGAGTCTTCACTTGTGGTTAGAGCTGATAAATGGCAGTCACGAGTCATGGTGTCTGTTCACAGGGAGGCAGTGGTCTCTAGTGGTTAGAGCAGAAGGGGCTGGGAGTTGGGACTCCTTGGTTCTAGTCTTGGTTCTGGGAGAGGAGTATGGTCTAGTGGTTAGAGCAGGGGACGGGGAGCCAAGACACCTGAATTCTCTTTCTGACTGCTGCGAAGGGCTTGTCTGTATGGGAAAGTTATACCAATATGAGATAAGATGAGAATTTAAACCACTAGGGAGATACCAGGATAACCTCCCTGAGAAAGCTCTATTTCTTTTCGGCTTGGCATATATCACTTTGGACAGGGATTATGCCAAACCAAAAAAAAAAAAAAAAAGCCCCTCATATTGGGATAAAATGTCCCCTCGTCAGTTATATATAGCTAGCATGGTTTGAATTCACACCTGGTCTACACATAAAATGCAGGTCGACATAGCTGCATCGCTCAGGGGTGTGAAAAATTCGCAGTCCTCCGCTCCGAGGCTGTGCCAGCCTAACCCCCGGCCTAGACGCGGCTAGGTCGGTGGACGGATGCGTCAGTCAACTAGCTACCGCCGCTCAGGGAAGTGGTGTTCGTACGGCAACGGGGAAGCCCCGTCTGCCACTGCAGGAAGCGTCCCCACTATGGTGCTACAGCGGCATCGCTGGGCCGTGCTAGCTGTCCGTCAAATGGACGAGTCCTGACACCGGGATAACGTTCCCCTGTGAACAAGTCCTGACTCCGTGTGTGGCCTGGTCTCTGCCTCCCTCTGCACCTTCGCTTCCCCGGCCATCAAGGGTGGGAAATGGGACGCATCCGTCCCGGGTGTAAGCCAGGGACCGAGCAGAGATCTGACTGTGACCCTGGACGCCTGTCCCTCGCAGGGCGCCCGTGAGGCTGAATTCATGTGAGCAGGGGCTGGCAGGGCCAGAGCAGCAGGGTGAGCAGTTCTGCATGGGCACGGCATCTGACCCCTGCTAAGTCAGTGGGGCGGGAGCCCTGAGGGGGGTGTCCCAGTGTACTGTCACTCACGTGACCTTCTAACCAGGAGTCAGTCGAGGACCATCTGTTGTCACTGTTCCCAGAGCCAGGTGAAGAGAGCAGCTCCTGGTGAGCCTTCCCCAGCGCGGAACCTGTCCCCAACTCAAGGGCCTTCTGCAGCAAAAGGAGGAGGGTGTTTGGTGCCATTCTAGGGAGACTGAGCAGAGGCCAGGGTTGTTAATAACCAAAATCTCTCAAAGCCTCTGAGAGTGACTTTACTGCTACAGTTCTTACTTCAGCCTCCTCTGACATGCAGCCACCTCTGGGGTGGAACACAGCAGCTGTTTATAAAGGACCCAGTCATTCACCACTAACATGCAGCCACCTCTGGGGGCGGGGAACACAGCAGCTGTTTAACAGCCCCGCAGACCAGGCTGGGACACAGAAGAGAACGTGCAGGGGTAGGGTAGACAGTAATTACGCAGGTTAGCGTTCAGGCTGGAGAGGGGGTTTAACTCCCTGACACTAGCTGAAAGTGCCTCAGGATCGTCACCAGCCACAAAGGGTTATGCCTCCCCTGAAATACTGCAGCTCCCTGGACACTGGGGTCAGCACCCCCCTTGTATCCACCGGGCTCTTTGCCGGGGGTAGGGGAGGGTCTCTCCTCCAAGCTCCAACCTCCCCAGCCCTGCGGAGCCAGGACCGCAGCGCAAGGCAGCTCAATGCCAGCCCCTGCCCTCCAGATGAGCCAGCCACTTTCCATCAGCAGCACTTCCGCCGCCTTGCTTCCAGGGTTACTCATTGCTCTGCCTTGAGCCATAATGGATGAGGGAATGAGACGGGAGCCGAGCTCCCCCATCACCCTTCTGCTAAACGCGGGCGCCCCAGAGCCCTTCGCCTGCCCCATGGAGTTTATCGGGAGGGGTGTCAAGGAAGGGGGAGCTTAGACATGAGCCTGATGCCCAGACTGTAACGTCCAGTCTGAGGCACCAGTCCCACCGGCTTGCTACGTTTCCCTGCCCAGCCACGCAGCCCCCGTGGCTTCCCCGGTTAGCCGTGCTGGGACAGGCTCCGCGGCGCAGATGGACGGCACCCGCTCCCCTGCGCGCGAGCAAAGGGGCCTGCCCTGGGAAATAAATCAGAGATGGAAATGGCAGGTCCCAGGGCAGACCAGGGTGCCCCATACCGCAGCCTCGGATAGCCAAGTGTGCCTAAGGCAACCACAGTATCACCCCCCCCCGCCCCCCCATACCGCAGCCTCGGATAGCCAAGTGTGCCTAAGGCAACCACAGTATTCCCCCTGCGCCCATCCCTATACCTCTCCCTGAGGCTGGCCATGTCATTGGGGTCAGATTCTCAGCTGGTGTGAATGGGCATTGCTCCATCGGAGTCAGTGGGCCAGATCCTCAGCTTCTGTAGCACGGTTGGCTCCGATGGAGTGACGCCCATGTACACCAGCTGAGGAACTGGCCCCTTGTGGCACGGGGAGACGAGCTCGGCCCCCTACAGCTCGTTGCTGGCAGGCTGGGGAGACGCTTGCCACACTCATAAAAAAGCATCTTTCGCACGTAAATTGTGCTCTCCCCGCTGGGGGGGCTGAAGTCCTGAACAGCCAAAGGAGGGGGTTCAGACCCCCAGGGAATTTGAAAGCACAGAGTCCCTTGAACTTTGGCTGAGTAACAGATTGATTCTGCATAGATGCAGATTTCCTGTGTCGTTAGTCAAGCTCCCATTTTTAACAAAGTCAAGAGGGTCCCTGTGTCCAGCAGTCCTGCCCCTTGCTCCCCACAACGAAATGCAGCGGATTAAAGGGATACGCTGTCTTCTCTTTAAAGGCCTTGCGTGGCCTGGCGTTTGTAAAGTGAGCAGCACGCGGGCGGGAGGGAAGGGAGGGCAGTGGAGGGGGGCTATCATAAGCTGGGAGCTGCATCTGTGGTAAGAGCACTTAGCGTGTGCCCCACAGGGACCCAGCTCAATTAACAACTGTGCCCCTTGTGTCTCCCCCTTTGAGCACAGAGCAAACAATAAAGTACAATCCCCTCAAATGAAAGGCATTGGAGCTGCAGAGCTCCTAGGTACCAGTGGGTTAAAAGTCCGTGGCGAAGGGGCTGTGGGATGGATTGTGGACCAGTTCCAGCCTGTGATGTGGCGCTTTGGTGTTTTCCCAGCCAGGGAGCAAATTCCTGCTCGATGGAGCTAAAAAAAAAAAGAAATGAAGAAGAAAGGAAAAGAAACCCAGTTCTCTTCCAGCCTTCTCCCCTTCCCCCTCTTCAGGGATTTTTAAGATTTACAGCCTCAGCCCAGTGGAAAGGCTGATTTCAGCAGAGGCTGGGTTGGGGGTGTTAACTCCCAAAAGCTCGGGTGCAAAGGAGCTCTTTTGATAGCTTTGCTCTGGGGAGACGTTTGCCTTTGGAAGATGCTGGCTGGACCCAGTTCCGGTCCTCCTTCCCTCCCGGCTGCTTGGATAAAAGAACGACAGATGTCCAACTCTCCTGGCCCGAGTAGAAAGAAATGGTCCGTTTCCATGGATACTTTATTACCCCCCCTTTTTTTTTTAATGGAAAAAATCATTTTTTCCCTTGACTCAAAGCGTTTTGTACCTGGTCACAATAATCAGCCCCCTCCCGTCTCTTTCATTTCTCACGCCATATGTGAAAAATTCAAGGCATGACTGGGAAGACGGTGCCTTTCTTCCTGACTCCTGTGGTAACATAAAATGCCTCTAGTCTGGCCGAGCTGTGGGAGACCACGCACGACCACATGACTTAGCATCGCGATCCCCCCACAGTTCATCTGAACCCTGCCGGAGCTTGGGAGGAGGAGTCAGGACACCTGGGTTCTATTCCAGGCTTCAAGGAGTAGGGGCCTGGCAGTCGGGACCCTGGAGTTCTGTTCATGGCACTGAGAGGAAGTGTTTTTCTAGTTGTAAGAGCAAGGGAATAAAAGCCAGGACGCCTGGGTTCCTTGCCTGGCTTTGGGAGGGCAGGGGGCCTCGACGTTAGTGTGGGGGTCTGGAATCCAGGACTCCTGGGTTCCACTGGTGGCTCTGGAGGGTATGTTGCCTGGCAATTAGAGCCAGGGAGGGAAAGAGGATATTTTTAGGAGACAGAAACATGGATCATGGCTCTTTGTTCTCTTGGTCGACTGACCAGCTGTTGGGTGAGTGTGAGTACTTGGGGTAGGGCCCCCCGATCCTGTGTCATGCACCAGCCCCTCCACATGGGCAACATCCCCCAGGACAGTCGTCATTGCTGCATGGAACGCGTTACTTGCCGCTGTCACCTGCACACGCTTTCCTGCCACGGCCGGCTGACCAGCTCCCCCTGCAGCTCCAATTCCCCAGTGGCACAAATGCTTCTCATTTAATTACTAACTGCACGGAGTGTGATGAGTCCCTCGGGGCTGGGGAGGGCTGGGGAGGGTGCGTGTGTCTGGGCAGCATGCTGCTCCCGTGGCATCAGCCTGGCCTGCGCAGAGCCCTTGGTGTCTTGCGCCGTTTCAGGACAGACCTATGCTCATCACGTGCTCTTTGGGATAACTGCAAAACAGCACAGCCCTGCCGCTGACCCCCATGGCCCCAGCTGGGTCCCCGGGCTCTATTCCCCTACTGCCTTCCCAGGGGAATCTCCAGAGTGGCTCAGGACAGGGCTCTGTCTAGCCGCAGTCTCCTCTTGCCCAGTGGCTGGTACCAGCTGCATCAGAGGAAGCGGCCAGGATCCTGCAGCGATGGGAGAACCTGCCCACAGGGAATGCTCCCTCCTGACCCCACGAGTGGTGGCTGGATTATGCTCTCCAGCTTGAGGGTTTCTCCTGCCTCTGAGTCCTGAACCCTCCCTTCCCTAAACCCATCTTCCCAGCAGGACCCACTTGGGTCTCTCCACAGGCTGCAGGGATGGGACGGGCCCCGTGGCTGCTCCACCAGTCAAAGCCCGCAGGACCCTCCCTGCTGCCCCACTCGCCTTCTCCCTTTGCTACCTGGCACCCCCAGAAAGAGCTAAACCAGCAAAGACCCACAGGGGCCATACAGCCAGCCTGGGGCTCTGGGCAGTTTACACAAAGCGGCCCAACCCAAAGGCCTTGGAAGCCAGTGGACAAATCATGGACAAACTATCCCCATACCCCCCTCTATCTATCTATCTATCTATCTATCTATCTACCCCATACACCCCCTCTAGCTAATCTCTTTTCTCTTATCTCCATGTCTTTCTTGGGGCCCAATGGTGCCCCCTCCTCAGTCCCCCTTGTTGGCCTGATAGCCAGAGGGAGAAGGGTGGGGGAGGGTCCTTTCCCTCTCTCTCCGTGTCTATGTTTCCTTCTCTCACTTTTCGCTAGTTTTCCATTCCTCTGTCTGGTCTTTGTCTCTCTCTCTCTCTCTTTCTCTGCTGCCAGCTTTCACAATTAGCCATCCGGCAGCCTGATTGCTTTCCCTGCCACTCTGTGCTTTAGGCCACTCATTGCTCTCCACAGCCGCCTGCCTCCTGGCTGTCTTGGGCTCGGCGGCTCCATTCCCTGTTTGGAGCACGCAGCTTTGAAATTAATCAGCTCCCTCCGTACGGTGCCATTAGAATAAATCCTCAGCGGCTTGCAAAGGGGAGGAAAAGAATAAAGGAGCAGAAACAGCTGCAGCGGCCCAGCTAACGGGATGATTGAATTTCAAGGGATTTTCCCACAGGAAGCCGACACGTTGCCGTCCCTAACTGGAGCAACTGGGGAAGCTGGTGAGGGCCCATCACCTCAGCCTCCACCAGAACCCACTCGGGTTCTTCAGGCCTCCCCCGGCTGCTGTTTTTCATCTTCTCTTGGCAGTATTTCTGCCCCCGCCAGAGGCAGGGACTGTCCTACATCCCCCATGTTCCCACAAGATTTCCATCCATATTGTTTGTGAGCCCAAAGTTCAAAGCAACAACATTCAAGATGTGGAGCAACATCCAAAACTTGAGTCGAGTGCAAGGTTTTGGTGAAGCCAGGGGGAACTGGGTGATAGTATCTGGCCTGTGGCCATACGGGAGGCCCAGCTGCATGATTGAATGTTCCCTTCTGCTCTTAACCCCTCTGAATCTATGACCTTCAGATGCTCATCTGAACCCACCGCCTGAATCTCCTCTTCATTATATCACTGTGACTCTATTGACTTTAAAGAAGTTGCTCCCAAATGAGGCCTTCAGGTGGCCTTCTTGGCATGCCCATCACTAGAAATAATAACCCCCTCCCTCTCCCACCCTGGGCACCCTTGGAGTTTCGCACTGGCTCTGCGCTGGCATAGCTTTCCATGCGGGACAGGAGCCACTGGGCCAGATTTCATCCCTGGGCAAAATCAAAGGAGTTAGTTCCCGCGGGAATCTTCCATGTTGCACCTTCATTGACTCCATGCTGGCCATCCGATTCCATTCCCCATCCCATGTCATTGCCCCTTTCTGCAGTCCCAGAGATTATTCAGCAGGAGCACAAATTTGGCGATTTCCTTGGCTTGTCCCTATTTCATTGTGAACAGAAAACAAAAGAGGAAAGGCGCTGTGAGCTAAAGTCTCCATCCTCTCCAAAATGGGCCCCGACCTGGGAAGGGTATTTCACTCAGCTCCAGCCCACAAAAAGGACATTCCCACCCCAGCCAATTCTTCTGAGACTCTTGAGGATGTTGCTGGATCGACGGGTTAACCTCCCATCTAACTCTCTCTTTGTGTGCGTGTGTTGTGTTTCTAGGCGTGCGGCAGGACTCCGAAGACAAAGATAGCTCCAAGAGCGTCCATTTCACCTTCCTCATCGGCTGCGTCTTTGTGGCATTCGTCCTCGGGGCCTTCTTTTCCGGCTTGCTCGTCTCCTGCTACTGCAGCCACGTGTTGCAGAAGAGCAAGCACGTCAGCAAGGACCCTGAGAACACGATCCAGCGCCCCCTGTCCCTGCGGAGCTTGGCTAAGATGAACGGGCTGCTGGACAACCCGTCCAAGGATGGGCTGACGGAAGCCTCCTCTCCGAAACTGTACACCACGCTGCTGCCCAGTGAGAAGGAGCTGCACAACGGGACAGGCAAGGCCGGCGTGAAGGAGCACCCAGAGCTGTCTGGTTTGCCCACACCCGAGTCCACCCCGGAGCTGCCCATGAAGGCCATCAGGAACCAATGGGAGAAGAACCAGAACTGCAACAACGCCAAGGAGTCGCAGGGCAAGGGCCAGCTGTTCCCCGGCCCCGTCTCTGGTGCCCAGGTCTTCCAGTTCCCTGGCGCCATGGTGCTGCCTAGCAACCTCCAGGGCTACAACCCGTCGCTGGCCGGCTCCCCAGAGGAAAAGAAGATCCCCAACGCGGACCGGGTGCTGGTGCGCCACTCCCAGTGCTACCTGCCCAAAGGGGTGGAGGTGACAACGTTGGAGGACCTGCTGACACACCTCCACGAGGCGAGCGGCTCCCCGAAGAAGCTGCTGAGCCACCAGCCGGCCATCAGCCCCCACGCGGCCGTGTCCTTCGCCAACAGGGTGCAGCCCAAGATCCCGGACACCGAGAGCGCCCCCTATTACAGCTCCTCCACCCTCCCCAGGGACAGCTTGCCCCGGAGGTTGGACGTCCCCCCCGGCGTCACGCCGCAGTCCTGCCTGGAGAAGCAGAGGCCCTCGCTGTGCTCGGCGCAGAAGCTGATGAACCTAGCGGTGGGCGGGGGGCTGATCTCCCGGCAGCCAAGCCTGAGCCGGGCAGTCCGGCAGCACCCGCCCCCCGCACTCCTGACCCGCATGCACTCCACGGGCACCCAGGTGCCCCTCGAAGGGCCCGGCCTCTTCCAGAGCTCACTGCCCAGGCCCGGCGGCATCAAGAGATCGGCCTCCATGAAGCCCGACGTGCCCCCCAAGCTGCTCTTCATGCCCTCGTCCCCCATCAAGCCGGCCGCCCAGTTCAACTACTGACCCCGCCAGCATGAGCCGGGGGGGGGGGGGCCTGCTTGCCGGCTCCCCCTGAGCCCCCGTCCGTTCCGGGGTGGGGGACGGGAGAACAATCAGCAGCGGCCGGGCAAATGGCCCCGCCTTCGGCCCCCTGGATTTGTAGTTTTGCCTCTAAAAGAGCATGTTTTTTTAACATGCATTCAGCACACGTCCCCTCCTAACGCCCGAGCAAAGGGGCTTCAAGACCATGGGGCGGGCGGAGAACACGTCCCCCGGGCCCCCTGCCACCACATCCACCCCATATGAAAAGCTGCCGGGGGCGCGACGCTGTCAACCAGCTGCCTCTTCTCCCGCTCGGCCTGTTACGATTTGCGGAGAGGCAGGGCTGGTGGCGCCCCGAGAGACACGAGCGCCTCCTTGCCGTCGCCTGCGGCTTGCCAGGGCCCGAGGGAACGGAAGCCAGGCCAGCCTGCCGCGCCCCAGCTCCATGAAGCCCCCGGTAACCTGCCGCTCGCTGGTTTTATTTATTAGACAAAACTCATTTAAACGCCCAGGCCCCATTGTAGCATCAGCCCATGCTGGAGCCAGTGGTTTGACACCCGGCGGCGTTAACGTTGCAGCGAGGCCGACTGCGTCCCATCACTGCGGCCGGGCAGATTTCAGAGCCCTCAGCCCGTCATGGGGCAAAAATCAATTGGGGGAGAGCTCAGAGAGCTCCCAACCCGGACAGCGACTTGACAGGGTTGCAGGGGGCTGGGAAGCCTCAGCCAGATGGCCCTACGAGCCTTGTGGAATATATATATAAACACTGTACATAGCTATAAATATATATATCTATCTTTCAAGGTAACTTCACATAAGAGAAGTCAAATTTATCCTACCGTGTAGGAGAGCGAACTGTGCACAAGCCAATGGTGCTGCAGCCATGTACATGCGGTGTCGGGACAGACACAGCCCATGCTGATGCCTGAATTATAGCATCTCGTCATGCCCTGAGTCTTGGGTGGTTTTTTGGGTGCGGGTGGACAGGGTCAGTTACCCTCCAGTGTGCTTTGTACCAGAGCGTCCAAAACAGGAGTTGGCCCCGCCAGAGAGCGCCAGGGTTCAGGCTGGCGTCTGACCCGCCGGATAAGTGCAGGGGGGATGTGTGGTGGGGAGTCTCAATGGGGGTCCGGGTCTGATCCATCTCACTCCCCCCACGGGAGTCCGGGTCTGATCCATCTCACTCCCCCCATTGGGGTCCGGGTCTGGTCCATCTCACTCCGCCCACAGGGTTCTGGGTCAGATCCATCTCACTCCCGCCCCCATTGGGGTCCAGGTCTAATCCATCTCACTCCCCCCACACGGGTCTGGGTCTGATCCATCTCACTCTCCCACACTGGGGTCCGGGTCTGCTCCATCTCACCCCCCCATAGGGGTCTGGGTCCGAACCATCTCACTCCCCCCACTGGGGTCTGGGTCTGATCCATCTCATTCCCCCCACTGGGGTGTGGGTCTGATCCATCTCACTCCCCCCACTGGGGTATGGGTCTGATTCATCTCACTCCCTGCTCCCCCCCCTGCACCGGGGTACAGGTCTGATCCATCTCACTCCCCACACTGGAGTACGGGTCTGATCCATCTCACACACACACACACCCTGCGATATGGTCTGATCTATCTGACCACCAGCTGCACAGGGATGTGGCTCTGGTCCAAAGCCCAGGTCGCTTCCCATCACCTCCAGCCTGCTTTGGATCCAGCCCCAAAAGCTAGAATTTCAGATGTGTCAGCACCCAGCCACCCGCACTGAGAACAATGGAGTATCACACACACACACTACTATTGAGAACAATGGCTTATCCTTCCCCCCTGCCTGTAGAGAACAACGGCTAACTCGGCATAGAAAACAATGGCGAATCCTCCCCACGCCCGCACCGAGAACAATGGGAGCGGAGCACTCTTGGAAATCTGGCCCTTCACAAGGTACTGGGCTGGCAAGAACCAGGCCATGGGAGCACTCGGCTTGGCCCAGCTTCAATCACAGGTAGGAACTGAAACCTGAACCATGGGCGCGCTCCGATTTTGGCTGAAGTCAGTTGGGAGCAGGGTTAATTTACACAGAAATGAACCCCCCTCTTCCCAGAATCAGAGTGAAACCAGCTTGACTGGCCCGGTGCAGGCTCCTGGTGTTTAGCCTGCTCTTCAGGCCCAGGGGAGCGCCACTGAATTCGAGAGCGTTAACCAGCGCGAATGAGTCTCAGCCCAGTGGAGTCATGGCAGATTCACGCGGAGCGCAGAAGCCAGCCAGTGATTTTAAAGCAGAGCGCGTGGGGGCGGAGGGGGAACCATGCCGGTGAGTGACTCCCAGTGGGCCGTGCTGGAATGCTCAGCAGAGCTGGATGTGAAGCAAAGGCCATGTCTTCCGGACAGGGCGCCCGATGCCAACCCAGTGCACCGCTGGAGTGTAAAGAGAACTGAACCTGCAGGAGACCCAAAGGGTCTGTCCCTGTTAAGGGAATGTGGGGCAGTCCCGTCTACACCATAACTAAGTCAGGGGAACCAGGTACAAAGGCAGACAGGAGCTCATCTGGTCCCTCTACCTGGGCTAAATGCTTAGCCTGCCTGCGTTAGGGGACCCGGTAAGACCCAGTCTCACTACAGTTTTGTGCCACATAACTCATTGCAGGGTGATGCGCCATTGGTTTTTAATGGCCAGGTGCCTGCAAAGAATGGGGCAGGGATTGCCAAGGGGTATGCTGAGGGGGAAAGCCCCTGTTCCCCGGGAAGGCTGCTGCTTATATTCCCTTGGCATTCCTTCCCAGCATGCACTGCTGCTGAGTCTACAACACCCACCAGTCCTCCTGGACTACAAGTCCCGGGACGCTTTGCCAGCCCCCTGTACCGGCTCACCCCTCAGGGCTAGTCTCTGCAGTTGGTCAGCTGGTCAGTACAGGGCCCATCGACCTCACCTGCAGGGCATGCAGTGGTGGCCAGGTGAGAAAGAAATTACACGCGCACCTGCCTTGGCCTCTGGTGGGGCCAGGCCACCAAGCTAGAGGGTCGATTGGCCTGCTCCGAGTTCAGCAGCTCTGAGTGCGTGTCATGCCCCGTGTCACGTGCCGCGGTGCGATCCAGCCCAGCGCGAGGGTGTGTGCAACCCTCGGTGCCTTAGACGCTCTGCTGCCGCGGCTCACAGCCCGGAGTCCAGCCGCCAGTGCCCCTGTGCAGCCCTGGGTCAGCCCTCTGACCAGCCTGCCTGCAACACGGCCGCCCCGCCCTGGTTTCCACCAGCCTGGGTTATGAATGCACCGTGACCCTAGGGTTGCCAGGCGACCCGTTTCCGACCACAACGCCCGGTCGAAAAGGGACCCTGGCGGCTCCGGTCGGCACTGACAACTGAGCCGTTAAAAGTCTGGTTGGCGGCGCGGGGGGGGCCCGGGGCTAAGGCAGGCTCCCTACCTGCCCTGGCTCCATGCTGCTCCATGCTCAGGTCCCACAGGGAGGCTCCACACACTGCCACGGCCCCCATTGCTGGCTCTGCAGCTCCCATTGGCTGGGAACCGTGACCAACGGGAGCTGCCGGGGCGGTGACTATGGGCGCGAGGGCAGCGAGTGGCGTCTCCCTGGCTGCCCCTGCACCTAGGAGCCGCAGGGACCTAGCAGCCACTTTCTGGGAGCCACAGTAAGCACCGCCAGGACCACAGCCCCTCCCACACCCCCACACCCTGCCCCAGCCTGGAGTCCTCTCCCGCACCCAAACTCTCTCCTGGAGCCTGCACCCTGTACCCTCTGCCCCGGCCCTGAGCCCCTCCTGCACCCCAAGCCCCTCATCCCCGGCCTCACCCCAGAGCCCGCACCCCCAGCCAGAGCCCTCACCCCCCCAGTACCCCAATTCCCTACCCCAGCCCAGTGAAAGTGAGTGAGGGTGGGGAAGGGTGAGCGACGGAGGGAGGGGGGATGGAGCGAGTGGGGGCAGGGCCTCTCAGAAGAGGCTGGGCCTTGGGGAAGGGGTGGGGCAGGGATGTTCGGTTTTGTGCGATTAGAAAGCTGGCAACCCTAGGTGACCCCAAAACACTGCCCCCCGCCGTCCTGCATAATCCCCCCCCCACCGCCACTGTCTGCCCCAAAGCGCCCAGCCCTCTCCTGGAGCACACTGAGCATTAAGGTCTGTGTGCCTCCTTTATAAAGATAAAAGCACAGCTTATTCCTGGCCCTGGAGGTAACGAGCCCGTCAACGCACACACAGCACTGGCAGGGGTCGGATTAAATTTACAACACATTTCGTGACAAAAGCTAGAGGTTTGAAGTGAGCCCCAGTCCAAGGGATAAAGATAAACCAGTGACAAGCAAATAAAAGTGACGAAGTGGCTGAGACGTCATAAGCTACAGCCTTGGGTCAAGGCAGATTTCCAGCCTAATCCTTTTCCTCCCAGCCATGGCCGACCTCTCCTTCAGGCCCGTGCACAGAAGTGGAATGGGCTGGTTTCTCTTGTCTTCCTAGGTGAACCGTCTTTGCCTAAGCAGGTTTCTCACCTCTCGTCAGTGCCTGGGGACTTCAACCCCCCTTTGCTTGAAGGATCCATCTGTCTGGGCTTGCAAGAGCTCTGACCCCTTGCATCTGTCCAGGTGCCCGGATGGCTTCACTCACGGTTTTGTCCCCAGATCCCCTGCTGTTCTCCCCTGCCTGGGGACTTCCCGCCTCCTGCCGATTCGTATATAAATGGGGTTTGCATTGGGGTTGGTCTCACTTTTGTTAATTTCATTGGAGACAGGTAGCAGCTGCCTTCCCTCCTGTCTGGGAGAAATCCTTTGGGTCCAGACCTTACAGCGTAACACCAGTGAGGAGCCATAATTCCTCCCCTAGTGTTAACACAGACATGTTACAATATTCATCACCATTAGCACTCATAAGAGAGCTGACTAGCTACTGCAATCAGTTCATTGACCTGCATGTCATTTGCAATTCTGCCTCCCTGTCTTTATCATCCAGTTAACCACTGCCGTGCGTTCTCAGATGAAGTCCCTTCTCTCCTCCTGGGCAGGGAAGATTTCATGCTCTCCACCCCCGCTGGTGGTGGGTGCATCGTTACCTCCTCCCCTTGTTAGCTTGATGGCTTTGTTTATCTTTTATACCAGTGCCCCATCCTTGTGTCAGCCTGAGCACCAGGCTGCTCAGCCAAGCAAATCCACAGTCCTTTGTTGAGGACAAGCCTGTTCTTTGCCTTGACCAGGGCTCGGCCGTCTGGTTTTAAACACGTTCCAATGACATCACAGGGAGAGAATTTTATCTAACGCGGTCACAGAGATTTTTACAATGACAGCATTGACCGGTGTGTGAGCGGTTTTCACATGGTAGCTCACAAGGCAGATTTGGTACAAATAGCCTTGCAGTAGCGTGTACAGGGCCGTCGTTAGGATTTCTGGGGCCCTACGCAGCATCATTAAACTGGTTCCCCTTACGCCCGCGCAACTGGTGCATTCGGCTCTGGGAATACTGGTGCCCCTATGCCGGTGCATTCGGCTCTGGGAATACGGCCCCTGCCTTCTGCCTAGTAAGGAGACTGCCGCGTGCACTGGATGTGCGGGAGCTGACCCGCTCTTAGCTGCTGTCCTGGTCGTAGGTGCGGACTCCGTGGGTAGGTGCTCCAGGGCTGGAGCACCCACAGGGAAAATTTAGTGGGTGCAGAGCACCCACCAGCACCAAGCTCCCCACGTCTGCCCCTTCCCCAGGTGCCTCTCGCGCATCGGTGGCCCCACCCTTACTAACTCCTCCCCCTCCCTCCCAGCGCTTGCAGCAAACAGCTGATTCGCGGTGTTTGAGCTCCGGGAAGGAGGGGAGGAGCAGGGTCGGGGTGCACTCGGGAAAGGAGGCAGGGAAGAGGCGGGGTGGGGGTGGAGGAGGGGCAGGAAGAGTTGGGGCAGGAGCTTGGGGGAAGAGGTGGAGTGGGGCCAGGGCCTGGAGCAGAGCAGGGGGGTCGAGCACCCCCCGGCAAGAAGTTGGAACCTATCGTCTCCGTGGTGCCCCAAATTTTCGGTTGCCCTGTGCAGCCACGTATACTGCATATGCCTAAGGATGGCCCTGAGCGCATAGGGTGTGAAGACGGATGCCTAGGGTAATACCCCATCATCCCCCCCATTCTAATCAGCTTCTATCCGAGCCATACACCCTCAAGCAAAGTATTTGGGGTACAGGCACCTCCAGATCTGCCAACCCAGCCAGTAGGGAGTGGGCTGCACGTGACCATAGGCACTCTGTGCCTCAGTTTCCCGCTCTGAAGAGTGGGGACCGTGGTAGCTCAAGCCCCACGGAGCAGAGCTCTGTGAGTGCTGCTCAATGTGACCCCAGCCTGCCTTAGCGATGGGTTTTGCCCAGGATGGGGTGTGGGAAGGAAAAGAGCGGTGATCACACCTTCCCAGCCCAAGGTCTGGCTGGGATCCTTTTGTCACCCTGTTTTCAGAAAATCCTCTCCCCAGCGGTGGGTTCTGGGTGATTTGCCGGTCCCATTATGAGCTCCATTAGGGCACTTAGCCCAAGGAGGCTGGCACTCCGGAGATCCTACCTGAAATTCCTTCCAAGAGCAGAGAGGTTTTTTTAAAAATAAGCATGTGTGTGAGAGCGAGACACAGCATATCTGATTGGCTGGCCTTGGCTCTACGAGTTAGCCAAAAATTACTGAGCCCGAGCGGGAGCGATTTGTCCGGGCAGCGAATTAGACACTGCAGCGGCAGCCAGCCAGACGTACCAAGCCACATTTGCCCCAGCGATTTAATGGGGATGATTTCCATAGAGAAGGCCCAATGGAGGCAACACAGTCCCATACACCCACACAGCGTGCCCCTCTGTAGCCATGCCCACGGGCTATGGCCCCACCGGTCCAGGGGGGCGCAGTACAGCAACAGGTTTCAGAGATAACAAATGGGGCGGTTCACACCTTTTGGAGCTGTCGGCTCAGGCTGGCTGCAGACTCAGGCAGGCGTCGGTTACACTCCGGGCATATTTTCTTGGCATCCCCAAGGGCTGGAAACCTATTTAAAAAACCCAAAAACGTTGCAATTCTGCTCTCATCACAGCAGTCCAGGCGCGGACACTCCGGGCCTCAACCCAGCTCCGGCTGGCTCCCAGATCAGTGGGACCAGGTTCACAAGCTGGCCCTGCGGAGGCCTGAGTGCTGCCCTGCACCCCAGTCCCATCTGGGCCTCATTACACATAGGTCCCTTCTCTTTACTCTTTGTGTTAAAGCAGAGGCTACAGGCCTCAGCTGAGATCACGGCACGTGGGGAGAGGCCGGCCCTGTCCAGACAACCTCAACACAACTGACTTTGGCAGAGCCACCGCGGCAATTAACCCCGGCTGAGGAGCTGTCCCAGGGTCTCTCCGTGCCCCAGGGCAGCCTCCTTCCAGGGCCTGATCCTGTGATGGCCACAGTCATCTGGTGAAGCCAACAGCAGCTGTGCACCGGGGAGGACATAGGAGCAGGGCCCCTCTGGCTTTCCGGTCTGGCCAGCATTATTCTGGGAGATCCCTTCTGCAGCCAGCGCTGACAGGCCTGGTACAGGCCCTGCTCTGCTGCTGAGCAGGCAGCTAATCCCAGCTCTGTGCTGTGGAGCGAGAAAACCATTCCAGCTCCTCGCAGTCTTTAATGGATTCAGCCTCCCAGCCCCCAGCCCCACCCCCGAGGCAGGGCTATTGTCCCCAGGGGACAGGTGGGGACACTAAGGCACAGAGAGGCTAAGGCTACGTCCGCACTGGGCACTGGTCTCACTCAGGTCTGAGCCCTGGCCCCGCTGCTCAGTCTGACCGTTGTCAGCACGCACCCAGGTCCCGGGATCCTGCTGGGAGCAGGTCAGAGCCCCAGTCCTGCTGTGACTCAGGTCCGAGCCCTGTCATTTCGCAGTGCGGACGCAGAAGGGCTGCGTAGTGCAGGTGTGGACGCGTTAGCTCAGGCTGGGAGACCCGGGTGCAGCAATAGGCCCCTAGCGCGCAGCCGGGGTCTGACAGACCTGGAGCCACAGGGAAGTGTAGACAGACCCGCAGCAACATGCCCAGGTCACGCAGGGGGCCCAGAGCTGAGCAGCGAATTGCACCCGGGTCTCCCAGGGCTCGTGCCCCGCTCGTGGGCCATCCCGCCGCTCCATGTGGCACAGTCCATGCCCACCAGTGGGAATCGACGGCAAACAAACCGTCAGCTGAGCAACGATGGCGTGGAGGGCAGCTGGCCCTGCTCGCAGGGTGACCTCGCTGGAGGCAGAGCAGCAGGGCAGGGGTGCATGCTGCTTTGGGAAGGGGAGGAGCCGCCCGCCCTGCTCTGACAGTCGCAGGAGGGCTGGTGGGGGAGGGCAGACCCATTGTTGAACCCGGCTGTGCCTGAACATAATGCAGTCAGACCACACCCCCTCCGCCCCCCCCCCAGACCCCAGGCCATGCAGCAGCTGCCTGCAGCCCTCCCTCACCCAGAGTCTGGGACGTCAGCTCAGGGAACATTGCCCCAGGTCTGCAAACAGGCAGTGCGGTATAATGGATAGTGCCCGGGCTTGGCACTAAGGTGTCTATTCCTAGCCCTGCTGGTGAGCTTGGGCAAGTCTCTGTGCCTCAGTTTCCCTTCCCACCCTTGTCTACTTAGACTGTGAGCTCATAAGGGCAGTGACTGTCTCTCATGCTGCATCTGTGCAATGAGTCCCTGATCTCAGCTGGGACCACTAGATGCTATGTTAATATGAACATAAATACCAGACATGTGGCTAAGCACTTGGGCTTCCCAAGCCACCACCTGGAAAGGCAGCTAGCTCTACTTATGGGAAGCACATAAATAACCTGCGGAACCCACTGTTACATGATAAACAAAGAACTGAGCAAGATTTAAAAAGAAAGGAGTGAGAGGCAGGTCCAAAGAAACAGCGGTGACGCTGGCTCGGCTGAGACACATAATCATGAGCTAGGGAATTTGCAGCTGCCCTGAACAGGCTGTGTCTATTATACACACTATAGAAACAAAGTGGCTTCTGTGCAGCTCAAGTTCCAACACTGTCTCCTTTGTTTACCAGGGCTCACACCCTCTACAGCAGACAGAGTCCTCTAGTGGCTGAATAATGCATTACATGCAAACCTCTCGTCATCCATCCTCAAGCTTCAGGGCATAAACTGATCCCCAGCAGGAGGTCAGGAAGAAATGTTCCTAACCTGTTTTCTTCTCCCCACTGGGTGTGGAACTCATCTGATCAGTCCAGTCTGCTCTGGGAAATAGTTTCATGGATTTTAAGGCCAGGAATCTGACTCCCTGCATAATACAGGCCACCCATACAAAGCTGGGAGTGGGAAGTCTCCCTGTTTTTGGAAAGGGGAAACTGAGGCACAACATGGGTAAATAATTCACCTGACAAGTCAGAGCCAGGAATAGAACCCAGGGGTCCTGCTTCCAGTCTCCTGCTCTGATCTGCAGGCCCCCACCCCTCCCATGGCCTCAGACAGGTGGGCATAACAGTAGCAGTGCCTGACCCAGTGCCAATAGAACTGCACATCCCCACATGGTCAAAGGTGAGGGGTGACTCAACTTCCTCACTACACAATTACACACGCAATCCACACACCCCGCCCCATAGTCACAACTGATATACAATCACAGACACACACACACACAATCCACACACCCCGACACATAGTCACAACTGATACACAATCACAGACACACACACACACAATCAACACACCCCGCCCCATAGTCACAACTGATATACAATCACAGACACACACAGACACACACACACACAATCCACACACCCCGACCCATAGTCACAACTGATATACAATCACAGACACACACACACACAATCCACACACCCCGACCCATAGTCACAACTGATATACAATCACAGACACACACAGACACACACAATCCACACACCCCGACACATAGTCACAACTGATATACAATCACAGACACACACAGACACAATCCACACACCCCAACCCATAGTCACAACTGATATACAATCACAGACACACACACACACAAAATCCACACACCCCGCCACATAATCACAACGGATACACAATCACACACCTCCCAAAACATCATCACTCTCACCCACAGTCACGCCCCCAAAACTCACATTCAGACACTTAATCGCACCCCAATCCCACCTCCCCATAGTCCCACCTCCCAACACAAAGGTGCACACCTTGCCCACAAAAGCAGCCTCTCCGTGCACAGATCCACAGAGAACTGGGGGAAACAATTGATCATGCAGGTGCAACCAACTAGACAAACGCACAAGGGTCCCACGTTGCAAGGAAGTGAAACACTTTTCTCTGCTGATCATCCAGGCTTTTTCCTGCGTGCCTCATATTTCGAGGGAGCACCCAGAGCCCCTCACTGACATCGCCCCCTTGTGCTGCCCCAAAGAATCGACAGCCCGGGGAGCAGAGGGTGAAACACGACTGCAAGTTGTATTTTCCTTCCCAGCCCCCCCTGCAGCTCCCCGCCTCCCCCTGCTCCAATCTGCTTTGGGTTATTTTCCTAGCAGCTCCGCTAACAAGTGCTATTTATAAAGTCTCCCCCCCCCCTTCCCACTATGCCCGAATGCTCTTAGATTTTAAATGGCTTAGTTTAAAATAATAAGAGGAATGTATATACACAGCAGTGCGACTCGCTGGCTAGTGGCCAGGCGACGACAATCGAAAGCAGGTGTCCCTCGCTGGACGGATCGCAGCCAAATAAGGCCAGGAACTGAGCGAGCCTCGCCAATTTCCCCTCTCCTTTCCTGTGGCCAGGGCCAGAGCGGAGGGCTAGATCCTCAGCTGGTGGAAATCAATGCAGCCCTGCTGAGGAGCCCTGCTGATTTACACCAGCTGAGATCTGGCCCAAAACCTCTTGCACGTGTTTGCGCTGGTTGTTCTTTAGCTGTCCAGGCTAATGGGGCTCGTCTGCCCTTCGAGGGCAAAACGGACAGCTACACTGCGCAGGGTGGGTTGTTATTGTAGGGTTGCGCCTCAGCACGGGGGCTGAGCCTGTCTGTTTTCGTAGGCTCAGCCATCGGTGCGAGGGCTGTGCACGCTGGCTTGTTATCATCAGACTACTCGCGAGTGCTGGGGCCACGAACGCCGGTTTGTTTTCATAGGGCTGTGCAGCAGCGATGGGGCTGGTTTGTTACTGTAGGGTCAGTCGGCGCAGGGGCCGTGCATGCTGGTTTGTTACTGTAGGGTCATCCGTGTTGCAGGGGCTCGTTATGGGAGGATGCGCTCTAGGGCCAGCAGGGGTATTTTTGCTGCTCCCTTGCCGGAGTCCTGTTTCAAAGGAGAGCGGTGGCTCGCCATGCGTCACCTTCGCCTCTTACAGCGTGGCTGATTAATATTCTGCGGCGGGAGGCCCAGCTGTCACAGCTGAGGACTGCAAGTGGAACGAGTGGGCTCTGGAGGATTGGCCTGGGAGCGTCCCGAGTTCATAAATAATCTGGGACTCACTGCTCCTTCTTAAATATTTGAAGCAGAGTTTTTCCAAAGGCAGTTTAAGTGCTCCTTGCATAATTCTGTATTTAATGGCACTTCAGATAAACGAAACGGATTCAAATCCTGGTGTGGGATTCAGAGGGACTGGCAAAGGAACAGCCTCAAACCAAGAAACCACCCCATCAGTGTAGCTAGGCCTAGGTAAATGCTGGTTTGTTATTGTAGGGTCTCCTGCTCAGTCTGGCTTTATTGCAGGGTAAAAATTGTCCCAATGTGCCCAAGCCCCATTTTCAAAAATAACTAAGGCCAAGATACTCCAAGGTGTGTAGTTTCCCTATTCCCACTGATTTCGCTGGGTGTTAAGCTCCTAAATACACAGGAGTTAGACACCTAAATACCTTGGAGGAACTTAGCCTTAGTACTTTTGAAAGTGGGACTTAGGCACTTTGGCAAATGTGACCCAGTCTGGTGACTAGGCCACTGGACTGGGAGTCAGGACACCTGGGTTCTGAGCTACAGTTTCCCACTAGATCTGCCCCACGCAACTGTCCATTTTCATTCAAATTTTCAATTTGCTGAGAAGGGCAAATTCAACCGAACAGCATCGTGCTGAATCCACATTGCCAGCCCCAGCACAGTTTCGTCTGCCGTTCATTTGGCTCTTTGGCCGTGGCAAACCATTGGTTTAACCATTGCACTTGCGGGAGTTTTAGATTCTTTTCATCCACCTTTTCCAGTGGAAGAGCAGGGAGGTTAGAATCGGGACAGGAAACAATTTTTTACACTTTTTTTGAACTGAAAAAAGCGAGAAGAAGAAGATGCCAAGGCCGGAAGGGACCACTGTGCTCATCTCGTCTGACCTCCTATGTAACCCAAGCCAGAGACCTGCCCCCAAATAATTCTAGAGTGTAAAACGGCCACTGGGAGCTACTTTCTCTCCTTTTCATAACTTCTCCCAACCATTCTGCAGTGGCAATAATAGACAAGGGCGTATAAACCCCAAAGCCCCAAACCAAAATGGAAGTGGACGTTTTTGATTTCCCAAAATAAAACATTTTAAAGCCAAAACAAAACCAAAAATTTGTCCCTTCCTAGCGGACTGCCATTGTGAAATGTTCCTTTTCCCGATGTCCCACGATAAACTGGGGTTTTCCAGTGGGAAAATCTTGCTGGGGGATTTTTTCCAGTGTCCCAGCTGGCTCTGACACTGGCCTGCGGGGTGACCATGGGCACTTACCCGCTCTGTGCCTCAGTTTCCCCTGCCACCTTTTATTTACACTGTGAGGCCCAGATCCTCAAAGGTATTTTGGCGCCTAACTCCCATGCATCCTTGAGGCTCTGGGCCTAAGCGCTTTGTCTCTCACTCTGTGTCTGGGCAGAGCCCTGCACGGTGGAAGTCTGAGCTCAGTTAGTGTTACCATAATACACCTAATTGTTCTCTCCGGAGGGCTGGTGACACACATTTCCTTTGTATTTTTAAGAATGGACAGCAGTGAAATACTTCTCTGGAGAAACCGCAAGTGTTTCCTAGGGCCTGGGGATCCCAGGGAAGGAGGTGTGGAGCTTTCTGCCACTGGTTTTCCAATCCGGTTTGGATTTGATTCAAAGTCATCAGACCCGAGTCTCTGCTGCAGGGCCCAATTTCCCTGCGCCCTGCCCCTTGTGCACTCATTTACACCAGAGCCCAGTGGGTGGGAAAGCCACCCGAGCCAGTGGCTGGCTGCCTATGCTGCACTGCACAGGGCAGGGGAGAACCAGGCCCTTCACCAGCCTGCTGCTGACATGAGTTTGCAGGGTCTCAGCCCAGTTCCTCGTGCACACAGGCCAATGGCACACAGCCGTCACTCCAGCTGGCTCCCTCATGGACAGCCCCAGCAGAGAGGCCAAGGATCCAATGGGACGCAGAGGCTGGCTGCCCTCAGGCCTCATTAAGGGGGTCCAGCAGGGCAGGGGGTGGGGCAGACACTTCCTGGGGCCGGCAGAGCCCTCTCTGGAGATGCAGCTGCAGGGAAATTTGACCAGGCCAAATTAACTCCCTGGCCTGGATGGGGTGTCGTTGAGTCCCCATTGTGCAACCTCCCCTCCCCAGCATCCTGTGACACCCCTTGCCCCGCCACCACCTGCCTGCAGGAAGCTCTGCTGTGAATGCAGCTATTGCGGCCCATTCATCGCCCAGCAGGGGAAGGAACTGCTCCAAACAATGCATCCACACGGGGAACAATGCCTGGGCCCCGGGCACTGGGCAGCCAGGCTAGGAGCCATTGTCAGAGCTGATCTGGGAGAAACAGGGGAGTGGGGGGAGCCCGGTACAGCCCTGCTGGGCTCCCCATGAGCCTGTGCCCAGCTACACACGTCTGCAGCTCTCCTGGCCCCATGCACTGAATGCACCCGAGGGCTCGCTCAGCCATGCGTTGGGGTGGAGACCAGCCTGTTGTTGTGTGTGGGTGGGTGGGTTTGTCTGTGTGTCGCTATGGGTGTCTGTTGGGTGGGCATCGGGAGCAGAGGGGTTTGTGTGTGCGGAGCTGGGTGTTTTGTGGCTCTGAAAGGAAGGGGATGTGGATGCGGAAGTGTCGGGGGCGGGAAGGGTGTGAGCGTGTGTGGAGCCGGGATGGACAGGTGCGTGGTGTTGGGTGTGGATCTACGGAGAGCGCTGTCGGGCCTGGTGCACCAGGACTTTGCACTTCTAGGGCAGAACCTGACAGCTGTTCGATAGCTGCCCCAGCGATACCAGGGAGTGGCAAATACTGTGCCCAGGGGCAGGGTTGTCATGCAGAGGAATAGGGTAGTATCCCTTTAAATAGCCTGTGAGCCTTCTAGCCGCACTCGCTGTGTTCTGTGTTTTAGAAGCTGCCAAATAGCAGCCAGAGCAGCGGTGTGACTAGGCCTGGCACATTTGAATGTAGGTAGGGTGACAAGATGTCCCGATTTTATTGGGACAGTCCCGATATTTGGGGCTTTTTTCTTCTATAGACGCCTATTACCCCCCATCCCCTGTCCCGATTTTTCACACTTGCTATCTGGTCACCCTAGCTGTAGGCAGCATAATCCTCCTTGTTTCTACCCCTTACCTGGGTAGGGACAAGGAGGATTATGCACCACCACAGAGTTCAAAGTTCTTGGCCACGGAGCTGGGGATCCTCATACAAATGGGCAAACTGAGGTACAGAGCGGGGCCGTGACCTGCCCAAGGTCACCGTGGAATGCACTCGATATGATTTTATAAAGGTATGCTGATGAGTGAATATAATGTCACTAAAATATGCTTCATGCAAAAGGTCTCTTGTAAAGTATCATTACAAAGCTTATAATCCACTGAGTGTGGTCATCCTATTTGTATAAATGTATCACTCTTGTATCTGAAACTACAAATATGAAATATAACTCTGAGGGCCTGTTGTAGTTATGCAAAGGGTGGGCCATTAACGGTGGCTTGGAATCTAGGTGGCTCCCATCAGCCAGGACAATTGACTGTGGATGGCTCTGGTTGCAGGCAGGCCTTCCTGTGAGTCAGCTGGCAGGAATGAAGGCTTGGGGTCTCACAGGACATGTGATCATGTCACCTGGTACCGGAATCCATCTTTAACCTGGTGCTTTTCCACTGAGAAGGAGGGGTGGGAACCCAGAGGGACAAAGGATTCCCGCCTTATGCAAAAGATATATAAGTGGGTGGAACAGAACAAGGGGGGCTGCAGTCATGAGAAATCCCCAAGCTACCACCTGAGCTGGAACAAGGGCTATACCAGGGGAAAGGATTGGGCCAGACTAGAAAGGCGTCCAGTCTGTGAAAGAAATTTATTGAAACATCTCTAAGGGTGAGATTTTATCTGTATTCAGTTTTATTACTGTATTAGGTTTAGAGTTGCGTGTTTTATTTTATTTTGTTTGGTAATTTACTTTGTTCTGTCCGTTACTACTTGGAGCCACTTAAATCCTACTTTCAGTATTTAATAAAATCACTTTTTACTTAATAATTAATCCAGAGTATGTATTAATACTTGAGGAGGGGCAAACAGCTGAGCATATCTCTCTATCAGTGTTATAGAGGGCGAACAATTTATGAGTTTACCCTGTATAAGCTTTATACAGGGTAAAACAGATTTATTTAGGGTTTGGACTCCATTGGGAGCTGGGCATCTGAGTGTTAAAGACAGGCAAACTTCTGTAAGCTGCTTCCAGTTAAGCCCACAGCTGTTAGGGGACGTGGTTCGGACCTGGGTCTGGGTTTGCAGCAGGCCAGCGGGCCTGGCTCAAAACAGGCAGGGAGCTGAAGTCCTAAGCTGACAGGGCAGGAAAACAGGGGCAGAAGTAGTCTTGGCACATCAGGGGGCAGCTCTCAGGGGGTTTCTGTGATCCAACCCGTCACACACCCAACAGGCCAGAGCCAGGAATTAGAGCCCAGCCCCCCACAGGTCCTAGGGCCCTATTGCCTAGACCAGGGGTCGGCAACCTTTCAGAAGTGGTGTGCCGAGTCTTATAGATATTATTAGATATTTAGGTCAGAAGGGACCATTATGATCATCTAGTCTGACCTCCTGCACAACGCAGGCCACAGAATTTCACCCACCACTCCTGAGAAAGACCTCTCACCTATGTCTGAGCTATTGGAGTCCTCAAATCGTGGTTTAAAGACTTCAAGGAGCAGAGAATCCTCCAGCAAGTGACCCGTGCCCCATGCTACAGAGGAAGGCAAAAAACCTCCAGGGCCTCTTCCAATCTGCCCTGGAGGAAAATTCCTTCCCGACCCCAAATATGGCCATCAGCTAAACCCTGAGCATATGGGCAAGATTCACCAGCCAGAAACTACAGAAAATTCTTTCCTGGGTAACTCAGATCCCACCCCATCTAATATCCCATCACAGGCCATTGGGCCTATTTACCACGAATATTTAATTACCAAAACCATGTTATCCCATCATACCATCTCCTCCATAAACTTATCGAGTTTAATCTTAAAGCCAGATAGATCTTTTGCCTCCACTGCTTCCCTTGGAAGGCTATTCCAAAACTTCACTCCCCTGATGGTTAGAAACCTTCGTCTAATTTCAAGTCTAAACTTCCCGGTGGCCAGTTTATATCCATTTGTTCTTGTGTCCACATTGGTACTGAGCTTAAATAATTCCTCTCCCTCCCCAGTATTTATCCCTCTGATATATTTATAGAGAGCAATCATATCTCCCCTCAACCTTCTTTTGGTTAGGCTAAACAAGCCAAGCTCCTTGAGTCTCATAAGACAAGTTTTCCATTCCTCAGATCATCCGAGTAGCCCTTCTCTGTAACTGTTTTTATTCACTTTAATTTAAGGTTTCGTGTACCAGTGATACATTTCAAAAAAAGAAAAGGAGGACTTGTGGCACCTTAGAGACTAACCAATGTATTTGAGCAGAAGCTTTCGTGAAGTGAGCTGTAGCTCACGAAAGCTTATGCTCAAATAAATTGGTTAGTCTCTAAGGTGCCACAAGTCCTCCTTTTCTTTTTGCGAATACAGACTGACACGGCTGCTCCTCTGAAACCTAATACATTTCAATGTTTTTAGAAGGTCTCTTTCTATAAGTCTATAATATATCACTAAGCTATTGTTGTATGTAAAGTAAATAAGGTGTTTAAAATGTTTAAGAAGCTTCATTTAAAATTAAATTAAAAGGCAGATCTTATCAGTTTAGTGTGATCCTTGCGCTTGCTTTTCCTTGCTGAGTTTTCCAATGTCTGGCGTGTATTTGGATACTTTAAGCTGCACACAGGCGTCTGAAAAAAGAAAAGGAGGACTAGTGGCACCTTAGAGACTAACCAATTTATTTGACCATAAGCTTTCGTGAGCTACAGCTCACTTCATCGGATGCTTCTGAGTGATCAGTTGTTAACCGGCTCTGAGAGGGACAGAGGACAGATTCAATGTGTGAAAATACCTGTTCACACAGGTATGTGGATCCAAATGCTGAAAGCATTGCAAACGCAATTTTCTCCAAACAGTTACATTTCACTGGCAGGGACATCCAGCAGGTCAGAATAGAGGCCCCAGGATCTCTCTCGGTAGCTTCAAGTGCACTCCACAGATCTCCAAACTTTGATGTCCACAATTCTGAGCTTTTTAACTGAGTGAGCTGCATTTCGAAATCTCCAACACCCATCCACTGAAATACAGACAAATCCAAGTCGCTTTCGTTGAACTTTTCAGGTTTAATTAGAAAAGAAAGCATTGGGCCAAACCGCTGGAAATCTTGAAAGCTCTCAGAGAATTTTGATTCCAGTTCTTGCATGTACATTCCAATCTCACCGTCAAATGCAGTGCGCTGTTCCACGTGGCGTGATAGTGAGGTAAGCAGCAAATCAGGACTTAAAAATATCCCAGTACAGTGGTGCTGGAACAGTTTTTAAGGTGGGGGTGCTGAGCTGCTCCCCCACCTGTCCCTGTCTGCCCCCCTCACTGTCCCAGGCTGGGGCCAGTGGGCCACAGCTGGGGGCGGCAGCAGAGCCCCCTGGACCGGTGGCCAGGACCCCAGGTCGGCAGCAGAGCCCCCCAGACCAGTGGCCAGGACCCGGGCAGCGTGAGTGCCACTGAAAATAAGCTAGCATGCCACCTTTGGCCCACGGGCCGTAGGTTGCCTACCCCTGGGCTAGACCACACCAATTAACTGTGTCTTGTCTGGCGCCTTCCTACCATAATGATGATGTAGGGAACTAACGCCACAGTATGTATGGGGGGGTGGGGGCTAGCCCGGGTTTCAGCCTGGCCTGGGTTCTGGGAACTTTTATTTGTCCCACTCCTAGAACGAATCCCCCTCGTATTTTGTAAATGATTTTGGGCCAAACCTTTGTGTCCTGCTAGCACACCCTGCTGGTGAATCCTGTGTATTACATGCTCCAATTGGCTCCACGCCAGCCCTTAGCCACATCACACGATGGCTCGCGTCCTGGCCGACGTGGCTTCCCCGGCGGCCTCGTGCTGGGCTGTGCTGGGAGACAGGCCGCTGGAGGCTGACTCGCCTGACCTGGCAGCCGGAGCTTAGCTCGGGCAGCCAGTGCTTCTCCGTCACCCCGCGCCCTGCACAACCCCCAAACGAAGACTGGGCCCGAGGCAGGAGTCTGCTCCCCGGATCCGCTGCTCCCTGCGGGGAGATCCAGCCATCCCTTCCGTGCCACATGCGTGAGACCCTGGCGTGTGTCGTGGGCAGGGCCTGGGGCACAATGGCAGATCCATACCTGTACACAAATGCACACGCCCACACGCATAAATATACACCTGCCCCCCCCCCCACAACACACAAAACCCTTCGTGTCGCACATGCGTGCTTCACACGTCCCGGGGCACAGCCAGGCCGCTGCTCTGGGTCGAGCAGGGGCAGCACCAGGTACTGGGGCTAAACCGGAGTCAGCCAGGAGCTTCTGAATGGGAGCCTGCCAGGGCCCTTGGAAGTAGTTTTGCCGTGAAAGGAGCAACGTCCTTGTTCCAACAGCCTCCCCTAGTGGCTAAAGCTGGCTTAGGACATGCGTGCCCATCTAACTCGGTGGATTCATTGCACCGTAGCACCGATGGATGGATTTTTTCTGCGTGCGGAATATCCCTGGGGGGAATGGAGCAGTTTGCTCTGCAGTCACCCCCCGCTGGTTTAGTTATTGATCTATCCATCAGGCACCGTGTTCCTCTCTCTGCATCGACTGGGAATGTTTCTCTGCCCGTGTTTCCTGTCTGCTTTCTGTGTCGCCTCAACCATTCCACCGCCAGCTGGGGCAGGTGGCTCGACCCTGGGAAGGAGGGCAGAGCTGGTGGCCTGTTGCTTGGGGGAATCCCAGGAGAGGGAGGCACGTGTATGTGTGTGCACGCGTGTGTGCGTGCATTTCTGTGTGTGCATATTACGTGTGTGGGGGGGTGCATTTACATTTGTGTGTGTGTGCGTGCATGCATTTGTGTGTGCACACATTTATGTGAGCATGGGTGTGTGCACTGGCATTTGTGTGTGCACATGCATTTGAGCATGGGTCCATTTCTCCGTGTGTGTGCAATTACATTCCTGTGAGTGTGTGCACATTTGTGTGTCCCTGTGCGTGTGCATTTATATGTGTGTGTTTGTGTGCACACATAAATCTGGTAACAATTATTGCAAGCTCTCCGGGGCTGTGACTGTCTCTGTTCTCTGTCTGTACAGTGCCTAGCCCAATGGGGTGCTGCTCCATGACTGTGCTACCATAATACACAATTAATCCTAACAACGGGATGCGTTATGGTAGCGCCTGGTCCTGGGTGCTACTTTAATACACTTCATGAGGACGCATTAAGGTGGCTCCCAACTCTGCTAGAGGATCGGCGCGTGCGGGGAGGAGGGCCCGGATCGAAATAGGATGTTGTAGACCCTGTCACAGAAGTACCAGACATGTCCATCCCCTTGCGGCCACGCGTGGGAATAGCCCAGGGACTCCCTGTGGGCTCAGGGCTGGCCTCTCATCTGTTCCTTGATGATCTAGCTCAGAGGGGGAGCAGCAACGCGGCAAATCATGCAGATTCTGCCAAATAATTCGGCTTCCTCCCGGCTAGAGGCATTTCAGAGGGACCTGACCAAGCCAGGCGGCACAACGGCAAACAAAACAGTGTTTCGGCCCGTGATAGAGGTCGGAAGGAACCATCTGAGTGAGGCACGTGCCGTGATGGGTTCTCAATGCGCTGTGGAGGTCGGAGGACTGGGTGCTACTACAGGCAGCCCAGTGTAAACCTCTGCCCCGTCCCGTCCAACCAACCAAACCAAGTCTTAGGCTGCCGAAGGATTAAAATACGAACCATCGTCTAATCCCATTAGGGAAACCAGCAGATCACTGTGACCTGCAGTGCTACGTTGGGTTCTGTGAGCCCTGTGTCAATTATAAGTGATTAATTATTGTCTTAGAGAAACCAGAACTGGGGGTTCAGACAGGAGTGAGGGAAACAATCAGTCAACATGCTTTAGCCCAAAGGGCAGCAGACTGGGAGCCAGGACACCTGGATTCTTATCCTGGCTCTGCTACTGAGTCACTACCCCTCTCTGTGCCTTAGTGTCCCCTCGTGTCCTTTGTCTCTTTATGCTGTGAGCCCTTTAGAGCAGGCATGATCTGTTAGTGTGGAATGTGCATATGTATGTACAGCACCTAGCACTTTGGGGCCTCTGGAGGCTGTTGGGGTCTGATTAACACTAACCTGTTCCCTGGTAGTTGCCTTGGTCCTTCCCTGGTAGTTCTGTGTGGGCTCTCCATAGCCCTGGAGGACTCTGGTGGATTCTCTGCTCTCATGACATTGGTGGAACCTTCAAACCCAGCCTACGACCCGCAACATTCACCATTTACAGTTTAGGGAGAATTTGATGGGCCAACAGGCCCCCCTCGTGGCCAGACAAGCTCAGCACATGCTCATCAGTGCTTGGACTCACTGTTGTCTGTTCATTCTAGCCAGGTAGCCCCTATAGCCCCGAAGCCAATTCAGGACCCCATTGTGCTGTGAAGACACAGAGTGAGAGACGGACCCTGCCCTGACAAGCTCCCAGGCTCAATGGACAAAGGGTGTGAGGAGAAACCGGTTTGTCACCAGCAAAGCCAGGAATAGACTTCCAGCCTGTGGATTCTCTGTGGCCCATGCTGCCTATTCCTGTAGGTCCCACTTAACCGGTAGCCCCAGTCAGGATGTATTGGGATGCTCCACCCAACTTATATCCTAGGGTTCTGGCCAGTCCAGTCTGGCCATTCTCAAATGACAGGGCTTCCAGGGCTTACAAACGCTAGTCTTCTAGCTCAAGCAGTAGAGGTTCATTTACTCAGCTCTGAAGACCCTGAGTTTGAATACATTGGCACGAGTGTTGTTGCTATTTTTTACCATCCGTATTTGGGCAGCACCTTCCCCAGTCATGGCCCAAGACCCCAGTGTGCCAGGCGCTGTACAAACACAGCACCAAAAGACACTGCCCATCCCAAAGAGCTCAACGCATGGTCTCTGCGGCTGTTCAGAAACCATTTTTGCAGCCCCAGCCCTAGTGAATTTCCCTCCCCTGCCCCGATCTCTCTAACCTTCATTTGTTTCACTTAGCGCAGACCAGCCATTGTAGCCAGCCTGTGCGTTTTTTTTCAAATGCCCCAAAGTGGGTCATTTTGTTGTTTAAAAGGGAAGAATTATTTGAAGCTCTTCCCACCCCGCACACCGCCCCGCTCACCCAGGGGCAAATCAATGTTCTCTTCCGCACCTAGGCACACATATTGTGATAGATGCAGCATTCACAGTAATTGGGATAAATGGCGGATGCGAAACCCCATTAGGAAGCTGAAATCTGTACTGGGCAGGGCACCACAGGCTACTAAATTCGAAACGAGTGCAGCGCTCAGGGCTCTGCTCCACACTGGAAGCAAGGAAGAGATGGGATGAATGTCTGCGCTCTTGAGGGTAGCTTGTCATCAAAGGATCCCAAAGCCCTTAAGATGGGATTGCCAAAAGGGCCTAAATCCCATTGCCCCTTGGAAAATCCAGCCTTGCTGAGCTGACAGGCTAACTACAGGGCCGTTGGGCCGTCTCTGCTGCAATGCGGCCACCTCTGTGGTGGGATGTGGCCGGCGTTTCACAGGGCACAGTGACCTTTTGGGACAGGACGTGAAAAGGAGCTGACTGGCGTGGGGGGTGCTGGGGGATGGAATGGATGAGCGGGGCTGGCATTTGGGTGGGATGCTGTAATGAACCCTGAGTGCCATGGAAAATCCTCCTGGTCTTTAATGCTGATTAGTTCCAGCTGCATGCTAATTGCTTCCCAGGAAGATGGGTGACCAGCCCCTTGACCTGACAAGCTCACAATATAAACACACATCAATAGACCAATATTATCACAATTCAGGGCAACTGCCCCTGTGTTCCCCTTCCAAAGTCCAACACGGGCAGCCACCAGGCAGCTTCCAGCTCCCCTGGCTGGCACCTGTCCTAGCAGAGACCCACGTCTCTCTCCCTCCTGACGGGGCTTCCCAGCTCCCCGATGATACTGTGGATTCACCAGCCAAATCCGACTGTCTCAGCGAACCTGCTTTGCCTTTCTGCTCAGAGACAGTGACAGGGTAATTGCTGCAGCGAGCAGGTGCCACCCAGCCCTTCCGGTACAAGCCCAGGTATTCGTAGGGTAGACGCACTACAGAGAAAACAATACAACCCGTAAAAGGACTTACACTTACAGCTAATCAGCTCACCAGAGATCCCGCAAGTGTCTCCCACCGGGGCTTGCCAGGCGCGGCCCCCATAAGGTGTCTCTGGTGTGGTCACAGGTTCATCCCAGCTAGCACCTAGTCTGATAGGCCCACTCATTCCAGCCCGTCTCTAAGGATTGGGGTCCTCTGTGGACCAGGGTACCTGGCCGTTTGCGGCTTGTATTCACTCTTGGGGCCGATCAAGAGCGCTAACCCCATCTGGCCTAGTGGTTAGGGCAGCGTGCTAGGATGGTAAAGACCTGGCTTCAGTTCCCACTTCTCTGAGCTGCTGGGTGAACTTGGGTAAGTTGCTCTCCCCACTCTGTGCCTCGGTTTCTCCATCCTTTAGCAAGAACTTTGAGCTCTAGGGATGAAAAGTCTCCTGGTGTGAACCTGGTGCACTTACAGATGAGGTCACAGTGCTTCAGGCATGCAAGGTAAGGAAATCAGGAGCCCCCAGGGTACAACAAACACAGCTGGGATCTAAACAGCCATCACCAGCGCAGTGAACGAGTGAGAAATGGGCGCAGAAAGGGGAAACATTTGAAATCAATACGCATCAGAAAAAAGTCCATCCCCCCCACACAAGAAAAAGAGAGGAGTGAGGCTCCCACAGAAAGGGGGAGAGGGAACGGCAGCTGGGGGTGGTGACGGGGTTGAGAAGCCAAGTGGGACAGTTGCGCTCTCATGGGATGGGGAAGTGTGATCAGCAGCCAGGAGCTAATTAATGATACTCCCCCCTCCTCCCATCCTTGCTCAGCTCCAATTTTTATTCCCATGATGCACTGGGGATTTGGTGCGGCCCAGGTGACTAACGGCTCTGGGGTTTGTCCCCAGATGCCAGGGTGATGGGTGGGGAGGTGTCACTAGAAAGGGCTGGGTAGATTCGAATCCCGAGGCTCTGGTTCCCACTCTCGCTCGCACCGGGGCCAACACAGGGATGCAGGGTGAGCGGGAGGAGAACCACCAGGCACTGCCCCCCACCCCCACCCCATGCAGGCTGCTGTTGCTGGGACACCCCCCAACACACCCACCCAGCTCATGCTCCCGGCTGCTGGCAGGTTCCCAGCCAACCATGGCAGCAAGGAGCTGGTCTTCATTCAGTTTCATTCTGATTAAATATGCTCGGAGGGGGGAATGAACCAGAACCATTCAGATCCCACTGCCTACCCCCCAAAGTTTATTTGCTGTGATAAACTCCAGAGCCGCTGGTGGGAGTGCAGGTCCCTGGCTCCAGGACTGGTCTCTTAGAATCATAGAATCATAGAATATCAGGGTTGGAAGGGACCCCAGAAGGTCATCTAGTCCAACCCCCTGCTCAAAGCAGGACCAATTCCCAGTTAAATCATCCCAGCCAGGGCTTTGTCAAGCCTGACCTTAAAAACCTCTAAGGAAGGAGATTCTACCACCTCCCTAGGTAACGCATTCCAGTGTTTCACGACCCTCTTAGTGAAAAAGTTTTTCCTAATATCCAATCTAAACCTCCCCCACTGCAACTTGAGACCATTACTCCTCGTTCTGTCATCTGCTACCATTGAGAACAGTCTAGAGCCATCCTCTTTGGAACCCCCTTTCAGGTAGTTGAAAGCAGCTATCAAATCCCCCCTCATTCTTCTCTTCTGCAGGCTAAACAATCCCAGCTCCCTCAGCCTCTCCTCATAACTCATGTGTTCCAGTCCCCTAATCATTTTTGTTGCCCTTCGCTGGACTCTCTCCAATTTATCCACATCCTTCTTGAAGTGTGGGGCCCAAAACTGGACACAGTACTCCAGATGAGGCCTCACCAATGTCGAATAGAGGGGGACGATCACGTCCCTCGATCTGCTCGCTATGCCCCTACTTATACATCCCAAAATGCCATTGGCCTTCTTGGCAACAAGGGCACACTGCTGACTCATATCCAGCTTCTCGTCCACTGTCACCCCTAGGTCCTTTTCCGCAGAACTGCTGCCTAGCCATTCGGTCCCTAGTCTGTAGCTGTGCATTGGGTTCTTCCGTCCTAAGTGCAGGACCCTGCACTTATCCTTATTGAACCTCATCAGATTCCTTTTGGCCCAATCTTCCAATTGGTCTAGGTCCTTCTGTATCCTATCCCTCCCCTCCAGCGTATCTACCACTCCTCCCAGTTTAGTATCATCCGCAAATTTGCTGAGAGTGCAATCCACACCATCCTCCAGATCATTTATGAAGATATTGAATAAAACTCTTCTGGCATGGAGCCACTTCAGGCCATGTCAGGCTAAACTCCCGTGTCTGGCGTCACTGTCTCTGGATTCCCCCCTCGCTGGGCTACGGCGCAATCTGTGATTCCACATGGGCCGTGAGCTGGGTGGGTGGAGAGTCACCGGTGCCCCCAGCCCTGCTCCCTTGGGAGAGAAGGGACCAGGCTGGGCTGCAATGAGCACAAAGGGGGCTTCTTTAGTGAAGAGGCTGCTGGATACAGACAGGCCCCGTGGTTCCCTCTGGCTCTTGCAGGCTCCCTCCAATCCGGGGCTGGCTCCTGCGCTCTTGGAATGGATGATGGCTGCACTACGGTCACCTGCTGCTTTCCCCAGCGTGGTGGGCCTGGTCCCAGAATCCTGCAGCTCTCAAGGGGGTCCGAGGGCTCAGAGCACACCCCACCCCCCTCCACAGCGCTTGGCTGCAAAGCCCTGTTAAACCAGCCCCCAGTGCAGGGAGCTCCCCAAGTGGCCCAGAGGTGAGGGCATGGCCCGGGCAGAGGCACTCCAGCTTTGCTCAGCTGCTGGAAGGGCCTCCTGGGAGAGGAGGCTTTTGCAGATGAGCATCGCAGCAGCTGGCGCGTATGTGTCCCTGCGGGAGGGCTAAGAATTGGGCCCTTGTGCATGATCAGGAGTTCCTAGGGGAAGAGGCTGCATCTCCCTTTCTCTAGGCACCTAGAGCCTCCCCTGTCTACACTCCTGCAAGAATCCCTTTCCCCTGGGCGCAAGGGGTTTGATCCACCCCCCTCCCGCCCCCGCCAGGGCCACGGTGCTGTGGCTCGCTCCAGGAGCGGGTGCCCACATGGCTGAATGTCATGCTTGGGGATGGCATGGGAAGGAACGCAGTAAAGGCTGGGGAATTCCTGAGGGGTTGCTCAGCACTGCCAGTTAGCAGCACCACACGCTGCAGAGTGTTATCAAAGCCCCATGAGGCCTGGCTAGGCCACCTGCATCTCCAAAGTCTCCAGCACGGTGTGGGAGGGACAGTGGAATTGCCAGCTGGTGTCATGTAGTGGACAGCGCACTGGACTGGACCTCAAAAGGGTGCCAGTTCCAGCCTGCTGGGTGACCGTGGGCAAGTCACGTCCCGTGCCTCAGTTTCCCCTCCCACTTTTTACCTGCCTCATCTGTTTAGACTGTCTCTGTAGGGAATTCAGTGGGAGACTGGCTCAGCGTCGACCGGCTGCGTGTGCTGGTAACACAAGGGCTGGCACCGGGTGTGTACGAGAGGTAGACGCACAGTGAGTGGACCTGGGTGGTGGTGCCAGAGGCCGGAGGTCTGGGTGGGAGTGTGTGAGAAGGGGCCTGTGTTTGTGTTGCGGGGCCTGGGACTGGGCATGTTTGTGTTGGCCTGTGTGTGTGTCTGGCAGGTGCGTTTGTGTTGGTCAGCATGTAGCATGTGAGCTTAGGGGTGATGGGGTGTCTGGTGTATGTGTTTGTGTGCAGATGTCTGGCTTGTGTGGGTGTGAGAGGCGAGGTCAGTGGTTGTGTGGGTCTGTATATGTGTTCTCTGTGTGTATGTGGGGCGGGTATACGTAAGGGGCGTGGGGCTGTATGGGCAGCCATGCATGTGTTCTTTGTGGGGGGTGGGAGGGTAGGTCTGTCTGTGTATGTGTCGTGATCCATGTGCATGGTGAGAGGTCTGTTTGTGTGTGTAAAGTGTGGGGGGGTTCAGTGTGTGTGTGTGTGAAATGGGGGGGTCAGTGTGTCTGTCAGTGGGGGGCAGGATGGTCAGTGTGTGTGTGTGTGTGAGAGAGAGAGAGAGAGCGTGAGAGAGAGGTGGTGTGGGGGTTTGTCAGTGTATGTGTGAGGTGGAGGGTCTGTGCGGGGGGATGGTCAGTGTGTGTGTGTGGTTTGTTGGTGTGAGGCATGGGGGTCTGAGCATATGTGGGATGTCAGTGTGTGTGTGTGTGAGGTGAGGGGGCCTGTGGGGGGGAGTTGCTTACTGTGTGTGTGAGGTGGGGGGGTCCATGTGTGTGGGGATTGATCAGTGTGTGTGGTGGGGGGGTCTGTGGGTGGGTTGGTCAGTGTGTGTGTGAGGTGGGGGGTCTGTATGTGAGGGGGGTGTCAGCGTGTGTGTGGGGGTTGGTCAGTGTGTGTGAGGCGAAGGGAGGTTGCGATGGGGTCCATGCTAGCCAGTCAGTGGGTGCGGGGGTTGTGGTTCTGTGTTTGTTGTGCAAATACCCCACCCCAGATGTTCTCCCCTGTGCCCACAGGCCCACTCCCCCAATCCCCTCTCCGTGCATTCCCAGCCCAGACGATGCTGCTGGGGACTCCGTGTCACCCTACGCAGCAGCTGGCAGAGCCGGGGATGCCCTGGGCCCCGCGCAGAGCTAAGGCGTTCCCTGCTGGAGCCCCCTGCACGTTCAGCCGCTTGGCACCCACCCGCCCGGGGGTTGGCAGGTCTGGGCATCGCCAGGGGCAGCACCGGCCCCTGGGCACAGAGCGTGGGCAGGGACGCTGGCTCGGGCATCACCGGATTAGTAGCAAATGAGTTACCTCGGGCGTCGCTATAGATACTGGTTGGCATGGGCAACTGCTTCAAAGCATCCCAGGCATCGCTGTGCACGTGAGATCGAAGGTGATCAAGCTGCCGTCTCTGAGAAATGGGCAGAGGGGCATGGCTGGGAGATCAAGGGGGCGCGGGGTCCAACGTGGGCCAAGCGTAGGGTTAAACTTTGGGGACCTTCTCTGGCCTGTGTTATCCAGGAGATCGGACTGGATGATCACAGCGGTTCCTTCTGGCCTTGGAATCCGTGACCCTATGAACCGAACCTGTCCCACGCTGGGCAGCCAGCGGCGTCTCCGTATAGCACCCTGCGGCTCGGGCACCAACAAGTTGGAGAGGGAACTGCCTGGCAGGCCATCCCTGCTGCTCAGCATCCCCGTGGGCCTTGCTGCCAATGCAGAGCCGCGGGCCGGGGTGGCGAGGGACTGCGCCACACATGGAGTTCTGTGCACCAGCGGTACGTACCAGCAGTGCCCGCGACTGGTTCTTCCTGGGGTGTGTGGCTCCCTCCTGCGCCCCGGCCCCACTCGGTTCGTGTGCAGGGGGCGGGATGGAGAGGGGCAGGATGCTTAATCTCGGAGACTCTCATGCGGAGAGATGCTCTGGTGTGGGACACAGCCACCGATCCTCCCAACTTCCAGGGTGTGCTGTGTGTACAGGGGACAGCTTGTGTGTGCTGTGTGTCCCTCATACAGCGTGTGCGTGTGGCTCTAGAATAGAGGGAGGGGGGTGTGATTCAGATATAATGTTCTGGTGGGAAAAGGTGCATGTCTGCATGTAACATGAGTGTGTATAATGTGTTTGTCTGTCTGTATATGTATGTATACACACACACACTCTATACATATATAGATAGCGTAATGATAGAGAAGGGGTGTGTGCGTGTGTATATACCAGGGGTCTCAAACACGCGGCCCGTGGGGTTATTTTCTGCGGCCTGCCAGCTCCCCACGGCCCCCCTGCTCCCCCCCAGCATTTACCTAGAGCAGCTCCGGCCCGGTGCGCACCGGGGACAGGGCAGGCTCCCTCCCTGCCCTGCCCCCGCGCCGCTCCAGAAAGCAGCCTGGACCTGGGGGTGGGGGCACAGGGTACCTGGAGGCGCGGCCATGGCAACACACAGACCCCTGTCCCCCCCCTCACCCAGGTCCCTGCCGCTTTCTGGAGTGGCGTGGGGGCAGGGCAGGCAGGCAGGGAGCCTGCCCTGCCCCCGTGCTTGCTGGGCCGGACCCACCCTCCGAAACCCTCCTGCAGCCGAACCCCCTGCCCTGAGCCCCCTGCCACACCCTGCACTCCTCCTGCACCCCCTGGGGGCAGGGAGGGTGCGGAGTTAGGGTGGGAATTTCAGGGAAGGGGTGGGAAGAAGCGGAGCAGGGGTGGGGCCTCACGGAAGGGGTGGAGTGGGGGCAGGGCCAGGGCAGCGGGTTGGGGGTCAGTGTTGCGGCCCTCGGGCCAATGTACTAGTCCTCATGTGGCCCTTGTTGTCATTTGAGTTTGAGACCCCTGGTATATACTGTATATAGAGAGAGGCTATTTGTCCATACCTTGTATTAATGGGGAGAAGTATGTGTTTGTGTAGGCTATATGTGTGTCTATATCCAGTACTGATGGGGAGAGGGGGTTGTGTGTGTGTGTACAGGCATGCACAAATTGTCGGGGCAGGATGGGCCATGCTCTCTGTGTGTGTATACACACACACACAAGTCTGCAGGGGCAGGCCAGGCTGTGTGTGTGTGTGTGTGTGTGTCTATATCCTGAACTGATGGGGAGAGGCAGGGAGACCTGGGTCCCTAGCACAGATGAATGCAGAGCCCCTCCTTAGCTTCCCCACACACCTCACGGCGCCTTGTCACACACCGAGCCCTCAGCTATCAGCTGGCTCCATCTTACATGCTGGCCCCCCTGCCGGACCCACAAGGAATTTACAGTACTTTCTGATCTGCTGCCCTCGCCTCCCTGCCCTCCTGGTAAGGTCCTTCCACTCCAGCTGTCTCTGTGCGGCACAGGGTCCGGCTGGGTCTCGGATGGTTCCTCACTAGCCAACGGGCTTAGGGGGACAGATTCTGCTCTGTTTCCCTCAGCATAAACGCACAGGGACCCCAAAAGGGTAACTGGTACTGCCCCAGATTTGCCCCAGCAAACAGAGCGCAGTCTGGCCCTGAATGGGGGTGGGTATTGCCAGCCCTTTTGGGGCACGGGGGTTGATCATTTGCAGGAACTGGGTGCAGGTTGGAGTCTGGATGCAGCATCCCAACTGGGCAATGTCAGCAGCATTGCTGTCTAGGAGTTTGAGGGTACTTGTAGATTGCCCTGGTCCTCATTTAAATGGAGGGGGTGCAGCGGGAGAGAGTGAGAGCGGGGGGCCCCGGGGGTTGCTGTGGGAGGCACTGGCTTGGCTAACACATATATATGTACGCACAGCAGGAGACCGGTTTGGCCTCTGTTCAGGTTTTCCCAGGATCATCCCTTTCATGAGATAACTGACCCGGGAAATCTGCCAGGTGCTTGGTGCACACAGCCCAGCTGGCCAGGGTCATCCCGGCTGTCCCATGTTTTTCGTACTTCCGAGGTGGCAGCCTGGCACATGCAGACACCCACAGAGATGCAGACGCGCACAGAGGCGGAGACCCATGCAGAACACACATACCCAAGCAGATGGAGGCATGGACAGAGGGAGACACACGCAATGTGCACACAAATACACGCAGACGGAAACACACTCAGAACACACACACAAACACACACACTCTGCTCGGCTGACTCCCCCCAGTGACACCTGCTCCCCCACTCCCCGAGGGTGCCTGCCCTGTTAATGACACCACGCTGCAGCAGACCTGCGGTGGGCTGGTACCAAGGGATTGCCCTGTATAAGGCTGGTGCTTAGAATAAGGACTGGTCCTCCTGCCCCCGGGTGCAGGATTTAACCCCATGTGGGATGGATGCAGGGGCCTTGGGGAGGTTGGCCCATGATGAAATGAGTGAAAACGCAGCCCCAACCCTTTGTGGGGAGAGACACACATTCAAATGTGCTTTCAAAGAACAGAGTGGGAGGGGTTATGGGGTGTGAATGGGGGGAATCTCTGCTCCTCAGTCCGGGCTTGCAGTGCCCCCTGCTAGCCTAGTCCTGCCCATCCTGCCCCACGGCTCAGCCAATCACCCTCAGTTCCCAACCTGATGCCCTTTCCCTAGTGCCTGCTATCCCAGCCCTGGGCACCCCCCACAGCTATGCCAATGACCCTCAATCCTGACCCACAGCCCCCTGCTATCCCAGCCCTGGGCTCCCCCCACAGCTCTCCTGATGACCCTCAATCCTGAGCCCTGGTTCTTGTGTTATGAAAAGGAGTAAATAACACTGCCCTATTCACTTTCTCATTTCAAGGCATTTTTTGGTCTTAAAACAAGTTTGGACAAAACATTTTCCACCAGTTCTACTCTCAAGCACTGCTTTTTAAATCCATGGTTCGCCCACATCTTGAATTCGGCCTGCAGATGTGATCGCCCCACCTCAAAAAAAGATATATTGGAATTGGAACAGGTTCAGAAAAGGGCAACCAAAATGATGAGGGGTATGGAACGGCTTCCACATGAGGAGAGATTAATAAGACTGGGAAAAGAGACAACTAAGAAGGGATATGATACCGGTCTATAAAATCATGACTGGTGTGGAGAAAGTGAATAGGGCAGTGTTATTTACTCCTTCTCATAACACAAGAACAAGGGCTCACCCTATGAAATTAATAGGCAGCAGGTTTAAAAGAAATGTAAGAAAATACTTCTTCACACCGTGCACAGCCATAACCTGGGGAATTTGTTGCCAGAGGCTGGTGTGAAGGTCAAAAGTATAACTGGGCTCTAAAAAGAATTAGGTAAGTTCATGGAGAAGAGATCAATTAATAGCTACTAGCCAAGATGGTCAGGGACGCAACCCTATGCTCTGGGTGTCCCTAAAACTCTTGAGTGCCAGAAGCTAGGACTGGACGATGGATCACTCGATAATCGCCCTGTTCTGTTCATTCCTGCTGAAGCCCTGGCACCAAGCACAGTCAAGAGACAGGAGACTGGGCTAGATGGACCATTGGCTGACCCAGTATGGCCGTTCTTATGTTACAATGATAGAGCAAAGGCAGCGGCAAAGAGACCTACAGTACATCAACACAGCAGCTGGATAGACGTATGTGCACCAGCTCTGGTTGAGCTAGCATGCTGAAACAGCCGTGTAGGCCCAGGTGGTGCAAATAGCGGGGCGGCTGTCAGTCTGAGTATATACCTAATGTCTCGGATGGGATCGTACTCAGGGCGACTAGCCAGCAGGCTGACTTAGGAGCCAAAGGCTAAAAAGAGTTGGCTCAGCCGTACTTAGACCTGGTGGAGATCTAGGCATGCCCACCAAGGAGGTGTTTGACTGCTAAGCAATGGGGGGGGTGGGGGAAGTGGGGGGGGGTACATGTATTTGAAGGTGCTAAACCCCAAGATAGACCAAGATCAATGGCGTGAAATTAGCGAAAGGAAAAGGTGATTATCAACTGTTATGGCCAACTCTAGGGTGCTCATCACATCACACCTGAACACTGAAAATCAGGCCAGACTCCCTGACAGGGACAGGTATTAAGATGCAATATTATAGCAACTAGAGACCCCCCAGTGGGATCAGAGCCCCATTGGGGTGGGTGCTGCAGAGACACAGTGAGAGACAGTCTCTGCCCCAAAGAGCTTACAGCCCGAATAGACACGGGATGGGAGGGGAAACCGAGGCACAGAGAGATGACCGGAGCCAGGTGACCCGGGTCATGGGGTCAACTCACTAGAGCACACTTCCTAGGTAAGCAGTAGGCACTCCATCACTAGAGATGGTTACACTGCATGGAAACCATCCTGCACTGACAGCTGGGAACAGGAGAAGCTCTGGCCTGGCAGAGACCTCTCCTCTGACACAGCAACGCTTTACTCGTCTCTAATCCCTTCCAGCAAGCGGAGCTCGCAGCAGCTAGCAGCTGGGCTGTGAAGAGAATCTTGATGGAGAGGCAGCATGGCCTAGTGGGGAAGGCACTAGTCTGGGACTCAAGAGATTTGGGCTCTAGTTGTGACTCCAGCACTGAGCTGCTGCGTGACTTTTTCTAAGTTACTTTGCCATCTCTCCCTCATTTGTTCATTTAGCACTCCTAGGACTCCCAGTCTTGGATCAAGACCCCACTGGAGCGAGGCGTTGCACAAACACCCAATGAAACTTACATTGCAAACTCTTTGGGGCTCTCTCATTTTCTGCACATGACGCAACGGGGTCCTGATCCTGGCTGGGGCTTCTCAATAATGTTTCGGAACCATGGTTCTGGGCTAGCACCCTACACTGCCTCCCATGCAGAGACAGGCCTTGGAGATTACAGCCATACTTTAGATCCAAGCCCGCTCAACTCCCACTTTTCGCTAAGGCGCTTTAGGAGAGTTAGCAACTATAGGGAAAATTACCAATCAAATCTTTAAGAACCTTGCTTTCAGGGTGATGGGATGAGCTGCTCTGGAATCTGCACCATTCTGTGCAGGCATCCATGACTCATTAATCTCTGGCTGAGGATGGATTGACTCATTGGCTCGCGTTTGTTGACTGTACACAAAATCATTTGTAGGGGTTGTAATTAAGGGCCTGATCCTGCAGTCTTTCCTCAGGCATCTTGCAATCTGCAGGATTTGAGCCAATATTTGGTACCATCAGTGGACTTCTAGCAAGGATCAGACCCTTGTAAAGCCCACACAACTCTTTGGGAGGGGCCCAACCAGTGCATTGTTACACTGAAGGCAGTTGTTTGCGGTGTTCTGGGCTGCACAGATGTCGTCATTTCTTTATTAGGGGGTATGACAGTACCAACTGGAGACCCCAGTCAAGAAACAGGGCCCCCTTGCACTAGCTCTGTAACTTAACAAAAGGAAAATCTGTCCCAAACAGCTTCCAATCAGAGCTGGACACATGCCTGAATTTTTGGCAGTTTTGAAAACTTGGGGGAACATTTCATTTCGGATCAGACTGAAAACGGAAATGTTTTGAAATTTTTGGCAAATCATAAAGTTAAAAAAAACACACACACACAAAAAAAAACAACTTATTTTGGGTCAAGCACAATGTTTAATTTGACCCAAAACAAATTGCTCAACTCCCAGTTTCAAGCACTTTTATGTTCTTAATTTAAAATAAAATTAAAAGAAATTGACAAATAGAAAGGTGTTTTGAACCAAAAAAATCGAAACATTTTGCAGGGGGAGGGGTGTAATTTTGTTTTGTTTTTAATGAACAATTTGATGAAAGCTCCATGAACTCACGAAACAATCTGATGTCACCAAACCTGCATCTTTTGCTGAAAAAGTTATAGCTGAAAGATGTTTTTCCTGCTCTACATACCACCTATGCTGGGCCAAATTCCACCTCCCCAGGGCAGGGGAGTAACGATTAAACCCAGGAGGCGCATCGGTCAGTAGTCAGCACAGCCAGGGCTATGGATAGGTACTGACACCAGCCCTCTCTAACCAAGAGAGTCAGAGATGGAACAGGTTTCAGAGTAGCAGTCGTGTTAGTCTGTATCCGCAAAAAGTAAAGGAGGACTTGTGGCACCTTAGAGACTAACAAATTTATTTGAGCATAAGCTTTTGTGAGCTACAGCTCACTTCATCGGATGCATTCAGTGGAAAATACAGTGGAGAGATTTATATACACAGAGAACATGAAACAATGGGTGTTACCACACACTGTAACGAGACTGATCACTTAAGGTGAGCTTCCAGCAGTTGACAAGAATGTCTGAGGAATGGTGGGGGTGGAATAAACATGGGGAAATAGTTTTACTTTGTGTAATAACCCATCCACTCCCAGTCTTTATTCAAGCCTAAGTTAATTGTATCCAGTTTGCAAATTAATTCCAGTTCAGCAGTCTCTCCTTGGAGTCTGATTTTGAAGTTTTTTTGTTGAAGAATTGTGACTTTTAGGTCCGTAACCGAGTGTCCAGGGAGGTTGAAGTGTTCTCCGACGGGTTTTTGAATGTTATAATTCTTGACATCTGGTTTGTGTCCATTTATTCTTTTACGTAGACACTGTCCAGTTTGGCCAATGGACATGGCAGAGGGGCATTGCTGGCATATATCACATTGGTGGATGTGCAGGTGAATGAGCCTCTGATAGTGTGGCTGATGTGATTAGGCCCTATGATGGTGTCCCCTGAATAGATATGTGGACACAGTTGGCAACGGGCTTTGTTCCAAGGATAGGTTCCTGGGTTAGTGGTTCTGTTGTGTGGTTGCTGGTGAGTATTTGCTTCAGGTTGGGGGGCTGTCTGTAAGCGAGGACTGGCCTGTCTCCCAAGATCTGTGAGAATGAGGGGTTGTCGTTCAGGATAGGTTGTAGATCCTTGATGATGCGTTGGAGAGGTTTTAGTTGGGGGCTGAAGGTGATGGCTAGTGGCGTTCTGTTATTTTCTTTGTTGGGCCTGTCCTGTAGTAGGTGACTTCTGGGTACTCTTTTGGCTCTGTCAATCTGTTTCTTCACTTCAGCAGGTGGGTACTGTAGTTGTAAGAATGCTTGATAGAGATCTTGTAGGTGTTTGTCTCTGTCTGAGGGGTTGGAGCAAATGCAGTTGTATCGTAGAGCTTGGCTGTAGACAATGGATCGTGTGGTTTGGTCTGGATGAAAGCTGGAGGCATGTAGGTAAGTATAGCGGTCAGTAGGTTTCCGGTATAGGGTGGTGTTTATGTGACCATCGCTTATTAGCACCGTAGTGTCCAGGAAGTGGATCTCTTGTGTGGACTGGTCCAGGCTGAGGTTGATGGTGGGATGGAAATTGTTGAAATCATGCTGGAATTCCTCAACGGCTTCTTTTCCATGGGTCCAGATGATGAAGATGTCATCAGTGTAGCGCAAGTAGAGTAGGGGCATCAGGGGACGAGAGCTGAGGAAGCGTTGTTCTAAGTCAGCCATAAAAATGTTGGCATACTGTGGGGCCATGCAGGTGCCCATAGCAGTGCCGCTGATTTGAAGGTATACATTGTCCCCAAATGTGAAATAGTTATGGGTGAGGACAAAGTCACAAAGTTCAGCCACCAGGTTTGCTGTGACATTATCGGGAGAGCACATGACAGCCTGGCTGTCCAGGGCCTGGCAGATACTTGCTTGTGCTATCCTGTAACCAGCCTGCTGGGGAGGCACGGAAAAGTGGGGTAGGGACTTTGGCCCTAGGGCACACATAATGTCAGAGCCAGGGGTGGAACCCCAGTGTCCTGACTCCTAACCCTTAGACTCCCCTCCCCGAGCTGTGGGGAGCACCCAGGAGCCCTGCCTCCCAAGCCCCCCGACAAACTACTAGCTCTGAGAGGATGCCTAGTGGTTAGAGCAGCAGGGGAGGGAGTCAGGATCTTATTCCCATCTCTGGGACAGGCGTGGAGGTGTGGGAACAGAACCCAGGAATCCTGACGGTCAACGCCTCTTCCACTCCACTCACCAGTAGTTACCTGTTCCCGCCACCTAACCCCCCAATAACTGGCTTCTCTCCTATTAGCTTCATTCCTACTTTGCTGGAGCTTCTTACCCTCAGAACACTTGACAGACTCCCCTGGCAGGCGGGATGGAGCACAGAGCTAATGACATTTCCCCACGGATCCCCGCTGGGGTTAGGTGAGATTGGCTCTAAACACACCCCAAACAACCTTTCCCCAACCCTTCTACGCCCAAACCAAGCCCACGGCCCAGGCTGTCGACGTGGAAAGACGAGTTGATGCTAAAGGCTGAGATAAACAGCAGAGCACAAGCAAGGGCTCTGTATTAAATTGCTTGTCTCCCCCGTCCGCCTCCCCACAGTGCTTTACACCCGCCAACAAAATAGCACCAAAGAACGATAGAACCCCATTGCCTGCTCGGTCATGACGCTTTTGGATCTCATTTTACTTACTAATTTTCAGTCCCCTTTAGAAATCGGTTACTCGGAAATGTCCACGGACCTTACATTTCTATGTAGCCCTTGTCTCCAGAGGGTGTGTGGGTGGGTGTCTGTAATATGTAGCTACAGACTATTGTCAAAGGAAGCTGAGGGAGACAGGTGCCTCAAACCCCCTGAATTGCCCTTCGAGTTGGGTGCCTAACTACCTTAGCTCTTTTACTCTCAGTCTCGGAGGGGTGTGCTAACGTATCGCCTGTGTGCAACAGCTGTGCAGAGAGTGCGTCTGGGTGTGGGAGACGGGCATTGTTCTATATCAGGGGATAATGGCTTATGCCTGGAAGATATCAGGGTGTTTTTTTTTTTTATACAGTTTAAGGCCATGTACCGAAGTAAAATCACCTCCCCACTGTATTTGCCACTGCATACATCTGATGAAGTGGGCTGTAACCCATGAAAGCTTATGCCCAAATAAATTTGCTAGTCTCTAAGGTGCCACAAGGACTCCTCATTCTTTTTCCCTACCTCCGCTCATTCCTCCCATTTATACACCCAAGGATCGCATCAGCCTTTTACCCCAGCATGACACCAAGAGCACGTGGCCAGAGCTTGTCCACTGCGCCCCCTAGATCCTGTTCACAGTCTCTGCTTTCCAGCACACTGCCTCCCACTCTGTAGGCATGGCCAGCCTTCCTTGATCCTCAGTGGATACCTTTGCATGTGGCTGTATTAAAACAGTTTGGTGGAAAGAGCCCAGCTTACCAAGCGATCCAGATTGCGCCGTGTGACTGCTCTGGATGCACTAGTATCCACCGCTCCATCAATCTTTGTGTCATGTGCAAATTTTAACAGCAGTGATTTTATATTTACTTCCAGATCATTGATGAATAGCCTAGTGCAGATTCCTGCTGAACCCCCTCCAGGCGATGAAGATTGCCCATTGACAACTACTTGGAGACCTGTCAGTTACCCAGTTCTTGATCCATTGAACTTTTGCCTGATTTAGATTGCATGGGGCTCATTTCATAATCAGAATGTGGTGCTGTACTAAGTCAAACACCTTACAAAAGTCTGTCTGTTACATCTATGCAGTTAGCTGTAGCAGCCAAACAGGTATGCTCCTCAAAAGATGAAATCAGGTCTGTTTGGCATGACCTATTCTCCATAAAACCATGCTGAAGAGTATTAATTGTGCTGCTATCCTCTAACAGGGGATCAGCTGCATCCTGTATCAACTTTTCCATTATTTTGCTCAGGACTGAAGCGAAGCTAACCAACTGGCCTACCCAGCTCATTTCAAGTAGCACTCTCCCAGTCTTCTGGAATTTCCCCGCTGTTCCAAAATGGATTAAAAATTAACAGCAGCGGGCCAAAGAACTCCTCTGAGACCTTAGTGTCTCCTGCTGCCACAAAGGAGGTTGCATGGCCTAGTGGATAGAACAAGGAATCAGGAGACCTGGTTTCTATTCCCAGCTCTGTCGTGGGGGGTGATCTTGGGCAAGCCACTTTCCCTGTGCCGTGCCCCAGTTTCCCCATCTGCAAAATAGGGCTAATGATACTGGCCCTCCACGCAAAACATTTTGCTGCTGAAAGGTGCCAGATAAGAGCTGGGGATTATAATTGAGGGAGTACGGAGGCAACTCTAAATTACCCAGCAGCAGTGGCCATGATGAGCTGTTACCCCCAGTGGGGTGGAAGAAGCCAGGAAACCCCACCGCTGCCCCATTTCCTCCCTCCAGCTGCACCTCTGCCCCAGCTGCTGGGCTTGGAGGTAGCAGAAGGGCCATGATGGCTCCCTACACTGCAGCGATCCTTAGAGCTGGGTACAGGGCCACTCCCCACCTATACAGGGCAGAGGAAAAGGTGGGAGCCCCATTGCCTGGGATGCTTGAAACCACGCTGAGCAAAGCCCTGGGGGACTAAACTGCCCTGGCTGAGGATAGGGCTTTTAGTGCCCTGGGGATCCATCAGTGAGAAGGTGCTTTCTGATTGCAGGCCCAGTAAGTAGCCAGTGACGACCCCCCAGGCCCGTCGCTCCTCACCATGGCAGAGGACGTCCTCAGGAGCACCCTGTCCGTGCCGGGAGCTGTCCTGCCCATTCTGACCCCGTCCCTGACCTTAGAGCAGAAGGCAGCCTTTATCTTTGTCTTCTTTCTCTTCATCTTCCTGGGTCTTTTGATTGTCCGCTGCTTCCGGATCCTGCTGGACCCATACCGGAGCATGCCCTCCTCCATCTGGACAGACTACATGGAGAAAGACACTTCCGATTACTGGCTCCCCTGAGCACGAGCCTGGGGCTGCAGGGGGGCTCTTTTAACAAATGGAGAGGATGGATTCCCATGACCCAGGAGGCCCGACCTGCATAGCTTGCCAGGACTCTCGCTTTCAAGGCAACATGCTACCTGCACATAGGAACATACCCTGGTGGCGGTTGCCCTGAGGTCAAAGCAAGCCCTTAGGCATGTGCTACTGGCTGGAAGGATGTGACCACAGGCACTGACCATCAGCCCTCTGACTGCTCATGCAACCCCCAGTCAAATCCCACTAGGGAAAAAGGGAAGCTTTGTCCTTCTGTGAGGACAACAGATGGTGCCTGAACTCTAGCCCCCATCTGGGTTACACCGGGCACGATGCTCTCCTTGGCTTCTCCTTCCCATTGCCGGCTGTGACGGCACTTGTTCTCGCAGCTCTGAGGTGGACCGAGGGATGCAGTCTGTACACCTGTAGAGTCTCGCTGGCCCATGCAAGGTTAGGGAGGGACCTGAGACTGGCCAACACTCCTGCATCTAGAAAGGGAGAAAATCTGGATGGGGGAGTTGGCCAGTTAGCAAGAAGTCACATAGTCATCCCACATGAGGAGTCAGCTGGTGGTGTTGAACCTAATCCAATTAAGGCACATTCTATCCTACAACCTCTGTCTTTGTGCAAGAATCACAGGGATGGGGACGATGAAATGGGATAAGAATCAACAAGTCAAACCAGGCAGGAGTTTCCAGATTTGATTACCCTGGTACCTATTGAGGTCACCAAGGTCTAGAGATCTAGGGACTTACATCTCCTCACAAGTCTCTGAGCAACTCTGATAATAGCTCCCTTCACTAATGAGCAACACTTGTCTTCACATTGTAACTTGACAATTAACTCCCAGGTGGTCCACAAAGTACTATCAAAGGCGATAACTTCTGTTCTGTCCACAGGTTGGACGTATGCTGCACAGATAGGAGTAGCTGTGGCTTGGTTTTCCTCCCCAGCCACGTGTTAAACTCTTGGGTGGTCACCTTTGCTCTTCCAACTATTCATGGTGAAATGTCGGGGCAAGTTTTTTATGTTTATTGACTACAGTTACAAATCTGACATGGCTGTTCTTTGTTTTGATGGTTTTTCTTTTCTTTTTTTTTAAATCTGAAACCAAAAGTCAAATCTAGATGCTTAAAACCCCCCTGAAAGGAGTGGTTTATCAATAAAGTCCTGGTTGTTCTAAAGCTGCCCCAAGTTCTTGGTTTCTAAACACCACATTTCAGCTCCCTTCTGCCAAGGCTTTCCAAAGGGCTTTACCACGGTGTTGTGTTATTTCACAGATGGGGAAGCACAGACACAGATTGAAAGTGATGTGCCCAAGGTCATGCGCTGAGAGAGCACCCTGGTCTTTGAACCTAGATTTCCTACATCCCAATTCTGGGTTTACACATTATATACCTTGGAGGGTAAAAGAAGGAAATATGTTTTTCATAACTTGTGCCCCCAGTTATACAGGAGCAGCTAACATCCATGTGTGAGTACAGGGGTCCAATTGCAGGGCTGGGGCCTTCTGCTGGCTAGCTGAATCATTGGTTGGTAGCAATATATTTTTGCTTGCATTGCATTTCCAGAAACCACTCAGCTCTGAGAAGTAGTGTCTGAATATTTGTGTGTGATTTCTTCCCCTTGAGTCAATCATTTTCCCCAACTGCTTTTTAGCACATTGGTGGGCAACATTTGAAATCCTTTTACAGTGTGAATCTCAGTAGGCCCTGGAAAACAAACATCTCTTTAGCTACAGAAAATAGCACAGTCCAACCTGGATTTCTTTGTGGTGCTAAACGTTCATGATTGTTGAGGTTTTTCTTAAAAGTCCCAGCTTCTGGAGTCAGGTGATTATGTGGGAATCAGCTTTAATTTTTTACATATATATTTTAAAAGGGAAGTTTCTAGCTCTCCTTATTCAAGAGAAATGCTAAAAAAAAAAAAAGAGCCATAACTACTCAAAAACCACAAGGCAAATAAAAAGCCCCCACCCTGTGTATTTTAAAATCTCATTATTTTAAAGCCAGACAGATTACTTGGGAGGGCCTGACTCCTGGTTCTTGAAAGCTTGGGTTGGAAATGCTGCTGCACCGTTTAGATACAAACCCACGCCTTAGAGGCGAAAGGTTCCCCATCAAATTACCAGTCGCCTGAGCTAGCCAAGATCAATCTTCTTGGAAAAGCATAGTCGACTGCATTAAATGCTGGCACCATGTCTCTGTCCAGTGGAACCTGGTCTTCTTTTGAAGAGTGGATAATTGTTTCTCTTGTCCCCTGGGACAAAGGGTGGCTCCAGCAGAGCCTGATTCATAGATGTTTAGTCCATGATTGGGGCTTGTAAGGGGTGAGGGATTTGGGGCAGTGTGGACACCCCACAAGATTTTTGGGGCAAATAGGTACCCCTCCTTTCCAAGATACATGCCAAGGAGCATATGAGTGGATCTAGTTGCAGCAGTACTCCCTGCCCCTTAAACCGAACTGCCAGTGCACTGTTGGGGTGGTCTTGGGCGGGTGGGCAAGTTGACTTCTTAACCCTTTCCCCTCCTGCAGCTGCCCTGACTCCAATGGTGAGGTGGGAAAGGACTTACATCTTCAGTTCTGCCACCCACCCCGCTGCTCCCACTGCAGGGGAGCAGCCCTGAGGTTCTAGCTGATCTGCCCCTTAACCTTGGTTCCCCTCCACTGCTGGATCCTACAGCCTGGTCTCCTGGATTCTGGTTGAATGGATGTTTGGACTGCAGAGGAAAGACTGGTTAAGATCAAACTATTAGGAACCATTTCACATGCATTTGGGGTAGGACCTCTTACCATTTGGGACTTCTGGGGTGAGGTTCAATGCCAAGATAAAGAGTCATGCAGGCTGCCGCAGCACCACGCTGGGACAAAGGCAGGTGCTTTACAGTAGCGCTTCTTCTCTTGAGTTTCTCTATCACCTATTGACAAAAGGTATGAAACAATGGTGAGGCTCTGACCTACCTATCCTCCCTTTCCAGCATGAATCAGCTGGGCAGCAGAGGTCTACAGACATACCGTAGCAGGAAGCCAAAAGCCTTTTTGCTTGACGCTGCCTATGCTGGAGGCCAATCCTGGCTATTTTAGTGTTCTGAGCGAGCACTGGTTTCCCTGAAATCTAACCTGTTAACGTACTGATGGAGGGACAGGAAATGCCTAGATCAGCCACCCTGCGCTTTTCATCTTCTGGCAGCAAGCTGCTACTCTTCAGTGGTTTCTCAGGAAAAATAATTATTTTCAGTTGAACATCTAAGCTATTATAAATCAATGTGGCAGCAGAAGCGAAATGGGTCATAACTACCCATAAAATGTGAGTTGTTAGTCAATACTTCACTGCAAAAGAGGCAATACACCTGGAATTTTAAAGATTATTCCTTGTTCTCTCATTGAGCAGACAGCCTCTCTGAAACCAGACAAATCCAATACTAGGGGCATTCTAACTACAGGTGGCTCCCCAGGGTTTAATCTCGTCTGAGCAAAACAAATCATCTCCATCAGATCAAAACCATCATTTAAAACATCAGGGACAGGATTTATTTTCTGCAACCTGGATCCATTTGTTAGGAATCAACAGACATTTAGAAGTGTATGAAAAATGAGAGGCACAGAAATCTATTTCTTAACAAAACACACTAGCTGCCACATAGTCTTTCTGTGAAGTCTTTCCTTGCAAGGAGGCTGTGTGGCTGCTGCAGTTATCAGTTGCAGAAAAGCCCAGGGCTCAAGCCTGCTCTATTGCTACACAGGTGTAAATCTGGAGTATCTCCTCTAAAGTCAGTGGCTTGACACCTATGTAACAGAACAGAATTCAGCCCTCAGTCTAATACGGAGATCAAATCACCCATAATCATGCAGAAATCCACATGTAATAAACATATTAATATACTTTGATTTGCAGCCTAAAAGTGCTACAGAAACTGTCTCGAGAGACTCCCTCTCTCCACATGGTACACTGCTACAGTTCAGCTCTGCAGAGACTCTTGGTATAAACAAGAGGGCGTTCTCCACGAAGCAGCCTTGATTTTGTAATTCATTCCCCTCTCCTGCTTTGGTCTCCCAGAGCCCAGATTTGTTGACCTGCTGCAAAAGCCACATTTCCCCGTTCTTTGTCAAGACTGTAGAGGAGAGCGTGGGCTAAGGATTTTAAACATTTGAAGAAATAAATACATTAGATTATTAAGCCTCATGGTACAGCTGTGAGAGATACCAGTTCTATACAAAGCTAAAAACCTCATCGAAACTTACTGATCAAATCCATGGGGGAGAAGGGAATAGGGATCAAAACTTGACTCCTACTCTCAAAGGACTGTAGTAGCCTGAGTATTTTGTGGTAGGGTAGATGGAATAAATCTCTTCTCCCAGTGCTGAGTGGAGTGTGAAAGTACAACCCTTTTGTGCATCAGATATGGGCACTAGTTCTGACCCCTTTGTCTACTGGGGAGGTAATCTGGCAGCATGGCAGAGATACTGCAGAGATTTTTGATCACTTTGTTCCTCTTCAAGAGTCCAAGAGGAATGTGGAGATCTGGGATCGCTTTACCCATTACTAAAATACAGCCACCTCTGGGGTGGAACAGAAAAGCGTTTAACAGCTCACAGCAACACTAAACAGTTTGCTACTGAAAGTTCAGAAATACACTCATAGGGGAAAAAAGTCCTATGGGATTTTTAATCACAGTACCAAAATGCTGAATAAAATCTCAAATGCAGATACAAATGTTATAGTAACCCATACTGAATGTAAGAAAAAAGGCAAGCATATACATGACTGGCATTTTATTAGGAAACATGGTACAAAAATGTATATATACACACACGTTTAAATTTAACATTTGAAAACATTCTAAATATAAAAAGAATACTTAAGCTTTCTAAAGGCATCCTGTACATAAAGCTATTAAGAATTTTACAATTCTGGGCACTTAAATGCTTAATCACAGTGCTAATTGGATTTGTAATGGAGTTTTTGCAATGAAGTGGCAAATAGCATTCTGCCATACTGATAATAAATATACACACAACCCCTAGGATGTTAAAAATTCTGATCTGATACAGGTAAGGTTGCAGAATCTGAGCATTTCTCTCTAGAGAACTGCAAGCCTCAAGATAAGCCAGGGAACACTGGTCAGGCTGTGCAGGTGGCAGAGTAAAAGAAAACTCCAAGAGGTCTTTGTTAAGTATCTGAGGGTACGTCTATACTGCAGTAAAAACCCCACAGCACCAAAGTCTCAGAGCCCAGGTCACCTGACTCAGGCTAACAGGATTTGCTGCAAGGCTAAAAACTGCAACAGATGTTTAGGTTCAGGCTGGAGCTATGCCACATACTCAGCAATTTTTAGCCCTGCAGCCTGAGCCCAAGAGAGCTGATCTGGGCCAGCCACAGCCATGCACCAGGTCTTTTATTGCAGTGTAGACGTAACCTAAGGCCTTGTCTACATGGGGAAGTTTCCCAGCATAACTGCAGTGGAATAACTGGTCTGGTGTAACTCCCTGTGAGGACACTATTCTACAATAAAAATGTGTCCACACAGGGAAGTTATACCAGAACGGCTTTAGTTACTCCCCGATAGGAAATTTCCCATCTGAGTACACAAGAGCTTTTTGGGTGGGCATTTATTATTTAAAATCTAAAGGAATCTAAGAGCTTGGTTAAAGTTTACACAACCTGCTTAATGTTCTTTTCCTCTCCATTGGAGAAGTTTTGCAAAGTTTAAGTCACTGTTTAGAATAATGGAACCACTGATGTAGAAACAGACACGGGGCACAACTCAACTTCTATCCCAATTACAACCAGATCATGTTCATCTCATATGAGGAATGTTAAATGGATGTGAATTAAACTAGATTGCAGGTGAAAACCTAATCCCTACTGTCAGAACTCAGGCAAATTTCATGGATTTCGAAGAGTTTTACCTGAGCAAGGACTGTGTGTGCAGACCCATTGAATTGCTAAATGTTGGGTTTCCATTCTGGGATTCTTTTACTTTAGGGTAACGTTTAGTCACCTAAAAATATCTTAATATAAAAAAAGGAGAAACCAATTAAGTTAAAAATAGCAGTTTTGAATCATGTTCATTTGAAACCAGTCAAATTTCTCCTGCCTCTCCCACTCAGAAATGCAAATCCAAAAATAAGACAGAACCTGTACATTGGTCTCTTCAGTTGGAAATTCAGGCAGGTTGTGTGGGAGGATTATGTTCTTTTTTTAATTAAGTGCTATGTACAGATAGCTCCCTTTCTGCACACAGGCTAAGATGAAGGGCTTATTTTAGGCTTTTAAACTTTTTGTAATCCTTTATCGCTCTATTAAAAATCTGTGAGGTTTGGAGGAGATGAGCTAATGCAGGCCTTGATCCTGCAAACACCCAGGCATAATTTCAGTGGGACTATTCACCTGCATAACATCACTCATATGCACAAGGGCTGGCAGGATCTGGACATAAGACAAATCTCTACATTTTCCCCCGTCCCTTATTTAAGAACAACCCATAAAATATCTATGTAGCCTCACCTAGGCTTGCGTTAACCAGAATATAGCACTGCCTCTCTGTTCAAAAGCCAGCGTTCATCATATAATTGCCATGGATAAGGGCATACAAAAGCTGGAAATTGTGTTTTTGAATGCTGGGCATCTATCATGTGCTGCAGTCTTAATTCAGACATGGTGTGTGAAAACTTCTAAAATATAAACACAAAATGGTGAATTTTTTACACCGTACAACATTAAAAGAATACTGTGATTTTTTCTTTAAAAAAAATTGACTCATTTTTAAATCCCAGCCCCCTCAAACAGTATATTCAGAATTTTTTTTTTAAAATAAAAAAAGAGCGAGAGTGCGTGCATGTGTGAGAGAGAGAGGAGGCGCTCTGTTTCCCAGTAGAAGGGTCTTTTAAGCAAAATTGAAACACAGGGGAAACAGTTAAAATGACTATACACAAAGTGCTGTCAAATGCAGACTTTTTTTTGCCAGCTTTTCAGGTACTGTAATCTTAGGTCTTACAAGTAACTACAGTAGGCACAATTTTCAGGCAAATATAATTTTAAACTTGACAGTGTCCCTTTAAATCTGTAAACATTTTGTTGAACCAAATTCTCTCTGGATTACCATTGTGATTCAATTTCACAGTGTACAATAAAAAATTTCAGCTCAGACAATTGTAACATGTACAGAAAACAAACCAAAGGAAATTAATGTATTTTTCAATTCAGAGGAAACACTGGTTCTGTTTTATAGTATTGACATATATAGTGACAATGTAAAATAATTAGGAGTCCTGTTTCTTTAAACTTTCATTAATTTAAAAAATCCATTATTAAAGCCTTCCTCAAAACATCTTTTGGAAAAAGATATAAAGTCTTTTATAAATAGTTACACTGCTTATAAATAAATGCACTTTGATACATAAAACCAGTAAGTCCCATGGTAGTTTTTACAATACAAAGAAAGTAGTTTCATAAGTCTTTCCTAAAGCGGTTAGTGAAAACAACCGCTAAAATACTGTTAAAACTTAGCCAACTGTTTTAAACAAGAAAAACCACACCACATACACAATTTCTGCTTGGACTGGACTGCCAGGGCATATCTTTAAATTGCACAATATTTCAGAGAAAAAAACCCAGGAAATGTTTCTGAAATTTATGGACTGTAAAGTTTTAATTGCACTACAATAAGTGAGGAGAAAACAGCCAAATTCATCTTGGTAACTCCATTGATTTTAGGGGGCTTATAGCAGGGGTGACTCTGGGCCACTATGTTAAAAGAAAGATGAATATTGGACACACTTCCTACTTTGGGTATATGCATAAATGGTGCAACCACCCTCCTTATAGGTTATGGCCTTAGAATGGATATATAAAATGTGAGTCAAGATGGCACTGAACTCAGTGTGCTGTGTTACAATATTGACACTGCTGCTATAATGTCTTTCTGCAGGATGGCAGATTACACTCTTACCTGTATGTTCTGCAAATAGCAAGTGTCCATAAGTTTCCAACAAACTATTCATAACTTTGGCTCACATTTCCCCCCCTTCCCCCTCTCCATCTTATAAACCAGTTTCTTTCCTATCCCCAATCAAGCTGTGAGAGGACTGACAGCATGTTTTGCTGAATCTTGCTTTTTGATTCTTGTTACATCCACCACATCTCCAAGGAGACACTTCAGAATTTGGTGAAATGCAACTTTCCAAAAAGGACCTTGTTTCATTTAAATTCTTTTTAATGGTTATTTTAACTGGGTTTATATCGCTGACCAGCCTTTGCTTGGCTTGTCCTTTCTTAGATTAAAAGTTAGGGGTAGGTATTGCATTCTGTGCGTTTGTACAGCACCTATTGCAACACGTCCTCAATCCCAGTTGAGGAATCTGGGCACTACCAAGATTCATAGAATGATATTTTAGCCGTGACTGGCTTTATCAAAGAAATTTGGCTCTTTTTGTTTCTCATTCTGAAGTTGCTGTCCAAAGCCGTATGCTTGTTTCTAAAAGTCTGGGCCTCTTCACTGTTACCTTCTATCCACAAGAACTAAATAGAGGAAAAATTTAAATAGAAGAGTTTGACTCTCCTATCTTCTACCAACAAGGAGTCAAAGTCCCTCTCATGGCTTCCACTGAAACTGCACAGAGGCAAAGATTTGATCAGAGTGACTATGTAAGATCCCTTAGTTACTGATTTATAACTCCAGCAACCAACAATCACTTTGGGGGAAGATGGGGAGCTCGACAAAATAAACCATTCCTAAGAAGTCCATCCAGACAATAAGAAAAACTCCCAACAGTGAAATCAACAAGGAAATTATTCCAAAGCCTAACTGGCAGATACCCCAGTTTTGTGCCATTTAACACGAGACCGAGCAAAACCTCAGAAAATACAGTAGCCCTGTATTGACAGGGATATGGACTGGTAACCAAACAGGGTTGGAAGAGACCTAGCTTCTACAATTCTTTCTTTCAAATGAAAACTAAACAATGCTTATCTCCTAATCAGGAAACATCTCTGTTCAGAAGTAGTCATTCTTTTTCTAATAAGACTACCAAATTAAAACTATTTGATTTATATTAATCCATCATTACAATGGATAGCTCTTCCTTCATTTCTAAAGGCACAATGTACTATCTGCACTATCTAAAAGAAGCTTTGCACTGTAAGCGTATGTACAGAATAAATACAACTTACACATTTACTCTGCAGTGTGGACGTATACACCAAATTCTGCTCTATTTCAATCATTCAATCCAAGCGGAGACAATGAGGGTGCATGGGTGTAATGGTAGAATTTGGTATAATATATATAGATGGAGAACTTTTAGGCCAAAATGCATGGTCAAAAATAATTTATGTGAAAGATTGAAGCACCTCACATTTCCCGAGTGAGCAGAGGCAATTCATTTTGAACAGGAAATGGATCAAATATTTGGATGCTACTGCTTTAGAATAGATAGTTATAGGATTCAAGCTGCAAAGACAGGCTGAAGTTACATTTTTTTAAATATATGCCAATCTCATGCTCATTAATGCGAGAGACTAACAGTACTACACAGAGCAAAACCTGATTCAAATAGGCCTCCACAGCTCGTCCCAAGACATGACCTGCAATGTCACTGCGATCAAGTCGAAAGCACTCTTGAGCAATCACTATCCTATGAACTTGAGCCATACTTTTCTGATGTGAACCAGTCTCTACTACACAGAGGCCAATTCATTTTCACTTATGACCATGCCCAGGATTACAGTTCAGGACTCCAGAAGTTAGTATCTTTGTAGACTAAAAAAAGTCTGCACCATTCATCTCAAATGTCCTAACTTGGGCATGTCTGCTACAAAAAAAATGTAATGAAAGAGGTATCTGTATCAACACAAAGCCACATTATCTGGACACACACTGCTGGAAATAAGGGAAAAAACAATACAAGACAGACCTTTGCAACCATGAAATTGAATTACCACCATGAATACTGCCAATCCTCACAAACAGCAGAACTTAAGCAGGAGAGACTGCATTATGCAAACTGAAGCCATGAATTTAACAATACTTGCCATGGAAAGGGAAGACCAATTTTTCAAAACTTGTCAAGAAAGCAGTATCAGTTTCTGTGGCATGTCAGTTTTTCAAGATAGAAGTGATTTAATACTTTCTAAACTCTGCAGCAAACTGGTCAGGCTACATTCTTGTGAAGTTTTCCCTCAATTTAAATTGCTTTACTCATGATCATTTATTAAGACTACCATACCGTAAACAATAGTTCCCATAGTTAATCATAGCACTTCCAATAATTTTGCTTCAGTCCTGTACCAGAAAAGACAGACCGTTCTGCATTTGATACACATCTCTCACTTTAAAATACAATCTCCATGCCTGCAACTGGCAACAGATATAGGTAACTTCTTTACTCTATGGGTCTGCAAGCAAATAGTAAAGAAAAAACACCCATAAACATTTAATAGTAAGATCAGTCACTTGTTTAAAAAAACCAAACAAACATTTTAGTAAATTTAAAATGGACAATTTTGATTAGTAAAGATGTGAGATGCCTACCCACTTCCAAACAGAAGCATATTAACCTCCCAGACTGTCTTAGAACACAACTTCAGAGACATTTTATTTTGCATACATAAACAGAGTTGGTGCCATTGTATAGCACAAAAATGCTAAAAAAGAAAACTTGACCAAGTTTCATAAAACTGAAGGGTCTAATTTTTACCTGGTATCCCTTTAGGTAGTCAAGGGTTCAGATGTAGATAGCTCTTTCAAAGACAGACCAAAAAAAGGCAGTTTTAATATTCCCTGATATCTCAAATTGCTTAAATGCTAAAGAGCTCATGCAAACTTAGCCTGTGCTTTGTTCTTGTAGGAGTACTGTATTTTGGATTCATTTTTGAAACAAACGTTATCATCTACAGAGACCAATCCATTTTCCACCTTCTCTCAAAGGGCTTTGAAAGATGTCAATAGTGTTTTCATTTCAGCAACGACGTTTGCTTTCCAATAAAAGCCAGCTTTTTAATGAAAAGTTTATACCCCCAAACAGACTGTTTTTGTGAGACTCCAAATTGTGGTTTCCAATCGGATAAGAACTACACACAAGGGTGCAAATATGTCATTGCATAACATTTGTTTTCAGTGCAGTAAATTCAGGGCAGCTGAGCGCTATTACCAGCTACTTTGGCAATGAGGTACTTCTCTTCTCCCCCACCCCCATCCCCTTCCCTCCCACATTATAGACCTATGTCACAAAATAGGCTTGTTGGTCACTTGCTGGCTAAATTTTAGGGTACTTTTAAAAATACCTCTCTCTCAACATCAAACTATAAAAGCACCTTTGGCTTTGTGTTCAAAGCAAATTAATGTTATGAGCTGCAGGAGAGATTTTATCCCTCTGAATGGGACCACACAAGCAGTTGAGTTCTTCAATATTCCAGTTGCATGGAGGGTTTTCAATAGATCCCTTAGCTCATGATGTTGCTTGTCAACAGCATCTCCTTTAAAATAATGTTTTTTTCCTTTTAAAACGGAGTTGGTAACCCACAGGTTACGCCGTTACAGTTTCCACAGCAATGTCAGTAGGCTGCTCTGTTTCCACCACAGTGGCTGCAGACCCTTCCATTTCCTCCGATGATACCACAACTGCATCCACCTCAGCAACCTCTTCAACCACTGTAAGCTCAGCACCATTGGGCTGCTGTCTTGCCATGGCTTCAAGCTTTAGCCGGTATTGCTCTGCTTCTTGTTCTTTCTTCATTAGCTGGCTTCGATATTCTTGCGCCTTTCGGTTTGCCTCTTGCAACTGCTGCTGTAACATTTCCCTTTCGTTATCGTCCTACAAAACAAGACAGCCTCTGACTAGTGCCCAGATGAGTCAGCAGCTTGAGCCTGTATCTGGGATGCAAGCACTAATACACAATACCTAGATACAGGTAAGAAAGGACAGACCAAGTGCATAGAGAGATAATGGATGTCTCAGGGCATAGGGATACAAAGCCTTTTGCCTCTACTCATTGGTACAACCCAGCCCTGTTTGCGATTTATCACCTAAGGGCTGATTACTGGCCTATGTTAAAGTGAAATCAAGTTGCACATGGTATATGTTAAGGCAGAATCTGTCTGCTGGTCTTTTCAGCAAGGTAGGATAGGGACAGTTCTCTAGTATAAGTAACCCCATAAGGATGGATTCGTGGGGTTTCCATATTTCATTATAATTCACATGCAAAAGCAACAGTGTTGGCAACTGGGGAGAGGGATAGAAAAATAGACTAAACAAAAAAAGAACACCTAGTGGCCCTCAAAATCAAAAGTTAAGTTCTGCCAGCAAAAGTACATATCCTTCCAAATGGAGGGTGCTGGATAAGTTATCTGACTTTCTTTAAAACTGCAACTGGAATGTGAAGAGAGGTCAGTCTCACATTGGGTCTTATCACTGCAGTTTTAGAGGGAGTTCAAAATAATACAGCAGAGTACAATGCTTCAACTCAATAGCCTGGGCTCAAAAACTAACTGACAAGATTACACAAAGAGCGACTTGGAAGAGAATCTTCCTTCCACCACCAGTGACTCAATTGCTAACACTACTTGCCCCATGGCCTAGTGGACAGAGCACTTCACTGCCATGCAGGAGACTTGGGTTCTTATTCCCTGCTCTGCCACTGGGTGACAGTATACAAGTCACTTCCCCCTCTCTGTGCCTCAGTTTCCCTCCCCTTAAATGGGGACAATGATACTCACCTTCTCTGTAAAGCATCTGATATCTACTAATGAACAGCACTACATAAGAGTTAGGTGGTATTCATGTATTGCATATTAATAACTGATCATACAGACGGAGCAAAAAGAATGGGAAACATTATAGTGAGAGTTTTCAGAAATGGCAAAGGCATGATCATTGACTAAATTTAAAATCAACTTGGGCCACATCATTTATATTGAGTGTTATTTTGTAACTATACTTGAAACTCCACATTCTCAGTTCAGTGGAGTTTCCTTTCCTGATACTTTAGACTGCACCCACTTTCTATGAAAGTTATAAACAGGAACTTTTACCTTGTTTTCCTCCAAATCATTTACATTTGGGTCAACTTTTTGCTTCTTTGCTGGTGGATGTTCTTCCTCTTCTACATCATCATCATCTTCTTCTTCAATAACCGTCTCTTCTGCAACCTGACCAGCAGGTACAGTTAGAACTACAAGTCAAGGAATATTAAATGCAGGAAATGAATATACAACGGATTATAGATGCTTTTATACATAAATCCAGAGACAGACTACTTTGAAATTAATGTAGGAGAGAGGTGCTGCTCCGCATAGAAGTGGTGGGAAACTTAATCAGCAATTCCTAAGATTCTCCCAGCTAGTTTCAGAGCCCATTCACCACCTTTCTTCTTGCTGTAGGAAATAGGATGTCTTAATGCAAGATCTGAACAAGGAAACCGAACCCATGACTTGATCAGAAGCTCTACGTCCATCAGCAGAGGATTCACAAAGCTTGTTACTTCTACATTTCAATTAAGTGGAAAATGACAACTGGAGCACTCTCTGGAAAAAGTGTGGGTCCAATTCTAAGAGGTGCTGAGGGCATTCTCAAAGCACTCTGCATCTTGCAGGATCATTTCTTTTATTGAAAGGTGGTGAATGGGCTCTGAAACTAGTTGGGAGAATCTTAAATCAGCAAAGGTGAATGTTTTTGTTAAAAACACTCCCTATTTTAGGGAATACTGTAGTTCTTTCATCATCCTGTTCTTCTCAATAGTATACCAATTGAATTAAGAGGGTACATAAAACTTGTGAATTTTCCAGATATGAACTACTGTGTTTTATCAAAAGAGTTCAATCAGGAACATTGACAGACAAGCTACAGATCAATAATTACGTGTAGACATTTGGCAAGTAATTCTGAATAAATTTGAGAAAATTGCTTTCCATTCATGGACATTTTGCAAACAGAGGTGAAATGAAAATAAGTAATTCATTAATGACTGGTCTGCACATCTCTAAACTACCTATAACTTTACACAGGTGTGTTGGTTTGTGAAACTGACAGATTAGGATGGTCTAAGGCAATACAATTAGAGTAATGGGATGAAAAGGTATTCTTAACCTGACAATCAAGAAAAATGTTTTAAACCAAGTTCTACTTAGAGTCTGGAATAATCACCCAATGGATCTTGGTAGAAGCACAATTGGTTGAGTTATTTAAATCCAGATTGGAGAGGACACATACAATCATGTAGTAGGAAACAATCCTAGCCTAGCTGGTGGGAATGCACCAGATAACCTAATAAATATTTACCATAAATAAATTCTATTATACATGTTTTACTCATTTTAATTCAACTATTAATATTCATATAAAAATGTAGCACTGTGCTTATCTGTGTTAAAGTAGAATGATTATGTAACTAGCCTCAGTCATAAACCTTAATTCTTCTCTCCATTCTTTTAGAGAACTCACTTGGAAGGTATGAATTGTAGCAGCACACTATGAGCAAGCTGAACTATGTAATGGCCTCATCATTTTTCCTTCCCTTTCCCGCGCCATCCCTAGTTTCCTAAGTCTAGGTCTATGCATCTACCATAGCTATTTTCCCCTCCCCTTAACATCAGGAAAGTCTAAAACGGGCTTACAGTTTTCTAAACTCAGCAGCCTCTTACCTTGCTGTCCATCTTGCATGGTCACTATAAACGGCTGGCTGATACCACTAGTAGGAATGGCTGTTTGGAGACTGCCCAGTGGAACGCCATCTGTTACTATCGTAATGACTCGTTGACCTCCACTACCAACCACCTGCTGTATTGCAGAATCTACAGAATTTGCTTCCACTATTTCCTCTGTGTTAGCTGGAGAAAGCAGAGCAAAACTCTCGAGTTAACTTTTTCTTTTTAAAAAAAAGCGTAGAGTAAATGAGTCAATGTTTACTGCACAAAAACCCCAAACACTGAAGCATCTGGTATGGAGTAATCGGCAAATGTTAAAAATCTAAAGTGGACAAAATAAAATACCAATACAACCCCAGCAACTTTTCAATGGTAAAATAATTCTCTTCAGATACCTAGATGAATTTAAAGCACCAGGATTCACAAATACAATGAATACAGTAAAAAGTACTCAGTCGCTGAAAAAAAAAATGGGTTCAAATGTTAAAGATTATTACATAAGGTTTGTTTTTAAAAAAGATGGCCAACTTGATAATTCTAAAGTCAACTGGTGGTTTTCACACACTGCACATTGTAAATAATCATAAACCAGTGGTTCTCAACCCACGACCCAATCAGTACACAGCTGTGGCACGTGACATCCTCAGGGCCATGTAGGTACTATATATATTGTGTGGATAAAGCCCACATAACAGAGAGCTGCATATGTGGCCCACAATGGTAAATAGGCTGAGAATCACTGCCATTAAGCATCACAAAATTATTTTTAGAATAAAGTACTGTAGAACCCCATTTTACAAACTAATTGGGGACTAAGGAGTTCATAAAATCAGAAAGTTCAATTCTATGAACATCTCAAAATTACAGCAAGCACAGTGCATAAATTGCAATTTGATGCCATGAATTATTTTCTTCTTGTCCTTCAAAACCACTGCAAAGCAATTTCCAATACATTGATAGCATTGGAACATAAAGGGGTGACAACTCGCTCGAAATCACTTTTACCATTATTATTTCCCACCCCCCCACTGTCAGGAAAAATGGTTCCTGTAAATGGTTGTTCGTGATGTTCATAAAATTGAGGCTCTATGGTATGCATAAAAAGAACCCAAATGTTACCAAGTCCTCAAGAAATCCTAACACTTGTTTAAAAATAAACTAACTAAATAAAATCGAGGCACTGTAAAATAGGGGGAACACACAAAATATCGATGTGGCGATAAAATCATTCCAAACTATCTGTTTTGTAAAACTGGAGTTTGAAAAAATATCACTGTCCATATTTGTGTAGTAAGGAGCACCTGACAGAGATACAAGCTGTGTTCTATTTATTTTTATAACACTTAGCTGGACAGAACAATTCTAACAGGATCCAGGTCAAAACAGGATAGAATGAAAGAATGGTTAGTAAAAACAACTTTGGTGCTTCATTCAAAGGAGCAACTATAGTCTGTAGAAATATCTATGAGCTATGATAACAGATAAATCTATTAGCCTTGCAACTGCTGCCAAATATTATATCACTTTGCAACTCTCGAGTTATGCTGAATGAATTCAAATCCTTTTTACAAGCTATACTTAAGTAACCCAATTTCTTTACGATTTCTTGCAAATGATGCACTAGGGATTAAATATATTGATGTCAACACCAGATTCATTCCACTTACTTGAAGATCTGTTTGAATTGGAAAGGGGAGCAGATGCTTCAGCGAGGGCTGCAAGCGTGGCAAGCACAGAGGTTGTTGAGTTTGAAAACTGTACTGTAGAGACACGGGAATCACCTGTTTTGAGGAAATGAAGGCAAGTGAAGGAGATTTGCAGTCTGAGTATTCTACTGTAATATTAAACTTTACTAAAAAACCTACTGCTCTACTGGGGCAGTTTTTCCAGCCTACAATTCATACCTAGCATACATAACTTCAAGATCTGAAACAGTCCCACATACTGTTCTTAGAACATGGTTGAAATAATTACCTTATATTTAATATTCATTTCACTGGATTTAAAAATAAATGCATTTGAAACAATGCAAAGGAATTAAATTGAGTAAATCGATGCAAGCTAACGTGACTTACTCCAGCATTGTCACAAAGATCACCTACAAGTGGCCAGATGGTAATCCACTGGGCTATCAAAATCTAGATTTTGGCACCACACTTAGCTTTCATTCTGAACAGATGTGAACAATGTTTTCAAAAGCCACACATGATCAAAATACAGGGCCTCATCAGCACAGACTAGACGCAGTCTGACTACACAGGCTGAACACATTAGCATTATGCAAAAGCGGTTGCTATACATTTAATTAATTTTACCTGACTTTGCAGTCTCACATTAATTTCAATTACAGAATTGCAAATGCCAAACTTTTTTTAAAAAACCTGTTGACATAAGCTAATTATACAACACAAATTCTTTTACTGAGAGATTCTGCCAATCTATAAAGTATTGGCTCCATTCAGCATTGCTTTTTAGAAAACACACATTTTGTTTGTTACAAATCAACTGAGTTTTTTCTTGAAAGCTAAATCAGTCAATTATAACCACTTCACAATTTCAACATACAGTTTGAAAACCAGCTTCAAAAAATAAGCCAGTCAGTTGAAATGCAACAAAGGAACTATCAGTCAGCATATCAAGTTCTTGGACTGCAGATTTGGCTTTGTGCAAGGAATAAAAATCATCCCAATTCCAGTGCGAGAAGCTTCTTCCCTCAACTGAGCACAGTAACCCATTACACTTGGATACAGTACTGACTGAACAGAAGAAAGACATCTAAGTGGGACCAAAATTAGTATATCCAATAAGCCATTTTCAGAAAGTTTAACTTTGTTATTTCTGAACAAAATTTCTTCAGGCAAGTAAAAGACATTTGTCCTCATTAAGGAATTTATAGTTTTAAATAAACTTTTTAGTCACCTACGAGCAAGAAGTGGTACAAAAAGTGTCTTAACTGGTGAAAAAAGTTAAACTATTACGTGCTGTGATTGAAGTACAGTCTCTAGTGCCCTCTGTGGGCAAATAAGAGAAAAGCTAAGGACATGGGGCCAGCAAACCCTTATCCCCACAACAGACCAGGAGTTATTATTGACAGGAGTAAAGTTTTAGAGTGTGGCACTCAAAAAGAACAAAATGGGGAAAAAAAATATATTGGCCTTTTCATATTTTTAACATTAACCGGGTACATATATTGCAGGAATGTCCTTGTTTTAGGGAAAGGTGTGACATTATCCATGTGAAGCACTGTTAATCCTCAGGGGTTTTTTTTGTTGTTTTTTTTTGGGGGGGGGGGGTGTTAATTATGGGATTTGTCTATTTATTAAAGGAGTAAACCACATGGGAA